>NC_059333.1:8494500-9818000 GCF_018350155.1 Leopardus geoffroyi | reverse complement strand
AGCAGGAGTCAATGGCCTTTGAGAATGGCAGAGCTTCTAGGGAAGTAGCCTAAGTCCCTGACTTACCATGTGGAGGAGATCATTCTCAGAAAGGCACCCAGCCAGAAACACCCACATTGCACTGTGACGGTAGGAAGAAATAAGCCTGTAATGCACTGGTTCCCACAGTGTGATCCTCAGACAAGCAGCATTAGCACCACCCACCCCCCCACCCCTGCAGAAACTTGTTAAAAATGCAAATTCTCGGGCCCCAGTCAAGACTTAATCAGAAACCCTAGACAAGTAGCTCAGCAGTTTGTGTCTTCATAAGGGTATCTGAAGGCTCTAAAGTTTGAGAACCACTGCTTTATTGGGTAAAGACACTGAGATTTGGAGGGTTTCTGTTAGGGTGCCTAGATAACGATCCACAGGGGGTTCCAACACAACACCATAAACTGAGACCTCAAAAACCAATTAAGACTTAACCACCACCTAACCAGGGACTTTGACACACCTCCATCACCTACCAGGCCCCTGCAAAGTCCATCAGGGGATCACATTTGTGTTGCAGACTTCTCGATCTCAAACATTTGGCTTCTCTGCTACTCAGATGACCTATTTTGGACCTGTAGACTCTTCCAAACCTGGACCAAACTGATGAGGTCTTAACAAGGTCAAAGGCTTACTAACCTCAGGTATCAGCTATGACATTTGACCAGGAGCCAGAGAACAAGCCCGGCATTAGTGGAGTTACTTTAGACAAGTCACTTAACCTGCTCACTTAATTCCCGCTCTGTACAAAGTAGATCAAGCCTGACTCATTTACAAGGCACCTGGAGGAAACATCCTCAGAAAAGCCTAAGCCAATAGATGGTATTTCCATGCTTAGAGAAAGTCCATATAATGCTGTTTTTACATCCTTCAGACTTTCCACAGAAAACAAAAAGCAGCTTCTTCACCTCCATACGCAATAGCTGGAAACAGGGAACTGTGGAGAAACAAATTCTCAGTTAACTCATTGTCAATTTAGAACTATCCACATGCAAAGTTTTCTGTTTCAGTTGTTGACCGAAACACAATGTCACCTCTACAAAAATGTGAGTTAATTTACCAAATATAAAATCCAAACTTTTTTTTTTTTCTTTTTAAATCAAATCTCCCTAGGTGGGGCGGGAGGAAGTCCTCATGTAAGGGAAATGGGAAGCTTGGAAGGAGCGTCTGTTATCAAAGTGATGTGTTTAATTAACCACGTGGGGAAACAAGTGCTGCCAGGAATGTGGTGGCTCAAAGGATGTGGCATTTAGCGCCAGCTCTGTGCAAAGCCACACCTTCAGCACTTGGTTCAGTAGTAATTACCATCTCACTGGCACTCGGTAGGGAGAGAAAAGAAAGAACTATATTCATCTTGTGATTAAATGGCAATTAGCAACTAAGTGCCTTGCGATAATGGGGCACTCGCCACCTCATGACAGCATCGGCAGCTTCCCCGCCAACCCAATGGCCCTCTGGGTATCAGAGCCCCATGCCCCAGGGGGAGGAGCCTGGGGAGGAGCCTGGGGAGGACCTGCAGCAAGCCTACACGGACAGGAGCGAGACACAAATGAGCGGTTGACAAATGCCAAACTTCAGCAAAACTGCGTGGGGTCCAAACACAGCCCCGCCACTTATCAACCTTCCAACTTGGCCAAGTTATGTTTCTGGTCCTTGGTGTCCTCACCTGAAAACTGGGGGGAACCAGTTGTTTCTAACACATGGTGTGGTGAGTGTGAGGCTTACCTGAGTTAATAGATGCAAAGCATTTAAGAGAGCTCTTGGAACATAGAAACTCCTCAAAGATGGCTAATGTTTCAGTGCTTCAGCTACTTCTCCTCTGGGGGATTAGGCACATTAACTCTTTCCTGCTATGCACCATTCAACGCTAAAAAAATAATTAAAAATGTATTGTACTGCTAGGGTTCCTGGGTGGCTCAGTCAGTTGGGCCACCAACTCTTGATTTCGGCTCAGGTCATGATCTCTCCATTGTGAGATCGAGTGCTGTGTGGGACTCAGTGTGGAGCATGGAGCCTGTTTGGGATTGATTGATTGATTGATTCATTCATTCATTCATATTCTCTTTCTTTCTCTCTTTCTCTCTCTCTCTCTCCCTCTCACTCTCTCTGCCTTTCCTCCATTTTTACTCTCTCTCTCCCTCAAAATAAATGGATGGACTTAAAAAAATGTTTTGTACTGATGAAACCAAAACAAACAAACAAACAAACAAAAACCTTCCTATGTAAGAGTGCCCCTTCAGTCATGAATTCTGGTTTCATCCTGTACCTGAGGTACCACCTTCAGAAGCTCCGAATTATGAAACAAGTAGAAAAAATCTCCAGGAAGCCATGAGCAGAAATTGTGCACTGTCCAAGAAGAACAAGACTATAGATTCAGACGAGAAACTGGGAAGTCCAACACCTTGAGACAAACGAATGAGGATGGATCAAAGTAAGGCCAAAGGGATGCTGGGTATAGCCAGCTCTTCATTGTGAACATTCACGGCCAAGGTTTGCTTCTCAACTGGCATCTCCACTCCACCTTAGTTATTGTGAACTTGGTACACAAATCATTTCTAAGATTAGCTTTAAAACATAAGTAGATGATAAAGCTGTTGTAAAGCCATACAGCTTTTTTAAGGCTATCCATCTGTGGCGGCAGGTGTCTATCTGTTCTGACATGCCCTCCCAACCTAGACTTGTTCTGCTCTATGCCACAGCAATCCGCATTTCCCAGGCTCCTTGCCAACCGGCTTCTACCAGGCTTGTCAAATAGGAGCCAGTGGTAAGACTTGAGAGTCTCTCTTACTCTTCCTGTAACAAGGCTTCCAACAGTCCCTGAGTGTTCTACCTGATAGCCCTCCATGTTGGGTTCTCAGCTGCAGTCAGGCAGTCCCTCCTAGGGGCCCCAGTTTGATATCATATCCTCCCAATGTCCTTCCAGCCCAAGGGATAGCAGTGGGATATTCTTAGAACTGATCACTGATTGCCTATTGGCTTTCTCGTGGCTTCTTAGCTGTTATATAATGTGTGTATCTAATTCCCTTTATTAAATTCCCTCTGTCTGCAATACCTAGACTGGAATTTAGGAATGAAGGGACTCTGACTGATAAACTGCCTCATTTATATAAATTTCCCTTCCGATAATTCTCAGTGTGAAAAGTACTGAATAGGAATCAGGGGCTCTGAGTTCTGGTCCCAGCTCTGCCACTAATTGGCTACACAGCCATGGGCATTCTTCTTGGTGCCTCAGTTTCCTAATAGATAAGAAGAATGGACTGGAGGACCTCTAAGATCACTTTCAGCTATAATGTTCTGGGACTAGACATTCTGACCAATCTCACCTGGCACCAATGTCACCTGCCCTTGAGAATGTGGTAGGGGTGGGGATTGGTGGCATGGACTTGCCTCCTGAGTTGGTTCAAGCACATTTGCTAGCAAGTCATTTTATACTAGTAGCTGAGTTCAATTGAGGTGGTCCAGTCTGTTTTACAGGTGAGAGAAGGAATCGGGGAGGGTTGGGTGGGTGGGATGTGTGTGTGGAGGGTGGACACACGAGTGCTTGTATGTCTTACACGGGCGAGTGATTCCCTAGGAAACTCATCGGTACCTAAGTCTTCATTTGTTGTTCCCACCCTTTATCTTTTCCATTTAAAATTATAAAGAAAAAAATAGAATTATAAAGAATTTAGCACTTTAACATCATATCACAAGGCGAGGGTTGGTGATGGTGATACCATTCAAATTAATACTCCATCCAAATTAATATAAAGCTACTAGATACTAACCATGATTAGATGACGAATTGGTGGCCTCAGCAAGCAGAGTTTTGTTTTCTTTCTCTTCTCCAAACTGGAAGTTCTCGATTTTTTCCCCTCACAACAACATGACAGTGTATGGGCCACATATGAGCATAGCCATGCAAAACTCCCAGTGTGTGTCTGACCCTTTTTGTCTAATCATTATGCAACAATTCTTATTGGATACCAGTGCCTATAACACATGCCCTGCTAGCCTTTAATTGGCTTCCGGCTGGAGTTGCAATCAGTACATTCTGAAGCCAGTTATCAATTCATGTTCTTTATTGATAAAGCATTAAAATATGAGGCTCTGTGTATACAAGTGCGTTTACACACATCACACGCTTACCCTCAACCTTAAAGATATTTTTACAGTAAAAACTCTCATAAATTTTTCTTCTCGGGAAACATAGTCCTAAACTTCACACAAAGTAATCCATTTTAACTCCTCAGTGCTTCTTTAAAAAGATTGATATATCCTTCTTATAAATTCCCCTGTAAGTACAATTTCCAGTATGATAACCGCTAAACACGTGGATATTGAGCACCTGACATGCGGCTGGTCCAAATCAATTTGTGCCACACATGCAAAGAACACCCCAGATTTGGAAACCTCAGTATGAAAAAAGGCATAAAATATCTCAGTAATTTTTATATCGATTGCATGTTGACATTATAATATTCTGGATATTGTGTTAAGTAAATAGACCATTAAAACGAATTTCATCTGTCTCTTTTCATTAGACAATTTTAAATTACATTGCTTCATATTTCGACTGGGCAGCACTGATTCTAGAAGTTAAAGGAAATGCAAAGACACTGCTTCCACGTTTCCCTTTCTTACAGGAGAATCTTGATGAAAAGCAGAGAATATTGACTGCAATCGATGGGGGATGGGGGTAGGGAACAGCCGAATTTACAGGAAAGATAGATGTGCTGGAGTTTCAACTTGCTGACACCCAAATCAAGCTTCAGTCTATACAGAAAATAGCCAAGACCCAATTAGTGGTGCTGTTCTCTGGAAACAGCATCATCGTGTTAACATCTTGTGCTTCTTTCAAAAGACACAGAGAGAGGAGGGCTTAAGGCATTTATTCATCGTTGACTCAAAGCTGAAGAAAGTGAGAATCCCGAGCTAAAACTGCAGAGGATTGACTCCACCTTACCGTCCCTCCATTTCATTACCATTCAAAAACACACATTGAAAAATAAATCTTACAAATATACAGGCGACTTTAAAGCATTAGGATAGTCAAAGGAAAGGATCCCACATTTCCCACCTTACATCTAAAACAGTTTTATTCAGCATCCGAACAACTGGCCGTGGCATGGAGCCAGGTATACGGTGCATGCTTAAGGATGTTTGCTGAACTGAGCTAAGCAACTTAAGCACCACAATAACTGAAAGCTGGGATCCAGTCAGCTGTTTAAAGCAAGGAAACAAAAACGCGGCTCCAGAAACTGACAAACACAGTTACAGAAACCCCCAAGAACATGCCACAGCTATTACAACCATGAGAAACTGAATCAAACTTTTCCAGAACACCGTATCGTTGCTCCAATGAACTGATGGAAAGGTCTCAGCTTTTCTACAGGGTTGCGTGATAATCACCCAGCTAGCTCCATAATAGCAAAAGGAAGCCAGGTATCTTGGCCACCCCCGCGCCGGGCTTTGCATTGTTTCGTCCAAGCAGTTTACATTTACAGAAAAATCTATTTAAACTTTGCATTCTTTTTCCCCTGAGCGGATCATGTGGGCACTGGGGTGGACCTCAGGGGCTTTCGGGAGGGTAAGACCAATAACAGGAATTGCTAATGTGGTTTCTATTGAATGTGATGGATTCATTAGGTGGAATCATTTGATAAATCAAGAGTACTACATTTTTACTCCATTCATCTTTGTCTTTTGGACTGCAGGGTGACATTGCCGACAGTACAACTTTGAGCTCCGTGAGCGGCCTTGCTTGAAGCAGCTGGCCTCCGGGGCAAACACCGCCAAGCCTCGATTCTCAGGAGCCCCTGCGTTCACAATGCTAGTCCCTCGCCCTGAAGTCGTTCTGAAGCTTCGCCCCACGGAAGTGCTCTCGTTCTTGCCGGGGAGTTACAGCGACGAACCCCAAGTCTTGGAGATTTTCCTGTCTCCCCATCACATAGTAGGCAACCTGGATGCAACCAGTATGGTCTTTAAAAGTCACAAGGGCAGGGCGTCTGGGTGACTCAGTCAGTTAAGCATCTGACATCGGGCTCAGGTCATGATCTCGCGGTTCATGAGTTCAAGCCCCGCGTTGGGCTCTGTGCTGATGGCTCAGAGCCTGGAGCCTGTTTCAGATTCTGGGTCTCCCTCTCTCTCTGCCCTTCTGCTCACTCTCTCTCTCTCTCTCAAAATAAATAAACATTTAAAAAGTTTAAAAAATAAATATAACTCACAAGGGCTATTTATAAGGTATAGGGGGTTGAATAGGGCTACACTTAAGGGACCCCAAAAGATATGTCTAAGTCCTAACCTCCAGAACCTGTGAATGTGATCTGATTTGGAAAAAAGGTCTTAAAGATATAATCAAGCTCAGGATCTCAAGATGACATCATCCTGGATTTAGTGTGATCCTGCCTAATTCCGATGACAGGTGTCCTTATGAGAGAAAGGCAGGGGCACCTGGGTGGCTCAGTCAGCTAAGCATCAGACTTCGGCTCAGGTCATGATCTCATGATGCATGAGTTCAAGCCCCACGTCGGGCTCTGTGCTGACAGCTCAGAGCCTGGAGCCTGCTTTGGATTCTGTGTCTCGCCTCACTCTCTGCCCCTCCCCCACTCATGCTCTGTCTGTCTCTCAAAAAAAAAATAAGCATTAAAAAATTGTTTTAATAAAAAGAGAAAGGCAGAGGAAGTACAGGGAAAAAGGCATGTGAGGTGGAGGCAGAGATTGGAGGGACGCAGCCACAAGCCACAGAACACCATGGATGGCAGACAGCCACCAGAAGCTGGGAGAGAGGCATGGAATAGATTCTCTCCCTCCTCACAAACTTCCAGAGGAACCAACCCTACTGACCAACCCTACTGACTCTCTGTCTTGAATTTCTAGCCTTCAAAACTGTCAGAGAATCCATTTCTGTTGCTTTAAGCCACTTGACTCGTGGCAATTTGTTACAGCAGCCCCAGGAAATGAATACATCAGGGAAAATTCTCAGCAGAACCCAGGGACTAAATGAATCTGACAGCTTGCAGAGAGGCAGGGGGCAAGTTTCCCTCTGCCAAGTCTATGAAGAACATAAGCTCTGCAATATGGTTTGTTTTCCATGAGACTAAAGTTTCTCAGAACCTCTCAAAGTCAGCACTTGTATCCGAAATACATTATTCATATATATCCATGCTATCACCCTCCCTGTTTGCAGCCATATCTCTGTCGGGATATCACCTCCTCCTACCAAGGCATCCCCCTGTAAGCCTCTGGAGGGCAGGGTGTGTCCCCAAGCTCCTTAGGGCCCCGGCATCCAAAGCCATGTCCAATGCAAACAGGAACTTGATACATGTCTGCTGAGTGGACAAATGGAACCAACCTGCGACTAAAAAGGCCCTCTTCCTATTGAGCATAAATCAACCTCCCCCAAACACCTGTGTCTCCATCCGAGCTGTTTCCACCAATACCTCTGCTGGGTGAGCTTTGTCGCGGTCGTTATGGCCTCTGTGCGTCGGACCTGCTCCCTCGCCCAGTCTGGCTGACAGGCTCCATCATGTAGACCCTTAGCTGCTGTGCAGAGGCAGCAAACACACTGTGTTCTCCTCTACCCATTGCCCTCGTACTGCTGTTCCTTCCTTGTTCAAATTCCTGTTCCTTAAAATCTCAACTCAAACGCAGGGACCTCTGAAAAGCTTTTCTGGATTTCTCTAAACAGCTTTTACCTTCCTCCTCCATTGCTTATGGAAACCCTCGTAGTTATCTAGTAGCTTTCAATTGCTGCTGTGTTCTTTCTGGGGTCAGTGAAGGAGGTGGTGGTGTCCATACGGTTCGCCCTCTCCCGGGTATCCCTCCCTTCGTCCTCATACCGATTATCCTGTTTATTGTGATGTCTTGCATGATTTCCTCTCCCACTCTACCAGAAGCTCCAGGGGCCAGAAGCCAAGGCTTTTCCTCTTGAAAGTGAGTATCTGCCATGTAGAAGGCATTCAAGCAATAATCCCAAGGGAATTATTTGGTCTACGTGTACTGCCCACGAAACCAGGGGTCAGCAAACTGGCCTGCAGGTCAAATCCAGCCTGTGGCCAGATTTTTTCAACTGACCTGAACGGATTAGAAGGACATGAGACAGAGTCTGTAAGTGCCCCTCACCCCCAAGCCTAAAATATTTACTATCTGGTCCTTTACAGAAGAAGTTTACTGTCTCCCACACTGAGCATGCAGACATCATCCAGCGGTGCCTTCATTTTCTTCTAGGATGACCTCACTCCAGCTTTACCCAGAAATTTTCCCAAGGGCTCAGGAACAGTTGGGACCGCAGATCGGGCCCAGACAGCCCTAATGGAACCAAGGCCATCCACACTTTAGAAGGAGGCAATTTAGAGTTTTAGAAGCACCTGCTACCACCTTGGGTTCTACAGATTTCTCCATAAGCTATTATAAATTGAGTCTACAATTAAAAAAATATATTATTATCTCAAGGGAGGGAGGATCGACTTCAGTTGGCTATGGAGCCAAGCCACTGCAAAAACACACCACAAAAACAAAACAAAAAAACAAAAACAAAAACAAAAACACAACTAACAAGCAGACTAAGCCGGTAGAGGAAAATCATCTGCGGCAGGAGCATGAGAACACGATCCTGCCCAAACGCTTTGGGACAAAATCTGCCCAAACGAGAAGCCCAAATGCAGCCTGCTGGGGATTGCACATGGAACGGAAGCGATGCCCAAACTGGTCTGGACAGCGTCCTACGGTTGGGCAGTTTTATTCTTTTCCACAGGGGAAAGCTTGGTATCCATGAACCCTTCCAACTTGCCTAGCCTTGTGTTTTTATCGCTTCCTTATTACCCCTTTTTATAAGCAAAACTTTTCTCTGATAATGACCGCATCTTCCTAAAAGCTTCTTCTGAGTTATTTTCAAAGAAGCTGGATCCATCTTAATATTTTCCTGCCATAATTGCCTCAGGCCAATCTCTTCTAAAGGAATTAAAAATGCAAATCTAATATTCTAATTGCATAATAGGATCATCTTGGCAGCTGGATCAATACTATCTCCCACTGTCAATAATAAGGCCAGGCTGTGTGGATGTCAGAGCGCACCAGTCTCACTTTATCACTGGCCCCATGGCCCATCCACATCTATAAGAAGTGACATCTTATCTGTGGCCTTCTATCAATCAGCTTTAATACGTGCATCACAGAGATGCACGTTGTCATCTTCACATCTGCCTTGCCTTGGGCACCAGACAGGCCAGAGTTGAAAGCTTCGTGTTTCCAAGAACTAAGTTAAATGGCAGAAAGATGACAACCACACATAGTATTTTTTTTCTGCCCACCATCCAATGGAATCAGAAGCAAAGGACCTACAACGGATCGCCCCAGAGATCCCAGACCTGTCAGTGCAGCTACAAGTCATTGCAAATTGCGTAGACCTGGAGTCAGAAGACCCCGCTGTGAGCTCCAGCTCAGCCATCGCCCAGCGGATCAGCTTGAGCAAGTCGCCTAGCTTCTAGGTGCCTCAGTTTCCTGTTCTATAAAAGAAGGGTATTAACTTAGGTTGAGTTTAAAGGGCCCTTCCACCCTAATTATTATTTTACTTCTAGAGAGTAAAAATCATACTCTGTGTAGCAAGGAGGAAGACCGTCAGTTTGATTGAAATAACAGACATTGTTGCTACTTCTGGGAAATTTGCCAATTAACAGCAGCAGCATTGTAATTAATACCTACTACACAAATTCTGTTTCTATTAAGAAATGCTTTTTCGGGGCGCCTGGGTGGCGCAGTCGGTTAAGCGTCCGACTTCAGCTCAGGTCACCATCTCGCGATCTCGCGGTCCGTGAGTTCGAGCCCCGCGTCGGGCTCTGGGCTGATGGCTCAGAGCCTGGAGCCTGTTTCCGATTCTGTGTCTCCCTCTCTCTCTGCCCCTCCCCCGTTCATGCT
Organism: Leopardus geoffroyi; assembly: GCF_018350155.1. Lineage (NCBI taxonomy): Eukaryota > Metazoa > Chordata > Mammalia > Carnivora > Felidae > Leopardus > Leopardus geoffroyi. The sequence continues at coordinate 9,808,076 of NC_059333.1, read as the reverse complement.
CTGTCTCTCTCTGTCCCAAAAATAAATAAACGTTGAAAAAAAAATTAAAAAAAAAAAAAAAGAAATGCTTTTTCAAGGGGCGCCTGGGTGGCTCAGTCGGTTAAGCATCCAACTTCAACTCAGGTCATGATCTCGCAGTTCGTGGGTTTAATTCCCGTGTCAGGCTCTGTGCTGACAGCTCGGAGCCTGGGGCCTACTTTGTTTCTGTGTCTTCCTTTCTCTCTGCCCCTCCCCCACTCATGCTCTGTCTCTGTCTTGCAAAAGTAAGTAAATGTTTAAAAAAAATTTTTTTAAGAAATTCTTTTCCAATAGATCTCCCTCACCCTTTCAATACTCTATTTTTTCCCAGGTTTCAAATATGATACTATTTGATCCAAAACCCCATCATTTGATTTACCCACTTCAACCAGGAAAAAAACACTAGTGCAAACTATGTCACCAATCTTAAATTTCCTTAACTAGAACTAATCAATTGGGGTATAACAAGACCTTGGGTTTCTTCTATTAAATCCGATTTTAGGGTAAGCTAATTTCAAATAGACAATTGGGCCAAAGATTTTTAGATTCTTTGAGAAATACCTTGCTGAAATTATGACAGCACACAGTGAAATTCAAAGCGTAATTTATTAGGCTTTCTAGAAAAGTATTCTGTGGGTATCTGTGAGTATCTCATGCAATTATAGTAAAATTCTGTATTTATATGCTTCTTTGTAGTTTATTCAATTAACAATTTTTCATTCTATCTATGTTGGACTTGTGTAAGGAGCTTTCATGCATATTTCTTTATCAGGGGTTAGATAAGATTCGCATTATTTTCCCGCAGGGAGGAAACCGAGGGTCGGGGGGGGGGGGGCAGTCAAAGATGCCCAGGAAATTATCGGGAGACAAGTGACAGAAGATGCAAAAATTATTCAAGAAATTGAGAAGAAAAGGAAAGATTCCTGCAGAGTTGAGGCAGGCAAAGCGTTCCATTTTCAAAAGGGCTGGAGGAGGGCTTGAAGATAAGGAGGTAGAGAGTGGAGAGGAAAGGATATCGTGTGAAATACAGACCAGGGAGCTTAATATTGATCCCTGGCAGAACACGAGAACTAATCATTATGGGTTGATCTGTGTGCTCGGGGACAAACAGTGACTGCCAAGAGGCTGACTGCTCTTAGACAATCACCCCAATCTAATCTTGTTTCCTCTCCTGATAGGGTTATTAGGCTGGTTGATCAGTGGATCTGGATTTCAGCAAGGCACTTGACAGAGTTGCTCAGGATATTCTTGTAGACAAGAGGGAGAAATGGGGGTGGGACTAGAGTACAGTTAAGTGAATTTGTAGCTGGTCAGACAAGCGTATCCCAAGTGTTGATTAATAGAGTGATGTCAACTTGGAAAGGAGACCAGAGCCAGGGTTCTGTTTTCGGTCTTGTGTTCAGCGAGCTCATCAGTGTCTTGAACAGCATTGTAGGAGGCATGCTTATTAGAATGTTGACGGACAGGAATGTAGGGGGGATGCTAACACATTAAACAAAATAATCAGGATCCAAAATGCTATCCTGCTAGTCCAATGGCCCCCAAACCATCAAGAACAAATGTAATAGGAATGAAGAGAAAGTCCTTTAATGTATTCCAAAATCAATAGCACAATAGAGGGTGTGAGAATCTTGGCTCAGGAGCAGTTCAGGGAGAGAAGACCCGGCCCCATGCATGATGTGCTTCAGTGATTTGTTGTAGCCAACAACAGACCCAAGGGATTTTAGATTGCCTTGGTAGACACTCCGGGTGCCCCCCACAAAAGTAGTTACGATCCTGCTATGTGGTGGGCTGGGAGATACCCAGGTTCAGGTCAGGCACTGCATTCTAGGACAGATAAGAGAGAATTCAGTAGAGGGGGACAATACCAGCGAAGGATGTGGCTGCCACACTAGGTGACAAATCATTGACATAGTTGGGTATATTTACCCAAGGAAAGGCAAGGATGGCAGTCTTCTAATAGCTGGAGAGGGACATAGGAAGAATGGGAAAACATGATCTCCACTGCTCTGCGAGGACAGAGGGAGTTACAGGAGCTCAGAGAGTTTCAGGGCTTCCTGAAACTCAGGGCTCATGTTGCCCCATGAGGGATGGAATTCACAGGGCTGGGTTTATAGGCTGGGATGCTGGAGGAACCAACTATTCCTTTCTGGTGTGAGAAATTGCTCTGTGTGGTTCTGCAGGGCTAAATTCGGGGTGTGTGGAGATGTGTTGACAATCGAATCGCCATCAACATAGCCTGCTGGTTAGATCCATTACATAAGCTCTAGCCACATATTGCCTCAAGGAACTTTGTGTACAGAGCGAAGGTGTGATGAAAATAAAAATGAGCATGACATATGGCTTTCCCTGGAGGAGCTTGAAATCTAAAGTAAGGACTTGGCAAGTAAAAGGCACATGAAATTCATTATAATAGAGGCAAAAAGAAAGAGCTGCAGGATGGAGAGAAGGTGACAGTTAACTTTAAGTTGGGTTGGAGCCATTCAAAGAAAGCTTCACGGAACAGGTAGCATTTGACCTCGGCAGATGCTGGAGCTCCAGCTAAGGCCTCCTGGAAGCACAGCCACAATGCCCGTGACGTCCCAAAAGTTCCCACTCCTGAAACTTTCCCCATATTTACCATTTGGGAATTACAGCTTCTCTATGCAGTTCCTTTGACAAGATGTTGTCTGCCCACACGTGGCAACTTTGAAGTTTAGATCTCCTTGATTTGTTGCCTTCCTCATCATCCTCCCTATTAGGAGGGACCTGCCTCCAATGCTTCTGTGATCCAGCCCTGTCCACTCTCACAGCTGACAGAGTCCCGGATCAGGAGCCGCATGCCGTCACTTTTGCCTAAAAAGTAACCTGATCCCAGGAGCATCAGTTGACCTTTGCCATATTCTGTTGCTCAGAAGCAAGTCAGAGGTGTCGCCCACATTCTAGAAGAGGCAATTACACCGGGTGGGCATATGAGGGCCACCTGAAGGTCTGTCTGCTGCAGGTGCTGAGCAAGAGTCAATAGTCACCTGGAGAAAGGAAATGGAATGACAGGGCAAGGGGGAAGCTGGACAGGCAGTTCAGAGCCAGGTTCCTGGCCCTGGGGACGTCTTCAGGCATCGTGCCCTTACATTCTCTCTGCTGTTGCACAGACAGTTGGCTTGTTAGCCTACGAATGTAACAAGGGGCAATGTAGGCACTAGGTCACTTCTGGAGTCACCTCTGAAGACCGGACTATCACACAGGCCCCTAGCTCATGCCTAAGTGACACGATCCCCCAAGCCACGTTTTCACTTGCAACTGGGAATTCCCAGACTTACCAGCTGCCTAAAAGGAACATTTTACTTCCAGCAGTTTCAACTCCATGGAGCACTCAGAGGCTGTTGCTGGAGTCATCCCCTCAGCTTTCTTATAATGCAAGATGTCATCACCGCCCCTGAGAACTGACCACTGAGAATTTAATCACCATGATGTTTCATTCTACAGCGAAGATCTTGTTCTCTTTATTTCCTCTTCTTAAGACCCGCCCCTGGAGGGGCACCTGGGTGGCTCAGTCAGTTGAGTGTCCAACTCTTGATTTTGGCTCAGGTCATGATCCCAGAGTGGTGGGATCGAGCCCTGCATCGGGCTCTATGCCGAGCATGTTTAAGATTCTCGATCTCTGCCCCTCCCCTGCTTGCACACACACTCTCTCTCTCTTTCTAAAACAAGGCTTTCCCCTGGAGATCTCAGGGGAAGACTAATTTGTTATTTTCTCCTTCTGTAAAGTGGTGGGAAAACTGCACAGGAGAATATCACAAAGTTCTTCTAGTCCAAGCTCTATCCAGACATGGCGCCCTCCTTGGGGAGACAGTGTTTCCAGTGCGTAACTGCCACAAGTCTGATGCTCTTTGGGGACTTGAATACTAAGAATGGCTCTGTGGTAGACTGAAAAATGGCTACAATCCTTCCATCTTTGAGAGAGTCACACTCTTTTCATGTGACTTGGTGATGCCTCCCATCAAGAAACGCACTCTTTCTCCATACTGTGAATTTGACTCATTGTTCGAACTTAATTAAGGCAAAAGAATGAGGTGGAAGTGACCATCTGATAATCTGGGGCCCAGGCATCAAGAGGCTTTGCATTAATTCCCCCACCTCAGAATCCTGCAAAGAGTAAGCCCAGGCCAGCCTGCTAGAGGATGAGAGACAACATTCAGGAGAAGCTTGCTGTCTGTCTGATGCCATCCTGGACTAGCCAGGTCCCGGCCGACCCAGCCACTGACTATAGACTGAGTAAACCCAGCAGAGACCAGAAAAACTGCCCAGCTGAGAGCCCGGACCAACCCACAGACACATGTGTGAAACAAATGGCGGCTGTTTTTATCTACTTCATTTGGGGGTAGTTTGTTATGCAGTAAATGCTAACTGATACAGGCTCCATAGTTTATCAGCAAAAACATCAGGGTTCCCAGTTTGAAAGAACCCACCCCCTGAATCATTCTCAAATAGTCAGCTGGTGGTATCCCTGCTCCACCTGCCACAGGGTCTTTTGGAACCATTTTCGTGGGCCACCAGGATCTAACATCGAAACGAAACAAAAAACCTTGGCGAGGGGAAGGGTTGAGCTGCCGTATGTTTTCCTTTCACAAAAGCCCTTGCAAAGCATATTTCTTTATTTCATCCTTGGATGATTGCCTTCAATTCTTTGTTTCATAAGCTTCTTTCTTCCAAAGAGCCATGACAGCATTGATTTCAACCTATGATTGCTGGTGAAATATTAAACCTTATTGATTTGAAATTCAGGATCAGTTGCAAGTTGGATACTCTGCATATTTTGGAGATAGACAAATTTCTCTCTGCCAGTTTAAAAGTAATTGCAGCTCCACAATATGATTTTTCGGGGGGATGTAGCACTTCAAGTCCAATTTCTCATTCTGTCTCCCCCAAAATTTCCTAGCACAGGAAAACCCTAACTATTCTTAGTCAATTTCTCATTAGAAGTATTTTTGAAACTTAGTTCATATGTTTCCCCCAAAATTGATACAAAATTCCTTATATGTGTCAGTTGCTACTAAAATTAATTATTCAAAATAAATAATGCATCATATTAAAGATTAAAAATGGAAATTACATTTAATATTTTTGATGTCTTGGGGAAATTATCATTAAAGCCCAACTCTACTTACATTAGATAATTTACTATGAATTATGTATATTATTAGCAAATACTGATTTTTAATAAATAGACATGAGTAAATTTTTTTTAAGTAAACAGAATAGAAACATAGCAGATGAACCTTCAGGCACCATAGTATGTTGACATCACCTCATTCATCCTATAACATTTGGTCATACATTACTCAGAAATACCACTGAAAATAGCTAGTCATTAGCTATTAGAGAATGAAAAGTATGGCCTCAGGAGATGAAAAATACCCACAAAATTTTTTTAATGTTTATTTATTTTTAGGAGAGAGAGACAGCGCACAAGCAGGGAAGGGGCAGAGAGCAAGAGAGACACAGAATCCAAAGCAGGCTCTAGGCTCTGAGCTGTCAGCACAGAGCCCTATGCAGGGCTCGAACTCACAAGCTGCAAGATCATGACCTGAGCTGAAGTTGGACACTTCACCAACTGAGCCACCCAGGTGCCCCTTAAAAAAATGTTTTTAATGTTCCCACAAAAAATTTTTTTAAATTGTTTGCAGACTTTCAAAATACCTTCATCATCCAACTGTAAGGTCCCTAATGGCAAGAAGCGCATGGTGTTTTAATCCCTAATATGCACCACTCAGCAGAGTGACAGGCATAGAGTAGGTCCTCAAGATACGTTAGAGTTGAAAACATTTGGCCAGGAATGGTAGACATCTCTTTAATCTGAGCATCTGAGTTTGGGCATTTAAAAGAAACCTATCTGACAAAGTATATAATCAATATTTCTGATGGGAACTCAGGGTTGCTTTTATATTTTAGTGCCTCATTAAGTTTTTCAACTTTCAAAAATGAATACATCAAGGCTTATTGATACCTTATATATGTGACCATCAATCATCATACAAGACTAGTTTAAATGCTGGGGGCCTAAAATAATCCACGTTCCAACTAATTCATTAAGAAATTCCCAAGGTTGGGTGAAATGAATAAAGGCAGAAATATTTGCTTCCCCGGTTGCACAGCTGTGTAGAGAGCTCTTCTGAACTCACTGACACACTTGGGTCTTCCCCTTTAGGACAAACCAGGCTGGACAGCTGACCACCGTCTCTCCATCTGGTCAGTATGGCCTGTGCCTGGTAGGAACTCTGCCTGACTCCAACACAGTGCGGGATTCTGTAAAAGGAAACTGGAAGGGACACATAGAATCGGGGGATGCGCAAGGAGCCTGAAAAGACAGGTTCTGGTACAGCCCTGATACCCAAGGGGAAACCCCAGAACGTTCTCTCAGGCACAGAGGTAAGACGGCACGGCTCCAATAGGCCATCTGTCTTGAGAGAGCCAGACTTTCAGCTACAACAGGGTCACATGTCCACTTCCCAGGAAGAAGGAGCCCAAGGAAGAAGTCTCAACATGCACAACTCACATTGTCCCTAGATGAAGGTGCTAGAAGAATGAGCCCAAATCATTTGTCGGCAAGGTCAAACAGGTGCTGCCTCAGGGTGTACTCCCACAGAGGATGGATGCCGAGACTAATAATAATGTTGCCATGATTATTGTTGACACTGGCAGTGCTAACCCTTCTATTCTTCTGTGCTTGTTACACTCATTGCAAACCAAAACTCATGAAGTAACTTATTTGCGAATGAGGAAACTCAGGCACAGAGTAACTTGCTCACTGCTGGGGAGCCAAGCTCAGATTCTACTCCATCCAGTTCATCTCTAGAACTTGTTTTGCTAACAGCGTGCCACACCTGTAGGTGCTGGGGAACCTCGGTCTACTGATTTCCCAGCCAACTGAGTAACCCCCTGAAGCTTCAAATGTATCTCCCCTGAGAGATTCTCTCGGAAGACCTCCCATTGGTTAAGGCCAGCAGATAGAGACGCTGTGGGGGCAGAATTCCAAATGGTGTCTGTGATCCCCACCTCTGGAATTGTGCATCCTACAACCACCTCCTCTTGACTTATGTGTGTGTGTGTGTGTGTGTATGTGTGTGTATACATCATACATATACATATATAACCTGTTACCTAAATATGTATAAGACTCCAGGAGCCAGAGAGAGTCCTGCTGGCCTTAGAGGAGCTTACCTATCATGCAGTGAACTGCCTGTGGACAGCACCATGCCCCAGGGAGCTATGGGCTTCTCTGCAGTTCAGGGTCTCAGACCTATACCAGGATACACTGAATTCCACCAACTACCAGAGAGCTTGGGAGAGGCTCAAGCCTCAGGGAAGGTGGTACCCCAGCCAGTGATGCCTTGAGGATAGCCTAGGAGACCCTGAGCAGAGAACTTGGTAAACTATGTCCAGACTCTTAACCAACAGAAACCATGAGACCACAAGTATGTGTTTGAAGCCACTAAGTTTGGGCAATTCGTAACATAGCCTGGAAACCTAATGTAGACCCCAACAGTAACAGGGACTGCATGAAGCAGGGGTGGCCCCGACAGAAGGACCATTCCTGTGGGGTACTTCTGGAGGAAGGAGGTGTCCACCACAATGGAATGTCCCATCAAGGGGCTCATTGTGTAGCTAACCGAGCCTTGGTGACTGATCTGATCTGGCCACCATCATGCTGGGAACCTTGATGACTTTAGCCTTTACACTAGGGATCACTCCAGAAAAATGCACTTGTAGACAACATTGTGCACACCTTGGGCAGGCACTGAGGCCCCTGAATTGTCCCCCTTGTGTCCTCTGCATTTATACCCAGAAACCCCTGCTCTAGGACACGCATTTCTGATGGCACATGCTGTTTCTGGATATAAAGTGGTTCTTGGGGGACAAAAAAAAACACTTACTTTTTTAAGGCATAAGGTACAGATATACATCCAGTACATACACAGATTTACAGACCCTCTGTGGCACTATCATTTGCCGGAAGACAAATAGGAAAACAATATCTTAATCTCCACAGGGAGTAGATAATGAAAAGACAAGGTGGGGATACACTGATCTATGCAATAACAGTTCACAGTCAGAACACCAATAGTATTCCATGTTTTGTCCCAGCTGCTGGTTACATGGATGTGTTCACTTTGTTTAAAAAAACAAAAACAAAAACAAAAAAAAAACAATCCAGGCACTGTGGGCTGGAGACCTGCACACCTGACCATACATACGGAAGACAGACTTCATCAAAAAGCATTCACCAACACCCAGTAAACTACAGTCCAGCGTTCTGGCTCCTCTAGCTGAAAATGCTGCCATGTTGGGGTCAAGAGCAAAGACTCCAGGCAAAAGCCTGGGCTCTATCCCAGCTTCCCCCTTTTCTAACCATGTTACTTTGGCAAAATAACCATCCCTGTGAGCCTCAGTGTTTCCATCTGGAAAAATGTGCTTAATAATACAACCTACCTCAAAGGGCTAGGTGAGAGTCACTGAGTGTGTTCCTGACAAGCACCAAGAAGAGGGTCTGAAATCTGAAAAACATTGGGGCCCCTGGGTGGCTCAGTCGGGCAAGCCTCCAACTTTGGCTCAGGTCATGATCTCGCAGTTCGTGAGTTCGAGCCCTGCACCGGGCTGACAGCTCAGAGCCTGGAGCCTGCTTCGGATTCTGTGTCTCCCTCTCTCTGGCCCTCCTCCGCTCACACTCTGTCTCACTCTCTCTCTCAAGAATAAACAATAAAAAGGTTTGTTTTTTTTTAATCTGAAAAACGCACAAGTTTTGCAGTCCTGATTTTATTGTAGCTCTTTCTGCCTTGTCTTTTCTCTCTCAATTTTAAGTTTCTGAAGAACAGGGGGAAAAAAACAATCAAACAAACACACACCAAATGAAAACACCCAACGATTCTTATTCCCCAAGCCCTCCGTGTGGTGCTCAACAGAAGCTAGATGCTTGGAGGGTTGTGGTCAAAGTTGTGGAATCATTTACTTTCTTGTGGCATTTTGATACAGTTGAGAATTATTGATCTTGGTTTCTGGGAACAATATGGTTACATATTAGATACTTTCAGACCAAATTTTGTTTTCTCCTACAAAGATGAGGTAAAGGGTCACAGTTTCCCAGGCCTGACGCATAGAATTGTCAGTTGGGACCCAGGAGCCCAGTTCTGGTTCCACCTCTGTGGGCCATCATCTGAGGGGTGTTTAAAAATAAATCACCTTGGGGCACCTGGGTGGCTCAGTCAGTTAAGCACCTGACTCGGGTCACGATCTCGCAGTTCATGAGTTCAAGCCCCACATAAGACTCACCGCTGTCGTACAGAGCCAGCTTGGGATCCTCTGCCCCCCTCCCTCTCTGCCCACCCCCATTTGCATTCTCTCCCATAAATAAATAAAATATTTTTTTTTAATCACCTTGCCCACAAAAGGCTGGGGCTCTCCCATCTGGGCAGGGAGAACGAGTCCCCCTATGGGGTTATAGAGTTCATAGTAACAGCAATAGTGACCTCACCCCTAATGTGTACCAGGCATGAGATGGAGTGCTCTGAAATTACCCATCCCTTCCGTCCTCATAGGTAGCACTCTCGACATCCCCATTCCGCAGCTGGGGAAACTGAGGCATGCCCCCCCCCCCCCCCGCCCACACTGCTGGTAAGTGGTAGAATCAGCACCTGGCTCCAGAGCCTGTCTTCCTAACCATTACTCGGTACCACCCCATTCAAGTTCATTAAGTTCATTAAGGAATACTTAATGTGCTTCCCCTAGGACTCAATGTGTATCGAACCCAGTGATCATTGGCCTCTGGGACATCACTAAAATAGTCCCTTGGCTAGTCCTTCAAGAAGACAGTCGTTGTCTTCTCTTTCCTGAGCCTTTCTGAGTCTTGGTGCCAGCAGCCATCACTCCTCCTTCTGCACGCACTCTAACCCCGGGGCTCGTGTGCTGGTGACAGGGTCTGGAGTTGCTGTCACTTTTTATGAATCCTCTCCTCTCCCCAAGTACATGATTGGCCTCTGACATCAGAGACGGTATCTTCCTCTATCCTGGCATTTCCCTGCTGGAGCACACAGTATGGTTCAGCAAATACTGTCACCATCAAAGCATCACACACGCGTCGCATCCCATCTAACGTCATCTATTGATTTAGCTGATAGGATGTGGGAAAGGGAGAGAGGCAGCCAGGGCTTCCCAGGACTGGCAGCATGGTGAACCAAGACTGGCACCAGAGGAGGACCACAGCTCCTTGGGGAAGTTAGGACATAATTGGGCCAAGGAGTCAGGACACCCCGGGCTGATTTCTAGAACAGGCTGGAAGAATCAGATACCAAGTTGCCGCAGGAACTTCCTGACGGACCCTTCACCCACAGTCTCGCAAGAACTGCCCCGGAGGGTCAATGCGCCATTCGCAATGCCATTTCCGTGTTCACCTTTTTGAAATATTAATGGCGCTGGCTGGTCTTTGTTCTGCTGACCACAGACACAGTGCCTGTCCCTCGGGGAGGCAGAGGCACACAGGATGGACTCTGAGCCCGGGATTGAAATTCCATCAAGTCTTTGGGTCAATGGAAACCCTTTACACTGTGACAGTGACATAGGCCGACTCCTTCCTTCACTGAATTCTGGAGGCCTCGAGTGAGATTTGCTCATGGGACAGAATTCAGTTCTAACCCCAAACACTGGGGTGTGGGGACAGAGGCTTGCCAGCAGAATCAAGGGTCTGCAATGAACAGGCCACTCGCTGCTGGCAGGGGCGGGTACAAGCGTCATGTATGGAGTCCGATGGCTGTCAGCCCTGCACCCTGAGACGCAGCTCACTCCAGGACTCATACCAGGACGGCACACATGCAAAGGGGCTTAGACATCTTGTGGTTCTGATCTGGGGCTCTGTGTCTGCACCAGATTATTAATATCAGAAACGTACCTGAACCACTCAGGGATGTGTCTCTCTATCTCAGCACTGTCTGGAAACGGCCCTCAGACCCACACGAAACAAGGCTCTCAAGGAGAAAAGAGAGAGGAGAGGAGATGTGGCAGACGCGACAGAACCCTAATCGTCTAGGAAGAAAAGCTAAGTTGCAAACATAGGGTTAGGAAGCAGGATAAGGCTGCATAAGTGGTGGCAAAAATGCCTAGAAACCCTAGGGAGGGAAAGCAGGCTCTGGGTGCAGAGTTGCGAACTGGTCCGCCTCTCAGTCATTGCTTTGCCTGCATCCCGCCTGGTGCCCAACTATTGTCTAGTGCAGTGGACTCTGTGGTTAGAGGCCATCTGGTGCAAGCAAAGCTGGCACGTGCCAATGCCGACACGCGCACTGTGGCGGACGATGCAGGTGCCCCGCACTAGCCCCCTGCCCCTCCCTCTCAGTGCTCTCCAGCCCAGCTGCCAGCTCCCAGCACCTTCACTTACTTGCCCGAAGGCTTTCTCTGGCCACCGGAGTCTGCCCCCCACCCCCCCCGTAGACATCACAGGCTGGAATGGGCAGAAAATTAATGCCACCAGGAGCAGTTCTCACGCAGTGACTGATGGGTGTCACTAAGTGGGAAAATTCTGATGTGCAACACTGTTTCCTAGAGTTCCCCCAAGGTGTTAGGCCCTCGTTTTCCACAAAAATAACTTGCTGACCTTGAATCCTTTTCTCACCACCTGCTTCTAGGGAAACCTAAACTTGGATGTACATTACACACACACACACACACACACACACACACACACACACACGCACACACACGCACACACACTACTATTCATAGAAGGGTTTAAATTGTACAACCCTCTGGTTATATTATCTTATTTGTTTCTCACATCAGTGTTGTTAGCATTCTTTCATTTTAGAAATTAGGAAACGGAGTCTAGAGAGGCTGATAGATCACCCAGAGTCAAATATTGCATTCAACAGCACTTCTAGTTTCCAATGCCTTTGGTTTTTCCATGGCACAGTGTTGCCCCAGTAAAGGGGACAACCAAGGACAGACTTCCAAAGAGTTCACTGAGTTCACCAAACCTTTGGGGTGAATCGGTAACCTTTGGGGTGAATCAGTTCCTCCCCATCCCAACAAGCCTTCCCCCATCATCTGCTGGTGCATGATACAAACAGTCGTAGGTGTTCAGTAAATACATGGTAGATAGATGATGGATGGGTGGATGGACAGATACATGGGTGGAGGGCTGGCTGGCTGGCTGGCTGGCTGGCTGGCTGGCTTGGATGAATGGGTATATAGCCATTAAGAGTCCACAATGAATGCCTAAATCTCTTGCATCCTGAGCAAGAACAAGGGCGGAGTTACAATTAACTAAATGTGATTTGCATACAACCTACTGACTATTTTCTGTCCCTGCACCAAAGACATCTGAGAGGATGTCTATGAGAATGTCATCTATTGGGAATATCAGGGGGAAAAGTTTGAGATAAACAAGTTTCAATCATTCACCAGAAGCTGGGATGAAACCAACCTTGCACCAGAAGCAGTGGTTCTTATGCCTAAGTGAGAACAAAAACAGGATTGTTTATCAAGCTTGTTAAAAATGCTGATTTCCTGCTATAAAGCCAAGATTTTAAGTTGGTAAGAATCCAGAATCATGTAATATCCTCAGGTAGTTCTGAAGACATCACAGGTTTGCGATGTCCTGGATTAGACTGGAATGAAGGGACGCCCTTCACAGAGACCTAGACCTTTTCTAGGAATTCCTTTAGTCTATTGTCAGGGTTTGCCTTAAAGTGCTAGCTTCACAAATACACACATGACTTGTAGAGGGAGTCAGAAGTGGGGTGAAAAAGACAATACTCCCACCCTGGGTACTCACTGCAAGTGGCAGGGAAAAACACAGAATCAAGATCTTGGGGTGGAAGAGGAGATTAGGAACCAGAGAATTCAACCCCAAACCCAGTATATCAATACCCGATAATGTTGCCAACAGAAACTGGTCTATCTTTGGCTTGAACACTTCCTGTAATAGAAGGCATCTACCTCCAGAAATTGTCCATTTATTCCTTTACAGTTTGGCTACAAAGTTCTTAGTGGTTCCAGTTGTGTTTACTGAGACCACAAAAATTAGGTCCAACTGTTGTGCACCATGACAGCTCATGGAATATTTAGGGAGAAATGGAATGTCTGCTCTGAGATAAGCATCACCTTTCCTCCTTAAGTGTCCATGTGATAGGATATGATAACTTTTAACACCTAGGTGATGCCCTCTGGACCTGCCTTTGAATTCAGCCTTCCCGCTGTGGTCTGATAAGAACAAGGAGAGAGGCTCTATCACACCCTTTATTATGGACACTCTACCTCCATTATTGCCTTCTGAAATCACATTAGCTGATCATAGTAGCCACATCCTATTGAGCCAAAACTCAATTAAAACTCCAAAGTCTTTTTTCACTGGGAACCTCTCTGCGTGTGGCCATTGATCCAGTTATCAGCACCCTCTGAGTAAAGCTATTCAACCACGTTGTGAATCAGAATCTACGCAGCCTGCATTTCCACATCTCTCCATCCGCTCCACGCGGGAGGAGGCTTATCGCTTCATCAGACTTTCTCTGTTCACTTGATCTGGGTAGAGTGACCCCAATCAACTGCTCTACCCCTACTCCCTGGAGGCACACCGTCATGATACTAGAGGAGACTCTTGGTCTGGGATCTGATCACATCTGCAGAATGACACGACAGGTAACACTTCATTTCCAAAACCTGAGATGAAGTGCTCTTGTCATCTCCATGCTGATGCTGGAGAACAGGATAACCCAGGGTTCTCTCAGAGTATCCAAGGAATGAGGGAGCTTTGTCCAATCTCAGGCTCTGCTATTTTAAGAAAAGAGTTTAATCCATTTTTATTTATTTTAATGGCTGATCATTCATTTGCATCTACTTTCTCTATCACTTCCCCGGCTGTGTTTTTCCTTTCTCCCCCTTCTCCTGCCTTCTGCTCTGTTTTTGTTTCTTTTTATCCTTTTTTCTTTCTGTTCTTTTGGAATTATGTATCCATATTTCTATACTCATATTAATACAGTATTAAGTGAACTGGGCTCTCTTTTTTTTTCAGGTTGTGATGCGAACCAACACCCACAGATAAGACTCTTACAACTCTTTAATATACCCCCAAATTCTGTCCTTCTCTCATACATCATATTGTTGTCCAGTATTTCAACTCCTTCTCATTGTAAATAGCCTCTCAGATATCATTCATATTATATTTATGGTAGATTTGCAACCTACCAGAATCTGTTTTTACCAGATTCTTAACTTGCCCTTGCTTCTTGCTGCCTACAGATTCTTTATGGCTTCTTTTCTTGTTTTCAGTACTGCATTGTTTTATTTTCTCTTTCAGATAGCAAGTTTCTTAGTCTTTTTGTGTCTGAAAATACCTTTCTTTACTTTACTTCCACTCATTTATACAGCAAGGAGTGAAACCATTATGTTAAAAGAGTTTTTTTTTTTCCTTTTGCAAGTTTTTATTTAAATTCCAGTTAACATACAGTGTAATATTAGTTTCAGGTGTAGAGTTCAGTGATGCAACACCCAGTACTCATCACAACAAATGCCTTCCTTAACATCCATCACCCATTTAGCCCATCCCCACCCACCTCCCCTCCAATAACCCTCAGTTTGTTCTCTATAGTTAAGAGACTGTTTCCTGGTTTGCCTCTCTTTTTTTCCCATATGTTCATCTGTTGTGTTTTCTTAAATTTCACATGAGTGAAATCATATGGTATTTGTCATTCTCTGACTTATTTCACTTAGCATAATATTCTCTAGGTCGATCCACACTGTTACTGAAATGTCAAAATGGCAAGATTTCATTCTTTTCTATGGCTGAACAATATTCTATTGTATATCTATACCACATATTCTTTTTCCATTTATCATTCGATGGACATTTGGGCTCTTTCCATAATTTGGCTATTGTTGATAAGGCTGCTGTAAACACCAGGGTGCATACAGCCCTTTGAATCAGTTTTTTTTTTTTTTTTTTTTTTTTTTGTATCCTTTGGGTAAATACCTAGTAGTGCAATTGCTAGATCATAAGGTTGTTTTGTTTT
This sequence comes from Leopardus geoffroyi, assembly GCF_018350155.1. Lineage (NCBI taxonomy): Eukaryota > Metazoa > Chordata > Mammalia > Carnivora > Felidae > Leopardus > Leopardus geoffroyi. The sequence goes on along the minus strand of NC_059333.1, from coordinate 9,793,029 downwards.
TAACGAATCTCCATACCATTTTCCAGAGTGGCTGCACCAGTTTGCATTCCCGCCACCAGTGCAGGAGGGTTCCCCTTACTCCACATTCTGGCCGACATCTGTTGTTTGCTGTGTTGTTAATTTTAGCCATTCTGACAAGCATGAGGTAGTATCTCATTGTAATTTTGATTTGTATTTCCCTGATGATAAGAGATGCTGAGCATCTTTTCATGTGTTTGTTGGCCATCTGGACGTCTTCTTGGGAAAACGTCTATTGATGTCTTCTGCCCATTTTGAACTGGATTATTTGGTTTTGGTGTATTCAGTCTTATAAGTTCTTTCTATATTTGGGATACTAACCCTTTACCAGATGTGTCCTTTGCAAATATCTTCTCCCATTCTGAAGGTTGCTTTGTAGTTTTGTTGATGGTTTCTTTTGCTGTACAGAGGTTTTAAACTTGATGAAATCCCAATCATTTATTTTCGCTTTTGTTTCCCTTGCCTCAGGAGCATATCTAGCAAAAAGTTGCTACAGCTGATATCGAAGAGGTTATTGCCTGTGTTCTCCTCTAGGATTTTGATGGTTTCCTGTGTCACATTTAGATCTTTCATCCATTTTGAATTTATTTTTGGCTATCATGTGAGCAAGTGGTCCGGTTTCATTTTCTTACGTGTAGCTGTCCAGTTTTCCCAACATCGTTTGTTAAAGAGGCTGTCTTTTTCCCATTGGAGAGTCTTTCCTGCTTTATATCAAGAGAGTCTGGGGGGTGATGAGAAAAGAGGAAATGGGGAGGAGGACCCTGAGGACGCTGGCAACATTCCAGGCTTGTAGCTGCTTGGAAAGCTCCCTCCCCTCTGAACAATCATTTAACTGAGTAGAGCTGGAAATGGATAGTTACTTATCCTTACCAGTTAGGACACAGCACTGGATCATCTTCAGACGTGTGTGGTTGCCAGTGAAAAGTCTGCCGTCAGTCAGACTGCTGCTCCATTTTAGGGTGTGCATTATGAAGATTTTCACGTCGTCTTACATATCCTCAAGTCTCACCGCAGTGCGTTAGATGTGGATTTATGTTATGTGGCCTCCCCAAGGCTTAAGATGCTATTGCAAACTGGTCTAATAAGTTATTAGTTACAGAAAATTCTCCACCAATAGTTCTCTAACTGTTGTCTCTCCCCATTCTTTCTCTAATTGCCTTCTGGAATTCCGATTAGCTCTATTTGGAGCTTCTCATTTTGTGTTTATTGTCTCGATTTCTGCTTCACCGTTGCCGTCTCTTTGAGCTATATTCTGAGCATTTTATTTTTTCCGTCTTGATCTTCAAAAAGACTTATTCCTCCAGTTGTATTAGCAGACTATTTAGTTTTTTTTCTCAAACCCACCTGCTTTTCTTGCATCGTGCATTATAAAATTGGTTCCTCACTTTTATCTTTGAGCGTCAAAATCATGCTTATTTTCAAATTCTTTGGACGTTTGTCTGCACTTTTCTTTGTGAGTGCTTCCATTAGCTGCATCTGTTGGCCCTCACTCCAAGGATAAATGTCTCTGTATGTTCTGTAATCTTTTTAGGTGCTCAAGGGAAATCAGAACACACAAGCCTGCATGGTGTGTCTGATGGAAGCTTGTCTTTGGCATATGTTGGCCCCTAAAGGAATGCCACCCGTGTGGCCCCAGTCATGAGGTGAAAATTTGGCTCTTACAGACCCTGAGGAGTTCCAGGTTGCTTTTTATATTTGTTTCTGTGCTAGACTTGTTTTTTTATCATTTATTTTTTTTCTAAATGTAATTCATTGTCAAATTAGCTAACATACAGTGCATACAGTGTGCTCTTGGTTTTAGCAGTAGATTCCCATGAATCTTCTCTGTATTAAAGAGTCTCTTATGGTTTGCCTCCCTCTCTGTTTGAAACTATTTCTTCCCCTTCCCTTCCCCCATGGTCTTCTGTTAAGTTTCTCAAGCTCCACATATAGGTGAAAACATACGGTATCTGTCTTTCTATGATGACTTATTTCGCTTCGCATAATGCCCTCCGGTTCCATCCACATTTTTGCAAATGGCAAGATTTCATTCTTTCTCATTGCCAAGTAGTATTCCATTGTATATATAAACCACATCTTCTTTATCCATTCATCCGTTGATGGACATTGGGCTTTTTCCATAATTTGGCTATTGTTGATAGCACTGCTATAAACACATCTCCGAAGGCAAGGGAAATAAAAGTGAAAAATGAACACTGGGACCTCATCAAGATAAAAAGCTGCTGCACATCAAAGGAAACAATCAACAAAACTAAAAGGCAACCGACAGATTGGGAGAAGATATTTTCAAATGACGTACCAGACAAAGGGTTAGTATCCAAAATCTATAAAGAACTTAAAAAAACTCAACACCCAAAAAACAAATAGTCCAGTGAAGAAATGGGCAGAAGACATGAATAGACACTTTTCCAAAGAAGACATCCAGATGGCCAACAGACACATGAAAGGATGCTCAACATCATTCATCATCAGGGGAAGACAAATCAAAACCACAAGCAGATACCACCTCGCACTGGTCACAGTGGCTAAAATTAACAACTCAGGAAACAACAGATGTTGGCGAGGATGTGGAGAAATGGGAACCGTCTTGCACTGTTGGTGGGAATGCAAACTGGTGCAGTCGCTCTGGAAAACAATGTGGAGGTTCCTCAAAAAATTAAAAGTAGAATTACCCTATGACCCAGCAATAACACTACTAGGAATTTATCCAAAGAATACAGGGGCGCTGATTCATAGACTTGTTTTTAATGGGATTTCTTGGCTTGAGATCTGCTGTGTACATTTAGTCTCACACTCGCTGTGTCAGCTTGTACTTTCTGATTTCCCTCAAGCAACTCTTTCTACCCAAGGTCCAGAACACAAAGTCCATATCTGGGACTGGTGGTTGGAGCTTTTAATCCCTATTTCAATGACAGGACAGTCCTTGTCACTTGGAGTTCAGTCTCATCTCGTCCACCAAGGATGTTGACGCCTGAACTCACTCGCAGTACACTACTACAACCCAGGCTCATGGTAGTGACCCACATCCAGAGTCTCCAGGCCACCTTCTGCTCCAACGCTGGCTTCCTGTTTCTTGCACCTGGAGATCTCCCTGTCCAGCTTTTGAATTCACCTATGGATTTTCATGTTGTTGTTATTTTTGGAGTAGAAGTGGGGGACTTTCACGATTACCTCATTTGACCATCTTGACCGGAAGTTTAAAGGACCTTTGCTACTCTAGAGGAATTACCTCGTGGGTAATGCTTTACCCTCAGCCCCTAACTGGATGCCTTTCCAGCCATCCACCTCTACATCTGAGTCCTACAAGAGCAAGCAAATGCCTTTATAGCAAGACAAAAAAAAAAATCCCTACACATTTTCTCTTCTGAAAGAGAAAGCATGATGTGCATTAATGAGTTTTAATATGCTCAGTGAACACTCATCTTGGTATATTTGCTGTACTCAACAAATATAAGATGTTAGTGAAGCAAAAGGGAGGTTTCTACCTCTGTGTTCCTGGCTCAGAAGTGAAAGGACACATAAGAAGCATCGTTTATCTTGAAAATATAATTTTGACAAGAAGATTCTTTCTTTGCAACTCTTCCTCACCCCAACCCTGGTTGGAAACTCTGAGCTGTTTCACGTATATGCAAAGCTGAATGAGCCTGAAGCAGAGCCGTTCAATAACATATAATAGAAATGTTAACTGCAGTATTGATTTTTTATTATGTTTGTATTGCCTGTTTAATTTTATTTCCCTTGCAGGAAATTTTTTAATCAAAAATCCAGTTATCGAAAAGCCCCATAAGCCAACTGATAGTAGCAAGATGCGAGGAAACACAGGCACTAAATCACTCCTGGTTATTCCCTCGTCCACCTTCACCCACCCCCAGTGAGAGTTCAAAACCAAAAGCTCCTCCATTTCCAACTGAGAGTAAATGCGTGTGACCTTCAGTTCCACAGAGGTTAACCTACTCTGATTAACTTTTCCATGTTATTCCATTAAATAAAAACAGTTTTGACACCCAGAGACTAAAGCATCCTAGAGATAATACAATAACCCTATGCAATCATTTCAAATTGGATTGTAATAATTCATTTAGGTGACCATACATATTTGTTATATGTAATATGAAACATCGCAAAATGAAATCAATAGAAATGTTTCTTGTTAATGAAGATATACTGGGCTGTTATGTGTGGGTTGCGGACTCAATACCACAGAAATCTTATTTGTATTATAAATTTCAGGGTATCCTGAGAGTTACAAATGAAGATAGCATTTCTTAAAGAAGCGATGGCTGGTCATTTAGAAAATTATATCATAAATTTATGTCGTTTCTTGGTCTTTCAAGGTCTTTGCACATAGTCTTATAATTTGGGCAAAAATTCTGAGTTATTACACTCAACTATCTAAAAATGAACTTTTATCCAAACTTCCATTTTAAAATTACAGAATTCAAAATAATTTACCTTTGCTAAGTCCTAAAGGAGTCACCCCAGAATATTTCAATACACAATTTAGGGTATAAACAATGAAGATAATAGAGGTAGAAATAGATAGATAGGTATAGGTATAGATATATAACTACATACACACATCAACCAATGTGACTGCATTGAACTTTGCTGAAATGCTACCCTTAACTTCACGTATGAAATATAATGTGGTATGGTGTAGTATAATAGATTCTATATATCTACTTATACATATACATAAATATGATTGTTTTAATTTTATGTTATTTAAACTCACATAGTGTTTTTAAATGCTCATTTTAATAGAAAGTTCTGCATTTTGAACATTATGGTGACATCTCAGGTGTAAAATCAGCTATACAAAATTAGTAAGGTCATGAATTATGATTCCATTTACACTCCTCTTTTCAAAGCTCATATGCTTTACCGCTAGTGAGACTTTCACCGTGAAGAAGGCTCATAAGAATGACACCTGTGCCCTAGTGACAGAAGAGGGTCATAAAATGCAAAGAGTTCTTCACAACAAAGAAACGGTCATCCTAGGTAAAACATGTTTAAAACAGATTCATAACAAATCCTCATTTCTCCATCTTTTCACCGGTGCCCCTCTCGCTCCCTTGTCTGCAAGCCTCAACTTTAGAGGAAAATGATGCCAAAAAAGCAGTTCCCCTAACCTGCTTTCACTAATTCACAATTCTCACCCGAAATCTGGATCTATCTGCTTCCTGTGTGCCCCATGAGCCTACTGGATTTGGTAGCATCCATTTCCACCCCCCCCTCAAGGGGCTAAATGGACAAGGGCAGGGCTTGGCTGTGCCTTGGCTTTGCTTTCCCAGTCCCCGAAGTATCTGGAGTCTTGAGCCTGCAAGCTATGTTGCCCCCTAACTCACCCCTGCACCGTTTCCACCCTCCCTCCCCTCCCCACATTCACTGGAGACTTTGGTTGCTATGTTTGACTTTTTTAAGGGTCCATATGCACACCTCAGTTCCTTGAGCTTCTCCAGGCTCTTCCCCAAGTCACACCTGGGGCTTTCCTCACAAGGTACCACTCTGCCTCTGAAATCAGCAACTCTGGGATTCTGTGCTTATGTCCTCTGCTCCCCTGAGCTCACCTGCTCTGCCAGTCCAGTATCTCCAGTTCTCCAGGGGCTTTACATTTGCATCATCACAGGTGTCTAGACTGTCTCCCTTCCAACTCTGCCCTCATCCTGGTCATATCCTAGCTCTGCCCACCTACACTCCAATTGCCTCTCTAGCTACTTATTTCATTCCTTCTCTTCCAAGTGAGATTTCTTGAAGGAATAGCTTACACCTCGCTCTGCTTCCACTCCTCCTTCTCATTCCCCAATCCCACTACCAACACTCATGACACTGCTCGGGCTGAAGTCCCTAATGCCCCATTAACTTCCAAATACAGCTGAATTATTTCCATCTTTATTTATCTCTATCCTCTGTGGCCAGGAGCTGCCATTTTCCCAACCTTCTCATTCTGAGAACTCATGAATTCCCAGACCCATAGTTACTGCATCTTTATCCATGAAAGTCCTTCTTCCTCCATCTGTTCTTTTTTATAATTTTAAATTTTATTTTTTCAACAATGAACTCTCTCAAACACTCATAAAAGTGCAGAGTCTAGCAGGCTCATCTTGGAATCTCTTACTTTCCCACACTCTATGCTTGATCTTGGTGGTTTCATCCATTATTCTATGTTCCCTTCCCCCTTAACAGTGTTAACTGTAAAATCTTTTCCACGATTTTGTCCCGCTCTGTGGGCCTGTCTGCTCCCACCTCCAGCCATCCCCACCTGGATGCCCTCCAGGCAACTCAACCACGCTGACCTCTCAGCCACCCACCAGTCTGTTCTCCTCCTTCACTGTTTGTATTGGTGATTCTCTGTCTTGCCAACGAAGCTGGACACACAGTCATGCTTCTGGCAAAGTTCTGCGACCACAGCTCACAAATATCTTTATACTCTATCCCTCCTCCAATGCCCCACACACGGCTTTCATCCAGGCTCTTGCATTTCTCACTGGATTTGGTGTAACCATTTCCTCATAGGCCTGGATCCTCAGTCTCGGCTCACTCCCTCACAGTCCAGTCTCCATCCATCTCTACACACATTTTTTTTATGACAATAAAAATCCTGTTGTGCCACCTCCCTACTTAGAAGGCATTGGGGTCATTCCTTGAACTGACCATAAGGTCCAGGCTGTAACGTGGATACCAATTCCTCCTGAGGGGTCCCTGCCCTCCAGGTCTTGGGCCCAGTACAACACTGCCCCTCTATGAATACCTCTAACGCTGCTCTGATCACATTTCTGCTACCATTTGTGTGTTTGTCTCCCTGACCCACCTGTGTGTGCCCAGGAAGCAGAGACTTGGATCTCTGCATAACCAGGATTTAGCGCATTTCCTGGCATCAGGTGAGAGCTCCATAAGCACCCAACACATCCTGACTCAAGAGCTTGTTCATATGCCCACAGATGGTGTGCTGGAATTTAATAGAAAATCAATAAAACAGCTAAGGATTGTTAGAACCCCACTAAGGGCACACTGTTCAGTATAAACTGAACAAATCTTCCTATTCAAAAGCTACCATTTCAATTGCTTTAAAGCAAGTCATGTGCAGCTAGCATTATAAATTACTCCCAAGCCCTCAAAAGCTATTACTTAGGAAAGCCATAAGCATATAATCAAATGCTCACTTAAAAGGTTGAACCCTTGTCTTGTCACAGAAAACTGGAGGCTGATAGCTATGCATGAGGTGACCCACAGATGACAGACCTTTATCCCAAGGCATGACTCTGGAATTGTTCGCATTGTGAAGCCATGTAATGACAGACAGGAACTGGGGCCAGGCTGTTCATTTATTTTTTAAGTTTGTATATTTATTTAGAGAGACAGAGAGAGAATACCAGCAGGGGAGGGCAGAGAGAGGGAGACAGAGAATCCCAAGCAGGCTCCATGCTGTCAGCGCAGAGCCCAAAGCAGGGGCTCGATCTCACGAACTGTGAGATCCTGACCTGAGCCCCAATCAAGATTTGGACACTTAACTGACTGAGCCACCTAGGCACCCCAGGCCTGGCTTTTTAGATGTGTGTGTGGTTGGGGGGGGGGCGGAGCAGAGAACAGGATCTAAGTCAAGGAGTCCCCACCCCAAGTGGTTGAGAATTGGGGTCACCTGAGCCCCAGAGTTCAGGGAAGCTAAGAATCCTCCTCCACCATATCATGGAATATATAATTAAGCTAATCAAGCTGATAATGTGTTGAAAGTGAATAAGTTATTATGAATTCTCCAGAGATGGAGCCCCACGTGATTTGGTTATTCTCTTTCTTCCCCCAGATCCATTCTCTGCCCTTTGCTCCCCTGTTTGGCACCCAAGTGGCCCACCCACCAAACATTTCCAGTGATTCTCCTTGTCCTGCGATTGCCGCTTGGGCTCTGACAATGGCAGGTCCTGGCAGGAGACTGGGGTTGGAGGAGACAAAGGCCAGGGCCCTTGTTCTCTCCACACCTTGTCTGCCAATCCTCAGTCTTGCCGATGGCTGCACTCCTCTGCCCATGGCCCCAGCCTCGGTCAGGGGAGCATCCCCCATAGATCTCATTCTCTGCCCTGCACCTCCCAAGCCTACAGGCACTAACAGAGTCCCACTGATGCTTACCTCTGGGTGCACCAGGCTTCTTGATTCCTTTTCCCTTTGCCCCTGAAAGGGTCTCTTCAGTGAGCCCCTGGAGTGTGCTATCGGTTTCCTGCCAGGAACCTGATGGGGAGGACCTCCTTGATGTCACCAGGAGCCTGACTCCACAGCCACACAATCTTCCAGACAGTCATACTTGGCACTTGTGCTCACTGAGCAGACAGATCTCTCTGGGGGTCAACCCTGATGTCCAAACCCTTCCTCCACTGTGTCAGTCAGGTTTCTCCAGGGAAACAGAGCCAACAGGATATATTTGAAAGAATTGGCTTATACAATTGTTGGGACTGGCAAGGCTGAAATCCATAGGACCAGCTGGCAGGCAAGAGATTCAGGTCAGAGTTGGCATTGCCATTTCAATTTTTCTACATTTCAGTCCAGAAACAGGATTGCTTCTTCTCTGGGGAGCGTCAGTCTTTGTTCTGAAGGCCTTTGACTGATTGGATGAAGCCCATCCATGTTACAGAGAGTAATACGCTTCGTTGAAGTCAACTGATTTCAGGCACTGTCCACATCTGAAAATATATTCACAGCCACATCAAGCTAGGGTGCGACCAAACACCTGTGCACCAGAGTCAAGCCAGATGACACATAAAATCAACCATCACACCCATCTACCACATAGATTCCGTTTACTTTGGGTAAGGAGGTTCCTCTTTACCTCAGAAGCGAACAAGGGCTTAAAACAATGTGTACTCACTTCTATTCTCTGCCCCAGGAGATAAGGCAAAGAAGCACCTGAAGAAACAACAAAGACTGGGGCGCCTGGGTGGCTCAGTGGGTTAAGCATCCAACTTTGGTTCAGGTCATGAGCTCACTGTTCCTGGGCCCAAGCCCCACATCAGGCTCCACACTGTCAGTGCGGAGCCTGCTTGGGATTCTCCCCCTCTCCTTGTCTCTCTCTCTGCCCCTCCCCTACTTTCTCGCGCACGCTCTCTCGCGCGCGCGCACGCTCTCTCTCTCAAAATAAATAAATAAACTTTAAAAAAAAGGAAGAAGCAACACAAACAAACACCTTCATGCTACTGGAGGACACCATCCAAAAACTCGTCAGGCTCTGCACGAAGTACAACCCTGCTACTAGCCTTTATTAACACCAATTGGCTTGTGCTTGAAACTGCCCCAGAAATTTAGAAATATGGACATTAGGGTTAGAAGGAATTTGAACTCTGACCCAGGAGATCAAAGCCTGACAGCTCGGTATGCTAAACTATATTAAAATGTATGACTGAAAGAAGAGGTCCATATCTATTTTTCCTGTTTGTAAAGAGCCTGCACTAAATGATAGTGAGAGACAAGCAGCCTGAGAAGGTACGTATTTCCTAAGTATTCCAGAGCTTGTGGTCATACGAGGAGGCTGTCTATAGAAAGGAAAAATGTAAAAGTCTTCTAGAAAGAATACTGAGACATTTGTTTATTTAAAAATCAAGAAGGTATTTATGAATTACTAATGCCTGAAAAACCACATGACTGTCACAATGGACCTGACCTGAATCTCTTCTATTTATTTATTTTTTTAACATTTATTTATTTTTGAGACAGAGAGAGACAGAGCATGAACAGGGGAGGGTCAGAGAGAGAGGAAGACACAGAATCTGAAATGGGCTCCAGGCTCTGAGCTGTCAGCACAGAGCCCGACGCGGGGCTCGAACTCACGGACCGCGAGATCGTGACCTGAGCTGAAGTCGGACGCTTAACCGACTGAGCCACCCAGGTGCCCCCTGAATCTCCTTTAAATATAACACAATACAACCCCAACTTTCTCTTAGCCTGTGTGCCATGGAAGGTGCCAGTGGGAGACTGAGGAAAGGTTGTTTGGGAGCCAGTCCAGGGTATTTATTCCTTCCTCGTTGTAGTTTTGCAATAGCTGCACCCCTCCACCTGTAGCTACACCACCTGTCCGGGGCGTCTCATCCCCTATGTTCTTCGTCCCCCACCCCCTGAACACCTAAGGGAGGCGCAGACCTCCTGCCAAATGCCTCTCCATGCCTCCTTGCCACCAACAGAATCTAAGAGAAACAAAATGTCAAGAATGGGAGAACACATAAGCCCTAAGAGAAATGTCAGCACTGTGTATCTCAGAATTCCTTCTATCTTCCTCCAACACGAGTCCTTTTTCTAGAACAAGCTCAGCAAGTTGCTAGTCACTCTTTGATTATGTCCCTTTCTGAACATCTATGACAATTCCCTTAACATTTGCTCTTCTACGTACCTCATTCTGCCTGTCTCTGTGACTATCTCTCTCTGTCTCTCTCCGCCCCCTCCTTTTCAGTAGTCACATACTTAAGTCCAAGACCCAGATTTTCTCATTCATGTACCACAGCAGAAGACTTTTTTGTATGCGAAACAAACATGAAGGGAGTGCCAGATATACTAAATAGAAGTCATTTGCTTTATACTATGATTTCTTAAACTAAATAGATCTCAAAGCTTTCTTCTAGAGGATTGATGCTTCCCTTTCTCTGTTGAACATTTTCTTTGATCATTAAGTGCCTTTGCATGGCTTTAGCTGGCACCGTCTTTAACTACGGCCTCACACTACCAGGCAAAGTGAGGACGCATGCACCTAGAGCATCTGAGCCACTATGAGAACAGGATGAATTTTTCTTTCTTTTCTTTGTGGAATCTCTACAGCTACTTGGTAGATTAGAGCCAACAGAGGCCAGATTCTGGAAACAGAAAGCAAAATGCTTGAAAAGAAAAGAAGAGAAGAGAAGAGAAGAGAAGAGAAGAGGCCTCAGAATATGTACTTTCTTTTCTCTTGATACAGAGGTGCCATCCACCTGAGACCACCAAGTAATGCCTCTTCTGGAAAATGCTCATCCATCATTGTCCATTGTCCATCACTGATGGACCGGTGGGGACAGCACACCTACCGGATTGCACCAGTGTCAATTTCCTGGTGGTGATACTTTTACAGTCGTTATGCAAGATGTTATCACTGCGGACAACTGGGTAAAGGGGATACTGGATCTCTATTATTTCTTACAACTGCCTATGACTTAACAATGATCTCAAAAGAACAAGTTTAATATCAATATAAAAAAAATATCATCTAAAAGGCAAAATAACAAAGAACTGAACATATCATGGCAAGGGGGAAAGTGGGCAGTAAAATGGTAAGTCCAAGGGTAATTAAAAAGCAGAGATGGGGCGCCTGGGTGGCGCAGTCGGTTAAGCGTCCGACTTCAGCCAGGTCACGATCTCGCAGTCCGTGAGTTCGAGCCCCGCGTCAGGCTCTGGGCTGATGGCTCAGAGCCTGGAGCCTGTTTCCGACTCTGTGTCTCCCTCTCTCTCTGCCCCTCCCCCGTTCATGCTCTGTCTCTCTCTGTCCCAAAAATAAATAAATGTTGAAAAAAAAAATTAAAAAAAAAAAAAAAAGCAGAGAAACACAAGCCCACAACCCTCTGCAGCTGTGAGCAGTGGTCTTACACTTTCATCTAAGTTTCCTACTGGCCACAGAGGGAATCAGTTGCAAGGCTCACAGTATCCATAGATTTTTTTTTTAAGTGGGGAGGAGAGACTGAAGTTCTGATACTGCAACCTGGGACCTGGGAGGAGTTTGTTCCTTGAATCCCTACAGACATGTTGTATTGCACCCAACAACACATCTACAAGAGATAAAACAGAAAAATCCATTAAGACTGTCTTCTAACTCCTTGTACATTTCAGAAAAACAAAAATTCTCAGGGGCCAATAAATTTCACCCACAAGTAATGAAAGGAAGCATGGTGATGTCATGTGACCACCTTTCTGCTATCATTATTCACAATTATTGAATTACATTTTCATCCTGACACCGCGAAATATCTGTTCTTCAGAAACAATGGGCAAAGGTGAGACTTCAATGCATTTTCTAGAATCTTTCTTTTAAGCAAAACCCAACTGCTTGCCAGGTATTGCCTGTCCTCCCCCACTCTCCCCATCCTCAGCACCAGATCCTGGCTGTGTGGCTCCAAACACAACTCATACAGAAACTGGTCACGGCACTGCAGGTCCCTGGCTAAGGAGACACTAAAGCCATTGTTGGTACTGAGATTCCTGCAAAGCTCCGTCTCCCATGTGAACAAAAGCAGAACTGGGAAGTTTTTTAAATAGTCCTTGGGCAGACGTTTCCATGCTGGTTGCTACTGCACTTCAGACAGACACCAACCCAGCTCGTCTTCTCAAGCGCACGACAGAGAAATGAAAGTTGAAGAAATACCTAAGTGACTCTTTAAGCTCAAACTCTACTGGTTGGTAGGGATCCAAAAGCAAAGAATCAAACTTGTGGCCTCTAAATTCCTGAAGCTGATTATCTGTCCAATACCAAGCATCAATAAAGATCCTGGGGAAGCCACACTGAATCAAATGGAAAACAAAACACTGTAGACTCACGATGCAAATGCTAGGTTTGAAGGAGCAACCTGAGAAATGAAACCAGGAAGTGAACTTTCAATGGGGTCTTGGAAAGAGAGGAATTATACAGACTGCCGTAAAAAAGAAGGTGCTCCTCACATGAAGTATATCAGGGATAGAAACGTGAAGGTGGGGTTTGCAGCTCATCCTCGGGGAACATCGAGCAGATAGACTTTGTTGGTGAAATAGGGTGGAAAGTCATGGGGGAGAGACAGCAGGAGAAAGGACCAGCTAATACAAGTCTCTGGATACTACACTATGGCATTTAGAGGTCTCACAAAGAATGAGATCAGTATGTACACGCTAGCAACAAAAAGTAGAAACAAAGGAATGGCTTGTGCATCAGAGGTACTCTGCCTAAATTATTTTTGATCTATTGGCACATCTTTTTATGATCTACTAAAAAATTTAATTTTTCATTCATCTATTGTATTCAACAAGCACACGTTGCAAGCCCAGATTATTAATGATGTCAGATCTTGTATTACTAAAACAAATGCATAAAGGTTCCATTTCTGATGACAAAAAGAGAGTCATTTGTTTCAATCATGGAGGACAATCTTATTAAACATTGCCAACTTACTGCCAAGCTGGCTGGTCACCAATGCGCAGCCACAGAGCAAATGGAATGTAGAAGACTGTCAATCTTCAGACAGTGTCACTGCCCCCAAAATAATAAACTTAGGAGGAGACAAATATGTTGTGACTTGGACACTTTTACTTCTTAATTCTGGAGTCTTTCAAGTTCGGCATTTCCATAATCCTTTCACGCAGCAACTAAGCTGTTTGGCAAATGCTAGTGAGGATGGGCTAAAAGGGTCTTATCCTCTATAAACCTCGTACATAACTCGGATAAACTGACTTACCCTTTCAGGAAAGTAATTTAGAAAAATAAAAAGCCTCTAAAAAGTGTTTATATCCTTTGACCAAATAATCCTACTTCTCAGTCTAGGGAAATTATCCAGAATGCAGAAAAGGCTTTGCACTCAAGAATGTCCATTACTGTGTTGCTTCTAATGGCCAAAAACAATAAAGCCCACCAATTTTCTGATTTAATAAATTATGGCCCAGCCACAGAAAGAAGTGCTTATGGAATGTTACATGTATATTATGCTGTATGCACTATGCTTCCAAATATATAAACACGATTCCCAGAAACTATATAAACAAGGTTCCCAAAACAAAGACTAAAAGACAATGGCACCAAAATTTGACAGTGGTTTTGTGGGTGTTGAGACATGATGTATCTGTTCATTTTCTTCTATATTCTTTACCGTATTTTTAAAACTGTTTCAACAACCATGTATTGCCTTTAAATCCAGGGTGCCTGTTGGTGGGAATGCAAACTGGTGCAGCCACTCTGGAAAACAGTGTGGAGGTTCCTCAAAAAAATTAAAAATAGATCTACCCTATGACCCAGCGATAGCACTGCTAGGAATTTACCCGAGGGATACAGAAGGGCTGATGCATAGGGGCACTTGGACCCCAATGTTGATAGCAGCACTCTCAACAATAGCCAAATTATGGAAAGAGCCTAAATATCCATCAACTGATGAATGGATAAAGAAATTGTGGTTTATATACACAATGGAATACTACATGGCAATGAGAAAGAATGAAATCTGGCCTTTTGTAGCAACGTGGATGGAACTGGAGAGTGTTATGCTAAGTGAAATAAGTCATACAGAGAAAGACAGATACCATATGTTTTCACTCTTATGTGGATCCTGAGAAACTTACCAGAAGACCATGGGGGAGGGGAAGGAAAAAAAAAGAGAGGCAGAGAGCCAAAGCATAAGAGCCTCTTAAAAACTGAGAATAGGGGCGCCTGGGTGGCGCAGTCGGTTAAGCATCCGACTTCAGCCAGGTCACGATCTCGCGGCCCGTGAGTTCGAGCCCCACGTCAGGCTCTGGGCTGATGGCTCAGAGCCTGGAGCCTGTTTCCGATTCTGTGTCTCCCTCTCTCTCTGCCCCTCCCCCGTTCATGCTCTGTCTCTCTCTGTCCCAAAAATAAATAAACGTTGAAAAAAAAATTAAAAAAAAAAAAAACTGAGAATAAACTGAGGGTTGATGGGGGGTGGGAGGGAGGGGAGGATGGGTGATAGGCATGGAAGAGGGCACCTGTTGGGAGGAGCACTGGGTGTTGTATGGAAACCAATTTGACAATAAATTTAATATTTAAAAAAATAATAAAAATATCAATCAATCAATCCAGGGTACCTGTGTGGCTCAGTTGGTTGAGTGTCCAACTTCAGCTCAGGTCATGATCTCATGGCTCTTGAGTTCGACCTCCGTGTTGGGCTCTGTGCTGACAGCTCAGAGCCTGCCTGTTTCAGATTCTGTGCCTCCCTCTCTCTCTCTCTGCCTTCCCCAGCTTGCTCGTGCATTCTCTCAAAAATATTTTTAAAAATTAAATGCAAATAGAACTCTTGAAACATTTCTGAACAGGCTCATCCCAGAAGGTCTCTGAGCTGGGAGGCACCAGGAAATGTGAACAGCCAAGATGAGAGCCGAATCCAGAAGTGAGAGTAGCTCCCATTACACCAGAAGGATAAATGTGTTTATTCCAGGCTTGTTGAAAGGAGCTCAGAAGAGATTCACAGGGAATGAGGCCAACATTAAGATACTTCCCAGATCCCAGAATTGGTCAGGCTCCTACCTAGATGACCTTGAGGCAGGAGCAATAATAAAAATGCCAGTTAGCTTGAGGGGATCCAAAAAGAAGAAGGTCTTGTATCCCAATTTCTATTTGGAATTCTGGGAGGAGACCGCTTTGTGGGATGCCCAAAGGCAACATGAGGTGGTCCCAGTAAAAACTGAAATGGCAGAGTGGGAGCTAGAGGCTCTGAAGTAGTTCCCATCCCAGATCTCTAGCTTGAGCAGCAAAGCATGGAAAGATCCAGAAGTTCCCATGAGCCTCAGTGGTGGAACAGGCCAACAGACTGAAGCAGCCTAGAGTTGAGACAAAGAGCCAAGTAAGGACACTAGTGACCAAAGGGCCGTGGCACCAGCAGCAGATGCTGGCACAAACCCTTGACTAGAAAAGGTTCACCCCTTTGTTTAGTTTACCCCTTCGAGCCTCAGATGCACAGAGTTGAGTTAATCATCCTCCTAGTTAATGGTGAGCCATCATTTAGTGGCATGCCAGTATTGGCTTGTGTTGGATTGATGACTGATTGGTTGCCTTTTATTCCCTTTCCCATATGTCTCTCTCTCCTACCATGGGTGGTCACCTCATTGTGTTTGACTAGTGTTGAGTATCCTTAAGAATGTATCCTTAAGAAGTATAGTGATGGGGCATCTGGGTGGCTCAGTCCATTAAGTGCCTGACTTTGGCTCAGGTCATGATCTCACAGTTTATGAGTTTGAACCCCACATCAGGCTCTCCACTCTCAGAGAGAAGCCTGAGCCCACTTCAGATCCTCTGTCTCCCTCTCTCTCTGCCCCTCCCCTGATCACTCTCCTCTCTCTCAAAATAAACAAAACATTTAAAAACTTGTTTTAAAAAAGTATAGTGTTAATCTACGTAAATGGTGATGTCCTATAGATACCATTCTATTTTTATTTTCTTCATTCTGTTTTTAAAGTCTATTCGCCCTATTGTGTGTACGCCTAGTTTGGTGTCTGAATAGTATTCCTTGATTTATTTACACATTCGCCAAGTAATGAACACCTCAGATGTGTTCATCTCCAGCGCAGACACTGCTGCAATGGATACTCTTGCATAGTATGGGCCCTTGTGAGAATTCCTCTGGTATTTATCAGCGGGACAGGAATTTCTGCATTATAATGGACACACCTACTTAACCTAAGGACTGCTCTTTGCTTTTAAAAATGGCTCCATAAGACTTCACTTCCATCAACAATACTGGAGGGCTGCAGTTTCCCCCATCTGCATGTTCACACACATGCACACACATGCGTGCGCACACATGCACACACGCCTGTGATAGACACACAGCTGCACTGCCCAGATCTCCAAGAAAGGACCCGCTGCCCAGCTGCAGGGAGTGAGATCAACAGTCAGCCCCCACTGTCAGCTCCTGCAGGGTCTTCCTCGGTCCCAGAACACTTGGTCTCCAACCTCCTGAAGTTCATTATTTGACCAAGGCCAAAGATAGATAAAGACCCGGCCCCAGGTCTCACCCTTCCTAGGGTAGCTCGCATCTGGGGGGCGTGAAGGGCCAGCTATTTCACCTGATGCTGGCAACCCTGAAGGGCAATTTCCACTCGAGAGCCCCTGGCTGGGCTGCCTAAGGCTTTGCCCTGCCTGCATCATATCTCAGCTTCTCTCTCTGCCCAATTCTGCATCCTCCCCACTCCTGTCTCAGGTGTTGAGCCCTAATAAACATCTTAACCAAGCTCTGTCTTGAAGGTCTGTTCCTACAGAGCCCAGCCTGCAATAGCACCCCTCAACTTTCTAATTTGGCAAGTCTACTACATGGGAAACAGTATCTTATTGCTTTTTTGACTTTCATTCTCTGTTTCCTAATGAGTTGGAACATTTATTAATATACTTGGTAGTTACTCAGATATCGCCTCCTCTGAATTATGAAATCCACTTTTCCTGGTTTCTCTGACTTTCTCATACTAATATGTAGGAATTCCTTGATTATCCTTTACAAGCCTTTCAATTTTAGAGTCATAAATATCTTCTCCTAGCCTGCCTTCTAACCAGTAACTATGCCTATAGGAGATTCTACAATGAATTGGACTCTCAAGTTTGATGTCATAAAATCTACCAAGTTTTTATCTTCAGTTGTGATACTGAGGTTTGGTGTAAGAAGGTTTCTCCTTCGTCCGAGGCATAAAGATATTTTCTTTTATTTTTATAGTGCTACTTCTTATGTTTGCTCTCTTTTATTACTTTCGATGTTGTGTAATTGCTTTTCCAGTGAAGCTTTTAAAAAGTCCAAATTGTTATGAATCCTTTGCAAGCAGACCCTGATCTCTTCACCCAGAGACCCACCCCAGCTCTCCACCCCAGTCCACATCAATTCCATTACATGCCTGCATCTTAGAATGAGTTCTCAGAGATGAACATCACCCTAGACACTCTCCATGATACCACCCATGAGGATGGGATGGCCATGGACAGGAACAGAGGGCTGATTGTCCTGGTGGTGAAGGAAAAGAAATGGACATACTGTGGAGTAGAGGGGGCTCCAGGGTCTTAGAGATGCAGGTTTGTGGAGGGGCTGAGTCCTTGTCATTTCCCCAGGACACATGTGTTCTTCCTGAATAGAGAAAGGCATATCCTTAAGTTATTCCACAGCAACTTATCTGTGTGTGAATATGATACTCTTTCTCCCAAAAAAAGAATTTTAAAAATAGCCCTTCATACTGTCTCACAAGTCCAAATTACTTACAGCCTCCATATACGTTTACACGGGTACTTTATTAAAACACCCTGGAAATGCCCTAACGTGCATGTGATCGTTCAGTAGTATTTATATAAGAGGAATTATGGTGCTTCTAGAAGAGCACTGGATGGAGAGTCAAGAGAACTGAAAACTGGCCACTAGCTACATGACCTCCCACCTCTATGAGCCTCAATTTCCTCTTACGAGGTGGTTTCTAACACCCCTTCGCATTTAACTGCCTGTGATTCAAATATACGATTATATTCCTAGAGAATTACATAGTACCAAACTACCTCAGAAACACATTTGGAACCCAGCAAGTGAATTTCACTGAAATATGCTATTATGCGAAAATGTTTACATGTGAATTCTGATTGTTCTTTTAAAATATGTCCTTTAAATACTATCAATTGGTAAACAGCTGAAGTGGTTTTAAAATCTAATAAGTGCACATTATGACCTAACAAGGCTCCTGTATGTTCTACTCAGAACAGATGAATCCTTCAATTTTTTAATGGTTTTTAGACATTTATAACATTGCTAGTTCATGAGAGTGATGATTACAGTACTTTATGATGGCTCCAAGGTTTGTTATCAGCCCAAATACAAGCTAAAGGTGGGAGCATGTCTGCAGGCTAACCTTCCCTCTTGTGTGCACAGAGAACTGCATCAGGTCTATACAAGAAATCATGCTCATTTCTTACATCGCAAGTCAGGTACAGCCTCCCTCGGGCTTTCTAATCATTAGTCAGACCCATCTGCAAAAATCCCCACTCATGACTAAACTTTCCATCTCTGGCTGAGGAAAGTCAGGAGAGCCAGTCTTTTCTTTTTCTAACACTACAGTTTGTAGACAAGATGGATGTGGCTTTTTCCACCCCGCAAGGCTCCCGCTTGTGGATGTGGTCAGTGTCCCAGGGTATATTGAACAAATGATTGGCCATTCCTATGTACCCATATATTATTTCTTTTCTACAAAAGAAAAGAAAAATATTATAACAGTGACCATATAATTGTATAATACTGGCCATATCTAATTAAACCAACTATTAGTTGTTGGGTACTTAGGTCATTCCAGCTTTTCATTACCACGAACAACTCAAGAAGGATAGAGCCAAAAGCCCAACTCAAACACAACCGCAAGGAAAGTTCTCGGAATGGAAAGGGATGAGCATATTATTGCCATCGGCATGTGTAACAAAATTTAGTTCTATAACCAGAATGAAGAAATTGGAGAAACACATACTGGGCTGCCACTCTGGCCTGCCCTGGAACAGCACTCTAAATGGCATGGATCATCTACAGCCTGTAGATCCGATGGCCTCTTCTCAGTGTGGTCCCGTCCATCCCTGAGCACTGACTGATGTAAAACACAACCTCCTTCCTGCAACTGCATCCTACTCTGGCTTTGGGGAGCGCACTTTCTGACCACTCTTTCCTCTACTCATAACCAAACGCTGCTGTTCACCAAGGGGCTTTCACTGGCCTTTTCTTCATGGCTTTTCCAGAGAAAGTTCATCTTCCACAGGACTAACCATCCCTCAGGTCATGGTGATTCTCATAGAACTCTTTCCGGAATTCTAACACAAAATTTTCAGTTGCCAATTGCACACTGTCCATCTTGCATTCTAACAACTTAAATACATCCTTTCCCCACTGATTCCACCAAAAAAAAAAAAAAAAAAAAAAAAAATCTGATCCTTTTCTGAGTTCTCTCAATTGATATCACAATAATATATCCATTCTTTTGGGTTTGGAATCTCAGAACCACTTCAACTTTCCTATATTCCTATATCTTATATGTCACCAGCTCCTGTCAATTCTAGGGCCTAAAAAGGGTCATATTTGATTATTGAGGTTGAATTAACCAGGGTTAAGGCTGAGCAGTAGGCTGGGACCCGTTTACCTCTCCAGCTGAATGAGAACCCTCCTTGTTGGCCAACTGCCATGCTGGGAGGGAAGAACCCAAAGTGCAGAAGAGCAGCCTTTGATGTCAGCAGGGAAGAAAGACCAGAACTCTATCTGGCCTTCCTGTCTCACCCCCCTGCCCCCACCCCATATGGCATTCACTCCAAGGCTTGCCGGACCATGAAGTGTGGACACTCAGCATCCATCAGCTGACTTGTAGTCATGTTCCAGCTGTCTTCCATGTGTTAGCCATACTCTTCCCACCCCTAGAAAATCAAAGGTTGACAGTTTTCATTTAATTGTAATTAGGAACTAATATCTTCTTCACTACCAATCTCTCCAAGTTAATGGAATATAGACTGTAATTCTAGAATCATTCTCCTCCTTTATCACTCACTATAGCCTTCATTCAAATCTTCAGCATCTTGCCTCTATATTAATGTACAAGAAGCCTCCTGGTCTTCCTTGCTTGGAGTCTCTCCAATCCAATTCATCCCCCACCTTGAATCCTTCTAATATACACCCTGATCATATTGTTCCTCTATTGAAACCTTCAGTGGTCAACTACAAACATTCCTTAGATACCACTTATAATGCTAATATTCCTGCTACAGCAAGTTCTCACTTATTCATAATCCATTTAGAGTAATAAAAAAAAACTGGCAATAACATAAGTATCCAACAAATGAATGTTAAAGACATTCTAGTATATCCAAGATATGGAATATATATACAAAGCAGTCCTTTGAAAGAATGAGACGGTGGCATACAAAGATACGCACCATATGCGTGCCTTAATTTTATGATCTACAAGCAAAAACAAAACAAAAAATTGAAGAGGAACACATACCAGTTAACCTATAGCTGCCACTAAAAAGAAATATTAGGGGATAAAGTGAGCTTTTATTCTTATTTTATTAATTTATAAGCTCCCATGTTATTTAAATGTGTTACAGCACCAGATGTTATTTTTAAATACCTAAAGCCAATATAGGGTTTATAAATGCACTTGTTATCTGAGGGTTTCATGTAGAAATTGTTCCTATAGTATTCTAATTTGGAGTACATTAACATATGTATATGTATAAACCTAAAATTCAACAATGTAATGTACTCACTAGACTGTGTTCTCATTAAAGGCAGAGTCTGATCTAATTCATCTTTGTTATTTTCCCAGAATGCTTTGCATAATGCCTGGCCTGTATTAGGAGGATGGATGGAGATATATATATATATACATATATTAGGATATATATATACATATATATACACACGGAGGATATATGGAGGATGGATATATATATATATATAGAGAGAGAGAGAGAGAACTACCAATTCTCTATTAATGGAACATGTTGGAACATAGACTGTGGAATCATTCTTCTAAAGCTCAATATAGGCCATACATATCTCTGGTTTTGCCTATTTTTATATGCAAATATATATCCCCTGCCCCCCTCTGAAGGGGAGAACGACTGCATTTTGTTATTTCACTGACAACCCTTTCTTGCTCACCATGGTGAGAACTCCAAATGACCATGTGCTCCAAAAAGGACAAGAACCATTCAATAGAGAATGGATCATTGGGTTTGCACCAATGACCACAGGCTGCCATTAACTGGCTCATGTGTGTCTGGACCATTTGGGGGATCAAGCATATGAACAGGAATCCCCTTTCTGTGCAACTGACAATGGGGAACTCTAGCCCATCCTGAGCTAGAGACCCTCAGAATCTTCAGGAAGTAAAGAAACAAATTCCAAACCCAACCAACCTGCCTGGGAAGGGAGTGCTCACTGTATACACTCATGTTTCCAAAATCCTGTCCAGTAAGTACATAGCCTTAGATGATGTTTAACTAAATATCTAAAATCTCATAGAGGCAAAAGAGATTGCCATAGAAAGGAATAAAGAAAAGCAAGCTCAGCTTTTGCTGGGTGGCAGTTGATTTGTCCCCCAAACCCCAGGTAGCTAAAAGGTGGAAAGTCCGGAAACCAAATCGAACATGTCTAATCTCTTTTATAACAATGTTCTTATTTTAACCCATGCCATCAGGGGAAATGGCTGAAAATAGTGACAAATACAACATCAATAAACATAATAATAATTGATTTTCCAGAGATGAAAAATTTGAAATTAGTGGCCATTTCCCCCCAGAGCATTGGTTGATTAATGTTCATCTTAGTCTTTCAAAGATACCCTCTTACTGCTGATCTGCTCTGCCACGCTTTGTGATGGGTTTTGTGGTTAGGACTGGATGCTTCCAGTATATTGCACAGTGCTGCAGTTTTAAAGACAATCCTCATAGTTTAAGGGTGGCTGCGGCCAACAAAAGTTAAGACTTGTAAAGCAACTGAGTTTCCAGAGACTGGGATTTCAGGTTTTTCACATAGGATATAAGTCTGATGACTGTACTTCTCAACATTTTTCTAACTTAAGTATTCCCGAAACTGATTTTGAGAGTTTTCTGTTATCTATTCCCCAAGAACACCCAACTTTCACGGAACTAACTCAAAAATCTCAACACAGAGGAAACGAGATTCAAGTAACCACTTTCCTTCCTTCCTTCTCCTCTCCCTCCCTCCCTGCTTCCTTCCCATATTTCTTCCTTTCCTCCTTCCCCTCCTTCCTACCTTCTTTCTTTCCTTACCTGCCTTTCCTTCCTTTGTTTCTTCCCCTTTGCTATGGTCTGCATATTTGTGTCCCACTCCCATATTCATATGCTGAAATCCTAACCCCCAATGTGATAGTGGTAGGAGGTGGGGCCTTTGGGAGGTGATCAAGTCATGAAGGTGAGGCCCTCATTAAAGGGATCAGTGCCCCTACAAAAAAGACCCCAGAACGCTGGCTACCCCTTCCACCATGTGAAGTTATAGAAAAAAGACAGTCATCTTGAAAGTAGGCTCTCACCAAACAACGAATCTGCTGCCACCCATGACTGTGGACTTCCAGCCTCCAGAACTGTGAGAAATACATATCCATTGTTTACAAGCAACTGGTTTATAAGCATTTTTGTTAAAGCAGCCCAGACAGACTAAGACACCCTTCCCCTTTCCTCCCTTGCCTTCTTTCCATTTGTCTTTCCCCCCACCCTGCCTCTTTTCTTTCCTCCTTTCTTTCTTCCTTCTTCCTATAACTCCAAAACAAATTTTTAAAATCATCTTTAAACCACTTCAAAGTTTGGTGTTTGTATTTCTGCTGGGAGACAAGTGGAGTGAGTATCATCATTATTTCCTTATTTGCGGATGAGTAAAATGAAAACAGAGAGGTTTGGTGACTTTTCCAACACTCTAGAGTGAATGAACGAACTTCTCAGGCAAACAGGTTGGACCTTCAGAGCTCCAGGTGAGCACTGTCTCTGTAAGGAGTCAGCCCTGCCACCTGCCAGTAACACCATTAACAGCACTGTCCTGTAACCCTAAAAGTACAGACTGACTCCTGCATGGAGCCACCCATCTAGGTGTATGAGGCAAAGATCTATGTCCACCCTCACTGCTTGAGTCCCTCTCCAAATGTCACATCACTCAGAAACGCATATTTTACCACTCTGAATGTGTAAACGGGTTTCCCTTGTCTTAAGGTCTAGGAGTTCCATCTTTATCAGGCCTCTTCACATCATCACCTGCACAGGTGAGCCTGAACTCGGTGCTTGGGAAACATATTTGGCTTCTGGTATTGGCTTCTTGCTCCCTTCCCTTCAGGGCACCCTACTATTTTAAGCTTAATTCCCCTAAGGCCATTGCTACTCAGTGTGATCTCTCATGTCTAGAACCTGGAGCACCCTACCTGTAATCCATGTTCCCTGCAAACCAGCGGAGCACAGTGACTTCTACCCCTTCCAAATACATACACTTGGACCCCATTCTAATCTTTCTTTCTGCCCTGTCCCGTGGTCTCCACAGTTGTGCCCAATGGGCCTAAGATACCTTCTGTGAAGACACATCCAGCCTCCTAATTTCAGCATCTATAATTCAGTATTTCCCAGCACCATTACCATACTCTTAACTAAGACAGTGCTATTTGTCCCCAGTGATGGACCTAAGGAGAAGAACTGGGGGCTCTCATGAATGGACTTCCCTTTGACACTTTGGACTGACTGACTCTCCCTAATCAAGGGTCATGGTCAGATGGCAGGTCTGAAAGTCACCACAAGGTCAAACTCCCTAGGTCACGTCAGCATCAGGCATCAATCAAGGACTGTAGTAAATAAACAAAATCATTCCCCAGAGAGGGAGAAATCACCACTTGCAAACACTTCAGCATGCATTTTGTAAACTTTCTTCCACTAAGATGAGTCTTTCCAAAACGTATCAGAAACAAAGAGGAGCAAATATCTTCATTCCCTTTCCTGGGCTCTGCCTTTCGGAGCCGTTGAGGCAGAGCACTGCTGGGAACAAGCGGAAGTCACACAAAGGGGGAAGGCAGGGCTGGGGAATCTAGTTAGAGCCACAACCTGTGTCACTGAGTCACAGTCCCCAAGCACAGGCCCCATTTATAACCTGTTCTGTAACTTTGTTTATCCTTGTAGATATCCGCAGAAGCATCTTACTTTCCAGAAGTTGGGGCCCTATAATCATTACTTGTCTTTGGAGAAAACGAGATTACACGCCTTTATTTCTTCTTCTCAGAAGGTCGACATTGTAATAGGTTGCTCTTTGCTGACCTCCTTCCCCCTCCCCAGCCCCCAGGGAGGGGGGGCACCGTATTTTTACAGGTTCTTTTTGGCCTGGGCACTGTAAACCCAACCAACAGAGGTGGGATCTTTGATTCTAAACCTTAATCACAAACAGGAAAGGGACGAGAGGGCTCACCTCCTCATTTAGGGTTTGGGATTGAGAGCCATCAGCGTTTTTGTAGGAATGAACACAAGTTCCTGGAAGCAAATACATACATGCAGGTTGCTGGCTTGTCTTTGTTTGCTATGGCCGCCATAACAAAGTACCATGGGCTGGGTGGCTAAAACAAACAAATGTGCTGTCTCACAGTTCTGGAGCCAGAAGCCCAAAATCACCATATCAGCAAGCCAAGGAGAGAGGCCTGGAACAGATCCTTATCTCAAGGCCCTCACAAGGAGCCACCCTGCTGATACCTATGTCTATCCATCTATCTTCCTTCGATGCATGTCTGTCTCTAGGTCCAGATTTACCCTGTTAAGGAGGCACCACTCATACTGGATCAGAGCCACCCTAATGGTGTGACTTTAACTTGATCACCTCTGTAAAGACTCACTTCCCAAATAAGGTCACATTCTGGGGTCCTAAGGGTTAGGACTTAACATATAAATTTTAGGGTATTCGATTCAACCCGTAACACAGCTCAAATAAGCTGTCCCAGGTTCCAAATGCAGATTTGGCTTTGGTCAAAAGTGACTAGCAGCAGCAGATTTCCTGCCTATCTGCTGTGTCCCACACAGTTTCCCACCCTGGCCCCAGCCCTGTGCCACAGAAGATCTACAGAGTCACCAGCAGGCATCCCCTCACTTTGGCAGACGCTATCTATGCTCCACGGTGGCCCCTGCAGGACCATCAGGGGCAAGCCTGTGGGGACAGGAGCTGGGCGTCAGAAAAGGCTCTCTCACAACAGGCCTTGATCATGGGGATGGGAACTTTTCAAAGTTAAACTCAGATTTCATTTCTTCATTCATTCATTCATTCATTCGACAAAGAATTCCTCAACATCTGCCACGTGTAGGTGTTGTGCTGCAATCTGGAAGCCAGACTGATGAAGATCCATCTCAAGGAGCTCATGGTGCAGCATGGAAGTCAGGAACAGCAGGAATCCAGCACAAATGCAGTCATGGAGGGCTCCTGGGCACTCAGATGTGGATCATTCTGGTGATATTGGGGAAGGTGCTAGAAGACTCCTAGACTTACCAGGTGGTTCTGACAGCTTTACCTGGCCAAACCCTGAAACAATATGTCCTCCTGCAGGTACAGTGTGACATGAAGCCCAGGAGAAAAGGACGATATAGAAGGAGAGAGTGGACAGCATTAGGACAACAGTGAAGACCAGGACTGAGGTGGCCAGAGGCTCACATCCCCCACAAGCCTACCAGGCCCTGAACCTCCCCCGCTTCTCCCCAAAGGCGGCTTCTTCTGCATACAATTACTATTCTGCCTTGTCTTATGCCCCAAGCTGTGTCTCAAAGTGTTTTCTCAAACATATTCGTTTCCTATGGCTGCCTTCTACAACCTCCATGACTTAACATGAATTGATTATCACTCTGGAGGCCAGAAGTCTGAAATGGGTCTCACTGGGCTAAAATGTGGACAGCATGGCATTCCTTCTAGAAGCTCTAGGAAAGATCTGTTTCCCTGTTTTTTTTCTGGCTTCTAGTGACTGTCCACGTTCCTTGGCTCATGGCCTCTTCCTCCATCTTCAAAGACAGAAGTACAGCCTGTTCAAATCTCTTTCTGACTCTGACCTCCTTCTTCCACTTATAAGGACCTGTGACCTTGTAACACTGGGCCGACTCACACAATCCAGGAAATTCTCCCCACCTCAAGGTCAGATGATCAGCAAACGTAATTCCCATTTTCAACCCTCCTTCCCCCCTTGCCATGTAATATAACACATTCACAGTTTCTGAGATGGGATGTGCATAACTTGGGTGGGGGGGTGGCCTGTGATGGAATTATTTTGCCAAATATACCAAGCAAAGACAAATCCCTATGAAGAATTCCAACGACAGGTTTTATGAAAATAAGGCTTTCATCTCCTTACATGAGCGCTAAAACAGGTCCGCTGGGCTTCTGAACAGAAAGAGGACAGGTCAGAGTCAGAAAGAGAGATTTGAACAGGCTGTACTGATGTCTATGAAGACGGAGGAAGAGGCCATAAGCCAGGGAATGCAGAGTCACTAGAAGCCAGAAAAAAACAGGGAAACAGATCCTTTCCTAGAGCTTCTGAGTGAGGGCAGGATCAGAGCTTAGGGGGCTGAAACATGAAGGAGGGGTCAGGGAATGAGAAAATCGGTACAGACAACACTTCTAAGGATATCATCTGCATGTGGGGCCAGTAAACAGCAATCGATATTAACGAGAACAAGCACCAGGGATGGGGTAAGAGTATCAGATTTGAAGTCTTAATTAAACGGGGCACCTGGGTGGCTCAGTCGGTTGAGCATCAGACATCTGCTCAGGTCGTGACCTTGTGGTTCATGGGTTTGAGTCCCACACTGGGCTCTCTGCTGTCAGCACGGAGCCCTGCTTCTAATCCTCTGTCCCCCTCTCTCTCTGCCCCAACCTCACTTGCTCTCTCTCTCTCTCTCTCACTCGTTCTCTCTCTCTTAAAAATAAATATTAAAAATTTTTAACAATAAAGTCTTAATTATAGACCTCATGCCAAAGTGCAAGGAATCAAAGTTCCTTATTCCATAGATCCTGAGCCCAGTCCATTCACCAGTCAGCTTTCTGGAGGGACTGGCCCAGGATGTGCTGGGGCAGGGATGGGCTTCCCAGGTGCCCCTCATAGCAAGCCTGAACAACATCCTGGGGTCCTTGCTAGTGGGTCTGACTTTGGAAAAATCAACAAACTCTCCCTTATCCAACCTTGCATCCCAAGCTCCATGACCCAGAGCCCTTGGAACCAGGCCAGTGGATGCTCTCAGGTCCTGCTGGTCCTGCTGGTCCCTGCCACCTACAATTTGCAGCTCGTTCCCTCAGTGGTCAGGGCTATCATATCTTCAGCTGAGGCATGTCCTGATGAAACCCTCGTTATAGGCCTTGGGGCCAGGAAGGGAGATGCCTCTGCATTGCCTCCAAGCATGAGAGAAGTGCCAGCTCTTCAGAGGAGGCGTAGGCTACTTCTGCAGGCTCAGTGGGTACAAGCGAATCTGGAGGTTTGAGACTTTTGAGAACATGAAAAAGATACTGAATTTCAAGAGCTGCTCACCCCTGCACTTGCATGGACCTGAGAGTGAGTGCCTCCTTTGCGTCTTCCTAATCACCTGCATCCAGGTGTCAGGGTCCCATTCTTTCCCAGCCAGGGCCCTGACCTTGGCATAGCAGACTGGCCTTGCTTAGAGTTTATTTAACCTTCTTCAGTAGGATCCCAGGAGATTACACACACCAGCTGTTAGGATGGCACCTCAAAACATGGAGAAAGGGATGGCCCAACTTAATTGAAGTTCAACTCATAGGGCAGTTCAGGTTCAAAGACAGGGGAAACAGACTCTGACCCCACCCTTTGATGAGACAGTTGCAAAATCATACTTCAGTGAACATGGACAGATACAGGGAAAAGTAAAGGAGTGTGGCCAGTTTTGTACTCTACCAGCCTGCTAGATTCTGTATGAATTAACAGTTGTCAGGGGTCCCAAAGAAGAGCAGCCCCCAAGGGAGGGAGGGAAGTAGGGACCTGATCAAACTTCTAGGCCAGTCATTTCAAGGCAGGAATCAGAAATTCCTAAACAGATCTGATGCCCCTCTTTTCGAAACTCTGACCTTCCTGGGCTCACTCTACCCTCTGTAATGAACTCCCTGTGCCTCTTTTAGACTCAACTTAGAAAGGATTCCATGACTTCTGTCTTCAAAATGGACCAAATTTGTAAGCATACCGGAAGGAGTGGACAATTTAGGAATGAATTTCTATAATCTACCTGGCATCCTCCTCCATGATGTTATCACATTCTTTGCCTCAAAAGAGAAGAGAAACAAGGAAGTGGTCTGCCACGTAAAGTGCACTAAAATGCTATTAAGTCTGTACTCACAAAGAAACAAAAAGGAAAGAAGAAAACCCTAAAAATATTGAGGTTGAGTGCCAAATGTAGCATATGTTCTTGGGAATCTGATCTTTGCAATGAATCTCCCAGACGGCCTTGGAGGGAGCTCGGCAGGGAGTGAAATGAGGTGATAGGAAGTGGCCCGTGTAAATCTCCACCCTGGGTTTCACCCATGGAATAACCATGTGTGAGCTCTCACTCTTCTCCTTTGAAGATTGGCATTTGATAAAGCAAAGCATAATTTTCTAAATCCCACATACAATTTTTATTTTTATTTGCAAAATTATTTTCTCTGCTCCTTTCCTTTTCCTGATTCTCCTTTTCCTTGCTCTTTTGGTTTCTTTTCTCTCCTCCCTTAGGGAACAAGGATTTTCAAGCTCTGCTAACTTGTCAAGCCAGAAGGCCAAAGAATAAGAACTCTAGGGCCCTTTGGTTTCTCTCTTTCCATTTCAAAAGATGATGAGGTCAGGTCAATTTGCAAGGTAGACTGGTGCTGTATTACCTAATCATGGCTCCAAGAACAGGAATTTGGAAGGAAAAAAAAAGGAGTAATTAGGTCTCTCCCTCCTAAAATGCCTTTAAAATGTGGATTTAAGAAAACATGTGCTCCAGAGTCACACCGAAAGAACTGGAAGAGCTTTTTGATTTCAAAACGCAGTGGGCCTGGGCCTTGAAGGGAATTTAGAGAGCTTCCAGCTATAAACCAGTCTGATCCCCTAAATTAGCCAGATCCCTGCCTGAGCTCACAGAGACACTGTTCCCATGAGATGACATGCTGAGGACAATTCTTGGACAGGAATCAATAAGATGCTCTAAGTTGAATTTGCCTTAATGAGCTTTTTGTCCTCAAAAAGACCCACAAATGGGAAGTGGCCTAGCCTGATGGTGAAGAGCACAGACCCAAGCCAGATTTCCCAGCATCGAATCCCAGCTCTACAGGAGTTATGGATTGAATTGTGTCCACTCCCCTGCGTCTCTCCCAAAATTCAGATGTCATTATGTCAGAGTCCTTATCTCCCAACACCTCAGCATGTGACCTTATTTGGAGATCAGGTCTTTACATAGGTAATCAAGTTAAAATGAGGTTGTTAGGGTGGGCCCCTAATCCAACATGACTGCTGTCCTTATGAAAAGGGGACGTGTGGACACAGACACCCACGCAAAGAAGATGCCTTGTGAGGATGCAGGCAGAGATCAGGGTGATGCTTCCACAAGCCAAGGAATCCCTCACCCCTACCCCGCAAATTGTCAGAAACCACCAGAACTGGGAGAGAGTCCTGGAGCAGATTCTCCTTCATGGTCCTCAGAAGGAACCAGACCTGATGACACCTTGATCTTGGACTTCTGGCCTCCAGAACCATGAGACAATAGGTTTCTGTTATTTAACCCACTCAGTCTGCAGTACTTTGTCACAGCAGTCCTGGCAAACTAACACCACATCACCATCTCTCTGTGCGACTCTGGGTGCCGCTCCAGGAAACATGTGAATGATATACCGTGTCCAGCTCAGATGGCTGTGAGGAGGATTATATGAATTAATATGCACAAATGCTTTCAATAGAAGTGGGTGCAAAGGGGTACCTGGGTGGGTCAGTCGGTTGAGCATCTGACTGGATTTCAGCTCCGGTCATCACCCCAAGGTCATGGGATCAAGCCCCTCATGGGCTCGGCAAGGAGCCTACTTAAGATTCTCTCTCTCTCTTTCTTTCTTTCTTTCTCTCTCTCTCTCTCTCTCTCTCTCTGGCCCTCTCCCCAACTTGCGTTCTCTAAAATAAATTTTAAAAAAAGTGGACACAAAGGAAAGGCTATGTGAGTACTTGTTAAATAATTTTAAGTCAACATGTCAACATCATACAAGTCATTATAGGAATTATTAGTTAATTCATCTGTCTTTGCAGCCAGTGTGGTATTAAGGAGAAATTTTAAAATCCTTTAGAAAGTGTAAAAGCCATTACTTATTCTAAGCATCATCCATAAATTGTTATAATTAGAGCTATGCTGTTTTCTTCGTTTTTCTTTCAATAGTGTGATCGGGCAGTGCCTCGGGCCGTTAGGCTTCTAATAAATTATTAATCTGGGAGTTAATAATTCATGTTAATTGGTGCTGTAAGCCACTTTCTCTGGCAAATGTGAGCAAAGGTCAGACCTTCTTCACAGCAAAGATGAAACCTTTTCTAAGTTTCTTTTTCCATGTTCTATCATGGAAACATTAAGATATGGAAGGCAAAATTTAACTAGGGCTGGGAAAGTGAGATAATTCCAAGGATAAAGGTCTAGACCTTCAGTCACAATTCGTGGGCCAGCACTGCCTCCACAGCCCTGTCAGAGGTAGAGGAGAGCTCCAGGGAACTCAGGGGACCCCAGCCCCATGGGATCCTCCTCGTGAAGGATGCAGCAACTCAGGTGTGCGACTCTCCAACACGACATTGTAGAATAATTGTAAGTGTGACTCGTTGACCAAACTTTTTTTTTTCAGACAATAAAATAAGGCACTCAAAAGACTGGCTCGCCAGTGGGATTTTTCATAATGAATGATGATTCTGCTAAATTACAAGGCACAGCACAGAGAGCATTCATTCACAGAGGGTGACCATACCAGAATCTCAAGGAAATCTCTGTCACCGTTGATGTCTTTGATTTTAATTAATGTATTTAGTTGTGTCTTTGGTTTTATCCCCCAGAGAGAATTTGAGGTAATTCCTGATTGCAGACCACGGAACACAAGAAACCAAAGGCTTCTTCCCTCAATAAATTTGCATTTACTTCTCAACTCATTGATTCATCCTTGGGTCTTGAAGCAGCTGCTAGTGGCCTAGATGTTCTGGGTGTTTTATACCTTTTTTAGCCTCGATAATTACTTGAATGTTTCATGTCAAGCCACAGACTGATGCAATTAAATAACATTTTCCCATTTGGATAATAAAGTTGTTCTTACTTTGGGGTTTTTCCCCCATTTTCATGAAAAGATAGACATAGACTATGCAGAGAATCATGTCTGAAGACTAAGGATAAAATTTAAGAGCAAACCACTAGTTTAAAGAGTTTCAGAGCCAGAAGTCAAACCCTCCGGCTCTTTTTTTCTTTTTTTCCTAAAGAAAATTTGAATAGCATATGCTTTTCATTGTACTCCTTTCCAGTCATTTACATACTGGGGAAATGTATATTTGGCAACAGGTCCTATTTTTAGTTGTCCTTGAAACTTGCCCTTTGAAAATGTTTTCATTTCTGGCACATATGCGTGTCTTAAGCAAAATGAAAACACAAAGCAAAAAAAAAAGAAAAGAAAAATATGTACAGAAAGGAATGATTTTTCCAGCCCCATGTAGCACAATAAGAAAGCAATCATTCAGTTGTGACTTTAAAAATGGATCCGTGCCTGGATTTTCCAAGTATTTCCTTCTAAATGACTGTTTCTCTACAGAACTGAACTAATGTAAAGAGACAGGTTGTTCCACTGCCAGAACTGAACAAGCAAAAAAAAAAGGAGGCAGGCTATATTTTCATAGGAGGAACTTGACCAAATAATACCTACTCTGTTTCCCTGCAGCCTCTTGGGTTGATTCAGAAGAAGGTGCCATATGCCCCCCGCGTGTCTCCAAGCATGTTTTCCCAGCCTGGCTCTTGATCAGCACCAGACTTCTATTATTTGCAGTCAGTAACAAAGATTCATCCTTGTGTCCATCAAGCAACAAGGAGAATCTTTGTCACTTAGTGTAATTAATAGCTGTACCTCCTATGGGAAGACAGGAGAAGAATGCCCGCCCTTCATACAGAGACTTGGATTCAGAACAGGCTTCGTGGATCTTTGCTGCTTACTGACCAGTGGAAATGCCAGAACTCCAGCAAAGGTGGGAAGTTGGTAAGCAAAATGTTTCCTCTGGGGCCACATGTGTTCCCACCTCCAAGCCCAATAACTGTAGTCCAGGAGAGCTCTCGAACTTTTCCTGTTGAACCAGATGGACTTGGAGGCTCCTCCACTATGAATGTCCTACACCCAGGCCTTGAGCCCTCCCCGCTGCCTGCCACCACGTTGTTTCCGTGGACCTCCAGACAGGTTCCATATAGGAGAAAAAAATAAAAATAGAAATGAGAAACCAGGTTGTTTCATTTGTTCAATGACCCTTCAGAGAATGTGAGTTAGGCCCTGTTTTCAGAATGAGAGAAAGGACGACTCAGGCTCGGAGAGCCTAGTACTTGCCCAGAGGACACAGATGGAAACAGCCAAATCCGGATTCAGATCCAGGCTTCATGGCTCACTTTACACTGAATCGTAGCCTTTTCTTTCCCTCTCTGGGCTCCTACTTTTTTATTATTTTGACGACCCACTTTCTCTTCTTCCTCCTCTTCCATAAAAATGGTTGGATTTATCTCGTTGTCCCCAGACCTTTAACTTGCTGTCCTCCACCCTAGGACAAACCCAATCTTATCTCTCATGGGTTCCTGGTGCCCTCAAGTACTAATAGTGCCTCATCATCACCCTGCTTTCAATTGCTGTGTCTCCAAGATTTCTTTCCAGAGGCCACTTTATCACTTCATTTAACCAACATGTGCAAATTCTAAGGCCAACCTTTTTTCTTCTTTTCCTGCCCAAGGAGAAAGTAAATATATCCTGTGCTTTCTGCCCCTGATCTACAATCTCATGTATTTTTAACTTGGCTCATCCATCACATATTCAGATGCTTTTCCAGCAGGCTTTCTCACCTCTCACCTCGTGTGAATGTCCAACCCCACTTACTGGAGGTGGTAGGGTCTCGTTCTCTGCTCTGTTGCTTCCCTCCAGGTAATCAGCAGTGACTCCCTTCCCCTCTTCAGGGCCCAGAACTCCCAGTTGAAAGCTATCCATCCCTGATATCTGCTTCCCTAACCTCCTCCAACCATAGCTCCGTTTCAAAACCACCAGCTCCCTCCCTTTCCCCACCTTTCCAATCGTCTCACGATGCCAGCTGTGTCCTACCCAGCCTAACAACATCTTCCTGCCACCAGAGTATTGCCAGTCAATGTTCATGGTGCTCCTTATCCAATTTAGGAACCTCCCTGACCTACCTGCATTGCAATAGGGCCAGCTTTAATGAGCTGGTTCTGATTTGGGGTGTAGAGCTGTGGGCTGCACCTTAAGAACAGGAGTTCCTGTTAGTCCCAGTGGTGCTATGAGGATATTAAATTATACTACATTTGCATTAAATCCTAATTCTATACATGTATATTAAATTGTAATCATTCCAAGCTCACAAAATTCTTTGCCTACAGAAGGTGCTATTTTGCAGCTAAGAGCGCTCAGCATTTGTACTGAAAGTTCCTCTCGGTTTGGCAAGCACAATCTTAATTCCTCCCCCTACAGCACCACTCTTGGTAGATGTGCTCCTAAGAGAGTAAATAGTCCCTTCCCCCGCCCCAAGCCCCTTTCTCACCATATGCCATTGGTTTTGCTTTAAGGAGAAGAGAATGTGGTTTCCTGTGACCCTAGTAGACAAGATAGAGTGAGCTTCTGCTGGTTATACTAACATCTTCTGCTCATAGATTCTGCTAGAGAACTAGAGAGCAAGCTAAAAAGGACCCCTGGGAACAGAAGGGCTGGCTGCCTCCAAATCCGTCCATCTAGCCCAGACTATGCCACGAGTTCCAGACTGAATTGCCTATGAGGTGTCTCAGAGGCACTCGGGTGTCCAAGAGGCAAACGTCACCAGTAAGGCCAACTTCTTCGCCACCTCTGCAGGTGAAACCAGACAGGGATTAGCAAGTTATCCTGGACTTCTCCTCCTCCACCATCCCCTGCCTTCTCCAAGTCATACCCAAATCCTGCTGACCTAAAGTCCCCTGAATCTGTTCTCTCCTCTCCAACCCCATCATTCCTTCTCCAGTTCACAACTAGAAATGGTATCCCAGTCCAGACCACCTTTTAACCTGCACCCAGGGATTGTTTGAAACCCTTCCCCACTTCTCTGTTGTCTACACCACACACTTGTGAAGACATCTGGGCCAGGCAGATGGCTTTGGGGCAACCGGAGCCAAGCCCTCAGTGTTCCTTCTCAGCTGGCTCTCTAGCTCACCCTCCACACTAGAGACCGGTGCGGCCCTCTGCTCAACTCCATTAATGGAAGGTAGTAGAAGAGCAGCAGAAGCTGTTTTGCATCTCTTAGGGCGGCATAGAGGGCTTTCCAAGGTCTGGCATCTGCTGAATGCTATTTACGGCAGTAGTGGACTGCTTATAGTTCTCCATACCCACCTGCCTTTGTATATATGCTCCCAGCAGGAAGATCTTTTCCCTACATTCTCACACCCCCATACAACATCCCTCCCCCATTATTCATCAGAGGAAAAGTTATTTACAGGCTTGCTCAGATATTATACCCTCTGAGATCTTTCTGACTGCCTCGTCCTTAACCTGAACCCCAAGTTCCTTCACAGAATGAAACACACCACCTGCACCCAATAGTAGACTTCCACTGACAACAAATTAGTTTGTTGAATATTTTAATATTGTTGTTATTATTCACAACATTTTTTACTGGAGTTGTAGTTTGTAGCCATTATTGTTTGATAAGTAGAAATGCAATATGCCTGTATATATTTTAACTTGAATCTCATGAAATTCGAAATATCTGTCCACTTTTACCTAAAAAAAAGTCAGTGTTATAGAGTTAAATATATGTATTCCTATGTAACATATCCTTATGAGATAGACCACACAGCTAATCTAACTTTAATTTGCTATGGGCACTACTTGTTATACAAAAATTCTAAAGAAAAAGGTCAAAAACCACAAGCATGATTATCTAAACATCAAACTACATTTTGTGAAACTAAGGAAGTTTCACCTTGCCATCAATCTGTGAGTCACAGCAAGAAAAAGACTTGACAGACAGAGAGTGGCTCACTTCACCCGCCTTTGAAGGAACTACACCCTTTTCTCCTTCATGGATTATTTAAATCAAGACATAAAAGTGGCCATTCTGGAAATGGATGGATGCTGCCAGGTATCATACGACAGGAAGATTTTATCTACCCTTCTCCTATTCATTGTTCCCTCCCACATACATACTGAAAAAATGCCAGGGATCACTAGGCATCACTAGTTATGTGGTACTGAAGTCTTCAGTGTTTACCAAAACCATTTAAAGTTTAATCTTTAATCCCACTTATATTACTATTAAGAAAAACTTGGACTGTGTTCCAGATCCTTATTCCTTATAAAGCCAGTCTATAAAATAATCAGATTGATCTGTAGAAGTCACGCAGGAAAGACAATTGAACAACTATAGTTACACCTCCCTTCATTTATTCAGTGTCATGCTTAACTTTCACAGCAGGTAACAGCTGCCAAGAGTGGTTGGTTAAGAAGCTGCAGCAATAGCATACTTAGGGTTTTCCCACACCAGCCCGTGAGCCCATGAAATGGGGCTGAAAGGCTTTACAATACCTGCCTTCCTTTGCGGCCATTTTCTGAGGCAAATGTTTAAGGTCTCCATCATCTGTGAGTTGGGCCCTTCTACGCACACAGAGTGGCTACTCTTCGGAAGTAATTACAAGCTACCCATTCTTCCTAATAGAAGTGAGCTTATGCACTCAAAGATAGGAATTCATGCCCATTTCACCATTTAGTGGGCTGAATTCTACAGCTAGTGAATGGGACACCTCAGCATTTTTCAGGGAGTCCAAAAATGCCGTGCTTCAGCTCCCTCTGTTCCATCCTGACCTCCTCCCCACCCGGCGAAGAGTGAGTCTCTTTTTACACCTAGACTAGGATTTCATTTTCACTCTCTACTCCCTTGTATTTGAGGTTCCAGAACTTTCCTTATTTCTCATATTATTCTCATCTAGATCCAAAATTCAAACACCAGTTTCCCTGGTGCATTTCTTTTTCTTTATTCTCCGAAACACACTTTTCTGCCCAAGTACTCAACCAATCGTTCATCACATTCAGCCTGAAAAGGAAGACAAGTTGCTCCCTCGCCACATGGCCTCTTGCTTGTTTGTTTATTTGTTTGGGTCCTCCCCTAGCAATCTTATAAATAATGAACTGATAATGACATTTACCACTTGAAAGATTATAAAGGAAACCCCCTTTCTGCCCTCTCCCATCTATCCATTAACCCTACTTTCCACAGTCTAGCACTTTCCTTGCTTCCCCAACAGCTTCTCTCCAAGCCACTGGATTTGATTGAGCCAATTCACCATATACTGGCTTCTGAAGGATGGGACAGCAAGTAAGTATCTTCCCTCCACCCCTCACTTCACCCCACCCACCACCACACACACCTGTTTTTCTTCATGGAATCCATAAAGACGCGTAGCAAACTGCCTCAAAAAAGCCACTGGTTCTGCCCGCAGAGGTCTGTCCAAAGAGCAGAAGAAATGGCAAAAGAAGTAATCACCCATGCTAATGAAAAGGAAAAAAACCTCCAATTTGAAGGCTGTTTCTCATTTCTTTGTTCAATTCATTCCAAGAGGTTTTATGGGTTGGTTCATCCCCACCCCCACCCCAGTAAAGTGTCTACTGTCCCAGAAACTTGAGAGGCACCTAAAAATATCAATAGAACTCTCCTTGTATAATATGCTGCATTTGTCTGAGCAAACTTCAACGTGAAAAAGTACAGATTCAATCTGAATTCCAAAAAGATGCATTTCCCAGCTATTTACTGCAAGATTTCCCTGGAATTTCATTTTGTTGATGCCCATACATTTATCAAATCAAACTTGAGGAAGACAGAGAATACTTATCCTTGAGAAGTTTAAGGGAACAGAAGCACCAGAAAGGAACCATGCAATAACTTAGAAAAGTTAACCACTTATCTCTAAATGGCACATGAAAAAGTAAGCCATTCTAGTAGATGAACATTTTCTTTATTACAGTATCAATATCATAAATTATTATTTATGTTATTAACAGCAATAAAGTTAGATTAACCTTTTAGAACTTAAAAGTGTTCTTTTTAAAAATAAGCCTTCTGGAGACTAAAAAGACATACAACTAATGCAGTCTTAGGCTGGATCCTGTATTGAAGGAAAAAAATGTTATAAGGGCTATTATGGACAGCAGATTAGATAAAAGTATTATGCCGGTGTTAAATTTACTAAAGCTGATAAGTGTGTTGTGGTTATATAAGAGAATAATTATTCTTGCTTTTAGGAAATAAACACTAGTATTCAGGGATGACAACCCATGATGTATGCAACTTACTTACAAATGATCAAAAACAAAAATTATCATGTGTGTATATGCATAAAAGAGAGGGAACAAATGATAAAGCAAACCCAATAAAATGTTCACAACAGGAGAACCCTGGTAAGGGTATTTATTGATCTTGTAAATATTCTTATTGCAATTTTCCTAGAAGTCTGAAATTATTTCCAAGCAAAAAGTTTTAAAAATAGATGCCGTATGGTTTGAAAATAGTTTTGAAGAGTTGGAAAGTAGAGAGACAAAAGAGAAGAGATGAAGTTAAAAATTAGGTTCCTGGAAAATAATTCTCTACAAGATGGGAAGACAGTGACTTCTCATCTTCAGAGATGGGTTGAAGCCATAAATGCTCTTTGTACTTCTGTCTACCAGGTTCATTCTTATCTTTCCAGTCCTCCTCATCAGTAAACAGCTTTCAAAAGCATTCAGCCTAAAAATATCCTCAAACAAAAAGTATGAAAATGAGCCTCTTAGTGCAAACAATGTGTATCACCTTCTTGGCTCTGAACCCTGTCCTTCCTGCTGTTGATGTTAATGTCCATGAAATATGGCAAATGTAGTTCTGTGATAAACCCCTAGGGGGAGCTCCTTAAGATTGAAGTTCAAAGCTCTAAAACTCAAAACACCTTTGAAACAGATGGCTATGCGCTCCGGAAAAGAGTGTGGAGGTTCCTCAAAAAATAAAAATAGAACTACCCTATGGCCCAGCAATAGCACTACTAGGAATTTATCCAAAGGATACAGGAGTGCGGATTCATAGGGGCACTTGTACCCAAAAGTTTATAGCAGTGTTTTCACCAATAGCCAAATCATGGAAAGAGCCCAAATGGCCATCAACTGATGAATAGATAAAGAAGATGTGGTTTATAAATACAATGGAATACTACTTGGCAATGAGAAAGAATAAAATCCGGCCATTTGCAACAACGTGGATGGAACTCGAGGGTATTACACTAAGTGAAATAAGTCAGTCAGAGAAAGATATCACATGTTTTCACTGATGTGTGGAACCTGAGAAACCTAACAGAAGACCATGCGGAAGGGAAGGGGAAAAAACAGTTTCAGCGAGTGGCAAACCCATAAGAGACTCTTAAATACAGAGAACAAACTGAGGGTTGATGGGGGAGGTGAGGGAGAAGGGAAAATCGGTGATGGGCATTGAGGAGGGCACTTGTTGGGATGAGCACTGGGTGTTGTATGTAAGCGATGAATCACGGGAATCTCCCCGAAAACCATGAGCAGACTGTATACACTGTATGTTAGCCAACTTGGCAACAAATTATCTCGAAGAAAAAAGAAAGAAAGAAACAGATGGATATGTTCCAGGCCAAGTTACTAAATAATATTTTCTAATAATAATAATTATACTGATGATGATAATTATTATCATTCCATTCTAAGCCTTTTATATGTATTAACTCATCTAATCATCATAACCTTGTAAGAAAGGTATTATGACGATTTTCATTCTACAAGAAACAAAAGCCCAGAGAGACTAAGTTACTCGCCTAAGGTCGCACAGCTGGTAAGTTGACAAATCTAAACCCAGGCAGTCTGACTCCAAAGCTTACATTTTCAATGACCACACCTGACTTCTTAACTATACCCTCCTAGGACTCAGACATCTACTAGCCAATTAAAGTCATTTTAATTATCCTAATTGACTGGTTGGGAAATTACTATTAATGCCACGTTGTTTTTGTTTAAAACCCCATTACCTAAGTTTCATAAAGCACATCCCCATTGAAATGTCAAATTTACTCTATGGCCACTATTAAATTTCTAGCACCACAT
Organism: Leopardus geoffroyi; assembly: GCF_018350155.1. Lineage (NCBI taxonomy): Eukaryota > Metazoa > Chordata > Mammalia > Carnivora > Felidae > Leopardus > Leopardus geoffroyi. The sequence goes on along the minus strand of NC_059333.1, from coordinate 9,753,496 downwards.
TCGCTGTATGTTCTTTTCAGTAAGTGAGACCACTACTCCTGAATAAGCTAGGAAAATTAAATCATTAATTGCCTTTCCATGAACTCTTCAATGATTTTCTCATAACCCAAAATGATCTCTCCCTTCTAAATCCATTGTGAACCATTAGGTGGCATTCAGCTTTAGTAACAGTAGAAAATGCATCCATTCCTCACACAAAATCCCTGAGTAACATGATCTAAGACTTGTTAGTTTAGCTAGTACCTCACGTGAATTCTCATCGAGAAACCTATTTTTCTCCTCTCAGGAAGGATGAGAGGTGTGGTAGGATTTCTTGGGATGACAACCCCTTACTTCATGGGCTTCCTCCTCCCAAAAGAAAGCTCCACAGCAATAACTGGAGTGATATTCCAGCAGAGGTAAGAGTAGTAGGAATCATTATACCTAATGGTACCAGTGGCTAGCATCTCATTGAGTACCAGGCACTAGTCTGTGATTCTATCTCCCCAAGTCCTTATAAGTATTATCAGTGTCCCATTTTATAGATGCAGGAGTTGAGGCAGAGAACAAGGAAGGTATCGTGGCCATTGGAAAATTAGATTTTGCAACCACCTTGTATTGGTCAGTCTACCTACCATAACAAACAACCCAAAATCTCAGCAGTGTACCCTAATCAATGTTTGTGCCCCATTCATATCACAGTCTGATCAAACATACAGCAGCAGCTTACCACAGGGGCATTTGGGGACCCTGACTTGTCCCTTCTGGTGATCTCACCATCATGTGGCCCTTGGAGTTCTCCTTGGACCACACACATCCAGCTGGTGGACAATAAAGAGGCCTAGAATGTGGTCTCCTGCGTGAGCAGGAGGAAAATGAGCAACTCGGTGCACACTTAGCTCAATTAGAAAGATCACAAAAAGCATAGGGTAGGTGGGGGGAAAGGAGAGAGAGCAAGAGAAGAATTTCACACTTATCAGTGTGGCATGCCACGCTCCTTCCCTCACCTTGCCCCACCCAGAGAGCCAGCATCCACGCATGTCTTATGAGGTCAGAAAATCACGTTGTGATTTCTTATGCTTTCGAGAGCAATCAGTCCTTTGAATCTTCTGGGCCAGTGTCTCCCTCAACAACTAAACAGAAGAGGCAACATGGGGTGGAGGTCAGAGGCATATGGATGTTCTCTGACCCACCTAAACTTTTGCCTGAAATGAGCAAAGTGTTAACACACTTGACCTGGGCAAGGCATTGCTTTGGATGAGCCTGTTGCTGAGTGCTTAGTCTGGGCTTGGCCAGGCCGGATCTCATTCTGGTTCCCACCACACCTTATTTGTTTATTAGGTCACAAATATTTCATGAAGTGAAGTCAGACAAATCAGGGCTTAGCCAGCTATAGTTACACAGGCATCCAGGAAGGGCTGTGGTGATAAGGCAGAGATCCTTGTCAAGGGTTGATGACCTCCCTCCTTGCCATTCAGTTATGCCCTGTTTATTCTGAATTTTATTTTGGTTCATCAGTCAATCTTTGAAGGGATTCCTTTTTAATTATATATAGTAAGAACATTTCCTACCCTACATCAAATTCTGGACATTCGTAGGCCTTCACTGGCCCAGAAGATAAAACTTAAGGTTGCCTTAAAAATATCTATCAAAGATCTTTACTTTGCCAAATGCTATTGTTTCAGAGGTTGTTTATATAGTAATGCCACTACCCAAAGACATTATAATGTAGCATTACTGATTCAAATTTTCTTTGGAATTTATAAGTCAACATAATTTTTCCCTGCCCAGTTGGTATTTCAATATCTTTATCCTCTACCTAGTATCGAAACTCCAGGAAAAATACAGTGTTTAATTAAGAACCACTGAAATGTTCACCAAAATATAGCACAAAAATTTTAAAGGCAAAATACAGAAATAATCATTCCACTCCCCCTATCGTTCTCTTTTTCTCCCTTCCTTCCCTCTAGGCTTCCTCCTTCTCAGCGCTTTCAAATTCAAATTAAGAAAGGAGGAAAATTCCCAAATAAAACTAAACAGGCAAGTTCTCAAGACAGAATAGCTATGCAGTTCTGTATAATATGTATGTGTGACCTGACAGAGTCAGAGAAGACAACCAGAAAGGACCAGCTAGAAAATAAGATAGCTGGTGGAGATGATAAACAAAGAAAATGTGAGATTTTAGTGCAAGGACTTAAAAAAAAAAAAAAAAAAAAAAAAAAAAAAAAACCATGAAAACTTGATGTGCTAGGAATCACAACACAAACATAACAGTGTTTAAAATAAACTGATCCTGTAGCTTAGAAAATAGAAATTAAAACCAGCATAATTCAGGGGTGCCTGGGTGGCTCAGTCGGTTAAGCATCCGGCTCTTGACTTTGGCTCAGGTCATGATCTCACGATTTGTGAGTTCAAGCCCCACATCTGGCCCTGCACTGACAGCATGGAGCCTGCTCAGGATTCATTCATTCATTCATTCTCTCTCTCTGCCCCTTACCCATTCATGTGTTTTTCTCTCTCAAGATAAATAAACTTCAAAAAAATAAAAATAAAATAATAAAACCAGCATAATTTACCTCACATAATTATTCTGAGCACCTATGAAAATGGGGTACCCTGTTACACACTGGGGTTGGACAGATAAAGAAGAAGTGATCCCCGCCTCTAAGGAAGAAGACAGACACATAATTCCCTGCATGGTGGTAGAGGTGATGCCGGAGATGAACAGAGGTGAGGAAGAAATGGAGGAAGACTGGACCTCAGTCATGTCTCAGGGACAGAGACACGGTCTAGGCGTGTGGGAGGAACCCACTAACCCTAGAGTACAAGTCAGAGTGAAGAGCATGTCAATGTGGACAAGAAGGAAAAAAAAAAAAAAAAAAAGATGAGCAGAAGGGATGTCATGGTGAGAGTACGCCAAAGACCAGGGGAAAGTGTTGACGAATCTGGTTTTATTGGCTCAGAGGCTGAGCAAGACGCAAGGAATGGGAAACTCACTGTAGACACTTCAAGGGAACAGTGAACAGCATATCTGATACATTCTTCACTTACCTCAGTGGCAATTTCACATCTATCAGATTGTGGAGAAAATAATGGGAAGTCCCACCAACACTGAACTCTTATTAACCAAAATAAACTGTCTGGGAGATGAGGAACAGGTACCCAAAGAGAATTATGGCATGCCCTTGGGGTTTTACAGCCAAGCAGAAGAATATATTTGAAAAATCCTCAACCAAAAAAATTTTTTTAAAACTCAGGACACAATTACATAGAATTCCACAGGCGAAGACTTGGGGAGGAAAAAAAATGGCAATTCGCGAGAGACTCGAAGTCTTAAGGTAAAATGGAGGGTAGTGATACAATCAGAAATAATGACAGGGGCACCTCGGTGGCTCAGCCAGTTAAGCATCCGACTTCAGCTCAGGTCCTAATCTCACAGTTCGTGAGTTCGAGCCCTGCATCAGGCTCTGCGCTGACAGCTTAGAGCCTGGAGCCTGCTTTGGATTCTGTGTCTCCCACTCTCTCCGCTCCTCCCCCACTCATGCTCTAGCCCTCTCTCTCTCCTTCAAAAATAAATAAAAACATTAAACAAAAAAAAAAAAAAAAAAAGAAAGACAATGGGTTTGGGGTTATAAAACAACATTGCTGCATTAAAAACATTTTAGATATAATGACATTTGTGACAGTGAAATTAAACCACTCATAATTCCATTTACCAAAAATAAACCTTTTCTGTAATAAATATACTTAAATTGGAATCAAACAGTATAAACAGTGCCTTCTACTTTTTTTTTCACTGAACATAGTGCAAGCATGTTCCCATTTAGTTTTCTTTGAAAACGTGACTTTTTGCTGCTGAGACAAGGGTCTGTTGAATGGACGATACTAACTGATTTAAGCATTCCCTTACCGCCAGAAATACATGTCATCAAGAATTTATATCATAAATAACTCTCTGATGAACATCTTAAGGTGCCACGTAGTTGCTGACATTCCTTCACAACAGCGTGAGTGAGGCCCCCTCCACGGCCACCGTGGCGACATGGATTGTTGACTTTCACGTGGACCCCGAGACGACATTCCTGGCTGGCCAGTGCATCTGTCTCAAGGAAATCCTACAAAGCTCATCTTCGGTTATCCTTGAACAATGGAGGAAGATAAGAAAACCATTAGGCCCTATTTCAAGTACTTTCTGCTTTGCCTAGAAAATGTGTGAGAACAGGGCCAGAGAATTCTTAGACACTGTGGGCGGCCTGGAGGGACTATCTTTATAGTCATTAATTCTGCTTTCTTTTGTGCCAATCAGAAGTTTGGCCAATTAATCCTCTTGTCCCCTCTCTCCTAATCTGAGAGATTGGGCCATGTTCTAGTCTATACAGAGAGTCTCTCTCTCTCTTTTTTTTAAGTTTAATTATTTATTTTGAAAGAGAGAGAGAGCCCACATGTGTGAGTGGGGGAGGAGCAGAGAGAGAGGGAGAGTAAGAATCCCAAGCAGGGTCCACACTGCTAGCGTAGAGGCCGAAGTGGGGCTTGATCCCAGGAACCGTGAGATCATGACTTGAGCCAAAATCAAAAGTTGGACACAACCAACTGAGCCAGCCAGGTGCCCCTATTTCTTCATAGAAGTCACAAACATGGGAAGGGGAAATGCAGAAGAGATGGAAATGCAATTAATTCTGTCCAGGTTGTTTGTGAAATTGCCAGGCCAAGGTGGAAAACAAAAAGACTGTTGGGTGAGTAGCCAGCACCAAAAGGCAAGTGAGCGAGATGGTGCCACAGACAGAGGCATGCGTGCAGGGGACGGGCACCCAGCAGGTCCAGGGAACACATGAGGACAGGTCATCCGGGGATTTGAGCCACAGGTCAATGGCCTTTAGGGGTTAGTGGGGAAGGGGGAAGGGGGTCACTTTTTGTCCACAGTTGGGTGAACTTGCTGGTTGGAAGCAGCTCCTTTGAGGGAAGGTACAGCCTAAGCCATTCTTGGGAACGGTGACCGAATCCCTAAGGGAAAGTATCCACGATGGCCCAAACCGACCTGCATGAGGGATTGCTAGACGCTGCTGGTCACAGAGGGCGAAGCTGGCAAACCTACAGAGAGCAGGACCTGTTCCCTCCCACAAATCTCAGACCTAGCTCAGATTCATGGGAGCCCTGTTACAACCACAGCAGTTCCCAGCGGGCTTAGAACTAGCCCACTTAGAACAGCCCACTGAGAGCGACCAGCAAAGAGCGGAGGCACATGTGCAATGTTTCCATCTCAGAGCAACTGCGTTTCCTGAGAACCAAATAGGCTCCTCCAGACAACGTGTGCGTCCTCCCGACCAGAAGCTTGAGAGAATTCCGGGACGGGAGGCTTTAAAAGTGCCTCGTCATACAATGAGTCACCAGTGGCCCTCCTGCCCCTCTTTCTTTCCTTCCCAATGGCAGTAAGGGCTGCACCGGGGCAGAAGAGTGCCCCATTTCAGCCCCCCTCCCCCCACTGGGGACGGGAAGAGGAGGAAGGCGCGGGGGAGCTCAGAGGCTCAAGTAGCAGCCTGCTCTTGGCAGGGGCTGCCGCTAATTTTCTTTGGCTGGCTCTGACTACCTGTCTGAGAGCGCGGCGATGCAGGAAGGAAATTTTTCAAGAGATTAAACTATTATTGTTTCCTGTGTGGCTGTCTTCGCTGGTGTATGAAAAAAAAAGCTTTAAGGGCACTTGAAAAGAGATTTGTCTGAATAGCGGAGTTGTTGTGATTCATCTCCCCCAAGTCGGGATTTGGCCAATTTCCTCAGGAAAGTGGTTGATTAGGACGCATGGATTTACCCGTGGCCTAAATATAAGATGTCATAAAGGTGATTAATGGTGAGCTCACCATCAGAGGGAGTTAAGAGTTTATAAAAGCTATTTTTAACGGTTTGGAAGGGGGAAAAACTCACTTGTCACACTGCCAATGTGTCTCAATAGTTAAAAACCTCTTTGTGGCCCAAGATAATTCATGCTACCAACTGTTAAAGGTCATTGTATTTTCTGATTTTCCAAGTTTGTTTGAAAAATTGATTCAATGTGTTTTGCTGTTTATAGAAAAGCACAGGAGGGAAGGAAAATAAAATGTATTTTGCCACCGTGATTAGTGATTGCTGTTGCTAGCACCACTGAAGTACAATAAACTTGTTTCTTTTTTCCACCCTGCCTTGCTGTTTACCCGCTTGCCTTACAAATAGCAATTGATGGAGGGTATTCAGAGCCCAAGCAAAACTAGCCTGGGATTCCCAAAACAGAAGAAATCAGGGTAGCTTAGGCACTGGCTGACGGCATTGATGGCCACTGGCAGTGTCTGGGGTGGCTCAGTGAGGTCACGTTACCCAGAGATGCTCCAAAATGTAACGTTATTGTCACGACAGGGAGGCAAGCCCCCTCCTCCAGTTACAAACCAACCAGCTTTGTATAAAGGAACATAGATGACCAGCATCTTTTAAAAGCTGACATTCCTATAAGGTATTACCGAATTCTCTGAAAGTGACATTTTACCGTTTGACTGAATCATGTGGTAGCACCCTAAAAAAAAATTAATGAAAATTAAAAGTTGTCACCATTGGCTAGATATTTGGGCATTTTATGGATGGTAGAAACATGCAGGCAAGGGTGCATTCTGTAATGTGTACAGGGTGGGATAAGGGGAGGGGTTAATTGCTGAAATACAATTATACCTGCTTATTTTGGGTGACTAGCAAAAAACGCTCATCACAGTATACTTTCTGTGCACCTTGCATCGTTTTGTAGACTGAGCCGAATTGATAGGAATCCCGATGCAAGGGGTATTCCTTCATTCCTTCTTTTTTTAGCAAACACTGATGGGGACCCTCTACGGCGGACTACTACTCAGGGCTGGAAAGGTAAATATGACTCAGGGTTCAGGGAGCTCCACAGGGAGCCTGGCAGATAAAGAAGGTTCGTACAACAAAGGGAAGTGATATAACATGCACACATGCATGCGGCCTGGCAATCAGGGAGAGGTAAAAACTTTTCTCCCAGAGTGCCAGAAGTAGAGATAATAACAGCTATCAGAGCTAACTGGAAGCTTCTGTTTGAGGGCAAAACCCAGAAATTGCAGGAGTGCCTGTCTCTCTCCTACCCCATTGGCCTGAACTTACTCTGATTGCCACACCCAACTGCAAAGGAGGCTGGGAAATGTAGTCTCTGGCTGAGCAGCCATTACTCTCTAAAATGGTGGCGTCTCCGTTAGTAAAAGGAAGACAGGGAGAAGGACAACTGGGCAACAGTTAGCAGTTTCTGCACCTGTTATTTTAAGCCATTGTTAGGTGGGAGTCCAAAAGGGACCCTAACATCAAAAGCATCAACTAGCAAAACAGCATTTGTTGAGCACACAAGGCATAGGGCTGCATGCTGCAGAGTCTACACCAAAGGAATATGACACTTGATGATTAGATTTTGCATCAAAATTGCTTGTAATTTACAACTATTTATGATATAAATACAATAAAATTTATTTTCATTTTAAAATAAATAGCAACAGAATGTGCTTCAAGTTTGTTCAAAAAGTAGTGGAGAAGTTAAGTACAGGAAGAACAAAAGGAAATGAGGCAAACTTCAAGTCTTCAGACTCAAGAGAAGATAGCAAGAGCAAGAAAGATTCTGCTGAATTAGAGCTGGGGTGGATTCCTCAGCCATATGAGCTTTTCCGGCAGAGAGCAGCATTTTATCCATCTTTGTGCCCCCAGTACCTGGCACAGCCCATTTCCTGGCATTTATTGGCTCTTGATTAATGTTGAAGGGAGGGGAAGAATATTTTATTTGGGTTTTAAATAACGGATAAAATGTATTAAGAGCTATCACTGAAGGGCCATTTGACCTTGGCCTCACAATCACAGGGACACAATTTTTAACTTTAATTTTTAATATATATATAATTTAATATACATTTAATATATATTTATATATATTATAAATATTATAAATATATTTTATATTTTTATATATGTTACATATACATATATAATATATATAACAACTATAGATAACACACATGGTCAAAAGACAATGACATCCATCAATAGACTTCGATCTCATGTTGCCTCACCACACCATACCACCTGATACACTGTGAATTAACTTTTATAAAACCTTTGACTATATCATGCCTAACCCAATTGTACTGCATTACAGTACAATTTTAAAATTTTAAATTTGGGGGTTTAAAATGATTTGTTTGTTAAATGTAAGCCTAGATATTTGTAATATTTGTAATGTTGTTTCAACATTTCTTCCCTTTTTAGTTGTTGTTGGTTGGGATTTTTTATACTTAGGACCTCAAAAAATTTGACGTATCATGGGCCTCTCACAACCTTTTTAAAATCCTGGGAAGGATATCATAAGGTTGTCTACTCTCAACTATTATTCTTAAGTACAAGTGCACTGAATGCTCCTCTTCTTTTCTTCCCTTTAGATTTGGTGACTGGGCTTTATCCAGTTTCGCAGGGTGAGGTCACTGGGTTCTGGCAGTGCCCTGGATCTTTCCATCCTTCATAACTATTACTCCAAGGTCCCCAAACTCTCGCTGGGCCTTGGCCCTCAGGATACCCAGGCTGGACACCTGGCTTCTGGCTCAGTCCAAGCGTTCATGGTAAGAAGCTAAACAAGGAAAGAAAGGGAATGGAGCCAGTCCCAGCTCCTTCCAGCTCCTGGGAGTGCCTGTTTGCACATTACAGATTTTTGAGGCACCTAAGCACATTCTCCATTCAAACTCGATAAATATACACCTAACTAGACCCAAATTCCAGACCTGACACACATAAACTTCAGTGCAAGTAATCTCCAAGTGGGCTTTCTAAAAATACGTGATTTCCATATTCCATGCCAACCCCCGAGGGTGCATCCTAACGAATGTGTCAGAAACACTTGATGCACACAATGACCCTTTCCAAGCCTGAATTTCAACATGCAGAGCAGTGATATGGGAATGAGAAGCAGATTTTGTGAACTGTGCTCCAGAGCTTGGTCCAGGCCCTCTCCCCTTCCCCCTCTGCACTTTTCCTCCGTGTGACCACGTCAGATTCCGTGACTTCCACCAACCACCCCTGAAGTGCTGGTTTCACTTCCAGATCTTAAACTCCAGCCTCAGTCTCACTCCTAAGCCTCAGACGCCATATAGGTCACTGCCTGTTAGGAGTTGCCACTTAGGGATCCCAGCCTCAAGCGACTCAAACTCAGCCCATCCCAATCTATGCTCATTGTCTCATCTGAACCCAGGTTCCCTGTGACATTACAGGCACCACCATCTTCCTCCATGCCCAAGCTAAACATCTGTGTGTCACCCACCCTCACATCTAATCAACCTCTGAGTTGTACTGAGTGTCTCCTAAATTGTTCTCAGATCCAACCACAGATACTGTCTTTTCCAGGCAATTCTGATACATCTCATGGACAAAAAAATGACTTTTTTTCTTAATGTTTATTTCTTTTGAGAGAGAGAGAGCGAGTGAGTGAACATGCATGTGAGTAGGGGAGGGGCAGAGAGAGAGGGAGAGAGAATCCCAAGCAGGCTCCGCACTGTCAGCGCAGAGCTGAGGTGGGGCTCAATCTCACCAAATGTGAGATCATAACCTGAGCTGAAATCAAGAGTCGGACGTGTAACTGACTGAGCCACCCAGGTGCCCTTGGACAAAAATAACTTTCTAACTGGCCTGTCTATATCCACTCTTGCTCTAACTCAACCCATTCTTTTTTCTGTAGTCAAAACTTCCTAAATATCTTTCTCCTCACTCTTCCAGAAAATATTTATGAAGCACCTATCATGTGCCAGGCACAGTGCCAAGCACAGGTTATATAGTGGTGATCCAAAGATCCAGGGCTCCTGTCCTCATGGAATACACACCAATCAGACAGTGTTGCCTCCATGCTTAATATCTGTTGGCAGAGTCATGGCCTCAAACATGTCCACATCCCAAGGGAAGGAGGACATGAGCTAAGGAATGTAGGCGGATTCTAAAGCTGGAAAAGGCATTCTCCCCTAGAGCTTTCAGAAGGAACACGGCTCTGTCAACACCTTGACTTTAGTCCACTGAGCCACAGTTTAGATTTCTAGAACTGTGTTATTTTAAACCACCAAGTGTGTGGTCATTTATCACCGCAGACACAGAAAACTAATATCACAGTGTCACAGTATTTATAGCACCTAAACAATGTGATATCCTTCAATAGCTTCCTAGTGCCTTTGGGATAAAGCTCAGAATCCTTTCACACAGCCTGTTTCCAGCCACCCTCCCTTCCTGTCCCCACTGCCACCAACTGAACTTATTTTCCATTCTCAAAGGGTCTACACTCCTCCTCTCTGAGGCTGGAACACATTATCACCACTTCCTGGAACCCTCTTCTGTTTTATCTGATGAACTCCAATTCCCAAATTCAATAAAGACCACTTTCTCAAACATATCTTACCAGAACCCCTCAGTCCGGTCATGTTAGAGGCTCTCATGCTCCCTCTACTTTCCCGTTCAAAGTATTCATCACACCTGGCTCTGCTGGTCTTAATATCTATTCCCCGTGAGACCATGAACTCTGGGTGGTGGGCAGAGTCTAGGATGCCCTTATTCACCACTGTATCCCCAACACCTGCTGTGCGGGTACTCCGTACAAATTTGTAAAATGAATGAATGCATGAATGAACAGGGAACAAAAGACACATTTCTCTTTCATCTAGAGAGCACTCCCTCCTATGGACATCTGGCCACTTTTTACACTCAAACCACTGTTTTGTCACAGAAAAAAACTTGACATCTTAAATTCTGATTCCTTGACCTAAACAAGAAAAAAGCCACCTCCACTGCTATACGTCTTATTTTTTTCAAATTGCAGACCATTAAGCTTTTACCTGCTGAGATTCTCTTCCTTCCTAGGGTCCTCTACAGAGTGTGGATGGCACCTGCTGGCACTCTGTTTATTCACTCCAAGCAGAACATCAGTCACTGAACAAAACAGAACCAGTGACCAGAGGTATCCAAAATAGCCAGTGAGCCACAGCACCTGGGAATCAGTTCATTCTTCTAGGAAGACTTCCCATGACTGAGCCTGCATGCCGGGGGGTCTCTCCAGTGGTGGTGAAAGTGCCCATGAGGAGATGGACCCCTCCTGTTCTGTGCACTTTGTGCATTACCCGCTCCTGTGGGGGCCTGCACCTCCTTTCTGGGGACTGTCCTCCCTTGCAAGGGATGATGGGATGCTACCTCGCTCAGTGAAATGTCAGTTCAACATCTAAGAAATCTTTGCTAATCTTTTGAATATTTACTAACATCTAGAAAATAATAAGCCAAGGAAGGATTTGTTCATAACTTCCAAAATCTGTTATTTCCATCACCCCAGCCTACCTGGGGTGACCCATTGTCACTCACCCTTTCAACAAATATGTAGCATGTGCCTACTGCATGCCAAGCATTTCAAGAACAGGGATAAATAGGAGAGCTTGTCACACAAAATCCATGATGTTGCAGAGCTTAAATTTTACAGCAAGGAAATGAAACTCCCAATCTTCTTGATTGACTGGTTTCTCTTCTACCCACAGCTTTCTGAAATAAAATAATACAGTTATTTCCCCTCTCCCATCACTCAGATTCTGTCAAGTCAAGCTTTGTGTGCTGACCAGGAATACACAGAATTCCTCCAGGTGGAAAAAAAAAATGCTGTGAATTCTTCTAAGTGAGGAAAGGAGGTGAACACCTATTCTTGAGCTATATTTCATGTCCTACATCCTAGATAAAAAATGACATGGGAATAAAGACACCTGGATGGCTCAGTGAGTTAAGCATCTGACTTTGGCCCAGGTCATGATCTTGTGGTTCATGAGTTCAAGCCCTGCATGGGGTTCTGTGCTGACAGCTCAGAACCTGAAGCCTGCTTCTGATTCTATGTCTCCTCTCTCTGCCCCTTCCCTGTTTGTGCTCTGTCTCAAAAATATATAAACATTAAAAAAAAATTTTAATGACACGGGAATAGAATTTACAATAAAGATACGTATAGAGAGAGATGGATATATACATCCATACCTAGACATCACACAATACATGATATGTAGGTATGTATGCACATGTGTTTGTATGTATGTATGCCACATGAAAGTCTCAGTCTCTGCAAGACAGAATTTCAGAGAAAGGACAGTTCAGTCAACTGAATAAGAAGAGAGGAGTCTTCCTAGATGACACTGCCTTGGAAAGATGAGGAAAATCTGGACATGGATGTGGTAGTTCAATAGGGAGAACTTTATGAGCAGACAGAGGAAGGAAAGTGGGAAAGGCCATCAGACGAGGGGTGTGCTGTCCTGGAGGTCCCGTGTGCAGGAGGCATGTGGTGCTATGCAAGGGGCCTGGGACTCACTGGGAGTGTCGGGAGCAGGCAACAAATGAGTTTGCATCGAGTCCTCTAGGCAACAGTTGGCTGTTGAAGCTGGGGGAGGAGGGAGATGGGGAATGGAATCGCTGAAAATCAATACAGGAAGGGACATGAAAAGTCTCCTAATCCTCCCGCCCTGCTAACCCTGTACGCTACAGATAAAGTAACTGAGACAGAGAAGCCATGATAACTGCGGGGTTCTAACACTTCTCACTGCTCCCAAACCTGTGATCTTCCAAGCATACAGCAGCATCTTAACAAGAGATTCAATTGATGTCGTTGTGGAAAGGGAGATGGGTGGAGAGGGTAGAGGGGTGGAGAGTAGAGATTTATTTAAACTTTCTAAGTTACAAGAATAATGCAACAATGGCCTAAAAGTAAGGTGTTGGGGATACAGAGGACAGAAGCAAATAATATAATAACAATAAATTAGGTGTGCATATGTGTGTGAGAGTGCATGCACACCCTTGATCTGAGTTGGTATGGAGACAATTAGAAGGAAGGCCCCCCCAGGCTTGAAGCCCACCCATCCAGGACAGTCATTTTTACAGAGTAAGTCCTCAGTGAATGTTCATTAAAGGGAAGAATAAACATGTAATGGGGAGAGAGACAGTAACCACTTCTCCAGGCTTAACGTTACAGGTTCCATTTACTTACTATTTATTGTCAAGGAAAACTGGAAGCAATTTTCAATGGCAGAGTGTCCTCTCCCTACCAAGAACACTCAGGTGTGCCTGTGGGCAGCCCAGGACAATGATTCAGAATTCCATGCTCTCCTGGGTCTTAGAGAAACACAAAACACTCAGATGGACAGCAAGCCCGGACTGCCAGAGTCTTGAGTCTCCAGCCCTGAGATGTACAGAGTCATAAGGGGAGGCACTATGGGGCCCCAAGCCTTCACAAGATCCCTTTTCCATAAATCAGGTTCACTTTTGTTTTTCCAACTTGCTTTTTGATGGGACTCGATCACTTCCCGCAGGCACCCTTAGCACCCAAGTCAATTCCATCTACAGAAGTCACTATGCACACCTAGTGAGGACAGCAGAGAATTTAGTTCTAGAAGGCAAGAATCTGTGGATCCTTAAGTAAAACACCATCAGCACCCGTTCCCCACCACACAACCCATCTCACCACCACTTGAATTTCTAGATGGGTGGGCTTAAAGAAAGAATTCACATCAATGGCCACTGGGAAGAAGGAAAGAAATCACAAACAGCGGAAGGGGTGAAGGGAGAGAAAACTGGAATGAAGACAGTAGCTCCTATACACATAAATGTGCCCTGAACTATTTTTCATGTCCATTAATGCACCACCTGTGTGTGGAATTACAGCCCATCAGCCAGCAGTAACATGTGGCACCCCCACCCCACCCAGGGGCAGTTGTATCTATTTGCTGGAACCAAAAGATCGGGCCAAGGAGCTGGTTGGGATAGGTTCAACAGCATCATAAAGGATTAAGTGTAGATTTCAGCTTATTGGCAAACCAGATCCTTCATAAAGTAGTTTGGAACAGAAAAATGGAGGAGTTGCGTGTTTTTGTAGAAAATTATATTCACAAAAATTCAAAAGGGAGGCATATTTATTAAATTAATTGCATAGGAAAATGACAGAAAAGAAGGGGAGAGAGAAAGGACATTTCCCTAGACACAAAATGTCTAAAAGAGATCTGGGGCTGAACACCTGAACCTAAAATAGCTCTCTATTCTGTGGGTTCTGTGGTCTTTCAGCAAAAGTTAATTTTGCTGGCTTTGAGTTTATAACTGAACTCCAGTGTGAAATATTGAAAAGGAAATGACTACAGAGAACCTATTTAGACCTTCCTGGCAAGACCTAAGTTGGAGGAGAGGAGGGGAAGGGCTGTTTATCTTGACAGAGGATTTCCTTACCAGAACATGGAAAACATTCTTTTTGTCAAATATGGTTAATAGTCATCCAGCAACACAAAGAGTAGCTTCAGTAGCTTAAAATCAACAAGGGGTGACTGGGAGAGGTGTGACTGTGCCCCCCTCCCAGACAGAACATGAGCTAACTCATGGCCATGTCTTGGACAGGGACAGTGTTGTTGATGAGTGCATAGGAAAAATATCATTACCTAATGCACTTTCCACCAAGGAAAATGTTGTCACCTACTTAGTAGGTAATGTAGACATACCCAACCAAAAGCTAGGCAAGAGGCACTATTAGCACATACCCAAAAATGCCTTGAAAGACACAGCTGCTGTTTCAAATAGGAAGAACAGGGGATACCCACATCCATTCAACTTCCCATTCTGATGGGAATGACTAATATTTTGCAGCTTTCCAATGGACTTCCTCTCTAAGCTCTGTGAGTATATCCCTTCAACTTAGGAGCCTCTGAACACAGCAGCTGTGATGGAAACAGTATGAAATAATGGAAAAATCTTGGATTTGCAAATTTGGTGATGTAGGTTCTAGTCCCAAGTCTACTATGAACTACCTGGGTTTCATAAGATAATTCAGTCTGTAGGGGCCACAATCTTCTGAAGATCTTTTCACATAAAGATCCAACATGTAGAGAATAGAGTCAGAAAGTCAGAAAGTTTTCTAAAGGTTATCTACATTAGAAATGAATCTTAACCCACCCGTTTCAAGTCATATATCCATACTAAGGTTTTATTTTGTTTTTATACCAAGGTTTTGTTTTAGTTCTTCAGGTTTCAGAATTAGCTCAAGGAACTTTTATATATGATTCATTTTATTTGCCCTTTCTTCCACCCACACACAAAATTGAGGAACAGCTTTCTGTGTCTTTTCTCTACATACACACACAAAAAAATTTTAACTAAAATAAAACAAAAGTGATTTTCTCAAAATTCTAATTACCTGAAATGCTTTTCTCTACTACCTGGGGTACAAAAGATCATTTATATTTCCTGATTCAGAATTCTATAAACTCTTAGTGGTTCTTTGTATACTTCCTTCCATAAATCGCAATAAGATTATCCGGATGCATAGCATATGCTGGGCAATTCTTAGCTCATCTTAATTTCAGAATTCGAATAACAAAAACCTGAAGCAGTAAATTATAAACCCAGACTAAGTACTTGGAAGGGTTTATGCCCAGTATGGTAGATTTCAAATATGGTTCAAAAATCTGTGACCACTCCCGTTTAAGCAATGGAGTCTGTTTCCTTGTCCCTTTAATCTGGCCATGTGACTTGCTTTAACAAATAGAAGGCAGTAGATATGATATGGGGCCATTTCTTAGAGTAATTCTCAAGAGGATTTTTGCTCTGGCTTGGTTTTAAGAACCTTGCTACCACATGAATAGACCCTGCTAGCCTACTTGAAGTTGAGAGAGTTGGGGCATATCACTTCAGCTGCAAGCCAACCAATCACATGAGAGAGGCCATCTGGGACCAGCCAGCACCTAGCTGACCCACCAAAGACCAGACTCACAAGCCCAGCCAAGATCAGCCAAACACAAGTAAGACCAAAATAGCCACTTAGCAGAATCATGAGTTAAATAAATGGTCATTGTTTTAATCCAGTTAATCTGGGGATTGTTTGTTATGCATCAAAAGCCAACTGATATATCTGGTTTATCTTAAACGAAGGTCACCCTAGATATTATTATGCATTATGTTTTAGATAATATTTTAAAGTAAGTAGTTTGTCCTCAGCAATCTCCCTGCCCATCCAGCTTTTGCCCTCACCCTCACTGACACAGCACCTTCTTTCCCTAGAATATTACTGTCTCCTACCCTCCACAGTCTTCTTGATCCAAAGGCAAAAAAAAAAATAATAATAAAACCAATTTAAACAAGGGGTGACTGGGTGGCTCAGTCAGTTAAGCATCCGACTTCAGCTCAGGTCATGATCTCACAGCTTGCGAGTTCAAGCCCCACATCAGGCTCTGTGCTGACAGCTCAGAGCCTGGAGCCTGCTTCAGATTCTGTGTCTCCTCTCTCTCTGCCCCTCTTGCTCATCCTCATTCTCATTCATTCTCTGCTCATCCTCATTCTCTCTCCCTCTCCCTCTCTCTATCTCTCTCTCAAAAATAAACAAACATTTAAAAAAATAAAAAAAACTTTAAACAAATACATTAACAGGAAGAGTGTTTTTAGATGTATTATCTCACTAGATCTTACTCAACTTCTATAATAATCTATGAAATAATAAATATCATTCCCATTTTATAGATTAGGAAACTATAGTTCAGAAAGGAAAAATCTTGGGGCACCTGGGTGGCTCAGTGTGTTGAGCATTTGACTCTTGATTTTGGCTCAGGTCATGATCTCATGGTTAGTGGGATCAAACCCTGCATCAGGCTCTGTGCAGATAGCACAAAGCCTGTGTGGGACTCTCTCTCTCTCTCGCTCTCTCTCTCTGTCCCTCAAAATAAATAAACTTATTTAAAAAAATTTTTTTTAAGATTTCGTGAACAAGAAAACGCAAAACGAAAAATAAGCGGGAGTTAAACGCAGACTTGGGCCTTGAAGCCGGAAGTAACAGGACAGATGCACACTGGCATGGGGGTTGTTTCTCCCCGGGGAACTCCACAGGCACCAGAGACAGGGCCACAGGATCCCTCATTTTGTGATGATCACTGGTTCTCCTGGCAACACCAGGGAGGCCAGTTAGTTAACAAGGAGTACTTTGATAATTATCACTGTTTCATTAAGAATTATGAGTCAGGGGTGCCTGGGTGGTTCAGCCAGTTGAGCGTCTGACTTCAGTTCAGGTCAGAATCTCAGTTCATGGGTTTGAGCCTCACATCGGGCTCTGTGCTGACAGCTCAGAGCCTGGATCTGCTTTGAATTTTGTCTCCCTATCTCTCTGCCTCTCTCTTCTCCCTCAAAAACAAATAAGCATCAAAAAAAATTTTTTTAAAGAACCATGTGTCAATTTTCTGCAGTTGACAGCAGCTTTCTTGTTTAGCCCAGTAAGGCATTTTCACATGTCAAGGGAAAACCAGTGAAGAAAAACTGAGTTGCGACAGCCTGTTCATTAGGACTGAGTCACTGGGCATTCACAGCACTTTTAGGAAGCCTTTTCTTCTTTCGGGACAAGATACAACTGCCCACACAACACATATCCCATCAACTCACGGCTGTCAACACTGGAAGGAATCTCAGAATTATCTCCTCTAAGCCTGCCATCTTTTGGAAACTAAGGACCGAGCCGATTGTGTTATTCGCCCAAGACCACACAACCAATTCACATGGGCCCCAGGACTCGGTGCCAGCCCCTTGGCTGCTGGGCCAACACTGTCCAGCTCCAGCTCCCTGCAGGCTGACTGGACTTCTGGAGTAGATAGGGCCAGAAATACACACAAGGCCAGGATAAACATGTGCTTCAGGCCAGCCAATAATCTGAGCTCTTTCAACAATATTCTTTAAGCATTTGTTCTACATTTTTTGGTAGAGACAAGATTTATGTTAATAAAAAATTAGATACAGAAACCAATGCACTTCCCAATCACTTTCCCCATCCAAAGCAGCATCTGCATTGTAAAAGAAATAATGACAAAACACATTTCGTTTTTCTGTCTTACTAAACCAGGAAGATCTTTGGAAGGCACATAAAGAGTTCGAAACATATAGACAAATTAAACCAGTTGTTCCTGGAAAGCATTGCTTGGGTTCAGAATTTTAGCAGCTATAGCTTGAGTATTTCTACAGCACATAAACCATAGAGAGAGATCTGGGCAAGTGGAGTGGCTTGGGGTTTTTTAAATTTCCACTGGAGGGCGCTGTCTTTGGTGGCCCAAGTTAAACTTTCTTGATCGCGTGAGTTGAGGAACAGAGAAATAGGAGTTAACTGGTGGACCATTTAGAGAGATGTTTGAATTCACCATCAGAACTCAGTGCCTGGGAAGCTGCTGGCTGTACCATCCCTTACTCCAGGTCTGGTGCAGGTGCCTCTTCAGTCTTGGTAGATGGGAGAGGGAGTATCAAAGGATGCTTGGGTCCAGCCCCATGTAAGCACCAGGTTGTTCCAGAGGAGAATCAGTTGGGGTATACGCTCAGTGAAGACCCTCATGACCACAAGATCCAGATTTATCCTCAAAGTGGGACCCCTGTGTTAATGACTATCTCTGTGGAGCTTGTGCTATAGACATTTTTTTTTAATCTTTAAAAATTGTTTTAATGTTTTTATTTATTTTTGAAGGAGAGAGAGAGAGAGAGAGCATGAGCGGGGGAGGAGCAGAGAGAGAAGGAGACACAGAATCCGAAGCAGGCTCCAGGCTCTGAGCTGTCAGCACAGAGCCTAATGCGGGGCTCGAACTCACGAACTGTGAGATCATGATCTGAGCCGAAGTAGGAAGCTTAACCGACTGAGCCACCCAGGTGCCCCTAGACAGTCTCCATTTTGAAGAAGGAAGGAAGAAAGGGAGGGAGAGTGGGAGGGAGCAATTGAGAGTAAACAAGTGAGAGAGCAAAATTTCTGCCCATATCAGCCAGATTATAAAGTATTCAAATGCTCATCAACAACTGAACCTGAAATTTCATCAAGCTGTACCCTTTAGGATATGTACTCTTCTTTACATGTATGTTATAGTTCAATTAAAAGTTTTAACTTTTAAGCACAAGAGTTCTACCCCTTGATCAGGTATCCTCCAACCCTAGTACTGAAAGGAAGAGCCCTCCCTGGCTCTCTATTCAAAGAGAAGGGAGTTAAAGTAGGAGTTGAGGAAACCAATTCTGAAATTGAGCCACCAAGATAATTCATGGGGGAAAAAAAAAAGAAAGAAAGAAAAATGTTTCCAAAACACCTAATTGAAGCCTGGTGATTCTGTCTACAAAGAAACATACTAGTTGCATTATTATAAGTGAACTTTTTATTCCAGGCCCTTTCAATATGCACATTTCCAAAATTTTGGCTCATTTCTCCAGAGGACTTAGTAAATGCCCCCACTGTTTACTAAAGACCCAGTCTTGAAGAGCAGGAAAATGTTTATAAGCTGCTAATGAGGGCTTAGCACCCTTTGGGGGACAAACAGCTCCAGTCAGAAGCTCTATGGAGGGAAATGAGCTCTGTGCCCAGCAGGTACCAGCCAGGAGGCACAGTCATGCATTGATTGCCAAAAGGAATCCTGGTTAATTATCATGCCACAGACTCCGTGGAAGAACACGCTAAGTCTCATACGTCTGGGTTCTCCAAACATCAAGGCAGATAACCAGAAAGCCGCATACTCACAATAGTAATTGCTTGATTATAACTGCCCTACATCACTTTTCCTTTTGACTTATGAGTATTTTTCTGAGGAAGGGACCCAAGGAATGCTGAATCCTACCTATTTGCTTGTTTCATTCATTCATTTAATAAGCATTCATTGAGCACTAATTCTGCACCAGACATTCTTGCAGATGCTGCAGATGCAATACTGGACAAGATCTTCAAAGTCCCTGCCCATAAGGAGATGAAATTCTTGTGGGCAAGATGGAAAAACAAATAATCCAACAAGTACCTAGTATCAAGTCATGTAGCAATAGGTGCTCTGAGGGAGAGCAAAGCCAGAGAGGAGACAGGTCCAGGTAGGAGCTACTGCTTCTGAAAAGGGGATCTCATCAATCTCTCCCCAAGGAGGGGGCATTTGCCTTGTAAGCTAAGACATTCAAATGTTTTCGTTAAGTGGTCAAAAATCATCAGAAAGTTTTAAGCAATAGAATGATCTAACCTGATTGTAGCTTTGAAGGATCGCGTTAGCTGCTGTGCAGAGGATGAATTTTCAGAGGCAAAAGTGGAAGTCCAGAGCTCCATGGAAGTGTGAGGAGATGGGGGCAGAGATGTGGAGACACAGAGAGGTACATACTGATCTGCAATAGAGGCAACAGACCACCAACAGGTTGAGTGTAGGTTCTGAGAGACAGGAATTAGGGATAGCTCTTACTTTTTGGCTTGAGCAAAAGTGGATGGTGGTGCCATTTACTAGAACATTGCTGCCTCCTGATCCACATGAGGAAAAGACCTTTTTTGCCTATGGAATTTCCTGTGTCTCTACTCTCTAGAGAAGACAGAACTGGCTTGGACATAATCGTAGCCAGAGAGAGATGGTAGCCTCATTATTTATTTCAGCCCTTGTAGACTGTAATTTTGGGAGCATGCAATTCATAAGTAAATTCAGGGTAGCCTATTTATCTCTTCTTTTTCCATTTGATTGAAATCCTGGGCATCGGTTTTTATTAGGATGATGAATTTGGCTAGAACTTTGTCACATTTATTCAAGACTAATATGGTGTTATCTAGTACAAGAAACAGATGAGAAATCATTCCTGCAGGACTAAAGCTCAGACATGGCCCAAAGGAAACACACGAGACATAAGGAAATTGTTGGAACACAAACAGTAGACAGTCTTGTGCTGGACTAGAAAATGTGTTAGTTCACCCAGAATGCAGTATTTATAATCACGGGCATGGAGAAAGGATTTAACTTGGGCACACAGTAGTTGTGCTTTAAAGGTCAATGTTCTTAGCATTGTTCAAGAGCACTGAACTTTGGATAAGCAGTTAACGAACTTAGGAAAATGAGCCAGTCAACAAATATTTATTGAGGCACTCTATCTTCCAAGTACCATGGAGGGGACAGTGGGAAGCAAAATAAACCAGCTCACTTCCCCTGTGGAACTGATATTCTAAAGAGAAAGATGGCAGAAGCGGAGTGATTATAAATGACACAAGACTTACAAAGAAGAAGCAGGAGTGCTATAGGAGTGCATTATGGGGAAACCAAGCTGGTCCAGGGAGTCATGCTGAGACTGGAAGGGTGAGTGGGTGTCCACGAGGGGAAGAAAGAGAAGTGCTGAGAACAGAGCAAACACCACCAACCAGAGCCAAGAGGGAAAAGGTGTGGCACTTTCAAGGATCCCTGAGGACTGGAGGAAGTAGAGGTGGAAGAGGTCAATAAGGGCCAGATCAGGCGGTTGGGGCCCACATGATGTTTATTCTATAGGCAAGAGGAAGCTGCTAAGTGGTTCTAAGTAGAGGAATTCAGGGAGGGGTTTTGAAGATGACTCTGGCTGCCAGAGGGTGGGGAAGGGCGGGGAAGGGAGAGGCTGGGAGATGGGATGAGATGCTCCCAGCCAGAGGGAGGAAACGTTGTGGGGCGGGGTGGGATGGGGCAACTGGAGCTGTAAAAGTGAGCAGGAGGCAGGGTGGCCAGGACTAGGCAATGGGCGTGTGTGAGATCACTTGCGGTGCTGGGCAGAGGAGGGAGGTGGAGAGGGCAAGGAGACAGTAGGGTCACTGGGACTCCTGGGTGCCTGGTCTGAGTCTCATACTGACAGGGAGAACTCCAGAAGTCTGCATGAGTCTCTCTACCTACACTGAGAAAGTTCTGATTCCCACCCTAGATAATAAAAATGTAATCTAGAAGGGAATCAAGAAGGAAAGCCAAAAGAAATCAAAGGGACAGAGAGACCTTTTGAGAGCCCAATAGATATGGAAATCCAGAGAGAAGGAAAAGCAGGGTAAAAGCACCAGCAAATATAATTAACACTCCTCCCCTCTGACAAGGTGAAAGGGATAGAACCATAGAAGAGCTGATAGAGATCAGAGAAGATGTAGCAGCCACCTGCCCTGTGGTTTTCTAGGTGGCAAGAAGTGAAGGCATAATTCCAGTCCAAGTGCCCACAAAGGTAGGGCAGATACCAGCAGAAAGGAAAGGCGGAAGCTGTGTGGAGTCTAACTGGAACTTGTGCTCCATTGAATGGAGTCTTGGACCATGTATGAGGAGGCTGAATATGGAAACCAGAATGCCATAGTTGCACTCTCTTACCCATTCTTGGGTAGGAATGAAAATACCAATGATTTGGACCTGAGGTGCAGATGTTTTGCAAAAGGGAGGATGCACGGTTACAGGCTGCCTGTTTAATGACGGACTTGTATGACAGGTGATACTTCCATGTGATACTCTTCACCACACCCCCTAACTCCATGAGGATGGAGTTATTTCCCAGGACCTCAGATAAGCTCGAGGGGGCTGGTGAAAGAGTTGAAATATGTCATTCATAAGATTCCGTGCAACTGTTTACCAGGGGAATTCATGGGAAATGTTGAATTGATGTGCTACACCTATAATTAAGATTTCTGCCCCATAAGTGTGTTTCGCTTTTGCTTACAGAATCTCTCAGGGAAGAGTAGGGGGACTCAGCTTATCCCTCCTGCTGCAGGAGGTCATATTAATTAACAACCCACATAGTGGAAGATCCAGAATTTCAACCACCCAAACCATGCAAGCAATGGCTTGTTCTCAAAGGAGAGGTGAGGATATCAGGATAACAGGCAAATCTTGTTTGCACTAGCAAGAGAAAATTGCTTTACTAACTAAAGGTTTCCCTTGCCTCTCATGTACCCATGCAGTCCTTCCGGCCTTTCCCAACTCAGCGTCAGTAAGCAGACACTGAGTCAGGGAAGTGACCTTATAACAGAATAAGAACGAAAAAGGGAGGTTTTTTGAATATGACTTTCAATGTGTCTTTCCTTATCAGAATCTACAACCTTTGCCTTTCCAGGGGACACGCCTTTGAGCTTAAATTGCACACATCCTAAATATTTCAGGAAATAAAGACCAGTTGGTTTGATTTTATGGGTCCCAGACACAGAAATCAAGTTAGTCATGATTCTCAGTTCTGAGCACTTTATTAGGAGTATCAGTGCCTGTAAAGCCTTTCTCAGATTTATGTTTCCCTTTGATCCATGATCTCTATTCCATTCCGCTGTTGTGTAGATAATGTATCTGAAGTGTTTGCTTAACCTTGAGTAGCCACTGTCCTTTTAAAATATACAGAGCCACTATATATGTTTTAAAGTAATTAATACATTATTTTATTCATAATAACTTACCTGTCCACATTGTCATGTGTACATCAATTTTCTAGCTTCTGTCTGATACCACACAAAAAAGTTCAAGACCTAAAACGTATGCAGTAAACAAAGGATGAGAAAAAATGAAATATGAGCTGGCTCGCCCAGCCCCAGACAAGAGAAAACATCTCTGGACTGGGAGGAGGGAAGTAAAGATGCAAAGGTAAAGAAAAGAGCTGAGACATCAGTGGAAGTCTGGAAAGGAAAGTTCCTTGTCCTGACTCCCAGACCAAGACCAAATTCACATAAGAACCCCAGGTAGGTCAGGGAATCTGAGAGGTTCTTTTCCAGGTAGAGTTTATGGGGAAAAAGCAAGGCCCAAAGTTTTCTTATGCCCAATTCAGTGCAGGATTGGAGAAATGTCTGCAAAGGGGGGCCTGGACAGATTCCTGTAGCCTCAAAGTCCCCATGCCTGAGCACATGCAGTCCTGGCAGAACTTTGCCCTCCCAGTGAGTGTGGGGCAGACCTGGGGCCTGAACCAGCTGCGTGGGGTAGACACAGCTGAGGGTCATCAAGCACCTGACCATGACCCTTGCCTAGTAGTAGCCTCATGCCCTTGACATCTTGGCTCTCTATGAGACCCCCAGGATACAGAGGAAACCTCAGGAAAGGGGGAAAGACTCTAAACTCATAGATATTTATTTTCTACCATCCAAAAGACTGTTTACCAGGGGAATTCATGGAAAATGTTGAATTGATGTATTACACCTATAATTAAGATTTCTGAACAGACTCTGAACAGAAATTAAGTAATTACAGGAAAAATAAGAAGGTTACATTTTGTGTACAACTGTTTTTTGTTTTTGTTTTTGTTTTTAGCCTCACATTTTTTTTTTTTCTGCAGCACACTTCCCACCTTCACAATTACCTTTCTTTTAATTAGGAACTTCAAAAATATCCTAAATCTGGAACAGTTCAGGACCTAGAGAAATGACCTTTATACTAGGTAAAATGGGCATCTAAAGAAAGCCATTTGGCAAGCCAGAAAATAATCACTCTTACTCTTCTTTTTTTTTTTTTTTTTTCAACGTTTATTTATTTTTGGGACAGAGAGAGACAGAGCATGAACGGGGGAGGGGCAGAGAGAGAGGGAGACACAGAATCGGAAACAGGCTCCAGGCTCTGAGCCATCAGCCCAGAGCCTGACGCGGGGCTCGAACTCACGGACCGCGAGATCGTGACCTGGCTGAAGTCGGACGCTTAACCGACTGCGCCACCCAGGCGCCCCACTCTTACTCTTCTGAGAAGGGGAACCTATGGAGTTTGCCCACTAAAAACATCAGGATGGAAACACACCTCACTGGTTGTTCTGTGTGTTCTATCATCAAGGCCATTTTTTTAGAGAGGCCTCAGAAACCCCATTTCAAAGCTTCTCTGTTAGTATAAGAACCAGACATGAAGGCCAACACAGCTACTGACCCTCCTACAGGAGAGCCAGGGACAAAGACTGCCGGTGGGTTGAAGGATGTCGCAGTCCATGGGGTCTGTCCCTTGAAGGAATATTTTTCTGCTTTTAACATATTCTCTTAAGAAATTACAAAATGTATAGTCTTCTCATTACCATATACATCAAAATAGTGATAATTCATTAGGTTTTTAAAATTTCATTCAAATCTCTAAATAAAATTTTAAAAACTAGATCTAATAAAGAAGGATCACAGAAAAAGTATCCTAGAAATTTATTTCCCCCACAAAACTATCAGGAACTGCTGTAGAGATCCTGGGAGCTTGGGAAGATGGAGAGTAGGAGGACCCCGAGCTCATCCTGTCCCACTTTTATGACTAGATACCATCCACATCCAAGTCAATAAACCCAAGAGCAATCCAAAGACTGGCAGAACAAACCCTACAACTAAATACAGAGAAGCAGCTGCACCTAAAAGGTGAGGAAGGTAAGAAAGGTGGAGGCAGGCTGCCTACAAGAGGGAGGGAGTCACACACAAAGAGGGCAGAGAAATGTGCCCTCACATCAGGGAGCTCACACAGGGAAGCCTATTCCCATATGGCTTTAGAAACCAAAGGCACTGAATTCTGTGAGTTGTAAAACCAGTAGGACTTGGACCCTGAAGCTTTAAAAGCCAGCTGACTCCGCACTGGGCAAGTTGGGAGGGTGAGTGATCCTTGGGGGTCGCTACCCTTAAAGAGCCAGCAGCCTGCATACAGAGGCAATATAAAAATGGCAGTTAACACAATGCTGGGGAACAAATGGGAAACAAATCTGCTCGTATTGATTTCAGAGCATTTTGAAGGACTTCCCCAAAACTGAGGGAGACAACAGGCACAATTTTCCTCCTCCACCTCCCAGCACAAAACAGAGACACCTGTGGGAGGTGAGGCTGCACAGACACTTACTACCTAACCCACTAGCAGTGTGTCCTGCCCATGAGTTCTCCTGAGGACTTGTCCACTCCATGCCTGCCGGTCTTGGCCCTGAGTTCAGGGCAAATTTTGTTAAAGCAACACAGGCACCCCACCCAACCTCCAGGCACACAGTTCCTGCTGCAAGCCCCGCACATCAATCTCGCCACACCCAGCCACATGCTCTTAGCCACCATCACGTGTTGCACCCAGTCTCATGACCCAAGCCACTCGGGTTTACAGGCCCTGGCTGCTGCAGTATTTCAGGAGATCCTGCATAGGACTAGTGGCCCAGTGCAAATGTTGCTAACACCACTACCCTGCTCTCAAGTTCCATAGCAGGCACCGCCCCTCAGAGCTGGCCTGACTAGGTCCCACTAACACCACAGAGGACAAGCACAATCCACAACAGCTGGAGAGTCAGTGAAGACAACTGCACTAAAACGAAAATTGACTTAGACACAACAGCAGGGCACTAGCAACACCCATAGGATACTCTCCTGAAGGGCTAGGTTCTGGTAAATATGAGACAATGCACTGCAGGGTACTCCAGGACCTCTTCTTCATAAAATAACTACTTTCAAGAAGAGAAGACACAGTTGACTTTCTTAACACTGAGAAACAGACACAGGAGGCAAACAAAATGAGATAGAGAAATTCATTCCAAATGAAAGAACAAAACGAGGCCACAGACAGAGTTCTAAATGAAACAGATATAAGTAACATGCCTGATGGAAAATGTAAAGCAATGATCATAAGGATACTCACTGGACTTGAGAAAAGAGTGGAAGACATGAGTGAGACCCCTACACAGAGATAAAAAATAACATAGCAGAGATAAAGGGCACAATAAACAAATTGAGAACAGACTTGGTGGAATGAACAGCAGGATAGAAGAAGCCAAGGAATGAATTCATGACCTAGAATAGAGAGCAATGGAAAGTAATTAAGCTGAACAAAAGAGAGAGAAAAGAACTATGCAAAATGAGAATAGACTTAGGAAACTCAGTGACTCCATCAAACATAATAGCATTCTTATTATAGGAGTCCCAGAAGAAGAGAGGGAAAAGGAAAGGAAAGTTTTTGAAAAAATAATAGCTGAAAACTTCCCAAATCTGGGGAAGGAAATGGATATCCAGATCCAGAAGGCATGGAGAACCCCCAACAGAACCAACAAAAGCAGACTGACACCAAGACATATTGTAATTAAATTTGCAAAATATGGTGATGAAAGAAAAAGCTTTAAAAGCAGCAAGACAAAAAAAAAAAATATATCATTAACTTACAGGGGAAAACCCATAAGGCTAACAGGAGATTTTTCAACAGAAATTTTGCAAGCCAGAAGAGAGTGGCATGATATATTCAAAGTGCTGAATGGGAAAAATCTGCAGCCAAGAATACTCTATCCAGGAAGTCTGTCATTCAGAATACAGGAAGAGATAAAGAGTCTCCCAGACAAGGAAGAACCAAACGAGTTCATGACCATTAAACCAGCCCTGCAATAAATATTAAAAGGGACACTTTGAGTGGAAAGGAGAGACCAAAAGTAACAGAAGAAAAGTTGGAGACACAAAAACAGTAAAGATGAATAATACTGTAAAGAAAGTATCAGTCAAGGAACTCACCCCAAAAAAGGATATAAAATACAATAACATATACCTAAGATGTGGGGAGGAGAGGAGAAAAGAAGAGGAGAGGGTTCAAACTTAAATGACCATCAACTTAATATAGAGTGCTATATGCAGAAGAGGTTATATACAAAGTTAATGGTAACCATATATCAAAAAACAGTGATAATATGCAAAGAATAAAGAGAAATAAATTCAAATACATCACTGAAGATCAGCAAAACATGAGAGAAAGACTTGAAAGGACCAGAAAAAAATCTTCAGAAACAACCACAAAACAAGTAATAAAATGGCATACATATCCATCAATAATTACTTTGAATGTAAATGGACTCAGTGCTCCAATCAAAAGACATAAAATGACAGAATGACTAAAAAACAAGACCCATCTTTATGCTGCCTACAAGAGACCCATTTTAGACCTACAGATACCTGCAATTTCAAAGTGAGAGGATGGAGAAACATTTGTCATGTAAATAGACATCAAAAGAAAGCTGAGTAGCAATACTTATATTGGACAAAATAGACTTTAAAATAAAGACTAACAATAGACAAAGAATGGCACTATATAATAATAAAGGGAATAAACCAACAAAAAGATATAACAATTGTAAATATTTATGCATCCAACATAGGGCACCCAAATACATTAAACAGTTAACAACAAAAATAAACTAATTGATAATACAAAAATAGCAGGGGACTTTAACACCCTGCTTACATCAATAGACAGATAATCTAAACAGAACATCAACAACAACAAAATAATGGCTTTTAGTGACACACTGGAACAGATGGCTTTAACAGATATATTCAGAACATTCCAACCTAAAAGAGGAGAATACACATTCTTTTCAAGTGCACATGGAACATTCTTCAGAAGAGATCACATATTAGTACACAAAATAAACCTCAAAAAGAAGGTAGAAATCATACCATGTGTTTTTCTTTCTGACCACAATGCTATGAAACTAAAAGTCAACCAGAGGAAAAAAATCTGGAAAGACCAAAAATACATGGAGGTTAAATATCATGCTACCAAACAATGAATGAGTCAACAAGGAAATCAAAGAAGAAATAAAAAAATGAATATGGAAACAAATGGAAATGAAAACACAATAGTCCCAAACCTCTGGGATGCAGCAAAAGCAGTTCTAAGAGAAAAGTTAATAGCAATACAGGTATATCTCAAGAAGTAAGAACAATCTCAAACAACTTAACCTTGGATCTAAACAAGCTAGAAAAAGAACAATCAAAACCTAAAACCAGCAGAAAGAAGGAAATAATAAAGATTAGAGCAGAAATAAGTGATATGGAAACTACAATAGGACACATCAATGAAACCAAGAGCTGGTTCTTTGAAAAATTTATTAAATTGATAAACCTCTAGCCAGACTAATCAAGAAAAAAAAGATAGAGGACTCAAATAAATAAAATCACAAATGAGAGAGGAGAAATAATAACCAACATCACAGAAATACAATCATGAGAGAATATTATGAAAAACTATATGCCAACAAATTGGACAACTTAGAAGAAATGGATAAATTCCTAGAAACATATAACCTACCAAAATGGAAATAGGAGGAAATAGAAAATTTGAATATACCAATAACCAGCAAAGAAATGTAGCCAGTAATCAAAAAACTCCCAACAAACAAAAGTCCAGGATGAGACGGCTTCACAGATGAATTCTATCAAACATTTAAGGAAGGATTAATACCTGTTCTTAAAGTATTCCAAAATATAGAAAAGGAAGGAAAACTTCCAAATTCATTCTATGAGGCCAGCATTACCCTGAAACTAAAACCTGATAAAGACCCACTAAAAAAAGGGAACCACACACCAATATCCCTGATTAACATAGATGCAAAATTTCTCAATAAAATACTAACAAACCAACTTTAACAACAATACATTTAGAAAATCAGTCACCATGATCAAGTGGGATTTATTCCTGGGTTGCAAATGTAGTTCAATATACGCAAATCAAACGATGTGATACAACACATCAATAAGAGAAAGTTTAATAACATATGATCATTTCAATAGACACAGAAAAAACATTTGGCAAAGTACAACATCCATTCATGATAAAAACACTCAACAAAATAGATTTAGAGGGAACGTACCCCAACATAATAAAGGCCATCTATGAAAAAACCCACAGCTAACATCATCTTTAATGGGGAAAACTAAGCGCCTTTCTCCTAAGGTCAAGAACAAGACAAGGATATCCACTTTCACCACTTTTATTCAACACAGTACTGGAAGTCCTAGCCACAGCCATCAGGCAACAAAAAGAAATAAAGTAATCAAAATCAGTAAGGAGAAAGTAAAACACACTATCTGCAGATGACATGGTACTATATACAGAAAACCCTAACAACTCTACCAACAAACTGCTAGAACTGATAAATGAATTCCTAGGATACAAAATCAATGTACAAAAATTTGTTCCATTTTTATATACCAATAATGAAGCAGCAGAAAAAGAAATTAAGAAAATAATCCCATTCACAATTGCACCAAAAATAATAAGATACTTAGGAATAAACCTAACCAATGAGGTGAAAAACCTGTACTCTGAAAACTATAAAAACACAGAATAAAGAAATTCAAGATGACACAAAGAAATGGAAGGACAATCCATGTTTATGGACTAAAAGAACATTTTTAAAATGTCTATACTACCGGGGCGCCTGGGTGGCGCAGTCGGTTAAGCGTCTGACTTCAGCCAGGTCACGATCTCGTGGTCCGTGAGTTCGAGCCCCGCGTCGGGCTCTGGGCTGATGGCTCAGAGCCTGGAGCCTGTTTCCGATTCTGTGTCTCCCTCTCTCTCTGCCCTTCCCCCGTTCATGCTCTGTCTCTCTCTGTCCCAAAAATAAATAAACGTTGAAAAAAAAATGTCTATACTACCAAAGCAATCTACCCATTGAATGCAATCCCTTTTTTTTTTTTTTTTTTTTTTTAATTTTTTTTTTCAATGTTTATTTATTTTTGGGACAGAGAGAGACAGAGCATGAACGGGGGAAGGGCAGAGAGAGAGGGAGACACAGAATCCGAAACAGGCTCCAGGCTCCGAGCCATCAGCCCAGAGCCCGACGCGGGGCTCGAACTCACGGACCGCGAGATCGTGACCCGGCTGAAGTCGGACGCTCAACCGACTGCGCCACCCAGGCGCCCCTGCAATCCCTTTTAAAATAACAACAGCATTTTTACAGAACTAGAGTTAAAAGTCCTGAAATTTGTATGGAACCACAAAAAAAAACAAAATAGCCAAAGCAATCTTGAAAAAGAAAAGCAAAGCTGGAGGCATCACAATTCCAGGCTTCAAGTTATATTTCAAAACTGTAGTAATCAAAACAGTAAGCTACTGGCACAAAAATAGACACATAGGTCAATAGAAAAGAATATAAAATTCAGAAATAATTTCACAATTATATGGTCAAGTAATCTTTGACAAAGCAGGAAAGAATATCCAATGGGAAAAAGACAGTCTCTTCAAAAAATGGTGCTGGGAAAACTGGGCGGCAACATGCAAAAGAATAAAACTGGACCACGTTCTTACACCATAAACAAAAATAAATTCAAAATGGATTAAAGACCTAAATGTGAGACCTGAAACTACAAAATTCCTAGAAGAGAACACAAGCAGTAACTTCTCTGACATTGGCCATAGCAATCTCTTTCAAGATATGTCTTCTGAGGCAAGGGAAACAAAAGCAAAAATAAACTTTTGGGACTATATCAAAATACGAATCTTCTGCACAGCAAAGGAAACAGTCAAGAAAACTAAAAGGTCTAACACCTACAGGATGGGAGAAAATATGTGCAAATGACGTATCCAGAAAAGGACTAGTATCCAAAATATATAAAGAACTTATAAAATTCAACACCCAAAAAACAAATAATCCAAACTAAAAAATGGTCAGAAGACATGAACAGTCATTTCTCCAAAGACATCCAAATGGTCAACAAACACTTGAAAAGATGTTCATCGTCACTTATCATCAGGGAAATGTAAATCAAAATGACAATGAGACACCACCTCACACCTGTCAGAATAGCTAAAATCAAAAACACAGGAAACACACACTGTTGGTAGGAATGCAAACTGGTACAGCCACTGTGGAAAACAGTATGGAGGTTCCTCAAAAATTTTAAAATAGAACTACCTTGTGATCCAGCGACTGCACTATTGGATTCTTTACCCAAAGAATACAAGCACACTAGGGGTGCCTCGGTGGCTTAGTCAGTTAAGCATCAGACTTCAGCTCAGGTCATGATCTCATGGTTTGTGAGTTGGAGCCCCACATCAGGTGAGCTCAAGCCTTGCATCGGGTGAGCTTGAGCACCACTTCAGGCTCTGCACTCTCTCACACCATCTCCCTCTCTTTTGGGATTCTCTCTCCCTCTCTCTCCCTCACTCTCCCTCCTTCTCTGCTCCTCACTCACTTGCACTCTCGAAAGAGAGAAAGAAAGAAAGAAAGAAAGAAAGAAAGAAAGAAAGAAAGAAAGAAAGGAAGGAAGGAGGGAGGGAGGGAGGGAGGGAGGAAGGAAAGAATAAAAAAAGAATACAAGAACACTAATTCAAAAGGATATATGCACCCTTATTTTTATAGCAGCATTATTTATAATAGCCAAGATATTGAAGCAACCCAAGTGTCCATCAATTGATGAATGGATAAGGAAGATGTGGTATATACGCACAATGGAATACTATGTAGCCATAGAGAACAATGAAATCTTGCCATCTGCAATGACATGGATGGAGCTAGAGAGTACAAGCAAAATAAGTCAGAGAAAGACAAATACCATATGATTTCACTCATATGTGGCATTTGAAAAACAAACAAACAAGGGGGAAAAATGAGAGAAAGAGAGACAAAGCAAGAAACAGACTCTTAATTATAGAGAACAAACTGATGGTTACCAGAGGGGAGATGGGTGGGGGGTGGGGAAAATAAGTGATGGAGATTAAGGAGTGCACTTGTGATAAACTCAGAGTGTTGTATGGAAATGTTGAATTACTAAACTATACACCTGAAACTAATATAATGCTCTACATTATTGGAATTAGAATAAAAACTTAAATTAGAAATGGACTGCTATAGTCTGAATGTTTGTTGTCCCCCCAAATTCATATGTCAAATCCCAAAGCTCAGTGGGATAGTATTTGGAAGTGGGGATTTGGGGAGGCAATTAGGTCATGAGGGTGGAGCCCTTATGAACAGAATTCGTGCTTTTGTAAAAGAGACTCGCTAGAGGTCCCTTGTCCCTCCTGCCATGTGTGGACACAGTGAGAAGACAGCCATCTATGAACCATGAAGCAGGTCCTTGCCAGACACAAAATCTGCCAGCACCTTGACCTTGGCCTTCCAGCCTCCAGAACTGTGAGAAATACATTCCTGTTGTTTATAAACCACCCAGTCTAAGACATCTATTATAGCAGTTCAAATGGATGAAGACAAGAACCAAATATCAGCTAAAAGTCAAAGGAGGGAAGAATTCCTAGGTTCATGATGGTGCTCACATTTTCTTTGACTCTATTATTAGGGTATGAATAGATTGATGGAGAGTTAACATCTACAGAGGAGAAAGCAACTGGGAAATTTAATTACATCTGCATTTGCTGTTCAACTCCCAACTATTATTGGTTTTTACCAAATTCCAGTGAACTGTACCTTGGTAGTGTTTCCTTAAATTAGAGGGGAAAAAAAAAAACATGAAATAGGCCATTTAGAAATTAAGATAAATAAAATCAGAGACTATTCTGGGGAGTAGGTTCAAGGAATTCATCGATCCCAGGATGGAAGAAAGGTGTGAGGCCATTCACAGCTGACAGAATCATCAAAGATGATTGAAAAGGGTTTTGTTGGGACAGTTTTTGTCCTGAGATTGATATCATAGCCTCCAAAAAGGCAGACCTTGACCTTCACCCACAGCAGTAATTCTAGTTTATTCAGAAGGAGTTGGTTTTAAGAAGAGATCCAGTGGATTCTGGATGGGCTTCTCAACATAAATCAACAGAGTCAAAAAAAGTCATCTTAGATTAATTTTACCATAAGAAATATTTACCAAGCACCAGAGACCAAGTCAGCATTGCCTAAGAACATTATTCCAAGAAACTCCCCCTACTCACTCACACCATGAACCGATCTAACATGCTTTCTCTAACGTGTCTTCCAGGCACGAGCCACACACCCTGGAAGCAGCCCCTATTTCTGTTCTGTTTCACAGCACTATGCTGGACAAATTATTATCCATAACTAATTCCAATAAGGTCCACAAAGAACAAATGGGTTCCCCAATGGCATCCCTAAAGAGCACCCTACATTCAGGCTTGCTTTTTTTTCTTTTTGGATGATGACTCTTCATTGCTCACAAAATATTTAGTTAAACCGTGGGACATTTGCTTAAGTCAAAACTTACTCCACATGGCCATGACATCTATCCATCTATTTTATGTCTGTGACTTAGCGAAAGCTAACTACCCATAGTGTTTAAGTCGGTTAAATTAACAACTTGGAGGACAAGTGGTCTCAAGCACGCCCAGCTGCTCATTGTGCCTTAAGTGATGACTAGTATGTCTTATTTTTATTTAGTACTTTTATCCTAGTCACCTGGTCTCTTTTAAAAAGAACAGCTTCTAAAACTAATATTTACTTGTTCCTCCAGAAATACTTTAATTGGCTTTGTAAAAATCAATGGTTCCCTTGATAATTGATAAAAGAGTGTCTCCTTTGCCTGTCCTGGCAATATCTTGGTTTAAATAACAGGACAGATAATTCTTTCACAAATATGAAAAACAGATTTTCGGAAACAAGCTTATTTTATTAAGCCATGTTATTTAATTTTATCTGACATTTGCAAGTCATTTTTGCTAGTAAGCACTCTACATTAATACCTTGAGTTCACATAGAGTTTAACAATATGAATTTCCATTCAGAGGGAAGTATAATATATGTTTGGCAGAAGCCAAGTTCATGAAGAATTAACAGTTATCAAATCCCAAAGGGAAACAAATTCTCTCTCTGTTCCTCTCTTGCCAGCTGTCAAGCATCCAATTTGCACTTTCAAAATTCTGTGTATTATCCAAGATTCAGGAATGAGAGTACTGGTAACTCCTTAGTACATCCATGTCCAGCCATATCAAATCCAAACCTTTACAAGTGACCAACTGCCACTGAGATAGAAAAAAAAACATCAAAACATCAACTTCAAGTAATTTTCATATTAAGGATATCCAGAATGAACCACAAAAAATAAGCGATTCTTATACGCTTAGTTGTTACAGAAACCATTCTAAATTTACAAATTAAATGGATTCCCGAAAAGTTGTGTTAAATGAAAATCGGCCATTGAATCTTTGTTCCCACTGACGCACAGTTTAACACATATAAAATATGACTCCAGGTTTAAAATGTGGAAACCAAGCAGTAATACGAATAGCAAATATTGAACAAACATATCTTTAAGGGAAAAATATCTTACTAAAAATAACTCATTAAAATAAACTGTTTTGAGTGAACTTTCAAATCTCCACCATTCCCTGGCTCTTCAGAAACATGGTTTAATTTGAAAAAAAGAAAAAAAACCTAAAATAACTGTATCCATCTGGAAAACTCCTATTCAGTTCTAAAGCCTCAACCCAAGTATCACCACTTCTGCACACCTAGCCTTCCCGGTTCTGTAATCCTTAAGGGGAAAAAAATGTTCACACCATTTCATGAACCTCGGAGCAGAATTAGGGTACCCCTTCCTCTCTTGGCACCTAAGCATTCCTCTTTCATAGCCTCCGGACCACTTATTGTCACCATTCTTGAGAACCTAGATCCTCCACTGGACGTTATGCTCCCTGAGGAAGGAATTCTTAATGCACCTTTGGAGGTCCAGTGCCTATGTCAGCACCTGGCATCTCATTGGTGCTAAGTAAGCACTTATGAAATGAGTAAACAAATGAAATAATTAATGAAATTAAAAGGAAATATAATCAATAATATTGTAATAACTTTGTATGGTGACAGGTGGTAACTAGACTTATTGTGAGGGTTATTTTGTAATACACAAAAGTATCAAATCACTATGATGTACACCTGAAAGTAACAGAGTATCATGTCAGTTATAAATATAGGGGCACCTGGGTGGCTCAGCCGGTTGAGCGTCTTGACTTTGGCTCAGGTCATGATCTTACCGTCTATGGGTCCCACGTCAGGCTCTGTGCTGACAGCTTAGAGCTAAAGCCTGCTTCGGATTCTGTGTTTTCCTCTCTCCCTCTCTACCCCTCCCCAGCTCACACTCTCTGTCTCTCTCTCAAAAATAAACATTTAAAAAATGTTTTTAAAATCATAAATATGCATTTTGAATTCTTAAAAGCTTAACAGAGATACTGCTTAGATTGCCCCTATGGATGATTCAGAAAGTTATCAGGTCCCTTATATCTCGATATGGAGTATTTTCAGTTTGGTTGCTATAGATGAACTGAACTCTGGCTTCAGAAATCAGGACAGACTTCTTAGAACCTGAGGTGCTTGCTGCTCACCTGTTCACATCTGGGTGACTCAACAATGGGCTGGAGCCTAAGACATTCCACTTAACAATGTCTTCATCAACAGCCTTTTTTTTTTTTTTAATTTAGAGAGAGTACAAGAGGGGATGGCGACAGAAGGAACAGAAAGAGAGAATCTCAAGCAGGACACACAATTAGCACAGAGACCGACCCAGGGCCCAATCCTATGATGCTGGGACCACAACGTGAGCTGAAATCAAGAGTCAGACACTCAACCTACTGAGCCACCTAGGTGTCCCATGATCAGTAGACTTTTCTTAAACTTATATTCCCAGACAATTAACAAGTATTGCTAGAGGGATTATGTAGTTTACCGAACAGGAACAGCTATGGACCTGAGAGAAGGAATAAGGTTAACAATTAAAGTATGTATAACATCCAAACAGCAAACACTAGAGAAATGCAAAGAAGGGTGCATAGTCAAGGGCCAACACATTCTCACAAGCAGGCCATGCAATGACCACATCACATGCTTATGCTGATGGGAATGTCTCACCTACAGACTCTAGAGAGCTATCTGGATGGATGGATGGGCATATACCAGCTTTTAGAGTCTTCCTGAGAAAGAGCTTAGAGTAATCACCCACAGAACTGTGATCAATATCTTAAACTCTCCACCCCACTGGGATATCAACAGACTGACAGGTGGTTGTGAAGCAGAGTATCAAGTAAGAGGTGGTAGATAAAACCAGCCTAGAAAAATGATCCACAGTGTTTTTCTGCAGGCTTGAGTCATAAAAAATTAAAGGCCATTTTAAGGTACACTGGGTATTGATGGAATTGCAATCAAAATGACAATAGAGCCCTCAATGTTTTCAATAGATAAAGAGAAGAGAATGCCAACCTGGAAATAAATTACCAGCAGACCATATTAGGGGGTGGGGAAGTGGAAGATTCTCTAACGTGTATTAGATGGCAAAGAGAAAAGGTACTTTTCCTTTTGCATATTTTAGTTTGTTAATTATGAACTTAAAAGTTTGATAACCTAGAGTCTATATTCTACGTGCTGATTCTTCAGCCTACAAAAAGACTATTAAGTTATCCAAGATTCTGGGATCTTCCTAATGCAACCACCAAAGCCTAGAGAGGATCA
The DNA here is from genome assembly GCF_018350155.1 of Leopardus geoffroyi. Taxonomy (NCBI): domain Eukaryota; kingdom Metazoa; phylum Chordata; class Mammalia; order Carnivora; family Felidae; genus Leopardus; species Leopardus geoffroyi. Next base: position 9,716,656 of record NC_059333.1, on the reverse strand, counting down.
ATTCAGAGGTGGGCTAGAACTGAAACAACATCAAGAAGGTATGATGTAAGGTGGGCATCAGTGGGCACCCTTGTATTTAAAGGTATTTAAACCTCCCATGGTCAGTCAAGCATGCAACCAAAGCACAATATTCCTCTAGGAATATATAACCAGGTGACAAAATTCGCTCACAGAATTCACCTCAATAAAACTTCGGAATTTCTAATTCAGTAGAAATAGATTTTCCACTGTTCTTTCTCCTTTTTGCCTCCGTAGTTAGTCATATTTTGCTATTTCCATTTACACAAATTGTTATCAACCATTTCCAAGAGCTTTCATCACTTTCTAATAGCAAGATCTAGATTTTGGAAATTTGAAGAGTTAATGGTATCTACAGAAGTACTCAGCGAAATAGGTACAAACAGATTTTTTTGGTTGCTTTTAATTTCACATTATTCCACTGTTCCATCTAATGCACAGAACTAAGAACTGAGATCATAAAAGCTACTAAATTTTGAATCTGTGATTTCTAACCATCCTTAAAACTCCCAAGAAAAAAAAAAAATAAGACAGTCCTCTACATCTGTGTGTGTGTGTGTGTGTGTGTGTGTGTATTTGGGATTGCAGAAAACAAGTAGAATACAACTTAAATAATACATTCCTCATGATGAGGGGATTCCCAGAGAAACACATTAAAAAGTCCTTAGTTATACCTCATCTTCAGACATAATTGTACTCTTCATCAGTTTATTTCTAGTATTTCAAGCATGCCTCTTAATATTTCACTTTTCACATCTGAATACAGCATTGACAGGCTTAAAGTTTCACATGTGAATGTACAGTTAACAGGCTTAAAAGTAATGCATGCCTCAGGTTAATTTACCACAAAACTTTCCATTTTCTTCCAATTTTATGAATTTTTAAAGCCTACATTTCTTATCACAGATATCAGCATTTGAGTTCTAATATTTCCATTCATTTTTATAAATTAAGGCCAACATTTTAGAAATATCCAAACAATTTTACAAACACTGCCTTTTGGTCAAAGATAGCAAAGGGCCAAAGTTGAACAGTCTAGACAAAGGCAACACCACACACACAGCTCATTCGGCAGCTAAAGCCCAAAATCTGCCTTAGAACCATCATTACCTCCATGTGTGAGTAAATTCAGACTCAGAAATCACCTGTACTCCCAGGCGACATTAGGAAGCAATTACGCAAATCTCCGGGCACTTTCTGTATTGCAGTCATGCTGGGATAGTACCCATTCCTCACAAAGACCATGGCCCTCAAATTCCCACCTTCACATGGCAGTTCCCTCAGGCTGGAATTTTCTTTCCCTACCCATGGTCTCCAATTTCCATCTGGCTTACTCCTATTCTTCAGTTCTCAGCCTAAATGTACCCCCATTTCAGACTTTATCTATCCTCAGGGTCACCAGGCACCCGAGGCCGAGAAACCCTCCTCAGGCATGTAACGAGGTTTTCTGGCTATCTTCCTTGAATGATCATCAATCCTACACACTCAATCTGGAAAACTGCCTCCCTTGTCCTGTCCTACATGCATGGTACACTCCGGACAAGTCTTCACGTAACTGGATTAAACCAAGTTAAATGGTAAGCTCATTGAACAAAACTTGTATCTGGATGTGATCTTTCTTTTTGTCATGTTTATGTAGGAGGGAGATAGGAATTGAGGGTGGTGGGGTGGGATCCATCACTGCATCATGGTGAAATAATGCCATGGAGCCACAGAGGCTATTTCTGTGGTGTCCCAATGGGACAAGTTTCCCTTCTTACAGATAGGTCTCCAAGGGCCAAACAAAGCAAAACAAGGCTGTACTTTGGCCTGACATCGTCAAAATTTTGAACCTTATCCATATCTTCATACCACCAGAGATCTGATCTCTTATGTGTAGTGGCACTGACTCTCTTTGATCATCTGCGTCGGCCTCATGTTCCCCTGAAGCCAAGGAAACAATTCTGTCTTCAGCCGGGAACTGGGAACTTGATTCAAATACAAAACATAAAAGCTCAGATTCTAAAATGAGAGCCGAAGTGAGTCCTATAGTTTTAGGTTTCAGAGAAAAGGTGATAGAGCAGTGACCCCCACATGTTTGATTCCCAGTTATCACCAATGGCACCACCAGCAGCTACTGGACACGCAGAGAAAGCAACGAAAACCACAGGGAAGGAATTACATACACTTGTCTCTTAAACAAAACAGCAAACCCACTTGGGAAATAATCAGTCTTAGCCAAGGAGAAATCAAGGAGGAGGAGTGGTAAAAGAAATACAAGCTTGCTTCTAAAACAATAGTATTAACAATGAGTTTTAAACAAAAGTTCTCTTTAAAAATGCCTACTTCAGTAAATTCTCTTTCATCAGAAGTGCTCTACTGAAGCTCAGCTTGAGACTGCTGCAGAGAGTCTTAGCTCCCTGTCTCCTATTAGGGGCCACCATACCTGAGTCACCAGCAGGTACGGTAATACCGACAGTCCCCGGCCTCGATGTGGTTTCATAAAGCAATACAGAAACAATTTTTGGCTTTGCTGCAAATGTGCATAATGGAAAGCAAATATTATTAAAAAGACAATCATTTTTAGTGATTAAAATAATCCAAGGCAGAAAAAATTTCTCCCATAAGTTTCTAAGTTCTCATTTATCATCGTTTTGCCGCAAGAAGCCAGAGTAATTTTATTTTTCCTGACTTCTATTAAAAAGATCAATACATATGATTCCAAAGAGTCTCGGCTCATGAAAAGATGGAGCAGGACTGTAATCACATATGAAAGTATTGGTTGTCATTAGCAGAAAGATTGATCTGAAAAGACAACAGACCGAGAGTGAAAGGGCTTAAAATTTTCCATTGGGCAGCCCAGCAACTTTCACCTTCCAGATAATTAAATACAGATAACAGATTACCATATTAGAGGAAAGAATTGGATTGGGGATATTCAGTAGATACCCATTTTAGCAAAGTAATACCAAATTTCTCAACAATGATTTTTGTTGGATGCAAAAAAAATTCATGTGGCCTGCCAGTACAATTGGCCAGTACATTGGACAATTCCAATATGCATTGAAGTCAAAGTTGTTAGATGAGATTTTTATACAGTTACCTGTGGCATCAGAAACTCTAATGAAAGCACATGTTCAGCTGACTGCTAAAACAGTGAAGGAACATATTCAGGCAAATGTCACAGGCTTATTCATGAACACAGCTTCTTTCAGCTTTGTTCAATGAGTTATTGACATGATCCGTAGTGGTGGTTGCATAAAACTCATGAGAACTGAACTAAAAACTCATGGGCATGCAAACAGTTTTCTTCACTGCATAGCTCTCCTTTCCTGAAACCCACTCACAGTGCCAAAAGAAAAATAATGCTAGCTATAAATCAAGATGGGATTTTTATAGGACCTTGGAAGGGCACAGTGAACTTGGAAATTCAGAGCTGTGGTCTGAGGACATTTTAAACTGGAGGTCAACGTTTTCAATATCTTTGTCTTTGTCCTACACATGTACAATGTTGACATACCTAAGGATGGTGTTTCCATGCTCCGAAATTAATAGATAAGATAAAGAGGAACTGAGACCGGCACAAGAGAGATGCTATTACCCAAACACTGGCCTTCTGTTGTTTTTTTTTTTTTTTTTTAAATCTGAATATTTTATCACTCTTCAATCCCTCTACTACTCAGCTGCCAGCAATAACTGGACATCTCACAGTAATCAGATCTGTTCATAATTATTAACCACTGATCGTTTTCATAATAACCTAAAAGCTGATACTGGAGAAAGATATCAGCATCCCTTCCCTAAAACAATAATGTTGACAGTGTTAGTGTTAAGAACCATTGTTTGTAATGGACTTCAACAGAGTTTGAAAGACATTTTATGTAAGAGTGATACTCTATTACTCTCCTATGAATTTTTAAATGCTTTCATTATCTACATTTTACACAAAATCACATTGTCACGGCATCTACTAGACACGTCAGTGCATACAAAGCAAACCTGTTTTCCTCCATGTCTAAATTAAACAAAACATAAACACTTGTTTTTCTGAAAATACCAGAAAACGTTCATGCTTTTGGAATTTCCTGTAATAATAGTATCAGGAGTAAATTCCTCTAAATACAGAGGACAGGAATAAGACCAGCCAGGAATTATTTTTAGTTTTTCAAACTTAGTAAATTCTTTCCCATTTTTCAGCTGAACAGATTATTTTTTCTTGCAACTGAGTAAACATCTCCATTTTACTAATGAAGTCAGTATTTTGAAGAAAAGGAGGAATAGGATTTTTTTCCCATGTGTGCTTCATACAGGATCCTGTGTAAGTATGTGTGTACATGTTTATGTTCCATGCTGGTAATGAGGCCACATCCTCTTAGCCAATTCTCTTTTTAAGAAGACTGAAGTTATAATCACTCAGGGCACTATTACTTTATTATGGTGAGCACTGAGTAATGTTTAAGAATTGTTGAATCAATATGTCGCACGCCTGAAACTAATATAATATAGTATGTTAGTTATACTTCAATAAAATAAGTACATCCATACATAGAGGGGAGCACGATAGCTCTCCAAGAGTGGAGTGGGCTGTGGAAACAGCCCATCTTTGTCCCAGTGAAGGGCTCTCAGATGATGACCCTTGAGTCATAAGACACCACGTGGACAGACAACCTATGACATAGCTATGAACGCTCAGTGACAGGAGCACCTACTGTGAAGTCTTTATTCCTCCCCTGCCCTTTCCTGTCTCACTCATGCCTTGATGAAAGGTCTATGATATGATACCCTGGGCTGATATGGCTCTCAAGGGAGATGACAGAATAGCTTATATGATGCTCCAGGCTACACACGAGGCTCCAATTTGCACTGGGCTGCGCCGCTGTGGTGTATATGATATGGATCTCGTTCCTGTCCTCTGTGTGTAGTCTGACAAAGAAAAAAAAGATGCTGAGGCACAAAACATGATGTAAATAGGGGTTCAAACATTCTGTATTTTCAAACTCCATGAAAACTATAGCATTTTTAAGTAAGGAGACAAAATAAGAGAAAAGAAGCTATCATGTAACTGTATTAGCCAGGGTTCACCAGGAAACAGAATTGATGGGAGACATAGATACATGTATACTTCTACTGAGGCCCATGAAGAGCCAATGTTTCAGTCCAAGTACAAAGACGGGGGGAAAAGCCAGTGCCACAGCTCAAAGCCATTTAGGCAGGAGGAATTCTCTATTACCCAGGGGAGGACTCGTCTTTTGTTCTCCTAGGGCCTTCAACTGATTTGATGAGGTCCACCTACATTCGGGAGGGCAATCTGCTGTACTCAGTCTAGCAGTTTCAAGTGTTAATCTCACCTTCAGTGAAACACCCAGAATAATGTTTGACCAAATATCTGGGCACCTCATTACCCAAATGGACATAAAACTAACTGTCATAGTAACCTTGTCAAATACTAACCAAATATGCTTTCTCTTCTGTTTGTCTTAATACAAATGATAACATAACTTTCTGTTCATCCCCTTTTTGTGATAATTCAATAGATTGGCAGTAAAATGGCACTGAAAACTTCCCCCTCCAACCTACCTAAAGCAAGTTCAAGGAACATTTATTTAATAAAAAGGAGAATCAATAAAATTGTAATTTGAGGAATTCAGGATCAATGCCAAGTTGTCCTATAAAAAAAAATTTTGATTGGACTTCATGTCCTTTCTTCTCTTTCTTAGGAAAAACTATATTAAAAGTAGGATTAATTTAATGATCATCATACTGGTTGTTTTATTGTAAGAAGTCTGAGTGGGAAACATGCATCCAGCTTTTATTCCTTCGAAACTACAATTTTCAGTTCTACTAGGCCCTTGCTGCTCTAAGAGGGTTCCACAGACCAGCAACATCAGAATCCCTTGGGCATTTGCTTAAAAAGCATATCCTGGTTCCCACCCCACGTCTATTAAATCAGAATATATGGGGATGGGGCCTAGGAATTTGCATTCTAAGAAGCTCTCCTGGTGAAAGAAAGCATGATAACATATGAGAATCTCCACATTAAACAATACTTTATCCAGTTCACAAAATTACATGTCAAGTTTAAAGTTCAACCAAAGAAACTTAGTGTTATCATCCAGTTAGGGCCTAATTTATCAACCAGTTGGCACACACACACTCCAATTCAACTACCTAGAATTTTGTTAAACTGTGTTTGCTCACTTCCTCTAAATTTTGAAGGATTATCTTCATTTATATAAAGTTAGCAATACTATAGAATACCATTACAATATTAAAATTTAATATTACCTTTTACATTTAATTATTAAATTAAACATTAAAATATTAATTTGCTTCTCATTTCATTTCATCACTTTGACATAAACAGATGGCCCTCAAAAAAGATTTCAAGTTGTCCTCACCTGTCTAATTATTCATATTTTCAATAAAAAGTAAAGCAGTTGTCCACAGATATAAGCAAGGTATTGGCCATGAATACCAGTACAGAGAAGCATTGTTTGAAAGTAGTTGGTATATTTATTATGCAGCATCTGTTAATTCTGCCTCCCAGGTCCAGCCTTAAAAAAATATTCTAGGGCTGCCTGGGTGGCTCAGTTGGTTGGGTGTCTGACTTTGGCTCAGGTCATGATCTCATGGTTTGTGGGTTTGAGCCCTATGTCGGGCTCTGTGCTGACAGCTCAGAGCCTGGAGCCTGCTTTGGATTCTGGGTCTCCCTCTCTCTCTGCCCCTTCTCCACTCGTGCTCTGTATCTCTCTGTCTCTCAAAAATAAACAAACATTAAAAAAGAATTTTTTAAAAAAGAAAAATATTCTAGTGCCTCTATACAGTCTTTAATCAGCCCATATCCCCTCTTTGCAACAAGAATATTAAAAGAGGCCAAATGTGACATAGTGGAATCTTCCCTCTCTTCCCCCAATCTGAGCTCTCAGTGTCTTCGTAATGCCCACACTACAGTGATAACTCCCAATCAAGATATTCTGTGTCTGCCTGTTGGTCTCTGCTGCCTGTGGAGTCCCTCTCACATGGTGGCCTCTTCCCAACACCATCCTCCCTAACCAAGCCCTGCTTTCCAAAACTCTCTTTCCCCTCTTACTAAATAAAATTGTTCTATACTGTTTCTCATTCTCAAGACACATGATAACTACCTATTGTTCCAAATCTGTCTGAGTCCATTCTCTTTGGAATAACAATTGTAATTTAGTATCATCTCAGCTTTTGTTTAGTGTAAAGGACTTGGTGTTATACAACCAGAGTTCAAGACATGGCTATGGTTATATAACCTGGGGAAGGTTTTGCCCTCTAAGGACTCATAATTTAATAAGATAAATAAGACAGTGAAACCAAAATACAGTGGACCAGAAAACACCAAAGAAAGGTATAAGGTGCTGGGGGGATACAAGGTGCTGGGGGAGTCAAGAACAGGAGAGCTCACACCCAGTGTGGGCTCCAAGAAGTTTTCCAAAGGAAAACTCACCCCTTCTGAGGTCACACTTAAAACAGAACAGATATACCCCAAATTTCTCTATCTGGACGTGAGAACTGTGTCCATGAGAACTCAGGTCATGTTGGTTTTTCTCTTGGCTCTGAATAGACTGAGGTTTATCATGTGGATCTACTGCAATCACTCTGACATAAGTAGCCATAGGCAAAAACGGTCATCATTGTCTTTTGAACCTAGTCTCGTAACATTGCAACCTACGTATATGGATGGAGACAAGGGTGTCTACAGCAGCATACATGATTCTTGCCTCAGGTTAAGTAGCTAGCTTTCCTGCGTACCAGTAAATAAGGGCATATTGAGTATTTGTTGTGAACCAAGCTCCAAGATGAGCACATGGCTACAAGCAATGAAGAACCAGTCCTTGCCCTCGAGGAACTTAGAGTCTAGATGGCCACAGAGACATCAAAAAATAACAACTAGTGTAGACCCACATATAATTGCAAGTTTAAGACTCATACCTACACAGCTGCCATACAGTGCTTTCTCTTCCAATCTATAGTTGCAGGAACTACTGTTGCAATGAAGATTATGACTGTTGTCCTCATATTGAGTAATATTGTAAATGCCTGTCCCAGCTCCATGGATAGCCCTGTCACCTTAGCATGGAGTCTACACCTGGACCCACTCCACCAAGTGGTGGTTCTTAGCCTACAGATGAGCATTAAGATAACCTGGAGGACTAAAGATCAGATACCTGGCCTCATCTAGAAATTCCCATTCAGTAGGTCTATGTTGGGAAAGGTCTATGCCATATTTGAAACACCCACCCGGGTTGTTCTAAAACAGTTATATGAACTGCCGTGAGAAACCCTATAATCTAGAGGTGAATGAACTAAAAACTCCAAGTTTTCTTACCCAGACAAATTAAGAACATAATTTAATCGATATGCTGCATTCACTTCAGGATGTTTCAAAAATATGAACATATTCACATATTATACCTTCTCCTGCCTCCAAAGTACACTAAGAGGCAAACTAGTCTCAAAATAGAAGAAAGTTCACAATCCTTAAATTTGAACTCTTTGTAAGGTGCTTTTAGTATATAGTGTCAATACATACTCCAGCTTAACAAAAAAGATTATTCATTTGTCATTCGGTTTTTAAAAATATTCATGATAAATCTCTCTTTAAGGCAGCATAAATACCTAAATGCAAGAAATATGCTAAATCAAAAACTAGATATGGTCAACATTTCATGAAAGAAACAAAATCAGTTGCTAAGCAAGGCACAGATAAAACAGAGGTTTTTCATTGTGACCCTCAAATCAATTCTTTTTTTTTTTACCATTTGAAAATGACAGACAACTACTAAATTTATTTTTCCTCTTCTGTATAATGTTGATTGAAAAACAATGGTATCAATAGTCACAAATAAGAGAAAAGGAACTTCCAAAGCCACAAATTCTACTGGGACCAAGATTCCCAGTTTATGAGTAGAGATTAGCAAATGACTTTAGAAAGAGACATCAGGTCTTGAGACAAGCCAGGAATGATGTGAAATGAGAAGGGCAGGCAGGAAGGGTAGGAACAGGAAATAATCTCCAAAATTCCACTAAGTTTTCTTTTTAGTTCAGAAAAGGCAAACTTTCAGCAATTTTCCCCTCTCCCCTACCTCCCCATCAACCCTCAGTTTGTTCTCTGTATTTAAGAGTCTCTTACGGTTTACCTCCCTCCCTCTCTGTTTGGAGGGCACTTGTTGGGATAAGCACTGGGTGTTGTATGTAAGTGATGAACCATGGGAATCTACCCCAAAAACCAAGAGCACACTTTATACACTGTATGCTAGCCAATTTGGCAAATTATTTTTTTTAAAGGTAAACTTTATGTAAAAACTTTGCAAAGAAATGAACAGTAAAACAGTTCAACAACATGGCCAGCATTAAAAGGCTTGAAGATAGATTGATAGATAGATAAATGAACAAAGAAAGGAATCATTCTTTCACTCAGTAAACCATTACCATGCAAATGCTCTGAGGCCAGATACAGTGAACTCTGCTGGGGATACAGGTTGAGTAAAATACAGTTCTTGTCTTTAAGATACTCACCACCTGGCCTGCAAAGTAACAGCCATCTATTTCTATATCAAGGCATGACTCACCAAAATGTGTTACACCAGTCCAGTGAAACAGCAATTCAGGAACAGTGAGTGAGGAGGCCATGATGAACTTTTCCCTGGAACTGTGAACAGGACAGCCTCACAGAGGAATGTTTTTGCAGACTTTGGGTCTCTGGGTGAAGACGTCACTAGCTTGGGACAGTCTCTAATTTGCGTGACATTCCCTCCTTGGTCCTGTGTTTGACTCTCATTGCACGCTCTTCCGGGGCAAGTCTTCCGTGTGCAGAAGTTCAGCTACCATCGATATGCTTCTGACTCCCCAAATTGTCTTTAGACAAAAGACGTCCTAGTTAGATTCCCTTCTGAGTAACCAAAGTCTCCTCAAGTCTAAGAAATCTAAATCTAAGTCATGCAACGTGTTGCCTAAGACAGACATGATACCTAATCCCAGACTCTCCCTCTCCTCACTGGTCACTAGGTTCTTCCCCTTCCACCTACATGTTTCACCCTCTTCTCCTTCTGTAGCCACAGTCTTGGTTAATACTCTTAACCATGTTTTGCCTCATATCCCTGTCTCCAGACTTATTTCCTTCCATGCACTGGCAGATGAATGGGCTATAAGTGACACCTAGTGATTTTGCTTCTCTAATACCTTCCAATGGTGCACCTGCACGTCAGGATAAATTCCACACCCCTCATGAGTTGGGTCCTTTCACCCTGCCACCCTTTCTCCCACTGCCTCCAACAGCTACACAGTGCCCTGCCCAAATGCATTTTACGCTGTGGCTTGACATATGCTATCCTCTCTGGTCTGAATATCCTTCTCTTCCCATCTAAATTACCTCCTTTTCTGCCTGCATAACTTCTGCTCAGCTCTTCCTTTGGGAAGCTATCTCTGATACCCTCAGGCTGAGTTAAGTTCCCTTTTCTGGCCCTGATCTCCCTGTGCATTCCCTTATTGGAACTCCCTTTATCGTGTTAGGTATTGGTTGTACTATTTTCCTCTCCTCCAAGCTGTATGTGTGAGGATTGAGGGCAGGACTATGTTCTGTTTATCTTTATATCCCTCATGCCTAGCACAAAGCTCATCACATAAGAACTCAACCATCTGTGGATTATCTAAATCAACTAATGCCATTTGCTGAGCTGTATAATATTGTCATTCAAGAACACATACTTGAAAACCTCAGAAAGCAAAGGACTATTCAATGAACTTTACTCCTTAAAAACAAAACAACAGGGGCTCCTGGATGGCTCAGTCAGTTGAGCATCTGACTTCAGCTCAGGTCATGATCTCACAGTCCATGAGTTCGAGCCCTACATCAGGCTCTGTGCTGAGAGCTCAGATTCTGGAGCCTGCTTCAGATTTGTGTCTCCCTCTCTCTTTGCCACTTCTCTCTCTCTCTCTCTCTCTCTCTCTCAAAAATAATAAAAACATTAAAAAATTTAAAACAGTAACAACAACAGGAGCGCCTGGGTGGCTCAGTCAGTTAAGCATCCAACCTCTGCTCAGCTCATGATCTCATGGTTTGTGGGTTCAAGCACCACATCGGGCTCTCTGCTGACAGCTCAGAGCCTGGAGCCTGCTTTGGATTCTGTGTCTCCCTCTCTCTCTGCCCCTCCCCTGCTTGCTCACTCTCTCTCTGTCTCTAAAAAGAATAGACATTAAAAAAATTTTAAAAAGACAAAAAGCCACATTCTGAAGTTATAAATATATTATACAAAAACAACAGGTCGGATATGGGAACTTTGGGTCAACCCGCTGTTTCTTTCTACATTGTGCCAAATAACCGATTTGATAATTGCTGTTGTTTAAGCCATTATATTAGCTTATACTTTTGAGGCAGGTGAATCAATGCAGGGGCTGTTTAAGTATCATATAAATTCCATCTGTGTTCAGCACTGGCCGATCTCACTGGTTACTACAAACCATTCTCTCAAGTCCTTTTCTGAGTATCCACTTCATGCTAGGCATAAATACTATATTAATGTTTCTCCAAGTGTAGCCCATGAACCACTTCCATTTATATAACATGAGGATCTTCCTAAAAATGCATATTCTTACACATCACCCAAGATGTCCAAAATCAGGACCTCAAGAGCCTAAGTGTCAGCTTTTCAATAAGGTTCACCCTACCAACATTTATTCAAACTAAAGTTTGAGAGCCATTGGTCTACACTTTGGACAGTCCCATAGACGGTGGAAGAAAAGGATGGAAGAGTAGACGGAGGGAATGAGGAGGCCAAAGTGGAAAAGAGGGTGACACATTAGTTAGGATACAAGAACAGCTGCCGGGACAAGAAGAGTCAACCTAGTGGTGGTTTAAAACAAAAAGAGTTTATTTCTATTTCATTAAATTTTTTTGTAACGTTTATTTATTTGTGAGACAGAGAGAGGCAAAGCATGAACGGGGGAGGGTCAGAGAGAGGGAGACACAGAATCTGAAACAGGCTCCAGGCTCTGAGCTGTCAGCACAGAGCCCGACGCGGGGCTCGAACTCACCGACCGCGAGATCATGACCTGAGCAGAAGTCGGACGCTCAACCGACCGAGCCACCCAGGCGCCCCTCTATTTCATAGAACAGTCTGAATGTTCACAGCCCAGGGCTTGATGTGGAGACATCAAGGTGTCAGGCACCCAGATTCTTCCACCTTGTGGCTCTGCCATCCTTAGAGTATTTCCCTCATCTACGTGGTCTAGGATGGTTCATAACTCATCCTCATTCCAATGAGAGGGGAAGGAAAGGGAGAGGACACTTCTGCTTAAAGGCACAGGCCAGAAGGCATACTTACCACACCTGTTCATTTTCCAGAACTTACTCATATATCTTCACCCAACTACAAAGGAGACTGAGAAATGCAATAGGGGTAGGAGAAGTGCATGTACCCAAATAAAAATTGGGTTTCTGGGGCAACAGGGTGGCTCAGTCGGTTGAGCGTCTGACTTCGGCTCAGGTCATGATTTCATGGTTCATGGGTTCAAGCCCCAAGCCAGGCTCTGTGCTGACAGCTCAGAGACTGGAGCCTGCTTGGGATTTTGTGTCTCCCTCTCTCTCTACCCCTCACCCGCTCGCTCTCTCTCTCTCTCTCTCTCTCAAAAATAAATAAACATTAAAAAAATTTTTTTAAATGGGTTTCTGTAACAACTGAGTAAAGGAGAAAGAGATAATGGGGTTTATTTTACAGTCTCTGTCACCTGGGAGAAAGAGGAAAGGAAGAGAGGAGGTAGAAGTGAGTGAAAAAAATATAAAATCAGTTACTGTCAATTCTTTACAACACCCTCCATTCCCCAACCATCCTCAACACTTACCCCAATACATCTACTTTAGCCTTAGGTTCTTGATTTTCTAAGCGTCTTTAATCAAGATTGTTGAATTCACTTTCACTCATACCCCTCCAGCCTTGGCCTTGGACATTGACTTTGATTGGAAAATGACCTGCTGCCAATGTTTCCAATATCATTGGCATAATGGGCTACAGGCACAAGCTATTTATCCAAGTTATCTGCTTTATATTAAAAGTCATGAGATTAGAGGTGAATTTTAACCAGCAAAGCTTCTTCATTTGCGTTTAAAGATGGCACTGTTTGATCAGTCCTGCCATGGCACTCTTTCTACATGACTAGTGCCCTCTGGAACTGGGCAGTGCCATGGCCCTGTGCTCAGTGAATTGAATTTCCATGTGACTCACCACCTCAACTTTCATGTGAAAACTACACTTTGGTTTGTACTCTGGCTGTTGGAGAAAGTCTAAAACATGAAGGGACAGGCAGCTTTGGTGCTACTGCTCCACTCAGACTACCTTTCCTATGGAGTAAGAACTGCCATGGCCTTGTGCCCAGAATGCTGACCTGTGAAGAACAACCCCCTCCAGCCTTTCATGGGCCTAAGATGAACCATGTGACATTCATTCCCCAGATCAGACATCAGGTCAGATCTTATTGCTTTTGGACAACAGCCATTATGAGATTTATGGAGCAAAGAATAGGTACAATACAACCTCAGAGTACATTACAAAGTTAGAGGGTATTTCTAAGCATGGAAATATGCAACATTTCAGAGCTAATGTCATAAAAAGAGGCATCAGACCAATAGATCACTGTCTCCACTCAACTGTAATCTCTAAAAATAACTTCAGCTCTCATTTCTGAGAATGAAACTTCAGAAGTTACATTCATGTTTTTAGGAGTCCATATGTAACCTAACTTTTCCAAAACTGAACTTGAATATGATCTAGTTAGAATTACATCCCTCAAAGACATTTCAGTATAGATTCAGATTCACAAAGCAAAGTAAAAGATAATGTGGTTTTATTCCAAAGCACAGACTTAAACACATGGCAACACTCATCATTCTCAAAGTTCCCAGTTGCTTCATTTGCTCCCAAGAGTCAAGTGGTTTCTATAAGAAAATTACATGTGGTCAGAAAATTACAGGAGGCCTGGTTCTTAGGGAGTAATGATCCATTCATTTGATAATTTGCTAAATGCTTACTCTTTCTACTCGTCATTTTTTCCTTCTTGGTTAGCACGTCATGCAAATTGTGACAAGAGATAAAGATATGGAAATGCTCCCAGAAAAACAGGCCCAAATGATGAAAAAACAAGAAGATAAAAAAATGTCTTTTAAAAATAAACTTACTATTTTTTTTAGAAATACTTTAATGAAAAATACTACTGGAAACATTTAAATGCACTATTGTAGCCCCACAGACACAGATTTTCAGAGAGTGATGCCATATGCCCCCATCACTGGCATTGATACTATTGAAAATGGCCACTGAGGACATCCAAAGACAACTCAGAATAGGCATCTGGCTGGGGGCAAATCCACCCTGTCTCCAGAGACTTCTCTAGGATTCCAAATCTTATTTTTTAAGTATGGGTATATGAGAAACACTAGCCCATAGTCTATTGTTTTATAGGTAAACCCTTGCTTTTAATTATTCTGAGGTAGATGTTCTTATTTGCTGGCTATTCTTGTCCATCTACTTTCTTAATGACCACTTCTCGGGGTTCACCAGGACTGGAATAGCAGCAGGGGAAACCAAAGAGCAGCTCAACATTACTGCCTGTTGCTATGCCCACTGATGTGTGGGGCTGACAAGAGCACAAGTAAAAGCCAAGACAACTTTCCACCATGAAATGAGAGACAAGCACGGGGACATCCTCATGTGCCTGCGGAATGGGGCCAATTCTAATATGTCCACAGAACTCCCGGTCAGGTGACCTGGAGTTGTAAACATCAGGCAGATTTAATGTGATTCAACAACAAGGATTTTAAATAGGTCAGCGCTTTTTGGTGTGACTTACTAGAGTTTACTTAAAAGAAAAAATAGAAAATCTATATATAGCAGTTTCCAGCTGTCGGCTCTAATTTCCCATGACAGCACAAGACAGGGCGCTCTCCGTGTTATTGAACAGTTTGTATCAGAAAAGGGCTGATTGGAATTTGTGTTCACCCTACTCTTTCTCTCTGCTCTTTCACAGTTTTCTTAGGAAACATATCCAGGTTTCAGGCTTCTCCAGCCAAGCAGGGTTGGGGGAAAGGCATTTACACTGGATGGTGTCTAAAAATATTTTATACCAATTTCAATGTTTTAGGAAAATAACTGTATGATATTCCAATATTAACAGAAGGAAGAAAACATTTCTTCAAAGATGCCTATCTCATGCCCTACAGATTTCCTATGTTGGACAAAAATTTTCCATTCTTCTCATGAAACCAATTAATTGTAAGTTGGAAAGTCTAGCATACATTGTGTTTTAATGGATTTCTCTATTTCTCTTTTGAGTTCTGAAGGAAGAAGGCAGTAAAGCACAGACGCTTACTTAGCCTCTAGGCTGTAATATCAGGGGAGCAGACCAGTGATCTACTCAATGTTGAGGACCTAACTCATTATCTGGAGTATAATAATTGCTTAATAAAATTGTTAGCTGTATGTTAAATGGCTCTTCCCAATGAGAAATTCACAGTTTTTCTGCGATTCCCCCATATTCAAAGCTCTAACAAAGATCTTTTTGTAAAGGTATGAGTCAATGACTTTTTTTATTCCAGAGTTTTACAATTCTTCTATCCAGTATCTTTCTCTGGCATACCTGAAGATGCATCTTAGTAATGGAACACAAAGGCTTTGAGGTCGAACATATTCAACCATGTGTTTCCACAACTTCCCTAGTGTGGTTCAGTGAGCCACTTAATTTCTCTGAGCCTCGTTTTCCCTACTTTAAAGCATTTTGATACTTATTTCACAAAGCTATCTATGGATTAAATAAAACAATACATATAAAATAGCAAAGTGCCTGCACACTCAATAAACGGTTTACTTATGACTACTTTACTAGTAGTATCATTATTATTATCCACATGAAACTTTACAATAATCCTATAACATGCTTTAAAAGTTAAATACCATTGCATACCTAATTGAGGAATTTTTCTTGCCCATAAACTGTATAAGCTGTTTTTTTATACTGCATAATATTGAAGGAAAGTTACCTTAGTTTTTATAATGCCCAGGGATAAATACTAAAGTATGCTAATACTGGATGCAAATTTCTCCAGAGCTTTCTTAAATAGTCTACACAATTCTTTAGAAAAATACACATATATGCCTCCATCACAAATTAGCTGTAATTTTCCCAAAGTCAACAGCCTGTCAGTGGCCACAAAATACAGGAGAAAAAACGTGCATCCATACACATCCTCATTGCAATAAATGTGGGAGTGCCTGTTAACTTGAAGAAGTGGGGAGACAAGTCAGATGCTTTTCTAGAAGCTTCCATGTTCCACATAACTTTTTTTGCCTTGTGGCATGGTTAGAGGGATACACACACAAGTTTAAGAGGCTCAGCAAGGACTCCTTTGCCTCAGGCGTCATGAATAGCTAGAAAGAAAATGGGTTGTTCCCCTCAAAGAAGTTGAGAAGAGATGAACACAGCAAATATAGAGGTAGGACTCTGGTCATGAAGAGCATGTAAGAAAGGCACAGCCAAATAGGAGCAGATGGATAAAACCTTGAAAAGGAAAAGACAGGAGGGTGCCTTAGGCCATTACTCTCCATTAAATGACTGAACTGCAATGGTTTGGACTAATCTAAAATGAACACAAATTGGCACATGTGTCCAGGTTCTGAAAATCAGAGGTGGCATGACCTGTCACCTCATTTGGTTCTCCCTCTACTCCCAAGAACCCCTGACAAGAAGTAAGCCTAGATAATTCGTCTACTCATGTGCTGTCAGTCAGCACCTAACTCTGAATGGTCATCAAATTTACGTTTGATGTCTCTCCTTCTAATTCCGTTTCCATTAAATGGATATTTCCTTTTGGATATTTCACAAAGACCTTAAACAATCATAAGCAAACCCTATGTTCATCCACATTTTAAAAAAATGTTAAGTTGAATCCTAACTTACAAACCAGTTTATAATTTATTTTCTGATTGAATCGTTGGTCAGTGAAATTACTTGAGTGCTTCTTCTTAAACTTCATAGTGTTGAAACACTCTAAATAGGTCTTCAAATGCACTCATCCTTTTATCTTACATTCGTCTTTCCTAAATTGCTCTATTACCACCAAGAACCCCATAACCTTCCTGCTTCTGAAAGTTTGTAGCTTTGGACTCATCTTCAACTCTCCCTCATCCTTAGGTGGCAAGAAGCGGGGAGCAATCTACATCCTCTATAGTCTACAAGCTCAAAAAGGCTGGAGTAGGAAACATCCAGAGTGACTGTGTCTCAGCACCCCTATAGAAGGCCCTTAGAAAGGATCCAAGACAAGGGACAACAAAGACGGAAGCCATCAATCAGCTCCCCAATGCCCACACATGTCTGCATCCCACCCTTTAGAGCCATAGGAATGACTGATTCCTACTTATAATTCGGAAATACTACTTGAGCACCTACATTGTGCCAAGCACTGCTTTGCTTTTGATGATAGAGAGAAATTGGTGAACAAAACGAGCAAAGCGTCTGTCCTCATGAAGCTTGCATTCTAGAGTAAGCTGTTTCTTGATAGTGAGAAAAAGGAGTCTGAATAACAGACCTTACAGTTGGCATACGATATACTTTTCAATCTTTCTAAATTGTTCCTCATTGTCCCCAGTCCAAGCCAAATTTCATTCCTTCTGTGCAAAATGGCATGGCCAGTCTGACCACCAAATACCAAGAGGCTTTCTTAACTACTCGAGTATGTTGTTGGCCAAAGAAAGCCAGCTGCTCCAAAATGGCATGGCAAAACATGTAGAGTAATTTTAATCAATTCTTTCAGCCAATTTTAAAGGTATTTATCACAAAGCACCACAGTCTCGCTAAAATATTTCTTTAAACACAAAGAGTGCTTTGTTCCTAAACCTCTGAGAAATAAAGGGAGCACCCAGACACTGTGCCTGTTTTGTAAGTTAAATTGAAAAAACTGCAACACTGAAACTCGTAGTTGATATCTCTTCAGAAGAGAATTCATCAGCAAGGTAATAATTCCCAGTAGCTATACAAAGAAACCACAGTCTTCAGAAAAACCACATAACAGAGAATGGAATACTGGGAGCAGCCCACATAATTACTCATGATAGATAACTGTATTAAAAATTAAATATAAATTATTGTGGGCATTATAGTTTTGGCATGAGATGAAAAAAGTGCTTTATGTTACTTAAAACTTTCAATAACTGCCTTAAATTTGGCTCCATTGAAAGTAAGCCTATCCTGAGTAAATATAAAGCATTTATTATTTGAAATATTGCTTTCAATACAATTGTAGCTTAAAAAAACGACCTCCTGAATTTTCTAAAAGTTGCTATATGGCCTTGACCTTGTGAAAAAGTACTAAATTTGGGTGCAAAGAGGTGAATTTTTAACAGGGCCTTAAGGAAGATGACTTTAGTATATGAAAATCTCTTATTGAACTCAACAAAACACAAAAATCAATTCCAGATGATTTTCAAATCTAAATATAAGAGGGGAAAAAAATAAATCTCTTTAAAAAATATGAGAATGTCCTCATGACCTTGGAGTAGGCAAAGATTCCTTAAATAACACAAAAAGTATTAACCTTAAAAGAAAAAATGATGAATTTAGAGTATATTAAAATTACAAATTTCTGTTCATCACTGTTGAGAGTGAAAAGACAACCCATACGGTGGAAAAAATGCTTGAAATAAAAAATCCAACAAAGAGCTGATGCCCAGAATATATAAAGAATTCCTACAATTCAATAAGAAAAAGAAAGACAATCCAATAGAAAAATAAGCAAGGCTTTAACACTCACTTCACATAAAAAGATATCTAAATACAGGGGTAGGGGAGAGGTGTGCCTGGGTGGCTCAGTTGATTAAACATCTGACTCTTGATTTCAGCTCAGGTGATGATCTCACGTTTTGTGAGATCAAGTCCCACAATGGGCTCTGCGTTGACAGCATGGAGCCTGCTTGGGATTCTCTCCCCCTCTCTCCCTCTCCCTCCCTCTCCCTCCCTCCCTCTCTCTCTCTCTCTCTCTCCCCCCCTACCCTTCCCCTTCTCACTTGCACACGCATGTTCTATCTCTCAAAATAAATAAATAAACAACAACAACAAAGCTATCCAAATGGCCAATAAACATGGAAGGAGTTCAACTTCATTAATTGTTAGGGAAATGCAAATTCAAACCACAAGAAAATACCTTACATTTCCATCTATATTGCTGAAATTCAAAAGGAGGCTAATACCACACAGAGCCACTGGCACTCTCACAAGCTGCTGGTGGAAGGGCGCATTGGTACAAATACTTTGCAAAACTGCTTTTGCAGCATCTGCTAAGCAGAGGTTTTCGAAGTGTGGCCTGTGGACCAGCAACATCAGCATCCACTAGAACTCATCAGAAGTACAAATTCTTGGGCCCCACGCAGACCTCCAGAGTCAGAAACTCTCCAGGTGTGTCCCAGAGATGTGTACTTTAACGAGACCTCCAGGTGATTCTGATCTGTGCGAGATCTTGAGAACCACTATGCTACAACTAAACGTGCGCATGCCCTGTAATCCAAAAACTGTACTTAGATATAGGTACAGAATTCATCAAAAAGTGTGCAAGAATGTTCACAGAGGCACAATTTACAACATTCAAAAGCCCAGAAACCAGCTAAACACCCATCATCAGTAGAACAGGTAAATAAACCATGATGTAGTCACTTAATGGAAATCCACACAGAAATGAGGATGAGCAATCTACAATTTCATACAACAATGTAGGTAAACCTCGCCTATATAATGTGAACAAAAGAAGCCAAAGGAGAGAAGTATACCCTGCATGATTCCATTTATATAAAATACAAAAACAAGTTAAACCAAATCTTGTTATACATCAAAAAAGAAAATAAATAAAAACTTGTTATGCTTGGGAGACCAGTGGGTAGAACTTGGATGAGGGCTTGACAAGTGTTTCTGGATGCAATTAAGCTTCTGTTTCCTGATCTAGCATTGGTTACACAGGTGGTCAGTTTATGCAAATTCATTGAGCTTGTAATATTCATTATAGACTTGTAATATGGATAGTTTTCTGGGCTCAGACTCTACCTCAATAAAAAGTTATTTATTTTTTAAGAACTTCATCAGAGCACATGGGTGGCTCAGTCGGTTAAGCGCTGACTTAGGCTCAAGTCATGGTCTTGCAGTTGGTGGATTCAAGCCCCATATCGGGCTCTGTGCTGACAGAACCTGCTATGGATTCTGCATCGCCCTCTCTCTCTCTGCCCCTCTCTTGCTCACACTCTTTCTCTCTCAAAAATAAATAAACATTGAACAAAAAATTTTTAATACATAAAAACTTCATTAAATTATTTCTTTTTAGGTTGCATAAGCAAGAATTATTTCAGGTAGGATATTTGCATTGGAAAAAGTTTAAGATGTTAAAGAAGAATAAAGAAGAGCATCAGAAATAATATATCACTCTGGGGAACTATGTCAACAGAAGGGGAAGAAAGCTCACAAAGTCTTGTACCAATGAAAGCTGTCCTAGATGGATGCATATGGATACTAAAAATAGTCCCTGGGGTCTGATTGGGCAGGAGAAATCCACCAGTGGACATTTCTCATGAGTAAACCTAAGCTTTAATAATTAAAATGTAAGCACTATATTTCTATATCCCTTAACTCCATAGGAATTTTCAGTGGTTGTAATTGCATTAACCTACTCATCAGTCAGGTTAAGCAGCAGTCAAAGGAGGAAAGTGGAAACAGGCAAACACATTAATTAGCTGATGTTTGTTTCTCATTGAAGTTTGTTAATTTTTTTTTTTTTTTTTTTTTTTTTTTTTTTTTGCCAGCAGAGTCAGTGGCTTTAAAAGAGAAAATGAATGTTATCTCATCTCTGTCATCAGCAAAGCCTTCATTCTTCCTTGAACACCTCTTGAGTGGCTTCTGGGCTTTGGCTGAGACATGAGCTCAGGCTGGTTTTTACCATCAAGGATGTTGACCTTGGCCAGTTATGTCACTCAGGTAACTTGACCTGAGAAACACATCCTACAATGATTTCCTTTTTAAAAATGTTCTCTATTTTGGCTTTTATTTTTTGGAAAGGTAATTTGCTTGCATGGTTAGAAACTCAAAGGGAACAAAGGGTTATATGGAAAAATTCCCCCCTCCTGGCCCTATACCCTTTCAGTTCCCCTCCCTGAACCAATGTTTCTGTTTTTCTATGTACTTCCCAGACATTGGCTGTTTATTAAAAAATCAATAGCTCTATCAATACATTTATTCTGTTTTATTCTTCTCTTCTTTCTATACCAAAGAAACCAAATCACCATTGTATGAATGAATGTGCCACAATTTAACCAGTCCCACACTGGCAAGCATATATGGCTATTAATCTTTTCTCATTGCAGAGTGCTATGATGACTATTTTTCCATATATATTGCTGTAAACATGTCCGGGGTATTTCTAGTTATTTCTCAATTTTTTTTTTTTTTTTTTTTTGTTAAACTCTTAGTTGTGAAGAAATTCTAGACCTATGTAAAAGTTGCAAGAAGATTACACTGAACTTCTGATAACACTTCAATATGAATTTCTTCAGCATTATGACCACTGACCATTCTAATATGGAGAGATAGGTCATTCCTACTGAATCCTATGAAAGAACATGGGTATTTGAAGGCATTTAAAAAAAAAATTAAAAGGCACCATAAAGGAGGCAAGAAACACAGAAGAAGGGGAGGAAAAAAAAATAAGAAACACAAAAGAAGGATATTAAGATCCCAAGCAACAGCCAGCCTCACATGGCTGTCCCTGCCCATATGTAGTCTCTCAACCTGACCCACAGCAATGGGGGAGCAGCAAACTCTTCCTATAAAGAACCAGAGAGTAAATGTTTAGACATTGCAGTCTGTACAGTCTCAGGCACACTTACTCAGCTCCACTGTTGTAGCATAAAGTAGTCACAGGTAATATATAAATGAGGGATTGTGGCTGTGTTCCACAACCATTTGCAAAACTCTTTACAAAAACAGGCAGAAGTCTGGGTTTGGCCCACTGGCCACAGTTTGCCAAGCCCTTGCTCTTGTACTATGAAAATTACTCCTTTTCAATAAGATGGGCCCCTAGACTCATTCCAAACGTAGAGAAACATTTTCAGCTCTCCAAAATCAATCCCGAGCACTGGTTGCTGGCCTCTGACTTGGGATAACTAGATTGTCATTCTCAGTGTTAAATCGAATTCCATTGCTCATCTTAAAGTATGTCAGGATTGTGCTGCTAATCAGTGTCACTGTGATGTGCTCTCATTGGCACTGTCCTTGAATGGGGACACATACACATGAGCAGGACCGATGAGTCCACCTAAAGACAGGCACCCTTAAAGCCCCTGGGCTTGGGATGGGTAGGTATGGAAACACATCCTTCTGCTCCAGAGAGAAAATATGATTTTGACATTTAGATCTTCACACAAGACTAAGTATACCTGAGATTGCCCAAGCAGTGTGGTTCCCTAGGATAGAAAATACAAAAAATGTCTTCCAGTTTGATAACTGAAACCTGTATGGTCGGTTTCCATTAAGTCATGTAATTTTCCCTCTTGAATCAGATGCTTTATTTCATTGGGTTGTTATTTTCCTGGAGGTAAGAGACTCTGGCAGAACAGCTTTACTGACTAAAAACAAGCTATACTTTTGGGGCTCTAGAAATGTGGAATAACAATCAACCCAACACTTAGCCAGGAGGTCCTACCTCCAGTTCCTTCTCATCATGTCGTGGGTCAAATTCATCCACTCACTTCTCCTCACACCTTCTCTTCTTTTCCATCCACATCTCACATTTCTTTCCCTTAGCCTCTTGCTTCAAACCAATCCAAAAAACGAATAAAGGAAAATTGAGGGTAGCAAGACATATCGATTGAAAAAAAAGGACTTAAAACGTCTTTAACACAGCCTTTTGGGGTGGTTCTTTGACAGCAAGAACATAGCCTAATCTATTACAGATCCGAGCCACTGGTATCACGTAATAAACTCAGAATATCCGTTTATACTGACTATTCCTCCACTGCTTCCTTTTGTGATTTAATCTCAGAAGGCATCTTTAATTGATACCTGCTATTGGTTTGCTATCGATGCCAATTAAAAGCATATTATGCTTTTAAAGGCATATTATGCTTTAAAGGCATATTATGACCATTATGCAATCAGATAGAAATAAGAAAACACTAGTATACAGATAATGACATAGAACATACAAATTTGATCATTATGATTATAAATGTATTTGTTGAGAGGATGACAAATAACCAGTGGCTTATTGGTAATGTCCTCTAGTCCCTAGGAAAAAACATAGAAACCAAAATAAAAAGGTAATATGCACTAAGCTTAAAAATAAGCAAGAAGAGGGGCGCCTGGGTGGCGCAGTCGGTTGAGCGTCCGACTTCAGCCAGGTCACGATCTCGTGGTCCATGAGTTCGAGCCCCGCGTCAGGCTCTGGGCTGATGGCTTGGAGCCTGGAGCCTGTTTCCGATTCTGTGTCTCCCTCTCTCTCTGCCCCTCCCCCGTTCATGCTCTGTCTCTCTCTGTCCCAAAAATAAATAAACGTTGAAAAAAAATTAAAAAAAAAAAAAAATAAGCAAGAAGAGGGGCACCCAGGTGGCTTAATCAGTTAAGTGTCCAACTCTTGGTATCAGCTCAAGTCATGATCCCAGGGTTGTGGGATTGAGCCCAGCGTGGAGCTTGTTTAGGATTCTCTTTCTCCCTGTCTCTGCCCCTTCCATGCTCACTCGCATGTCCTCTCTCTCTCAGAATAAATAAATAAACATTAAAAGAAAATAATAAGAAAGAAGAGTGTCCCTTTGATAAAAAAAAAAAAATACTAGAAAATTCTCTCACACCTACAATCTGTTTTCTCCTCTGTCAAATGGAATTATACTGCTCACCACCGGAGCTGAGAGGAGAAACTTAGAGATGCCATGGGAAAGCATCTACAGATAGCCAAGCTCTCCAAGGGCAAACACAGATCCTTATTACCAAAGAGAAAGGAGAAGTAAATGCATTAGTGTGAAAATCTCACCCCACAAAATACTTCCATATTATCTGCATGACCTAAAAGATTCATTTACCAAATTAGTGTTTTTAATTATGCACTATAGGTTAAAATAATTATATACAAAATCAGATCCCATGGCTGACTACCCACATTTATTTTGTTTTCTTACCTGGTCTGAGGTGGTGTTTTATGACTGGACCATAAAAAAATTCCATTATCACTTGTTAATTCTTACATGGCCAATTTTTTTTTTTTTTTTGTCTTTGGAATCTCTTTTCCACATGGCCAATTGGGTAGAAAATACAAGTACTTGAGATGTGAGGAGCTGTCATTAAATTGATGGAAGTTTCTAAACGTGTAAGTCTTGGAATGTCCGGTACCCACAGGAGTGCAAGCCAAGAACATTACCACCACAGAACTAAATGCCTTCCTGGCTCACTGTCCATCTCAAGCCCTAGCCTGTCGGTCCTGAAATGCCATTCAGCAAGTGCTGGCATCCTCCCAGGAGCTGTAGATATAGTGTGTCTAACAAAGCCCCAGAAGCGATCAGATAAATGGTGGCTCAGAGTTGTTCATATCCTCTGAAACCAACAGTCCCAGGCGCCAACCCTGGGCCACCACTTAATG
Source organism: Leopardus geoffroyi (assembly GCF_018350155.1). Taxonomy (NCBI): domain Eukaryota; kingdom Metazoa; phylum Chordata; class Mammalia; order Carnivora; family Felidae; genus Leopardus; species Leopardus geoffroyi. The sequence goes on along the minus strand of NC_059333.1, from coordinate 9,691,992 downwards.
TTCTGAGACCCTAGATGGCACTCGGCACCCTTGAACTCCACTTCCTGTAGTGGATGCTTGTCATACTTTGTACACACACGCATGCGCATGCATGCACGGTCTGCCTACGCTTAAAGAATTTTCTCCCTTATCAGTCCTAACTCCCCAGAATAAGCCAGAAACTCATTTTCCAAGCTTTCGTTGAAGCTAAGGTACATCTAGAGATGCACACTCTAGAGACTCTAATGAAGTAGAGAACCAACATAGGAAAGCAGGAGTGTCCCACAGTTTGTCATCGTGCTGCAGGCAACGGAAGGCTCCAGCTCTGGGGAACATCAGCCAACAAAGGCCTCACGTATCAGTGGCAAAATTGCAGTATCTGTATCCTGTGAAGGTGGCAGAGCTGTATCCACAAAGGCTTCCACTCTTGCAAGAGTCTGCGAGCTACCTAATAATCTTATTTTAATGAAGTTCCATTTGTACGCATGCACATTAGAGTATGTTCTTCTGTTACCAATTAAGAATCCCATCAAATTAGTTGTTGCATTTACAAACGGCAATGATAACGTGTACGACATAGAATATTGGGTATTATCTAGAACAGCCAGGTAACAGCACCTTGAACACAGGTGAAAAGGATTCCTCAAATGCTAGCTCTACTTCCCTCATTTTTTAGTAACCAAATACTTTTATTATCATTTGTTTTCTTTCTATCGTCATGTTAGTTATGTATTGCTTTACTACTCTTTCAATGATTAGCCTAAGGATTACAACATGCATTCTTGATTTATCACAGTGTAATACATATTATAATTTTTTTTATTTTTTTTAACGTTTGTTTGTTTTTGAGAGAGAGACAGACAGACAGACAATGCGAGTGGGGGAGGGGCAGAGAGAGGGAGACACAGAATCCAAAGCGGGCTCCAGGCTCTGAGCTGTCAGCACAGAGCCCAGTGTGGGGCTGGAACTCATGAGCTGTGAGATCATGACCTGAGCCAAAGTCGGACACTTAACTGACTGAGCACAATCAAAAATTATTTCTATTCAGGGGCACCTGGGTGGCTCAGTCAGTTAAGCGTCCAACTTCGGCTCAGGTCATGATCTCACCATTCCTGAGCTCAAGCCCCATGTCAGGCTTCATGCTGACAGCTCAGAGCCTGGAGCCTGTTTCGGATTCTGTAGCTCCCTCTCTCTGCCCCTCCCCTGCTCGTGCTCAGTCTCTCTCTCTCAAAAATAAACATTAAAAAAAATTTTTTAATTATACATGTTTATCCCTCGTAGTATTATTTGCTTCCTCCTACATTTCCATATTACCATGTGGAATCATTTTCCCCCAGCCTGGAGGAAAAACATTTTCCTTTCAGTACAAACATGCTAGCAATGAATTTCTTCTATTTTTATTTGCCTACAAGTATTGTTACTTCACCTTCTGGAAAGAATAGTCTAGATATTTTTAATTCTAGATTGGCAGTAATTTTCTTTCACCACTTTAAAAATGTTCTATGCTCTTTGGATTCCATTACTTCTCATAAGCATCTAGCTCTTGGTCTTACTATGACTCTTTCAGAGGTAATAGATCTTTTTTCTAGTAGATTTAAAATTTTTACTTTTTATTTTGTTCTTTAGTAGTTTTACTACAATGTGTGTATGGTTTTCTTTGTATTTCCATTACTCAGGATTCCATGAGGTTCTTGAATTTAGGGATTCTGTTTGGTGAAATCCTCAGCCATTACCACTTTGGAAATTTCTTCTGCCCATTCTGTTTCATTTTCTATTTATTCAAGGAATTCCATTATTTGTATATTGGACCTTTTCAACAAGTGTCATGTGGGTCTTACATATCTATCTTTTCTACAATCTGAACACAAATGCTATTAACTTGCTTTCCAGTTCACTAGTCCTGTGTTCTGCTATGTCCAATAACCACTAAACTCAGTATATTCTTAATTTCAGATATTACATTTTCCCATTTTACAATAGCCATCTAATTTTTATAGATTTCAACTCTTTAGCAAAATTCTTCATCTTTGTATCTTTTATTCATTTTTTCTCTATTTTTGTTTTTTTAATGTGAAATTTATTGTCAAATTGTTTTCCATACAACACCCAGTGCTCATCCCAACAGGTGCCCTCCTCAATGCCCATCACCAACCCTCCCCTTCCTCCCACTCCCCATCAACCCTCAGTTTGTTCTCAGTTTTTAAGCGTTCTTACGTTTTGGCTCCCTCCCTAACTTTTTTCCCCCTTCCCCTCCCCCATGGTGTTCTGTTAAGTTTCTCAGGATCCACATAAGAGTGAAAACATATGGTATCTATTTTTGAACGTACTGATCATAGTTATTTTTAAATCCTTGTCTGCTAATATTTGATCATCTGTGAGTCTTCCTTTATGATCTGTTTTATCCTTGATTGTTAGTTGTATAGTCTTGGCTCCTTGCAGGTCTTGTAATATTCTATATATAAGATGTACAAAAGCTGCAGAGACTCCAGGTAGTTTTATTATCCACCAAAGACAATTTCTCTTTTCTGTCTTAGGCAGAGAGTGTGAAAGATGAATCATTTCAATCCAATCATATGTTAACGTGGAAAAGGGCTCGTTTATTAGTTTTAGTAAGACACATAACACTTCAACTTTGCCTTTATTTCTAGGGCATGGACTCCAAGGTTTTTATTGAGAGTGGTGGGGTCTCTGTCTCCTTGGCTCTGAAAGATCCTGAGAGTTTATTCACCCTGCAGTGATTTCAACTTAGCTCTCTAACCTCCCACCCCAAATTTGAAAATGTCTTGATGGGAAGATTAGCCAAGTGTTTGATGCAAGCCCTCTCTCCCTTCCTCAGCCCACATCCAGAACTGGTGAATGACAACAAGGGATTGGGGTAGCTGATGATTGGGACCCCTGAAAGGGTCTCTGCTTGGGAGCTTAGTTTATCTAATCTTCATTGCTTTCCTAGTTCTCTGGTGCCTTTTAAAATAGGTTTTTCGTAAATTTATAAATTATCTGTTTCTTCCACAGCAAAAGCATTGACCAAGACCTTCTACATCCAACCTAGACAAAGAAGTCCTCTTCCCCCCTGTGTAACAGATTCTGTCATTGGTGACCTGATACTCATTAAAAGCCCCACGTTTCTGTACAACCAGACTGGTTGTTGGATTTTATGGAACTTTTAAATGGTGCTCATTGTCATTCGCAGGTCCAAAGAGCATTTCACTTTGCATAAGAACCACTTCTTATACACAGACCAGGTTGACAGAATTTAAGTCACAACTTCTAGTTCAGATTCAATTTATATTTACCACAAATCAAAATAAAGCCATTGTGACAAAGAAGAACCGTTTTGCATATCAGTCTTATCCTTATGATGAAGACATGCTTGAAATAAACTCTTTGTTTTTTTGTTAGGATAATATCAGTTCACAATCCCCCTGCCTCTGGTCAAAATAAGCTTCACACCAACAAAACAGAAGAAGAACTGATAGTAAAAAAAAAAAAAAAAAAAAAAAGCAAAACAGGAAAGCAGCCACATTTATAATAGATTGCTTCTATTTACAAAAAGACGCTAAATATAATTATTACAAAAATTGCCTCTAAGGAACTCCATGCACCAGTTGCTGCACTGAGGAAGATGGAAAGAAGTTAGGACACTGCATGTTGTATATAAACCTAACCAAGGTGGCACAGAAACGCGAATGCTGGAAATCAACCACACACCATGGAAAAGATGAACTTCTTCTTTTCCAGCAGGGCTGGCTCTTTATTCTTAGGAATAGAATGACTCTGTGGAGTTAACTGAAGGCTCTTCTGGTATAAAAGATGAGAAAAGGCCTTGCCATATGTAGTTTACGAACTGGGTAATATTGAATTTCCGACTCCTCCCCATCTCCATCGGTACTCACCCATTACAGAACCCCTCCACAACCACCAAATCGATGTCTTCATTTGCCATAAAGTGCCTGGGCACTTTCTAAGGCATATCACTGTAAAGGTATACTACCTTCACTTTTCTAGATTCATTGTTGCCCTCCCCTCACACCCACCACTATGTTAATGTACCTTTATTTGTAGAAACTTGCAAGGCTAATAGAATGAAAATTTAGAAGAGAGATATTTTAAACCTTTCTATCCTAACAGGAAGGCTCACCCCACCTTACATAATGCATAGGGCCAAACTTAGAGCAATTGAGGAAATGGATGGTTCTTCCTATAGGATGGCTGGAAGAACAATAGCATCATTAATTTTTCACCATTTCCAGCCCATTCTTTGGTGGTGCCATCACTATTCTGTCACAGCTAGTGAAAAATTTAAATGCCACTTTTATTTTTCCAATCAACAGCTTGATATGATCCAATAAAAATGCAATTCCTTTAATGGACACACTAATGCACTGAACTGAGGTCTAGGGCCCCCAACCTGGCACACACACAGATCACCTCTTTCCTGAAACAAATCTTCCCTTCCCATCAAAGGGTATGAATTATTTGTCCAAACAATCTCCCACTCTGAACTTAATACAAAAGCTCTGTTGGTGTTGAAATTTGGGTGGAGCTTACCAAATCTAAGGTTCTAAAGTTCAGGAGAAAATTCAGGAGTCTAATATGATGACAGATCAAATGAAACCAAAACACTCTACCTTGACAAGTCTTTCCAGCAGCCAAATACTAACTGCAGATCAAGCCAGATGGCTTAGACTTGAGGTCAAAGAAGTGTTGCTAAAGATCTTTCAATATTGTTCTTTCAACAATTGATCTGCTTCCTTATACTTTCATCAAGTAAAGTTTTTTAAAAGTTTCAATGTATGAAATGTATGAATACTTTCTTTGATATCCATTTTGACATAGATAGCTTTCTGACATATTAGTAGAGGTGGTGCATTTGTTTCATAACACATTATATGTATTTTTTAATGGCCAGAATAGATGATACATTGATACATCTTTGCTCACACAAGTACATGACCAGACTCCTAAGACAATACCTAAATGGCCACCCACCTCCTTTCGTATGTCCAGCTCCAGCCATATGCCTTACCACTTCCCAGATACCCAGGACCAACTTCATCTCAACAAAGAGATCAAATGAACGAAGAATGTGTCTGATTCTCAGCCATCCCACACGTAAGCCTAACTCTTGTCCCTCACATCAACCTTTAGCCATTTCCGAAAATGTTATCCACATTTGAGACAGCCCTCCTTACAAAACACATACAATTTACAATCTGCCAGTTCTCAGTGTTAAAATCTTTACCCACAGTTGCATCAACTTAACGATTTCTGTGTCTTTGACTCAATTATACAAGGATTCAGAGACACCATGAGTCAAATCAGGTCTCTGCCCACCCAAACATAACTACACACAGAAAAACCCTGTGAGACATGGTCCACACGGGGGATATTAGTTTTGGCTCCCTACTCCAGCTTCAAAATAAAGAACCCACCAAAAAACAACAATGGCCAACTTTGCAGATCACAACAATTTTATAAAGCACTTTCGCAACCATTATCTCATGTGATCCTCACAAGAACTCTATGAAGGTAACAAAGCAGGCATTATCCTTATTTTAAAGATTATGAAATTAGGATCCAGAGAGGCTAATTACCTTTCCAACACCCCCTTGCTGGTAAGTGGCAGGGTCCCAGTGGTGTGATGGTTCCAGCACATCACACAGCCTGAGAAAACCCTGATTAACTTTGTCTTAGCACAAAGTATAGGACTTATTAGAGCATTATCATCAGCTATCGTTGGGATAAATAGCTCTTGAAATTAAGCCTTCTGAATGTGATGCCAACTTCCTACAAAGCTCTGGCTCTTTAAGACTCTGTTTCACACTGTTCTTACATCTCTCTCTCTTCCACAAGTTCACACAGCTCTATTCATTTGCTGCTGTGCGTTTTAAATATTGCAAATATCGGATCGTGTTAGAATGGTGGGATAGCACTGCTCTAGCGTTCAGTTAGTGATGTCAAATTATCCCAACTGGGATAAGTGACTTCTTTGTGGCACTGACCCCATGATTACATGATTCCCCTCCCTCATCTTGGTAGATGCTGTCTTTATTTTTTTTTAATGTTTATTCATTTTTTTTGAGAGAGAGACAGAGACAGAGACAGAGTGAAAGCAGGGGAGGGGCAGAGAAAGAGGGAAACACAGAATCCAGAGCAGGGTCCAGGCTCTGAGCTGCAAACACAGAGCCCGACATGGGGCTCAAACCCACAAAACAACCCACTTTGTTTATCATGGATTTTTATGTTAACCTTCACAGCAACATCTAGACTGGTGTTTGACCAGACCACTGAGCACCACAGCACAGCCAAAATGACACCTAAAATTAACCATCACAGTATGTGAATTACATCTCAAATTTTAAAAAATCAATAGTTAGGAAACAAACTATTCAATTAAAAAATGGTCAAAATGTTTGAGCAGATGATTCACCCCAAAATATATACGGATGGCGGTAAATCACATGAAAAATGCTTATCCTCATTAGGCAAATGAAAATCAAAAAGTACTTTCAAGTCGTTTTTTTAAAACCCCACTTCAACTTCCATTCATCTGAGATTGATTCTTACTGTGTGAGGTGACCCATGCATCCACAGACACCTCATTTGTTTTATTCAGTTAAGGCCTTATCTTGACCCTAGCCGTTAAATGTGTCTATCAGTAAAGTCTTCATACTGGATTTCTGTTTTTGCCCCCACATACGATACTGACATCATCCTCTATATTTTAGTTTTATTCTTCATGTAGCAACACTCTCTCTGCACCTCCCCACCTATTATCAGCTTCTATTTTGGCTGAACGTTTGGTCTTAGATTCTCAGTCTCAAAGGTCTCCCATTATCACATTGTTAGTTACCCATGATATATCCTTTACACCAAGAGTCTTCAAACTTTTTCTGGAAGAGGCTGACAGTCAATGCTTTAGATTTTGTGGGCCAGAAGGTCTCTGTTGCAAATACTCATCTCTGCTCTTGTAACATGAAAGTGGCCATAGACAAGGCATAAACAAACAAGCGTGGCTGTATTCCAATAAAACTTTTTTGACAAAAATAGGTGGTGGGCCAGATTTGGCCTGCAGGCCCTTACTTGATAACCTTCACTCTAGAGAACAGCCTGTTCTTCAACAATTTTTTTTTTACATTTTATTTATTTATTATTATTTTTCAGAGAGACACAGACAGACAGAGCACAAGTGGGGGAGAGGCAGAGGGAAAGGGAGACACAGAATCCGAAGCAGGCTCCAGGCTCTGACTGTCAGCACAGAGCCCAACGTGGGGCTCGAACTCACAAACCGTGAGATCATGACCTGAGCTGAAGTCAGACACTTAACTGACTGAGCCACCCAGGTGCCCCAGAGAACAGCCTGTTCTGTTTCACTTTCTTACATTAGAACTTCGAAGGGTGAAATGATGTTTTGTATTTGCAAGATGCCATGTCATGATCAGCTTAATTGTAAGGACACATTTTGAAAGGAAGGTATAGTTGACCAGCAAAAACAGAGTCAGGGCTCCCCTCTTAGCCCCTGTGATGTTATGATCTAATAAGAAATATATATTTTGGTCTTCATCCCTGGATCCTGGCCAGAACTCCTAAAACCTCTGTGATTCCCCAATTCTAATACTCTAATATTCAGCTTTTGACTCTGGTTCCTGACATAGAGTTCCTAAATCCCTTAGAAGTTCTCGGGTATTAGGAGCACCTTTTGTTCTAATGAGTTGACTCTCGGTGGGTTCCTAGATAGCTTCAGGACAGCAGCTAGTCACTGGGAACACCAAGCCTTGATTAGAAGCCTGGAACTTCCAGCCCCTCCAGGATTGAGTTAGTAATTAACGATGCCTACGTGATGAAACCTCAGCAAAAATTACTGAGCTGTGGGGTTCAGAGAGCTTCCGGGCTGGTGAACACGTGGAGGTGCTGGAAGGGTGGCCTGCCTGGAGAGGGCATGGAAGCTCTGTGCCCCTTCCCACACACTTTGCCCCGTGCAGCTCTCCCATGGGGCTATTTCTAAGTCATCTCCCTTCAGAATAAACCGGTAATCCAGCAAGTCAACTAGTTCGTGAGCTTTTCTAGCAAAGCACTGAACCTGAATACGGGGTTATAGAACTTCTGATTTATAGCTGGTCAGTTAGGAGAACAGGTACCACCTGGCACTTGTGATGAGCCTCTGAAGCAGGCGGTGGGAAGCAGTCTTATGGGACTGAGCCCTCACCTGTGGGGTCTGACTCCAGATAGATGGTGTTGGAACTGAACTGACTGTAGGACACCCAGCTGGCGTTGGAGAATTGGTCAGCATGTAAAGAACCCACACATTTGGTGGCCACAAGGGAAGCGTGAGGACAAAGGAAAATAGTTTTTTTGAGCCCGTGCCATTTCACCTAGAAACACTCAGTGACACCACCATTTGGTCCTGAGTGCCTGCCACAGAGGAGATGCTCAAATAAAGTTGGATATTATCATCAGGAGGCTTGTGTTAGCCAAGGGTGTGTTACTGGACTCTTTGTAACTCTCATTGCTAAAGCAAGATACAAGACACTTTTTAATCCACCTCAGGTCACAAATTGCCAACTTTCTTTTCAGGGAAACAGCCTGGGTGGTTAAGAACAGTCACAAGTGGCAGGAATTGCAGATAAGAAAAAGAAATGGTAAATGCAGGTTTGAAACCCATTGCCAGGTGTTGTACCTCATGGGTGCCTTTCATACTGTGTTTGTTTGTTGTTGTTTGAGCAAAATGGTGCACAAGCCTCTAGTCAACTTAGGCTATTTTGCCCAATAACGACTAATTTTACTGTAGCAACTTGAGCCTCTTAATTCATCCCTCAACTTCACATCTCTCCTCATTCACTTAGAAGTTTCATATGCGGATGCAACAACAATTTAGTGGGAAAGGCATGCCCTGGGGAGCCAGAGAGAATTGATTCAAGTCCCTACCTGCTGTGTGACTCTGGGTGAATGATTTGGCCTCTCTGAGTCTCAGTTCACTCACCTATGAAATGTGGATAATATCTACCCTAGAGATCTGTGAGTGCTGTGAATTGAATTGTGCCCCCCACCCCAACAAAAAAGAGATGTTGAAGTCCTAACCCCAGTGGCTGTGAATATGACCTTATTTGGGGATAGGGTCGTTACAGGGGTGATTGAGTTCAGATGGGGTTGTTAAGTGAGCCCTAATCCAATATGACTGGTGTCCTAAAAAGAAAAAAAATGGACATAGAGACAGATACACATAGAGGGAAGATGATATGGAAAGGGAGGAAGAAATGGGAATTTCTCCATCACAGAACAAGAAATGTCTGGGATCCCCAGAAGCTAGAAAAGGCCAAGAAAGATCCTCCCCTATAGCCTCCAGAAGGAGCACTGCCCTGTCCATGCCTTAATTTTTGACTTCTGGTCTCAGAACCGTGACACTATAAGCTTTTGTTGACCTAAACCGTCCAGCTTTTGACCCTTTGTAGAGGCAGCCGTAGAAAACTAATATATTGAGGGGTCAATGGGGAAAAAAAGCACGTAGCTCAATGTGTGACCTGTAATGGATGCTCAAATATGTTTGTAGAAGAAACAAATGTTCTTTTGAAAGTCTAGTTCCCATGTATTGAACCCCTAGTACACGCTGGGACACACAGCTTATGCTCTCATTTATAATTCTTACAATAACCCTATGAGGCAGGGAGACTTATCAGTCTCAACCACTTTGTAGATGAGGAAACTGTAGCCTCGGGAGATTAAGAAACTTGCCCAAGGTGAACTGCTAGGAAGCAGTCACCGTGTGTCACCTACTCCTATAGGCTTAAGCTGCCACAGTGCCCAGTCTAAAGCAGTGTCATTACAGGAATCAAGTGGCCAGAGTTGTTTAAAAGCCTTTTCCATAGGAATATGTAACAGAAGTGCACCAACCTATTCTAAGCACATTCCATGCGCCTTTGGTGGCATACTTCAACCAAATACTTCTTGAGGTCTTATATTATTTAATTCCACCCAAAGGACAGGTAATTGGCAAGGATGGGTATATCACAAAGAGATGTGATGCCTCCATAGATCCTCCTTCAGAAAAGGGTTTGTTGACCCAGCTGTCAACCCCTTCAGAATTGCCTAAGCTACAGAAAGACTCCACCCAAGGTCCTGGCTTCTCAGGGCAGCCTACACCCAAGGACTGAGCAAGAGGACCACCCATTTCAGGCCAAAGTGGGCTCTTCTAACAACACCAGTCCCTCTACAGCTCCACCTCCAGGTTGGCAGAGGTATTGTCAGGCCTGTACCAAGGGTGCGTGTCTCCTCCCCTGTTTAATATGTGTCATTCCCTAAAAATGTGCCGCACACCAAACTCCACCCATGTATCTGCTTCCAGAAAACTCACCAGGTTTCGCATCTATCTTTGGCTGGCAAGGAGTGATATAAGCCCAGATATGAATCTGATTCCAAGGAAAGGAAAGATCCTGATATCTATGTATTTGCAACTTGAGTCCAGGGAAGGAAATGCAGCGAGGTGTAGATGAAGAGCTAAAGTATAAGTAAAAATCCCCACCGTGGTCACGGACAGATTAGAAGTCCATTGACTTCAAAAGCAGAAAAGGAATCTTCCAAGAAGTAGTCAGAAAGAGCCCCTCTGCAGTCTTGGCCATCAATTCCACAAGGCCAGTGTATTTTTTAAGTAAATGTGTGATAAGGACATTGAAACTTGATATTTCAAATCATATGGACCAGTTCCAAAAAAATATACATGCCTGGCTAAGAAATGCCCTCTAAGTGGCACTTCAGACTCTCAGTATTATGAGGGGGAAAAGACATATAAAAAGTCTTGTTATTTGCACAAAAAGTTCCTTGGCTGATGGCATATATGAAATAATTTGTGTGTGTGTGTGTGTGTGTGTGTGTGTGTGTGTTCACATTTCCACTTAATCAAGGTCAAAAGAAGCCAAGTAATGGGGGTGGGGGCAGTAAATTGTTCCATGAAAGTTTTTGAGCTGATTAAAAATTTACAGAGAAAAGAATCCATCCCAAGCATAGTCATGTGGTATCTCCTTCATAAAGGGAGCCTGGTTACTTAGCACTAAACCCTGCCGTTTGGGCTATCTGATTACACCTTATCAGGGGCCATTAGTGTCTGATAATAGCAACCAATCCCTTGTTTGGCCAGCCTTAATTTCCTTAAAGAAAAATCTCCTTTGGCATGCAGCTCCTCCCCTTATTCACCCAATGGAATAAGGTAAGGAATAAAGATATATACATAAAGATCTGGCATCAAAGGACAAGGTCACATCCAGCCTACCGACAAATACACCTGTCCACGTTCCTGTCACAAAGCAGTGTCTCCTTCTAGCCCCAGGCTTTGCTCAGCAACAGAGAGATGAAATGGCATGCAATATTTATTATAATGATCACAAAATATGTAGAATGTGAGCCAACAGAACTGTAGAACTCTGTCAATTCAGCCCCTTCCTTTTACAGTTCAGGAAACAGGAGTCCAGAGTCTCATAGTGTAGCAGAGGTCAAGTCTAGATTTCTGATTCCCAAACCAGGCTTATTTCCACCAAGGAAAGTCACAATCCACATCATACCTTGTTTTCTACAACATGACTTAGGGAGAAAACTGAATCTATTCACCCTGATTTGTTCCAAGAATGCCACCTTATCTTTGCCATTGTGTGTCTTGTGGCATTTATAGACATTTTTTTTTATTTTTTATTTTTTTTAATTTACATCCAAATTAATTAGCATATAGTGCAACAATGATGTCAGGAGTAGATTCCTTAGTGCCCCTTACCCATTTAGTCCATCCCCCCTCCCACAACCCCTCCAGTAACCCTCAGTTTGTTCTCCATATTTATGAGTCTCTTCTGTTTTGTCCCCCTCCCTGTTTTTGTATTATTTTTGCTTCCCTTCCCTTATGTTCATCTGTTTTCTTTCTTAAAGTCCTCATATTTTGTTTTACATTTTAACATTTATTTTTGAGTGAGAGTGAGCACACAAGTGGGGCAGGGGCAGAGGCAGAGGGAGGGAGACAGAGGATCCAAAGCAGGATCCCCACTGTGAGTGCAGAGCCTGGTGAGGAAACCATGAGATCGTGACCTGAGCCAAAATCAAGAGTAGGCAGCTTAACCAACTGAGCCACTCAGGTGCCCCAGCATTTATAGACATTTTTAAAGAGAACTTTGACTAAATGGGATCCATCACCAAAGAATGATAGCTAGAGAGGTAAAAATATCCTCTAAAATAAAAATCCCATTGATATTGACCTCTGGCTTAAAATATGGGGGACCTGGGTGGCTCAGTTGGTTGAGCGTCCGACTTCGGCTCAGGTTGTGATCTATTTGTGAGTTGGAGCCCCACATCGGGTTCTGTGCTGACAGCTCAGAGCCTGGAACCTGCTTCGGATTCTGTGGCTCCCTCTCTCTCTGCCCCTCCTCTGCTCACGCTCTGTCTCTCTCTCTCTCAAAAATAAACATTAAAAATTTAAAAATAAATAAATAGAATAGAATACAGTCTATCCCAAGTTTCCATCTAGGATAACAAAAGATAGAGAAAAGAAAATATGGAAAAAGGGAAAACCCCACAAGAAGGGTGAAACTATTACTGGCAGGCAAACTATTCCCAGAATACGGAAGGAGATATCACTAATTACAAAATAAAGCCAACAGCTGCCCCACCTGAGCTCAGACCCTTATTCTTTCTGCTCTACTCAGAACCCAAGGTCTGTATGAAACAGGAAACAGCTCACCATCCCCATGTTGGGTAGGTGCAAGGTTTTCATAGTTATAATCCCTTTAGGGTCTCACGTTATACTTTTATCTGAAGAAGGAAACTAAGTAAATGAAGAAAGGAGAAAGGCGGTAAACAGTGAGGGCACAGTGTACACAGGGAGGCACAGTTCCAGGTGCTAAGGTGTCAAGAGTTTCAGTGGGAGGAGAGGCAGGGGCCATATTTTTTCCCCATGTTCTATCAGTTGATAAGGTCAAGAAAGCAGATAATAAAGAGTGGGCCCCACTTAGCAAAGAGCTGCGAGAAAGACCCACAAGGTAGAATTCAAATTAAGAGAATAAAATCTAAAGGGTTGCCAGTGAGACCATGAAGAATGGCAAAACAACACGTTTGCCCTCTTAAATTAAATATCCACTTCATGTCTGGTAAAAAGCAGACTTGAGGGGCACCTGGGTGGCTCAGTCAGTTAAGTGTCTGACTTAGGCTCGGGTCATGATCTCAACGGTTCATGGGTTCCAGCCCCATGTTGGGCTCTGTGCTGACAGCTCAGAGCCTGGAGCCTGCTTCGGGTTCTGTGTCTCCCTCTCTCTGTGTCTGTCTGTCTGTCTCTCTCTCTCTCTTTCTCATTTTCTCTCACAAAGAAACAAACATTTTTAAAAAATTTTTTTTAAAAGGCAGGCTTGATCATGTAGAAAACCAAACCCATGGTTGGGATGAAAGTTGGGTGGTTCAGAATAAATAGGAAGAGATAGGACATAGTAAGTAAGTATAAAAAGATGGCGGATATCCAGAAGGGACACCGCCAACTTATGTAGTGTGGATTCTTGAGAAAGACACCAGAAAAGGTGAAAAGAAAATTTTGGTTTAAAATACTTTATAAAAATGTTAGAATTCAAATCAAAAACAAACAACAACAACAACAACAAAATAACAAGAAAAAAACACCTGACCATGTGAAGGAAAAGGGTTCATTCACCACATTCTAACCTACATTGATGAGAGAAGCCCCCATCAAGACACTTTCTGACAACTCTTAAATGAGTGGAGGAAAAGGCATATAAGAATTCAGGCAGAAGGGAAAACAGAAACAAAACAAGACAAAACAAAAATTAAAGCAGCTTCAGATGTCTGTCCCAGGACACTGAAAGCTAAAAGAAAATGCAACTATAGTTTTGCCTTTAAAACACATGAAAGATCATAAAGAGACATACACCAATGATCAAGAGATGGCTAAAAAAAATAAAACTGTGATCTAAAATGACTTGCAGCGAACAGTGAAATTCATAGAGGATGAGCTGAAGATTATAAAAACGTGAACCAAACTAACTACAAATGTAAAATACCTCTTAAAAATATAGAATAGTAAAAAAAAAAATTTAATATCAATCATCTGACCGTAAAAACACAGGTTATATTTTTCGATCTCAGGAACGGGAAGGGGAAGTAAAATTGCATTAAATGCCTTACTTTATATAAAGAGTTTAAAAAATTGTTTCATCCTTGATTTTGATCATAGAAATCTACTTTTTGAAATTTTTTTCACTTAGAAAGCCACTAGAAAATTAAAACTAGACTACATTTATTCAAAATCATAAGTGCAAAAGTAAAAAATAAATACTCCAAAAAAGAACAGAAAACTTTTGTAAAGAGGAGAAAGACTTTCCCCAAAACAACAGCATGTCATGGCAGGAACAAATGAAAACATTAAAAGATAATCAGATTGGATTTTTTAAAATCAAACACACTCTGCTTTCAAGGGATAGGTTGAAATAAAATGACCAGAAAAAGTTATGCAAAGATTTATTACACAGATTTTTTAAATAGATTTTAAAATATAGGAAAGTATGATCATTAATTTCTGATGAAACTGAGTTCAAGGTAGAATATTAAACAGGACAAAGACTGTTATTTTGTATCAATAAAGATAGAACCCAAAATGAATACATAACAATCCTAAATATTTGCTAAATACCATAGCATCATAATATGAAGCAAAAATAATTAGAAATGAGTAATGGTATTTAAACAAAAACATGGCATAGAAATTAATATGCATTCTTTTCAATAGTCCTTGAATAAAAATATTTAAACATACCAACAAGTGGACTTTTAAAATAAATAATATTTTAAAACTAACAAAACTTTTGAAGTAGGATCTAATAGTTCTCACAGGAAAGTTCACACTTAAATTCTCTTAATATTAAAAAAGAATAATAAACGAACTAAGCCCTTAATGCACGAAGTGAGCAAATCTATTGGGGGTGGAAAATATTTTTTAATTAGTGTTATTAAACAAGCTGTAGAGGGGCGCCTGGGTGGCTCAATTGATTAAGCATCTGACTCTTGATTTCAGCTCAGGTCATGATCCTAAGAGTCCGTGAATTCGAGCCTTGCATTGGGCTCTGCGCTGACAGTGTGGAACCTGCTTGAGATTCTCTCTCTCCCTCTCTTCCTCTCTGCCCCTCTCCCACTTGCACACATGCTCTCTGTCTCAAAAAAAAAAAATAAACATTAAAAAAAAAAAAACAAGTTATAGAATTAATAGATAAATCCTGGAGCTAATTCTTTGGAAAACTTATACACCAAATACACAATTCTAATCACTCAAATCGAGAAAATCAAATCAGAAAATTAAAATATACCTATGTATGTGAAAAAGTACAAATGTGTACAAAGATTTTAAAATATAAAACAATACTTTGCATCGCACTATGCCAATAACTTTGAAAATATTTGAGAAATGGCATATTCTTAAAAACAAAAGCCAGAAAATCTCACTTGAGGAAAACTATGGAAAAATTAGACAAGTTACCCAGAATTTACCTCCAAGGGGCTATTGATCATAACCATTTTTTTAGATGTTCTTTTACATAAGGAATAGTTGTTTTTATAATACATATAAATCACTGCAGAGCATAGAAAATACAGAAAGCTGAGCGAGATCATTTATAAAACTGGCCTAATCCTGAAATCAAAACCAGGAGAGAGAGGAAAACCCAGAAAAGATTTTGAAAAAAACCCTATAGACCAATCTCACAGCTATAGGCCAAAAATTCTAAATAAAAAACCCATAAAGTAGGGATGTCTGGGTGACTCAGTCGGTTAAGCGTCAGACTCTTGGTTTCAACTCAGGTCATGATCTCAGTTTCAAGAGCTCGAGCCACACATCAGTCCCTGAGCAGGCAGTGTGGAGCCTGCTTGGGATGATCTTTCCCTCTCTCTGCCCCTCCCCCACTCATGCTATCTCTGTCTCTCTCAAAACAAATAAATAAAACTTAATAAAAAAATTTATTAAAAAACCATAAAGTAAATTTCATACTATTTTAGAAGAATGACCCACCTAATAAGAGTTATACAAGGAATCCATGGGCCATTTAATATTAGGCATTGTAGTAATACGACACAACCAGGGCCAATTAGAAAACCAGTGTGACGCTCTCAACTGTAGCCAAAGAGTTTTAAGGTCAGCTGTTCACAATACTACCTAGAGATAAAAGGTGAAAACAGATTTCCAAACATCCAGATAATTCTTTAACATCAAAGTCTAAATTATCCAGCTACGTGGGATTAAATATTTATTAGTTCAAACAGAATGGTCTCCGAGAAGGAAAAATATTATGCCACAAGCCGTTTCCTCATTATTCTGAGTAACGGGAATGCCGCATCCCAAGAAAGCCCTCCAGGGCCTCCACATGACTGTCACTCATCACTGTCACTGCCCCTCTCTTAGATTATCTATTTCTTGTCCATCTCACTTCCATGGTTCAGTCAAGCTCCACTACTCCTGGACCCACTCCACTTCACCCCCCTTCATCCTTCGCCTCCCCTCCAGGACGTTCCTGCTGACACGCTCTGTTCCCCACTCGTAAGCCCAGTTACATCAGACTCCCCATGCTGACTATTGTCTTGGTTGTTTCCTCTGAGACCACAGGTCCCTGGGGCCCTGGGTTGTGTCCCGCAGTTTCACTACCCTGTCATACAACACAGAGTAAGCACTCAATCAGTTTGGATTCTTTGTTTACCTAATCAATCCAGAAATTTGCGAGGACCTAGCGATATTGATTCCTGTGTAGCAAAACGATCCTAAATTAGTAACTGAATCAGATCTCCCTCCAAGAAATTGGTCTAAAACAGTCTCGCACACATGCGTAAACACATACAAGCCTAGCAAGCTAGAAGGTATTTCCTGAGTTCGCCACTTGGCATTTGAAGCTTTAAGATTTGTCACATGAATGTGCAGAATAAACACTAAAAAGCAGTCACCTGTCTTTTTTCTTCCTCGTTCAGCTTCCTAAGAGTAGACACTGAGAAAACCTAACTAGGCTAATCCTGGTTTCACTTCATTTACCTGCTGGTAAGGGGTGATCTTCCAATGGAACTGTTACCCAGAGAATTTACCTTACTCAGCTAACAGCCTGAGCATCTCTCTTGGCCAAACCTGGGTGAATTTCCCTCTCTTTTAAGAGGGGACTTTCTGTCTTTTCATGTTTCCTATACAAGTTCTAAAAACCAAGACCAGACTAACATTTTCAGGTCCCACCCAGTAACCAATGGGCCAGTCTTCATGGGACCGGAAAGAGTTCTAAGGACAGAGAATTCTAACTATTGTACATCTCAATTGGGAGGGAAAAAAAGGACAACTCTGCTTCATTTTTCCCAACACTCAAATTATAACACAGATTAAAAACCCCCGGAATCCACCAAGGAATTGGCTGAAATAAATATTTAAGAAAATCGCAATGGCAAATGGTTTGTTTTTTGTGTGTCTATGCATTGGGGGCCTAGGGTTTTAAGGAGTCTGTCCCTCTGCTCTCGAGTTGGGTTTTTAGAAAGAAATCAGGCTGCTCTTAATAGTTAAGTTAAATGGAAAGGGGGTCAGATGCAGCGTAGGATGCTGGTAAAGAAAGGGTAGGAAGCAAGGGTACGGCGGGCGGACAAGAACGGTATTAACAGCAAGATCATATGTGCATCACGAAAAGGGAAGAGGAGGCTCGCACTGATCCAGGAAAGCTGAGCTGTGAAGTCCGCAAATCCGAATTATTCAGCACAAATCCCCATTTTCAAAAGACGGGCCAGGTCCATAAATATATCCGTAAGCCTGTCTGCTAAATACACAGTCGCTTGCTTTAAATATTTTAGAGGTAGGAAATAGAGCATCAACTTAGTTAAAAAGCAATTTTTACCCATCTTTTTATATCACAAAGCAATTATTGCTTACTTGCTGCTTCAATTTGCTCTGACAACCTAATGTCAGATAACACCAAAGAAAACAAATGAAAAATGGAAAGAATAGTTAAGTCTCTGATATGATATATGTTTATGCCAACAAAGATTAGTTAAAAATCCATCTTCCTCCACCTGAATTCAGAGACTGTTTAAGGGAACTGTCAGTAAAATCATTACTAATGAAGTACCAGACTACCCGAAACAATGGTTAGGGAGGGAAATGAAAAGGTAAGTGCAATCGCAGATGTCACAAAGTTTTCATTAGTGACTGAAGCTGCTGGGAAAGTTCATGTTTTCAGAACAGCCTGTGATCATTCCAAGCATCCACACCATCCAATCTTATCCAGTTCTGTATTCTCCTCTCATCTTCTCCCTCCTCCCACGTTTTGGAATGTGGCTTTTCCTATAAAAACTAGAAAGGAAGCTATTGTAAATCCCCTACCCCAACAACCAAACCCCAAATCTACTTTCTTGGCTAGCACTGTCTTTGGTATTTATAATAAGCCATCCATCTTTGAACTACAAACCATCATCACTCACCCAATTCTCTGAGACATCTTAAAATCCCACCAAAAGATGGCGGAACGGCATGGAAGGGTTTTTTTTGTGTCTCACATCCATGAAATAAAGCCAGATCAACACGAAACCATATTGCACACCTAGAAAACTGATCTGAGGATTAACACAGCAACCTGCACAACTCAGCAGGTACGCGGCGCAGAGAGGTGAACTGGGGGAGAGAGAAGCCGTGGGGGAGGGCAGGGAGCTGTTTTTGCCTGCAGAGAGTGGAGGGGGGGGTGCGGAATACGGGAAAAGCACCCCCCCCAAAGCAGCTGGAGAGAAAGTGGAAAAGTGGAAACAGCCGCAGGGACTAAACTAACAAGGGAGAAAGCAGAGGGTTTAAATTCCATTAAGACCATAAATAGGGGGAACGCAGAGTCTGAAACGCCGCAGCTCGATACCTGGAGGTGCTCTGGTGAGAAGGACGAATCCCCAGGAGCAGAGTGGAGTCCGGGGTTCTTTGGGCCACACGGGAGAGTTGGTTCCCCTGCTGGGAGGACATCTGGTAGAGGTTGTGGGGTCCCCCAAAGGCAAGACCCCGGCGGACCCGGAAGAACAACCGCATTCACTGGTGCTAGAACAGGGTCATTGGGGGTGAAGCCTGGTGCCAGATGTGTGTTGTGATTTGCCATAGTCCCTGAAACGCTCCTGCCACAAGATGGTGCGAACTTTCTCTGGGACGCGCTGGCCCCGGGCCGCAGTCTCCGCATCGGCAGCAGCACGTCCGTGAACGTTCCTGAACGTGGCCCGCACCCGGCCACTGCTCGGTGACACCCTCCCGCAGAAGGGCGGAGCAGGTCAGAGCCGCGGTCCCTCAGAAGTAAGAGGTCGGGAAACACAGCCGCAACTGAGATAAAACTCAGGTGGGAGGTGCTGCCTGGAGCTTGGTCATAGACTGTGTAAAAGCGGGAGGCGGATGGAAGCCAAAGACAAACGACGGGTGTGCCATGGCTGATCCGGGAGAAGAGCGTTCCAATAGTACAGAGGGTTGCTGGGTGACGCCATTCTCGCGGCTCCCGCACATGCGCAAACACACCTACAAGCGCCACAACCATCCACCCCAGTAAGCTAAGCAGCGCCATCTAGTGGAGAACGGAGCCATTACACCAAGCCCCGCTCAAATGGGCCAACATCGTTCTTCAGGACCACAGGTCTCTCTGCCGGCTTAGTTTACAGACTATAAAATGCTTCATAGTTTGACTTCTAAGGGAAAACGAAGTGATTTCATTCATATTTCAGTCTGTTCGTTGGTCCATCTATTCAATTTTCTTTCTTTTTCTTTTTTTCTTTTTCATTTATTTTACTTGAATACAGAAAAAGAAAAAATTATTTTTATTTTCAACTTATTAAAAATGTTTAATTTTTTCTACTATATTTTTTACTTTTGTGTAAATGTTTTTCAAATTCTATTTTACTTCCATCATTTCATTTTATTCTATTTCAGTGTATTCATTTTTTCAAGTTTTCAAACAATTTCCTTTTTTTTCTTTCCCCTTTTTTCTCTAATCTATCAAACCCCTTTCAACACCCAGACCAAAACACACCTAGGATCTAACATCATTTATTTGATTTTTCTGTATATGTGTGTGTGTTGTTTTTAATTTTTTAATTTTAATTTTTTTTAATTTTAATTTTTTTCTAATTTTAATTTCTTTACTTAACATTAATTCCTTTTCTCCCTTCAAAATGACAAAATGAAGGAATTCGCCCCAAAAGAATGAGCAGGAAGAAACAAAAGCCAGGGACTTAACCAACACAGATACAAGCAAGATGTCTGAACCAGAATTTAGAATCACGATAATAAGAATACTAGCTGGAGTCAAAAATAGATTAGAATCCCTTTCTGTGGAGATAAAAGAAGTAAAACCTAGTCAGGATGAAATAAAAAATGCTATAACTGAACTTCAATCTCGAATGGATGCCACGGCG
Source organism: Leopardus geoffroyi (assembly GCF_018350155.1). NCBI lineage: Eukaryota > Metazoa > Chordata > Mammalia > Carnivora > Felidae > Leopardus > Leopardus geoffroyi. Next base: position 9,671,607 of record NC_059333.1, on the reverse strand, counting down.
GCAAGGATGGATGAGGCAGAACAGAGAGTCAGCAATATAGAGGACAAACTTATGGAGAATAATGAAGGAGAAAAAAAGAGGGAGACTAAGGCAAAGAGCACAATTTAAGAATTAGAGAACTCACTGACTCATTAAAAAGGAACATCAGAATGATAGAGGTTCCAGAAGATGAAGAGAGAGAAAAAGGGGTAGAAGTGTTATGTGAGAAAATCATAGTGGAAACTTTCCTAACCTGGGGAAAGATACAGATATCAAAATCCAGGAAGCACAGAAGACTCCCATTGGATTCAACAAAAACCAACCATCAACAAGACATATCATAGTCAAATTCACAAAATACTCGGGAAAGAATCATGAAAGAAGCAAGGGGAAAAAAAAGTCCTCAACCTACAAGGGAAGACAGATCAGGTTTGTAACAGACCTATCCACAGAAACTTGGCAGGCCAGAAAGGAGTGGCAGGATATATTCAATGTGCTGACTCGGAAAAATATGCAGCCAAGAATTCTTTATCCAGCAAGGCTGTCATTCAAAATAGAAGGCGAGATTAAAAGTTTCCTAGACAAACAAAAATTAAAGGAGTTCATGACCACTAAACCAGCCCTGTAAGAAATTTTAAGGGGGACTCTCTGAGGGGAGAAGAAAGAAAGAAAGAAAGAAAGAAAGAAAGAAAGAAAGAAAGAAAGAAAGGAAGGAAGGAAGGAAGGAAGGAAGGTAGGAAGGAAGGAAGGAAGGAAGGAAGGAAGGAAGGAAGGAAGGAAGGAAGGGCCAAAAGCAACAAAGACTAGAAAGGACCAGAGAATACCATCAGAAACTCCAACTCTACAAGCAACAACATGGCAATAAAATCTTATCTTTCAGTACTCACTCTAAATGTCAATGGACTAAATGCTCCAATCAAAAGACATAGGCTAACAGAATGGATAAGAAAACAAGATCCATCTATATACTGTTTACAAGAGATGCACTTTAGACCTAAAGACACCTTCAGATTTAAAGTAAGGGGATGGAAAACCATCTACCATGCTAATTGTCAACAAAAGAAAGTTGAAGTAGCCATACTTATATCAGACAATCTAGACTTTAAAATAAAGACTCTAACGAGATGAAGAAGGGCATTATATCATAATTAAGGGGTCTATCCACCAAGAAGACCTAACAATTGTAAACATTTATGCACCAAATGTGGAGGAACCCAAATATATAAATCAATTAATCACAAACATAAAGAAACTCATTGACAATAATACCATAATAGTAGGGGACTTCAACACCCCACTTACAGCAATGGACAGATCATCTAATCAGAAAATCCACAAGGAAACAATGGCTTTGAATGACACACTGGACCAGATGGACTTAAGAGATATATTCAGAACATTTCATCCTAAAGCATAGGAATACACATTCTTCTCCAGTGTACATGGAATGTTCTCCAGAATAGACCACATACTGGGACACAAATCAGCCCTCAACAAGTACAAAAAGATCAAGATAACACTGTGCATATTTTCAGACCACAATGCTATGAAACTTTAAATCAACAACAAGAAAAAATTTGGAAAGGTAAATACTTGGAGACTAAAAAACATCCTACTAAAGAATGAATGGGCTAACCAAGAACTTAAAGAGGAAATTAAAAAGTACATGGAAACCAATGAAAATGATAACACCACAACCCAAAACCTCTGGGACATAGCAAAGACCGTCATCATAAGAGAGAAGTATATAGCAATCCAGGCCTTCCTAAAGAAGGAAGAAAGATCTCAGATACACAACCTAATCTTATGCCTTAAAGAGCTGGAAAAAGAAGAGCAAATGAAACCCAAAACCAGCAGAAGATAGGAAATAATAAAGATTAGAGCAGAAATTAATGCTATTGAAACAAAAAAAAAAAAAAAAAAAAAAAAACCAACAGAACAGATCAGTGAAACCAGAAGCTGGTTCTTCGAAAGAATTAACAAAATTGATAAGCCACTAGCCAGTTTGATCAAAAAGAAAAAGGAAAGGACCCAAATAAATAAAATCAAGAATGAAAGAGGAGAGATCACAACCAACACAGCAGAAATAAAAACAATAAGAAGAGAATATTATGAGTAATTATATGCCAATAAAATGGGCAATCTGAAAGAAATGGACAAATTCCTAGAAACATATACACTACCAAAACTGAAACAGGAAGAAATAGACAATTTGAACAGACCCATAACCAGTAAAGAAATCGAATTAGTGATCAAAATCTCCCAAAAAACAAGAGTCCAGGGCCAAATGGCTTTCCAGGGGAATTCTACCAAACGTTTAAGGAAGAGTTAACACCTATTCTCTTGAAGCTGTTCCAAAAAATAGAAATGGAAGGAAAACTTCCTAATTCTTTCTATGAAACCAGCATTACCTTGATTCCAAAACCAGAGACCCCACTAAAAAGGAGATCTATAGACCAATTTCCCTGATGAACATGGATGTAAAAATCCTCAACAAGATATTAGCCAACCAGATCCAACAATACATTAAAAACTTATTCACCATGACCAAGTGGGATTTATACCTAGGATGCAGGTCTGGTCCAATATCCACAAAACAATTAACATGATTCATCACATCAATAAAAGAAAGGACAAGAAACATATGGTCTTCTCAACAGATGTAGAGAAAGCATTTGACAAAATATAGCATCCTTTCTTGATAAAATCCCTCAAGAAAGTAGAGATAGAAGGATCACACCTCGAGATCATAAAAGCCATATATGAAAGACCCAATGCTAATATCATCCTCAATGCGGAAAAACTGAGAGCTATCTCCCTAAGGTCAGGAACAAGACAGGGATGTCGACTCTCACCACTGTTATTCAACATAGTATTGAAAGTCTTAGCCTCAGCAATCCGATAACACAAAGAAATAAAAGGCATCCAAATCGGCCAGGAGGAGGCCAAACTTTCACTCTTTGCAGATTACATGATACTCTACATGGAAAACCCTAAAGATACCATCAAAAAACTTCTAAAACTGATTCATTAATTCAGCAAAGTTGTGGGACATAAATTCAATGTACAGAAATTGGTTGCATTCCTATACACCAACAATGAAGCAACAGAAAGAGAAATGAAGGAATTGATCCCATTTACAATTGCACCAAAAACCATAAAATACCTAGCAATGAATCTAACCAAAGAGGTGAAAATTCTATACACTGAAAACTATAGAAAGCTTATGAAAGAAATTGAAAAACACAAAAAAAATTGAAAAATATTCCATGCTCCTGGGTAGGAAGAACAAATATTGTTAAAATATCAATACTACCCAAAGCAGTCTACATATTCAATGCAATCCCTATCAAAGTAACACCAGAATTCTTCACATAGCTAGAAAAAACAATCCTAAAATTTGTGTGGAACCAGAAAAGACCCCGAATAGCCAAAGCAATCTTGAAAAAGAAAACCAAAGCAGGAGGCATCACAATCCCAGATTTCAAGCTATACTACAAAGCTGTAATCATCAAGACAGTATGGTATTGGCACAAGAACAAACACTCAGATCAATGGAACAGAATAGAGAACCCAGAAATGGACCCAGAAACGTATGGCCAACTCATCTTTGACAAAGCAGGAAAGAATATCCAATGGAATAAAGACAGTTTCTTCAGCAAGTGGTGCTGGGAACACTGGACAGCAACATGCAGAAAAATTAACCTGGACCACTTTCTTACACCATACACAAAAACAAACTCAACATGGATTAAAGACCTCAATGTAAGATAGGAAGCCATCAGAATCCTCGAGGAGAAAGCAGACAAAAAACCTCTTTGATCTTGGCTGCAGCAACTTCTTACTCAACACGTCTCTGGAGGCAAAGGAAACAAAAGCAAAAATGAACTATTGGGACCTCATCAAAATAAAAACCTTCTGCACAGTGAAGGAAACAATCAGCAAAACTAAAAGGCAACCAACAGAATGGGAGAAGGTATTTGCAAATGACATATCAGATAAAGGGTCAGTATCCAAAATCTATAAAGAACTTATCAAACTCAACATCCAAAACACAAATAATCTAGTGAAGAAATGGGCAAAAGACATGAATAGATACTTCTCCAAAGAAGACATCCAGTTGGCCAACCAACACATGAAAAAATGCTCCACATCACTCACCATCAGGGAAACCACAATGAGCTACCACCTCACACCTGTCAGAATGACTAACATTAATGACTCAGGCAACAACAGATGTTGGTGAGGATGTGGAGAAAGAGGAATTCTTTTGTACTGCTTGTGGGAATGCAAGCTGGTGCAGCCGCTCTGGAAAACAGTATGGAGGTTCCTCAAAAAACTAAAAATAGAACTACCCTACGACCCAGCAATTGCACTACTAGGTATTTATCCAAGGGATACAGGAGTGCTGTTTCGAAGGGGCACATGCACCCCCATGTTTATAGCAGCATTATCAACAATAGCCAAAGTATGGAAAGAGCCCAAATGTCCACCGATGGATGAATGGATAAAGAAGATGTGGTATATATATACAGTGGAGTATTGCTCGGCAATCAAAAAGAATGAAATCTTGCTATTTGCAACTAGGTGGATGGAACTAGAGGGTATTATGGTAAATGAAATTAGTCAGAGAAAGCTGAATATCATATGACTTCACTCATAGGAGGACTTTAAGACACAGAACAGATGAACACAAGGGAAAGGAAGCAAAAATAATATAAAAACAGGGAGGGGGACAAAACAGAAGAGTCTCATAAATATGGAGAACAAACTGAGGGTTACAGGAGGGGTTGTGGGAGGCAGGATGGGCTAAATGGGTAAGGGGCACTAAGGAATCTACTCCTGAAATCACTGTTGCACTATATGCTAACTAACTTGGATGTAAATTTAAAAAATAAAGTTTAGGGGCGCCTGGGTGGCGCAGTCGGTTAAGCGTCCGACTTCAGCCAGGTCACGATCTCGCGGTCCGTGAGTTCGAGCCCCGCGTCAGGCTCTGGGCTGATGGCTCAGAGCCTGGAGCCTGTTTCCGATTCTGTGTCTCCCTCTCTCTCTGCCCCTCCCCCGTTCATGCTCTGTCTCTCTCTGTTCCAAAAATAAATAAAGGTTGAAAAAATAAATAAATAAATAAAAAATAAAGTTTAAATTGAAAAAAAAAATCCCACCAAGGGGCCCAGAAGAAGACAGCTTTGCTTGTGAAAGGGATGGGGCTTGGACTAAAGATGTATATCCAACTATACATCTGGACCCTGGGTTCTGACACAGGGTGGAGAGCAGTGAAAACCACAGATTGGGCAGGGAAAAGCAAAGGAGTAGGGGCGAGGGCTGGCACTGTGGAAGTCTGCAAAGTGGATTTCTAACAATTAGTCTCCATACATAGATGCTCCCCACTCATGCCCCTTGTCTAGTAAATTGATATTTTTCACTGGGAAAAGAGCCTGATTCTTCTCCCAAAGAATAATGGGAGATATCTCAGAGAGAAGAAAAGAACAAGAATTCACTGTCTCCTAGGATTCTCCTATATCTAAATTTTTTTTTTTTTACTGTCCATGTCAACCTGAGAAACCAAATGAACATGCAATAGCTCAGTGCACCCTAGACTTTCCTTTCTCCTGACGTCCCCACCATGTACAACCCTGCCCTTCCCCGTTTGTTCAGTATAGATGGAAGGAGCAATTGGGTCTCATGCTTCGACTGACAGATGAATGAGTGACCAGGAATTGGTTAGCTCAACAGCCACCATTCCTACAAAATTGGTTTAAAAAAAAAACAACAAAGAAACTAATAAAAGCCTTCCTGGTGAGGAACTTTAAACCTTTAGACCAGCTCAAAGCCTCTGATTTCCCTTTTTTAACTGCACCAAATTCCAAGAACCAGAACACTGTTTGTGAGATTGCTTAGAGGGATCCCAACGATGTACCAACCAACCCTACATGAATCTGAACCTACATGAACACTATTTCTTTTTTTTTTTTTTTTAATTTTTTTTTTCAACCTTTATTTATTTTTGGGACAGAGAGAGACAGAGCATGAACGGGGGAGGGGCAGAGAGAGAGGGAGACACAGAATCGGAAACAGGCTCCAGGCTCTGAGCCATCAGCCCAGAGCCTGACGCGGGGCTCGAACTCACGGACCGCGAGATCGTGACCTGGCTGAAGTCGGACGCTTAACTGACTGCGCCACCCAGGCGCCCCCATGAACACTATTTCTAATGAACATTTTTAGTAAGAAGTAATATGTACTCATGGCAATGACAGGCAATTAAGATTTTGCTTTCAGCAAAACCTATAAAGGTAAAGAGTCAACTCATTTATGTGGAGGGAAAGGAGCTCTGCCGAGTGCTGAGACGTAGATCTAAATCAAGCCTTAGATGGAGAGAAAACCAAGGCTTCCACCCATGTGCTCCTCCAGGACTCCAACGTGTGCCAATGCCAGGGGGTCCTAGAGCCTGCAGAGAGAGAAGAATGCGAGACCCAGGATGATAAAATCCTCACCTAGATCTGAGGAAAAGTGTCATCAATAGACCATTCACCCAAGCTCTCAAAAAAGATGAGAGGGTAAAATAAGGCTGCAGTTTATACCCAGACACCTGGGGCAGGCAGGATAATTGGGGCTCACCAGACTCAGGGCAGAAGGACATGGAAGTCATTCCAAGTCCCATTCACCCATGGAAACAGGGCTGTTTAGTACACTAGTTAGAACAGACTCAAGGGCCAAGGGTGAGCCTGCAGGCAGATGGGCCAGGCTGGGAGGGGCACGGTCATGATGAATCAGGTACTTAGAAGCAAGGCTGCAGCCCAGGAAAGCGGCATGCATTTGTATGGTCCCTTTCAAAATCGATATGCGAGCTCTACAGCCTACGTGCCCGGAAGCAGCACTTCATTTACAGGAGCTGCCGATGGGCTGAGTCACTGGTTAAGTGATGCTTGAATAGAAATCGCTCTGAAGCACATACTCCCTTCCTTCCTTGAACACTCACTGAGCATGTACAAGATGCTGGAGTCTGAAGATGAACAGGTGGTCAGTGCAGACACATCAATCCCCACAACATGTTAAAGGACCACAGAAAGTACGGGTGCCTGGGTGGCTCAGTGGATTAAGCATCCAACTTTGGCTCCGGTCATGATCTCACGCTTCATGAGCTCAAGCCTTGCGTGGGGCTCTATGCTGATGGCTCAGAGCCTGGAGCCTGCTTTGGACTGTGTCTCCCTCTCTCTCTGCCCCTCCCCTGCCCACGCTCGCTCGCTCTCTCTCTCTCTGAAAAATAACCATTAAAAAAAAATTTTTTTTTAAGAAAAGGACCACAAAGTTGAAGGCCCCTATGCTAGCTTCTTCCTTTACACTTAGCAAGGGGATTTCAGCCTGAAAGTCAAGGTTTGCACTGACAACAGCCTTCAGGGTTTTGTTTGTTTTGTTTCTTTTTTTTTTTTTTTTTTTACCAAGTCTTACCTTGGTGGCTGTTTTTTTAAGAGGCTTGTCTGCTAAATTCATTTTACGTGTAGTTTTTTTACTAACTGGATTTTATCAAGTATTTAATATGGATTATGTTAAGTGCACAACAACATGCAGAAACTTCAGGATCTGATTTTTTTTTTATTACATGAAATTTATTGTCAAATTAGTTTCCATACAACACCCAGTGCTCATCCCAAAAGATGCCCTCTTCAATGCCCATCACCTACCCTCCCCTCCCTCCCACCCCCATCAACCCTCAGTTTGTTCTCAGTTTTTAAGAGTCTCTTATGTTTTGGCTCTCTCCCACTCTAACCTCTTTTTTTTTCTTTTTTTTTTCCTTCCCCTCCCCCATGGGTTTCTGTTAAGTTTCTCAGGATCCACATAAGAGTGAAACCATATGGTATCTGTCTTTCTCTGTATGGCTTGTTTCACTTAGCATCACACTCTCCAGTTCCATCCACGTTGCTACAAAGGGCCATATTTCATTCTTTCTCATTGCCACGTAGTACTCCATTGTGTATATAGACCACAATTTCTTTAGGATCTGATATTTTTAAAACTTAGCACTATGTTAACTATAGAATGAACGAGGACTTCTTAACATTTTCACGTGGCAGCTATGAAGGACCTATCATGCTTTCTCATTGTGCTTAGGAATAGTAAACGGCAACATTGCACTAAGCTGAGCAAGACACTGACTCTTTTAAAGGAAAAATTTTCCCCCATTTACCACCTACTCACCTTAAGACCCAAGTGCCCAGTGAGTGTTTGAGAATGAACTGGAAGTAGATTAATTTCTGGAGTGACTTCTATTTAACACCAAATGCATCACATCCCTGGTCTGAGTAACTTGTTTAAACTGTGATATTTCTTTGGGGCACCTGGGTGGTTCAGGCTTAAGTGTCTGACTCTTGATTTTGGTTCAGGTCATGATCTCACAGTTTGTGAGTTTGAGCCCCACATCGGGGCTCTGTGCTGACAGTGCAGAGCCTGCTTGGGATTCTCTCTCTCTGCCCCTCCCCCACTCACTCTGTCTCTCTCTCAAAAATAAACAAACTTAAAAAAAAAAAAGAATACTTCTGCCACTATAAAACTACAATAACATTTCAAATAAATGTAATCGGGGTGCCTGGGTGGCTCAGTCAGTTGAGCGTCCGACTTCGGCTCAGGTCACCATCTCGCGGTATGTGAGTTTGAGCCCCACGTCAGGCTCTGTGCTGACTGCTCAGAGCCTGGAGCCTGTTTCAGATTCTGTGTCTCCCTCTCTCTCTGACCCTCCCCCGTTCATGCTCTGTCTCTCTCTGTCTCAAAAATAAATAAACGTTAAAAAAATTTTTTTTTAAATAAATGTAATCAAGGTGATTTTTAAAAAGGCTACAAAACTTCAATTTAATGAATCTATTTTAAAATGGCAGGTGCTGATGTGACTCTAGAAGGTCAGTGCTGGGGCACACCTTGCCTGTGGCATTATTGTGGGCACATGAGCTGTACTCCCAGTACTTCTCTCTACTGAAACTACCACAGAAAGGCCTTTGCTTGTCCGGCACTAGGTGACAATCCCGGTCCTTCCTGTGGAAAGGAATCTCGTTGCATATGTCCTAGGTCCACCTCTGTTCTTGCACTGGCATGTGACAATTAATATCTGCTGTTCTGCTATTCCGGGATCTCTTTACCACACACATGACCACAGGGTGTTCATTCCCTTCTAATTATTTAATCGATTTCACAGCACTGTGCCTCCCTGCTGTCTCTAACTTCAGCCCCTCTTCTATTCAGAGGCAGGTGCTGAAATGCCTCCCAAAATCAGACTTGGAATCATAGCCCCAAGGTTCCAAGAGCCCATATGAAGTTCTAAAATCTTCACCAAAGGCAAAAATTAAAGTCTAAAGTACCTTTAGAATGGTCTCACTTTGCAAGTCAAGCATGAGATCCATGGCTTTATCTATACAGCCCTGTAGACTAATTCTTACACTCACTGAAGTTTGAGAACCACTGAAACAGACTATAGGCAAGAACAAAAGGGATGTCTCTCCATAGAAGTTTGGGCAGCCAAGCCAATCCACGCCGCAGAGAAGTGTAGTACCCGGGGATACACGGGAGGCCAGTACAGAATGCCAAAATGTTCTTCTTGCTGGGAGAATCCACCCTTTTGTCTTCTAGTATGGAGTTTCTAAACCTATGTTAGTACATGTGTTCATGTTGTGAGATCTAAATAAGATAACTGTGGACTCTCATCCTAGGACAGGTATACAAAGTAACTTGTTAGATTACAAGTGCATGCGTGCCATTTGGTTAATTCAGTATTGCACGGCAGGTTGATGGATTTTCCTTGTTAAGTCCCATAATTAACTCACACCAAAACCTCTTTCTCTAAAATCTCCTTTTTGAAAAATGTTAATCTTGTTGAAACATACAATTCTATATGTTATTTACTGAAAAACAAAATGAATCTTATTAAAATTCAAGGTCATATTACACTGTGCCCAAAGAATCATTCTGCCATCAGGCTAAGAATCAGAAGAAACATATGGTGTACATAAAGTTGTCATGTGCAAGCAAGCAAAAAGAATATCTACTTATTCAGATGGAGAGGCAAGAGGTGACAGGGTGGCTCAGTCAGTTAGGCATCTGACTTTGCTCAGGTCATGATCTGGCAGTCTGTGGGTTTGAGCCCCACGTCGGGCTCTGTGCTGACAGCTGGGAGCCTGGAGCCTACTTCGGATTCTGTGTGTGTCTCTCTCTCTCTGCCACTCCCCCGACTCGCACTCTGTCCCACACTCATGCTCTCTCGCTCACTCTCTCTCTCTCTCTCTCAAAAAATAAAAATTTTTTAAAAATTTTATTGCTAAGATGGAGAGGCTGAAATATGATAACCGATATATTGCCCTTAATTAAACCAAACCCACAATCAGAATATTTGGTCTGCATAATTTTCCAGAAGACATTTTAACGTCGTGGCCTCTTAAAGCAATATGGTTTCTGCAGGAAGTGCGCCCCTGGTCCTGCAGATGTCTCTTGCTTCAATAGGGTTTGGACGGTACAGACCCAGGGACACCCCTTCTACCAGCCTGCGACCACCCTCTAAACATTTTTTCAGTCACAACCTTCAGAGCCATCTTCTCAGCCACGCTTTGCCTCCAGGATGAGCCAACACCCTATTTTGAGCTTAGCTCCTTATTACCGATCAACCACGAGCACCCAGATTCATCAGAATCATTCCACCGAGGTGGAGGCCGCCATCAGACACCTGACCAACATGCATCTGCGGACCTCCCACACCTACCTCTCTCTGGGCTTCTATTTCCACCACGACCATGTGGCTCTGGAGGGCTGGGCCACTTCTTCCACAAGCTGCCTTAGGAGAAGCCTTTGGAGGGTCCTGAGTCCACTTGAAGATGCAAAACCAGTGTGGTGGCCATGCCCTCTTCCAGGATGGGCAGAAGCGTCCCAGGATGAGTGGGGTAAAGCCTTGGATGCCATGGAAGCCACCCTGGTTATGGAGAAGAACCTGAACCAGGCCCTTTTGGATCTGCACGCCCTGGCTTCTGCCTGCACAGGCCTCCATCTCTGACTTCCTGGACAACCACTTCCTGGATGAGGAGGTGAAACTCATCAAGAAGATGGCGACCACCTGACTCTCATCTGTAAGCTGGCTGGCCCCCAGACTGGGCTGGTTGAGTGTCCCTTCCAGAGGCTCACCTTCAAGCATCAGTAGGAGCCCTTGAAGCCCAACAGCCTTTGAGGGGCCCCTCTAGCATCGCCTGGGCCAGGGCTTGTGGCTGAACTTCTCCTTGCAGCCACTAGGCAGCTTTTTAGCCACCCTGGAGCCCTCTCCCAAGCCTTGGACCAAATAGAAACAACAAAGCTTTTTGTAGCCAAAAAAAAAAGCAAAATGGTGTCGGTAAATATTCAATTATAAGAACTAAAAGGCATGACTGTGCCAAATTTTGCCCTGTTTCTACCCACCAGCCTCCTACCACCAGGATAAATTTTCATTCTTATATTAATTGCCTTTGCTGCTTCTACAGCCACTTAGCTCTGGTCATCTCCCATCCAAAAGCCTGGTCCTGTCCAGTCACCCTTGTGTCAACATGAAGGCCCTAACCACTTGGGCCATCCCACTTAGAAACCAGGACATCTCTCCCTTACCTCACATCCAGGCGACCACCAGCCCTGCTATCTGCTCTGGCTGGCCTCTCCTCACCTGCAGAGCCCCCCTCCTGGTTCAGACCATCAACATCTCCCACCTTAACTACTGAAATACCCTCATAATTGCATGCGCTTGTGCTCCCAATCAACCTATTTTCTACACCGCAGCAGAGCGATCTTTTTTCTTTTTAATTTTTTTTTAATGTTTATTTATTTCTGAGAGAGACAGAGACAGAATGCGAGTGGGTTAGGGACAGAGAGAGAGGGAGACACAGAAGCAGAAGCAGGCTCCAGGCTCTGAGCTGTCAGCACAGAGCCCAACGCGGGGCTCGAACTCACGAGCTGTAAGATCATGGCCTGAGCCGAAGTCATAAGCTCAACCGACTGAGCCACCCAGGCGCCCCCAGGCGCCTCAGCAGAGTGATCTTAAAGTGCAAATCAATCGTGTCCCTCATTTGACCCTTTTACTTATTGCCCTTTTCTCCCAGAATCATAATAGAATCCCTCCCTACCTGCCAGGCATGTTTCTCATGATCTGACCCCTGCCACCTTCTCTAGCCACAACACAGGCCACTTCCCACCCCCACCCTTCCCCCCCCCCCCCCCCCCCCCCCCCCCCCCCCCCCCCCCCCCGCTCACCACATCTGGGCACCCTCAGACTTGCTAAGGCCCCAGCTCTGTGGCTTTTCAGGGGCTTTGCACCTCCTTGGTCGTCAGCCTGCAGTGCCTGTCCCTCCCAAGAAGCCTGAGCCTCTCCTATACTTCCAGACTGCTACCCTTATTACATCATTTTATGATGTGACCAGTATAATTATGGCACCCCAAAGATAACCATGCTCTAATCTTTGGAACCTGTGAATAGGTTATCTTACATGGTACAAGGGGCCATGCAGCTGTGATTAAGAATCTTGAGATGGGGAGATTGTCCCAGATAATCCAAGTGGGCCAGATATAATCACATGCGTCCTTGAATGCAGAGAGCCTTTCTCACGTATAGTCAGAGAGAAGTGACATTGCTGACTTTGAAGATGCAGGAAGGGGCCATGAGTCATGGAAAGCAAGCAGCTCTAGAAGCTGAAAAAGGCAAGAAAATGGAACTTCCCCTAGAGCCTCTGCCCACGTCTTGGTTTTAGCCTGGTGAGGCCCATGTTAGATTTCTGATCCACAGAACTGTAAGATAATAAATGTGTGTTGTTTTAAGCCCCTAAGTTTGTGACAAATTTGTTATAACAGCCAGAGGACACTAACACACATGATATTTGTGGTATTTGTCATCCCTCTAATATTAGGAATTATTTATACCATGTGGTATAAAGGCTCTGGAGTCAGACAGCCTGGGTCAAGCTCCCACTTTGCCACTCACTAGCCAGATGGCTTTGGGCAGTTAAGCTAACAAGCTTAAGCTAAGCTTCTAGTCCCTGATCCATAAGAAAGGGATAATAATGCTTATCTCCAAGGGTGGTCATGAGAATTCAGTAAGATAATACGAAGAAGCACTTAGCATAATGACTAGCACAGAGTAAGCCTTCAATAAGAGTAGGCCACCATGAGTGTTGTGATTGTAGGTTGTGTGACTATTTCTTTGCTCTCATAAGATTATAAACTCTGTGAAGATAGGCACCGTGACTTTATTGCTCATTGCTGTATTTCCAGGCCCAAGCACAGAGCTGGATGGAGTAGGTAGTCAGTGTAGAAATGGATGGATGGATGGATGGATGGATGGATGGATGGATGGGTTTACATGTTAACTACTTTAGGTCCCAAGCATTACATAAGGCCTAATTCACCTGGTCAGCTCAACAATATGAGCTGAGTGGCTGCTGTGCATGGTAGGCATTTTGCCTTGTGCTGATGAATAGAAAAGGAAAAACACCCCCCATCAATCCTCAGTTTGTTCTCAGTTTTTAAGAGTCTCTTATGGTTTGGCTCTCTCCCTCTCTAACTTTTTTTTTCCTTCCCCTCCCCCACGGTCTTCTGGTAAGTTTCTCAGGATCCACCTAAGAGTGAAAACATACGGTATCTGTCTTTTTCTGTATGACTTACTTCATTTAGCATAACACCCTTCAGTTCCATCCATGTTGCTACAAAGGGCCATATTTCATTCTTTCTCATTGCCACGTAGTACTCCATTGTGTATATAAACCACAATTTCTTTATCCATTCATCGGTTGATGGACATTTAGGCTGTTTCCATAATTTGGCTATGCTATCAACATTGGGGTACAAGTGCCCCTATGCATCAGCACTCCTGTATCCCTCAGGTAAATTCCTAGCAGTGCTATTGCTGGGTCATAGGGTAGGTCTATTTTTAATTTTTTGAGGAACCTCCACACTGTTTTCCAGAGCAGCTGCACCAGTTTGCATTCCCACCAACAGTGCAACAGGGTTCCCGTGTCTCCACATCCTCTCCAGCATCTATAGTCTCCTGATTTGTTCATTTTAGCCATTCTGACTGGCATGAGGTGATATCTCAGTGTGGTTTTGGGTGATGGGCATTGAGGAGGGCACCTGTTGGGATGAGCACTGGGTGTTGTATGGAAACCAATTTGACAATAAATTTTGTATTTAAAAAAAAACTTAAAAACAAATAAATAAAAATATATTGAGAAAAAAAAGGAAAGGAAAAACAAAGTGCCCCTTATTGTCTGTGACTTACAGCAGCCCAGAGTTCTCAATGGGTACATACAAGGCAAAAGCACTAGATGGCATGGACTGAGTGTCATGAAAGTGACAAGCCAGAGACCCCTCAGAGATATAAAAGACGATATGGTCTCATCTATTTTGGGTGATCTGAGAAGCTTTTTTGGAGGTGATGAGATGTGAGAGGGTATTTGAGTCTGGGCAAAGTTTCTATCAGATGAGAGCAAAGAAGGAAAAGCATTCTGGTTATGTTGGAGGAATAGGAGACAGCAGCCTGCAAGAGTTAAGTCTGACCCATTTTTTAGATGGTTTTGAACACCAGCTAAAGACTCTGGGCTGCCCCCTAAACGCAGGGAGAACAGGTGATGAGTTCAGATCCAGGAAGCAGCACAGTGGAGCAAATCAATAAGATGATGGCAGGACTGGGCTGGACAAACAGCCATCCCACCTCATACACCATGTGGGGGTACAATTACTAGGTTTTAAAGATGGGGGCAAAACCAGATGGTAAGACATTGCTGATCTTCACTTTCAAAACGTCTCTGGAATTTGTTGTTTTGACGGCCAGATCTGGATCCTCGCCCTTGACGGTCTTGAGCTTTGTTCACTAGCCTGGGTAGCAATCTCTGTGCTCTCACCAGCTCCCTGGGCCACGCAGCTCCTCTTTTGTGGGCTCCCACTGTGAACCTATTCAGATGCTTCTCCCAAAGTGCTGGTGTTTTCCTCTCAAGCTCTCAGCAGGGCCCTTTTAGGGTTCAGTCAGCGTAGAGCCTGTCTGAGAGCCTTGAAAGTATAATAAAGGGTAAGTCAGCAGTCCTTGCCAAGAACCCCAAAACCTTAGTCTGTGGGCGATAACCCTCCCCATCTGGACATAAAAGCAGCCTCCCTTAAAAAAGCAAGTTTTGTCTCATCAGCGACTGACACAGAGCTGCGGGTGAAACCCAGCCCGATCCTGGGAATCTGCTTGCACACAGACAGGTACAGAACCTTTCTCCACCCCTGACTTGTGATGCCAAACTCTACTGTAAAACATTTACTCGAGAAAAGTCTCCAAGTGGGGTTTATTTCTATTACAAATAGCACTCGAATATTTCCCAAATGTTTTCTGAAATCAGTCCCGTGCACTTTTTAAAAGTTCTGTGTTTCCAAATTCTTTTGAAATGTGTAGTGATCAATGCAGGTTTTGAGTTGAGTATTCCTGCTCATGCCACATTTTCACCTAATTTCCAATCTTTTGTGGTATCCTTGATTAGTAAGGTACTTGATGTTATCTTTTACTGTGGGCCCTTGAATGTAGAAAAATGTTGAAATGACTCATCGATCATAATAAAAGACTTCAAAGGGATCCAAGTTAAACCTCAGGATTCTGAGGCACACACTAGACAGAAAATTTCTTGTATTTCAACCTCAGGACAATGAGACTAGTGGAGAATTTTGCTAAAAATGCCTAATGAGTATGTTAGTCACATCTAAAAATCATCTGTTGTCCACATGTTCACATTATATATATGTGTGTTGCCTCTATATATAGGGGATGGGGGGCTGTGGGGGGAGTGCGTTGCCTCCGCCAACCATTTATAGTGTAGCAAGATGTAGTTTCAACTATTCATTTCCACTGATCCAATCCCTGAACATCAGAGGTCGCTGTAAAAGAAAAATAAAGTGACTCCCTTGGGATGGAAGCCTTGCCCCCAACCAAACCAGAGATGCTGCAAAGCACCTGATTCACACTTTGTCTCTATGGGCTCCAGTTTGAAACACAAAGTTGAAATCCATTAAATGATTGCCTTAAATCCCAATTCAGAAACACTTTTCTGTCGTACTTATATGAATTCTGCCTTATGTTTTTCAAAGTCACCAAGTATTTGGCTGGATTAAATGTTTAAAAAGACAAAAGATATCCATTGTGTGTTTGGTGTTAATAAAGCTTTTAGAAATAATGTAGTGCAGGTTAAAAAATGAACACGATAAAAAATAAAGGACTCTCTTTTTATTAGAACTTGAAATTTCTGACCACAAGGAAAAAAGTCTGTAACTATGTGTGGTGATGGATGATAACTAGACTTAGTGTAGTGATCATTTCTAAATTTATACAAATATTGAATTATATTGTTGTACACTTGAAACTCATATAAGGTCGTATGTCAATTATACTTCTAGGAAAAACAAGAACTTCCCTTTGGAAATATACATTTAAAGGACAGGATCTTTCTTTTAAATGTTTCTTTATTTATTCTGAGTAGGGGAGGGGCAGAAAGAAAAGGAGAAAGAGAGAATACCAAGCAGGCTCTTTGCCATCAGCACACAGCCTGACATGGGGCTGAATCCCACGAACCGTGAGATCTTGACCTGAGCCAAAACCAAGAGTTGGACACTTAACTGACCCAGCCACCTCGGCGCCCCTAAAGTACGTGATCTCTATATACAGGCTTTCAGTTATGGAACAAACAACTCACAGGAATAAAAGGCAGAGCATAAGGAATACAGTCAAAGATACTGCAGTAACGTTGCATGGTGACAGATGGTAGCTATACTCATGGTGGGCACAGAATAATGTATAAACTTTGAACCACTGTGTTATATACACCTGAAACTAATGTAATGTTGTGTGTCAACTGTACTCAAATAAAAAATATATGTAAATATGATACATGTCTTCCATTTCTTGCCATGGATTTAATGAGGAGTCGCTAAATGGGAGGAGCCAAAGGGCAATGGACACATCCCTTGGGTGTCCACAAGCTCAAAAGAAAATGGACACCTAAGTGCCTGTAGTGCCGGGCTGACTTGGCGAATAGCAAACTGGGGTTGTAAGTGACATCAAGGCTGCAAGGAAAAGGTAATCTGTGCTCACTGGTGGAATCAGGAATCACGTGGTGTTTCCATTCACCCAAGGTCTTAAAGGGTAAGTAGGACTTCAACACGAGAGAAGTCCCCAGCCAAGCATAGCACAGTCATAGGCCAAGAGCATGAGAAGGATGGCTCAGCTGTAAGGCAGCTGGTACTGGGGCCTCCGGGGGGCAGGTAAGGGGGCTGGGAGTACAGGGGTGGTGATAGCACCTGCCCTTACAGTGGTAGATTAGAGTCAGGTTGTAAAGGGTTCCAGATGTGTGTAGGGAGTTAGGACATTTCTCTGCAGAAAATGGGTCCAGAGAAGGTTTTGAACAAAGAAGGACTTTAGAAAAATGAATCCTACAGTGAGCCGAAGGACAGCATGAAGCTTGGAAGGAGGAGGAAAGATTCGCTGGGAGGGGAGCGTCTGCCTTATGCAAAAATCAGGTGGGTTTTAACATGAAAATTGATGGTGGAGACAGGAAGGAGAGCGGGTACGGTTCAGCAGTAAGTCAACATTGGGTAACTGATATCATCGGGGGGGCAGAGGACGGCTCAAAACTTTCCAACTGGGAGAGATGGAGAGATAGGGAATTAAGGAAGACAGAGAAGGCAAGAGAAAATGCAGATGTGAAACCAATTAAGTAATTAATGTTTCCTTTTTTTAAAAGTGATGCCTGATTTGACTCCTAAAGTCTTCAGGTTCACTGGTCAAAAAGAAAAAGGCAAACACACACACACACACACACACACACACACACACACACACTAGAAAAAGAGGAAAGCATGAGCATAGCCACAGAGGTGAGAGTCTGAGGCTGTCAGAATAGCAGGAGGAGAGGACGGTGGCATAGACTCAGGCCAAGTGGCAGGATGGCAGAGGGACAAATGTGAGAAATCTTTCGTAGGCAAAAATCAATAACATCTGATGATGTAGGGGATAAGAGAGATGGGGAGGATCAAGAAAGTATCTCAGGTTTCAAGCTTAAGTGACCCCTGGGATTTTGCTCCCACATTGGAAATGGAGAATAAATGTGAAGGAGGAGACAAGTCAGGGAAAGATGATGGATGCCACTTTGACCCTGCTGAGTTTAAGGGGCGGGGGAGCCAGTGGGGACAGTTTCTATCCCGACAGAGACATGCAGAGCTGAGCCGAGAGAACCAATGAGACGAAGACACAAAGCATTACATTGTTGGCAGCAAAGTAAACCCTGCCTGTGTGGCATCACTCTGAAAGAGCAAAGAGAAAGAGAGCACACATCTCTCTCTCTATGCAGACAAAACAACCAAACACTGAGCGCCATGTAGGTCAGAAGAAAAGAAATAATCCAAAAACAGTTGTCATAAAGAGGTTATCGATACCATCAGACCACACGGAACTAAAAACTGTAGCAAAGGACAAGTTACTGATTCACTCATCAGCATGCCACCTGCTATTCCACTGACAATTTAATCATCTGGCTGAGCAACAATTTGGCATTTCATGACTTCCTGCCAATCTATGGAAACGCCACCAGGATATCTGGAGGGACGCCTCCTGCCTCTCGAACCCATATGCCATTTTAATCGACGCTTCACACTTTGAACATTCTGTATGGTAAGGTGATCGGAAAGGCAACATCATTTACAGAACAGATTAGAAAATGTCCATCTAACGCTCTACTTGAAGACAAGAGGGTTCTTTATCCTAGGACCCTATTAATAAAAGTTTAAGAGTTGAGGTGTTCTTGATGAACAAAAATGTGTCACTTAGTACAGCTGGTGAAACAGATCTCCTGCTGGGATTCAGCCACTGAACTTTTGTGTGCTCTGCCTGAGCAGCCCATGGACCGAGCTCTCTTTTGGAGACTCGCATAAATGTGGAAAGTGAATGACATCACCTTCAACGGGTGCTCTCAGACGAGCTGACACCACATTTAACAGAAGCCCAAAAAATGCAGGAACTCAATCAGCTCAAATAGACATGGCGGCCGAACTTGATCTGCCAGGAATTCTCCCACCTAGAGCTCTATGAAACAATAAATGTCTAGAACCTTCTGGTTTTCAATTATTAAATGGAGCAACTTCTGTAACCAAAGTCAAATAACCTCACAAGGCTTGCTGACCACCCTTTGCGATAGAAACACCCAATAGTACGAACGGGTAACGGTGATCCGGGCTCCAAGCCCGGGAGAGGGAGAGAGGGAAGGGAAGCAGGGTCTCAGACTGCCCTTAACCCTTAATTACAGGACGGAGCGGCTCATTCACAGCTTCCCTGCCTGAGTTCTCTATCTCCCCGGCCGTCTCTGCCCCCCGCCCGCCACCCCCCTGGGGAGGTTGTGTCCTTCTTTCATTTCTTGTGTCAGATTTCGGGCTGACACGTGGTAATTGATTCCGTTGCTGGTTAGACGGGTGTTAAGTGGGAGGGATGAAGTTTCAGTGAAAACAAATAGCACTTCATGGGTCTGACCTTTCCTCTTTGGAGCTTTTGTTGTGGTCGGCTCTGGGGTGTGCAGTTCAAGCGCGTGCGAGCCCATCGCGTCTCTGCCTGCAGTCGCCTGGTTCACCTTCATCAGCTCCCGCCGAGCCCACGGCAGCTGGACTGTCTCCGTGTCGCTTCCGGCTTGATGACGGTCCCGCGGCAGGTGGAAGCTCCAATTTGCACCCGAGAACCGGTATCCCAGAGGCCCAGGTGGCTGAGCATGGCCTGAGCCTTGTAGGGTCACGCGCCTTCATGGAGATGACCTCCACTCGGAGGATAAGACTTGGCCCTTCAATGACAGCACGCCTGTCAAGAGCCACTTCCAGTCTGTGGCACAATCTCAGTATTCTGCTCCATCCACCCAAAGGAGGCATCAGTGCTGCGCCTCGACCGCTGTGAAATTCAAAGTGGCCTCAACAGAATGAATACTTTTGGCTTATTGTCATGAATGCCCTCTGCATTTCCCAGATCCCCTTCAGGACCGAAGGGTGCCCTTCTCCAGGGCTGGGAGGTGGTCCGTCCTCTGCAGATGCTGCCCTTGGTTGAAGGGTGCCACCTTGCACAAGATCACACCCTTTTCCTGGGACAGCTGGAATGCAAGGACCCACCGACAGGTCAGGAGCATGACAGCCGGACCCTCCTGCTCTGACTCAGCACGATGCTGAGGGCCAGGCCAACTTCCCATGGGGTAACAGCAGCATTGCTCAGCCTCTTCTCTGCCCCTTGCTGCTTCCTTCCCTCCTCCTCGGTCACAAGAGTGCCCCCTGACAAACATCCCACACGCTAACACCCCCCTCAGAGTCTGCCTCCCAGGAATCCAGCCTGACGCCAGAAGTGCCGTGAAAAAGTGGAGGCTTGTTGATAGGATTTTGGAGCTGCATCACCCACTGCCTGGCCAGTGATAAAGACCTCATCACATAGCCCATGGCTCAAGGAGGCAGTGTAATTGCTGAAACTTCCAGCATAGTGAACTAAGGTAGCCTATGGGGCAGGAAACGGCCAAGCATCAGCTGCTGGAGAAATCCCTATGGAATTTTTATCTTTCTCATCTTTATCAAGAAATGAGACTGGGTGACTGTTGCCGGGGCTACTGATGTTGGGGAGATTGACCAGGAAGGCCTGAGGACATTAACTCTCAGTTGAATGCTAAGCATGGCAGCCAGAAGGTCCCCTTGCCAGTCTGGGAAGGGACTCTGCCATATGTATTCAAATTGCAGAGAAAGCTAAGGATCAGGCCCAGGACTTAGTCATAAAAATACCAGAACTCCACAGAACTTTATCCTACAACCCGGTAACTCTGTTAGGGCAAAACTCAGAGCTCCTGTATGGAGGGACAGAAGAATGACACCTTGGAATACAGGGTGGGGCTATCCAGGGTGATGACCTCCAGTCTTGAAGGCTAGAACTCTCTGAGCCTCCAAAGAGGTCACTGCTCCCCATCAGAGCTAGTGCCTCCTGATTGCAGGAGGACATTGTGCAGAGACCTCTACCCTGCGAGATACACACACACACACAGAGGATCTGTCCCCTCCTCACCTCGAGCCCTAGAATTAGGTCACAACATGATGGGCCAAGGAAATGCTGGGCTTTCCGAGGAGGGAAAGGAATAGACCCTGAGGAGCTGCGGGCTCCAGGCAACACATACTGGCAGGAGCCAGAAGAGGAGGCAGGGGCCAGGCCCTCAGGGCTCTGGATCAGGGACAGAACACAAAGCTGCAGAAGCAAGAGTTTATCAACAAGAGAACGTTATTCTGTGATCCAGATACAACACCTGTATCAGTTTGCTCAGGCTGCTGTAACAAAATACCATAGACCGAGTGGCTTCAACTACAGAAATTTATTTCCTGCCAGTCCTGGAGTCTAGAAAATTGATATCAAAGTGTCAGTAGGGTTAGTTTCTTCTGAGGGTCCCTCTCCTTGGCTTGTAGGCGGCCGCCTTCTCCCTGTGTCCTCACATGGCCACTCTCCTCTGTGTGTATCGACATCCCAATCTCCTCTTCTTATCAGGACACCCGTCAGATTAGATGAGGGCCCACCCTAATGACCTCATTTTAATTTAATTATTCCTTTGAAGACCCTGCATGCAACTACTATCACATTCAGAGGTACCGGGGGGGGGGGGGGTTAGGACTTCAACATATGAATTGATGGGGGTGGTGGGGGACACATAACAACACCCCAACAAAAACTTCAAGAGGCAAAATTAGCATGCTGCTGGGTGGCTCTTGGAAGCTTGGAGCAAACGATGGCCATACTGAGGAAGTAGAAGTGCCAGGACCACCACGATGGACAACGAAGGACGAGTAGAAAGGCTCAGGGGATCAGGGGAGAGGACAGGTTGAATGCACAGAAAGGCCAGAAAACCCAGTAGATGCTGTTCCACGGGAGACCCCCGGGCATTCCACATGCTGAAGCGAGGAGGAGTGAGCTGGCGAGAGCCGACAGCACCACTGAAAAGCTTCTCTGCAGGGCCGGGCGGCAGGAGACGGCCGCACAGGAACAGCATGACAGGACCCAAAATAGGAGAATCCAGCAGCCGTCAGGAGCTGGACCGACAACTGTCCCGAGGAGTGCATGCCCAGGGGTGATCTGGGCAGAGAGAAGAGATGAATCTTAGAGAACAGCACCCCCAGAGGCTGGCAGAGCAACCAACCAAAGTATCGCTCTGTCCATCCTCCCAGAGGACTCTGCCCTGGAGGATGGGGACACTGGGTGAGTGAACCCATTCTCTAGCCATTACCCTGGTCCCCACAGGAATCATGGGGATGGGATGGGCAGTGGCAAACCCCCACACAGATAAGAGCTACCATAGTGAAGAAGTCCAAGGGGAAGTCTCTAAAACTGCCCCCACCCCAGCCAAGAGAGCAAATCCAAAACAATATCATATCCTGGGGTGGATTTTAAAGCTGAGAATTGCCCTCAAAGACTCACAGGATACACAGAGCGGCCCCTATCCCATCACCATTGAATTAATCAGCCTGGTATCTGCAGAAATCAGATGGGTACTGGAGGATGATGGTCTCCCACAAACTTAGGCAGCCAGCCACAGCTGGCACTGAGGCTTCCTGGCCTGACGGTGTAACCTCACTTAAGCATACGTTCGGGTACAAAGAATGCAGCCTTTGATCTGGGGACTGTGCCCTTTTGGTTCCTATCAAAAGAGAATAGCAAACCATTCACATTAACTCAGAACAGACAAAGGTAGTCACTTGCAGTGTTGACTCGGGGCTATGTTAACTCTCCCCTCTGTGTCACCATGCAGTCTGAGGAGGCCTGGACCAGCTGGCCGTCTGTAGAACATCACCGTGGTGACGACATCGTGTGAACGGGACCGAAGAAGCAACAAGTGGCAAATACACTGGCGCCTTCATAAGTCAGACTCACCCAATAAACACAATGGAAGTAACTCCCCGAGGACTCAGGGCCCTGCCACATCAGTATCCTTTTTAAAGGTCCCAGATCTGGGGCATGCCAGGATATCTTAGCCAAAGAACAGAACAAATTATTGGACCTCACTCTTCCTAAAACAAAGACCTCAGCACAACACTGGGTGGGTTTCTTTGGGTTCTCTGGGTTCCACAGTTAGGAGTACTGCTCGCATCCATTTCAAAGGGACACAAAAGTTTTGAATAGGGACCAAACTGGAAAAGGGTCTGCAAAGAAAGGCCCAGGCTGCAGGGCAAGTGACTTAAAACTTGAGCCTTGTGGACCAGCAGATGCTGTGGCATTAGAAGCATTAGAGATGAGGGGTGCCTATGTGGCTCGGTGGATTAAGCGGCCGACTTGATCTCAGGTCATGATCTCATGGTTCATGAGTTCAAGCCCCGTGTCGGGCTCAGAGCCTGGAGCCTGCTTTGGATTCTTTGTCTCCTTCTCTCTTGCCTCTCTGCTGCTTATTCTCTCTCTCTCTCTCTCTCTCTCTCTCTCAAAAATAAACATTTAAAAAAATTTTTTTACAGCATTAGAGATGGAAAAAGACACTCCCAGCTCAGACCCATAGAGTTCCAGAATAGGCCATGTCAACTACAGCAAATAACTACACAACTTTAGAGAAAACGGCTCCTAGCATGCTACTGGGCCCTGGAAGAAATGGAGTACCTGACCCCGGGACATCAAGTAACCAGTCATCCATGACAGGCTGGGCTGCATCACACCCATAAAGCCACATGGTTGGGCAGCCCCAGCTGCAATTCCTTGTAAAACAGACATCCGTACCAAGGGCCATACAAGCCATACAGGCAGGTAGCCCAGACCCACATTACTCACCACTGTTGCTAAGTACCTCTCCGTAGCTCATACCTACTGCCACATGCAATGTCTGTTATGAACAGCTGACAGAGGAGGGAAAAGACCACGCTTGATTTATCCTGGGGTCCACTGAATATGAGGGTACAAGCGGAAATTCGCCAGCGGCTGCGATATGGCCTCCTTCACAGGGTAGCCTTGAAAGACAATAACGAGAGGAAACCATCCCAGTGGACACAGCTTTGGATGGCACACACTCCATGTTTAAGGGGAATCTGGACACTTCCCGTGGGCAGATAGCATAAACTTCTTACACTTCAGTGGGATGTCCTGGGTCGTCTTGTCCCTGAATCTAGCTGAGCATCAGAATTATTTGAGAAACTTTTAAATGGAGATCCCTAAGCCCCTCCCCCAAATTACTAAATAGACATTCCAGATATGGAGCTCACAAATCTATGTTTTAATAAGATCCATAGTGATTCTCATATTGCTAGTCCTGGTATATAGGAGACATTCATCTAAGTGACAAGCAACGTCCCAGTGAAGAACAAAAATACTGATAAATTAGCAAACACATAACTAAATGTATTGTGGTAACTATTTTTCTGTATATTTGTGTATCAAATCATTATGTTGTGCACCTTAAAATTATACAATGTTAAATGTCAATTATTTCTCACGAAGCTGGGGGGGGGGAGACAAAGCAACATTGTTTTTAATTTTGTTAATGTTTATTTGTTTTTGAGAGAGAGAGAGAGAGAGAGAGAGAGAGCATGAGCAGGGGAGGGTCAGAGAGAGAGGGAGACACAGAATCCGAAGCAGGCTCCAGGCTCTGAGCTGTCAGCACAGAGCCCGACGCAGAGCTCGAACTCACAGACCGTGAGAATGTGACCTGAGCCAAAGTCAGACACTTAACCGACTGAGCCACATAGGCACCCCAACAATATTTAAAAAAAAAAAGCAAACACATATAACACAAATGCTTTAATACATATTAGCTTTTTTATTCTCACAACCACCCTATGAAGTGTGTGTTATTATTAACCTTATTTTCTATTAAGAACACTGAAGTTAAATGACTTACTCAAGGTCATACAGCAAGGGAACCACAGAAGTAGTATTTAAACTTAGTCTCTGTGCTTGACCATGACACCATAGTGAAAAGGGCAGAAGTGAAAAGTGAAAAGTGAAAAGTGAAAAGGCTCTTTTCTCAAGAAAAGAGAAGATGGAAGAAAATCTGTAATCCACAAAGCACATACAGATTGTAGGGCCAATTCCTGTATTTACTTTAAATGAAGGCAAATGGTTTTCCAAATTCTTTGACTTCGAGGACAGAAACCATTTACAGTAGCATATGAGCGCCACTTAGTGGCAAATAAGGCCACTCAGCGTAACTGCTCTAAGCTGAAATTAGATCAACTAAGAAGGGCAGAAAAATTATTAAAATTTAGTAGACTCAAGTTTCCAATTTCAGAACGAGTGAATTCCAGTTCCAGAAGGATGAATTATTTGACTTCCAGAAAAAGCTTTAAGACTATGGTGAGGTTATAAAAACGAGGGGAAACATCAAAATGGATAAAGTCAATAATAATCATAGGAATGATGTCAGTCTAGGTTTTTGCTGTTTTTCTTTTTTTAATAAAAAGACAATAGTAATAAAACATAAAAAAGAAAAAGCCATATGGCAAATTATTTTAAGTTTATATCCTTATAATAAACTTATTACAGGCGTTCACTAAAAACTTTCATGACTAACAAATAATCTTTTCCAGGTACTCTCCTAATTCCACACAGCCTTCCCATCCAGGTGTTAAGGTACGACCTGCTCCCACCTCTATCCCATGAGACCTCATGACTGCCTAAGAAGCAGAAAAGTGCTGGAAGTTTAGGAACCCACTACTTGTCTTCCTGATTTCTGAGAGATGTGTTTTCTCTCAAGATCTGTTGAAGCCACGCACACAGCACCAAGGCAAGAAGGTTTCGAATTCACACAATGGGAGCCAGTTCATCTTGTG
This sequence comes from Leopardus geoffroyi, assembly GCF_018350155.1. Classification (NCBI taxonomy): domain Eukaryota; kingdom Metazoa; phylum Chordata; class Mammalia; order Carnivora; family Felidae; genus Leopardus; species Leopardus geoffroyi. The sequence goes on along the minus strand of NC_059333.1, from coordinate 9,645,834 downwards.
AGAAGCAGGGCTGGAAAGAAGGCGGCAAGGCCATGAGCAGAAGATGATGTCAGGGCCCCGGAAGGCATCATCCAGGGCACAGCCAGGGTACAAGAGATTTAGAAGGCAGAGGGTGTTTCCCTGAGCAGAGTCCGGCCTCCATAGCCTCTGACAGTCTTTCCAGGTTCTCGAAACCATTAGGGTTCATTCCCACCGCTTCTTCAAGCTCCAACTCAACCTTAAATAGGAGTCATAACAGCTCTTCAGCAGGACTTCTTTTAGGGACAAATGTCCTCCCAAAACGGATGAACCTCAAAAGCATGATGCTAAGTGAAAGAAGCTAGACACAAAAGGCCACATGGTATGACTCTACTTATATGACTTACCCAGCATAGGTGAATCCATAGAGACAGAAAGCAGATTGGTGGTTACTAGGGGCTGGGGGAGGCAGGAGTGGAGAATAACTGCTCAACAGGTAGGAGGCTTTACACTAAAGAGATGAAAATGTTCTGGAACTAGATTAGGGGTGTTGGTTACAAAACACTGTGAGTACAATAAATGCCACTGAATTGTCCACCTTCGAATGGTTAATTTGATATTATTTGAACATTACCTCAATAATAAAATGTTATGTTTATATATTTTTATTTTTATTTTTATTTTCATTTTCATTTTTATTTTTACATATGTCCTTCCTTCTGCGGCCAAGTCCAGAGATATCGCAGATTTTAACTCTGCGTTTCACCTTAGGATTTTTGACCAGGGTATTTTAACTTTTGAATATTTAGTGAGAATTAGTTCTAAGATTTAGTTAGAACCTGAGGCCACCACCCTCCAGATCGAGAAGATTATTCCAGCCTTCTGTAGGAACAGTGTCGGCTAGTAAGAAATGGGAGAGAAGTTGTCACCTGGGCCCCCTCGAAGAGAAAAGACAGCTCATGATCAGCAGCAAAGTTGTTCTACCAGGAAACTAGAAAACAAGCTACTCCCACTTCAGATCTGTGCTTTGCACCATGCTGGACGTTCAGACGGGGGGGTTAGGTCCTGACAAGAAGCAAGGGGCTTTGGCCCTATCTGTGGGAAGCGCCCAGCTTCACGACCCTGGGGCACAAGAAACCTGGAGTCTGGAGGAATCCAGCCCCTCATCTGCAAAGCTTTCTCTCAAGAAGCATCAGAAGGCAATCAGCAACTGGCCGACAAGCACGAATTCCAAACACACACCCAGTTAATGGAAACCACACACGCACAAACTAGAGATATTTTTCTACCTGCCAGTGACAATCTGGAGGGGGAGAAGCGAACGGAAAGTAGCCACGGGGGCTTTATTCAGAATACTCGACATCTAAGGGGGAATCGAGTTTCTCAAAAATAAAGGCTTTCTGTTTACAAACATACTGTTTTTGCCAAAAGGAATTCTTTATTTTAGGTGCTTTGGGAAAACTGCAGAGTCCTCGGGTTTGGGGCCAAAGACGCCCAAATGTTGCAATCCTAAACCTTTGGCACTGACAAAAACATGTTTGCAAGTGGAAAGTTTTCGGTGCAGACTTTTCGTGTTGTTTTGTTTGGGTGTGTGTTTGTTTGCTCGCTTAGTGCCAAAGGATTTCCTCCGCATCTTCTCAGAATCAGGGAGCGGGGGTCGTCGCTGCGTTTGGGATGTTGGCCCCAAACCACCTGTACCCCAACTTGTACATCCTGTATGGCTTGAGGCAATAAAACAGCAGCCATTAAGTTTAGGGAGGCACCTTTTTCCTGCCTTCAAACTGACCATGGAGCCTGGGACAGTCAGATGGGCCACAAGGAGCTCTCGCTCTGTCCCTGTGGGTTTCACGCGGGCGGACTGGACTTCTGCATTTCTGTCTCTGGTTAACCCAATTTGCTCCCTAGGTCAAACCCCAGCAGGCCACCTTGCCATCTCTTTCCATCCTTCTCTGGTACTCCCTGTGCCGAGGTAACAGGCTGACCTCTTAACTCTAGACACAGCCCAGCAGAATGTATAGACAGAAAGCGTAGAATTTCCAGACAGCTCTTTACGTTGTAACAGAGCAGGGCCAATGGTCTTGAAACCCAAGGTTTTTGGTTGACAAGGCTAGGGCACTCGGGAACTCACGAGCGAAGACTGGATCCTGCCCGGGGAACACAGGAGGGTCCAAGGGCCCCCCCAGACGCTGGACAAGGACAGGCCAAGGGACCAGGCCCCAGAGGGACAGCATGGGAAGAGCCCAAGTCAGAGCCTGAGGCCTGCCTATCGCCCGTGGGGGGGACCCAAGAGGGAACAGAACGGGCGCCCCCGTTCAGTCCTGCAGGTGTTCTAGAGAGCTCCAAGCTCGAGCCCATCCTCGCCCAAAGGAGGAATGCTCTCCCGCCTGCCTGGTGTGAGTGTAGGCAAAGACAACCCACAGCTGATGGCTGCTCTTGTCCTCTTCTCCACTTCAGCCCAGCCCCAGCCCGTCCTCCCTCTTCACTGGCCTTTCAGAGAACCACATCTTCTGAGTCACTCACTCAAGATTCTTGGCATCAGCTTTGCTGTCTCCCCCCACCTCCCCGTCCCCCCGCCCCATAGCTCATGTACTGCCAAATACCATAGAGTCTATCTCCCCGGTGTCTTTAACACCCATCCCTGGTTTTCATTACTGTTGTCACCGCTGGATGCCAGAATCTCATCATGTCTCGATGGAGCCAATTTAATATTCCCTAATTAATACCCCACCTATAATTAATACCCTAATGTCTCCCCCACATGAGTCTTTGTAAACTTCTGTGCTACTTGTAATCTGACTCCTGTTTCCCCCTCTGGCCGCATCCCTCTCTGTTCCCCCTCCTTCTTCTACATCTCTACACATACATCACCACCCCCCATTCCCCTGTTCCACACAGACTGCATTCTTTCTGGTTTCTCCAACGCAGGGGTGACAGTGTGACCCCTCAGAATCCTTCACAGAAGCTGTCCTCTCTGCCTAGAACACTCTAGCCCCCTTTCCTCTTAACTCCTACTCAACTTCCAGATGGCCTCGGTGTCGCCTCCTCCAGGAAGCCGTCCATGCTTTCAGTAACGGGCGGCAGAAACACCGATTCCCACTGGCATAAATGGTTAAGGAACGCTATTGATGCCATTGAACAGGAGACTCAAAGGGTGCAGGGGTATCATGCCATCTCCAGAGACCCGTCTCGCTTCCTCTTGGTTTTTTGCAGCCCCTGGGGTCAGCTTCGTCTTCAGCACATGCCTCTCCCAGTTCTGCTCCATATCTAGAAACTGCAATGTCCAGGGGAAGAGGGGAGTCTTCTTTCTGCACCTCCTCTTAGGTGTGCAGACATTTCCAGAAGCATTCCCTTCTTCCCCAACCACCACTAGGCTTCCCCTTCCATTTCATTGGCCGCAATTAGTTCACGTGTCCATCGCTCATTCAAGCGCTGGCGAAGGGTTACAGGTGCTACCTGTTGAGCCGCCTCTCACACCTGCATGCGAGGTCAGCCTCCCCTGAGGCATGAGACGGTGCTGAAGAGAGCAGATACCTGATCAAAACCCAGATTCCTTTTGGAAGGAAGTGAGAAGCAAAGGCAACCAGAGTTCAGTCTCCTTCACATTTGATTCTATGTTCCTTCAACAGCTGGCTGCCTTGGTCCATTTGAACAGGACACCATAGACTGGGTGGCTTATCAACAACAGAAGTTTCTCACGGTTCTGGGGGCTGGGAAGTCCAAGATCAAGTCACCAACAAATTCAGTGTCTGGTGAGGACCTGCTTCCTGGTTCACAGACAGCTATCATCTCACTGAGTACTCAAGTGGTGAAAGGGACCAGAGCTCTCTGGGGCCTCTGATAAGGACACTAATCATTAAGGACACCTCACATTCATGAGAGCTCCACCTTCATGACCTGAATGAATCACTTCCCAAAGCTCCCCCCCCTTCAAATACCATCACCCTGGGGGGTTAGGACTTCAACATATGAATTTGGGGGTGATATAAGAATTCAATCCATTGCATCTGCTCCTGACCCCCCAAAGTTCACGTCCTTCCCGCATGCAAAATACATGCACTCCATCCCAACAGGCCCCAAAGTCTGAACTCATTCCAGCATCTACTCTGAAGCCCGAAGTCTCATCTATGTACCGTCTGGATCAGGTGTGTGTGAGACTCCAGGCACATTCATCTGGAGGCAAAATCCTCTCTGGCCACGAATCTATGAGACCAAGCAAGTTAGGTGCTTCCAAACTGCAATGGTGGGACACGCATAGGGCAGACATTCGCATTCCAAAAGGGAGAGACGGGAAAGAAGGAAGGAGCGACAGGTCCCTGGTAAGTCCGAAATCTAACAGGCCAAACAACATTAAGCCTGGAGAATGTTCCCTTCTGGTTCAATGTTGTGCCTTCCAGCCCACTGGGGTGGCACCTTCACCCCTACAGCTCTCTGGAAGGCCCTGCCTCTTCAAGACTACAGCAACAGGGTCATCTTCCGCCAGTTCCTGAGCTCTCGTTAAGTTGGCAGTGAGAATACACCATCCTACGCCCCTTTGCCTGGTCCCTCTTCCCCCACCAAATCTCCATACTGAAATCTCTTCTTTTAAAGCCCAACCACAAAGGTCGGTTCCAAAATGAGCCTTCTCTGATCTTTTGAATCACGCATACTTGGCTCACCTATTTAGATTTATAACCTTTAATGACATCACAGAGAACCCTGTACCCTGTATCATAGAAACTGGACTCCGGGACTTCTTTGAACTTCCTTTTGTCAAAGCTGGTGTGACTTACCTCTGCACTCCCTCTAGCCCCTGACCCCGTGTTTTGCACACAATGGATACGCCATAAGGGGGTGGAGGGAACCCAACTCAGGGTCTGCAGTCAAGCATTCTAGGCCGAGCTCAGCCACGTACCTACCATGTAAGCTGGGACAAGTCATTGGGCCTCCCAAAAATAAAATGAGGCTCCTGGGCCAGATGTTTCAAGACCCCATACGGCACTGTACTTGTTTCTTAGGGTATTGCTGCAACAAATTTCCCCAAACTGGGTGATTTAAAACAGAATTCTATTCTCTCCCAATTCCAGAGGCCAGAACTTGAAAATCAAGGTGTCAGCAGATTTGGCTCTTTCTGGAGGCTTTGAGGGAGAATTTTGTTCATGCTTCTCTCATAGATTCTGGTGGTTGCCAGAAACCCTTGTCATTTCTTGGCTTATAGAGGCATCACTCCAGTCTCTGTCTTTCTCTTTCCATGCTGTTCTCCCTCTGTGTATCCCTGTCTCAAACTTCCTCTCTTTTCTCTGATAACAACACCAGTCAGTGAATCTAGGGCTCACCCTATGACCAGGATGATCTCATCCCGAGATCGTTAACTTGGTAACATCTACAAAGACTCTATTTCCAAATAAGGTCCCATCCACAGGTACCAAAAGATAGGACTTGAACATAGCTTTTGGGAGAACACAATTCTACCCACAACAAGCTCTAACACGGTGGGATTCTACTAGTTATTTAAGCCTGGCTAGATATTACAGAGAAAACACAAACTAAGGACCACTGAAGTCTGAAATATTTCCTTCCTTTTTAAAACTACATGTAGATCCCTATTGCGGATCATTCAACACGATGAACTGAAGGTTAAGCAATTTTTTTTAATTTTTCTCTTTTCATTTCTTAAAATACTAGCAGTGAGATGACCTCCAAATTTCAGATACTGATCCTGAACACTACCTATTCACTATAGGATTATTTGTCTTGGCTCCTGGTTCCAATCCACAGCCTAGAAGTCATCAAAAACACTGTCTCAGAGGGAGCGTATTGGTCCCAGCTGCCTTTTCACTTCCCCGTGCTTTAAAATCCCCAACAATGAAGGCAAGCACTCTTGGAATAATCGCAGGGAGGCCCCTATGTTTACAGAGCCCCTGGCCTGTTTCAAAAGACACATGGGGCCACAAGGAGACCAGTAGCCCCACTATAGCTGCGGAAGTCACACGGTATTCCCACCACACTCCAGACAAGCACCATTTTTAAAATGCATCTGCCATTAGGAAAACTATTTCTGATACTTCTTTATCAAGTTGTACCAAATGATGCCATTGATGGATGAGGTGGTTCAAAACGAGAGGCAATCGTTTTTCCTTCACGACAAATGTACCTCTCCAGGCTTCATGGCTGGCAAACCGATCCTATAGAACCCAAACCCTCAGAGACAGAGCTCCACCAGGGAACAAGGCTGAGCTGTGTGCTGGTCTTACGTTATGTCTATTCTAAAAGTTGACTTTGGCAGGTGTGTTGAATACTCACACAATATATCTACTCCCAGAAAAGATAAGGGGGAAAAAAATCAAACACTAAATTTTCTTTAAATTCTCACTTGGAAGCAAACACCTTGGCTTTAAAATCCTTGTTTCAGTGATGATGGACTAGTTGGAACAAATTATAAGGAAAATATTGGAGCTATAAATAACTTATTTTTAAAGAACCCTGTGCTAAAGTATCTCCTGAGTAGCAAATTCTAAGGAATGTAAGCCTCCAGATTATATTCTATCTGAGGCAACATTTTTCCAGAACCCTTGGAACATGTCTAAGTAACGAAATAAACTCAGTAATCTTTTAAAGGGTTCACTGTGAAAAGATATTAGGGGCAAACGGACGATCATGGACTCATGCTTGTACCTTGGGGTAAAGGAAAATGAGAAGAACTCTAAATATCTAAGATGAAGAAACTCCACAGCCAGACAAGCCCTGGTTCAAATAATCAGGAATGTTTCCAGCCACTGCCAACTTTCTCCCTTACAATAATGAATGGGTTCAAAGGGTCCATTCAAAAGGGGTCTTCACCATGCTTTCCAGTTTCTTCTGCTGTCCTACCTCAAAAGACCCTAAACACCTTTCCCAGTGCCCCCATTTCCTACATTCTAGAACAAAATGACAAAATTAAACTTCATAAAAGTCTGTGTAACACAACCTTACAAAACCTGTTATTGAAGTTCAACAATATATTTTTAAACTAATAACGTGAATTTTTCCATGCAGAAGAGTCATATAATTGGGTCACTGAAAAAAAAAATACACAGCTGTAATAGAAAACATTTCGGAAAAGGATATTCATACTTCAAAAGCCCTGACTAATCATAAAGTGATGCAAATTTGAAAGGAAATACTTAGATTGTATTTTTACCCAGCTGAACAGTCAGATGTTTAGAAATACCCTGGATTTTTCTACATATTTCCTCCTGTTAATAGCAAAACTGCTCAGATGCTGTAAAAAAAAAAAAAAAAAAAGGTGGGGGGAGACACACACACTTTAAAAACTTTATGTATTCTGTGTATTTTTCTTAATTACAGCTGCTCCATTCTGGTTGCAAAGGAGATCTGATTGCAAAGACTTTAAAGCTAAGATATTTACCCGGAGGTGCCACAGAGTTATTTTTATGAAAAATACTGAGAAGTACAAGTCTGGGAATACGCATAGAACTTCAAATGAGAGGCTGGAAAAAGAAGGAGGTGATGAAGGACTTAGCACATTTTCGGTTTGTTTCCCTTACAACCTGTGAGAGAACCCAGACAGTCGATGGGCTCCAGGAGCAAACTCAAGATGGCTGCTGTCCAGAGAGTTTGGCAAAGCCCAGGCGAGGAGGAGAGGCTCATAGTGAGCTGGCCTCCTAGACAGGAAGGTGGTGACAGCAGCAGCCGAGTTGCATGGCATGTGAGCCTAGAGGACAAGCTCTGGCAACTGCCTGAGCGGTCCCTTGTGGCCTTTTCTTCAAAAGTGAAGATGGGGGCGTCTGGTCAACCACAGGTGAGGTGGCACTTCAGGGAGAGACTATACACTGTCAACTCCGCCAACCCTAATGAAGACCAGACACCCTGAAGTATTTGCAGAGTTGGCGGGACGGGAGTGAGAAGTAGCATTGGGTTGCCTCAGACCACCACCAGCTAAGCAGACCTGCCCAGCAAGGGAGGAGGGAGACAGTGTCCCCTGGAACTCCCTGGACAAAGGCAGGATTTTTCAATGCAGATTCAAAACAGGCCGTGGTGGGCTTGTGCCAGGTTTGTGCCTGGGTGACTGCCTGTCCCCTTCCCCGAAATAGTACATGGAACTGCAAGGAATGTGCTCTGGCCCCTTTTAGATCCTGGTCCTGAAGACACAAGGCTGGGAACCAGAGGAGCACATTTCCTCAAAGGCCTTATCACCACTTCCTGGCGTTTGTTTCCTGTTTCAGAGCCTGTCCCTGAGAAATGGGGAGAAAACAGGGCTCACAGCAGTGAAACCTGGAGACTTCCATCCTGGCATCCTGGGATCCACTGAGGCCGGCCTCTCTGACGATGGCACACGTGGAGGAGTTTACCACAGAACTTGAGTTCAAGAAGAAGGCTTCACTTTCTTTTTCTGAAGTTGCTTTTAACATTTATTCATTTTTGCGAGACAGAGGCAGAGTGTGAGTGGGAGAGGGGCAGAGAGAGAGAGGGAGACACAGAATCCGAAGCAGGCTCCACTCCAGGCTCTGAGCTGTCAGCACAGAGCCCGACTCAGGGCTGGAACTCACGGACCACCAGATCATGACCCTAGCTGAAGTCGGAGGCTTAACCCACTGAGGCACCCAGGCGCCACACGAAGGCTTCACTTTCTAAAGATGTCATGCTCAGCATTTCCAAGAATAAGCTTATTTTTTTAAATAATAATTAAATCTGGCCATCTTCAATCAGAAGGTAAGTCAATAAATAAACTGTTCCAATAAAGTCTGCAACATAATTTTCCATAGTGGTCTTATGATCAACAAGAAAAACCCCTTGTTTTATTTCTTTGGGAGGGAGGTGAGGGGACCTGTAACCACAGAAAGCTATGTGACTCACCTCGAGCACAGCCTAGTGGTCACAGAGGAGAAGAGAAGCATGGATTCTCCCAGGAACCCAGGGTTACTATTATGGGTGGGACTGTGTCCCTCCCCAAACACCACCACCAGCAGCAAATCCATATGCTGAAATCCTAACCCCTAGAAACACTTGGAAATAGTGCTGTTGAAGATGTAATTAGTTCAGTTAAAATGAGGTCATGCTGCCATAGGGCTAGCCCCTAACCCAATATGGCTGATGCGTTTATCAAAAAGAATGCCCTGTAAAGAGAAAGAGCTACACAAAGAAGGAAGACGATGGGAAGACACAAGAGAGCCATCTACAAGCCAAAGAGCACCTGAGGCACCAGAAGCAAGGGGAGATGCCTGGAACAGAGTCTCCTCCACAGCCCTGCCAAGGAACCCACACAACCCTGCCCGCTCACACTGTCATCTGAAACTTTTGGGGTCCAGAACCATGAAAAAATACACTCCAACTGTCTAAGTCACTCGGTTTGTGGTACTTTGTTGCAAATGCACCAGGAAGCTAACACAATCATATGTGATTTTTGTAGGCCCTGGGCACTTTGGCCTGTGTAGGCTCCTTCCTCCATAAAAAATATTCAAATTACTTTGTGACTATATTGGTACAAAGATAAATAAGGGGCGTCTGGGTGGCTCAGTCAGTTAAGCATCCAACGCTTGATTTCTACTCAGGTCGTGATCTCACAGTCCTGAGATGGAGCCCCGTGTCAGATTCTGTACTGATAGTGCAGAGCCTTCTTGGGATTCTGTCTCTCCCTCTCCCTCAGCCCCTCCCTCACTTACTCTCTCTCATAAATAAATAAATAAATAAATAAATAAATAAATAGAAATAAAAATTTAAAAGATAAATAAAATCCAGGCTAGATCATATTTAATTTTTATTTCTGATTTTAAAAAAATGAAAACATCTTCATGAGCCCCTAGAAATCTCACGGGCCCTCCACACTGTACTCCTGAGCCTCATGGAGAAGATGGCCTCATAGACACAGTCACCGGAGTGCCCAGACTCGGGCATGTGCCTCCCTGTTCTTTATCTTGGTGCCATATTGAAACTACCTGTCATTGTGTCTGATGCTGCCTCTCTCCACCCCTGGCTAGAACATACCCAGGCAAAAAGACTGTTTTATTTATCTTTGCAGCCCCAGCATCACTTGGCACATAGTATGTGCTCAACAAATAGCTTGTGAACCGACTTGAATTGCATTAACTTGAACCGATAAAGATCCAGGGTTGTTTAAGGTCATTCCTGAAACATGAAGCAAGAAAAGAGAAAAAGAAGGAAGTTTTGGCAAGAAAAGAGCCTTAATAACTGAAGCCTTAGCTCCTGGTAGCAGGGTGAGGATCTGGGAGCTCATCCCAGGAAAGTTTGGAAACCGAAATAAAATGAGTGTTTTATAACCATCCATTCTGTTCCCTTTTTTTTTCTTTCTCCCTCTCTCCATCTTTGAACTTGTTTTTCACTCTCCAGGACTTAGAGAAGTTCACTTACATCAGAGCTACTTGCCTTTCTTTCGGTGAGGGTTTCTCAAATTACAACTTTTCCACTGAGACTTTTCTGGCAGTGGATTTGGCCTTTCTAGATCTAGCCACACTTATCGTCCATGACAATGCTATATTTTAAGTTGTCCTGATCCCTGAATAATTTCTGCTTTTTCTGCTGACCAGTCTGCATCTTTGCCATATTTCCATGTAAAAAGTCCTTCTCTGCACTAGGATCCCACAATGGCAGTTAAGTAAACCTCCCTTAGCCCTTTGCCACGACATAAAAATTTTAAACCAGAAAGAAAGAAATTAACATTCCATTGGGCACTGGAGAGAGATAAAGAATCACAAAAACTTACATGATTGCTGGGAGGATAAGACTTCTAGATTTCTAATTGTGTACCATAACCTTCCTAGAAGAACATTCCCCAAAATGTATTCAACAGAATGCTGATAGTGTCACACAAATGAAAGGTTCCAAGGACATAAATCTGGAAGGTACAGGGGTTTAAAAACCTAAGACAGTTTCTACTATGCAATAGGAATGTCCACAAGACAGATAAAACATTCAGCATTTCACGGACAGACTTAACCATGGACTTATCCTACAGGTGGAGTGGAGAACAGGGAGAAAATGGGCTTCAAAGGGCACCTGTTCTAGGAAATACTTTGGCAAATACTGGCCTAGCCACAATATGTTGAGTTTTAAAGGAGGGACACCATGATGGGCATAAGGATCCCCCACAGGCCAAAGTGGTTAGAGAGGGTGTGTTAAAAGCAGTATGATTTGCATTAGTGCTCAAAAGACAGAGCAAGGAGCGTGCAAGTGGAGGGTGCTTGGGAAAATAGCCTCAGCAAAGGAGAAAATTTATGAGATGTGTTTGAAGACCACAGAAGACTGGTGTGGAAGGCATGCTATAGAAGAGATCAAAAGGCCTGGTAAGAGCGGGAGACACAGAGGAGAAGGAGACAGAGAACCTCATCCTGGAAGCGTGGGAAACAAGAGTCAACTTCAAGGCAAAATCACAGACATTGGGTGCTGAAAGAACATAAGTGTATTTGGCTCCAATCGATACATATGATTCCTACTATTTGCTCGACAGGGAGGAAAAGGGGTGCCAAGGAGCAGGGGCATGAACTTGGCAAGTAGGGGAGCCACAGTGGTGTAGGGGCAAGGGCCCTGGGCATGTTAGGAAGCTCACATTCCACATCTACCACTGCCAAGACTTTGGACAAGTTAAGTTCCCATGGACCCAATGTCCTCATCTGTGAAATAAGAGAAGCTGATGCTATGGTCCCTTACCATTCTAACACCCTGTCAGTCTCTGATGATGTGAAAGTCACGTCCATCTAAAGCCAGCGTGGCTGGATGGAATGGGGCACTTTGAGGTCAGATCCCACACTCCTTTCTCCCACAGCGAGCTTACCAGAGAGCATTTCAGCTGACAAGTCTCTCTCAGCCCAATACAGCTGCCTATGCCATGTGGACAAGGGGTGGGAACCCAAGAGGCATGAGTTCTGAGAGAATCGAGGGACAGAATATTGAGAGACAAGAGAGCAGAAGAATTGCAGAGGGTGTCTTCTTGCCTTTTGAATTCAGGCAAGCTGATTGCCATACCCTCCTGAATCTTCAATGATGGAATCAACCAGATGCCATTTCCTACACCCTGAGAGTCAATTAACAGCTCCTGAGTCTGTAAAATTAAGAAATCTGTAATAGCTTCATAGGGTTGCAGAGTGGGTTGAACAGCATAGGTTTTATAAAACAGAAAACCCCGTGCCTGGCCTAGAGTGACAAGTCAATACTTGGCTTTGCAGTCTACGTGTGTTGTGCTCAGACCTGACTATTTCCCAGGATGCATCACTGATGTGTTGCTCCCTCCACCCTGCCATGACCCAATTCACCCCCAAGGCTCTTCCCTGCCTGGCTATGGGACCCTGATCCAACCACTCACAGCTTCCTTTGTGTCAATGCTGCAACAGACAAAGAAGGACCAAAAAAAAAAAAAAAAAAAAATAGACCCACTTGAGCATCTCAAACTTCTTTTTACTTACAGCCACACTATAATTTTAGCTAAAATGTTGGAATAGTTTTGTTTTCCATTATTAGCATGATTCTTACTTACCGGGATGAAATATGGTTTCCTTTGGTTAAAAAAAAAAAATGCCCAATATGTTATAAAAGATGAAGTAATGCCTAGTAACCTTGCTTGTTTTTAAAACCCCTTCCTATCAACTGCTAGAGGGACTTGGTTTAATGTTGATCCATGCCACAGTATATTTGCTTCACTTCCAGCTTCTGGCTAACCCCTTAATGGGTAAGTTAATTGGGTAACATGAGTCAATTAATCAGAATGCATAGTTATTTTTATGAGCTCTATTGCCAATGCATTAATTCATGACATGTGTTTCATATATTGGAAGAATGGCTAACATGTAAGTATAGATTTTTACATGATATATGGTTCTAAAAGTCAGATGCCGTGAATGATTCACGCATTCATTCATCTAAGAAGTGTTAAGCACCTACTAAGAACCAGTCATGATTCTAAGCACTGGAGGTAATAGATGAATCAAGTCAAAGAAAGGCAGTAGACACACAAACAAGTCCTTGCACACAGATTTCTGATGGAGGTGTGGATATGGTAGGATTGTGCACAGTGTCAGGACCACATCGCTGCCAGAGGGTCAACCAAGGTTTCAGAGGGGCAGAGTTGCATCCAGAAGAATGAGTAGGGACTCAACTCGATGACAGATGGAGAAAGCAGATATAGTGATAGAAAGACATTCCAGGTATTAGAAATTTCCTCTGAAAATGACTCAAGGCACCAGGGAGCAGAGTAATTCACAATGGCTAGGACATAAGGTCCAGGGAATGAGAGAGAAGTGATGAGCAGGAACTAAGTGGAAGAACAGCCAGAGCTTAGAAGATCTTGAGAAGCACACTAAAGATTTGGGGCTTTATCCTGAAGGCAATGCAGAATTTCTGAAGGGTTTAAGCAGGAGGGATGGTGTCATAAGATGCTTAAAAGATCATTCTGGATACTGGCAGGAAGAGACTAGCCCAGGAGGTAGTACCGAGGTTCAGATGAGTGATGATGAAGGTCTGGGGTGAGCCAGAGGCATTTGGGAGGGATACAGACAGTAGATTTCAGGTATATTTTTTTCCAATTATATTGAGAGGTAATTGACTCACGTATATTTAATAGCTCAAATCAGTGGAGCTTGCTCATGCATGGAGGTGAAGTGAGAGGCAAGAGTCTGGGGTAGTGATTGGATGAGTAGCAGCACCATCAACCCAAGTACTGGAGAGAGGAGGAGAACCAGGTGATGGGGGAACATCATGAACTCCGTTCTGCCATGTGGATTTGAGGGCACAGTGGACATATAAATGGCAGGTACTCAACAGGCTATTGTATAGGCGGGTCTGAAGCTCACGAAATGAGTGTAAGCTGGTGAAAGACATTTGGAAATCATCACTACTATCACAGTGTAACCAAGAAAGGACGTGTGATTGCCCAGGAAGGGCAGGTGGAAGAAGAGGAGTCCAGGAAAAGGTAAGTCTGAGGATGACACGGCAACATAGAGGGATGGTAAAGAGAAAGGGGTTTGCAGAGCGTTTCAAGAATGTGCAGTCAACAGTGCCAAATGGCACAGGGAAGGAGAGGGAATGCACACTGGATGTGTCAATGTTTGCAAATTTCAGTTCCCATGAGTTTGAGGACTGGCACTGAGTATTGGCCACAAGCAAGGAGGAGCCAATTATATTTTTTTTTAAAAGAAAACTAATGTCTCTCAAACTTTAAGTGCATTAGGTTGTTTATTTTTTCAAGTTTATTAATTTTGAGAGAGAGAGAGAGACAGGACACACACAAGTGGGGAAGGGGCAGAGAGAGAGAGAATCCCAAGCAGGCTCTGTGCTGTCAGCATGGAGCTGGATGTAGGGCTCAAACTCATGAACCATGGGATCATGATCTGAGTCAAAACCAGGAGTCAGATGTCTAACCAACTTAGCCACCTGGGTACCCTTGAAGGGTGTTTTAAAATACAGTTCTTGGGCCCCACCCTCAGAGCTTTTAATACAGTGGGTCTACAGGAGATCTCAGGAACCTGCATTTTTAACAAGCACCTGAGAGTTTCTATGAGGACAGAGAATCCACTCTTACAGTCACTGTGAAAGTGCCTCCCTGTAAACTAAAATTGGGTACTTTTTTTTTTTTTTTCCAACGTTTATTTATTTTTGGGACAGAGAGAGACAGAGCATGAACGGGGGAGGGGCAGAGAGAGAGGGAGACACAGAATCAGAAACAGGCTCCAGGCTCTGAGCCATCAGCCCAGAGCCCGACGCGGGGCTCGAACTCCCAGACCGCGAGATCGTGACCTGGCTGAAGTCGGACACTTAACCGACTGCGCCACCCAGGCGCCCCAAAATTGGGTACTGTTTAAACAAAACTATTTTATTCACAGAAGCATTTCCCAGGGGTCCATGATACCCATTTCTGTTTCACTCACACAGACCCAAGAGGCTGCCGGATTGTTTTACTCTTCCCAGTGCCTTCAGTCTTGTAGTCCTCGATATCCTCAAAACGAGACCCGCAGTTCTCGTAAGTGGAAGAATAACCTGAGTGTTTAAGAAAATCTGTCTACCATGTCCTGGTTCCACCCTACCTCCTGAATCAGGCTCCCAGACGTGGAGCCCAGGAATCCAGAAATTTCTGAAGCCACCCCTCCCCCAGTAGATTCTGTGGTTCAGCCAGGTTTAGAAACAACCGAATAGATCATCTCTAATCCAACATCAATCTTTAATAGTCCATGAATTCAATGCACATCTGCAAGAGATGTGTTTTGGCTGCCAAAATAAGGCCCTAATAAACCTCCCTGTCAAAAAGGAAGTTTAAAATTCCTTGATGTCAGCGGAGCTTGAGATAGAAACTGTAGTCCAACTGTGAGTTTTCAGAGTAAATATTATTACAATGATGTAGAATTTTAGCTGGTCCTATTAATTATGCAGCTGAAGCACTTCGATGAATTGCGGGTGCTGTAATGTAAACATTTGGTTCAGTAATTGTTACTCTCAAGTTCAATGGCCTCCTCAAATCAGTCAGCGAAGATTTACCATTGTTGTTGTAACAACAAGAGGAGTCCAGGAAGAATGAGTCCTTTCGCCAGCTCTAACACTGGAAAATTTGGTAAACATATATTTAAGTCTGTGCCAAACAATAAATTCTCTGGCTAATAAGGATTATTAAGGGAAATGAGATGTCTCATAAGTAACATAAAGGGCTGGTAAACACTAACATTTCAAAGGCCCAGTTCTCCAGAGGTAAAGGTGACAAATTCTTACAAGTGAGCTGCTTCCCTCCCCCGTCCCACCACCTCTTCTTTCCTCCTGTGGCCATCCCCATCCAGTGCTAGCAATGGCCTGTGTTCCAGACTAGGGTTTGCTATAAGAGAAGGGGAATGGAGAGACAGGGGACAACATGGCAGAGTAGCACTGAAAACCGGCTGGCAAGCTCTGCCTTTGCTACCTCCAAGATTTTCTCTTATCACGGCCCTAGGGAGGTACTGCCAGCTTCCTACGAAAGAGAGGAGACGTCCCTGCTTAAAAACCTCAGTAGGGTTCCCAGCACCTATATCATAAAACTCACACTGTTTACAGAGGCAAGCAAGAGCATTTCCCATTAGGCCTCAGTTCCCCTCACTTTGTCCTGCCTACTCTTCCCAGCCCTCCCTCCCCAGTACTGTAAACACCCTCCATTCCAGGGACATTAAACTTCTGACTTCCCACAACTCGGGGTCTTTCTCTGCATGTGCTATAGCCTCCAAAGCGGTAACTTTCCTGCTCCCTTTCCTCACCTGGCAAATCTCTCTTATCTCTCAAGACCCAGCTCAGACAGTACTTCCTTGGCGAAGCCTCCTCAGATTATCCCAGACAAACATATGGATTCACCCCTGGTGCTCTGTAGCCCTTTGTTTAAATTCCTGTAATATCGAGCACGCTGCTAAATAATTATTTATCTAATTGCCTGTCTAACTCTTCTGCTGGAGTTCAAGGCCAAGCCAAGCTCACAGTAGACTCTGTTAGATAGATAAAAGGGAGCAAGAGTGGGGAATGAAGGAAGGAAAGAAGGATAAATGGATGGAGTGACAGACAAAGGAACGGGGGAAAAAGAAGCAGAACGAACTAGACTAGAGGCAGGAGCCTATACTTCTCCATTTGTTCATACAACAGAGGTGTATTGGGAATAATAATTAAGTTCAAGACATTGTGCTAGGCTTACTGAGACAAATAAGACGCACCTGTGACCCCTACAAGATGCTCCCAGGCCAGCCAGGAACACAGATAAGCAAACAGACAATTACATTAAAGTCCATGAAGACTAGTGAAAGTATACATGAGGTGCTATGATATCACATGGGAGAATTCGCCAAAATGGTCCAGAGGAGTCGAATGGAAAGCTGCTAAAGCATGAGTAGGGCTGGAAGCAATTTGCATTTCCAGGAGAGTGACAGTATGTGCAAAGAAAGGAAAAGAAATAAAAGCTTGGACAAAGAATTAGGACAGGAGAGATAAGTCTGGAGAGGGAAGCAGGGTGTGGCCACAAAGATGTCTAGAGGTAGCACGTGGCCATGAGGGAAAGCTTTAACTGAACCCCCAGCCTTTGCATTGTTGCTCCTATTGTTTAGAATATGCTTAGTTTCTTCCAGATAAATTCTGCCACCCTTCAGTTAGAATTTCCAGGCACCCTACAGTGTCCCATTATAACACTCTTCAAAAATCATTGAACTATTCTATCTAATCCCTGGCTACCCCAGTAAACTGGAAGATTCCTCAGGCTAGGCATTGTATCTGTCTTGTTCATCATGGTATCCCTAGCACCTATAAAGTGCATGGCTTGGGGCTTCTGGGTGGCTCAGTTGGTTAAGCATTAGACTTTGGCTCAGGTCATGATCTCATGGTTCATGAATTCAAGCCCCACATCGGGCTGCATGCTGACGGAATGGAGCCTACTTGGGATTCTCTTTCTTTTCTCTCTCTCTCTCTCTCTCTCTCTCTCTCTCTCTCCTCCCCCCCCCTTCCATGTGTGTGCGCTCTCTCTCTCTCTCTCTCTCAAAATAAATAAACTTTTAAAAAAGTACATGGCCTATGGTAAGCCCTCCATAAATACTGGTTAAATACTGGTTAAAATATAAGAAATGCATGGTCTTGTTAACCAAATATTTCCATTATGGTTCTCTGAAATAGTTTTTTTTTTAAGCCCACCTGGGAAAATATTTGAGAAAAATCCATGAGGTAGAAAGGATCCCAGCAGAGGCCTTGTTCTCACCCAGCCTCTGACACTCAGACAGATGTGGTCGCCAGCAATCACGTCAGCTCACCAAGGCTGGGGGGGTTTCTTACTTATCAAATGGGGCTATTGGCCTGGATGAAATCTAAGGTTGCCTGTAACTCAAGTCAATGGCTTTTATGTTATGACACCAAAGCCACACTGACCCATGGTAAGAAAATTTGGAGATACTAAGATGCAGGAAAGCACTCAGAGCCATTCACCTCCAGGACTGTGGTCTCATCGAATCTGTCCTAAGGGAAGCTGCTACAAAGTCCACTCTTAACTTATTAGATATGAAAACACAGTCAAAGAGGGAAGGAGAGGTCACCTCTCCTATGCAAATAAACTTTCTTTTAGTAAGTCCCCAAGAGATGGATGTGGAGAGCTCAACATTTTCCACTTTCAAGTTTAAAATGGCCAGAAAGAACCAAACCCCTCGAGCCAAACCGGGGAGAAGGGCTTGAGGTGCCTCCAGCAGCAAAGAGCCACGTGATTTGCTCTATGCCCAGGAGATTCAGAGGATTGGAAACGAACTAAAGCCATGATTTAAGTAATTTCATCTATGTGTTTCCAGAGATTAATTATATTTATTGTATCTGACACCAGTCAGGGATAGCAAACGTCTTTTGTGAGGCTTACAACAATATTTAAAAAGCATTACTCGTAATGGCTGATTTTGTTTTATTATATCTGACTCAAAGCCAAAGGTAGACAGCACTTAGCTGTCTGTGGACATTAATGTTTGGAGAGCAACAAAGACAGCTCCCCTCTCTGGTCTCCTACTGGCACCTGCACATGCTTCCCACTCTCGCTCGGTATATGTGACAGTGGGGTGGGGGCAGGGAGGCCATCCAACACCTCCAGAATTTGCCGTGCAGCCACTGTATGCAAAGCATAGTGCTAGGCCTTGCCGGACCCTCAGAGGTGGATAAAACAAGGATTCCTGCCCCCTAGGTGGCCTGGGGCTCACTAACAGTCTAACAAACATCACCCCATAAAGGCTTTACTACATGGCATAGGACAAGCAAGATAATAGTAGGATAAGAATAGGGAGAAATCAGAAAAGGACATGGCATATGAGATGAGCCAGCAAAGAAGAAGCCAACACAAATGGGAAATTGATTCTGGGTGCCAAGAACAGCATAGGCAAAGATGGGAAACTGAGGAAGACTGGGGCACGTTCAGACAAAGCTTTAGGTGGCATGTGTCCATGTGGAGAAATCGCATACAGTGAGATGGGAAAGATGGAACATGTGGTTGAAGGTCTGGAACAGGTACATATTTGGCATGAGCAGAGGAGTACCATGAGAAGGTCTACACTCCGGGGAATTAGTGTGGGGTGTTAGATAAGCAGCCAGCAAGGCCTTTCAGAAAGTGCATTCCATGGCCTGGTGAGAGCCACTACTCTAGAGCACAGTCACACCTTCACACCTGGTGATTGGGGGGCCACAGGATCGCTACAGAAATTAACATGGTGGGCTTGGGAAATTTCAGGCAGCTGGCCTGGGGACCTAATGATGGCGTGTCCATAGAAAAGGGCAATTTTGAATTTTAAGCCACTGACTTAGAGACAATATTCAAAGACAATTCATTTGTAAGTTGGGGGTTGCCCTCCCAAACGAAGGAGATCTGTTTCATATTGTTACAGGGTGCTTCCGCTTTGCAAGCAGATCTTGCCATCTTGTGGAAAAGGTGAAAGTATTTTGGACAAAGGAACCAGGAGATCCAAGCATGAGAGCATTTACATCCAACTGTGCCCACGACATCAGACAAGAACACAACCCACCAGGGAGGCCCCCTCCTAGCTACATAGGGGCCCATCCCCAAAAGCCTTAAAAAATAGCATGAAAGTGGAATGTCTTTAAAATCCACCACATCTTCAATGGAGTTAATTTTACTGGAAAATTGTTCTCCCTTTTTAGAACATTAGTCCCTAAGGACAGAGTACAAGAGGGAGAAACTTGTTTTTTTATGAACTTGCCCAAGAAAATTGATACACCCTAAAGCCCATCTAGTTATGAAATTCCATTGCATCTGTCTCTTGTTTGTTTGCTTTGAAACCACCAATCCAAATCTACTTGGGACACTCAATGCAAAATAATAATAGCTCTGTTCATTTTTATTTGGCTTTGAAGGAAAAATTAACAGAAGGGGAACAAGGTCTCAGTTAAAGATCAAGAAAATATGACAGTAATTGGCATCTATGCAAAATAAATCAAGACCAAATCTCTGTATTTTTTGCTTTGTCATTGATTTTTTTTCTTTACAAATAAGACATTTATGTCTTTCTTTCCTGTGTGTTTTCTGGATCCATCATCAGTACCCCATATTTTGCTGTGCCAAGTATAAATCCTTAAACATCATAAGAAGTTTCCAGTGTTTATCTTTGGAAAAAAAATACAACTCAACATATCCATAAAATTGTACTATAAAATTATGGATGCTAGCATAAATAGGGATACCTACACATTTATATGTCTGTTGACAAATGCATGTCTCTATAAATATTCTTGGTTTTTTAATATCACTTTAGACTTACATAAAAGTTGAAGACTAGTGTAAAGAATTCATAATTCCCATATGCCTTTTACATAGATTCCCCAAATATAACCATTTATCGTGTGAATGCGTGTGCACATGTAGATATGTAAGTTGCATGCATGATGCACTTTTGTCCCTAATTGGAGTTTGTATCTCCTAAAAACAAGAGCATCCTCTTACACAACCACAATATAATTGCAAATAAGAAAATTAACAAGCTATTGCTCAGATCTATTCTATAGACTTAATTCTAACTTGCCAGTTGTCCAAATAGTGTCCTTTTGAGCAAAAGAAAATCCCAGATTACACATGGCGCTCATTTGTCATACATCAGCGCTATCGACCTTTGTGTATAAGGAGCAGAGACAAACTGTTTCCATCACACAGAAACTCAGAAGATACTGTTCTCTTGAGTTCCTCCTGAGGAATCTGCTAAAGCCCACACTTCTGACAACGAAAATGGCTAGAGAAGCATAAGGGCAAAGAGGACAGAGCACTTAACATGCAATTACTTGAGGAACTAGGACTAAATGAAAGTTAACAGGGAAGTTTATCGTGTATAGGACTATGTGAACACAGATATGACCATGAGGATATAGTAAAGCCATAAAAAAAATAGAGGGACAAGGAATAGCATATGTAACAATATAGACTTAACTATTTTTCAGGAATCATGATTGGTGGTAATAGTATTATGTTGTTATTCTGAGACTATTATGTTTATACCAAGGGATAAAGCAAGTGAGTAATTATGGGATATTCTAATTCTGTATGCTTGAGAACTAAGGTTTTTGGCATGAAAGAGAGGAGATACAGATATACCACAGAGGCAAGTAAAGCAAAAACCCTGTAGTCTTCTATTTGAGTTAGAAATTGATGTGAATTCATATGGCATTTTACCTATTCATAGACAGTTGAGAGATCGGTAATGAGAGAGAGAGACAGGCAGAGGCAGATAGACAGACAGACGTGTGTGCATGTGTGTTTTCCTAGCTCTATCCACTAGAAAAGCCTAGAAACAGTGGCCAACCCTGTTCTAGAATCATGTCAAGGAGATGTGAAAGCAGCTCATCACAGAGGTCTAACGTTAAGAGCTTCTCCGGGTCACAGATGAAACAATGTAAGTTCCCGTAAGGATGAGAATTGCAAGAAATTAGAATTCATCAAATATGTTGAAATCCATGAATTCATGATGACATGTTTGAAAAATGTAGCCGGTAATCTTTTGAGGATGACAAGGAACCCATACATGATCTTAAAAACCAAGTAAAATGACACTATCAAACATGTATCTTACTTTCCTATACAAACTAATCTCCTAGGTAACCAAATAGTAGATGACAGGAAGTATCTCCTAATAAAATTATCCCAGCTAATAAATGAAAACAAAATGATGGAATTAGAACAACACTGTTCTGCAGACTCGTATGAATGAATGGGTGTAGGCAATGTTCACCACATCTTCCAAAATTAAAAACAAGGGGAAAAGAGCAGATGCATGATGGAAGAACACAGTACCACCTACAATCACCTATTCCAGGGGCTGATCCCAAATCTGGTGAGACCTCTGGATCCGCCTGTCAATTTATAGGAGGATAGGGAAAAAAGGAGCTGTTGAACTGTGTGATGAGGGTACAATCAGCAAAATCCAGCCTGGGGGATACTCCACAGGTCAAATGGGCCAGGTTCCTCAAGGTTACATATAAAAAAAATTTTTAAGGGGCACCTGGGTGGCTCAGTCAGTTGAGCGTCCAACTCTTGATTTCGGCTCAGGTCATGATTTCTCAGTTGGTGAGATCAAGCCCCACATCAGACTCCACACTGATGGCGCTGAGCCTGCTTGGGATTCTCTCTCCCTCACTTTCTGCACCTTCCCTGCTCTCTCTCTCAAAATAAATAAACATTTTTAAAACCTTTTTTAATAGGCAAAACTATGATGTGTAAGGCTGCATACTTTTTATTAAGCCATAAAGATGCAACAAATTTATTTATTTAAATTTGTTGACTTCATAAATAGTTTATTAAGCTTCCACTTAATAATATTCTGGTAAATCTAGAGTTATTCTACATAGCATCCATGGATCATCAATTTTTTTTTATTTTTTAATCTTTATTTATTTTTGAGAGAGAGACAGAGTACAAGAGGGGGAGGAACAGAGAGAGAGGGAGACATAGAATCCAAAGTAGGCTCCGGGCTCTGAGCTATCAGCACAGAGCTCAATGCAAGGCTTGAATTCACAAACTGTGAGATCATGACCTGAGCCACAATCAGGCGCTTAACCAACTGAGCCACCCAGGCATCCCTGGATTGTCAACCATTAAAAATTAGACTATAGAGCCATATTTAACAATAAAACATTCTGAATCAAAAGACACTTTTAGAATTTTATATAGGGCCAGACAGACACCATAAAAATTACCTTTGTGTATTGTTGGAAAATAGTAGTATTTTTTGAACCTGATGTATTTGAGATAAAAGGATATTTGTTACATAGGAGTACTTTTTTTTTAAATAAACCCCCCTCATCGTTTCAGGGAGACAGCTCACTGCAATAGAAAAATAGTGGACTAATCAGGGGACCTGAATTCTTCCCTTGAGTTCTTCCACTAACAAGCTTATGATACGGGAAAAGTTGGTCTGGGCTTGGGCTTCAGATGAATAATCTATAAAATGCAAAGTTGGTTGAGGAGCATTTCCAGCTCTGACCGGCATCTGTGATTTTCTTGCAGTTACCAGGGAACCTGTAGCTGGATGTCATCTGAAGGAAGAGTTGTAGGTCCCGCGCTTTTACATTTGATCTTAGCCAAAAGGCCAAGAAGCAGGGGCACCTGGGTGGCTCAGGAGGTTAAGCGTCTGACTCTTGATCTCGGCTCAGGTCATGATCTCATGGTTTTTGGGTTAGAGCCCCACATCGGGCTCTGTGCAAGGCGTGGAGCCTGCTTGGGATTCTCTCTCTCCCTCTCTCTGCCCCACCTCTGCTCATGCTCTCTCTCTCTCTCTCTCTCTCTCTCTCTCTCTCTCTCTCAAAATAAATAAACTTAAAAAAAAAAGGCCAAGAAGCAATGCAGCTACCCTTTTGATGATATGTGATGCTCTTTTTGTCTTCCAAGATTTTTCCCTATTTCTCAGTTTGGCAGATTATTTGTTCTTTAATATTCAGTTCAAATTCTTCTGTGTGTGTGTGTGTGTGTGTGCGTGTGTGTGTGTATTTCACCTGACTTTCTTATACAGTTCCCTACTTTTTACTTCTGAGTATCTATGTTGTAATTCTTACAACTAAGAATGCAACAAACTTAATACCAGAAAAGCCATAAAAGTGATTACTTTTTGTGGGGGCGAGGGAGTTTCTAGAGTAACTGGCAAAATTCTATTACAATAAAAAGGTTTAAAAGTAGATTTAAAAGTAAAAAAACAAAATGGCTGTTATTTTAAAAAGGGTTTCCAGAATAGGAATCCATTATGATTATATACACATCAGGAAACCCGGATACAGTGTATATCCATATATAAAATAAGTGTCTGGAAGAAGACTTGAAGCCTGCATACCAAACAAGGAATGATGAGCAGTGAGATGTACTTCTCAGGCTCAGAGAAGGACAGAGGGGGAGCCTAGAAGCTCAGAACAAAAGGACTCTGACTTCTTGCTGGATATATTTTTATACTATTTGCATTTTTATAGGCAACTTTTCATGTATTATTTATATAGATGAAATGATTCAATTAATCAAGGAGTGAGTGAGCTAAGCAAAGGGTAAGCTAGTAGCTAGATGAGGGATAGTAAGTGGATGAGTGAGTGAGTGAATGAATGCATTAATGAATGAATGAATAAATGAATGAATAAATGAGTGAGTCAGTGAGTCAGTGAATGAATGGGTGGGTGAATGAGTCAGTGAATGAACAAGTGAGTGAGTGAATGAATGGATGGTTGAGTGAGTGAACGAGTGAGTGACTGAGTAAATGAATGAATGAATGAATCAATCAATCAATGAGTGTAAGAGTGAGTAAGCAAATGAATGGAAAATGAATAAATTACACCAGTGTGACAGGCAGGTCCTAATAGCAAAGTCTTCATAAAATCATGTTAGTAAATCACAAAGAAAAATAGATCATGCAAAGGTCAACCCAGATTCTTCACGCCCTGCGTATTTGAAGATCCTTAAATCCCTAGTCACTAACTTGATTAGATTTATGCCAAAATTTTTTAAATAAACAATTTACAAGGAAACTTGATAGGAGATCAGTCAAGTATGAATTCAGAGCCAAACACCACTTTGAATGATCTCCTGCATCCATCCTAACACCATCCTGCCTGCCCTCCAGGAACCCCCAGTCACATCCCACCAAGAAGTCTTGCTGGACACTTCAATTTCACCATCTGCCTAAGAATTCTAAAGCACACCTCTGCATCCTTCCAGAACTAGCTCTTTGCTACATTCTTTTTAAACACAGAACCACAGCCTCTAACACAGTCACCAGCCAGTGTCCAAATTCAGAGCAGAGAGGCATGCTTTTGAAATTGACGTAGTTGAAAAACAACTCTACCTCCAAGCAAGTTTCTTCAAGTCTCTGTGTTCAGCTCTGTTCAAAGTTCTAGAAAGCTGGTCAGAAGGAGATTGTCTTGCATAATAACTTCTCTGGGCTTCAGTCAGAGTCTTCAACTGTAAAATGGAAGGAATACATTACTTGCCTCACAGAGAGATTATGTGGCCTCAAAAGAAAATTATGTGAAATGCTCAGTACAGTGCCTGGTACGCAGGAGGTGTTTGCTATATTTTTTTTATTAAGGTGAAATTTACATAACACAAAATTAGCCATCTTAAGACAAATGAATCAGTGGCATTTACTGCAATCACAGTGTTGTGCAACCAGCTCTATCTAGCTCTGAAACGTTTTCACTACCCAAAAGGAAACCCCATATGCATTTAGCAGTTAGCTCTCTATTTCTCTTTCTTCCTGGCCCTGGCGACCACCAACGTACTTTCTGTCTCCATGGTTCTACCCATTCTGAACACATCATATAAATGGAATCATACAATATCTGACCTTCTGTGTCCGGCTTCCTTCACCTTAGCATGTTTTCAAGATTCATTCATATTACAGTAATGTATCATTTCTTCATTCCTCTTTAAGGCTGAATAATATTCTATTGTACGTATAGACCACAATTTGTTTATCTGTTAATCTGTTGAGACATTTGGGTTGTTTTTACTTTTCAGCTGTCACGACTACAAGTACTGTCATGAGCATTCACATGCATGTATTTGTGTGAGCACCTGTTTTCCGTCCAGTTCATCTGGGTATAAACCTAGGAGTGAAATTGCCGGGGCATGTAGTAATTCTATGGCTAGCTTTCTGAGGAATGGCAAATCTATTATAATTTCTTTTTTTTTTAATATTGTTTAAGTTTTTATTTATTTATTTTTAAAGAGAGACAGAGAGAGCAAGTGAGGGAGGGGAAGAGAGAGAGAGAGAGAGAATCCCAGGCAGGCTCTGCACTGTCAGCATGGAGCCCAACGCAGGGCTCAAACTCACAAATCATGAGATCATGACCTGAGCAGAAACGAAGAGTCAGACGCTTAACCAACTGAGCCACCCAGGCACCCCATAACTATTACAATTTCTAAAGCATTCATTTCAGTGCTACTAGAACAGGCACTGTTATATCTATGAGTCATAAGTCCCTATGAGAATTAGCTTTCTGTGAGCACCATTTTTCCAAAAGAAAACAAATAGTTATGATTTTCCACAGGTGTTAGGCAGAATCATGACAAACTGAATCTCAAATTTCAAAGAAGTCTTTATCCCTGAGATACATATATTTCAAATGTTTATGGGTAAGTAAGCCTATTCTTTTAAGGAGCTGGTAATTCCCAACTGTGTCAAACTTGACCTTCTATAGAATCCAACTAATAAGATGTATTTCCAGGCCTTCACCATCCGTGCATGCATGAATGCAAAATGGCAGAAAGCCTGTCTGGCATAATAACTCAGATGGCTCCATATCTAAAGGGAGGCAGTTTAAGAAACAAATAGAACAGCAAGCTGAAGAAGGAGCTTGGACACTGTAGTGGGCTTCAGAAAAACTAAGCCAGGGCAGAGATTCAAAGAGCGGAACAACAGGACAGGAATGCCAAGACATGGAGAAGATCTCCCACTTATGGAAGGAGGCAAGGTCAAGAAATGAGAGAGGAATGTTAGTTTCATGCCCCTGCCAGTATCTTTCATGGCTAATTACACCCTGACAGCCTATAAATTCCTCTAATAGTTTTCAATGGAGAAACTATTCTTCTATCCATCCCTTCAACTATTAAGTGATGTAGCTGCTTTCGACTGGCTTCCAGAATCACCCAAGTGGTGCTGATTATCACTGGTGGGTGTGGACAAGGGAGAAAGCAAGAATGCATTCTTTTGAGAGCCTTCTGGGCAAAAAGCACCATGTATGGTAAATATCAGATTCCACATATAAAATGTCTCCATTTCCCAACTGAAACAAATAGCCAGGGAGTACCTCTCCTCCCCCTCTCTCTCTTCCCACTCTGCCAACCCTAAAACCAGGACCCAGCACAATAGCCAACCCCTTCAAACACCCAGCCCTCAAAGTCATTTTTCTGAGTGAAAGGATTTGACTTTCTTACCATGGAAGAGTTCTGACTCGACATATATCAGCTAAGAAATAAAAATTCAGCTTTTCAGAAACAAAACCTCATTCATCTCCATCCAGCAGCTTCTTTCATGGTTCTAGATGAAGAAGATAATACATAGCATTTACATGGCAACTTTCATCTTTAAGATACTTTATAGACATAGTTCAGGAAAGAGGAGGCAAGTAGTAGGCTGACAGATCACTTACAAAACCCTGTTTTTGGCTAGTCTACACTTTGTTTAAATAAAGCAGAAATGGAACAAAGGCCCATTCAAAGGGATTCTATCTCTGAGGCAAAAGAAAACAAGTAATAAAATATGTGTCAAGTCCCCAAAAGTGAGGCCCACATCTGTTAAAGGTCACAGACTTTAGAGTCAAGCACACCTCATTTCAAATCCTTATCCTGCCATTTACTAGCTCTCTAACCTCTGAGAGCATCAATATTCTCACTGGAAAATGGGACATATAATACCACTTACCAAATAGGTTTAAGTGAGTTAATGTCCAGCCTCATGATCAGCAATCATGGTGGTCGTGGTGATAATATGCCCCACATCGATGACTTTTAGAATATAATTTGTTATGTTCTAGGACTGAATCTTTTGAAAATATTAAACAGCTTGGGAATCCCTGAAGATATTGAAAACATATTTTGCCTTTTTTAACAATTTAGAAATTGTCTTCGTAAAACTCTTGCAGTTAATAATTGGGCATTAATGATGTGACATGAGAGCATAGGCCAAGGCTCTTCCCAGATGCCTGTGTAAAGAGCCTTGGCCCATGCTCTCATGCTCTTATCTTCCAAGATGTCTAGAAGCAGGAGATGCTCCACATCAAATTCAACAATCCATCGCCATTTTGCCTCCCCTTATTTCCTTGTTGGGTATGGACTGAGATGAAGTGGTACCATTTGTGGAAGGAATTTCTCCAAGACAAAGAAAGGCCTAGAGAGAAATATTGATTTAAGACTAAAAATTGTATGTCTGTGACTTTTATGAGGAAAGATGGGAGGGGAGACCATTGAAGCTTACAACTGATCTCTCATCAACAGAGAATGTAGACATGCGAAGTCCTGTTTGAACCTTGTACATCTGTGACAATTTCCCTACTTAAATACAACCAGTCAAATGGGGCCTTCCTGGAGAATTTTGAATGTCCAACTATGTATTCACTAATGACCTTAAAATCTATTTAACCAGCTCAGCTGTCCCTATGAATTCCAGAACCATAAATTTTACATGAGCATCTGAAATTCCACTTGTCCAAATCTGACCTTACGATCCTCTCCCAACATCTCCACCCTTCTAACCTCCTCCTGTGCTTCCTCCTTCTGTAAATGGTTCTCCCTGCATCCAGTTTTGCCAGTTAGAAACAGAGGGTCTACTCTGGCACCATATTCGCCACCTCCCACTCACACATCATAGCCAACCCATCACCAACTTGTTCATTTTCCCTTATAATACTAATCAGATCTTCACTTTTCCCAAATTCCATGGCCAACAAGCTGAAAACCAAAGAGACTTATATTAAATATATATATATATATATATATATATATACATACATATATACACATGTATATACATATATATGTATGTATATATATATATATATAATTTCCATGAACTAGTCCCCCAGCATCCTGCCTGGACCTGGCCTAATCTCTTCCCCACAGTTTCCAGAATGATCTCAAACCTCAAGAGTTCCATCTTAAATTCTTCCTTGACTTCCCATTGTCCAGGTAACGGAGAAAACATTGAGTATGGCCTA
Organism: Leopardus geoffroyi; assembly: GCF_018350155.1. NCBI lineage: Eukaryota > Metazoa > Chordata > Mammalia > Carnivora > Felidae > Leopardus > Leopardus geoffroyi. The sequence goes on along the minus strand of NC_059333.1, from coordinate 9,617,253 downwards.
GATCTCCATGATCTGACCTCACAGACGTTTCCCTACTCTAAGCTCCAACCAAAGCCTTCCTTTAACTACATGCCCATGCCTGCCATGGGACCTTTGCATATGTTCTTCCCCCTCTCACATGCTTTCTTTCCCCTAACTCTGCCTCTAATTAAATAATTTCTACTTGCCCTGTAGATCTTCACTCAAAAATTGCTCCTTCAGAAACTTAGACCCATTAGTTCCATGTATCTCTACATGGCTCTGTATATATGTTCATGGAATCATATCTCTTTCTCTCACTGCCTTCCTTTCAGTCTGCAGGTGTCCTTTCACTGCAAGGGTTCTTAGGACTGCCCCTCAACTAGCCTGTGAGTTCAATGAGAGTAGTGACTGTGTCTGGTCTGTGTGCCATTATATCCTGACCACCAAGCCCACTGCCTGGTAAAAAGAGGCACTTGGTAAATAGATGTTGAATGAATGAGTGAATAAATGGATATGAAAAGGTGTATGGCACATTGAATAGGAGGATAGGGAGATTCATGTGTAACCTTAAAAATAGTTCTGTACCACAAAACGCCCAGCACATGGTGTGGGGAAGGCAGAGGACCTCTGTGTCCCAGGTCAGAGTCTCACAGCAATGCCACAAGATCCTGGCTTTGTTGCTACCAACAAATTCTGTAGGAAGAGACGCACAAACACTTAGGCATCTTCCTCCTGTTTCACTGCTCTGAGAATCGTGGGGTTTCAGATGGAGGGTCAATAGCAGGGCTGGAGATGAGTGACAGAAAGAAGGAAAATGTTACTGCAAAATGTTCTAGAACTTTCAGGACAAGATGTAAATGTGCCAAAGAATATCAGATAGAAATTGGACGCATGGGGTGCCTGGGTGGCTCAGCTGGTTAAGCGTCTGACTGTTGGTTTCAGCTCCAGTCATGATCTCGAGGTTCATGGGATCAAGCCCTGCATCGGGCTCTGCACTGACAGCATGAAGCCTGTTTGGTATTCTCTCTCTCTCTCTCTCTCACTCTCTCTCTCTCTCTCTCTCTCTTGCTCTCTGCCCCTCCCCCACTCACACATGCACACACTCTCAAAAATAAATAAACATTTAAAACTTTAAATTAATTAATTAATTAATTAAAGTATCTTGAAGGTACTGAAGAACAAAGCAAGGACAAGACCGTCCTGCAGAAAGCAGCCTCCCAGAGAGCCACTGTTCAGTTCTCTCCAGCACCAGACTTGAAAGTGTGTTTACTTTGAAAACTTCGACTTTAAAGCAATATATATGATATTCGGACCTCACATTTCAAGCAGAACACCAGCATTCTAAACTCCAGCTTTATGTGAAAGTTAAACACCAATACTTGGCTGGTTTCTTCTGCCTGAGGTTATATGATTGAGAATGCTCAAGAATCTTTGCTCAGGAAATATACGTGGTGTTCTCATGCATCCAACTTTTTCTTACCTCTTCTGAAGACCCCACCTGTAGTGCCCTGTCCCCTCTGCCTGAACCACCTCCAAGCCAACCCAGAGCCCTTTTCTCCTATCGACTAAGCTTCAATCTTTACCCCCTGACTTCTTCTTGCCTTGGCAAAAACCCTAAAGCTGTCAGGGTGGTTAGCAAACAGTAGGTGTCGGCCTAAGGGTTAAGCATTCACGCTCCCAGATGATAATCATCAGTATATTGTTCTGGAAAATTAAATACACCTGGGCCAAGTTTCTTAAGGCTGTACTCTTTGGAAATGTTTCAATTTTTTAAAAAAAGAGGAAAAAGTTCAGGAATGTGAACTTCATTTCTCACATATATTTTCCTAGGATGGCAGGTCTGTCTTTCTTTCTTTCTTTCTTTCTTTCTTTCTTTCTTTCTTTCTTTCTTTCTTTCTTTCTTTCTTTCTTTCTTTTTCTTTCTTACTCTCCTTTTTTCTTTCTTTGTTCCTTTTTCTCTTTCCTTCTTTCTTCTTTCCCTCCTTTCTCTTTTTTCTTTTCTTTTTTTTTTTTATTTCATTGTGTGCTTCGGGTTTTCCACAGATTTTTACCTACTCTTGTCCTTCTTGACATTTGAGAAATGTGCTTGCTTTCTGCCATCTTGGTAGGGACATTAAACAATAAAAGAAGCTATTAGTTCAAAATGTCCTGACTGTACTATGATTAAATTCAGGCATTCACTACCCTCACAATGTGCACAGCCCTCCAGTGGCAAGCATAAACAGCACCTTGCAAAGTCAATGGTGGGTACACTCACTCAAGAAAGGCTTATTTAATCTTTCTATGCACCAAATATGGTCCAATCAGGATATTCTCATTCTCAAGGAAGTTCCATCTGTTGAGAATGATGGACTAGAATAGAGGTGAGGCTCTACCAGAGGAGTGGACACCTGTGATGGAAGGCTGAGGAATGAAGCATGTGACGGGGTCACTCATTTACCAGATGGTGGAGATGCCATGGCGGGCCTTCCAGGCAGGGAGCAACAGACGCAAAGCTACAGAAACATGAAAGGACATAGGGCAATAGAGACATAGGGCATTTTAAGGTGGTCATATCAGACAAAAATGAAGCCTAGAATTATCTGTTGAGATAGTTGATCTGATATCAGATCAATTATCTGTTGAGATAGATTGTGAAAGCTTTGGTGTGTCACGCCAAGTGGGTTGGATTTATCCTGCATTAAGAGGAGGGGAAAACGAGGTAAGCTTTTAGTCTGGCTAGGGATTCAACAAGGAGCTATAATAGAAAGCGTAATCCCTTGTTTCTCCCATGACTGTAGGAGAAGGGGACTCAGTGACAATAGAGGGGAGAAAGGGATCCTTTTCAGTTGAGGACAGCCTAAAGGGGACTTTAGGAGGAAGGTGGCCTCTAAATGATGTCTGAAAGGATGAAGAGGGCCCAGACCACGAGAGATGAGGGAAGGCTACCTGTTCAGAGCAGACATGCAGGTTGGTGAGCATACATGGCTTTGTGCAGAAAGAGCATGGGGTCTGCCAGGGCCAGCCCAAGGCTTTTGGGGGGTCAGAGTAGGAAATGAGCTGCCAAGTTAGCCTAGGCCACACTGTGGAGCCCCTGGAATGCCACATTACAGATAATGTTCTCAAGGCAACAGGAAGCCTGCAGGATTGGTGACTTCAAAGTTAACTCTGGCAACATTGTGGTGTGTGGATTGGATGATGAGAAAAACTAGGCAGAGAGACCAGTGTGAGGGTCACTGCAAAAACTAGGCAAGAAATGACCAGGGCCTTATGTCCGAGGCTGACACAGCTGGACCGCACCTCTCAACCTCCACTGCGAATGGGTGCAGTCATGTGGCTCAGCTGCAGAAGAGACGGGCTCAGCTGCCAAATCGGCTCATCAAATCCCCTAAGTACCTCTTCATTGCCTCTTTCTTTCCAGCCGGTGGTGAAGAAGCTGACTTCAGGATATCCTTGGAGGCCCAAAAGAGCCTTCGTCAGCCTGAGTTCCTGCATGGCCACGTGGACTACGACAAGCCTAGTTGCCCAGTTCTCTTACGAGCGAAAACTAACTTTCTTTTGGTTTTGTGTATGCTTTTGTAATACCAATTATGCCTTTCTTACCTAACGCTGGCCTCAACTATGATGGTGGCAGTGGGGCTAGAAAGAGACAGAGTCAAGAGATACTACTGTGGAGGTTAGTCTTCAGGAGCTGGCTACCAATTTTAAGGGTAGGTGAGGGTGAAGAGTCAAATATGGCACCAACACTTCCATTCTGGACAAAGGGGAGGATGGTAAGGCCATTAATCTGAAGGTGTGACTATAGGAGGAGGAAGGGTTTTGAGAGAAAGATAATGAGATCCATTTGGAACCTACAATTCCAACTTCTGTAGAAACACAGGCAAGGAACTAGCCCATGGAAGAGCTGCACAGACACTTCCAGAACAGCCTGCGATGCCCAGGAAGCCTTGTGCACTTTCTTCACACCACAAGGAAATGCTGGAAATGTCAAAGACTACAGATTATAGTAACCAGTTATTATTGGTTAATAGTTATTGGTAACCATTTAAGGTGAACACTAAATAAATTATGGGGAATAAGTTGCTTTGAGTTAAAAAAAGAAATCCTAGTTCTGCTATTTATCAGCATAGCAAGAGACTTCATCCCTTAAGACCTCTGTTTTCCTCCTGTACAAAATGGGGATAATCCCTCGGTGTGGCTGCAGGGAATAAATGTAGTAATGTAGCCATCACCAGGGGCTCCATGCCTTTATGTGCCATTACTATAAACCAATGTCACAAAGAGCTGGTACTTACTCAATTATTCTACACATGCCACTGGATCCACCCAATTAATCTTGACAACACCCCTCGGAGGTTCTATCACTTTCCCCCTTCTACACAACAGGAACCTGAGACCATAGAGATTAAGGAGCTTGCTCAAGGTCATACAGCTAATGGTGAAGCCGGGCTATGGCCCCAGCAGGCAGACTCCGGCACAAGGACTCTTCCCTACCACAAGATACACCCACAGCAGGGTACTCCTCCTAGGAAGGCACAGTCCCCTTGGGGACCACAACGTCTCTCTTCGTCCTTGGCCCTTCCTGAGCCCAGGCCAAGGAAGCATTTCCAGCATCTGTAAGTGACTTGCTCACCATCTTTACCAAGCACTTCAGCAGGGCCACTGCCAGTTCTCCACAGATGGTAAGTGATGACAGCAACCTCTGACTTGTCCTTGAAGGGACACTTCACGATAATGGGGAAAAGTCAGGAATTCCCAAGAAACAAATGCCAATCAGGCAAGATAATAATCCTGAGGTGTTTATAACGCTTTCAATTTTTCAAAGCATGCCCATAAGCTACATCTCGTTTGACCAACGAAGATGGGGACTCAGGCCATTCAAAGGCTCATGGGGGGACATGGGGAAGACTGGCAGAGACGTGTAAACTGTCACTCTCGAAAGAGGCTAGTTCCTTCACCTGTCCCTTCTCTTTCTCATTCTGGACTGTCGCAAGGCCAAGAGAGAAGGGGAGACGGGTCATTCCAGCTGCTGGGCCCTCTTGCGGGCTGTGGGACCCTCCCCATTTGGAAACTGCCCAGCTGCAAAGGGAGCCTCCCCAGAGACCGTGCCTCTGCCGTGCCCATTGGTCCCTCTCTTCCAGGCTATTTACCGCCTAGTCCGGGGACAAGAGGAGACTGGAGCACAGGCTATCCTATGAGTTACCGCCCTTAACCTAGAAGAGGTGAAAACTGCAGCAGTGGGATGATGCCAGGAAGGACTCCAGAACTGGGGCAGCTCAGACCACAGTGCTTGCCTGGGTCAAGTGTGACTTCCCAAATGGGGAAACTCAGGACTATGTGCTGCCTCCATGTTATTAGTACAATACTGCAAGCAGTCCCAAAACTGAGAAGTCCCAAGCATTTCTGGGTATCTGCTGAAGCACCACAGTACTCAGCTGCTGCGAGCCTCTCCCCTGACCTGTCCCTAGCTGCCTCCAGCTCTTCCTATTGGCCTCTGAGGGGAGCCATGTGCATTGCGGTCTTTTCTCTATGTTGCACAGACTGCCTCAGTCCCTTTTAGGGATTCCAGTGAGCTTACAGATGTTCTACTCCCAGCCATGACCCTTATTCCTAAGCCTTGGTGCCCATCATGCCCTCAAAAAAAATGGGGGGGGGGGCACCTGGGTAGCTCAGTCAGTTAAGCATCTGGCTTCAGCTCAGGTCATGATCTCACGGTTCATGGTTCAAGCCCCACATTGTGCTGACAGCACAGAGCCTCCTTGGGCTTCTCTCTCTGCCCCTCCCTTGCGTCCTCGCTCACTCTCTCAAAATAAATAGATAAACTTAAAAAAAACTGTTTTAAAAAGGGGTATTTTTAATTTAAAAAATAAAGGGTTTTTACTATATTTTTAAAACGGCAAAATAAAAAAAAATCAATCACCATACATCTTAGAATTCCTCCCAATAGTCTCTGTCGCCAACAGCCCTGCTGGCTGCCGTCTTTTTCTTCACTGCTCAGCCTGCAGCTCATTTAAGCATCAGTGCAGATGACTCATGCTCTAGTTCTTAAAATCAAACTTGTTCCACCGAACCCAAAACCCTGTATTTATCCAAATTACAGAAACATGCTCTTACCACCCATCCACCAAAATACCTCCCATCCAGATCAACAGAGCATTAATGGCTGATTCAACCCTCCCGATTTCTAAAAATATTCATACTGCTTCCTCGTCAGGACAGCGGCCCTCAATTTTCCTCACACAGACTCAAAGAATTCCATTCAGTGGGCTTACCGATTCACAGGTCTGACAGAGCACTCCTATTACAGGCATTTTTTAAAAGGCGATTAGGGGGTCCAGCTACATACCCCTTGATTGGTGGGATCCCCAATTCAAGCTCTTCATTTTGCTGACGGGGGAGCCAGGCCCACAATATTAAAAGGTTTGTCCAAAGTCCCAGGGCTACAAAGGAAGCCTCATGACCCTCCAACACAACACCAATGCTCAAACAGATTTCATATTTTCTCTATGTCTAGAGAAGGGAAATCACTTCCAATTTTTTAATTCTTCTTAGGTAAACAGTCACTTTGCCCTCATCAGTAACAACAACTTCTTCCCTTACCAAAGAAGACTTCATGGCAGAGAGAGCTCAGGCTCAGAGAGCTTGGCTGTGAACAGGTGGAAGGGAGGCTCTCCCAGGCAGCATGAGCAAAGGTATGAAGGCAGGATCTCCTGAGATCTGTAACAGGTCATGGAATAAGTCATTCCATGGGCTGAGGCAGAAGGCAGATGAAAAAGAACAGTGAAATGTAGATTTAAACAATTGGTATCCTTACAACTACCCTTCCAAAGTAATTAATCTCCAATTATATTAATAGACATAGAGATATAAGTCCCGTCATGTGTAATTCTGTATTATTGCAGCTTCAGGAAGTCTGCAAGAACACCGGGGGAAGACAAATTTTGCTAATCATAGGAGGGAGATTTCATATAAAGAAGAATTTCCCAATCCATTGGGGCTTTTCATAAAAGGCATGAGCTTCCACCAAAACAATGAACTCCCTCTTCTCAATGCATTCAAGTGGGGGCCAGACAGCTGCCTGCTTAGAAGGTCAAAGAGATTGTTGCTTTGATGGGAAGGTGGTGGAAGGACATTTAAGGAGTATCTCAAGCATAACAGGTTGTGGTCTTTTGGGTGAGAACTAATGGTCCACCTGGGTTTAACCCCAGTTCTGTTCCTTACCAGCTAGATGACTTGGGCAAAGTAGCTAACCTCTCTGTGCCCCCATTTCCCCAATGGAAAATGAAGACAAATACTAGTGCCTACTTCTAGAGTTATTGCAAGGACTGAATGAGCACATCCATATCAAGGGTCTGAGACATAATCAATGCTTGGTAAATGTTGGTGGTTGTTCTTGTTATGACATTGCTATTATTATTTTGTACTCTGGGTTCTCACCCTCTTTCACTCTCCAGCATCACACGATGCCTCATAAGTCAATGCCACCAAAGTGGCTACACAACACAACATGACAGCCTTCGAAGTATAGACCATGCACAAAATACCCCATTTCCTTCTGATGAGTCACTTTTTCTTTTATCAAAATGAAGCATAACGCAGATGAAACAGAATGACCAGACCCAGGTTTACCACTGGTATCTTCATAACCATTCCTCAGAAATAATTAACCAATAATTACATCAACACATGTACAGAAATGTGTGCTTCTATCTTATTAGCTGGATTTCAAATGCTTTTCCACCCTCAACCCTTGAAAAGCACCTCTGGTGGGGAGAGTGGAAAGTCAGATTGGGGACCCCTCCTGCGTTTCCACCCTGGCTCTCCAGTGTTGCATTTTTCAGAAAAGTTTCCCTTGAACTTCCATGCACCTCCTTCCACCACCACCCCTGCAAATTTACACACAGAGTACCTTTTGTGAGGCTGAGACAGGGACAGAGTACAGAGAAGCTCTGTCAAGCCAAACAAGTTGATTCATGTGCAAAAATCCCCCAACTGCGTTCACAGATTAAATTGGAAAATGATCAGCTGCTTCTGGTTGAAAATTCCACTGAAACACTTCACAGGGTGCCTGTGCCTTCAGCACATACAGTTCTCAGCGCTTGCACAATAGTCTACATGTGCAAACTCACATGCTCAGTGGTACATGAGAGGCGTGTGGCCTCAAGATGTCTGTGTCATCTGACAGCCAGTGGGTTCCTGCATATTTTCTGTGTAAACATATCCCGTCTACTAAAGTGCTGCAGCCCACAAAGTTTAACAAGGCTTGGGGCGGGGTGGGGGGTACTTGGATTTTGAATGCTAGACACTTGAGTCTAGCACCTGGGGAGTTCTTTATTTTGTTGGTATGCCCTTTATGAAGAGCTCCAGTGACTGGCAAGGAACAATTATAGATCTGCACTATCCTACATCCTATACCCTATATATCTCATATCCTATATGAGAGCCACTAGCTACTTGCTTTTCACACTTGAAATGTGACATCCAAATTAAGGTATGCTATAGGTATAAAATACACACCAAATTTCTAAGAGTGAGTAGCAAAAAAGTCAGATAACTCATTAATAACCTTATAGATACATGTGTTACAGCAGTAAATTGGCTATATCAGATTAAATGAAATATATTGTTAAAATTCCCCTTGTTTCTTTTTATTTTTATAGTGTGACCACCAGAAAAATTTAAATTACATATATGGCTCACATTATATCTTGAGTGTACAGTGTTGACCACAAGTATTTATTAAAATCAGAATCTCAGAGAAGTGCCCCAGGAATCTGCATGTTAATAAGCACCCGGCAATTAAGATCATTGCCATCTGAGGACCCCCAAAGTAGCAGACAATGACTTGAACCATGAGTCAGAACATCTGGATTCCAAATTTCACTCAAGTTCCTCCTACTTACTGGGCCTTGGTCTCCTCGTCAACAAAATGAAAGTTAGACCTCCAAGGGTATATGGTTTAAGGCTTCCATTCCCATTACCCACTGACTGTATGTCCGTTAACCCATGAACCAAGGCCAACAGAGATACCTAGAGACTGATTGGACCCAAATGGATAATAAACTCAGGCCATTGTGACCCTAGAGAGGAATTCATGGTCTCCAACAGGTATTCCTGGGAAGTCAGGGAGAAAGGGTTACCTGGGGCCTTCCCAGAGAAGCGCAGCGAACTTCAGCTAAACCAAATAGAACTTCATTTATATCAACATCATTCATCATCACCACCAACTGGCCAAGGACCCACTGCATGTAAAGCACGCGCACACACACACACACACACACACACACACACACACACACAAATCCTAGAGCAATTTCATATCCTTAGGCTGCCCTAAAAGTGGCCAAGATTCCAGGACCAACCAGGGGCAGATTCCAGCCCACCCTCAGTGAAGGCCACTTGACCCAACCTACCATCGTATTCAACCAGAAGAATCCCTTTTCAGACAGGAAGTGGGGAAACAACTTTTTTTTTTAACCTTATGGAACTATCAATTTCACCTTTCCAAGAGGGCTCTGACAAAAGTGGTTAAACCACTCTTCAGAAGCTTTGAAATGCATCTTCCTGATGGAAAAGGGTTTTCCATTGGGGAAAAAAATGGCTTGTGCAAGACATTTCTAAAAGTAACCCATCAAATAAGTAAAAAAAAAAAAAAAAATGCCTGTGGCTTTTGGAGGAGGAAAGATAGGAAGCAGAAAAGGAAGTGAGTAAGATCTACCCCAGTCTAAACCCAGAGCACACTTTAGGGAAAGGATGTGGGAGAGTCTCCGATTCCTGGCTACCAGAGGGCACCAACAGATGGATGTTAGATTTCAGATGGTAGTATTTCAAATAAATGTTTGTTGACTAGTGTATGAAGACAAAATTTACAAGACTGCCTAAAAGGAAAAGATCTTGGCCCAAGCCTTTTCCTTAATCAATGTAAAAATTCCCACACTCCCCATCACTTTATTGACAGAACAAAGACAGTAATAAAGAGCCAGCAACAAGCTGAGCACTCTGCAGTCCCTCGGACATCAGTGCAAGGGTCTTCTATGGCCCAGAATATGCAGTGCCCATAGAAAAGCCTTTTTCTCCACTAAATAATAATCATCCATGATATAGGGCTGAGACACCAGACACCAGCTGAATATAGAACCCTTGTGGGGAGACTAATCCTTACCTCTTGCTTTACTAAAGACTCTCACATTTTTAGCCTCAGACCTTCCTAGGTTACGTTCTCACATTAGTTAGATTCTCATACTTGACTGAAATGTCGACTTCTGACCAAGCTCATTAAACTTTACAATCCCAGCTGGACAATTCTTGCCAGCAGGTAAGAGGAGGAAGACAAACGTATAAGAAGTGTAATAAACAGAACTTGGACCCAAATTGTGAGCCAATGCCACGAATAAACACACACACAGATTCCAGGTAAACTGTAATTCTGTTTACAATGGAACAGTGCCTTCTTTCCTGGGACTTCTCCTCCTTGCTTATCTGATTAGTAGCTCCATATTCATGGGATCTCCTTCTCAAAAGTTTTCCACTACCACATGTGTAGGTAATCGTACTTTGCACAAGAAGATGAGCTTAGTTGAGCAGAAGCGGGTTGGTCCAGATCATCAGCTACATACATTACCAAATAAAACCTCTAGTACCATTACCAACTGCTACAGCCATCTCACAGTATGGCCTCACCTCTTCCTCCAAACAATTAATAGTATCCTTTGTAATATCCTTGGATGCCAGCACCGAGAGGGACATCTGAGTATGAGTAAAATATTGGGGGTTAGAGATGCTGGGTCACCAGGAACCCATGTTAATGAGCAACCAAAGAGCTTCCCGGCAAGAAGACAGCCCAATAGGCAACCCTCAGTCATCTGTGAGAAATGACTCTTGAGTAGACCTTGGTACCTGGTTTTAGCCCAGCCCAGCCCAGCCTGGTATAGAGACCATATGGTACAGAGACCATAACCAGAAATGGGGGCTGTCTGTCACTAAAGATATCTAAGGCATTAAGGCAAGGGCACCACTGCTTCAGCTACCTTCCACGAATTACAAGTCTAGCTGAAAAGAGGAATTCTTGCCACAGAAAACTACACAGCTGTGGCCCCTAAGGGTTCCACTGTGTCATCAGCTCAAGCAGAGAAGATGGCACCCAAGGGAGTGGACCTGGGAATGGAGACAGCCCTCACTCCTGGGGTACAGAGGCCCTTCAGGGTTCTTGGATGGCAATGGAAGCAGCTTCACAGCATTAAAAAAATAAAATGGCAGCGGCTACATGGTAACCAAGTTCATGAGTAATTAGGAGAAAGGTTTCTGAGTTCCCATAAAAGCAAGAAAACACGGGTCATCTATACTAACGTGAGCCTCTTTTAAACTTCATGAGTTCCATGATCTTAACCACAGTTCACAAATCCAAATGCTTTCTAGGACACAAAAATTATAGACACACTGAAGGGCCATGGATTCCTCCAAAGGGTATCCCAGAGATCTCTTCTTGTTGGATCTCTTTTGAGAATAAGGCAACTTAACTGGCTTCATCTGATGCTTAGAGGAGCAGAAAGATAAGCCTCTCGGTGAGTGAATGGGATACGGAACAGAGGTTGTATGGGGGTTCAGGGTCATAAGAACTCAGTGCCAAAAGGTCAGACCTTAGGCCACCAGTCTAAGGGGCGATCATCTTCACAAAGAGGTGGAGAAGTATAAAGAACACCAGCTCTAGGTTCATAAAGAAGTGGACTCATAGCCCATTCCGCCACTTGCCAATACCATGAATTTTAACCAGTGAGGGAAGCTCTTTGTACCTTGGACACCTCAACTATCAAATGAAGATTCGAATAAATATCTTGCGGGACTTTTTTGAGAGTTAAGTAACATACGTAAAGCTCCTATTGGAATTCCTGGCATACTGTAATTTCTTTTTTAAAAAAGTAGCTACTGCTATTAACAAGCCAAGTCTAACCAGCTTCCCTTATACGTAAAGAAAGCATTAAAAAAAATTAGAGATTGACCCCACTAGTGGAAAGGTCAGAAACAGTATTTGTGAAGTCCTAGAATTTGAGAGAGAAAATCTCACAGATTACATCGTTCAACCCCCTTATTTTTTTGGACTTAGAACGGAGGCTGTTAAGTGTCAACTTAAGGCCACACAGTTAAGGAGGAACAGAACAGAATGAAAATCCGTGCTTGACTACTATTGTGGGTTGAATGGTGCCCCCACCCAAAATATGCTTGGAGTCCTAACTCCCAGTACCTGTCGATGTAGCCTTATTTACAGAAGGATCCTTGACAGAGGTGATCAAGTTAAAATGAGGTCATTAGGGTGGACTTTAATCCCATAGGACTGGTGTCCTAAAAAGGAAATGTGGACACACACACAAACACAGGGAAAGCAGCACGTGAAGATAGGAGTTATGCCAACACAAGCCTACATAACTACCAGAGGCTGGGAGAGAGACCTGGAATGGGTTTTCCCTAGACCCTTCAGAGGGGCATTGCCCTATTGACACCTTGATCTTGGACTTCTGGCCTTCAGAACAAGAAACAATAAATTTCTATTGTTTAAGCCACTCAGTGTTTGGCATTTTGCTTAGGCAGCCTTAGTAAACTAGCACAAGTACTTTCCAGCGTACCATGTATATATCATGTTTACTATACCAGTAGTTTTTAAAATTTTTTTAAGTTTATTCTTCAGAGAGAGAGAGAGAGACAGAGCATGAGCAGGGGAGGGGCAGAGAGAGAGGAGGAGACACCGAATCCAAAGCAGGCTCCAGGCTCCAAGCTCTCGGCACAGAGCCCCACGCGGGGCTCGAGCTCAAGAACCGCGAGATCGTGACGTGAGCCGAAGCCGGATGCTCAACCGACCGAGCCACCCAGGCGCCCCTGTCCCAGTAGTTTTTAAATTCCGTTCCAAGGACCCTAGGATTCCTGGCAAATAGTGACGTGCTGACAAATGTTTGATAAGTGGGCCTCGGGAGGAGGTGAGGGACACCTGATATGTACTGCTTACCAATTTCCATGGTGTAAATATTCCCACCATAGCCAATCTCAAACTACCAGTGTGCAGTCAGCGAGTGCAAAGTAGGAAAGAGCTGCACACCATTAGCTCTCCTGAGCCAGTGTGAGTCCCTGGGAGGCACCTCAGGGGCTGCCATAGACACGGGAAAGACCAAAGAAGCAGGATTCTAGTATCACCACTAGTCCAAAATAAGCACTGTATATTTGGAAGTAACGCTACTCAAAATAAAACATGACCCTCAGGGAAATATTGCCACCTCTTTTTTCAACCTGTAGCTCTAGTTAAGTGTCTATAACCTACATTGACCTCTGGAGCCCTAGATAAGTGTCTGTGAAGGTCTGACGGCTTTAGAGGTCACCCCAAGGGGCTCTTTGCCATAGGTCACTCTCTTCATTCCTGGTCTCTACTTCCTGTCCATTAGAGATCACACAGCTTTTCACTGACCTAGAGATGAATTTCAAAAAGAATATCTTTCTTTCACATTCAACAATGAGCCAAATTCTTTACCCCAACCCCCACAAAAAAAAAAAAAATCTCTTTGGGGAAAAAATTCCAGAAGAATCTACTCACAGATTCTGAGTCCTTAATCTAGCTATCCAATGTGAGACAGAGCTGAGACACTGTGAGGTTTCCTTTTACTGGACCCACTCTCCAAGTTGATGCTTTTTTTTTTTTTTTTAATTTTTTTTTTTTTCAACGTTTATTTATTTTTGGGACACAGAGAGACAGAGCATGAACGGGGGAGGGGCAGAGAGAGAGGGAGACACAGAATCGGAAACAGGCTCCAGGCTCTGAGCCATCAGCCCAGAGCCTGACGCGGGGCTGGAACTCACGGACCGCGAGATCGTGACCTGGCTGAAGTCGGACGCTTAACCGACTGCGCCACCCAGGCGCCCCACCAAGTTGATGCTTTTTAATTACAACGTTGATGTCTCCAGACTTCACAGACCAGTTCAACCCACAGGACTCAGTGTTTAGGATAATTCCATTTAAGTTTCTTTGCCAAGATGACACATTCATGCCACAGTTCAACTATTTCTAACAGAGAAAATGTATAGACTAAACACAGCAATAATAATGGTGAAAAAGAGGGGTGTGGTATAGTAGTTCTCAACTGGAAACGATTTTGCTGCCCAGGAGATATCTGGCAATGTTTAGAGACATTTTTGATTGCCACAACTGGGAAGGGGGACACTATTGGCACAGAGTGGGTATAGGCTGGGGTGCCGTTAAACATCTCGCAAGGCACAGGACAGCTTCCCAGGATAAAGAATTATCCAGTCTAAATGTCAACAGTGGGAATTAAGCACCCCTGGATTGGGGGAAATGGGGGGGCCAGAACACAATGGGATGAATTTGGTCATTGTCTCATCATGGGTCTAAAGAGCTGGCCAACAGAATGGCCTCAGGACAGTGGCCTATCTTGTGTACTGACACTCAGGTAACAGCCTCTGAACAACAAAATCATTTTCAATAATAATATGAAACAGTGAATTAATAAATAACAGTCACTATTACTGTTCCCTTGACTCAGTCTTTTAAGTTTAAAACAAACAATTAAACATGTTTAAAAAAAAAAAAAAGAGGAAGAAATTTTCACTGTAAAGATTTTATCCAAATTCAGGAAAATATTTTATGCACGAACGAAAATTCGCACTTACCAATCAAAAACATTTTCACCTTGCAACTCTCACTGTTTCACTGCTTTCAATCTTAAACACAAAAATTCCAAGCAGTCACACAGAATAACAGAATTAGAAGAACTCAGATTTCATTTCTTCATCATTGTGGTCAATGTGCCAGCAGTGTTTCCAACCCACTGTTTACGAGGCAAGAATACACAGGGCCATAGCATTGGAGGCACAAACTGTAAAAAAAAGAAAAAGTGAGCTCACATGGTTCTGAATCTTTTCAAATTTAATCTTAAAACTAGTGCACATAGGGGCTCCGGGCTGGCTCTGACAGTTGACGTTGGCCTCTTGATTTCGGCTCAGGTCATGATCCCAGGGTCATGGGATCAAGCCCTAAGGCAAGCTCGCCGCTGAGCATGTAGTCTGCTTGGGATTCCGTCTGTCTGTCTGTCTGTCTCTCTCTCTCTCTCTCTCTCCCTCTGCCCTTCTCCCCCCACTCGTATGCTCTCTCTCAAAAAAAAAACAAAAAAAACTAGTGCATATGGCTGAGTCTACATGTCGAGGGGGAGGCTGACTCTATAACTGGAGTTCCTCAATTCATTTCCACAGAGAATAAAGTCTACCTATGAGCCAGGCTTGAAGTCAAATACCATCACTTCTGCTATATGCTATCGGTGTGGGAAGGGCCTGCCTACAGCAGGATGTGAATTAATGAGAAAGGATCTGGGGCGGGGAGGGCAGGTTGGAGTCTGGCTACCACCTTTGGCAGTTTATTGTTAGGTGCAGGTTTTGTGTAGCGGGGACCTCAGAACACCACAGCAAGCGAGGTTTTTCTTTTTCTGCCTCAGTGCAGGGCATCAAACTGCATTAAGAAGACTTTCTTACGATGGCAGCAAACGCTTTCAGTGTCCTGTTCACACGCCTATTGTTGCACGGGGATGGCCTCACAAGGCGGCAAGCTGACTTAGCTGGCAGATGGAACAAAGTAATTACGAACAAGACGTTATGGCCATCATGGGCAGTTCCACTAAGCAAGAAATAGGAGCTATGACCAGGCTGAATTGGAGCAGACACTGAGAAGGAAGTGTGATTTTGTCAAATGGCCAAGGCTTCTCAAACCTCAAACTCACTGCCGGACATTGTGCCACATCTCCTGTGCCTCAGCCACTCACTCAGTGAATTCTCCCTGTGCACCTGCACTTAGGAAGTTCTCAAACACTCGTTGAATAAGTAATACCATCAACAGACTTGAAATCGTTTGACATTTTCATACTAAATTTTGCCCCAAAATGTACCGAAGCATTCACTCAAATACTACGCAATCTCAAAATCTATATTGATGAGATCAAATAACATGAGGAAATCACTGTAACCAAGCAGAAAATCAAAAACTGTTTGTTACTATTATTCTTTTTAAAAAAATTTTTAAATGTTTATTTATTTGAGAAAGAGAGAGCAGGGGAGGGGCAGAGAGAGAGAGGGGGACACAGAATCTGAAGCAGGCTCCAGGCCCTGAGCTGTCAGCGCAGAGCCCATCGTGGGGCCTGAACCCATGAACCGCGAGATCAAGACCTGAGCCAAAGTTGCATGCTCAACCGACTGGGTCACCCGGGCATCCCAGCATTTTTCAAACTTTGAAAAAAGAACACCTATTAAGAAAACGTTTTTTGGATGAATATATAGCAAGTATACATAATGGCTGCGTTTTAGTATTAGGACTAAATTGATATATATTCCTTTTTTTACTTTTTTATATTTCTATTTTTTTTTCATAAGGTTTCCAACAGTATTATTTGATAGGGAGAGACCTTTATTAATGCTGAGTGGTTAAGTAACACAAGAAGTAAAACAGCATGGCAGAAGGGCGCTGGCCTGGGAAAGAGAAGTCCTGTGTTCAGGGGCAGCTGTGATATGAAGTCTAGTGCTAATTTGCGACATGAAATGTTTCCATCTCTCAACCTCTTTATCTGCAGAAGGTGAGACTAGAGGATAGTAATCGCTTCACGGGTGTATTATGTAGATCAAATGAGATGCCAGACACATTAAACATATTATCATCCTTAGTTTCCACTTCTCTGCTTTGTTCTAGCAATTCAGGTAAAAGGGTGCATGTGACTGATGAAAAAGAGACCACATTTCACAGTTGCTTTCATTGCAAGTAGCAAACGAACCAATAAAAAAAATAATTCCAAAAGTACTACGTTTTGTTATTGTTTAGTTTGAGAGATCACAGCTACGACATCTCTTTGTGAAGTTGAATATATTCTTTAAGAGTGTGTTCCAACCATCACGCCTTCTAGCCAACACCCGCACTGGCTCTGGCACGTCTGGGTGTGTTGGACACCTTAGGTGAGAGCCCCCCACGGTAAACTACAGCTTGAGAAGCGGCGATATGCACCAAAATGGACAATGGAATGGACAGAGAAAACTCTAAAGAAACCAGGAACCTATCTCTCTCCTCATTTGATCTACTCATGTGTGTGTGGGGCGGGGGGGCACCGGTTCCCCAGTTTGTTTCATGAGAACAGCTCAGAGCCAGTGGGCTGAACTTCCTGCTGCAGAGAAACAACTCTGATGTGCAGGTTTTCTGTTTTCCTACAAGGAAAGAATGAAGATGGCAGGACTCAGGGATGTATCAATAGGATGCTGTTGTTTAAAGGAGCGAAAGGAATCCAGTGAAAGGAAGTCTGGGTTTTCCTGTCTGGGGGAGGGGGAATAACACAAGGAATGTAAGAGAAAGAACCACAGGCCCCAGGAACCACTCAAATGCCCTCCACCCCAGTTCTAATATAATACAAAATCAAGTGCCCTCCCCCACCAGGCAGGGATGTAGAACTGTATGTGATTTCACCGAAGGAGTAAAGGCTCATCCAAGAAGGTACAGTGACCCCCAGGATGGGAGGAAGAGAAGGAATGCTCAGGAAAAATCAGCAAAGACAGTTGGTCATGGGTGCCAAGGGGAGGAGGATAAGGAAGACAAATCCCCAACAAAGGTGAGGCAGTGGGGTGATGTAGGAAAGAATGGGTGCTAAACTTGTCCAAGTTGGCAGAAGATTAAATAAGAAAGAAGGGGGACTGAGATGCAGCCAATGGTTTGTCAACAGGGATCTTGGGGAGCCTGTTTGTAACAGAGTGGTGGGGACAGGAGCAATGGCCAGATGGGGACAATCTCTGATAATGACGCTTCATGGTGCCCCTCAGCTATATGCCACTAAAGAGAGACCATACTCAATGAGGCAGATTAGCAAAACTGGGAAGGAGAAATTATACAGAAGGAAAATTTGAATACAAATAAAGCTGACATTGGGAGATAGGAAACGTATGGGTGATGGCTGGCTTACCACAGCTGGGTAGAAGAGATGGAAAGGGGCCCAACCTGGAGCTTGAAGGACCCACTGGGGTGGGGTAGGATAGATGAGAGCTGGGTGTAGACCCAGCTCGGAATCCAGTTCAGCAAGCAGGACCCAACATCCAAAGGGGCTGGCAACAACCAACCAAGTGTCATCCAGAGAGGCAGACAGCCTGGGATGGGATGAGCCAAAGGAGTACATTTGTCAATATGGTGAGCCATGAGGTGTCCAAGTAAACTGAGCCAGGGGCAGGAAGGAAGCAGGAGTAGGAACTTTTCTAGGAAAGTGGCAGAAAGATGACCAAAAAGCATGAGAGAAAAAGGGCAGATAACTGGGCTCCCACTAATGGGCCACAGTTCAAAGGTAAGACTCCAGCCCCTGGGGAGGGCTGACAAGAACAAACAGAAGGGAGAGGGCAGTCCAAACACAATACAGAGACAATAGGAGACTGAGCATTGGGCAGGCTCGCAAAAGAGGGACCAGGGTCCAGAGAGGGCATGGCAGCCAGTGGCAATCCTGGGTACAAAGCAGACTTAAGAGCACCCAGAGTGACTGGTATACCTGGAACCTCAGCTCCCTCACCTAGGGGCACAGAAAGACCTGGAAGTTTGGCTGAGCATCCCTCTTTGGTTCAAAGAACCCCAGCAGAAGAGGACCATTGAGGCAGAGAATCAGCAGAGGCCAGAGAAGGGATGTGTTAGCATAAAGTGTGTCTCATCTTAGAAACAGAAGCAGAAAAGGAAGCAGGGAAATTTGCAATGATGAAGTCAAGCTTTCACTTTTTGCAGATGACATGATATTATACATGGAAAACCCGATAGACTCCACAAAAGTCTGCTAGAACTGATACGTGAATTCAGCAAAGTTGCAGGATACAAAATCAATGTACAGAAATCAGTTGCGTTCTTATACACTAATAATGAAGCAACAGAAAGACAAATAAATAAACTCATCCCATTTACAATTGCACCAAGAAGCATAAAATACCTAGGAATAAACCTAACCAAAGATGTAAAAGATCTGTAGGCTGAAAACTATAGAAAGCTTATGAAGGAAACTGAAGAAGATATAAAGAAATGGAAAAACATTCGTGCTCATGGATTGGAAGAATAAATATTGTTAAAATGTCAATACTACCCAAAGCTATCTACACATTCAATGCAATCCCAATCAAAATTGCACTAGCATTCTTCTCGAAGCTAGAACAAGCAATCCTAAAATTTGTATGGAACCACAAAAGGCCCAAAATAGCCAAAGTAATTTTGAAGAAGACCAAAGCAGGAGGCATCACAATCTCAGACTTTAGCCTCTACTACAAAGCTGTAATCATCAAGACAGCATGGCATTGGCACAAAAACAGACACATAGACCAATGGAATAGAACAGAAACCCAAGAATTAGACCCACAAAAGTATGGCCAACTAATCTTTGACAAAGCAGGAAAGAATATCCAGTGGAAAAAAGACAGTCTCTTTAACAAATGGTGCTGGGAGAACTGGACAGAAAAATGTAGAAGGATGAAACTAGACCACTTTCTCACACCTTTCACAAAAATAAACTCAAAATGGATAAAGGTCCTGAATGTGAGACAGGAAACCATCAAAACCCCAGAGGAGAAAGCAGGAAAAAACCTCTCTGACCTCAGCCGCAGCAATTTCTTACTTGACACATCCCCAAAGGCAAGGGAATTAAAAGCAAAAATGAACTATTGGGACCTCATGAAGATAAAAAGCTTCTGCACTGCAAAGGAAACAATCAACTAAACTAAAAGGCAACTGACGGAATGGGAAAAGATATTTGCAAATGACATAGCGGACAAAGGACTAGTATCCAAAATCTATAAAGAACTCACCAAACTCCACACCCGAAAAACAAATAATCCAGTGAAGAAATGGGCAGAAAACATGAATAGACACTTCTCTAAAGAAGACATCCGATGGCCAACAGGCACATGAAAAGATGCTCAACGTCGCTCCTCATCAGGGAAATACAAATCAAAACCACACTGAGATACCACCTCACGCCAGTCAGAGTGGCTAAAATGAACAAATCAGGAGACTATAGATGCTGGCGAGGATGTGGAGACACAGGAACCCTCTTGCACTGTTGGTGGGAATGCAAATTGGTGCAGCCGCTCTGGAAAGCAGCGTGGAGGTTCCTCAGAAAATTAAAAATAGACCTACCCTATGACCCAGCAATAGCACCGCTAGGAATTTATCCAAGGGATACAGGAGTACTGATGCATAGGGGCACTTGTACCCCAATGTTCATAGCAGCACTCTCAACAATAGCCAAATTATGGAAAGAGCCTAAATGTCCATCAACTGATGAATGGATAAAGAAATTGTGGTTTATATACACAATGGAATACTACGTGGCAATGAGAAAGAATGAAACATGGCCTTTTGTAGCAACGTGGATGGAACTGGAGAGTGTGATGCGAAGTGAAATAAGTCATACAGAGAAAGACAGATACCATATGTTTTCACTCTTATGTGGATCCTGAGAAACTTACCAGAAGACCATGGGGGAGGGGAAGGAAAAAACAAAGTTAGAGAGAGAGGGAGCCAAAGCATAAGAGACTCTTAAAAACTGAGAATAAACTGAGGGTTGATGTGGGGTGGGAGGGCGGGGAGGGTGGGTATGGGCATTGAGGAGGGCACCTGTTGGGATGAGCACTGGGTGTTGTATGGAAACCAATTTGACAATAAATTTCATATTAAAAAAAAAGAAAGAAAGAAAAGGAAGCAGGCAGGGTAGGGAAGAGCTCAGGGAGAGTCTTGAAGAGTATTTCATGGAGAGGACACCCAGGAAGAGGTGGGAAGGGAGAAAATTCCCAAAGAAATCCTGGACTTGCTCCCCCCAGGCCTAAACAATCACAGACCCAGAGCTATGGCAGAACAATTATTCATCAAATTTGATGCATCCCCAAAAGGCACCAAGTCAGAGGATTTGAGACTGATCTGCTGTGAGGTCCAAGGAAGAATCCGACTTCGAGGACTGGAAGATGCCCATGAGAATCCCCATAAGATGTTATGAACATTTCTTCTTTAGAAGTTGTCTTTCGTAGTGCTGGTTCACCTATTCTTTTTTTAATTCAATTTTTATTTAAATTCTAGGTAGTTAACATATATGGTAAAATTGGTTTTAGGTGTAGAATTTAGTGAATCATCACTTACATATAACATCCAGGGCTCATCCTGACAAGTGCCCTCCTTTTTTTATATTTGTATTTAAAAAAAATTTTTTTAATGTTTATTTATTTTTGAGAGAGAGAGAGAGAGAGAGAGAGAGAGAGAATGCAAGCAGGAGAGGGACAGAGAGAGGGAGACACAGAATCAGAAGCAGGCTCCAGACTCTGAGCTGTCAGCACAGAGCCCAACATGGAGCTTGAACCCATGAATCGTGAGATCATGACCTGAGCCAAAGTCAGACGCTTAACTAACTGAGCCACCCAGGTGCCACCTGGCCAAGTGCCCTCCTTAATGCCCATTATCCATTTAGCCCATCCCCCACCAAGCTGCCCTCCAGCAACCCTCAGTTTGTTCTCTGTATACATGAGTCCCTTATGGTTTGCTTCCCTTTCTCTCTTTTTTTCTCTTTCCCTATGATCATTTGTTTTTTTTTCTTAAATCCCACATATGAGTGCAATCATACAGTATTTGTCTTTCTCTGACTGCTTTATTTCACTTAGCATTATACACTCTAGCTCCATCCACCCATCCATCGTGCAAATGGCAAGATTTCATTATTTTTGATGCCTGAATAATATTCCAGTGTGTGTGTGTGTGTGTGTGTGTGTGTGTGTGTGTGTGTGTGTGTGTGTGACATCTTCTTTATTTGGTCTCTTCCCATAATTTGACTCTTGTAGATAATGCTGCTATAAACTTTGGGGTGCATGTACCACTTTGCTGATTCACCTATTCAGAGATACTCTGTGCATGGTCCTAACTGAAAGCCAAGAAATAAAAGTTCATGCAGAAAAGCTTCATGCAGAACTCAACAGTCCATTCCCTCTCTTCCAGGCCTGCCCAGTGCAGGCCAGCGGCTGCTTTCAGTTCTGCGACCTCTCCAAGCTCAGGATGCTGGCTGGGGCACTCTTTCAGTGATGACTGAAAAGGTGCTTCCTTTCTCAGCCAAACAAAGGCTTCAACATCATCAATTCCTATCTTAAGCTTTTTAAAAGGCCTCAAACCCTCAAGTGCCAACAACAAATTCTTCAAGACTTTCTGACTTTGCATTGGTTGCCTTAAAAATTGTACGACTTGTTTTTCTTTAAGGCAAGAATATTTTAGATCTGCTTTTGTTAGCCTCAGATCTGCACCTTTAGATTAATATCTTAACCAAGAGAATAAAACATCGTACTACTCAGCTACTGAGTCCAGGACCTGGGGAAATTCTGAGGAGGAACTCAGAGAGACCTTACAGAGGACCTAGCACTTGGCACTCTCCTGTTGGCCTTCAAGAGATTAAATCATAAATGTCCCCTGGGGCAATCAGATCGACCTTAATAAAAGATCTCAGTAAAGAAATGAGGAGGACACCTTGACCCAAAAATCTGGACCACATCGTAGGAGTGTGGCAAGGATAAGTGAGGACAAGATTGGACCTGGAGTCCAAGTGACAAGACTCTTCCCTCTCTGAATCAGTTCCTCCTAAAGAATAAGGACCTTGGGCCAGATAACTTCAGCAAGAAAAGAAAATTCAGCTTCAAACTGTGGTTCATTTCAAAATCCAATAAAACACAGAATTGGGTCATTTTCAAATTCCAGTAAAACAGTTGAAACATGAAGCTCCTGGGATTAAGATACCAGTACTTTTTCTCAAATCCTTTTTCTCCCCTCAGTAGCACATATGAGATGCCTCAACACTGGCAAAAATACACACAGCAATAATAGTCTGTTTTTGCAGCGTATAACCCACACACTGGTAGTGACCAGGAATCACTCTCCAACTCCTTTCCCATCCTGTATCGACTCCCAGAATCTCCCCCCACACAAAGTCCCGGGAGGGCAGATGACAGTGAGCAGGGGATAGGACCCAGGCAAGCCACAGCTGTTCTGGCTCCTCCAACACAGACCTATCCCACCAGCCCCCCCTACACACAAGCCTCACGGCACCAGCTAGCATAGGCACAAGTTCCCAGAATCTCCTTCCTCCTGTCCGTCTTCCCTCGCCCCTTCTGTTCATTGCCTCATGAGAATCCCTTCTCCCTGATCTCGGGAACATCCTGGGAGTTATGATGAGGTAACCCTGGGCTCAAATCCAAACTCCAACATGTAAAACCTGTCTGGCCCTCTGAGCCTCAAGTTTCTTGTCTATAAAGTGGGTTTATGATACCCACAATTGAGGATTTCTATAAAGATAGTTAGATCATACATGGAAAGCACAAGGTGTAAGGTGGTGCTCTGTGAACCTCTGTTCCTTTCCTTTCCTTGTCAATTTACTTGTAAGTTTGCGCTAACTGGATGCTCCAGGAAAATTTTGACAAGAAATAGCTCTTATCCCGCAAGAAATACATAATGAGTTACAGAATATTACAGAATGTTCAGAGAAGGAGAAGGAAAAGGTCCCAGAGGATGTAGAAGTACCCATGAGAGAAATGAAGGAGACCATAAACTTCCAGTCTGGAAAGCCAAGCAGAAAGACAGTCTGGATGCCACCAAATCCACAAAGATCAGGCACAGAATAAACACAAGGACATTAGCATCAAATCCTGCTATATTGGAACGCTCCTTACTTGCATCCCTCCAAATCTGTGTCTTCTCCAACTAAATGAAGATAACAATACCTACCTCAAAAGATTGTGGAAAGGATTAACTTTAGATAATGTGTATAAAGAAATGTCATGCAATACCTATGTGTTAGTTTTCTATAGCTATTGTGACAAATTACTGCAAATTTAGTGGCTTAAACCACACACATGGGGCGCCTGAGTGGCTCGGTTCGTTGGGCGTCTGACCCAGGCTCAGGTCATGATCTTGCATGCAGTTTGTGGGTTTGAGCCCCACATCGGGCTCTGTGCTGACATCTTGGAGCCTGGAGCCTGCTTTGGATTCTGTGTCTCCCTCTCTCTCTGCCCCTCCCCCTACTCGCATTCTCTCTCTCTCTCTCTCTCTCTCTCTCTCTCTCTCTCTCTCAAAAATACACTTTAAAAAAACATATATATCATCTTATGATTCTGAAGACCAAAGTCGAAAATGGGTCTCATTGGGCAAAAATCAAGATGTCAACAGGGCTGCGTTCCTTCTGGAGGCTCTGGGGAAAATCTGTTTCCTGGCCTCTTCCAGCTTCTGGAGGCCACCTGCATTCCTTGGCTTGTGGCCCCTTCCTCTACCTCCAAACCCAGAAGGGTGGCATCTTCCAATCTCCCTCTGACTCCACTCTTCCTATTTTCTTATAAGTACCCTTGTGGTTACATTGAGCCCATGTAGCTACTCCCCACTGCAAAATCTTTCAATTAATCACATCCACAGAGTCCGTTTTGCCATGCACAATGACATGTCCACAGGTTCTGGGGCTTAGAATGTTGACATCTCTGGGGGCCATTATTCTGCCCACCAGAGCTCAGAATGTAGTATGTTCTCGACACGTGGAAGCTGCAGTGGAAATAAGGAGGAGGAAGGGGCAGCAAAAGGAGTAGAAGGGGCCTTATGAGATTCATTGCCTGAATATTAAACAACTGATTCCAAAGTGAGTTCAAAACCAATCTACAAATGACATATCCAAAAAGGTCTGTAAAGTTAAACCCAAAACACAAGAAATAACAAGTGTTGGCAAGGATGTGGAGAAAAAGAAACCCCTGTGCTCTGCTGGAGAGAATGCAAGCTGGTGTAGCCGCTGTGGAAAACAGTATGGAAGTTCCTCAGGAAATTAAAAATAGAACTACCCTATGATCCAGTAATTCCACTACCGGGGATTTACCCAAAGAAAATGGAAACGCTAATTCAGGGCTCACTTTGGTAGCACATATGCTAAAATTTGCGAGGTGAGGTGCAAATTTGTGAAGCTGCAGGTTTTTTTTGAAACAATTTAAGAGAAAAATAAGACATTAATTCAAATAGATATACACACCCCTATGTTTACTGCAGCATTATTTACAGTAGCCAAGACATGGCAGCAACCCAAGTGTCCATCCATAGATTAATGGATAAAGAAGATGTGGTGTGTATATGTACGTACACACACACACACACACACACACACACACACACACACACAATGGAATACTAATCGGTGATGAAAAAGAATGAAATCTTGCCATTTGCAACAACATGGATGGACCCTAGAGGGTATAATGCTAAGTAAAATAAATCAGACACACGTGATTTCACTCACATGTAGAATTTAAGAAACAAAAGAATAAAGAAAAGAATAGACACAAACAAACAAACAAAACAGACTCTTAAATACAGAGAACAAACTGGTGGTGACCAGAGAAGTGGGTGGGGGGACGGGTGCAACAGATAAAGGGGATTAAAAGCACACTTATCCCGATGAGAGCTGAGTAACACATAGAATTATTCAATCACTGAATGGTATGCCTGAAACTAATATAACACTGTATGATAATTATACTTCAATTCTTAAAAAGCTCTGTAAAGGAAATCCAAGGATATATGTACATGTCATCAACTTTTGAAGGCTGGCATTACAGGTGATGGCCAACTCTTGTTTAGTAAATATGTTGACGCCATTTAAAATCATGAGAATTTGTAACTGTGTGTGACGATGCTTGTTAACCACACTCCTTGTCCTCATTTTGCAATATATACATACATCAAATCGTTATGTTGTACACCTGAAGCTAATATGTTATATGTCAATTACATCTCAGTGTAAATACATTCATACATACATAAATACAGGAATAAGATCATGAGAACCTTAGTGGTAGTCTTCAACTTAGATCAGCATTTTGACTAGAAACTAAAGTGGTCCATAAGCAAATTGAGAAAATCTGGCCTGATGGACATCATCCATCATCACCTTGAGAAACATTTGCCTCTGCTTATAAACCCTTAACAACTCAGCTGTATGCCTCTCAATAATTAACACATTCGTTCATGGTGGTTCTCTTATATTTTTAAGCATTTTTTGTCCTAAGCTATCTTGACCCTATTAAAGTTCCATATGTTGGGATTTTCTTATGTTTCACCTTTCAGAGCAAAGACACTGGCTCATTCAATGCTTCAGTACAATGTTACCTAAAATGAAAGACATACACTCCTATTTCACAAAAGACAACACTTCACAATAAAAATAAAAATGGTCTCCCTGCTCATTTACTGAATCACCGCCTTGCCTATCTATTGGCATCACCATAACTGGGCCTTCAGCCATAATGAGATTATCTAAGAGCACACAGACAGTGTCTTTCTCTTCTAGATGTCTTTCTAAAATGCCCCCAGCATCTGACACCTCACCCAGGCTAGACATCTTCTCCAAAGTATGCATGTTGTACATTTTTCAGATACCTCGTAAGTTACATGTGTGGTGAGAAAAGGGAGCTTTGATCCTAGAGCACGCCCTGACAAAAATTTTTCATTCTACATTTCACTTAAAACATGGTTTAAAAAACAATTCTAAAAAGGGGTTTCTTCTCACAATGTTAACCAAATAGAGGATGATGAAAAAAACAAAAAACATTTTGTAAACTGGTCTGTAAGCCTGGGACCCGCAACTAAGTTGTGCTGGCACCAATTTACATGAAGAATTATATAAACCTTCAGAGACCACACTGGACAGTCTTGGTACAGTTTTGGCTGTCAGTATCTTAAGACTTTCTTTACGATTGGGGCTTTCTACCCACAAATACTGCCCATCATAATGGCCTATCGCTAAAGATGCTGAAAATGCCCCCACCCCACTTGCTCCTATACCTGTTGAGGAAGGCTGATCACATGACCTCCCATGACCAATCAGCTTGGATGGGTTTTTTTGACCCTGGACTGAGTGACCACCACCCATCACTTTATTTATGGGTTTATTTATTATAGTTCCCCAACTGAATGTAAGGTTCCATGATGGCAGTAAATTTTGTTCACTGCTATATTCCTAGTATCTAAATAATACCTGGGTCATAAAAGGAACACAACAAATTTCTTAAATGAATAAATAAATGGCTGGATATATGGATGCATGTGCTAAACAAGGCAATTTACTATCCCCCTTCCCAGAGTATCATGCATAGTAAAGAATTTATTTGTGCATTTCTTCATCCAACCATTACCATTAAAAGAAGAACATGCTGGGGCAACACAAGATCATTTTACTGTTTTGTGTTAGCATTCATTCACTCCTTCCCCTTTGCAACCTGTTCTCCTGAGCAAAACTCTACATACTCTTTCCCCTGCCAGTTCATACTCAGAAGGATAATTTAAAAAGGGTAGAGTATCACCATTTTGATGACTGCAACTTTCAAAGAAGACAAAAGGAAGTATTTAAGGACTGAGTCAGGAAAACAATGCCTTAATATTTTTAAAGGGAGGAGCATTCATAGAATATACCATATTTAATATCAATATCCTTAAAATCTAGAGTAGATTAACAGAGTTCTCATAAATTCTGCATATTTTGACATGCATGCACCCCCCCATTCCACCTTATATTTTACTCTCCATGCACAATATGCCTAGTTTCCTCCACAACTACCCTATGACACGTTTTCCAGAATGATCACCATCATAGATGTCGTCCACTTGATGGACTCCAAGTTGTCTATCTCTGTTATAAATTTCAATATCCAGAGCTAGAAATAGTATTCTAGATATTATGAGAACACAGAACCACCAATCACCCTTTTGGTATCAATGTATGTCTACCAAAGTAGCTCATGATTTCATTTTTCTTTTAGCCAATTCTTCACACTGCACATTGAAACCACTCCCAAATCAATTGTTCCATACTTTACATTTTTCACAAAAAGATGAAGATATTGGGCCAAGTGGCAAACACAGTATATTCATCTAATTTCCCTCTTTCTCCACACCCTTATAAATGACAGAAGAAGTGGGGGGTTTTTAAGTTTATTTATTTATGTTGGGAGAAATATCCCTGCATGAGTGGGGGAAGGGCAGAGAGGGAGAGAGGGAATCCCAAGCAGGCTCTGCGCTGTCAGCACAGACTCTGACACAGGGTTCGATCTCACAATCTATGAGATGATGACCTGAGCTGAGATCAAGAGTTGGTCACTTAACCAACAACCTACCCAGGTGCCCCAGAAGAGATGGTTTTAAAAATATTGGAGCCATCACAGCTGTGTAAAACAAGAAACAGTACCCAACACTAACCAGAAATTTTGAGACAAAAAGAAGAAAGATAAAAATCAGACAAGATCAACTTGCTGGAGAAAACCACAGGCAAACCCTTGTGCAGAAGAAAGCTCCTACAGAGAAGAGCAGTTACACCATACTCCAAGCTCCAAAAGAAGAAAAGGTAAATGGGCAAAAACAATAGGGGATTAACTGGGCCACTGCCTTTGGAGCAGCCACATCTGTTGGCTTCTCTCTCTTCCACTCCACACCCCACCCTCCACCTTGAACTGAGTGGTAACCAACAGAAGCACTTAACACAGGTTAAAGTGATGGATTGGGACACTTATACCTAAGAGGCATCATTCACCTGAAGCTATGGAAGAAAGTAGTTTTTTGCTCACTAAGCCCATCCTCCTCTTCTTGGACACAAGAAGTCTTGAAAGACTATGTTGCTAGCCTTTGTTGAAGTTAGGTTGAGATCACATAACTAGTTTCTAGCCCATCAATGGCAATAAAGTGTACCCTTCCAGACCTGGCCATGAAATGTATGCAACCACCCCCATTTTTTTCCCTCTAAAAGTAAAGGACACAGTGAAAATCTATGAGGAGCCCCTGGAAGATGACAATATTTCAAGATGGAAAGAGCCAGGATCTCAAGATCAGTGGAGAAAAAGAAATAGTTATTGAACTAGTAAGAGTTTGGAGTTGTTTCTTACAACTCCATGACATGAGTTCCCCAATTAATACCATAGCCAAAGCAGCACTCAGAGGACATGTAGGAGTTACAGTGAGAAAATACCTCACTAGCATCTCCATCTTCTCTATCAGGGCATTGACATGAATTGGACAGCACACTTGAAGCATTGGCCAAAAAGATATTCACAAATGGACTGTTTCCAGAGGTAAAGAGAGAGCTGAAGGAACCATCCAGAGATAAGGAATTTCTCAGAGGTTAGCAACAATGGAAAACCATGACCTCCCCCAGTTCTGAAGGGGAAGGGATTGGAGCAGTCACTGCAAAGCAGGAAGAGTTGTAGCCACAAGAGAGGAGTGACCCACTAAGAGTCCTGACCATAGAGAGAAAAACATCACCACTGCCAAAACCAGGATGACAAAGGGGCGGGCAGGGCAGAGGGAGGATCAATACCTAATCTTTCCTCCTGTCCTTGAGACTCAGCTGGAGTCTCTCTTTGGCTGAACCAACTGGAAGGCAGTGGGCAAAGGAACCCAGTAACACAGAAATCAATCAGCTTCCTAAGGCCCAGGGCAAGTCTGTATGGAACATGGATCTGGGAGAAAAACTGAGAAGAGCCAGAATACTTTCCCAACAGCTCATCCTGCCCAGCCCCCAGTCACCAGAGATAAGCACTTGTGATCAGACCTGGCATCCACAGAGGGATAAACAAAACAAAGATCAACAGACAACACAGAATCAAAGATTTAAGGAAAGAGCAGCACGAGGTCATCACAAAGAAGAAATCATACCAAGGGAAACAGAGTTCATAGAGCACATAGAAGAGGATTAACATAAATTTTATGTTTGGGAAGTATAAGAATGACTATCATATCCATAAATTAATAATTAATGAGAAAATTTGAGGAATGTTAGAATTTTAAAAATTGATTCAGAAAGTAAAATACTCACTGGATAAATGAAACTGGAGAAAGTTCATATTTAAATACTGACTTGTTGACCTGGAAAACTAAGCCAAGGGATTGTTTAAGAATATGTCATTGAGGGGCGCCTGGGTGGCGCAGTCGGTTAAGCGTCCGACTTCAGCCAGGTCACGATCTTGCAGTCCGTGAGTTCGAGCCCCGCGTCAGGCTCTGGGCTGATGGCTCAGAGCCTGGAGCCTGTTTCCGATTCTGTGTCTCCCTCTCTCTCTGCCCCTCCCCTGTTCATGCTCTGTCTCTCTCTGTCCCAAAAATAAATAAACGCTGAAAAAAAATTTAAAAAAAAAAAAAAAAAAAAAAAGAATATGTCATTGAAAGGGGAAAAAATGGAAGATAAAAAAAAAAAAATTTAAAGGTATAAAGTGCCAATATCCATCTAATGAAAATTCTAGAAATAGAGCACAGAGAAATTTCTAGAAATGGAGAAGAACAAGTCATCAAGAAACAAACATAACAAAACAAAACAAAACAAGACAAACCACAAAATCCCAGGGCTAAAGAAACATGAATTTTTAAAAATATTCATCACTTGCTAAAAGACCTATCTTTCCTTTGACACACTGTTTAAAATTCAGAAGTTCGAGGATAAAGAGAAAATCCTAAATGCTTCATAAGAGAATAAAACAGGCTACCTGTTTTAAAATGAATGAACTTCTCCCTGACACTACTTGATGCTAAATGACAATAGAGTAGAGCTTAAAAGCTCTGATGGGAATTACTTTCAAGCCAGAATCTGATTCCCATCCAAATTAGCACTGAAAATGAAAAACAAAATAAAGGTATTTTCACAGACATCCAAAGATTCACACATAGGCTTTAGTAGATTAGAAAAAAAAGGGGGGCAATTAATTCAAAAAGGGAAAGATGTGGGACCCAAAAATCAACAGTAAATGGAGAAACCAATAAAACATAGTTTGGAAATATATTAATATATATTATATATATATATATAATATATATTAATTTTAACAATAATAAGCAACTAAAATCCCAGAAGAGCTCAACACTG
Organism: Leopardus geoffroyi; assembly: GCF_018350155.1. Classification (NCBI taxonomy): domain Eukaryota; kingdom Metazoa; phylum Chordata; class Mammalia; order Carnivora; family Felidae; genus Leopardus; species Leopardus geoffroyi. Next base: position 9,586,390 of record NC_059333.1, on the reverse strand, counting down.
GTGGTGATGGGGTCAAGGAATGGAGGGGATGAAGTGAAAATATGCTAAGGTTCTAGTTGTGCTTGGGATAGGAATGGGAAATAAATTAATTCTAAATAATTAATTTTGAACTAATATTCCAAATATTAATTAACCTAACAATGAAAAGGAGGATATAGCTTTAGATAAAAGATTTTATTAAATAAAAGCAAATAATACTATACAAAATTCTTGATGATCTCAATAAGTATGTGATTTTCTACAAAAATATGAATTAATCAAAATTCATCCAAGAAACAGTAAACATTGTGGAAGGTGGATAGATTAATACCCTTTTAGAAATTGAAAAGGTAGTCAAAGCTGGAATCCTTTTAAAAAACACAAGCATTATTTACCAAGTACTGTTATAGGGATTTCTATTCCTTGAATCAAGTGGTAATCCATAAGTCATGTATCCATCCCAAAGTATACAAAAATAGAGAGATTCCAGACTCATTCAACACAGGTAGCATCACTGTGATTTCAGAACAAGACAAGGTTGTCACACACTTTATTTAAGTGAAGCCATCGTTACCTATGAATATGTGAACAAAGACTTAAAATACTAAAAAATATATTAGCAAATCAAATTCAGTAATATATCATTATTTTTTAATCATAGCCAAGCAGAATTCACCCAGAAACATGAAAGGGGTTCAATATCAGGGAATTTATGATGTAGTTGTCCACAACAGATCTAAGGACAAAACATTACACTCATGTCAATGCCCACCAAAAATTCATTTGGTAAAATTCTATACTATTTCCAAATTAAAAAAATAATAATAATAACCCTTATTACTCTAAGAAAGGATGTAAAATCATGTAATTGAGGGGAAAACTCAAAGAAAATATCATATCGAATAATGAAAGGTTAGCAAGTTTGTATTAAAATCAAGAACGAGGGGCGCCTGGGTGGCGCAGTCGGTTAAGCGTCCGACTTCAGCCAGGTCACGATCTCGCGGTCCGTGAGTTCGAGCCCCGCGTCAGGCTCTGGGCTGATGGCTCAGAGCCTGGAGCCTGTTTCCGATTCTGTGTCTCCCTCTCTCTCTGCCCCTCCCCCGTTCATGCTCTGTCTCTCTCTGTCCCAAAAATAAATAAACGTTGAAAAAAAAAAAATCAAGAACGAGATAACCATTATAGCTACTATCCATCATTGTTCTGCATTATAGGTTCTATTTTAAAAGCCAGAAAAGTAAAAGAAACAAGAGGTATAAACTGTGGACAAAAAATAAATAAATAAAAATTTCCCTACATGTAGACAAATTGTGATCCCAAGTGAATTGACCAAAATATTATTACAAATAATATCAGATCCAAAATCAGTAGCTTTCTTATGCACCAGCATTGACAAAATGAAGACCTCTCAGATTTTCTTCTCATACTTTTGTAGCTTAGTGTTTTTATATTGAGTTCCTTAAACCATCTGGAATTCATTTTGGCAGACTATGCTTTCTTTATTTTGTTCTCCACAGAAAGTGCTCTGTGGAGCTCTGTCTGATGGCTGCATGGCCCTCTTGCCCTCAGTCCTGTCTTACCCAGGATTTTAGAGGTTAAATGAATCATATATTGTCCAGTTTCAATCCCAATATTGCCAGTTACTACTTGTGTGACCTTAGGCTGTTACTATACTCACTGAACCTCAGTCTTTTCATCTACTAAGAGGAGAAAATAGTACCTATGTCATAGCATTGCTAGGAGGATTCAATAAGAGAATATATGAAAAGTCACTAGCACAGTACCTGGTGCTGTTCTCACTGCTGTGTAACAAATCCCTCCAAACTCAGTGACTTAAAATGATTATGTGCTGTGCAAATTAACCTGATTCTGAGCAGACCTCCACGGGGACAGCTCATCTCAGCCCCACCTGGGGTAAGCTGGGGAAACTTTGCCAGGGCTGAACTGCCACTTCCAGGGTCACTCTATCACACAGCTGACAAATGTTCTGGCTGTTGGGCATTTCCAATGAGAGCCTCTCCAGGGGCAGCTTGGGCTTCCTCTCAACATGGTGGTTGGATTCCAAGAATAAGCATCTCAAGAGATGCGAAGTAGAAGTTGCCAGTTTCTTAAGGCTGAAGCCTGAAAACTGACACAGTGTTCCTTCATGATATTCTATCGGTCAAGAACAGAGCCCAGATTCAATCTACCCCTGGCCACATATTATTCACATCCCTCACCCTGCAATATACACCTGCAATATACACTCCCCCTCCCAGACCTGCCAGAAGCCTCATCCCTCTAAGTCACGTCCAAGTGTAAGCAAAGCTCCCTGAGTGTGGCTCTCTGTGCACAACTCCTGGAGTACTGTTCATCATCATCTGAATACTGTGGACTAGACAGACATTTACCTTCACCCCCACATATACACACACACTCTACACACAACAGTCCAATAAGCACAGTTAACCCACAATAGATGCTCCCGTTCAAAACAAGAGAACCTGCTGGGGTGCCTGGGTGGCTCGGTCAGTTAAGCTAAGCATCCGACTTCGGCTCAGGTCATGATCTCATGGTTCATGAGTTCCAGCTCCCCATCGAGCTCTGTGCTGACAGCTCAGAGCCTGGAGCCTGCTTCGGATTCTGTGTCTCCCTCTCTCTGCCCCTCCCCCCGCTCATGCGCGCGCTCTCTCTCTCTCTCTCTCTCAAATAAACATTTAAAAAAATAAACCAAAAAAAAAAAAAAATAGGAGAAGCAGAGACACACAGTCAGCAATGGTCCAAAGCAGTCCTGTGCCCCAGCTGCAGAGATGATGCAAATTTCCTTCTAGGGCCCAGTACTACCCAGCGGCTCTTGGTTGCACCCTCTGGGCTCTTCTCTCTGCCCCTGAGCTTTCTTCCTTTTCCAGAAGAACACTTAGCTGGTGATTCCTCAGCCTGCTCAGCCTACTTCCTGCCCACAGAAGTGAGGCCTCTGCTTCTGCTTCTTTTAATCCATTCTGGTGGTGTTTCCAGTCAATAAAGTGCTCACAGTCAATAAATAGAGTCCATTATTGTTCCTGCTATTAATACCATGGGTAAAAATATAAAGATGCCTTACCAAACAGGCACTACTTAGCAGTAATTTTGGAGGAGAGAATTAAGCAGGTAAACCCAACAAAATGAAATTTAGGAAGGGTAAAGAAAATTCCTGCATTTAGACTTTAGAAATGAATTTTATAATTACAGGATGGGGAAGTTTCCATTTGCTGGCATGCTTGTCTCCTCCACTAAGCTGTAAGCCTTTTACAGGAGAAAATTGAGGGGATTTAGTTGACAGCAAGCTCACAATGAAACAAAAGCACGAAGAGGCACACTCTGTAAGTGGCATCCAGACAATGTAGCTTATGATCAGGATGGTGAGGAAATAAAACCACATCACAGGAGTAACTTTGAAGAAGATGAGCGACTTCAGCTGGAGAAGAGAAAGCCTTGGGGGGACAGGGTGGGTGTCAGCTTCCTATGTCTGAAAGGCTGTCACGTAAAACAGGAAGTGAACTTAGCTCCAGAGGACAGAATTCATGCTCTCAACCTCAGTTCCCTGTTGGCATTACGTGAAGAGTTTTAAGGAAAAGTGATGCCAACACCCTCCCCAGAACAATTCTGTCATCATCACTGAGGGTGGGCCCCAGGCCGTAAAGAGTTTGTAAAATCCACCAGATGATTGTGCTGGACTGCCGTGACTGTGCATATTGGGTCTGGAGCAAACATCAGCACAGGGGCTGACTCACGAAGCATTGGCTTGCCCGTTCCCAGAAGCATTCAAACAAGGCTGGGGACAGTCAGTCACTATTATCATTACAGACAGGTCTCGCGCCAAGTAGGAGAGCAGATGAGCTTTCAGATCCGCTCCAGGACTATAGATTCAAGGGTGGAGAATGATTCGATCCCATCGAACAACAGCAAAGGAGTCAAAGATTCCTCATTGGTGATGGAGCTGTGCTGTGCCCAGATGGTCAGCCCATGGTTCTGTTCCTCCCCCAGCCTCCTGGGACAGACGACTGGAGCCCCTTCTCTCCATAATGGGGGGGGGGCTCTTGGAGTGGACTTCTTTGCTCAAATGGACAGTTTGAGTCAAAGAATAACCTATTTGGAATGGTTAAGAAAATAGGAAGTTGGGGGCAGGGGGTGGTGGAGGGAAGTGGTACTTAAGCCCATGACCTGGATATTTTTTTTAATTTATTTATTTGAATGCAAGTTAATTAACACACGGTGTAGTCTTGGTTTCAGGAGTAGAACCCAGTGATTCATCACTTACATAGGACACCCAGTGCTCATCCCAAAGAGTGCCCTCCTTCATGCCTGTCACCCATTTAGCCCATCCCCCCACCCACCTCCTCTCCAGCAACCCTCAGGTTGTTCTCTGTATTTAAGAGTCTCTTATGGTTTTCCTCCCTCTCTATTTTTACCTTATTTTTCCTTCCTTTCCCCTATGTTCATCTGTCTTGTTTCTTAAAGTCCACACATGAATGAAATCATATGATATCTGTCTTTCTCTGCCTGACTGATTTCCCTCAGCATAATACACATCCACATAGTTCCATCCACATTGTTGCAAATGGCAAGTTTTCATTCTTTTTTGTTTTCCGGGTATTTTAATTTTAGAGTTTATGACCTTAGTTCCACAAAGAGGCTCTCCCGTCTCCCCCACTTGTACCCACTAAGTCTCCAACCCAACTCCAGCCCTTTGTATCAAGCTAAATTGCTCTCTTTTTTGGACTCACATTCCCTTCAAGTTTGTGCAGATAGCTAGTGTTTCCCAACATTTGCTGCCAGTAAGGCAAAGTCCCCATGAGGTATTTAGTTCTTGTAAGTTTAAATCAGAGCCTGGAGCCTCAAACCCTGATTCTCTGCCCCTCTCTCTCTTCACTCTCTCCAGTTCTGTTTCTATACCTCTCTATTATTGAAGTGCACGAATGCGTTAAAACATCCTGGCTGTGTTGCCAGCAGCCTGGAATAAGAAATAAACCATACTGATCATACTCCTCTGACAAAGTTGTGTTTCACAAACAGAATCCTTCCTCATTTTCTTATAACTCCCACCATGAGCCAAGACACCACGGGAGCTGCATATCCCACAAGCCAAGAGCAGGTACGTAACATATATCAGGTGACTGTGTTGCTTTTCCACATGACATTTTTGTTATTTACAGCTACGGGTCTCCTTCACACTGGGCATTGACCAAGACGGGTGGCCAGAAAGAGAGATTTTCTTGTAATGTGAATGCAGATTAAAGAGGGAAAAATTGTTATAAATCACAGCACTGTCTTCTGAAGGCCAAGTGCACATTATAAAACTTGCCCAGTTCATTTCAAGCAACTGTTTAGTTCGTCAATGCTTTATTTGTAAAAGCAAATGCTTGGCCTTACAAAACATCTATTCAAACATCAGTGACTCAGAATTCTGGGACTTTCCTGCTTGTCTGGGAATTATGTTTATAATACAAATGCCTAGTTAATAAAAGCCTGCCTTCCACGCGTCAAAGACCTTTACGATCTTAAAGAAAGAGGGAAAAAAAAAGGCTGCACTGCCTGCTTTCCTTTGTTCTTCTTTTGCTAAGTTAATGACATTTGTGAGGTTTCATTGTACTTGAAAATAACCAACCAGAGCATTTTTAGGGCTGTGAAACTACTCTGTATCCACTATAATGCTGGATACATGTCATTATACATTTGTCCCAACCCACAGAATGCACACCACCAAGAGTGAGCCCTAAGGTAAACTATGGACTCTGGGTGATAATGGTGTGTCAATGTAAGTTCACCAACTGTAACAAATGTGTCATTCTGTTGGGGGACATTCCTAATGGGCGAGGCTGTGCATGAGCAGGGGAGGGGAAGCCAGAGGGCATACAGGAAATCTCTGTACCTTCTGCTTGATTTTGCTGTGAACCTAAACTGCTCTAAAAAGTAAAATCTATTAAAAAAATAAACAAGTCCCGTTGGAAGTAAGCCCTAGTGTGTTCAGGGGCTCTGAAAGAATTTTGAAAGAATGTTTCCTTTTCAAAGACCAGAAGATATGGGTGCATCAGAGAAGGTTGCCTTTGGAAGTTGGAGTGCTTAGGGTGAATTGTCACTCCCTTGGGAAGTTTATACCTGCTGGTCTCACTGCCTGGAAATTCCTTCCCCCGGGTCTTTGCATGAACTCAATTTAAATGGCATCTCCGAGAAAGAGAGAGAGACAGAGAGAGAGAGAGAGACAGAGACAGAGAGAGAGACAGAGAGACAGAGAGAGAGAGAGAGAGAGGGAGAGAGGGAAACCAGAAACAGACTGTTAACTGTAGAGAACACACTGATGGTGACCAGAGAGGAGGGGGCTAGGAGGATGAGGGAATTAAGGAGGAGGGGATTAAGGAGGGCACTTGTCATGAGGAGCACCGGGTGATGAATGGAAGCACTGAATCACCATATCGTGCACCTGAAACTAATATTACACTGTATGTTAACTAATTGGAATTAAAGTAAGATAATAAAAATAAAAAAGTAAACAGCATCTCGGAGAAGCTGTCCATCCCCCGCCCCGTCTAAAAAACGGCTCCTAGGGGCGCCTGGGTGGCGCAGTCGGTTAAGCGTCCGACTTCAGCCAGGTCACGATCTCACGGTCCGTGAGTTCGAGCCCCGCGTCAGGCTCTGGGCTGATGGCTCAGAGCCTGGAGCCTGTTTCTGATTCTGTGTCTCCCTCTCTCTCTGCCCCTCCCCCGTTCATGCTCTGTCTCTCTCTGTCCCAAAAATACATAAACGTAGGAAAAAAAAAATTTTTTTTTTAAATAAAAAATAAAAAATAAAAAAATAAAAAAAAAATAAAAAACGGCTCCTACTCACCTGCTGTCACATCAGCATGCCTCCCTGCCCTCACTGCCCCCTGCTTCTCCTGTGCTGCTGGTGCTTTGTCTCCCCCCACCCCCCGACCCAGAGACTTTTCCTAGTGCTCAGAAAAGTGCCTCTTCGTTCCTTAATATTTACTGAGATCCAGAGCAAAGTGCAACGTTTACCTACATTCGCAGGACGTTGCCCGGTTGACACAGAGAAGGCAGATCGCATTGGCTGTCACATGCTCTTCTCACGCTATGTCCAGCGGCCTCCTTGCCTGCATGTTATCAGGCGGGGGGCTAGGCAAGGAGAGCCCCGGACGGCCGCGTTCCCGCCGGGAGAGCCTCGAGGAGGATGTGGGATAGAGACGGCTGGCCCAGACACAGTACTGTTTCCTATCCAGAAACAAAATGTCCTTACTCCGAGGACTTTCACAAGAAGACTCTCGTCTCTGGCTGAAATGCAAGTTGGCTCTTCCGGCTCCCCTCGGAGCACTGCTCCTGAACACCGCTGAGGCACCCAACCCAGGAGGCTGGCTGGGACGTGCCACTAGTCGGGGGATTGAAAATAAAATCACAGGTGAGACGGTTAGGATGTTTCTTCTTTCCATCACCTAATAGGGGAGCCACAAACACCTCAACCATATCACAGTGATGGCGGGAAGAGGAACCCTAGGAAAGCCAGATACGAGCATTCTCACTGGAACCACATATACATACAATATAGACTCATATATGGATGGAATCATTATATTATAAATTACATTTTTATAGAGATGTGATTTTATATGTAGAATGTAGTCTCTCTCTCTCTCTCTCTCTCTCTCTATATATATATATATATATATGTCTGTGTGTGTGTGTGTGTGTATATATATATATATATATATATACACACACACACACACACACACAGACATATATATAAGAGTTGACCAAATCTTAACCCCTCTCTCTGCACCCTCACCCTTGCCCAGCCTTCTCATGACCAGACTGTATTTCTCTCCCGCTAACTTTGGGCTTAGCCATGTGACTTGCCTTGGCCATGGCATGTGAGTGGAAGGGTGTTGCTTCCCAGCCTAAGCCTACACAGCATCACTCATTTCCATCTTCCTTTTTCACCTCCACAATCACTGGGAAGAAGATGCCTCAGTTTACCCCGTGGGTAGCCTCCCAACCCTAGGGTGGGGATGAGAGATGCTGGAGCAGGGCCATCCCAGCCACCCAGCTGTGCCTGCAGATGTTAATTACATTTTCAGACACTGAGTTCTGGGGTGCTACCATGTGGCATTCTGTGGCAAATGATAACTGATCCCCTATATCCCACACAAGATGTGGATATTTCTTTGTAAAGACCTGAGGGCACACAGCATACGTTTGTCTGTCATTTCTTACAGCTCTCCACATTGGCCTTGCAGCCCCTCAACAGATATTTTTGTGTTTTGAAATTACAGATGAGTAGAGAGAAACTTACAAACACCCTTGTCTCTGATGCCCATAATTACTTATTATTTAACCATCTGTCCTATTTACTTCAAACCATCATTAACATCTGCTCTGAGGTTGGAAACCCCACTCTAAACCACCAAAGATGAACCAGCCAAGTCCAGTGCTGCCCCCCACTCCCTGCTCTCCCAACTAGCCATGTTGTCCATGGCATTGGTTTTTTTGGACCAGGTTGGCAGGCACTGGAAGAGGCCTGAAGGAGGGCAAAGAACAAAGGGGAAAAAATCATTCAGAAGTTAAGAAACTGCACTGCCGCTTGGTTAGGATCAATAGAATCTACTCCTTGCAGGGACCATGTGTCCTGAGATATCCGTGAAGATTGCAGAAGGGATCAGACATCATCACTCCCTTGGGAAAATGGCTTAAAAACTCAATGAGGCAATTTATAAGCTCACAAGTCTCCCAGCCAATCAGTGAAAATTTTCTTTGGAGGCTCCATGATTTGTTTGCCAAGAACACACACACACACATACACACACCTGCATCCAGAGCTTCCACAGCCCTCAGCTTTGTCAACTGAGACTCGCCATGACAAGTACTCACCAGTCCCTTGCTGAGATGGGACCCACCTCTAATACACTCTTTCCCAACATCATTATCTGGGTCATCTCCTCTTCCACACTCTACTCCCCACCACAAGCCACCAAAAATGTATACGGCGGCTACAGCTATGGTGGAAAACCAGCAGACTCGCACATTCCTGGGGGATTTATTTGGTTTCATCGATGCATTAGACCGCACACGGGGGAGGGAGGGGGGAAATGGACAAGTTCAAGGGAAAGGTTGCTTTGATCCTAAATCTGGAAACAAAACACACTGACACAAAACAATGAAAAGCAAGATACGGCCAATGAGAAACCACAGCTTGAGTCTCAGAATTAAACATCATTCTCACGTTTTTGTACGTCCCCAGTGGCCCCTAAAAGCTCCGTTTAAAAACAAACTAAAACCAAGACCAAAGCTGAAGGGGCTCTTATAATCAGTGAGCCCATGGCCTGGGTGAAAGGAAACGTCTCACTCTGCTCCCCTCACCCAGTGGCATTGACACCTGCAAGCTCCGCCCATACATAACTCAGCCCAGCCGCTCTTTTTATCTTGGCAGCCTCTGGAAGCATTTCGCCAAGGTTCTGGGCTCTTTCAGTCAACATGACCAATTCCACATCCTTTTATTAATTACTAACCATTTCCCCTTGTAGTCAGCCCTGAAATCCTTGCTTTGATCCGCCTGACATGTCACATGGTGTATTCCTGGGAACACCACCCCTCCCGTGGCCGGCTTAGAACTGGCAAGCCTGGCAGACAGGCATACAAGCGAGGAAGACATTTCCTGTAGACACTAGAAAAAAGGGAGTTCTACCAGGAAATCGGTAGCCGTAAGCAGAAATTCATTTTGCTCACTCACTCAGTATTTGTTTGTTGAGAGCCTGGAGGTACATGCTGGAGATCGAAATAACAGCGGCTATCAGAAACACCCTACAGCCTCTCCAGTTAGAGACACCATGACTTATTTCATTCAAAAGGAAACCATGACTCCAACACGAGTGAATTGTGATGAACTAAAGTAGTGCTCAACTGGGACGATTCACAGACGGGTCCTCTTGCAACTTCTGTTAACGTTTTCCTAAGGAACTGAGTCAGCCACAGATTCTGGCCATGTCAGAATGCCTCGTGATGAGATGCTTGTCTTGCAACCAGGACAAAAGACGTGAGCGGATGCCCTTCATCCAAACCCGCTTTCTTCCTTGGACCATTCTCTATAGAAGCGGCTTCTCTGGTGTTTCAAATCAGCATAACAATAACCCAGAAGCATTTCCAAGAGCACACATACAGATCTGTTCTCTCCCTAGAGGCTGACTTGGATGCTTCCAGGGGAATCAGAAGGCAAGCACTGTACTGAATTTAATGAAAATGTTTGAATTTTGGCAGTCCACCCCAAGGACCAAAAGAAAATAGCCATTACCAGACTTAAGTTGCCCGGCCAGCATCCAACATTATATGAGCTGAAATTGGCCACATGATTGAAAACATCGAATAACAAATTATTTGCCTTTATTAAATATTCAGACCACTTCTATTTAAGTAAAACACAAATGGTTTTCATCACACAGTGTAAGGTGCAGGTAAGCTAAAGATCAACTTTACTGCCTCTCTCCTGCCGCAATAAAAAAAAAAAAAAAAAATACCAAGTCGACTCTGCTTCTGCTGAAATTGCTGTCTGGTATGAAGATCAAAGGGGCCTTTTCCCCCAGCAGATTACTTGTCTGCAGTTCCCTGGCTTCTCAGTGTGGTCTCAACAGCTCCCGCTTGTCCCACGCTGCTTAGGAGTGAGCCATCACCCAGGTCTTCCAGCTATGTGATTGTGCTTGTAATGACACTAATTGCCAGTCTGTTAAGTCACCTCCAGCCAAGGAGGAAAATGCCCTCCAGACACATTTCCCAGACCCACATGAAGAGATAGGAATGAATTCATAACAGAAAATTATCCAGTCCTATTTATACAATGCCACTAAGACCATTAAGCTTTTTTTTCCTATTTTGTATTACTGGCTTTCCTATATAACACTGCTGAGCCACAAAATGGGCAAAGGATTGTGTCTATTCCCTCAAATGTCCTTTCTTTCTTTGACCACCAGAAAGACCACCAGGAGGGAATAGGTGCTGATGTCACATCTCTCCAAGGCATTGTGGGGCTGGGGTTGCCTTTGGGATTGTATCTGCCCAGGAAGGGGCCACCTGGGTTCTTATCTGAAATGGAAGATACAGGAGGTATAAACTATCTTTTTTTTACTATCTTTTCTGTTTAAATGTGATCCTTTTGGGTTATTGTAGGAAGACAGTTTGGGCGTGGTCAAGGCATAGATATAAATGACAGTTTCAGGCTTGTTTCTTACCAATAAACCCAGTTGGATAACTAGTGTGACTAAATATTAACGTGAACGTTTTAAATATAGTATCCACTAGCACCCATATAACTTCAGAATTGTATGTATATGCTAGATTATGATTGTATATAATTTCACAGAGGAGGATTTAAAGATGTGATATCTTGGCCAATAATAAAATGTTACTAACTTATTAATTTAATCAAGTGCTATGCAGCTACTTTAAATCTATACAGAATATGGAAGAGTATGGAGTTTTCTCCAAAAATTAAAAATAGAACTACCCTGGGGCGCCTGGGTGGCTGTCAGTTAAAGGTCCGAGATGGAGCCCCGCGTCGGGCTCTTTGTTGACAGCTCGGAGCCTGGAGCCTGCTTCAGATTCTGTCTCCGTCTCCCTGTCCCTCCTCTGTTCATGCTCTATCTCTCTCTGTCTCAAATATAGAATTTTTAAAATATATATTCAAAATAGAACTACCCTACAATCCTAGGATCACACTACTGGGTATTTACCCAAACAATACAAAAACACTAATTCGAAGGGATACATGCACCCCTATGTTTATTGCAGCATTATTTACCACAGCCAAATTACAGAAGCTGCCCAAGAGTCCATCGGCTGATGAATGGATAAAGAAGATGTGGTGTATATATGCAATGGAATATCACTCAGCCATAAAAGAGAATGAAATCTTGCCATTTGCAACAACATGGATGGGGCCAGACACTACAATGCTAAGCAAAATAAGCCAGTCAGAGAAAAACAAATACCATATGATCTCACTCATATGTGGAATTTAAGAAACAAAACAAATAAGCAAAGGGGAAAGAGAGAGAGAGAGAGAAACAGACTCTTAACTGTAGGGAACAAACTGATGCTCACCAGAGGTGAGGTGAGTGGGGAGTGGAGGAAATAGCAGATGGGGATTAAAGAGTACACTTGTCATGATTTTTTTTTAATGATTTAAGGGTCCCTGGATGGCTCAGTAGGTTAAGTGTCCAACTCTTGATTTCTGCTCAGAGCCTGCCTGGGATTCACTCTCTCTTCCTCTCTCTCTCTGCCCCTCCCCTGCTCGCTTGCTCTCTCTCTCTCAACAAATAAACTAAAAAAAAATTTTTAATTTAAAATCTATACAGGATATGGCCTTGGAAACTGGGTGCCACCCAGAGTCTCTAGTTTCTCAGCTCCACGCCCTCCTTTCTTTATCTTGGTCTCTGACTCTAGAGCAGAAAGCCTGAAAACTACATTTCCCAGATTCCCTTGCCACCCAGCCTCCTGTTGGGCTCTACCAGTGGGAGGCACCAGTAGCAAATTGAAAGGTGGGGGTAAGGGAGATGTTATTTTTCCACTTTCTAGGGTGCCGGTGGCAATGGTGGCTCCAGCAGCAGGCTGGCAGCTGTGGCTTCTGGGCTTCCGCTCAGACAGCTCAGTCTTACAGCAACAACTTTTGTGGCTCGGCCAGCCTAAGAGGAGAGTTCAACATGTTCTCCTGTGGCTTCTTCAAGCCTATGAGGGCAGTGGCTTCCTGCAGTTACTAATCTTTGGGTAACCTCACCTCCCCACTTCTGTACTTTTCTCCTTCTCATACGTACTGAAAATTCTCTGTATTAAACTCCTTTTTTGAAATACCTACGATGGTTTCTAAACAGAAAAATATACTAACCAAACACTGTTACGGCTTGTCATACAATTTATTCCCATAAACTGAATTTTCAATGAAGCAAATTTTAATCAGGTGGTTTAAAGATGATGCTAAAAAAGTCATCTCATTCAGTCTGCCAAATCCATTGCAGAATTAGGAATAAAAGTTTTAATTATGTAAATTGACCTTCTAAGATCCCATAAAATACGCACATGGTCCAATCCCTTCTCCAAATAGTTTTGGCTTCGATTTTACGTTTGTTGTTGTCAGTTTGTCCATCTGGGCCATGTGGTGGCTTGCTGCAGGACCTCAGGCATTGTCACTGAGTTTACATGGCTGTTCCCTGACCTAACGAGGCAGGTATTGAATGCCAGCACTTTGATCCATGCACATGCACGGGCTATAGACATAAGAGCTTCCCAAACCAACTGGATAGAGTCCCAGTGGGAATAGTCCACGACATATTAATCAAAGTCAAATGGCAGAGCAAATTGAACTGGTTCATTAATTATGAAAATTCTCTCACAAAGTGACATCTTGTTAACTACGTGGAAGCTTAGCACATTTTCACATGCTCCTTTTTGTCTACTCAGATCTAAAATGTCACAGTTAGTAATGAATCGAGGTTTTTCTACGCCTTATTTAGGAAGAAAAAGCAATTTCATGCCTAACCCACATCTAAATATATACTCGTATGTTTACCTAAGCCCACTATGTGGATAGAGGTAGCATGTTGGTAAAAGGAAGTTTGCAATGCCAGAATTTGTTTTACAAAGATATATAGAAGGAATTGGGAACATCAGTTTTGGTTATTTTAAAGCCTTTGGATCCACGTCAAGTGCCTGCGTACCCTGAGCTAACTGGAAAGATTCAACTGTAATATGAAAAATTGGCCTTATTTCTCTAGGTTTCTTAGCAAAAAATAGTAAAAAAAAAAAAAAAAAAAAAAAAAAAAAGTGAGGTTCACTTAAAAGAACCTCAGTTCCCTGGGTCTTTTCTTCTTTCAACATGTGGATATGAGACGTTTAAGAAATTATTGGCCTAGGTATACACAAGTCAATAGGTGGCAAAATGGAAACCATGTATTTTGAATAGCAGAGCAATAGTCAATATCCCCTTACTATAGTCAGGCCTTTTTTATACACTCAGATGGCCATTGGACACTGTTTGACTTGGAGGGTTCCTAAATATCTCAACTGCCTGATGTTATGACAACATCTGATCACCAGAAATCCTTTCTGCTTCAGTTAGTTTAAGGGTCTGGCTGCCGTTACAAAGGCCATAGTAACAGTGACTTAAACTGATAGAGGTTAATTTATTTGGCATAATGATCTGATCATACATATTTACAGGCTGTCATCGTGCTCCATAGCTTCAAAGTCCCAGGCTCGTCCTGTCTTATTGCTCTGTCATTCCAAACACACGGTTTCCATTTTGCCTCCTATTGACTTGTGTATACCTAGGCCAGTGCATACAGGCCAAATGATAGCCCTGCACACAGAACCCCAAGGCCACATTCCCTTGACCAGAACATAGTCACATGGTACTTCTCACTGCAAGGGAAGCTGGGAAACAACTTTTGCCCTGCATTGCCATGCACTCAACATTACTAAAGAAAAGAGGGCAATGGTTACCAGCCACCTCTGCCACATTCTTCCTTGTGTTAAGGCCCTATGTGCCCCTAAGTGTTGGCACAGACAAGGCACAAAAGAGATACTTATTAAATGAACAAATAAGCAAATGAATGGATAAAATTCTTAAAGGGATATTCATTTAAAAACAGATATGAGGTGGGGCACCTGGGTGGCTCAGTCGGTTAAGCGTCCGACTTCAGCTCAGGTCACCATCTCGCGATCTCGCGGTCCGTGAGTTCGAGCCCCGCGTCGGGCTCTGGGCTGATGGCTCAGAGCCTGGAGCCTGCTTCCGATTCTGTGTCTCCCTCTCTCTCTGCTCCTCCCCCGTTCATGCTCTGTCTCTCTCTCTCTCTGTCTCAAAAATAAATAAACGTTAAAAAAAAAATTTTTTTTTTAAATAAATAAATAAATAAAATAAAAACAGATATGAGGAGGGGCGCCTGAGTGGCTCAGTCGGTTAAGCATCTGACTGTTGATTTCAGCTTAGGTCATGATCTCATGGTTCGTGAGACAGAGCCCAGTGTTGGGCTCTGCGCTGACAGTGTGGAGCCTGCTTGGGATCCACTCTCTCCCTCTCCCTGCCCCTCCTCCCCTGCTTGCTCACTCACTCTCTCTCTCTCTCTCTCTCTCTCTCTTTCTGCCTCTCAAAATAAATAAATAAACCTAAAAAAAAAAAAAAACAGATATGAGGACAGATTGTTAGGATGTTCATGGTTAGGTTTTCCACCAACTTCTCAGAAGTGAAATTTAGCTTTAATTAGGTAATTTAGTGGATTTAGACAACATATATTTGTATGTCAGAACCAGAATAGCAGTGTAAATATTCTGCGGATGACTCCATCATATTTTTCCCCAGCATTTCCCAAAACCATACGGTCATGGAACCCTTTTGTCAGAGAACATCCATATTCATGAGACTTTCATGAAAAACATCCTCCTGCTTAAAATCTTAGCAGAAAGGTAGAATTCAACTATTCATCTTTTTAGATAGGACCTTCTCAATCTGTACATAGGAAAATAAATTTTAAAAAGGAAGACAGTGAAGCTACTCTGTAGGGTACTATAATGATGGATACGTGTAATCATGCCTTCGTCAAAACCCACAGAATGTATGACACCAAGAGTGAACTCTAATGTAAACTATGGACTTTGGATGATTATGATGTGTCAATGTAGGCTCATCAGTTGTAAGAAATGTCCCACTCTGGTTGGGGATGCTGAGAATGGGAGAGGCTGTGCACACATTGGGGCAGGAGGCATATGGGAAATCTCTGTACATTCTGCCCAGTTTTTCTGTGCATTAAAATCTCTCTAAAAAATCAAATCTATTTTTATGGGGCGCCTGGGTGGCGCAGTCGGTTAAGCGTCCGACTTCACCCAGGTCACGATCTCGCGGTCCGTGAGTTCGAGCCCCGCATCGGGCTCTGGGCTGATGGCTCAGAGCCTGGAGCCTGTTTCCGATTCTGTGTCTCCCTCTCTCTCTGCCCCTCCCCCGTTCATGCTCTGTCTCTCTCTGTCCCAAAAATAAAATAAACGTTGAAAAAAAAAATTTTTTTTTAAAATAAAAAAAAAAAAAAAAATCAAATCTATTTTAAAATAAAGCAACAACAGAGAAGTCTTCTCATAGCACACTAATAATAATCCCATGGTATCTTCCCATGGCTGTGAGTAACTCATAGGTTGACCTGCCACCTTACATGACATCCTCACTTCCCCAGTGATTTCTCAACAATCATGGGAGGTTAGAAACATCAGGGACTTCAAAATGTCATCGAAGCCGCCCATCTGCCTTCAGATCCTGATGTCACTACACTACCAAGAGAAAACAACATCAGAGCAAGACCTCATGACATGATCTCATTCATACCCAGGGTCTGGATAACATCATTTCCACTTTAAGTAAACACTAAAAAGGCAAGATTATCCAGACAGACAATCTTAGATGCACTATATTTGTGGAGTAAGGGGTGGTAACCAACAGTCCCAGGAAATCTGGCATTTGTTCGGAAAACACGCCTGGACTTTGAAAGGGCTCTGCCTAACACATTCAGTGTATGCCCAGAGGTCTTTGAGGAAGTGCACTCATAAAGATGATACGACTGTGCTAGAAACAGTGATTGATCTACATTCATGCTGCAACTCTCACTTAAAAGGGAAGTAAGTCCAGTTCCCCTTTGAAACAGCTTCTCGACAGCATATGGCCGCCAACCACTATGAAAGCAGTAATAGGAATGTTGTAGCAGTCTTGAAATTCCACTGTGTTGTAACGATGCTCCCTTTATCCATCCAAAAGGAGTGAGGCTGAGGAGCAGGGAGGGTGAAGATTTCGGCTGAGAATACGCTCTCAGAATTACAGAACTCCATTATTTAACAGAGAGACTGGGTCATTTGTCTCATTTCAAAGAAGTGTTATAAAGTATTAATTAAAAGTCAGGGTGCCTGGGTGTCTCAGTCCATTGAGCATCTGACTCTTGATTTTGGCTCAGGTTATGATCCCAGGGTCATGGGATCAAGCCCCCAGTCAGGCTGTGCACTGAGTATGGAGCCTGCTTGGGATTCTCTTTCTCTCTCTCTCTCTCTCTCTCTTTCTCTCTCTCTCTCCCTCTGCCCCTCTCCCCTGCTTACGCTCTCTCAAAAAAAAAATTTTTTTTAATCAACGTTGGAGACCCCCTTTAAGTAACATAGTTCAGGGGAGGAGAGCTGAGGAGGAAGTTAGTTGAAAACAGTTTGGAGCAATCTACTAGCCAATCATCCACACTCTTCCATCAGAGTTTTATTTCTTTTTTTTTTTTTTAAAGAGTTCTTTAAATTTATTTATTTATTTTGGGAGAGAGAGTGCAAGCAGGGTAGAGGCAGAGAGAGAGGGGAGAGAGAAGATCCCAAGCAGGCTCTGCACTGTCAGCACAGAGCCCAATGTGGAGCTCAAACTCACAAACGTAAGATCATGACCTAAGCCTAAGGCAGACGCTTAACAGTCTGAGCCACCCAGGTGTCCCCCATCAGAGTTTTCATTATTCCATTTATGAATTCTGAGTCTCCAGAAATTAAAAAAATACTACTTTTCAATCTATCTAGGCAGGAATCCATTTTATGAAGCTAAGTATGGAGACTGAAGAAAGCTAGATAATGACAGAAATAATCGTGTTCATGTTAAAAAGAAAAAGGTTAGGTTTGATTACGGTAAATATTAATGAAAAACATGTGTTATTCAATGTAGTCACTAAAAGGATGGAAATGTTTTCAAATGTGATTCATTCCAACTGAAACAGGAAGAGAAGTAAAAACATCAGCATCTAACAAGGCAGTTAAGCTGCTATGTCAGAGCAGCTCTGCCCCTTGGGGAGGAAACTGCCCTCCTCCCTGTGGGAGCTCGACCCGCTCACTCCAGCCAGAAGTCTCTGGAGAAAGTCACTGAGCCACGAGCGTGTGCATGCGCGTGTTACCCCCTCACCCCCAGTACACACCCACACCAGCCAGAGAGAGTGAAAGGGAGAGGGGCTACACCAACCCTTAAGAACCAGGGCAGCCAAAAGACATCCTTCCAAGAAGGAAAGGAATCAAGGGGGAAAAAAAGCTTATGGATAACTCAGGTCAAAATGGTGGAAGAGAGTTGGCCAATTTCTGGATTCGGGGGTCCTGAAACAAAGAGCCTGGCAGTAGGCGCTTTGGGTAAGGAAGCGGAGCCAACTTGGAAGGAAAGGGGATGAGGCCCCGCAGAAATAATACACTGCATGCGTTCAAACAGGCACGCCGTGGGGATTTGTAAGCTGAAGAGGATGGCCAAGAGTTATTTCTGAAGGCTAGAAACATGTACAGAAAATACATGCTTCTAAAAAGGGAGGGTTGTGGAGTCGGGAGAAAGGGATGACCTTGGCTTCCGTGAGTCCATGTTCCTGCTTTAATTTCCTTAACCAAAAAATACTTCTGTGCAGTGATACTTTGAAAGCCCACAAGCAGAAAACCTAGCTGAGCATTAGCCAGCAAGAGCTGCCAGAGAACATACACTCTCGTATTTGCCTACCTTCCTTGGAAGAGAAGCCACGGGCTCCACGTTACAGAGGAGTAAAGGGGGTATTATTCATTTTGATTTTTTCAAGATTTTATGTTTTCAAAATTAGATGGAGTCTTAATCAAAAATATTGGGGCGGGGAAGGGGGAGTCAACTGCCCTAGGAAGGCAGATACAGCTACGTTATTGGGGGGCGCACCAATCTAGACATCTGCTCCTGACTTGCCCTGGGCTCAGCCTCACATGACCACCCGGCTGCACTGGACCCTCCCTCAGGGGTTCCCACAGACCCTCAGCCTTTGCGTCCCCACCTGAGCTGGGTGCCATCCCCTCCTTCGCTCTCTCCCTCCTCACCTTCGTCTCCCCTTCTCCTCCCAGCCTTCCCTGCCACTCTCTGCTAGACCTCAGTTACCGAAGTCGCCGTCCTTACCATTGCCAACGCTGGAATGTTTTGGCACCCCCTGCTTAAAAGAACTCCGTAACCCCCCTCATGTACAGGTTGACATCCAAAACTTCCGGGTATGGTAGGAGGAAGCTCTTCATGTCCAGGGCCCCCACTTATCCATTTCTCTGCCCATCCTATGCTCCCAACACTCCAGAGAGCCCTGCAAGCCTCCACGGGCCAAGCACACTCCAGGGCCCGGGACATCTCCCCTTCATGCGGGCACCCTCCTCCTCTTCTCTGCCTAGGGAACTGTGACCCCCACTTAAGGGCTCTGCTGGAGCATCACCTCTTCTGTGAAGACTTCCCTAACTCCCCAGGCAAAGACAGCCCATCTTTCTTACCCTCCCAACAGGTCTCAGGTTTGTAGAATAGCACTTACCCTGCTCACTCATAATCATTCTGCTTTTAAGATTCTCTTCCCCAGCGAGCATCGAGGGCAAGGAGATAGCCTGCAAATCTTCGTATGTGAGCCCTCAGCACCTTAGTCACCTCGCCTAAAACACGCATCCTGCTGTGTTTTCCTCCATAGCGCTGACACATACGCGGCCTGCTTATCTTTTCTCTGTCTCCCTGCACTAGAGTATGCGCTCCATGAAAGCGAGCACTTTTGTCTAATCTGTTCTCCCCTCTATCACCAGTTCCCAGAACAATGCCTGGTCCACCCAAAATGATCAGAACAGGATTTGGCACATGTGATGCATTGGTTGTTGAATGAATGCTGAAGTCCCACCCACCCCTTAGAACATTCATGGAGTTTCTTCCACCCTTTTCTCCACCTCTCCGGAGATCCTGCAACAGAGACAGTGAGGCTCTCACCTCCCAGCCTGTCATTCCGTGAGCGTATTTCAACCTTGCCTCTAAAGGGAGTATAAAAATCCCAAAGGCAGGTGCCATGACTTTTAGAAAGAGACAATTAAATATAACTAGTGCCAAGTGCTTCCAAATGTATTATATCACTTTGTTTTCTCCCAAACATCCCACAAAATTATTTCATGATTCCAATTTGGCATCTCAGGTAACCGAGGTGCAAACTTACCCAAGTTTATGAGGCCTTTAAATAACAGAGCAAAGACTCAAACCATGTTTGACTCTAACATTGGTGTTCTTTCCACTACCCTACTCGACATTTGGTTACTACAACTTAGTGTTAAGTTTTCCCACAAATATAGAAAAGCCAAAAGAAGAAAACCAGTCATGTACAAACTCATCATCCAGACAATCATTATTAACATTTATTCTATGATTTAGTCTTTTTCACTCTACATATTTTTAAATAATTGTAATCATACTAAGAACTGGTTATACCACCTTTCTAATTAATATTTTCGTTTGTGTCCCATATTTATAATGAATATTATAATGATATGATAGTTATTGTGTTTACCCCTGAAGACATTTTTCATGTATTTTTAAAAAATTTTTTAATGTTTATTTATTTTTGAAGGAGAGAGAGAGACAGAGCATGAGCAGGGAAGGGGCAGATAGAAAGGGAGATATAGAATCTGAAGTAGGCTCCAGGCTCTGAGCTGTCAGCACAGAGCCCAACGTGGGCCTCGAACTCACAAACCGTGAGATCATGATCTGAGCTGAAGTGGGACATTTAACTGACTGAGCCACCCAGGCACCCCTTTCATGTATTTTTCAAATGTATACTTTTTTCCCTTGTGACTTGCCTATTCTTTCTCTACTCATCTCTTTGAGGCCTTAATAATTTCCTTGTACCTGTTATAAAGCTCTTTCTAACCCTTCTGTGAATTCTTTTCTATTCGATTTATCAATTATCTCACCCAGTAAGTGCCTAGCATCATGCTGAATACAAAATGGGTGTGACATAATATTGTTGATTAATCATTGAAAATTATTCAACCAACCCAGTGACCAAGATTAACATCACCAATGATATGTCATATTGATATTGTGTATTCCTGAAATGATTCAATGATAAAGGCACTTCATCTCTGTGGTATTCTTCCCCAAACTCCATAACCCCAGTCTAATCATGAGAAAATGTCAGACAAACTCAAGCTAAAGGACATTCTCTGAAATACTCAACCAGCAGTACTCTTCAGCAATGTCAAGGTCATAAAAGGTAAGGGAAGACTGAGAAACTGCCACAGATTGGAGAAAACAAAGGAGACATAATGACTAAATTCAATATGGTATCCTGGATTAGGTTCTTAATAGAAAAAGGACATTAGTGGAAAACCTAGTAATACCAGAACAAAGTCTGCGGTCTAAGTAATACTAGGGCACCAACATCAATTTCACAGTGTTGCTAAGTAAGCCATGGTTAGATAAGATGCTGACATGAAGCGAAGCTGGTTAAAGAGTATGTAAGAATGGCCTGTGCTGTCTTTCCAACTCTTCTGTAAATCCAGTTATTTCAACATTAAAAGGTTTATTTTAATTATTATTATTTTACTTTAATGATTCACTCTGGATACATAACCAGCATCACTTCACAGAAGATCACATTTTTACTCTACACAATCTTAGCTCTTTCATCAACAACTGCAAATGACAGAATAAAAGAACTGTTTACCGGATTCGTAATAAATCAGAAGATAGCTAAGACCCAAACAAGTATGATGTATTGGATATGAGTTTGCCAAGTTGGAAAAGAGATCAGAAACATGATTAGGTCATTAAGACAGGTCAAAATCACCTTTCTAAGGCAGGAAAAGTAGACCAGACAAGCTAAAGGACAAGTTCCCCTAAAGCAGCACGGTGTGCTGGAAACAGACCGGGTTCTGAAGCTGAGCCCTGGCACTGCCCATCTCCGGTTGGTTGGGACCTGAGGAAACCAAATAACCTTCCAGAGTCTTGGTGTCTTCAAATGTGAAATTGAAATAGTAATATTTCTTTCGTGGGGCTCAAGAGTAAGGGTCAGCAAACTTTTTCATCAGATAGGAAATATTTTATGTTTTGGGGCAGATGATCTCTGGCTCAGGTGTCACCTCTGCCAACATAGCTTGGAAATAGCCATAGACTCTGACCAGAGTCTTAAAGAAGAGCCTAAATGGGGATGGAGAAGAATAAGGAAGAAGAGATTGATAACTTTCATGTGCCACAAAACTCCCCCAAGCCAAAGCCAGGATGTAGCACTGTATAGAGCCCTCTATTTCTAAATGTAAATACTGTTCATGTATTAGCACCCTAGGAATACAGTAGCAGTAACACATGTTCGATATGTTATTTTTAAAATATTCAGTACAATTACAGGAGAAAGAAAAATAGATGGGATGGATGGAACTCAAAGAACATATTATACAGTTAGGAAGCCAGTGGCTTGTGCGAAGCAGGTGAAACACATTGATGTGTTAAGTAAATTGATGTGTTAACCACAGGCAGCGAGTAAGCATATAGCACAATCCAGAAGATATGCTGTAGAAATAATAAGTTAGCCATATAGAACATGTAAAGATAGAATAGATTGAAGTTATTCTCTTAAAAGGGAGGTGGAACAAACAAGTGTTACCAGTAGATAAAATGAAGTATAAGAATCAAGTCATAAGATCCAGATCATGAAACCTTCAGGCTCATAGCTTTTTCATCCCTCAATTGGTCATTCATTGACGATATCCATTATGATCCCATTCTGGCCCCGTATGTGCTCTGTGCTCAAAAAACACACTTTTTTGTGGTGCCTGGCTGCCTCAGTCGGTAGAGCATGTGACTCTTGATCTCAGAGTTGTGATTTCAAGCCCCACGCTGGGTGCAGAGATTACTTAAAAATAAAATCTTTAAACACACACACACATTAAACCCACAGTCACCATATTAGTTTCCCATTATTTCTATAACTACCACAAACTTAGCAACTTAAAAGAACTGAATTTATTATCTTATGGTTCTGGATGTCAGAAGTCTAATGTAGGTCTCATTGGGCGAAAACCAAGGTGCCGACATGCCTCCATTACCTTATGGTGACTCCAGGGAAGAATTTGTTCCCTTGGGCGTATTAGTTTGCTAGGGCCGTGTAACAAAATACCACAGACTTGGGGCCTAAACAACAGAAATTTATTGTCTCACGGTTCTGGAGGCTGGAAGTCCAAGATCAAGATGTCAATAGTATAGATTCCTTCTGGGGGCCTTCAGGAAAGGATCTATTCCAGACTTCTCTCCTGGCTTGTAGATGGCCATCTCCTCCTTATATTTTCATATGCTCTTCCCCTTTGTCCTTGTTTGTGTCCGAATCTTCCTCTTATAAATACACCAATCATATAGGATTAGGGGCCACCCTAGTGACCTCATTTTAGCTTAATTTCCTCTGCAAAGACCTTATCTCCAAATATGGTCACATTCTGAGGTACTGGAGGTGAGGACTTCACCATATGAATTCAATAGAGGTGGAGGACACAAGTTAGTCCATTCACACTTGGCTTTTCCAAATTCTAGACACCACCTACATGCCTTGGCTTATGGTTCCTTCCTTCATCTTCAGGGGCCAGCGGTGTCGCATCTTTAAACAGACATCTATCTCTCTGACTCTGTTTCCATTATCACATCTTCTCTAACTCTGACCTCCCTGCCTCCCACTATCCCCAAAGGCCTCCTGTCACTACACCAGGCCCAGCAGATAATCCAAGATAATCCCCCCATTTCAAGCTCCTTTATCACATCTGCAAAGTTCCCTTTGCTGTATGAAGTTATATATCCATAATTCTAAGGACTAAGACAAGGACATCTTTGGGGGTCAGTATTCTGCCTAAAACAGCCACTAAGCAGGTTAATTGGTGACCTACAGCCATTGGCCGGATATCTTCCCAAAAGATATCCAAGTATGTGCTGGTTACAGCACCTTCCATCCACTGGGCCCCCTTGTTTAACTTCCACTCTAGTCCTTGTAATCACATCATTGTCAGGGAAGGCTGATGCAGCAGATACAGGGTCAAAAAACAGCCCAGGATTCTAGAATCCTGGAAGTATGGTGCCAGGTGCGTTCACTACCCCATCAGTTTCTTGTTGCTTTTCATGGTATGTTTTGAATTGATTGAATAAACTGTGTGATTTAAGCATCTCAATTGGTCTGTGAAACTTCCTGTTCCATGACAGCTGGGATAGCCTGCCTGGTGGGGTATTAGAGGCTACCAATACATCAAGGTCATTTTCCACACGTCATCTGCTTTCATACAGATGCAGATTTTTCAGTTAACAGAGAACTCAGTGAAATTACAGGAAGGCAAGGTCCAGGACATGGGGCTTGGGCTCAGGGAGGCTAGTCTTGGGTAGAAGCCAGCGATGAGCAGCCCAGAGTCCCATGAAGATCTCAGCATCAGAGGACTGGGTGGTGACAGAGTATCCACCATCAAGGAGAAGGACCCTGCAGGCCAGCATCCCCTTAGCACATTGCCCAGGCCAGCCCTGCTTACACAGTGCCTGCGGCTCCTGGCAAGCCAGATTCCAGGAGCATTGTGTCAACTTGCTTTGAGGCACTTAGACACACCAGTGAACTCGGAATAATGTGAGCAGTCTGACAGCTGGGACATGAACAGGAGGGCAAGGAAAGGAACAGTGAACAGAAATCCTGTCTCCCCTTTAGTGCTGCTTCTGAGCTATGACTTTCATAATTTATGGAATCCAGAGCAGAAAAAGAAAGTTAAAAAACTTATGCATCCATAGATTTTAAAAACTTTCTGCCTTTTTCCAAATACCAAAATACCAAAAACAGAAAGATTCCAGATTTCAAGACGGAAATATATGCTTAATTTAATTTTTGAGAAAGGAACACCATTTGAAAAACATTAACAGGTGTTCTTGTATACCAAACGTTGAGTTCTAGAAATAAATTTTTACTTCAAAATGCCTTTAGAAAGTTAAATTAATATCCTTTTCGTTCAATGTAAGTCTTTTAGAAGTTCTAAAAAAAGAGCTTTTATCAATAGTAATTGTCACTGGAATGCTTTCAAACCCCTACATTTTGGATTCCTTATTAAAATGGGATGAAATGTGGCAATGCAAGCTGGTGCAGCCACTCTAGAAAACAGTATGGAGGTTCCTCAAAAAACTAAAAATAGAACTACCCTATGACCCAGCAATTGCACCACTAGGAATTTATCCAAAGGATACAGGAGTGCTGATTCATAGGGGCACATGTACCCCAATGTTTTTAGCAGCACTATCAGCAATAGCCAGAGTATGGAAAGAGCCCAAATGTCCATTGATGGATGAATGGATAAAGAAGATGTGGTGTGTGTATATATATATATACATACACACACACACACACACACACACACACATACACACATATAATGGAGTATTACTTGGCAATCAAAAAGAATGAAATTGTGCCATTTGCAACTATGTGGATGGAACTGGAGAGTATCATGCTAAGTGAAACTAGTCAGTCAGAGAAAGACAAATATCATATGACTTCACTCATATGAGGACTTTATGAGACAAAACAGATGAACATGAGGGAAGGGAAACAAAAATAATATAAAAACAGGGAGGGGGACAAAACCGAAGAGACTCATAAATATGGAGAACAAACTGAGGGTTGCTGGAGGGGTTGTAGGAGGGGGATGGGCTAAATGGGGAAGGGGCACTAAGGAATCTCCTCCGGAAATCATTGTTGCACTATATGCTAACTAATTTGGGTGTAAATTTTAAAAAATAGAAAATAAAATTTTTTAAAAAATGGGATAAAATGTGTCCTGCCTGGTAAAAGCACACGGGGAGTTACAGGGACCATGCCAAAAACACTTTGTTTTCTATTCCAAATTCTAAGTCAGGATAAGCCTAACACACGTGGGTGTGTCATCGACATTGAGCCCACCACAATGATTGGAATCAAGTGTTTCCTTGAGCAACAGGCATCATTAATAATGCATAGGTGACAGCTCACCAGTCTCTCCATGTGACAGAAGATCCTATAAACCCTATGAAGCTCAGTAATTGATCTCCACATCCCAGGGTTATAAAAAGCTGCCTTTTCTGATAGAAACCTTCATGGTTAAGCTTTCAGGAAATAAATGATACAGGTATAAGGCAAGGAGAAAAATAGTTTATTTCCAAGAAAAGACTAATCTAGGTTTTCTGCCACTGACATTGTCATATATGAAAAGACGCTATGTGAGAAATACCTCCCAAAACTCAGATACAACCCTAGTTTCAGAATTCCCTGATCCGACCCTGAATTTATAACCAAAAGAATAAAGAACTCTTCCTGAGAAAGGTTGCATTTTGCTTTCATATCAAGAATACATTTGTCCTCCCTGTAATTCCAATTACAGATACTTATTCTAAGGAATTAATCAGAGATGTGAGAAAAATGCATATATAACAATATTTATTTCAGGATCAATTCTCAAAGTAAAAAATCTGAAACGATCGAAGTGCCCATCAGTAGGAAAATCATTAAATAAAGTGAAGAACAGGCAAAAGATGGAATAACACACTGCCTTTAAAAACTGGGTTTTTGAAGAGTATTTAATGATTGGGAAGTATGCCTATGATATAATGCAATATGAAAAGGAGTATATAAAATTATAAATATAATCTGATTTAAATTTTGTCTCTAAAATGATTAGAATTACTATTTTTATGATACTTTCCTGTTTTTTCCAAAATTTCTACAATGGAAAGGTATCACTTCCATTACTGGCGGGGGAGGGGTGAATATATTATTCAAAGAAATGGATTTATCCCAAAGAAAACTGCCCCTTTCCAGTGCTACTATTTTTACAGTAGCCCAGAGCACGGACAGAGAGGAGATTACAGGGAAGTTTCCAGTGACCACACCCTCCAAACTGTTTCTACCCAAACCCTCACAAGGCATCTCCCTGGTTAAGATCGTGTCTACACCCCCAGGGGAAACACTACTACAGACACTGAACCAGCCCAACTATAACTTTTCAGTTACACTGATGGTTCAAAGTTTGACGACAAAGCAGCGTTATTAGTAAAGTGGGCTCTGTCTATTCAACAACAGACAATCCTGCCCTCCACCCCCAATATTCACAGATAAGCAGTTCAACAAATACACCATCTGCTCATACAACACTTGCAGGGTTCCAGCACTCTGTGTAATGATACAGAGTGTGCTGTCCATGTGTGTGAGCGGCATGTGGGCAAGACCGAGAGGGGAGGGGAGGGAAGGAAGAAAAGGGGGAGAATGTTCACACAAATGACTAAAGACTGGGCCTGGCTAATCTAAAAATTCACTAAGCATAAAATTATTTAGCATTTCCAGGATAGGGAAGAACACATCTCTAACCCTGGCTTAAAGGAGAACAGCCCGTCTGTTTCTTCTTCCAACCACTCAACATGAACATCACCAGCTTTGTCTTATGCCTCTGTGTACACAAGTAGTCTAGAGCACTTGAAACTGGTGCCCAGTGAAAAGGGAGAATTGAGTTGTTCTTTCAACAGGATTTCCTAGGCTGAACTGCATGCATCATCCACATGTGTTAGCACACGGGTTAGTGAAGATTTGGCACGGATATGGAGAGACATCTAGTGGCCAGTTGGGTGAAAAACAGGGCAACAGAGCCTACAGGATGGCATTTTATTTGATAAATAATTATTAAGCATCTAATGTGTCCTAGGCAGCAGGCTAAATCTGGGGGAATACAAGGATTAAGACCCCAAAAAAGGAAGAATTTTTCATAGTTTGTAAATGTATCACATTAGAAAGTTCCTTTCTTCTGTTGTCTCTATAAAAGACAAAACAAAAATCCTACATTCAAAACAGAACATCCCTTAGAGGAAAACCAGATTATTCACTTTCCTATGTAAAGGCAATTATTTTCCAAAAGCTCTAGAAATATTCTACATCAGTAATTCCAAATTTGAAATACACATAACAGGCTTTCTTTCTTTGATTTTTGTAACAATTTTCCCCTATTCCCTCTCCCAACCCAGAAGGCTGAGCCATATAGGAATACTGCTCTTAAAGTAATTTTAGGGGCACCTGGGGGGGGGGGGGGTCAGTCGGTTACGTGTCCAATTCTTGGTTTCCGCTCAGGTCATGATCTCACAGTTTCATGAGTTCGAGCCCCACATTGGGCTCCGTGCTGACAGCGCAGAGCCTGCATGGAATTCTTTCTCACTCTCTCTCTCTCTCACTCTCCCTCTTTCTCTCTCATGCTCAAAACTAAACATTAGGGGCGCCTGGGTGGCGCAGTCGGTTAAGCGTCCGACTTCAGCCAGGTCACGATCTCGCGGTCCGTGAGTTCGAGCCCCGCGTCGGGCTCTGGGCTGATGGCTCGGAGCCTGGAGCCTGTTTCCGATTCTGTGTCTCCCTCTCTCTCTGCCCCTCCCCCGTTCATGCTCTGTCTCTCTCTGTCCCAAAAATAAATAAACGTTGAAAAAAAAAATAAACATTAAAAATAAAAACAAAAAATAAAAGATAGGATGAACTGTTGCTATTGATACCCTTGTGTCCTCCCTTGTTTCCTTCCCAAATGGTCAGTGTCCACTCCATGCAGCCTTCCCAAAACCCCCCAGCCCACAGCAGGGCATCCACGGAGCTGACTGAACCTTTGTGACCATTTTACAGCCCGGCTTCTCTAGGCTGGCAGCCCCGTGACACCTCTTTCCAGACCTTCATGACAGCACCCCTGTGGCGCCTGAGCCTACAGAAAAGACTGGGTGGGGGGCACGCTGCATTTCCCTCCAGTCACAGCTGGCCCCCTTTCCTGTCAGCCTGGTGCACAGTCAAGGCTCTGAACCAGCTCACTTGCTGCCCTCTCCTTCTCAGCAAGTGCCTTCTCGTGGTTCTGAATATCAGCACCGTGCCAGGCTGAGCCCGCAGAGGGGACGAACTGGGCTCAAGACCTATTTGTCCCCATGCATGCTCTCACACACACACACACACACACACACACACACACTCGTACACCTCCTCCCCATTTCACAACACAGTCTTTTTTTTTAATTTACATCCAAATAAGTTAGCCTATAGTGAAACAATGATTTCACGAGTAGATTCCTTAATGCCCCTTACCCATTTAGCCCATCCCCCCTCCCACAACCCCTCCAATAACCCTCAGTTTGTTCTCCATATTTATGACTCTCTTCTGCTTTGTCCCCCTCCCTGTTTTTATATTATTTTTGCTTCCCTTCCCTTATGTTCATCTGTTTTGTCTCTTAAAGTCCTCATATGAGTGAAGTCATATGATATTTGTCTGGACTAATTTCGCTTAGCATAATACCCCCTAGTTCCACCCATGTAGTTGCAAATGGCAAGATTTCATTCTTTTTGATTGCCAAGTAATACTCCATTGTATATATATACCACATCTTCTTTATCCATTCATCCATTGATGGACATTTGGGCTCTTTCCATACTTTGGCTATTGTCGATAGTACTGCTATAAACATGGGGGTGCATGTGCCCCTTCGAAACAGCAACCTGTATCCCTTGGATAAATACCTAGTAGTCCTATTGCTGCGTCATAGGGTAGTTCTATTTTTAATTTTTTGAGGAACCTCCATACTGTTTTCCAGAGTGGCTGCACCAGCTTGCATTCCCACAAGCAGTGCAAAAGAATTCCTCTTTCTCCACATCCTCACCAACATCTGTTGTCGCCTGAGTCATTAATGTTAGTCATTCTGACAGGTGTGAGGTGGTAGCTCATTGTGGTTTTGATTTGTATTTCCCTGATGGTGAGTGATGTGGAGCATTTTTTCATGCGTCGGTTGGCCATCTGGATGTCTTCTTTGGAGAAGTGTCTATTCATGTCTTTTGCCCATTTTTCACTGGATTATTTGTGTTTTGGATGTTGAATTTGATAAGTTCTTTATAGACTTTGGATACTAACCCTTTATCTGATATGTCGTTTGCAAATATCTTCTCCCATCTGTCAGTTGCCTTTTGGTTTTGCTGATTGTTTCCTTTGCTGTGCAGAAGCTTTTTATTTTAATGAGGTCCCAGTAGTTCACTTTTGCTCTTGTTTCCTTTGCCTCCAGAGACGTGTTGAGTAAGAAGTTGCTGTGGCCAAGATCAAAGAGGTTTTTGCCTGCTTTCTCCTGGAGGATTTTGATGGCTTCCTGTCTTACATTGAAGTCTTTCATCCATTTTGAGTTTATTTTTGTGTATGGTGTAAGAAAGTGGTCCAGATTCATTATTCTGCATGTCATTGTCCAGTTTTCCCAGCACCACTTGCTGAAGAGACTGTCTTTATTCCATTGGATATTCTTTCCTGCTTTGTCAAAGATGAGTTGGCCATAAGTTTCTGGATTCGTTTCTGGGTTCTCTATTCTGCTCCATTGATCTGAGTGTCTGTTCTTGTGCCAATACCATACTGTCTTGATGATTACAGCTTTGTAGTATAGCTTGAAGTCTGGGATTGTGATGCCTCCTGCTTTGGTTTTCTTTTTCAAGATTGCTTTGGCTATTCGGGGTCTTTTCTGGTTCCATACAAATTTTAGGATTATTTGTTCTAGGTCTGTGAAGAAGGCTGGTGTTACTTTGATAGGGATTGCGTTGAATATGTAGATTGCTTTGGGTAGTATCGACATTTTAACAATATTTGCTCTTCCTATCCAGGAGCATGGAATCTTTTTCCATTTTTTTTGTGTCTTCTTCAATTTCTTTCATAAGCTTTCTATAGTTTTCAGTGTATAGATTTTTCACTTCTTTGGTTAGATTTACATAGTCTTTGATAATGACAATTTCAGGAGATGAATGAATAAGTGGTGACCACTGTCATAAAACCAAGCTTGCTCACCCACAATGCAGAAAGTCTTAGCTGTCCAAAGAGAAGACCAGGTCAACAGCCCAAGGTCAGAAGAAAGGACTGTGTGCTTCCAAATGAAAAATAGCCAGAGAAAT
This sequence comes from Leopardus geoffroyi, assembly GCF_018350155.1. Classification (NCBI taxonomy): domain Eukaryota; kingdom Metazoa; phylum Chordata; class Mammalia; order Carnivora; family Felidae; genus Leopardus; species Leopardus geoffroyi. The sequence goes on along the minus strand of NC_059333.1, from coordinate 9,555,690 downwards.
TACAAAGAGAATCATAGTAACTAATCAAATTGGAAGATTCAGAATTTACCTTCAGACAGGATTTCCTCTGTTCACAACTGCATACACACGTCCATGTTGGGACAGACCAGTGGACCAGCAGCACCAGCATCAGGCAGCCCCAGCTCAGCCCCGTGTCACAGCCTCCAGTAAGGATGGTCATGCTGCCCTCCCCCAGGCCTGTACCCACATCTCTCTCAGCCTTACAGCCTGCCATAGGGTGGCCATCGCCTCCATGGCCCAGGACAGTCCCCCTTTACACCTGTTAACTTGGCATAAATATTGTTAGCGCCCTCATTAATTACAAAGAGTCCTGGTTTGGACAATAAATTATATGGCCACTTACTTTGGGGGACCTTTCTCCCCACCACACACCTTTCCTCTCTGACTTGCAGAGTCAGTTCTAGCATGTGAGTTCCCACTCACACTTGTGAGTTCCCACCAATGTGCCCTGGCCCTCTCCATGGTTTACAGAGGCCAGCTGCGATACCTTCTGGATCGTCTACTGATGAAAAAGGTAAATGGCTCACACATGCCTTCTGTTCTCTCCCTTCCTCCTTCGAACAAATTGAAAAATAATAGCATCAGATAACCGTGTGCAAGTATTTTCAACAGTACAGATAAACTAATGCACGGGTCCTGTCAACTGAGACATATTAGAAAATAAGTACAGTAAAACCTTGGTTTGCAAGCATAATTCATTCTGGAAACATGCATGTAATCCAAAGCACTTGTATATCAAAGAGAATTTCCAGAACCATTAGCTCAATTGTGATCATGTGATGTTGGGAATCATGTACTACTTGTATTGCAAGACATCACTCATTTATCAAGTTAAAATTTATTAGAAATGTTTGCTCATCTTGCAGAACACTCGCAGAACAAGTTACTCTCAATGCATGGTTTTATTGTATCTGTGAGTAAGGGAAGATACTCGCTGTAAATAATCACCTGCGAAAACTTGCAGGGAGGCTTCATTCAAAATTTAAATAGGATGAAATTCACAAACATCATTATTTACTCATAATTATTAGTGACTCTCAAGAAAGTAGCAGAGCATAGTTCAAATGAACATTAGAACTGACATGTATGTGTAAATAAGTCTACTTTATAAATGTCATCATTATTTTGCCAACTGTGAACATGTACCTCCCACCACGTGGTAGACACTCAGCAAGTACTTGTTGACTCTTTTATTAATAGAAGGGGGAACGGATAAAGGACCTGAATATGAGACAGGAAACCATCAAAACCCCAGAGGAGAAAGCAGGAAAAAACCTCTCTGACCTCAGCCGCAGCAATTTCTTACTTGACACATCCCCAAAGGCAAGGGAATTAAAAGCAAAAATGAACTATTGGGACCTCGTGAAGATAAAAAGCTTCTGCACTGCAAAGGAAACAATCAACTAAACTAAAAGGCAACCGACGGAATGGGAAAAGATATTTGCAAATGACATAGCGGACAAAGGGCTAGTATCCAAAATCTATAAAGAGCTCACCAAACTCCACACCCGAAAAACAAATAATCCAGTGAAGAAATGGGCAGAAAACATGAATAGACACTTCTCTAAAGAAGACATCCAGGTGGCCAACATGCACATGAAAAGATGCTTAATGTCGCTCCTCATCAGGGAAATACAAATCAAAACCACACTCAGACACCACCTCACGCCAGTCAGAGTGGCTAAAATGAACAAACCAGGAGACTATAGATGCTGGCGAGGATGTGAAGAAACGGGAACCCTCTTGCACTGAAGGTGGGAATGCAAACTGGTGCAGCCGCTCTGGAAAACAGCGTGGAGGTTCCTCAAAAAATTAAAAAGAGATCTACCCTATGACCCAGCAATAGCACTGCTAGGAATGTACCCAAGGGATACAGGAGGGCTGATGCATAGGGGCACTTGTACCCCAACGTTTATAGAAGCACTTTCAACAATAGCCAAATTATGGAAAGAGCCGATGAATGGATAAAGAAATTGTGGTTTATATACACAACGGAGTACTACGTGGCAATGAGAAAGAATGAAATATGGCCCTTTGTAGCAACGTGGATGGAACTGGAGAGTGTGATGCTAAGTGAAATAAATCATACAGAGAAAGACAGATACCATATGTTTTCACTCTTAGGTAGAACCTGAGAAACTTACCAGAAGACCATGGGGGAGGGGAAGGAAAAAAAAAAGAGAGGGAGGGAGCCAAACCATAAGAGACTCTTAAAACCTGAGAACAAACTGAGGGTTGATGGGGGGTGGGAGGGCAGGGAGGGTGGGTGATGGGTATTGAGGAGGGCACCTGTTGGGATGAGCACTGGGTGTTGTAAGGAAACCAATTTGACAATAAATTTCATATCAAAATGAAAAAAAAAATAGAAAAAACTAGAAGGGGCCCCATTTCTCAGGCCATGTTTGCAGGCAGCTGCACAGGGGTGGTGAGTTTGGGCAGGCAGTCAGACGCACCTCGCTCTGAAGCCTGGCTCTACCATCTTTAACGTCTTCAACTTCAAACAGTCACTGAACCATGCTGAGTTTGTTTCCTACTCTGTGAAATAGGGAAAGAAATGACCCCTTCACATTGTTATAATAGTGCATTTAAAGTGCTGAATGCAGGGGCGCCTGGGTGGCTCAGTCAGTTGGGTGCCTGGCTCCTGATTTCGGCTTGGGTCATGCGCGATCCTGAGGTCACGGGGTTGAGCCCCATGTCACGCCCCATGCTGGGCATGGAGCCTGCTTGGGATTCTCTGTCTCCCTCTTCCTGTGCCCCTCTCCCCCACTCACATACTCTCTCTCTCTCTCTCTAAAATAAAATAATAATAATAATAATAAAGTGTTGAATGCAGTGCCTGGCATCTAGTAAGCTTTCAGTCCTTGTTTTTATCTAACAGATACGTGTTGTGTTTATTAAATGCCAGTCCCTGTTCTAAGCACTTCACAAATATCAATTTATTTAATCCTCAGAAAAGCTCCCTGATGTAGATGCTAGATGTTAGTACTATCCCCATTTCACAGATGAAACCCGGGACAGAGAGAGTTTAGGTTGCCTGCCCAGGGTCCCATTGGTTAACACGCTGTCAGTCTGGTTCCAGAGGCTACCCTCTCTGCCAATGTGCTCAGCTGGTATTCTATTTTGCTACACTGGTCGAGCCCACAAAGGGAACCATTAGAGCCCACTGAGCCCCAGTGGGGCTGAAATGGAAGGCCCACGGGTAGTATCTGGCACATACACCTGGACACAAGGACAGTCACTGTCATCGTGACACATCAGGACATGGTGACCAATGAGATACTCGATTGCCAAATGATTCTAGCTTAAAGCCAGATGGGTCCTGCATTGTGTTCTATTACTTTAGAGAGAAATGACTTCTGTTTTCTCCTTTGCACTGATCTGAATCATCCTGGAGAGAAGATGAATCCAGTAGCACAGGCTTTCCAGGTAAAGAACCGAAGCCAAATTATTCCTTCAAGAGGCAAGCATTTTAAAGGATCCTGCCACTTTCATGTTTAGAAAGGACACATAAGTCAAACTGCGCTTCAGAAATACATTCAGTTGAGGGGCACCTGGGTGGCTTGGTCAGTTAAGCGTCCAACTTAGGTTCAGACTGCGATCTTGCAGTTGGTGAGTTGAAGCCCCACATCGGGCTCTGTGCTGACAGCTCGGAGCCTGGAGCCTGCTTCAGATTCTGTGTCTCCCTCTCTCTGCCCCTCCCCTGCTCATTCTCTGTCTCTCTGTCTCTCTCTCTCAAAAATAAATAAACATTAAAAAAATTTTTTTAAAAAAAGAAGAAACACATTCAGTTGAAAAGCACAATTTATTGACCCCCTGATCTCACTAGGCTGAGAGCATGTGAGGGGCAAAACCTGCGACAGTTGTATTGTGTCCCCCCAAAAAGCTACAGTGGAATCCTAATTTCCCACATCTCAGAGTGTGACTTTATTTAAAGGGAAGGTCTTTACAGAGGTAGCCAAGTTCACATGAAGTCATTAGGATGGGTCCTCATGCAATTTGATGAGTGTCTTATGAAAAGGGGAAATTTGGACACAGATGGGCACACAGATGATGCGACAAGACAAGAAGACAGCCGTCCACAGGCTATGGAAAGAGGCCTAAAACAGCAACTTTCCTCGTGGCTGCCACAGGGACCCAACCCTGCTGGCCCCTCAATGTCGGACTTCTGGCCTCCAGAACTGGGAGAGGATAAAATTCCGTCCTTTAAGCCACACAGTGCACGGTACTCTGTTACACAGCTTGAACAAGCTAAGACAGATTGGGTAGCAGGTTTGTGAACTCAGACAAGAACTGAAGCTCACCCAAGAGACACATGAATGAGCAGATATTCAGTTACACAGGAGCCCGTGCCCCCGAGGGAGACCAGCAGATTCCCATGCTTCGTCGTGGTCAGGGTGGGAGGTGTTCACGTGATCTGAGCACCGACGATCAGCCCCCTGCTGTCCCCATCCTGCTCAGCTCCCCTCTGGCCAGCCCAGCCCAGGGCAAGCAAGTCCCTTGCTCTAGCGCCTGCCTAGAGAACCCTGTCTCCTTATGTGACTGGCCTGTAGGTCTCCCGACACCTACTTGATTACGACCTGGGTCAGCCTCAGCTCCTAGAAGGGACAGGCATATGTCAGTGTGTTTTCCTCCACCTAGATTAACCCTTCATCTAATTGGCAGACATGTAGCAAATGGAAACAGTTGAACCCAAGGGCGTTACCCTGTAAAAACAGAAGTCCTTCTCCATATTCCTTCTCCAAAAGTCTAGTCTACCTTTGTCCTTGACCTCAAGCCTTTCAGAATAAGTTATGTATTGGTCTGTGTGCCCCAAAGCCTCGGTGCTAACTCTGACCACCCATCTGACAAACATACCACTCTGCCCTCTTAACTCCCAAACCCTCTGCATCCTTGATGATTGCTGTTGGGGGTCTGATGCCATGAAAGAAAAGACAAATATAAGAGTATTGAGGCTGGTTTGAGGTCTGGAAAATATTGCATTTACATTCAACACCAGCTTGAGCTGAGCCCTTCAGATTTGGAGGAATCACCTCTCTAACTAAAGTTTAATCACTTCCATGGCTTGGAGAAAAAAGAGAATGTATAGGATATAAGTAAGAAACAAAAGAGGCAGCGTCATATATCTAACTACAGTTTTCTTAATATAAAATATATAGATCTTGATTCCCCTGAAACATCTCTCAGAGGGGGAGAGACAGAGAGAGAGAGAGAATCTTAAGCAGGCTAAGCGCAGAGCCCAACATGGGGCTCGATCCCTGGGATCATGACCTGAACCAAAATCAAGAGTCAGATGCTCAACTGACCGAGCCACCCAGGCACCCCAAGGATCAAATAGTCTTAAATTAACCATTTAAAGCCTTAACCATTCCTAGTATAGGCAAAGAATGTTTAATAACATGAGGGACATATTTGTACATCAATGTTAAAGGGAAAAAAGCTATAATGTAACATACATATAATCACACACAATGATTTTCTATATGTGTAGAAAAAAGGAAATACTTCACATAATGGCATTTATAGCTGAGTGATGGATTCCAGGTAATTTCTTCACCTTATGTATTTTCCAAATTTACTATAAAGTGAGTTTGCATTACTTTTTCATCAGAAAACAATGCTATAGTTTATCCTAACCATTTATCAATAATACACATACTTTATAAGTATATGAATACTGATTACTTTTCGCATGCAAGCGATGTTAGCCCATTACATAACATGTTATAACCAAACTCAAAATTCATTACAAATTGTGTACAAGAACACCTAGAAGCACAAAATACACACCTCAATCAAAAATTAAAGAAAATACATGAGTTGTTATTTGGGCAAGGAGAGCTTTTGGTAACTGACTCTATTTGCTACTAGAAATACATGCCCCCTTGGCCATGTGCACCATTCACCTGTCCCTCACTCACTCCAACAGCCTGCTCAGCACCACACACCCTGCCACTGCCCCACACAAATGCTTCGATTACCCACAGTCCTTAGCAAAACTAGGCCAGTGTCCAAGGCACTGGCTCCTCATCTCACTCACACCTATGCCAAAGATGTAAAATTTGGTGTAGATGCTTGAGCCTCAATGCTTCAAGGTGTAGACCTTTCAGCCAACACTGTAGCCATTACTATGGGGCCAAAGGGAAGAACAGTGATTATTGAACAGAGTTGGGGAAGTCCCAAAGCAACAAAAGATGGTGTGACCATTGCAAAGTCAATTGACTTAAAACATAAATGTAAAAATATTGGCACTAAACTTGTTCAAGATGTTTCCTCATCATCAGGGAAATATGAGTCAAAACCACAATGAGATACTACCTCACACCCATCAGAATGGTTAACGTTATCAACTCAGGCAACAACAGATGTTGGCGAGGATGTGGAAAAAGAGGAACCCTTTTGCACTGCTGCTGGGAATGAAAGCTGGTGCAGCCACTCTGGAAAACAGTATGGATGTTCCTCAAAAAACTAAAAATAGAACTACCTTACAACCCAGCAATTACATTACTAGGTATTTATCTAAAGGATACCAGGAGTGCTGTTTCAAAGGGGCACATGATCCCCAATGTTTATAACAGCACTATCGACAATAGCCAAAGTATGGAAAGAGTCCAAATGTCCATCGACTGATGAATGGATAAAGAAGATGTTGTGTGTGTGTATATATATATACACAACAGAGTATTACATGGCAATCAAAAAGAGTAAAATCTTGCCATTTGCAACAATGTGGATGGAACTGGAGTGTATTATGCTAAGCAAAATAAGTTAGCCAGAGAAAGACAAATATCATATGACTTCATTCATATATGGAATTTAAGATACAAAACAGATGAACATAAGGGAAGGGAAGCAAAAATAATATAAAACAGGGAGGGAGACAAATCATAAGAGATTCTTAAATAGAGAGAACAAACTGAGAGTTGCTAGAGGGGTTGTGGGAGGGGGGATGGGCTAAATGGGCAAGTGGCATTAAGGAGGACACTTGTTGGGATGAGCACTGGGTGTTATATGTAAGTGATGAATCGCTAAATTCTATTCCTGAAATCGTTATTACACTATATGTTAACTAACTTGGATGCAAATTAAACAATAAATAATAATAAAGAAATATATCTACTTCATTTATGTCTTCCATTGCTTTTGTAAGTGTATGAAATGACAGCTTATGTGGAAATCAAATCAAAGTCAAATTATCAATGTTATATGTGTGGCTGGAGTTCAGAATTACCTTCATAAAGAGTCCTGAGGCCCCTAATGAATATTTATTCCACACTCCACCTCCAATCTCAGCTAACAAAAACAAGGGAAAAGAGCAGAAATGTTCCCAAGCTCAGGGCTCAGCCAGTGTTTGCATATGACCAAGAAAAAGAAAGATGTAAGCAGACACAACCAAAGTATGGGCTAGAAGTCCCTTGTAATTGTAAAGGTAAATGTTTGATTCATTGGATTCAGGTTGAATAATTTCAGTTGCATGATAGAAAAGAAAATTATACACTGGCATACAGCATAGAAACCCTTCATAAGCTTTGTGGGATCCCTACATGACCTTTTTAAATTTCCTGGTCACCAAACATGTGTCAGGAACAGAACTAGAACCACAGATGCCATGACAAGTAACTGGCCCTACACCCTAGGAAGAGTCTGGAAACTTCTTTCTCACGTCTTGATCATGTTCTTGGATTATGTTTGGTTTTAGTACATGTAATGGAGGCATAATTCCTCTTCCAGAAATACCTGGAAATTAACAATTGTTTAATTGTATATTATGCTTATTCTGGCTTCAGTGAAAACGCATCTAGACTATAAACTCCTATAAAGACTGGAAAGTTAGACCATAAGAAACACAGCCCACAGGCCACTGCCTTGCCCATCATCGTCCATCCCTCTTTCTCCTACAACCTGCAGCCTCGTGTGAGGTCTGTTCACCATAATACAATATCACTCAGCATAATACAGTGTCATTCTTATGAGCTGTTTCTAATACTTTATATTGCTTTTGCACATTCCTTGCTACTTTTATCTCATCTGTGCTTTACAATACCTTTGAAAAATGGGTGGAAAAGAAATGTAATATGAGTTGAGACACAGAATGTTCTAAACCCTTGCAACTCAAGACCAAATTCTACTTTGACACTTACTACTTACTTCTATAGTCTGCCAGCTGTTCTCCCTGCCTCTTCCACCCCAACCCACTCCTGCCCCGTCTCCATCAGGATATCAAAGGGCTCTTTTAAAAATTCAAATCTGATCATGATACTCTCCTGCCTAATCCTCCCCAATGAGCCCATGTCACCAACACTGCTCAGTATGTTTTCCAGGCCAGCATTTCAGCCCCGCCAAAGCCTCCACGTGTGCATTCCCCCCACCTGGACTTCCCTTGCCCCACGTGGTCACCAGAAGGCCAACTCCTACTCACCCTACAAGACTCAGCACAAGTATACCATCTTTCATGAAACGTGTTTCTTAGAAAAACTCAGTTTTTCATTAGGAAAGACATTTGAATCAGTGCCTTCTTTGGAGGGACACCCTTTGAGGGATGCTCTTGACCCTGGAGAGAAAGCTATACCAAACCTCAGATAATTTGTGTCTCTGCTTTTTCTTCTATCCAGTACCCACAATCCCTTCTGAAGAGGACTCGGCATACCAGAATGGAAGCCATGTCGATGTTACTATCACGACCTCAGAAAATAGACACGGAACCAGTTGAAGCTGACAAGGTCTCACAGGAAAATGCACATAGAAGCAAAAAATACACTTGGTTATTTTGTGCCCTTGCATAATACACTTTCTGTGAAAGTAGATCTTCCCCTTTCATCACTGTGTCCAAGAACTTTTGGGAAATAAAGTGGCCACTCTGTGAGTTAATCTGTAAGACCATCAGATAATGAGCACACAGGAGGTTCAAGAGAAAGAACAGCTCCCAGACCAGCAAGACCCTCCGGACTAGATTAGCATATCTAAAGACAAAATGTGTTCCTTTTAAAGGAGACTGGTGAGCCACAGAAGCTGTCCAGCCCTGTGCAGCTGGCATTCCTTGACTTGAAATTTCGTAACTCCAATCTCTGTCTCACCTTCAGGAGACCATCTTTTCTGTCTTCTCCCCTTATTTTTTCTTATAAGGACACTTAAAATTTGTAATTTGTCATTGAATTTAGGGTGCCACCTTATCCAGGATGATTTTATCTTGAGATTGTTAACTTAATTGCATCTGCAAAGACCAAATAAGGTTATATTCACAGGTTTCAACCTACAACAGAAATCATGCATCACTCTAATTGAAACCTTATCATGAACACCTCCAGTTCTGAATCCTGGCTGACCACACTTCTCTCTGATTGATTTCATGCCCCAGGTCACATGACCTCTCTGGAGTTCTGAGATTCCAACCTCTCTGCAGTTATGTTCTTTATGGAAAATCAATGGATAAGAATTTTGGTTTTACACTTGAGTCTTACGAGTCAAGTAATTGTGTATCTGTGCTGGAGAACCAAGGTTCCATCTTTTAATGTGTTGACCCAATACTCTTTCTGAGCCTACTGGCATGGAGCCCAACTCAAGTGTGGTAAATTCCCTATGGTAAGCCATCAAGGGAAGCTTCCAGAGAGACTGCCTACTGGCCATTCTGCAGATGACCCTCTCCTATGCCTGGCCATGCAAGGATAGAGAAGCAGAGAGGATCAGAGGTCCTCAGTGAACCAGTAAACATTCCGGATCTTTCCACTCTGTTTCTGTGCTGACCACAGTGGACCTTTGAGCCAATATTCAAACAGACAACTGTGGAGCCAGTTGGGGTGGCAGAAGAAGAGGTAGAGAAGAACCTTGAAGACCATTGTGAGCCCTAACAAACTGTCTGAGTGAGCAATGCCCACTGCAAACAAGTGGGACTTGTGGCTGGGCAGCCACTTGAAGGGAAGCACAGACCTCCTGCATGGGCTTTGACATGCAATCTCTCCTCCTTTAACATGCTCACTTCTGACTCTGGTCACTACCCAGGAGACAAGGAGGGATGACAGGGACAGATCTTGAGAAAAGTAATGGTCAGCTGTGGAGCATCTTCTCTGTGAGGCCAGAGCATAATCCCCTAGGAAGGGGAGCCTGATTTCTGCAGCCTCTGCCAGCCAGGAAGCTTCAAGCCATTGGGATCCAATATCCTCAGTGTCGGCAGGCAAATGTCACCATCCAAGTTCTCAGGGTCTCCTCATTAAGATCATATGTGTCACAATGACACTACATGTGTGTCCTCAGGAAGACATTTCAGCTGAGAGATTAAAAACTTCCAGATGCTTTCCTCTGTGTGCTTCTGGTAACAGTAGAAATTCACCGACTGTGGATGTGCTCATTACCAGCCTACGGCCCCTGAAACAAGGAAGGGACTCAATGTGAAAGGATGGGCATAAGGGCAGATTTGTGAAACCAGAGCTAGAGACAGGGAACTCAAGAGTGCTTTCATGAAAATCATCCTGGTTTATGTTATTAAAGTTAATTTAACCTAAAAACACATTTTTCTTTAAGTATGAAGCACGTAGGTCTATAATGAGTGTCCTGCCAGGGCTCCTGGGTGGCTCAGTCTGTTAAGCATCCAACTTCAGCTCAGGTCATGATCTCACAGTTTGTGGGTTTGAGCCCCACATCAGGCTCTCTGCTGTCAGCACAGAACCTGCTTTGGATCCTCTGTCCCCCCACCCTCCCTCCCTCTCTCTCTCTCTAAATTAATTAATTAATTTTTTAATTTTTTTAAAAAATGAGTGTCCTGCCTGGCTTCCCTTCATCTTCCATACCAAAACTCACCCTAAATGCTGTCTGCCCAGTCCCTAATCAATTCTGGCCATGCAAGCAAGAATGCAATGGCAAGGAGCTCCAGTTCATTCCTGCCCAGTCCCCTCCCCATCCCCTGTGTCACCAGACATCCATGGGACATTGTCCAAAAGTGGCAGTGGTTTCTGGAGAGAAAAAAATGACTTACTTGCAAGAAGAGTTCAAGGAGGGAGTGGTGCATGTTTTGTGTTGCATTTCAGACCTAACCCCCCTGGGTCTCTGCCTAACAGAAAGGAATGAAATATTCTGGGAAACATAAGCAGTGCGATCATTAACTCTTAGGCACAGTGTCCTAGATACCCACCCCCACAGCTCTTCAGACAGGAAATAGCAATACCGTTTTAGCAAATAGCAATGAACTTAATAACTTAGTATTTCCTATAAAGAGGAGTAGAGGAAGAGAGAAATGAGATGCTAAGCTTGCATAACCTGCTGTGTCTCACACATACCAATCCTACTTATCTAAAGGCTTCAAAAGTCAACCCCAATGTGAACACAGAAATGTCACTGGTTGAGATGAATGTGATTATTGAATATACTTCTGCCATACTGACCTTTCCAAATGCCATCTAAGTTTCCTACAAGGATTTTGGAATACGTCATATACACCAATAGTAGGTATTTTTGTTACATTGAAGGGTTTCTCATCCTCAGGTAAGGATCAGACAAGAGCCTTAAACAACTCTTTTAAACCTGCCTGCCTTTTTTGTAATAGAAGTCTTCATTTTCGAAGGTGAAGTATGCTGTTTTTCATGACAGCTTTGTTGCCACCAACAGAAATTCAAAGTATGGTTCTGAAGGTGAATCAGGTAGGATTACCTACATGCTGTTCTTGAAATCCAGCTCAGCTTATGGAAGAAGTGCCAACCATTTTCATATTCCATTTTCCAGGAAAACATAGTCCATGTTCAACAGAAGGCCATTAAATCCCAAACCAGTGGACCCTGTCTGCAGGCGGGACACAGCTACATTTGAGTCAACATCTTAAAGAAATACATTATCAATGTGTAAACATGAACAGTTCCAGGAAGCAGGGGTTTGTATTCCTGCCTTGTGTTTCACTGAAACCAAGACCCAGAGCTCACGCTTTTAGACAAAAGTTGAGTCAGGTTTGACCCTTGCTTCCACCAACTTCACTGACACTCCAGAAAGGCAGAGTTGCCTGGATGAAACCAAAGAAACTTCTGGCAACCTCCAAATCCTGCTCCTGATAGTGGCCTATACAAAGTGAGCCTGAGAAATGTAATTCATCCTAGGAATGCACCTGGAAAACAGCAATATTATATCCACCAGGGGAAAAGTATTCCTGGGGATTACTGTGGGCTCTGAAACATGAGGCTTCCCATGCTTTCATAATTGTTATCCCAATTAATGTAACTGCAGACACCATTCTGTTCCCAGATACAATTGTGTCCTGTCCTGAAGCTCACAAAGCCATTTGCATCAACACTTGTCTCTGCGAGGGAGTCTCAAGGCTGATGACCCCTCACGTGGGCCCATCTACCTCTGTGCAAGTGCATTTTCTTTGCATTTCAGTTATATCCCTGACCTTGGAGGGGACAATGTAAAGGGGAAGGCCTGATTAACTTTCCATTTATAAACCAATTATTTTACTATTGGCACCTTCATTCTGAAATCACTGACAGAAAATCTTTTACAAAACAAAATGTAATGAATGAGAAATCGATTGGATTTTTTTAAAGTTTGCCTCGAACTCAGCTATTAATAAGAGATGTCCTTTAATAAGAAAGGTCTCTCTGTAGAAGTTACTCCACATCAGAACCCAACTGTGCTGTTTCAATGAAGGACAACATTTTCTGCTCCCACCACAGACTCCTTGCCCTGAATATGACCCTCCCAGACACTCTTCCCAGAGGGCAGCTCAGCTGCCTCCTTTCTCTCCTGTAGGTCTTCATTCAAATGCCACGTTCTAGGTGAGGTCTTCCCTAACCACCCTGTTGATAACTCTAGGGCCCCTGCCCCATCACACCCACCCACTTTCTCTATTCAACTTTCCTTCACAGCACTTCTATACTTGACAGTCTTTACCTTGTGTCCAGCCCTTTATTTTGCTTATTGCGTGTCTCCTTCTATAAGAATGGAAGCTCCATGAGGACAGGGAGATAGTAACGACACCCAACCAGAAACCAGAACTGAGCAGTCACTCAATAAATACAATGGTCAATGTTTGAAACGGAAAGTCAAAATAAAATTGCCTACCAGGGACAAATAATCATCCTTATCTCCACTAAGGTAGACAGTATGGTGAAGCCACTGTCCAGGTGAGCCAAGGACAAAAATATAATAGGAGGAGAAAACTTGCCTTGTGCCCTTGCACATCAGATACAAAGCCTTGTACCTTCCATTCCACCTCGGATCCCTGACTCTGGCAGTGGCCATGATCTCTCTGCACACCTCCACCTGAAAGACTCCAGAGAGAAGAGACGAAATGTTCCTTCTGGCTTCTGGCTTGCTTACTGAGACACTGGTCAGTTGTTTGCAGGACCAGCTTCAAGACAGTGCAATCAGAAGGGCTCCCATGCTTTGTTTAATGTTCTGTTGTCAATGTCTTCAAATTCTTAATAATTTCACCTTTGAGCTTGAAAGTGAAGTCCAGTAGGACAATGAAGGGTACACGTGAGCAGAAAAGATTCATGAAATGAAGGGAAAAGCTTCATGTTTTAGTGCCTTTAACAGCTCTTTTTGTCTATCTTTTCCAACAAGCAGTGCACAGGGCCCCAACAATTATGTAGTTGGCCCCAACTGTATCCAGTTTTATTTCCGGAGGGCAACAAAAACTTTCTATAATGGTGAAAACCTGTTCCGTCTTACAATCTGTTCTCCCAACTTGAGAGAAACATGGTCATCTTTTTGGCTAACAACCACCACCACCACAAAGCTCAGATCCAATTAAACCAGAAATTAAGAAAAGCAAGTGAGGCAATTAGTTGCTTTTGGAAGGAAAGAAAAAATAGAGAAAATTATTTTATAAAAGTAACTACTGGAAATGTTAACAATAGCAGCTTGAAAACTAGTCCATTGTTTGGACACTCATCAAAAAGTTATTCATTGAAATCATAGGACAATGTCTATAGCAAGTGTACCAGGTACTAAAAGAGAACTGTTTAATCCACCTTTTCCCCAGGGGAAGAGTGGGGACCAGTAAACATAATCCAAGGCTTCTCAAATACTGGAGAGAATTTGGCCACTCAACAATTAAGCAAATTAATTGAAGGCAAAGTGTATCTTTAATTCCATAATTTTCTAACTCTGAGAAAACTCTATGAACCCACAGGTTAAATTAAAATAGAGAAAATTTAAATGAGCTGCTGAAAAGCAAAAGTTAGATGGGTCATTTATAAATTAAGTTATCATGACATCCATGATAACAAGAAATCAAACAGTTTAACCCCCATAATCTCAAAGGCATAATATTTTCCTAATTTTCAAGACCTCCCCTGTTTCTCTAACTCCGCTATCCTATACAAGAGGATACAAGACCTGATAAGTAAAAGCCAACACCTCCAGGGGCCCAGACACATAACACCAATGTGTAAATCAGGCTGGATACAAGACAACAGGAGAGGTGGGTGAGTGGGAGTTGCATGTTTCTTTTCTAAGGAGGAATTTTTTTTAAGTGGGGGCCTGTGTTAGTCTGGGTCTTCTGAAAAGCAAAAATCAAGAGAGGATTACATGTACAAGTCATTTATTAAGAGAGCTGCCCATGAAAGGACATGGGAAGGAACCAGAGGAGGCTATGAGAGATGCTGGACCATGATGCAAGTCTGCCCCGAGGAAGGAAAGAAGTTCAAGGGGATGCCTCCTGAACTGCAGAGCAAGTCTACAGAAGGTTGGGCAAGGCCACTGAGGAGGGCTAGAGCCACAGCCAGAGGCATCCCATCTCTCCCAGAAACAGAGCTGCCTCCATATGCCACCTTGCTCAGTCATGGGAAGGATGGCCTCCATGCCATCCAGTGATGGATCTCAGAGCACCACAGCTGGGGCTGTAAGTTAACTTCCACCCTCACCGTTGGAGATCTGAGGCCATACCCATGGTGGCCATAGTGCCTACAAGATACACCTGAAAGCCAGCAGTTAGAGACTCTGCCTGAGCCCACTACAGTTGCATTCTTCATTCTCTTGACACCACTCTCTGGATGAACCGCCATCATCCTTTATATCTATATGTCTCTACTGATAAAATGAGAGTTTAGTTACCCACCACCCTGTTCAGAGACTTTGAAAAGATTTATTAGTTGAACAATGGGCCTTGCATTGCTAGAGCAAACACATTTTCAAAATAAGCTGTCATAATAGATCTGTTGGACGTTCAGTCACTGGAGTTGCCTTCAGGCCATGAAATTTGGATCCGGTGTTCAGTTTGTTCCATCTCCTCAAGGAGGTCACTGTGCCCCTTGGTGAATGTGATTCCATGGTCAATAAGTTATGCAGAAACAAACAGCCTTTTTTTGACTAATCAATTTTATACAAGTTTCTGGAACATAAAGGACTCTCTCGTCCTCTGCTTTTTATACAGAAAAGTGTTGCCCTTGGGAAAGTCTCAGTGATCCCACTGTTCCTCCCACAGATACCAGAAATAGTGTCAGTGTTATATTTTAAAAGTTGGGAAGACAAAACCCCCAGCACCACCACACCCAGGGCCTGTGAAAACATCAGCAGCATTGTTGCCACACAGCGGGACCAAATGTACAATGGCTATATTCCCCAAAGTAGTCTCAAGTTACCAAAATCATTCTGTTGAAGGCTGAAAGAAAATAAAGTAGAAGGTCCCTGTAAATACGGAACTAGTGAAGAGAAAAACAATAAAAGGGCATCTTTTTAAAAACACAAATGTAATATGAAACATGAGGGAAGATTAGTAGCTAAGTCCTCACAGGGGGGACCAGAAGAAAAAAGACAACTCTGTTGTTGACATGTCCAAAATACCACCTGAGAAAGCATATTGCAATGGGCTTGTCAGAGGGAAGGTGACAATCTTCCTCTGTAAGAGTAGGCAGAGAAAGGATCCAATAAAACTATGCCCGCAAAAATACATGGTATGTGTTTTTTGGAAGGAGATAAGTGGAGAAATACTTTGTCAAGAACTAATGTGGTATGTAGGGAAGAAAAGAACGTCAGAGCTCTAAGTGAGCAACATTTTACTGACATTGTTGACCAAGGCTTCAGTTAGACTATGTCCTCTGAAAATGAAATCGTGACATAATCTGTGCCTTTCCAGATCATTAGTCACCCACCAGGAAGCCCAAGAATCCTCACTTTCAACACGTTCCCCCAATGAACACCGTACCCTAATGTTTTCTTGCAGGAAATGGCAGCCCATCTGTTCAGTCATACTCACTGGAAACCCATCCATCTTGGAAAACTTCTCTCCTTCACCCTTACACCACCCATCACCAAGACCACGTGGCTTCACTTTCCTTTGAATCCGTGTATTTAACCCCAACTTCCACCCTCGTCCAGACAAAGGTCACTCTTTGCCTACTCTCCGGTGACTGCACTCCAACTGGTCTCCTCAATTCTACCCTTGCTGCACACCCCCATCATTCTCCGAAGAGCGGCCATCGATCTTCTCCAGACACAAATGGGATTGTAGTGCTCCACTGTAACCTCAACTTCTCCAGTGGCTTTCAGTTCTGCTTCACTTACAAAGACCCTCATCCTCAACGTGCCACACAAGATCTTGCATGGCTGCACCCCCTCTCTCCAACGGGTCCACCCACGCCCTCAGCCCCTGACACAGCAGCGGCACTGCCTTCTTTGAGCTCTTCCAATACTGTACTCTTTCTGGCCTCAGAGACTTTGCAACCACTGTTCCTCCTGCATTTCCTAAAGTTCAGAAGCCACTTCCTCAGGAAAGCTTTCCATAATATGCCTTCAACTACCCCATCCCAGAATAATTTACCCCTTTTTTAAATTTTCCTTATTCTTCACTATTTGTTACACAAAAGAGAGCAAACCGCGCACACTGTCGGGCACCTCGGTTTTTGTTGTTGCTGTTGCTTAACTCAGCGATGTGTTCCAAAGACCTCTCTGAATCCATTCACTGATTGCTTCCTTACGATCCTCTGCAGCTCCATGGGAGGGCACTATACAGAGGCACCATGGTTTGTTTAACCCTTTTCCCCCTCCAAGTCTTTTGCTCTTTGAAACAAGACTGCAGTGACTGTCATTGTGCACATATATATCCAGGTCTGACTGTAAGGTCAACTCCTGCAGAAGTAGGACAATGGAAGTGGATTGGTGATTTTGATAAATTCCCATGCATATGTATTTTAAAGTAAAGTCTCATTTTGGAAATCTAAAATTCTGGAGGAAAAAATAAATCAGTAGATGGTGGGAAAGCCTTAGAGCCAGACATGTCCAGGCTTGAGTCTTTGCTCTATTATTTATCAACGATGTCAACACAGGTTAGAAAACTCCTCTCAGCCTGTGTTGTGGCTTCAAGCAATTCCCAAGCCTCCATGCTCTGCTGAAACTGCCCCCGTTTTTCCACTTGCCAACTGGACACCTCATCTTACATGCCACACATCTTTAAATTGCGAATACCCAAAATGAAACTCATGATTTACCACTCTCTGGGTCTCATGGCCGACCCAGAGAGAGTCTAGGACAACCTCTCTCACCAGCCCTGAAGTGATCTTTCCAGAATACAAACCACACCTTTGTTGCTCCATTGATTAGAGCTGTTTGTTTGTCCCCCACCTTCTGTGGGCAGGTATCTACATACCCAGCATGTGAAACACATAAACCACAGCCTCTCCCTGCCCCACGTGCACCCCTCCCCTGGCCTCTTGCCACAGCAAACTCCTGCCTTCCTCTGAGAAGCTATGTCTTTCAAGCAGCCTTCTCTTTGCATATGGAACTCTCGTTACCTCTGTGCTTTTCATTTCATTTAGCAAATAATTTTGAGTGCTTAATATGTGACATTTATCTTTTAACTCAAAAAAAATGGATGTTTAGTTTGCCCCCAGACTACTGAACCCTTATAAACTTCATTCATGTAACAGACCCCTGAATTTTCACAAAGCTCCTCCTACTTCTGGTACACAGGTGTCTTACTAGGGTAGTGTTTCTCAGCCTTGGCACCGCTGAAATTTTGGGCCACATAATTCTTTGTTGGAGGATGGGGAGGGTGGAGAGCTATATTTTATAATGTGTGGTAGCACATTCTGGACTCTACCCACTAGACACCAGTTGCTCATAATCCCCCATTTGTGACAATCAAAAATGCCTATAGACATTCTCTAATGTCCCCTGGAAATTAAAATCCCCTAAGAACCAATGGTTTCGGGCATTTATGATGCTTTCCACATCCTGATCAGCAAGCCCAAGTAGCATGACGTCATTAGGAGGTGGACCCGAAGTGATGTTCTGTGCAATGTCAAGACGACAAGGCCCCTGTAGACGTGTTGACAGTGAATACATACAGCTGTCCTTCTCATATAAAGGCACCACTGCAGATTTCCCCTGTTGATGAGGACTGAGAAGGAAGCATTTGCCAGATCAATAGTCACATACCAATTTGAGAACATGTGTCGATCTTCACCAGCCAACACAGCACGTCCAATATAACAGCTTCGAAAGAGATCATCACCTAAAAAACTTTGTGGTGGCCTGATTACCTCTGCTATCATTCACCTGATACCTACACAGTGGGTAAATTTAATGGTGATATTATGGGGCCACCACCTTGCAACCTTTATGTCTTTGATGGTGGCAGTAATACCCACAGTTCCTCCTGGGATGTGATGTTGTTTCTGATTTACTATCTTGGATAATGGGGGAATAACAGTTTCAGGTGGTCTTACTTGGTCTTTGCTCCTATGATGTCCATTACTTCACAGGTCATGAGACTTCCTGGGAGTTCTAGGAACCACTGAATGTATCTATCCTGTTCTGGGACCTGAGAAGTAACCACAGGATAGTCTTGTGAACCGATGGACCCATTGCAAAATGGACATGGGGTAAAACTTCATTTGTTACCTGCTCTCCTAAAGCTGCTAATTCAGCTGTGGACCCAATGTGTGGCATTTCAAATCCCGTGTTACCAGTGTCAGCTTAGGCCTTGTATGTAGAAGTTCTCGAAAAGTCTGGCTAGTCCCCATTCTCTGGCACTGGTTACATGGGGAAATATCTACAGATCCCTCGAAGGGGAGGATTAAAATAGTAAATTTTCGTGTAGACTTGTGGGAAATAGTAGCGTCCTTCTTCAAGGGGACCCCAGCCTCTCATTAGAATCTTTGGATTCTAGATGCAAAAGCAGACTTACATTTGAAAACTGAGTGAGAGACCATCATTTTCCACTGAAGTTACCTTATGTTCTCCAGCTTCTATTATCATTATCATTATTATTATCCAATTTTAACAACACCCTAGTCAGCTGTCTGTCTGTCTCCTGTTTGGGAACACCATGATCTCTTAGCCATCGCTGCACATCTCTGAAGGTTAAGGCACCCTAACTGCTACTCTGCAGTGTTTCCAATTATGATAATCATGGCCACCTTTGCCTCGGCTGGTTCAAAGCTGCTCCGGAATCTTATCCCCACTGACACTAAGGAGCCCAGCTCCACGGCAGTGTTTACCACCATTACCCCAGCCTACAAAAGACAGACGCCACCTCTCACACATGTCAGTGAGCCCTTAACTTGGGCATTCCCATTGCCTTCAGAAGGAAGTGTCCTCCAGTCTCTTTCAAGAAGCATTGTTGAGTGGAGGGCACTCAGGCTTTACATAGACGATCCATTCTAACATTCCCGACTCCTTGAGCCTGACCCTTTCCTCCAAATTATGTCAAACATACTGCGGCATCTCTCCCCTATCCATTTGAGGCCATCAACCCACCCAATGTCAAGGAGTCACCTCAACAGACTACTAAGACCAGCTCCAGACACCCTCGAGATCCACTCCTACGTGTCTCTGCTGACACATCTGCCCATTCCTGTAAGTCCTCTGACACACGGACAGATTTCTCCCGGAGCTGAGTACATTTCCCCACCCACTGAAGCTGTGCTCAGCTCTGACTCTGGTCATTACCCAGGAGGCAAGGAGGGGTGACGGGGACAGATCCTGAGGAAAGTAATGGTCAGCTGTGGCGCATCTTCTCTGTGAGGCCACAGCATAATCCCCTAGGAAGGGGAGCCTGATTTCTGCAGCCTCTGCCAGCCAGCAAGCTTCAAGCCATTGGGATCCAATATCCTCAGTCTCGGCAGGCAAATATCACCATCCAAGTTCTCAGGGTCTCCTCGTTCTCCATCAGGGAACTTTCTTTGACATTAAAGGGACTTTAAGGCTGTCCATGTAGTCTTTTGCATTTCCTCCATCCTTCAGATCAGATCCTGACTTTTAGAACCTTGTGTCCTGCAGCTTTAGGAGATGAGAACTCCCTTTAGAGCTACCACAGGAATACCCTGGCTTTCAGAGAGAGCTTCAAGATAGCAATTAGCTGCCTATTATTTTCACCTAGTATTTTCTTTTTGCAAGGCTTCCAGTGCCTTTCAAAGTGATTATCCCACATCACAATCCTTATAAATTTTCATTGCCTCAAAATGGGCCAAGTGTCACAGTGAGTTGATATCTCAACACTCTACCTCCACCTTCTCCTTGTCCTCATTAACCACAGATAAAAGCTTTGGTAGCTGTGATGCCACCAGATGCCAGGTGATGTCACCATGTGCTTACCACAACCAACGCCCACCAGAGTGTCTGCTTGCTGGAGTCAACACAAATTCCAACTCTTTTGGCCCAAGTTCTCTAGACAAGAGACCCTGGAGCACACACTTATGTGCTAACACTTCACTGCAACATGCACTCCTGGAGAAGCAGGGGTGTGTGTGTGGGGGGGGGGGGGGGGGGTGCGGGCGGGGAGAGCAATGAAGCAGGGCAGAGGGAGCCTAAATGCAGAAGCGCAGAGTACCAAGTTGGCCAAAGCTTCGTAACAGCCTGGCTGTTTGCGTGACCTCATGAGATGTCTTCAGGAAGGTTGTAGGGACTATGACATCTCAGAACAGTCACTGGGGCTCAGGGAGCAGGGGCGGTGGTAGGGAAGGACCCGTCAACCAGCCTCTTCCTATCAGCTGCCTCCCACTGGTCAAAGTCAGCCCCACGGTTTTTGTGTCTCCACACTTTCAAGACAGAAACCCCAGCCTCTTCCAGTGCAGTGGGCTCTCCTTGCCAGTCAGGGCTGAACGGACAGTGGCTTGACCTGCAGTGGTGGTAGCGGCGGCCTCAGTGACCTGACTCTGTGACTTTGGGAACAGTCCAGGCCGAGGCTGGGCAGATATGTGGTGTGCGGTGGGCAGATCTGGGTGGGTCCATAAGCGGACTCTGGCACACACCCTGAGCACTAGCCTTGCCTTTGCATCTTAATAAGGCCAATGGGTTGGAGGTAAAGAAGCACAGACACGAGACACAATGACTTGCAAAGTCATGTGAAATCTGTTCTCATCCTTTTCAGGTTCACATCCTTAGTTTCCTCCTCTGTTTGTTTGTTTAAACAAAGATGGTTGTATAGCAACTAAAGACATGGCTATTTCCTTAATGCAGTCACTGAACCCGTGAAGGTAACCACAGTTTTCAGGGAATTTCACCTGCTTAACCAAGAAGGGGAATTTAGAAAACCAGAATTGTCTTAAATTATAAATTCTACCCCGGGGGGTACGTTCTTACAGCTCACTGCTGCTGTTCCATCCCCTGGATTTTTGCTTTAATTAGCTAGACAAATTGCATACATTCTGCATTTCATTTTGTACTTTACAGCCTCAACTCCTTCGGCTTCTTACTGCCTCACCCGCCCTCTGGCTGATGGTCACGTCTGACTGCAGAACAGCTGTGTGTGTGTGCTTGGCGGCAGGAGCCCACTTGTCTGAGACTACAATCGGCCAAAGGAGAGAGAGAACGGAAAAGGTCAGAGTGCCTCCCATTTGCACCTACTAAGAGCCAAATTGAATCTGAGGGACCTGGGATATTTCAATTATAAAATGTACCATGTCTGACTTCATTACAGATTCTGCTCTTATAGTTCTTTTATTTATTTCTAATTTTTTTTTTATTTATTTTTGAGAGAGAGAGAGAGACAGGGCATGAGCTGGTGAGGGGCAGAGAGAGAGGGAGACACAGAACCTGAAGCAGGCTCCAGGCTCTGAGCTGTCAGCACAGAGCCTGATGCAGGGCTTAAACTCGTGAACCACGAGATCACGACCTGGGCCAAAGTCGGACGCTCAACCTACTGAGCCACCCAGGCGCCCCACAGATTCCGCTCTTAAAATGGCACAAAAGTTGACTACATCATATTTCATCTGAGTGATGGCCATTACTCTTTAAAGATACTGCATTGAATATTTTTATTACTGTACCATTTTGTGATGTGAATAATCACAATGTATTGTATCTGTGCTATCTGTTTAAGTCTACTGAAAAACCTTTCTGAATATCCCTGTATTTCATACGTTTGGATTTAGGACTTAGCAGCCAAAACATGCTTTGCCTTTGTATTAAACGAATAACACAGTGCAGTACAAGTCAGCCCAGGCCAAAAACAAGAGCACACACAAAAAAAGTGTATTCAATGGCACATCTGCCGTGCCTACATAGTCTCCTGTTACAACCCAAGATAATGTGCACTTACCATATTATTCTGGTTTTGCATTCAGCAAACCAACATTCATGTGGCATTCGAATGCCACAACAGGACAAGGCTTAAAGAGTAATCCTTCATTTTAGTTGTGGGTCCAGCTATCTTTGGAGTACATGACCTGAGCACTGCCAAGAGCTTACAGAGCAGCAAGATTGACAGCCCTGAAGGAGAGACAGCCAACACAATATTTACCCACTATATGAATGTGGAGGGGTTGTTTGTTTCCAGTAAGAAATATCCCCTCTTGCAACATGAATCTTTCAGACTGGATTAGAAAGGGGCTTTCGTAGACATCCAAGGAAACAGCTGATCAACACTTGGTTGTCAGCCACAGTGCCCACTGCCAGACATACAAAAGGGTCCCTCACGAGCATATTTTGCTTTAGGTTCTTAACTGTTTCCTAAACTATTCCTTTTCTGGAGTAAAATGAGAAAGAATATTACACAGATGAGAGAGAGCCATGTAGGAAAAAAGAACCTCACACAACAAAGGTATCCACCAAATACTTGAGGAAGGAAGGAAGGAAGGAAGGAAGGAAGGAAGGAAGGAAGGAAAAGGAAGGAAGGAAGGAAGGAAGGAAGGAAGGAAGGAAGGAAGGAAGGAAGGAAAGAAGGAAAGAAAGAAGGAAGGAAGGAAGGAAAGAAGGAAGGAAGGAAAGAAAGAAAAAGAAGGAAGGAAGGAGAGAAGGAAGGAAGGAAGGAAGGAAGGAAGGAAGGAAGGAAGGGAAGGAAAGAAAGAAAAAGAAGGAAGGAAAGAAAGAAAAAGAAGGAAGGAAGAAGGAAGGAAGGAAGGAAGGAAGGAAAGAAGGAAGGCAGGAAGGAAGGAAGGAAGGAAATAAGGAAGGAAAGAAGGAAGGAAGGAAGGAAGGAAGGAGAGAAGGAAGGAAGGACGGAAGGACATGGCACCATATGCATTTTTCTGTATCTAAGGTCTTATCTCTCTAGTTAAAGTTTGGTAAGATAAACTAAGCAGTGTCTTTTTCATCCCTTTTTTAAAGTAACATAAATAAGCATCGCACTTATTAAAAAATAGTATTAATTATAAAATGTGGAAAATAAGAAATGAAGTTCCCCAAAACCTATTCTTTAGCCATTACCTCCAGTAACCATTTGCTGCATATTCTTCCAGGCTTCTTTCTCGAGCATGTATAAAACATATGTACATATTTTTAACAAAATGGGATCATATATATTGCATCCTCTTCTGTAAGTCACTTTTAAAATCTAATTTTCTATTATAGACATCTTTTACGTCAGAATACACAGTAACTATACCTCACTCCTTTAAACACTGAATAATATTTTATAAATCACTTACCCAATCCCCTGTAGATGAAGCAGTATAATTATAAGGTCGAAAATAAAGGCACGTCCTTCTTCTTAATAGATAGTGTCAAATTTTTCTCTAAAATACTACACCATCAACAACACTGACTACTGTCAATTTCCTTAATGCTTATGATCTGGAAGAAATGTTTTTTGGTTGTTCTAATTTGTGTTAGCTTGACTATCAGTGAGGTTAAGCACCTCTCCTATTTATAAGTTATCTATACTTCTGTGAATTGCTTTTTCATATCCTTTGCCATTTTTAACTGGATTGTTTATTGCTTCTCACTGGTTTGTAGAAACTTAGGCACTTCTTAGGTTAATTGTTTTAGTTATATATAGTGAATATTTTCTCCACCTTGGTAATAGTTTTTTAATTGGGATTATGTTACTTTTAGCTATATAGAAGAGTTTTTCTTTCAATGCTATCAAATACATCATTCTAACACATTATGACTTCCAGGTCACACGTCACGATTTAAAATGCCTTGCCTAGGGGCACCTGGGTGGCTCAGTAGGTTGAGCGTCCGACTTTGGCTCAGGTCATGATCTCATGGTTCATGGGTTCGGGCCCCATGTCAGGCTCTGTGCTGACAGCTCAGAGCCTGGAGCCTGCTTCAGATTCTCTGTCTCCTTCTCTCTGCCCTCCTTCCCTTGCTCACACTCTGTCTCTCTCTCTCTCAAAAATAAATAAACATTAAAAAATAAAAAATAGGGGCGCCTGGGTGGCGCAGTCGGTTAAGCGTCCGACTTCAGCCAGGTCACGATCTCGCGGTCTGTGAGTTCGAGCCCCGCGTCAGGCTCTGGGCTGATGGCTCAGAGCCTGGAGCCTGTTTCCGATTCTGTGTCTCCCTCTCTCTCTGCCCCTCCCCCGTTCATGCTCTGTCTCTCTCTGTCCCAAAAATAAATAAACGTTGAAAAAAAAAATTAAAAAAAAAAAAATTAAATTAAAATAAAAAATAAATAAATAAATTTAAAATGCCTTGCCCACTCCAACATAATGAAAATATTTTCTGTTTTTACTAGTACTTTAAAGATTTTCTTATGTTGAGATACATAATCATTTCAAATTTACTTTTGTATGCAGTACAAGTTAGAGATACAACTTTTTAAAAAATTTTTTAATTCTTAAATCTTAGTTTTATTGTTTTTCAATTTTACCCAGTTACAGCCAGTTTAAAACATAATTTCTTCACTAATCCATCCTATTGTCACTGACTTAAAATGACTCCTTCATCATCTACCAATTTGCCACTTACAGTTAAAGGATTTTAGAGCCAAGACTGAGGTTTTCAGAAGAAGAAGCAATTCTGCCTCAAGACTGCAAATAGAAACCCTGGCCGAGTTTCCAGCTTGCCTGGCTTGCCCTGCAGAACTTGGACCCAACTGTGCAACATCATCTCTTTATTTTATTCTGCTAATCTCTTGGTCGAATCCTGGGCTGGCATCTTATTCTTTGAATTACCATGACCTTATAGTTTGTTTCACATCAAGAAAAGTAAGAATCTCCCCTATTACTCCTTTGCAAAATTTCCTTGGCTCTTCTAGTGCCTTGCTTTTCCACATTAACTTTAGAATCAAATCTGCAACATACACATGCTGCCTTAGAAGAACCCTTTCCCTCCTCTATCCAAAGTCCACTGAGAAGGCATCTTCTGTGTGCTGGCCGTGGTGGGTAGGGGCTCTTGCAATGGTCCCAAGCATTAGAGAGCCCATAGTCTGATGGGTTATAGACTAATAAAGAGTGAATTTCCATGATATAATGTAATGAGGGAAATAAAGGATGATCTGGATGTTCGAACAAGCTCAACGCCAATACGGAGCTTCAGGAAAGGTTTCTACAGGAGGTGCCCTCTAAACCTCAACATAATAATCATAGGGGTTATGCAGAAAAAAAATAAGGAAGAGAGTAGATCAAGGAGGCAGAAGATCAAGACAGTAGGTTAGAGAAGGCATGTTGAGCCAAAAGACCTGAAAAATATCTAAAGTGATGGAAACATGACAGATGAGGCAAGGGGCCTAACACACTATATTAAGGAGGCTGGGTTTCTTCTGAAGACCAATGAGCTGCCTTCAAATGGGTTTTGAGCAGAAGAGAATAAAGGAAATTTGTCAGAGACAATGAGTAATCCTTGAGGATCTAAGCGTTCCCAGCCCAGTGGGGCACATCAGGTTAGGCGGTGCCATGTGACCAGTTCCGGCCAATGGGCTGTGTGTGGAAGTGACGTGTGACCTTCCATCCCAAAGCATTTAAAAGCTGGTGCTTGGGGCGCCTGGGTGGCGCAGTCGGTTAAGCGTCCGACTTCAGCCAGGTCACGATCTCGCGGCCCGTGAGTTCGAGCCCCGCATCAGGCTCTGGGCTGATGACTCAGAGCCTGGATCCTGTTTCCGATTCTGTGTCTCCCTCTCTCTCTGCCCCTCCCCCGTTCATGCTCTGTCTCTCTCTGTCCCAAAAATAAATAAACGTTGAAAAAAATAATAATAATAAAAAAAAAAATAAAAGCTGGTGCTTGACCCTCCCACACTGGTTGCCACAGCAACCCGGAAGCCCCCCATGCTGAAATGGTGGCTCCCCAAGGTGGAAGCAGCCTGGACCACCAAGTTACTACTGCATGGGGGTAGCTGACCTGAAGAGCCACCCAACCCACGCTGGAATTATCACAAGGCAAGAAAGAAATCTCTATGTGCAAGCCACTGAGACCGCGAGACTTACTTATTGCTATGGTACAGCCTGGTGCTAACCTGACTAATAAAGTTCCCAAACACAATCCACCTTTTCAAAGCTCCACAAACCACTGAAAGTCCCTGTCCTCTATAGTTAAGAATACTCCTTCCTCCCTTGGGGAAAAAAGGATGATATCAACTCATGTCACTGCTATGTCTTTTCAGGGATTTACAAATCACTTCACTGATGAGCTCTGTGCTCCCCTGAACAGATGTGAGGTTCCTCCTGCATAGGGAACTCCAATCTGCAATTTTCCTCTCTCCTTCTTCATGGTCCCACCTTCTCTCCTTATTGCCTCTTTGTTCTTTCAGCCCTGGCCTTTTTCCTATCTTTCTTCAGCAGTGAGATGGTCCTGGTTGTTAACTCAGAGGCAGTCATATGGCAGCTATAGCCACACACAACGACCTTGCTTTCAGCCCCTCTGTGCCTTCACGGGGAGCAGACAGGCTCCATAGCATTGCTGCTCCTGCAGACAGAGAGACCTGAGTTCAAATCCTCCCTGGTCTCTTCTTCTTCATATGAACTTTGATGGGTTCCTTAACTTCTCTGAGACGTAGTTCCCTGTTCTGCAAAATGAGGATACTAGTACTTTTTGAAAGTCTCTTGGAGATTATGGGAAATATAAAGTTCCTAGCACAAGGCCTCGGCCCACACAGCATGGATTTCCTAAAGGTCTGTTTCTTTTTTTTTCTCTTGCCCTTTCTTCTGAAGGGTAAGCCAGCTCCTTTTGGCTCCTCCCCGTTTAATTCCATTTTTATTCATCCAGGTCTTTTGATGGACGAAACCCCATACTCAAGTCTGTGGAGGATGCCAGTGATCAGCCAAACTAGGCACGGAGGCAAGATATACTCATGGAGGAAAGTTAGCAGGCTAGTAATAAAATTGGTAAATGCCCGGTGTTTAATATGAGGCATAACCCTTAAAGAAATACACAGAAGGAGAAATTTCCTAGGCTCGGGTTTAGGCTAATGACTCAGCACAGGAGGCAGAAGGGAGAAACTGGTCCTGTTTTCCCAGTGGCCAGGACTCTCACGGCTCAGTCAGGCACCCTCTCTAGTTCCTAACTGTCATCGGATTGACAGCTGTCCCAACGATGACAGACGAAGAGAGATTTCTGGACAGGCTCTGTCCACTCAAAACAGATACCCCCTTAGGTACTATCACTTGTCTACTGATTCAGGAAAGTGAAACAAATCTACTTTTGAATGAATGTACCCGCCCCACAAACAATTGTGGAAGGTCTGTTCTGTACAAGGCACAAGAGTAGTTACCACCAAGGCTGTTCTTGACACTGAAGGCTGGGACGGTGTCTGGTGCCACTTAGCTTACCCTGAACCTAACACCAGCAGCAGACACACAAAGGGTATTTACACAAGGTCAGAAGATTATCCCAGGGCCCCGTAAACAGTGCCCACAGATGTTCTCAAACTTCTAACTGGGGCAGGGCCAGCTCCTTACTGAGGTCAACACCTTCATGCAGCTGTGGCCTGCACATAAATTTGTTTCAAGTCTAACGAAGCTCCAGCCACCATCCCAAAGAGGAACGTGCACTTTATCCGATCCTATCACACTAAATACAAAAAATAGGCAAAGTTGCATATCAACATAACATACCCACGTGCCTAAGACTCCAATATCAAATGTCACATTCAAAGGCCCTGATAAAAGCAAAACAAGTCAATAGTGACTAGGTCAACATTTCTACTTCTGCTTCTTTCCAAACCCTCTGGTACATGGAAATGTAATGAATGGAAGGTTGATTTCTCCTCAGACTTTAAGGTAAACAAGCACCAAGGGTGTGACACAGCACCAAAAAAAAACAAACAAGATCTTAGGAAGGATTCATCAATAGAGGTACACCATCATGAACAAAGGCAACAAATCCCCACATATGAACGATAGACGCGCCCCTCCACAATCAGACCTGGGGGACCCCTGCAGGAGGTGACAGAGTGGTGACCACTGTGCTTCCTTTGAATCAGTGAGGACATTCAGGCAGGAGACAATCAGCTCAAACACTGTGTCATCTTTAAATGTTGCAAGAACCAGTGTGAAGACAGCTAGATTTTACCATATAGTTCCAAAGGCAGTGCTGAGACCAATAGATAAAAGTGACAGGGACAGAATATTGCAGCCCTCAACCAAATGTGAGGGAGACCTTTCAAAACGATTAAAGCTGTTCAAAAAATTGTTCAAAGTCTCCTGAGGTGGTGAGCATCCTGTCACTGATATATTCACACAAATGTGTCTTTCCACTTTCGTGGCTACGTGGAAATTTAGAGGGAACATGAGATTCTTCGGGCTTCAAGTCAGGTTTTGTGGAAAGTGCCCCAAAGGACAGAGAGGTTAGGCCGGGTGGCCTCAAATGACTGTAGTTAAGGTAACCAAAAAGTGTTGCTTCCTCAGATATTTTCTCCTATGACAAAAGGTTAAGAATTTCCCCGGGTCAGGTTTTGAATCACATCTTTAACAGTTCCAATCCTTCTCCCCACAGGCATGTCCCCTGCTCAGTGGCATCTGGGTGTCTTTGCCCACTTCTCCCAGACCCCAAAGTCACACCCACACTCTTGCTAAAAGCTGTGGACTATAAACTTCATCATGTATAATGCAGAAAGGGAATCATTGATTCTGTTCTGATTAGTCATCATAATGCTTTTCTCTTATATGTACTTAATCGCTGTGGTTTCTCCGAGAATGGAAAGCTTTCCTCTCTATAGAAGAATCCAAATAGCTCTCTAAACAGACACCAGCTGGGCAAACAGTGCAGAGAATTTCGGTGCAATGTGATGAGAGCAACCACACCCACGGCCAAGGCCAAGCAGCCTCTCCACACGGCAGCCAAATTACAAAGAACTGTGGAGGGACTCCTTCTGATCTAACCGTAGGGCGCTTCCATTTCTTAAGAGAATGTTCCATCCAGCTTTGTGGTTAGTCGCAAAGCCTGAAAGTGATTAATGGACTAGAGCATCGGCCAGTGTTTCCCTTCCAGGACTAGAACCGGACGGAGTCGAGCAGCACCAGCACCAGCAGGAAATGATAACACAGCTGGCGGCCTGGCCTTGGGCCACAGTGACAGGCTTCCCTGTAGGCCCCGTCGCTCAGCAGGCTCCCCTTCCCGCCTTGCCTCTTCTCGCTAAGCCTGTCTCTCTGCACAGGGACGAGAAGCCTTTCGTGTCCATGTCTGAGGGATGCGGGGGAAGTGTGCAATCTTAAACACAGGAAACACAGACGGTGGCATCCAAGACAGTGTGCTCTCCTCTGCTCTCCGCTCTCTGCTCTCTGCTCCAAAGGAGAGTTCCCAGCAGCTAACAGGGTTGTGTGACCACCCACCATTATAGAATTGTCTGGGGCAGGATGAGGTGGGGTAGGAAAAATGAATGGATGAATGAATGAATGAATGAATGAATGAATGAATGAAAGTGACTTCTCTAAGACTACAGACTGTTGAATAACCAGGTGGCAATCTTCCCTTAACGAATGTTCTAGCATGGAGAGGCGGGGACATGTGGGTGTGAGAAGGGTCATAGCCTCCTCCTATTCTAAGGGAACCAATGCTTGCTAAGCCAAGAGGTTCCTTAGGGCTGGAGCTGGGACCTGTATTTCCAACTAATGCTCCAGAGGACACCTCAGCTGATGGAAGAGACAAGAAAGAAGAGCATCTTTGATGCCAAGGCCCCCTGAGGTCTGACCATGGGCACAATCAACCTCCCAGAGTAGGCACAGCGAACTCAGAAGCTTCTCCTTGGACACAGGACCACCCAGCTTCTTGCTCCATTGGAGGAAGTATGAAGCCACATCTTCAATTTGTGTTTCCACATTAAGCAGCATCAAGCCCTTTTGTGTCCTCAGATTTTGCCTGGACTGGGTAGTGTCTCTACACTGCGAATTCCAAATTACCAGACACAAACACACTTTTATTTCTTTGCAATCTTTATTTGACCTAGAACACACTCGGCGGAAGCTGAGCTGCATCCTGCAAGGGTACACTGCTCCCAGCTGGTGCTGGGCTCGGCGACCCAACTGGACCACATCAGTAAAGCTGGCTCCACCTGGTCCGGGTCTCCAGGCTGAACACTGACCAGGCTTTCAAATACAAGACTTGGTGAAAACAGCGGAACTATTAAACCCACCTGTGAACTGAAAACTAAATTATATGTATGTTCGTTCTCCTTGGAGCTGACCGGGGCATTAGTTACATCCACGTCTGAGAACTGTAATCAGCAAGATGCCGATGTCAACAGGGGGTGAGGCCCAGGGCACTGTGGGTGCAACAGTGCACTCCCCTTCTCTCTCCTTTGGAGAGTGGAAAGGGGTCAGCCTAAGCAAGGGCAGGGTTCTGGAGCGACATGGGGAGGGAGCGAGGGAGGCAGGTGGAGGCTGTGTTATTGGTATAGAGAAGCGCATCCCAGCAGAGAGGGTGTCTGCCCGGAGCACAGGTGATGACTGTCCTATGGACACAGACACCACAGGTGGCCTCAGAAACGAGCTCCTGCTCTGGCGGGCAGGAACCATGGGTGGAGGCCTCACAGAGCCCACCTCCCTGGCTTCGCCCTCTTTCCTAACTTCCTCCTCCAGAAGCTTCCATGGAGAAGCAGCTGTGCTGCAGGCAAGTGTGGTAGCTCCTGGGGCCTGAGTCCCATCCACAGACACAGGCAAGGAGGCCCCTCACTGCCCTGGGGCCAGTTTCCACTTGCTCTACCCTGACAGCGACCCCAGCACTCTGGTCTGGACCTCTCCTTGTGGACTCTGCCCATCATTCTTTATGTTCTTGTTTCTGCGTGACCCATGCTGGGATGTTGCTCTCTTTTTTTTCAGGGACCTAACTCGGTCTCTTCTTAGGAACTGCCCCAATTCCCTCTGTATATTGATTGCATTACCTCCACCGATTGTTTTTTGCAGAGCGTGGCTTCCCCCAGATCAAGAAATGCCCACAGCCCCTCTGAATTGAAGAACCGGGGTGAAACACAGAACTCCCTGGCTCCCTCTCCATCCTCCACACTCTCTGGCAAGCCCATCTTCCGGCACAGGCTGAGCCCTGCATGTCGCAGGCGAGGAACCACTGGCAAGAGGCGTTTCTCATTGGGTTCCAAGAACGTGGAATCATGAACACCATGGCACATTCGGGAGGACAAGTCAACGAGAGCTGGTACTGCGATGGGAACTGCAGACAGAATTCCTCAGTGATGCCTCAACTTTGAACTTGGACGAGCAGGTAAATGGCAAATGAGGGAAGGAAGACCAGCGAGAAGGGGCTGGGTGCATGTCCATGTTTAGATCCTCCCCCAAAAGTACCTGCTATCGTTATCCCCTTGCTTCATCATATACACAGTATGCGATGGTAAGTGTATAACTACCACCTCCCCAAAAATCAAATGTGTGTGTGTATGTGTGTGTGTCCCTTTGTAAGTCTCTTACACATTTTTTTATACACAGGATGTACAGCACACAATTTACAAAAAATGATAAGATACATGATATCCCATAATATTCTTTATTATAAATCTGTACAGTTAATTGATTCGCACAGAATTTTTTGAATTTTGCCACACCTTCATAATTTCAGCCAACCAATGGCCGTAATGGGGGAGCGAATGTAGTTCCAGGACAAATGTTGGTTAATATTTTGTTTACATTAACAAGTAAAGAGAAAGCAAAATGACAAAAGTATATGGTAGAGCCTCACCTCTTCATCAGTCATGTGAGCAGCTTTTTTGTTGAATCAGACAATAGTTTTCAAATAGTGGAAGACCATGTACTCAATTCCTGTGCTATTCGTGAGGTAACGTCCACGGACACGACCAACTTTTAAGTTTAATCAGTTCATCACCATTCACATTTCGTCCACCATTTTGTTATGTGCACATGGGTATGTTTATACCGAACGATCAAGCCCTAGTTTGCAGCATTAGCCATCTCTTTCATGTAAGTTACAAGTTCTCCCCTCATGGCCTATTTCAAACTACCAAGGTGATGTCACCAAACACAGAGTCTGAAAGAGATCGTAGTAGCAGGCCAGCATATGAGATTTTCACACACACACATAGAATAGGAATAAATTACCTCAAAAGCATAGATAATAGTAAAATCCAGTAAATTAATTAGGTGATGAGGTTAGCATATTTATTACCATTGTCTTTAGTATAATTTTTATTGTAAATTTATATAATTTAATTTTTAATGTTGGCTGCGCTTAACGACTGGCTTGCAAAGTCCCTGAAAATTTAATTATTGGGTCTCACAAGCCAGTTCAAGCCACCTCTAACACACCATTGTATGAAAATGGGATCATGCTCTATGTAATCTTCAGGCAGCTGTTTTATCACATATTATGTTATTCTTGTCTTTGGACCTCCCACCCTCTTCTTTGCTCACAGCTCTGTCACAGGATGTGGAGCCCTGAGAACAACTCCCAGAATCCCTTGCCAACAGGATTTCTATTCTATTACCAATGAGAGGTGGATGGGAGGACAAAAGTAGATTTCATCATCCTCAGGCAGTGATGGTGGCAGAAAACATGGGCTCTGCAGAAGCAGTAGTGGCTTCCTGAGACTTCCTGACCTGTGAGGGGCACCCTCACCCTTGGGTTTTGCCCCTCCCCCATCCCTTCCAACAAATTTGTAGGGCCTGATTTCCTGTATTCAGCCCTTCCTGTTGGAAATATGTAGAATGGTTTCTGGTTTTCAGATTAGAAGACTGGGATTTATCCATGTTCAGGCATGGAGCCCAGTCCCACCATTTTCATTGTGGTATAATATTCGACTCCAGGATGGTATCACCTAGGACACCCCACAATTAGGCTCCATTTTACACCCTGCTGACCCAGACTTTGATGCTTTCAACACAGCCAATATACCCAGATTATACTGTCACAAGCAACAAGACATTGTTCTGGTGTTTACCCAAATGGCTCTCATGCTTACCCACTAGACATGTCATTCCTTGCTCTTATCAGCACCTTCTGCAGGTGATCCAGTGGGCCTTGCCTTCTAGTCCATCAACCTTGACCTAATGTGCTCTCCTGTGTTGAAGGAGGGCCTACTGGTGGTCAAGAGACTGGTTCCTATAGGTCACTACAAGCCCACAGGAGCAGGATGAAAACAAAAATCATATAATAAAAATGTAGTTCACCTTCTCACAGTAAATTAGTGTTAGTTGTAAGTTTATAATAGTGAAACATAACGGGCAACAGTCCACATATGCCCACTAGTCAATCAAACTCAGCCACGACTTCTCTAGAATGCCCCCTGTGCTCACACAATCTGTTCTGAGATATGCAGGAGAGAAGTTAATTTACTGTTAGGAAGAAAAGGGAAAATATTTCCGCCTTGTCTGTGGGCCCTATTCACCCTTCAAAACCCAATTCAGACATCTCCTCCATGATGCTTTCTCAAACACTACCAATCTGAAATACCTTGCTCTATGTCCGCTGTGCCTTGTATATAATTCTTTATACCCTTGAGGGATGAAGTAATGTCTTTTCCCCAAAGAAGAGATTTGCTTACCACTTACTGTTAAGAGCACTGGAATCCCCAAGTTCTGTGTTCCTCAGCTGCGAGGCAAACCCCCTGCATGCTTAGTATCTACCTAGGCCCCTTCATGTTGCCCTGTGCGACATAGGGGATAACAAGAACCCATCCCAACATGAAGCTCATTCCACTTGCTGTGCCACGAATAACAAGTCCTTTGTCTCTGACCCAGGAAACTTGAATCTTCTGCCGGCATCCACAAAACAGGAACAGGCTGATGTACCAGCCTGTAAGTAGAATACAATCCCAGATCCTTCACAGATCCTGGACCGACCCTGTGTCTTTTCATCCTTACAGGCTCCAGAGTCCAACACAGGTCCTGATTAATATATGTCTGGATTTTAATCAAGTTGAATTGACAAGGGGAACCTGGGTGGCTCAGTCAGTTAAGCGGCCGACTTCAGCTCAGGTCACGATCTCACGGTTTGTGAGTTCGAGCGCTGCATCAGGCTCTGTGCTGGCAGCTCAGAACCTAGAGCCTGCTTTGGATTCTGTGTCTCCCTCTCTGTCTGCCCCTCCCCTGCTTGTGCGCTGTCTCTGTCAAAAAATGAATAAACACTAAAAAAAAGTAAAAAAAAAATTAAAAAGTTGAATTGACTAGACCAAAGACAAGAACTTTTCTTCCACTGCGTACCATATAGCCCAATGTTTCTCAACCTTGGCACAACTGACATTTGAAGACTGTCAAACTAGGGCTTGATTGACATTCTTCATTGTGGGGGACTGTCCTGTGCATTGCAGGATATTTAGCAACATCCCTAGCCTCTGCCCAGTTGATGCCAGTAAACCCACTCTCTAGTTGTGGCAACCGACAATGTCTCCAGACATCGCCAAGTAATTGTTCTTTGGGGAGGCAATATCACTACCCCCAAGAACCACTGGATTAACCTATCCCAAGGATGTGGGTGACAGTTGGAAGAGCAAGCAAAGGGGCCATAATTAAATGATAATTTAGCATAGTCTGAAATTTTAACACATTGGGGACAAATATAAAATACTGCATCATCTATTATATCTCAGTAAAACTAGGGGGAAAATATTGCACTACCTGCTTTTCACAGCTAACAGTAAACACAACTGTTGTTAACATCTATGGCATAAGTGCCATGCAGAGGCCATCAACTAGATCTCCCCATTTATACCCTCCAGCAATGCTGTGAAATAAGCATTTCATGTTATAGGAATCTGAGGGATGGATTGCATAAGTGGCTCACCCAAGTGGAACAGTTTACACTTAAACACAGAGCTACGAATCTCCAACACTCTTGCTCTTAATTATTAACCAACCTCGTGCTATAATCCCAGAAAGAAAGGGGGAGTCAGTCTGGTGGTTGGAAATCATGAAACGGGAAATCAAAGCCTATCTTAAGACAAAAAAAAACAAACTCACATGTCAATACCAGTGTCTTAAGGGTTAAAAATACACAACCCTTTAGATATTTTAAGTGGGCAGATAAGTGCCAAAATCTGTAATAATATGTACTTTGATTCCTACATACAAATGTTAAAATACAAGCCCTCATGTGTTGCCGTCTTTTCTGCATCAAAAAAAAAAAAAAAAAAAAAAAAAAAAAATGCTAACCAGCCAGTCCAGGAAGGAGAAAAGTGCCAAAACCTGTTTCAACAAGGCAAACACCACTCAGAACTTTGGTGGAGTACCTTCTCCATCTGGCGGTAGGTTAAAGAATTGTCCCGGAAACACTTCGAGCCACCCAGGACTCTGAATGAGTCAGACACACAGTGATGCTCCAAACTGATCAGATTTGTAATTTGGAGACAGCAAAATTACTAATTACCTATGGAATTACAGGGCTGAGTAACTCCTAAAGAAAAATACTAGTTTGACTATATTTAAAACTTTCTCTGAAAAGCTAACATTCTCAAGTACCCTACATCCTTACATAGATTTGGTCCATTCCAATGGATTTGGTCCATAAGGATGTATTCCCTATATACTTAACGCTCAGAAGTATTTTAAACGCACTACAGTGTTTCATCTTGGAGGCAGAGAAAGACAGCAAGAAAGGAAGGGGGAAGGAAAAGGAATGGAAGGGGGAGGATGTTTTTGCCATATTCTGTGGAGAACCAAAAACCATAATTCTATTAAAAATACCTATGTATATTTGTCAAAGATTTAAAATTATATAAGTGAGCTTCTTGCAGGAATCCTGAAAAACATCATCTAGAAAAACAAATGACAACTTCTCAACTAAAATAATAAGTTTACCTAGAAGTGAAATTAATGTCCAATACTAAGATATACATGAATAACTTATGTTGATAAAAAATATCTTTGGGGAACCTGGGTGGCTCAGTCGGTTGAGCACCCAACTTTGGATCAGATCATAATCTCACGGTTCGTGGGCTCAAGCCCCATGTCAGGCTCTGTGCTGACAGCTCAGAGCCTGGAGCCTGCTTCAGATTTTGTGTCTCCCTCTTTCTATGCCCCTCCCCTGCTCACTCTGTGTGTGTGTGTCTCTCTCTCCCTCAAAAATAAGTAAACATTAAAAAAAATTTTTTTTAATCTTTCTCCAGGGTGCCTGGGTGGGTTGGTCAGTTAAGTGCCCAATTCTTGATTTCAGCTCAGGTCATGATCTCACGGTTCATGAAGTTGAGCCCCACGTCGGGCTCTGAGCTGACAGCACAGAATCTTCTTGGGATTCTCTCACCCTCTCTCTCTCTCTGCCCCTCGTCCCCTTCTCTCAAAATAAATAAACATTTTAAAAAATATATGTTTCTCCAATTATTTTGTTTCTAATATAATTGCCTCATATCTCCATTCCTCAAATCTTTAAACTGTTCTCTTTCTTTTCACAGTAATATTACAGAACAATCTGTAACACATTTTTATTCATCTAACAAATATTTTATTGAGCACCTACTATGTACCAGGCATGGGGCTATAGCAGCGAACAGCTATAACAGGAGAAGGGGCAATCCACAGGCTCTCTACTAAGTGTGAGACACCATTTCATTTCATTTTCACAGCTCTGGATGGTGGGTCTCATTATGCCCATTTTACACATGAGGAAACTGGGGCTGAGAGAGGTTGAGGGGTTTACCCAAAGACTCAGAGAATAAGTGGCAGAGGCAAGATTCAAAATCACGTATCTTCTCTAAAGCCCAGCTCTTAAGCCCTGTACCATCCAGCTACACATTTTCTTTGTTTAAAGTTTATTTATTTATTTTGAGAGAGAGACAGACAGACAGACAGACAGACAGACAACACAAGTGGGGGAGGGGCAGAGAGAGAGGGATAGAGAGAGAATCCCAAGCAGACTCTGAGCTGCCAGCACAGAGCCTGATGCAGGGCTTGAACTCATGAACCGCAAGATCATGACACAAGCCTAAATTGGATGCTTAACAGGCTGAGCCACCAGACGCCCCCCAGCTACAAGTTTTCAAGAGCAAAGCAGACAGCATGCACAGAGAGCTGGTATGTGTGGGGCAAAATGCCTGGCCCTGGGGTGTACAGGGAGACTCGGCCCTGCCTCCTGGAACTGAAGCAGCACCTGCCTGCACGAGGCTTCCGGGACCAAGCACCCACCTGTCCACTCACCAGCATTTGTGAACAGTAACAAATCTCCCAAACTCAGCTTCAACATTCTGGGGGGGGGGAAATCATTCTTAAAAATTAAAATTAAAGTGAAATTCAACAAAAAGACTAACATGAGGAGGATCATCAACAGGTCCTGTGATTTCCCCATAGAGGGGTGGGAAAGGTTAGGTTGGGGCTGCGGATTTCATGTGGCTTCCCCCCCTCCCCCCACTGAGTCAATGAGGCAGGCCAATTACTGGAATGTTCAGGTGGCCAAATACACAGACTGAAGTGGAGATCTTCCGTCTGGACCAAGAGTGCATTGTGAAAGGCTCGGCGACACAGAGCATAGAATGAGGAATAAAAAATTTCAAAAGACGCTCACTTGAATAGATGGAAAGTCAGCACTTCAGTATGTATCACTTCTATATATCATAGATTCAGGACCGCATCTAACAAAAACCAGAGCTGACATCAGAGGAGAAACCCCGTTGCAAACACCACTACTCAAGCTCATTACTCCTGGCCATTTCTGGCAAATCTTTGTTTCCCACTTCTTGTCTAAAACACACTGTTTGCTTGGCAGAAGGAGGGAGACGTGAGAACCTCCTACAGCAAATGTGGATATAAAGGAAATGTCCCAAGTGACTGGTGGTATTTATCCAGGTATTATTTCTGCCACCTGCACGGAGTTTACCATGTAGGTTGGGGGGAAGGGAGCGGTGTCACTCTCTTGTCGTTCAGCTTGAGTTGCCCGGATACCCCTTTTTGGATTCAACAAGGAACAGAAATCTAATTGTCCCTCTCTTCACTTAAACTGTAAGGATCCCAAATTAGGTCATGTCTGTGAACCACATGAATGAACCCTGTACTCTGGAACTCTCTGTGTGGCTTGTGAGACCTGCCCTCTGAAACCAGAGGCAGCAAGCTTTGCAATCAAGATGTTCTGGGGTCTTGTCAAACACGGTCAACATTCAAGAGTTCTTCCCCTTGGCTCCGTCTCGGGGCGCCTGGGTGGCTCAGTCGGTTGAGCGTCCAACTTCAGCTCAGGTCATGATCTCATAGCTCGTGAGTTCGACCCCCGCGTCGGGCTCTGGGCTGACAGCTCAGGGCCTGGAACCCGCTTCGGATTCTGTGTCTCCCCCTCTCACTCTGCACCTAACCCACTCGCATTCTGTCTCTGTCTCTCTCAAAAATAAACATTAAAAAAAAGAAAACAAGAATTCTTCCCCTTGGCAGGCATCTGTTTTGGCGTTCTCACTCCTACTTACTGATACCAATGAGCAGCTCTCTGAGTTCTGATTCCCTTTCTGCAGCCAAACTGTTGACTTACGTTAAAAACACCCTCAGCATCGCCTGGGTGGCTCAGTTAGTTAAGTGTCCACTTCAGTTTGGTTAATGATCTCATGGCTCATGAGTTCTAGCCCTGCATGGGGCTCTGCTCTGACAGCATGGAGCCTGCTTGGGATTCTCTCTCTCTCTTCTCTCTCTGCCCCTGTCCCCCTCAACAAATAAATAAACTTAAAAAAAAAAAAAAAACACCCTCATAAACTGCCACTTGTGGGCACAATTGTCACTGCCCATTCACTTCAGAACATACTTAGTTTCCACGGACCAGAAAAAGAGAAACAAAGGAGGAAATCTGATGAAAATAAGCCCAGAAAAGGACACAATTATAAATGTATATAGGAGCAAACTTTAAAGCTGTAACTACTGCAGAATCATAGGCAAATCTTAAAATAAGGTTTCTAACCATTGTGGAAATTGTTAAAGTTTCTTTCACGAAATCAACTTTTTTTTTCTTCAGGCTATATTTTCATATCATAGCATTATCACAACAGTGATTAATGAGTTATCTGCATAATTTCTAACTTAATGTCGATCTCCCTGGTTATTCTGTGACTCCCTCAGGCGAGGACCTGACTGGTTTCCATCCCAGCTGCCCTGTATATTATTAACTGGCACATAGGAGGGACTCAAAAAAACGTTAACACTAGCTTTGCAATAGCGCTATGATTTCATTATTTCCATGTGCCACCTGTTTCGAAAGCACTATACCTCATTTCCCAGGTTTGTCACCATGCTACAGTTATGCAAGATGTTACAGGGGTGACAGGCGTATGGGACCTCCCTGGATATGTTTTTTATTTTGCCACTTCCTGTGAATCTTTGATGATTCAAAGTCTTTGATTTCACCTAAACAGTGGAACTTCCATTTGCCCTGACGCCCACACACCACACGATGCTCCTGGCTTGCTGGATTTCACCAGCGTTTTCCGTCTTTCACCAGCTCCACTTCTAACAGTCTGACATCCTATATAATACCTAGGAGCTCATCCTTTCCTCCCGTGGACACTTGACACAACAGATCACTGTGTACAACAGCGACCCTCCTGAGACAGCCAGCCAAAATGTCAACTATGATGGCGATTTTCATACGATTTATCCCTTTCTGTCTTCTCCACACAGACACCACCCAAAGTTGTCACATGGTAGTGATATTCAAGAAGAGCTAGCTGGAATACCAAGGGTCACAGAGAGATGTTATCATGATAAGCCAATCATCCCCTCAAGATTGTTGGTTGGATGGGGCGCCTGGGTGGCGCAGTCGGTTAAGCGTCCAACTTCAGCCAGGTCACGATCTCGCGGTCCGTGAGTTCGAGCCCCGCGTCGGCCTCTGGGCTGATGGCTCAGAGCCTGGAGCCTGTTTCTGATTCTGTGTCTCCCTCTCTCTCTGCCCCTCCCCCGTTCATGCTCTGTCTCTCTCTGTCCCAAAAATAAATAAACGTTGAAAAAAAAAAAAAAGATTTATAAAAAAAAAAAAGATTGTTGGTTGGCAATAAAATCCAGAACAGGCGTGTCCAGGTTCCCAGTCGGTGAACCACACTCCTAAGTACTGTGTAGCCACATCCGCGACAGCCTCACACTACACAAAGAATGAGGCCACCACCAAGCTGCCAAGAGCCTCAGAAAACTGTACAAAGTACATTAAAATCAACAGAAAGGCTTCCCATGTCACAATTTTTGGATAACTTCTCACCCCTTCCTCCCCAAAAGCCACCACTGGCTGAAGTTTGATATCACAGGCTTGAATCACACAATCAGATTCAAACTCTTAAATAAACCACTGAACAGATATTAACTTCCCTGTTGGCCTGGGAACACAATTCAGCCCTGCTGGGCATAAAGGGAGATTGAGTATGTAGGGGCAGAGCCGCGTCAGGAGAGCAGAGCATTCTCAGAAAGTGGGTTTACCAGCTGCCCACACCAGCCCCGAGCTTGGCCCACTCTCTGTGCTTCGTGGCCCTCCTAGTTGATGTCTCCTCCAGGGAAAAAAAACAAAGGGGGCCCACCTTAACACTGACATTAGTCTCTGTGGGTCAGGAAACAAGAGCTGTTCAGCTTTCCAACACCTTCACCAGCTCAAAGGCTCAAAGCGTTACCTGTTACCTGTCGTTGACTCTTGTTGTAAAGACAATAGCAAACAGCAGAAATTCAAGGGCAAACGACTTTGAGAGCCTCTCTAAACAGTGAGGCTTGGCTACCAGGAAAGAGAAAAAGAAATGAAAACTAATCTTCATTACATCCTGGACAAAAATGGCAGGCAGGGAGAGAGCCAAGAGAAGGAGAGAGAAATGATCGTCATTTAAAATGTTTTAATATGGGGGCGCCTGGGTGGCGCAGTCGGTTAAGCGTCCAACTTCAGCCAGGTCACGATCTCACGGTCCGTGAGTTCGAGCCCCGCGTCGGGCTCTGGGCTGATGGCTCAGAGCCTGGAGCCTGTTTCTGATTCTGTGTCTCCCTCTCTCTCTGACCCTCCCCCGTTCATGCTCTGTCTCTCTCTGTCCCAAAAATAAATAAACGTTGAAAAAAAAAAAATTAAAAAAAAAAAAAAAGTTTTAATATGGCGGCACGATCAAGACTTACTTTCCCACTGCCAGGCAGTGAGTCTGGAGAGGGCCAAATGGCCCATTCTCTCACAGGCTTTTCAGCAGAAAAGTAATACCCATTTGTATAACATTTATAAATCAATAAAGTACTTGCACATGTGGAAACTCAAAGTCTCAGCAACCCTGAGCTATTATACCCACTTTACAGATGAGGAAACTGAAACTCACAAGAGACACAGAGTCAGCCGGAAGTGGCAGAGCCAGGGGCACAATGGGACCAGTCAGCTGGTCAGTAGAGACATGAAAGAAGCAGCTGAGGACCGTGCTGTGCTATTCTTTGAGGAAAAAGAAATAAAGCATGGTCCCAACAGTTTATTTTTGTTTTTACTGCCCTTGCCTTAGGAGACATATCTAGAAAAATGTCACTTCGGCCAATGTTAGAAAATATTGCCTATGTTCTCTTCTAGGATTTTTGTGGTTTCAGGTCTCACATTTAGGCCTTTAATCCATTTTGAATTTATTTTTGTGTAGGGTGTAAGAAAGTGGTCCAGTTTCATTCTTTTTTTGCACATAGCTGGCTAGTTTTTCCAGCATCACTCATTGAAGAGACTGCCTTTTCTCCATCATATATTCTTCCCCCCTTTGTCAAAGACTGATTGACCATGTAAGCATGGGTTTATTTCTGGGCTCTCTGTTCTGATCCATTGATCTATGTACCTATCTCTGTGCCACCACCACATTGTTTTGATCACTACAGCTTTGTAGTGTATCTTGAAATCTGGGATTGTGTTACCTCTGGCTTTGTACTTCATTCTCAAGGTCATTTTAGCTATTTGGGGTTTCTCATGGTACATACAGATTTTAGTATTATTTGTTCTAAGTTCTGTGAGACGTGCTGTTGGCATTTTGGTAGAGATTGCACTGAATCTGTAGACTGCGTTGGATAGTATGGACATTTTAATAATATTCATTCTTCCAATCCATGATCATGGAAGATCTTTCCATTTGTGTCGTCTTCAATTCCTTTTATCAAAGTTTCACAGCTTTCAGAGTACAGGCCTTTCAGCTCCTTGGTTAAGTTTATTCCTAGGTATTTTATTCTTTTTGATGTAATTATAAATGGAATTGTTTTTTAATTTCTTTCTGCTACTTCATTATTAGTGTATAGAAAAGCTACCAATTGCTGGGTATTAATTTTGTTGTACAGCAAAGGAAACCACCAACAAAGCAAAAAGGCCACCTACTGAATGGGAGAAGATATTTGCAAATGATTTATCCAATAAGGGGTTAATATCCAAAATATATGAAAAGCGTATACAAATTAACACCAAAAAAACAAGCAAACAATCTGACTGAAAAATGGGCAGAGAAACTGAATAGACATTTTTCCAACAAAGACATCCGGATGGCCAACAGACACATAAAAGGATGCTCAACATCACTAATCATCAAGGCAATGCAAATCAAAACCACAATGAGATACCACTTTATACCTATCAGAATGGCTAAAATCCAAAAGACAAGAAATAACAAGTGTTGGTCAGGATATGAAGAAAAAGGAATCCTGGTACACTGTGGGTGGCAATGTAAACTGTGGGGACCACTGTGCACCCATTGTGGAAAACAGTTTGAAGGTTCCTCAAAATATTAAAAATGGAAATATCATATGATTCCATAATCCACTACTAGGTTTTTACCCAAAGAAAGCAAAATATATATCTATATAGATATAGACATAGATATAGATACCATATATAATTTATAATATTCCATTGTGTATGTATATATCATACATGTATATCCAATATATATGTGTGTGTATGTGTGTGTGTGTGTGTGTATATATATATATACACACACAATGTATACAATGGAATATTACTCAGCCATAAAAAAGGATGAGATCTTGTCATTTGTGACAACATGGATGGCCCTACAGGGTATTACACTAAATAAAACAAGTCAGACTGAGATAGTCAAAAAGCGTATGGTTTCATTCATATATGAAATCTAAAAAAAAAATGAATAAACAGACAAAAAAGCAGAATCAGACCTACAAACACAGAGAACAAGCTGATGGTTGCCAGAGGGAAAGGGTGTGGGGTGAATGGGCAAAGGGGAGTGGCACGTTCAAGCTTCCCATTATGGAACGGATAAGTCACAGGGATAAAAGGCACAGCACAGGGAATACAGTCAGGGGTGTTGTAATGACCTGTATGTTAACAGATGGCAGCTACACTTGTGAACACAGCATAACGTATAGACTTGCTGAATCACTACGTTATACACTTGAAACTAATGCAACATTGGGTGTCAAGGATACTCAAATAAAAAAGCAAGCAAGCAAGCATAGTCCCCGGATGGGGATGAAGGGGGCTGGGGGATTCCTCTCCATCTTTGCAGTGGATCTAGGAAGCAACACTTCAGGGAGTTACTTTTATTCTTACTCTGACAATTCAAAGAGAACAGTGCCTAAGCTGATAAATTCTCATTTCAAAGGTGATTCATAGACTATTCTCTCCAAAAAGAAATCCACCCAGAAACTTGAGATGAGAGAGTTAGGAACAAAGGGCTCCAGCTGTTACTTGAATCTGTCGGTGCCTCAAACGGGACAGCAGCTTAAACCAAAATATCAAAGGACTTTTGAAGGCCAGCAGCTCACCTTGAAGTGACTCCGGAATACGACCCCAGCCGCAGATGGAGACACTGGATCTCAAAGGCCAGGCCCACAGTGGCAGCAAGAGGTCAAGTCCACGACTCAAACCCAAGACTGTTTTCTGACTTTGCCACAAGGAAGGGCAAGCGAGGCGCACCCTCTAGTGCAGGAGAGCAGCGGGCTCTCCACCCGAGCATTTTGAGGACAGGCAAGCTCTCACCTGATCTCGGAAGGTGGCCTGAGGGGGGCAGAGAAGTAAGTCGGTGGTGAATGTTGCCGCAGCGGAAGGAGCAGAAGGAACGGGTTGGGTCCGACCTGGG
This sequence comes from Leopardus geoffroyi, assembly GCF_018350155.1. Taxonomy (NCBI): domain Eukaryota; kingdom Metazoa; phylum Chordata; class Mammalia; order Carnivora; family Felidae; genus Leopardus; species Leopardus geoffroyi. The sequence continues at coordinate 9,511,220 of NC_059333.1, read as the reverse complement.
CTCTGCCCTCCGAGAGCGCCCTCTCCTGTCGCCACTGGGAATAAAAGTGCTTGGCCTCGCTGGGAGCCAATCCAACCCTCGCCAGTGCCCTGGGAACATACAAAGATAAATAAATCCCGAGGCTGGAGAGAAGGGACTGGGGCAAGATCCACCCCACCAGCCAGGTCCCAGGGAGACCCCACCAAGCTTCCACTACCCAATTGCTCCCCACTGCTCTGGGGGAGAGAAACAAATGCCTGTCTTGTTCAAGGAACGCAAAACACACACACAGGCTTGGGACGAGAGACAACACTCCCTTTGATGACATTTTGGATGATATTTCTTCCATTTCAAAATGCACCAGGAATTTGCTCTAACTCAATGCTCTGTGAGATAACTTAGGCTCCCTCAGTTTTCCCGGCTTACTTCTTCAGGAGGTTAATTCCAGATTTCTCTTTCCACCCTAAACATTGTAAGGAGTTAGGCCCATTTTGTTGACCTTTCCTTTTTTTTTTTCTTAATTGTGGTAAAATATACATAAAATCTGCCATCTTAACCATTTTTTTTTCAACCATTTTTTTGGGGACAGAGAGAGACAGAGCATGAACGGGGGAGGGGCAGAGAGAGAGGGAGACACAGAATCGGAAACAGGCTCCAGGCTCCGAGCCATCAGCCCAGAGCCCGACGCGGGGCTCGAACTCACGGACCGCGAGATCGTGACCCGGCTGAAGTCGGACGCTCAACCGACTGCGCCACCCAGGCACCCCTTAACCATTTTTAAGTGTACAGGCCAGTGGCGTTTGGTACCTTCACATCAGCCATCACGTTCCTCATCTCCAGACTTTTTCATCTTCCCAAACTGAAACTCTGTCCCCGTTAAACACAAAGTCCCCCGTCCCCCTTCCCTAGCCCCCCACATCCACCACTCTACTCTCTGTCTCTACGTGCTTGACTACTCTGGGGACAGCACATACAAGGAATCCTACAGTGTTTGTCCTTTCGGGTCTGGCTTGTTTCACTGAAAGGTGACCTCATAGTTCACCCCTGTTGTAGCATTGTGTCAGGATTTCCTTCCTGCATTTTTAAGGCTCAATAATGTTCCATTGTATGGATCTATCACATTTTGTTTACCCATCAGCCATCAACGGACACTTGGGCTGCTTTGACCTTTTGACCCTGAATGACACACCTATTATCAGAGAAAACTCTGCTTTTATTATTGTGATGTCACTGCCCAAGCCCATCTGAAGCTCGGGCCAGGAGTCCGTCTCAGTGGTTTCGAAAACCCCCCTCCCGTTCAGTGCCCTCCCCCACGTGATACCCAGCCCCCACCACAAAGCCCAAAGCAATCAGAAAACAAAACTCCACCCTCACACAGTCCAACCGTCACACACACCCCATCCCTCACCCACTCCAATCCTCACCCACCCCAACTCTGACACACCCCAACCCTCACATACCCCAACCCTCATACAACCCAAACCTCACAGACACAGCAACTTGACATACCCCAACTCTCACAAACCCCTTCACACATACACCCAGTCCCCACACAGCCCAGACCCCCCCCCCCCCTGTCTCTAGGGACTTTATGGGCTGGCCTCCAGCCTACACACAAGAACCACAGGGACTTCCCAGCCTTGGGGCATCATTCAGGGAGCCCCAGCATTTCCATTTCTGTCTCCCTCCCTCTCTTAATGGGACCGCATAGTTTTGCAAGCAAAATGCCTCCTGCCTCTGCCACCTCTGCCACGTGAGCGAGGGCACCTCCGGGTCTCCTGGACAGAAAGCCCTGCTCTCACCTTGGACACTGGAAGCAGGGGGAAAAAGAATTCCTGTAAACTATCCTGAGTTATAAAGGTTTTTGCATACTAACCCCAGCCTCTTCAGACCTATTTTTATTACATTATGTTCACTTGTCATCCAAAAGGAGGACTCAAGTAGAAAAACGCATTTTAAATATCCTAAGGTTTTCCTGCTGTCCTTGGGCCATACGTGGTACAGAAAGCCTATGGAGAGAGCTGTTAAGGAAGGAGATGGATCTAGACTCTGTTCTATGGATTAGGCAGAAACAGGCTGTGCCAGTCTCACTCACCAGCTGTTTCCGCGGTAAAGACTACAGGTATGTAGTTGGTGCCCAGTCAGTGACGATTGAATGAGTAAGTGAAGAAATGTTTCAAGTCAATGGAAGGTGAAGGGAGAGAATGGGTGCCCCCTTGAGTGTCCATCTTCACCTTGAATCAGCCAGGGTAAAAGTGCTGCTTAGCAGTAGGAGCTTTGGGGAAAACCTAGAGTTGAGTCCAGGGGCTGTTTAGTCTTCACTCACCATAAGAGGTTGGGCCAAGGTGAAATTCACACGCAGGAAACTCTGGGTGCACCTGCCTGGCTCATGGACCTTACGAAGCATTCCCCTAAGCTGTGGCTGCATGAGACGCAAGGACAAGAGTAATGAGACTCACACAGATGCTCCTGAGCCCGGAAGGGCAGTCTAGTCTTTCTGGATCGTCTTGACAATGGGAAGTTGCTGCCAATTTCAACCTGCTTGCTCTCCGGCTTCTGAGCTCCAGCCCTCTAGGGAGGTGGATTCACCACTCACTGCACCAGTAGGTAACCCACCCTGTACCTCCAACCTCAGGCAGTTCAAGCATCAGTTGGTCAAAGTAGGGAGAAGGATGCTTTCCCACACCTTTTCAGGAAGATTGGGGGAAAAGGTTTTTCTGCTAACAACATATGCATATTGGCTGACTTTACCAAGCCTGTGGTTAGTTACAGCCACAGATTTGGGCAAGATTTGGACACAAAACAAAATGACCCAGCTGCTAAAACCAGGGCTGCTTCTCAACAGGGCACTAAGGAAGTAAATCTAGTACCAGTCAAGTTGCTGATAAAGAAACCTGATCAGAAACAGCAGAAAAGACGCTCTCCTCTGTCTCTGTTAGATGGGCCCTTTTCTGCAACCGTCTGTGTTTTTGTCATGAACCAGTGCATTCAGCTGTATCTCAGAAGACCCCCACTCTGGGCAGCAGTATGCTTGAACTTGAAACAGGAAAACTGGAACCCATCCTAGCAGGAACCAAGAGGTAACCTACAAGGAACAACACAAAGCTGTTGATCCACCTCTTGTAGAAAGCATTGTTCCCAGTTTATTTAAAACACTAGGGCCACTGCAGAAATAATTATGCATACTAACCATACTCCTCCTCACTTCAAGTGACCTCTTCACAGCAACTGAGACCCAGGAAAAGTCTGTCATTAAGGTTCATAAAGAAAAGATAGGTGTATCAACATTGAGGTTTTGTGGTGAGCTGAGAAGAAGCCTCCCTAGAGTCTGCTGGTTCTATCTCACCAAGCTATTTTCTCCCAACATGGCTGTGGTCTGGTCTTCAAACAAGCTGAAAGATAAGCAAATACCCTTCCTCTCAGCTTACATTTGACTGCCTTCAGCATCCAGTGTGTTTCATGAATGACAACAATATAGTAGAAAGCCACAATTCACCCACACTCAACCACAGAACTCCCATCTAGAATAAACCAGAATTGGGGCAGAGGAACCCATCCAAAAACAAAATCAAATTTGATTGAAAGGTGATACAACCAGCCTCTTTCAGCTACTGATCATTCTGAAGTGGGAAATATGAGAGTTACGGAAATCACATGACTAACTCAAACCACTATAAAGTCACAAACCATGTCTTAGAATCAGAAACAAAACCTTGAGAATGGATTGCTAGACAAAATCTACACTGTCCAACTCAGTACCACTAATGACATGCAGCTGTTTAAATTTAATTTTCAATTAATTAAAATGAAATAAAATTTACAATTCAGCTCCTTACTCTTGCTAACCACACATTTCAAGGGCTCAGCGGCCACATATGGTTAGTGACCACCATATTGAGCAGCACGGATATGGAATATTTCCATCATAGCAGAATGTTCTTTTAGACAGCACACGACTACACACTAAGAAAGGAAAAAAGAAAGGGAATTTAAAAAGCAATAAAAGAGTTATCCTCAAAAAAACACAAAAAACAAAAAAACCAGAAACCTAACTGTCCACCATGTACCTATCTTGTGCTTCCTGAAGGCATATTCAAACATAATGAACACATAGACGATATGAGACTTTAGGGCTACATAGACCAACGATGTTCCATAAAAGCTAGAAATGGTATATGTGCCATGGGTATTTTTGTAATTGTCATCAATAAGCTGAGAGCAACCCTTTCAACAAAATGTTAGTTGGTGGCCTCATGCTCATTTTGTTGATCTATTCTTCTGATTTCTAGTGGAACAAGTTTAGATCCTCCTGAAAAGGAACAGGAAAGTATCCTACTTCCCACTTCTAGAACACATATATTTACTAGCCCTCTTCTTTCCATAAATGTGCATCATAGATTAGTTTTTGTTTTTGTTTTTGTTTTCAGGAATTTCCTTAGCAGAAGCCTCTGCCCCACGACCACCTTGAACGCCAGCTTTGGGGCAGTAGAGGATGTCATAGTCAAGGTTCCTTGCACAAGAAGCAACAGAAACCAATCTGTCCTACCTTAATTAGAAAAGGAAAATTGTCAGATGGATTCCAGAATACTTCATGAAGCCTAAGGATAATGAGGCTTCATGAGACACTTCAAGACCTGACAATCCACCGTCTCTGTCTCAAATTTCTGCTTCCCTTTGTCCAACTATGTAATTTCTTGCTCTCTTCAGAACTTCATTCTCTGCTTCTCTTCTCACAGAGTAGAAAAGGGCCACCCCTCAGCTCTAAGGAGCATATGTGGCCACCTCATGACTCTTGAATTTCACATGTCCCTTGGTACTTAGAATTTCAGAGACCTAATTCCAAGAGCCCAGGAGAACTGATTAGCTCAGCTTATCTCTCAGTAGTCCAAACAATCATGGAGGGAGAGTGGAACCATCTAGAGTAATCATGTCAGCAGCTGCTACTGAGGTACAGAAGAGTGGGAAGCAGAGAATTCTCAGGGAGGGTGCTCTGAGCAGTGATACCAAGGATGTAAATGGGAAAAAATGTGAGTTTAAGAAACTAAAGGGCCATCTAATAGATACATTCCAATAACCCAAAATAGTATAATACAGGATGTCTATAAAATCTGGAAACATAGCTAATATTATTTTTATTTGTAACAGATTAAATATGTCTTTGAAAACAAGTATATTCATTCACTTGTGTTTCCCAGACATTATGGACATAGTTTACATCATATGCTTCTTCATTGCTACATTGCTCAAAGAAAGCAAAGATTTTATAAAGAGATTAAAGTGTTAGCAAATTATTTCCAATATACTTGAAAAGCTGAGATGATTTTTATTCTTAAATTTCTGAATATACATGCTTTCTTTGGAAAGGAAGTATAGTCATATTTTATAGTTTAATTTAGTGTTTTTGTAATAGTCTTTACTTTAGAGTTATTCTGTGAAATTGATTTTTTACCAATTATCTCCCTGTTTTCTCAGAGATACGAAATATTGGTATTCTTTGAAAGGTACTGAAGCAAAAACGATAATAAAAGCCAAATTAACCTCTTTATATTTTTGCTGTGAAAAACTGAAAAAAAAAAAAAAATGGGCACCTGAGTGGCTCAGTCAGTTAGGCGTCTGACTCTTGATCTCAGCTCAGGTCATGATCTCATGGTTCATGAGACTGAACCCTGCATCAGGCTCTGTGCTGACAGTGTGGACCCTGCTTGGGATTCTCTCTCTCCCTCTCTCTCTCTCTTTCTCTGCCCTCCCCCGCTCGCACCTGTGTGTGCTCACTCTCTCAATCTCTCTCTCTCTCTCTCTCTCTCAAAATAAATAAATAAACTTTAAAAAAAAACTAAAAAAAAAAAAGTTTATAGGTCACTCAATGCAGCTCAGTTTTTTGGCAGACATTAATACTGTACTTTAATTTTTAATAGTATTTGCCCAAATTTTTTATACTAAAAATTCATTTCTAAAGGAATACCTTTCCCTTGTACTGAAAAAGGCATTGATTTCCATTTGCATCTTTTTATCAGGTAAGTTTTTTTTCCTCCCGGAGCTCCCAGGAAAAAATAAAGATCAAGTCATTTAAAATGGAACACATCAGGGGGCCAGGATGGCCAAGGAAGTAGGTAACAAGCTGAACCTTTGCTTTATCCCTTTGGCTTTTCATGTCTCATGTCCCAGGCTTTCAAGATCTCCAGAAGCCCCACCCATTTTTCCCTCTGTTCATAGCTAGTGGGGTAACAGGAAAAATATAGGCTTTGAGGTCAAATGCTGTCAATAAGCTACATGATTTTGAGAAAATTACTTCATCACACAGAGCCTGTTTCCTCATCTGAAAATGAGATTAATGATGGAAATCTCAGTTTTGTTGTGAAGATTAAGTGAGTCAATGTTTGTAAAGTACCTAACCTCAGCATACAATAAATATATCTATATTCATATTAGAATTATTATTGTCATTTTCTTTCTTTCAGTGTTATGGCTTTTAATTAGTACTATCTTTCTGAAAGTGACCTTCTTTAGCTTGGTCTTGCAAATCCCTCCTCTCCCAGCCTCAGTTCCAGCCCTGGGATGCAGCTCAGCCTAGACTCTGAAACGAAGGAACAGCAAGAACAAATAGACGCTGAAATGGCTAATAAATATTGCTAAACCTCTATAAGTCTGATTGAAGAAAAGAGAGAAGGCACAAATAAAAAGTATTAGGAATGAAAAACAGAAACAGAAATACAGATGTGCAAATTAAAAAGAGAAAATTATGAACAATTTTTGCCAATAATCTGATAACTTAATTGAAATAGGTAATTACTTAGAAAAATATTAATTGTCAAAAATGACTATAGAAGATATAGAAAACCCGAATGGTCCTATGCCATTTACAAAATTTAATCTCTAATTTAAAATCTTTCTCAGCTGAGTAAGTACATGGAGTTTATTATACTATTCTCTCCACTCTTTATTATGGAAAATTTTAAGTATATGCAAAAGTTAAAATGATAATTTCTCATACAGAAATGTTTTTGCAGGTAAGTTTTATCAAACATTCAAGAAAGAGGGATTCTAATCTCTCATTAATTTTTTCAGATACTAAGAAAAAACAGTACAACTTACTTTTTATGCTAATATAATCTTAATACCAAAAATAGACAAGAATGAGATGAGAGAGGAAATTTTAGGCCAGAGAAGCTATAATGGGAACCGGGGCATGTTGAAATCTATGGTGACCTGGCCTTTCAACTTTTATCATCCTTCCTCTTTTATGTTGTAATTTATCTTATTTAAACTTCAGTCCTTCCACTAATGCCTGATAAATCCACACACCTGCAGGGTGGTGTTGTAGATGGATGTGAGGAATAAAGCCTGTCCTATACATACTGTCCTGGCTCTTCAGAGACCCAGAGACTAGATGCGGAGGCTCTAGACCACGTGTTCTAGAAAGGAATCCTAAGTAAACAGTGAGGATATCAGTGACTCTTAATGGTTTTGCTGCCCCCTTCTCTAGGTGACTATTCAAAGAAATGATTTCATCTGATCACATCTTATGAATCAGCCAGGTACACCCCACAGCAGCCCGATGGCCATGGCTCAGGACAGGCTGATGCCTTTCCCCTACTCATCTCATTAGAAGCAAAGCCCATGACCTGCTGCCCTTGTCCCCCAAGGTGTTACATCAGATACATCAGAGGTTCAGAGCTATCAACTACTGTACTCGTGTGGCCCTCCAGCCAGCAGTGTGTCCTCATTTGAGTCATAAGCCCAACTCTACACTATCTTGCTAAGTGAGACTAATTTTAGTAACTTCAGAAACTAAAATATTCTTGCACTTGGCAATTTCCCATTGTCCAAGGCTAGATCATTGCTAACAGGACCCACGTAAACGGGGATGGGCATGAAATATTTAAAAGACTGACATTATCTGCCCGATTGATGTAGAGAGTTCATTTGGGGAGTACTAAAAGGTAAGTTTGGTTATACCAAGCTAGACCCAGGGGAGAATGGTGTTACTTGTTTGAATAAACCATGGGGGAGGGGTCCAGCATTCTTTTAGCAGCAGTGTAATTTTAATGAGTAAAATTATATAGAAATCCTCAATATATAAAGCTGATGAAATCAGAGCTGGTCTTCTTATAGAAGGAAGATGGAGATTCAGAAATTCACCCACTTGACTTTCTCCTATCCTCTGAGTCAACCCCTCTAGAACGCAGACTCCTTCCCTCGGCACTATGGGTATTGGGCACACAGCTCAAAGTCCACTGCCATGTGACATTAAAGTTCCACTTAAAATCTTTGTCACAGAGTCATACATAATATGGAGTTAGGAGGTTTATGTAAAACAGACCCTCCACTTTGCCAGTGAGAAAACTGAGAAGGAGAGTCTTCCTGACCTGTCTGAACTCCACGTCTACTCAATGGCAGAGGCAAAAATATTATATATGCACCTTGACTCCCACCTCCTCCTATTTCCACCACACCCTACTGAAGTTTCGCCAAATAATTAAATGGAATTGGTGAACTTGCATCTACTACTGACTCCTGTATTGTTAACTATTCCCATACCTCAATGATACGTGTACACACTTCTGCATGGTTCTAAGGATATGTGTAGCAGAAGTCCTGGCTAGGCTATGGATGAGGCCTGCAGAGATAGATGGCCCAGCCACACACACACATCATCCACTAAGCATCATGGTTGCCAGAAGCAACTTGAACTTGTTGAGCCTGAGGGCAGGTAGAACAGGGCCAGGGAAGGGGAATCAACAGAAGGGAGGAATAGGGAGACTGTGGGGTTCCCTGGGAAAGAGCCTACTGTGCTAGATAAAAGGATTGGATCTGATGGTCCAATCTCACCAGCAGAACCTGAGGGATGGGGGGAATGGCAATTCCAGGTATGACAAATGCTTCTGCCTAGATGTTGCCCCAAACTCGACCACACTGACAGTGTGTACACAACCTGCGAAAGAGAAGAGGTGTGGAATACAGACTATTTAATAAGCTGTAAGTCCTAGAGGAGCCAGCACCCAGAATCTCCATAGAGGGTCCCCCCACAAAAGAGATTAAAAAGGTGTTTCCCTACTAGCAAGAGTGGTGGTAAACCTCAGGAGGCAACAGACACTGCATCCTTCCCCCGAGCCTACTCCCCACCCTCAAACAAGTGTCAGCAGCCTGAAGGAACGTAAAGCTACAAGAGACCTGAAGTTCCAAAAGCAAAGCAAGGCCTCCCTTTAAGTCCAACACGGAAAACTACAGAAAATCACACTGATTGGCCCGGCTTGTGTCACATGACAACTCCCGAACCAATCGCCATGGGGAAAGGACATATGCCACAAGTGGCACGCGGAAGTCAGGTGTGCTTTGGGCCAGCCAGCCTCTCCCAACCATACATCATCGAGGAGGAATGGCAGGACCCCTGAAGCTGAAGATAAATGGGGGAGGGGTGGTGAACAGACCAAACAACTGCAGATTCTTAGGCTGAGAAATTTCTAGACTGTTACCTAAAAACAATCAAGAATAAAAGGTTTGAATAAGCTGAGATCCTTTTAGAGAGTATCTAAAAAAAGGAGATGCAGAAGAAAATTTAAGAAGGTAACCATCATAGGCTAGGGGATAAGGACACTGATAAGGAGCTAACACAACCAAAGATGGAATAACAAGAATACAGATGATAAAAGGAATAAACTAAAGATCAATAAAAGCTACCACCTAGTCACACCTCCCAACAGTACATCTATGGTTTCATTTTATCCTCCTCAACAGCCCTGCCTCAAAAACTGTCATCCCCCAGAAAGAGCTAAGCACTCTGGGTTTCACGAGGTCATATCATCCAAAGTCATTTAGCTAGTTCCACAGCAGAATTCGAAATCAAGCCCAGGTGTGAAGGACCTCTAAATCTCTCCCACCCCTTTCAAGTCCCTCAGCCCCCTCCCACACCATACTGTCTCCCATGTTCTGCAGTTTTAAAACCAAATCATGAGGATTTTGGAGCTGGTGTATTTTTGAACCTACGGTAACAGCCATATTAGAGGCTAGTGTATAAGAATTCAATAACTACTGAGAGTCTAACTGGAATGGAGAGAAGAAAATTGGAAAACCAGCAAGGTGTAAGGTAGTGCTTCTTGGGTATTAAAAGCATCTCTGAATGCTTATTAAAACTACACCTTTGGGGCACCTGGGTGGCTCAGTCAGTTAAGCGTCTGACTTCAGCTTAGGTCATGATCTCACGGTTCATGAGTTCAAGCCCCACGTCAGGCTCTGTGCTGTCAGCTTAGAGCCTGCAGCCTCCTTCGGATTCTGTGTCTCCCTCTCTCTCTGCCCCTCCCCCACTTGCGTTCTGTCTCTGTCTCTCAAAAATAAATAAAAACTTCAAAAAAAAAAAAACTACTCCTTCTAGGGGTGCCTGGCTGGCTTGGTAAAGGGGAGCATGGGACTCTCAATCTCAGGGTCATGAGTTCAAGCCCCACACTGGGGGTGAAGCCTACTTAAATTTTTTTTAAAAAGTTTAAAAAAACAAAAACTGCACCCTCTAGGTCCTCATCCCCAGAGATTCAAGGTTTTTAGGTGTGGGGCGAAGCCCAAGAATGCCAGCTTCAACAAGCACCAGTGATTCTGAGGTAGGCCATTGGCAGACCAGTGTTCAAAAACGCTAGTGAGAAACCAGGGCAGTTAATAATGGCAGAGTGTGAGAAAAATTGGAGAGAGATGTATGTAGTCTAATACTGTGCATACTGGGAAAAGAGGAAAAAGAAACATGTCAAAGGCAACCACTGAATTTACTTATCTCTGCTTTTGAAGATGGATGTCATCTTTGTCCCAGAAAGAGAATATTCTGGAAAAACTAAGCAACTGGAAGGGGCAGGGGGAGGGGGAAGTATCTCCTGCATCACTAAGTGGCAAAGTACCAAACCTAAGCAAAGGCTTAAAATAATTATTAATACTTGATCTAAGGTTATAAAAGAATAAGGAAAGAAAATAAGAGGAAAGAATACACTAAGTCAATGTTATTGATTTACACTCTCTGAAAGAAATGCCAGACTATTATTTAGATGTCAAAATAACTCCAAGAAGAGTACAAGGCTGTTTTGATCATTTGAAACCAAATACCTGCTTTCTCTGAGATGGGGCTTTCAGACATAGAGCCTCCTTAAATACCACTGCGATGCTCTGAACAGATCACATTTCCCCTTCAAAGGTTACACCATGTTAAATTATATGCAATTTCAAAAAGAACAAGTCGTTGTCCTACTTTGAGTCCCCTTCTCTTAAAAGCATGTTTTGACTAAGATTAATTTATAGCCCAAGGAGATTTGGGGAGAGGAAAAAACCTTGAAATTGCAAGCAAAAATAACTAAGAATTCCGGTCACTTCTTAAATATCAAGTGATGTTGTTTTGGGAATAGGACCAGATTTGCACAGAACCACAGGTAAATGGACCAAACTTTGGGATTTGCAGTATCCAATAGACACTTCAAGGCGGGGGGGGGGGGGGGGGGGCGGGAATCTAGTGGATGCCACAGTTGTGGAGTGTAGCCATAATGGAGCTCAACATTGGGCAATTTGCTCAGCCTCTAAGCCCTTCACCAAATGGAAAGTGGTACACTAAGAAAACACGAGGGCAGAGATGCTCATTACCCCACAGGAGTGGTGTGAGACTAATTAGTGAGTGCTCCTGAGGCACTTAAGAATGGATCAGCTGGGCAGTTTGGCTCATTCGACATTAGGTTTCTGTAAAATGTGCCCGTGGTGGCATGGATAACTGCATCCTGACTGTTCCTATCACGATAGCCGTAGACGTGCTCACCTCTTTCTATACTAATAAGTCCCCTTATTTCCTTAATCAGATTTCTCCATAATAATGTATTGTTCATGTTTCTTTTTATTTATTTTAGTTTACTTGGTTATTTTGAGAGAGAGGAGACAGAGAGCAGGGGAGGGGCAGAGAGAGAGTAGAGGGAGAGAATCCCCAGTAGGTTCTGGGCATTGTCAGCAAGGAGCCCGATGCAGAGCTCCAACCACGAACCACCAGATCATAACTTGAGCCAAAATCAAGAGCCGGAGGCTTAATCAACTGAGCCACTCAGGTGGCCCCGTTTCTTCTTTTTAAAACAAACCAAAAAAGGCATCTCTTTGTGCTTTTTAATATTTTCTTCACGTATGCTAGGAATCTCTTTGTCAATCATTTATGTAACACTCTACCAAATCAATGTAACTCATTAACTGAAGGGGCCCCAGGAGAGCCTGTGTGGCAGGTGGTACTAGGGTTCATTCACCCACCTGAGGAAGAAAAACGTCCTTATACACCTCAGCTTTTGCATAGGGTCACTTTGGTAATTCCACGTCCAGAATTTTTTGATTATTCAGATGCAAATTACTGAAGGGAAGATGTTTTCAATGGGATAGGGATTAAGTACTTGCATTGCAGTTTTGATCTGTTGGGCCATTTCCTGGGTCCTTGGATTTTAAACTCTGGCCCAAGACTCACTTCCTTTGAGGATCTATGGTCTGCTAGGACCGCCACGACAAAACACCTCAGACTTGGGGGCATAAGCCAGAGACATTTATTTTCTCCCAGTTCTGGAGGCTCGAAGTCCAAGATCAAGGTGTCAGCAGGTTTGGATTCTCCTGAAGCCTCTCTCCTTGGCTTGCATATGGACCTTCTCACTGTATCTCACGTGGCCTTTCCTCTGTGTGCACACATCCCTGTATCTTTACCTCTTCTTATCTGAAAACCAGTACTATTGAAGTAGGCCCCCAGCCTCCAGGACTTCATGGTATTAGAGTTCTCCAGAGAAATAAGCCATAGGATATAAAAGGAGACGTCTATAGAATTGGTTCATGTGGTTATGGAGGCCAGGAAGTCCTATAGTTTGCTGTCTGTCAGATGGAGAACCAGGAAAGCCAGTGGTATAAAACAGTTCAAGTCCAAAACCTGAGAAACAAGGGGTTGATTATTTCAGTCCCAGGCTGAGTCCCAAATCCCAAGAGCCAGGACTGTCAATGTCCGAGGTCTGGAAATGGATGCCTCAGCTCTTGTAGAGTGTAAATTCACCCTCCACTGCCATGTTGTTCTCTCTAGGCCTCTCAGTGGCTTGGATGATGCTCACCCACACTGGAGAGTGCCATCTGCTTGATACAGTTCACCAATTCAAATGCTAACTTCTTCCAGAAACACTCTCAAACACATCCAGAAATAATGTTTTACCAACTATCTGGGCATCCTTTAGCCTAGGAAAGTTGACATAACATCACATCCATTGAATGCTAATTATCTCCTCCAAGGGCCTGTCTCCAAACACAGTCACATTGAAGATTAAAGCCTCAACATATGAATTTGGAGAAGCACAATGCAGGCCATCACAGAGGATATACCAGACACATTAACAGAACCAAAAATAGAAACTCTGTAGAATGGTGGAGAAGTTTAAGCAATTGCTCTATGTTAACTTGACCCATAACACCATCAGAGCACAAGTACCATGAGTTAAACCATATTCCTGAAATAAATCAACTGTATATAGAATAAAAGCACTGAATTTATGGGAAGGGATTGGTCCTATTGCTAATTTCTATCTTTTAATATAATTAAAAGGGGCTTCTACTCAACCAGAACCCTTGGACATTCATTTCAGATCCAAATGATAAAGGATGTCAAAATATGTATCTTGGAAACCAACTGTATTTAGCTTCTGATAGGGAAAAATTTTGTGGACATAGCATTTAATAAACAAGAGAAGAGGACTTTTCATTCAATATCCTTATGATACGAAAAGTGGCTATTAAACTTAATAGCCATTACTATTTCAATAAACAATGAACACAACCCAGAAAGCACTTTATCCAAAATGTATAAAATCTATGCAAATCATCAACTGTGACTAGCCAATGGGAAACTTAGGCTTCCAGCACTAATTTGCTATTGGCCCCCAGTACTTACTCTTCCCCTTCATCAAGATGCATGGCTCTACAATTTCCTGAGCCCTGATAGATATCTATTGTGCATAGGACAGCATAGCCAAGGGGCAACTTATAACACGGATCATTTAAAGGAGGGATAAGATCCTGGATATGGCCCTAGATTATATTAAATAGCATCTTAAAACAGATATAACCAAAGCCTACAGATAGCTTTTTCTGAACTTCAGACTACCCAACCTTTTCTGGCAGCTCATGACATTTCTATCAGCTGCCCCACACCTGACATCATCTAAGTGAAAACGTGCTGGGGCTCTCTTAGCCTAACCAATACTGTTAGCTTAAATTTCCCATTTGTCTTCATATTCTTTATTATTTTCTTCTTGTTTCTAGTATTGGGTTATTTCTTCTAAGCCCCAAATCCATACTACTTTAGATGACTATATCTGTATACAGTGTGTCTGACCTCCCATGAAAGTGTTCTATTTAACTTCACTATGCTGAAGAGTTATGGTGATGAAGACCTACTAATAATTATTAGCAAAGCAGGATGGTGCGGGGGGGGGCGAGGATAGAATTGTGGGGGATACACAAGAAGAAACAGCCCATAGGACAGACTTTCCTTTGTAGTAAAGAAATTTGTGTGTATATGGTGTCTGATTCGAGACATGTATGGCTGGTAATGGCATAAGAATTGGGAAAACATTTTTTACTAACACTTACTGTAAGGGGGAAAGAACCGTGGCTGTTTTTTCTGTCAGTGGCACCCAAACTCTGAAGAACTTCCACAGATAGGACCTACACTGTCCAAATTCTTCCCTGATTACTCTTCCCAAATTATGAACTAAAAAATAACATGGGAATGGTAGCTACACTGTCCTGTTGCTGTTCTACAGTATTTTACTCCAGGAAGGAATAAAGTGAAGGATACAAAACACTACATTCATATTAAATTCCCAAAGCAAACCATCTACTTCCTTGGTTTAGAGTGACCGAGGTGGCCTTAATGTTTCCCTCAGCTTGACTAAACCTTAGACAGACTTATTCTTGACCCTAGACACTGACCTCCCTTTCCTTGGAGCATTTTGTCTAAAAAAACTTGTAAATTCTTTTTCTGCCACTTTCAGATATATGACATCTTTTTTAAAGCTTCTTGCCAGTTTTATAGTCCAGGGATGTCTTTCTCAAGGACCAGGGAGCCATTGTTTCAAAACGTAATCATCAAAGGAGATAGCAGCCTTATCTCCCAGTCTCTGGGGGAGGGCAGGAGCCCCATATGATGGCCTAATCACAGAGAAAACATTTGCGGACTCAGTAAATAACCCAATGTGCTCTACACATCTCACCCATCAACCTCCTGCTAACATCCTCCACCAGCTCATCCCAGCCCTTAAAAACCCTCTGCCCTTTCTTTCAGTAAATCTGACTTCAGACTCCAGTTCCTCTCCCCTTTTGTAATAGTCTTGAATAAGGCCGTCCTTGACTGTTTAACTTTGTTTACTGCAATTTTTGCTTTGACAAGAGTTTGTCATTCCAATAACGCTGCTCTTCATGGAGAAGCGGGAAAGCTCCTTTTCTCTTGGTTTCAATGAGGTACTTACTTCACAGTTAACAAAGGATCCCTAATTTCTTCATGGTAAAGCGCCTACGAGACATGTACTGTTAATTGCAGGCAAGCTGTTTGAGAAGTCCATGTACACGTGTTAATAAGGAGCTCTAAAGATATTCATTGTTATCATCATTCATTCAACAAACATTTACTGAGCGTTGACCAGCAACTGTGCTTGGTCCTGAGTACACACTGGGAAGCACACAGACCGGGTCTCAGCCTGTAAGAAACTTCAGTCCAGCATCCGTGTTACAAGGAAAGCATTCGTGGGGTTTTTTTGTTTGTTTGTTTTTTTCTCTTTTGCCTTTCTCTTTGCTCTGACCTTTGCAGACACCCTTCTGTCTGGGGAGAAAGAGGATTATAGAAGGCATGCAAAGAGACAGACCACTGTAATGCAAATCATCATCTTCATGCATTTAAAGTGATGTTCTAACATAATACTGATTTCTTATTTGATGCATTTGTTTTAAAAAGAAAATTAAAATAATGAAGAATAACTTTATTTTTCAAAAAAAACACAACAAAGTGATGTTTTTATAGCAAGAGATGGCCCTTCAGCCTGGGGCTGTTGTCTTGAGAAAAGGTGTCCATCTTTCTTATCTCCCCAGTAGCATATCAAGAGCCAGGCTTAGAGGACTAAGCCACGGGGGTCTTTATACTGGAGGCCTGGACAGGACCTGCCCTGTTTGGGCCCTGGGTGAACTGTGGTGAGGAGAAGGGAGCCCAGAGGCATGAGGCAAGACAAGTGCCTTACTCCACTCTGGCTGCTATAAAAAACAATGCCATAGATTGGGTGGCTTAGACAACAAACTTCTTTCTTTTAAGCTCAGGAGGCTCAGAGGTCTGAGATCAGGGAGGCAGCATGGTCGGGTTCTGGTAAGAACTCTCTTCCTGCTGTGTAAACATCTCTCTTCTTGGTGTGTCCTCACATAGCAGAGGGAGGCCAGGAGCTCTGGTCTCTTCCTCTTCTTACCAGAGCACTAAGCCAGGGGCGCCTGGGTGGCTCATTTGTTTAAGTGTGTGACTCTTGATCTCAACTCAGGTCTTTTTTTTTTTTTTTTTTAATTTACCTCCAAGTTAGTTAGCATATAGTGCAATAAAGATTTCAGGAATAGAATCCAATGATTCATCCCTTACATACAAAACCCGTGCTCATCCCAACAAGTGCCCTGCTTAATGCTCCTTACCCATTTGGCCCAGCCCTCCACCCGCAATCCCTCCAGCAACCCTCAGTTTGTTCTCTGTATTTAAGAGTCTCTTATGTTTTGTCCCCCTCCATGTTTTTATATTATTTTTGCTTCCCTTCCCTTATGTTTATCTGTTTTGGATCTAAATTCCACATATGAGTAAAGTCATATGATATTTGTCTTTCTCTGACTAATTTTGCTTAGCATAATACCCTCTAGTTCCATCTGATAGGGAAAAATCTGTTATAAGATGGCCAACAGGACCGATAGGGAAATTCCAGTCGCCGACCCAAGACTTCCCTTCCGGGTTCTTCTTCCTACCCCACTTGCCGCGCATTCCAAATCTCTACTAATGCAGAATGTGGAAGTAACAGACTATAAATTGTTTCCTCTGCTTATGCTCAGGACTCAGACCTCTGGAGAGTGATCTCCTCTGAGCCCGCCAGTGTGGTGAAATAAATCTCCTGCCTTCCAAGATCTCCGAGTGCTGCTTGGTTCTTCCGCTGGGTGATCCAGACCAGGTTCCGTAACACATCCATGTAGTTGCAAATGGCAAGATTTCATTCTTTTTGATTGCTGAGTAATACTCCATTATATATATACCACATCTTCTTTATCCATTTATTTGCTGATGGACATTTGGGGATCTCAGCTCAGGTCTTGGTCTCAGGGTCATGAGTTCAAGCCCCACGTTGGGCTCCATGCTGGGTATAAAACCTACTTAAAAACAAAACAAAACAAAGCACTAATCCCATTTGGGGGGCTATACTTTCATGACTTCATCTAAACCTAACCACTTCTCAAAGGTCCCAAAACCATCACACTGGGGGTTAAGGTTTCAACATATGAATGGGGGTGGGGGGAGACAGAAACATGCAGTCTGTAACTACAAGCCAACAGGTAAACTATTTTTCAAGTGAGGACATCCAGGACAGAGTTGTGGCCAGACTACATGTGGCTACGGAGGAACCAGCTTACAGGCTGCCCCCCGTCTCAGTTCAGGGCCTGGACACATCCTGCAAAATCTGACAGCACACAAAAGCACAGTCATTCCAAAGGATGCCTTGAAGAGCAGTCATCCTGGGCCGCCCGGATTCCTGGCTTGGAGCCAGGTAGGGAATGAGGCTCAGAGGTCTGCAGGTAGCAACAGTCAGCAAGGGAGAGCTAGCTGATGTGTCCCAGAGGTACTGCCTAGGACAGGCTGCAAGTTCACCAGCTACAGACAGAAGAACCAGCACAGGGAGGAGAGAACTATAAACACAAAACCCGCCACTTCCACCCAAAGCCATTTTAGGAAGGGAAACAAGGGAGACTCCCGGACCATGTTGCTCTTTAGGCAATTGCCTAAAGAAGCTATTTAAATTCAGTTGAGGCTTTTTAAATTAAATTGGATGAGATAAAATTTAAACTGGAGGGGACTGAAAGCCAGATCTTACCCAGTAACCTGTGGGGTGGGCTCGGGGGAAATTGGATCACGCAGCCACAATGAAGGCTTTACATTTTCTCTGCAGTATCAGTTAAATTGATGACCCTGCACAATAGGCAGCCTTGGTCGCTTGCAGAGGTACATTTCATCCTCATGACAGCTGGCACTCTGCTTGTCCTCATTTACAGATGAAGAGGAGGGGGCACAGGATGGATGACAAAAACTTTCCATGGTCCCAGAACTGGTAAGTGGTGTATCAGGACCCAAATTCAGGTGAGGCTCAGTCTAGAACCCACACTTGTAGCCCGTACCCTATACACCCCTAATCAGAAGACAGTTAAGCAGAAGGCCTGGGTAATCAGGATGCCCATTCAAGCAAAAAGAAGGTACCATATAAAGCTTTCATATCAAAACATCAAGCAAAAATGCCCTAGCAGCAAGCAAAGCTCCATGACTCCTAAGGGTCTTATACCCAGTGACACAATCTGCCCCCAAAACTAAAAAACAAAAAAAAAAAAACAAGAAAAGAAAAGAAAAAGCAGCAATAATTAAAGATGAGATGAGAGCAGTGAAGAGAAATGGAAGTTGGAAGAGATTCCCTGTGACAGCTTTATTTTTTAGGGAAAGAAAGACAAGAGACTGATTTTTCTTCCCACGACTCTGGATCAAACTGAGGTTTGATTAAAGAAATGACCTTGAACCAGAGCAGAGAATAATAAAAGATAATTTCCAGTAAGTATGCTAGCTCAAATTAATGACTTACTCTTTATTTTTAAACTGAATTCAGTAGAGATTTACATGCATTAGGTTACGATGATTAACATTTGAAATTTGACCTTGAAATAATCTTTACATTGTAAATTCTTAATGATCAAAACAATGTTCTCAGTGATTAAAACATATTAGTGATTAATTATTAAAGGAGAATAATTGCAAATACACATTCCTAAAATCTCAAGGCTTTTAAACCATTTGTACAAATGACTGGACATTTTTTAAATTTGCTAAGAAAAAAAACCCTCCATCTGATTCGCATTGTCTTTTTTCTTTTTTTTCTTTCTTTTCTTTTTTTTTTTTTTTTGATTCACATTCTGAATCCAACAACAAGAGAAAAGGTACTTTTTGCAAGCTAGAAATGCACACAACTGTGATCGCATCAAAGCCAAAGAGAGTAAAGAAAATTGTTCTGTATAAACCTGTAACATTAAGAAAGAATCCCAAGAACTTCTTAAGAAAGGTTAATAAAAGACCAGTAGTTTTGATCATCATTTATCTTTTAAAAAACACTTTGAGGGGCACCTGGGTGGCTCAATCAGTTGAGTGTCTGACTTCGGCTCAGGTCACGATCTCACGGTTCATGGGTTCAAGCCCCAAGTCAGGCTCTTCGCTGGCAGCTCAGAGCCTGGAGCCTGCTTCAGATTCTGTGTCTCTCTCTTTCTCTGCCCCTCCCCTGCTCGTGCTCTCTCTATCTCTCTCAAAAATAAATTTCAAAAAACATTTTAAAATTCTTAAAAAATACTTTGTAATCAGTTTAATAACATACAGTCATGATCTTAATGCTATGCCTAATAACTATGACTGATGCCCAAGCTGATAACTGGACAAGTGAGCTACCTAGCAAACTAGATTTGCCCAGGGGCACCTGGGTGGCTCAGTTGGTTAAGCATCTGAATTTGGCTGAATTTGTCTCTCACGGGTTCATGAGTTCTTGTCCCATATCAGGCTCTCTGCTCTCAGCATAGAGCCCACTTTGGATCCCCAGTCCTCCTCTCTCCCTGCCCCTCTCCCCACCTTGTTCACTCTCTGTCTCCCTCAAAATAAATAAATAACTGAAAAAAAAAAAAAAAAAAAAAAAAAACTAGATTTGCCTGAGTAGTTTTTCCTGAGTAAGAAGGTTTCAAGAAATCACTGTATCTCACACCATAGGGAAATAATACTCAACCAGATTTTGGCCCCATGTATTTTAAGCCATCTTTCCTGATGCCATGGCTCTTCTTAACTAGGATGCTCTTAGGGTGCCTGAGTGGCTCAGTTGGTTAAGTGTCCGACTTCAGCTCAGGTCATGATCTCATGGTTCATGAGTTCGAGCCCCACGTAGGCCTCTGGGCTGACAGCTCAGAGCCTGGAACCCGCTTCAGATTCTGTCTCCCTCTGTCTGCCCCTCCACTGCTTGCACTCTGTCTCTTGCATTGTCTCAAAAATAAACATTTAAAAAAATTTTTTTAAACACTAGGATGCTCTTGCGTGGAGATTTCCTCTTGACAAAAGGAGCCCCAGAGTGGGTACAAGCCAGGGCTGACTATGGCTGTCCCAGGGCCAGGATGAGGGCCTCTCAGGAACCCCTGCCTCCCAACAGCCGACCCCACCTGGCCAACTCTTTGGGGGAAGATCCAAAAGCATTCCCTACACTCTCCCCAAATCTGTCCCTTGTCTTTGGGGTCCCATAAGTAGTGACAACCTTTAATAGAAAAAGAAAAAGGAAGAAAGGGAAATTTTCTGGGGCATTGACCTACATAATTTTCTCAGTGGTCAAACATTACTTTTCACAATCTATTCTATGTTGATCATTTACCTATTTTTTCCAACATAAAGGAGTGATATTTGAAATGTTACCTATAGTAACTTTCTATTGCTGTGTAAAAAATTACCACAAACTTAGTGGCTTAAAGTAACACAATTTTATTATTTCACAGTTTCTGTAGGCTAGGACTGGCACATTTTAACTGGGTCCTTTGCTCTGGGTTTGGACTAAATGTTTGTGTCCCCCCCCCCCCAAATTCAGATGCTGAAGCCCTAATCATTTATGTTCCAGGAACTTTGGGAAGTAATTAGCCTTAGATGAAGTCATGAGGGTGAGCCCCATGATGAGAAGAGTGTCTTATGAGAAAATGAAGAGACCAGATCACTCGATCTCTGCTATGTGAGCACACAGCAAGAACACAGCCATCTGCAGAGCAGGAAGAGGGCCCTCACCAGATGCAGAATCTGCCAGCATGCTGACCTTGGACTTCCAAGATCTCAGACAGTGAAAAATACACGTCCGTTGCTTAAGCTGCTCAGTCTATGGTATTTTTGTTACAGCAGCCAGAGCAGACTAAGACAGTCTCACAAGGCTGAAATCAACTTGGAAGCCAGGTACATCCTCACTTGCAGGCTCAGTGAGGGAAAGAACCACTTCCAAGCAGCTTCAAGTTATGGACAGAATTTGTTTCCTTGGGTATATGTGACTGAGGTCACCATTTTCTTGTTAGCTGTCAGCTGGGGACCACTCTCAGCTACTAGAGGGTGCTCTCAAGCCCTTGCCACATGGCCCTCCCCAGAGGCCCCCTCACACTTCAAATCCATCTCTTCAGAAGGCACTCAGTCACTTTTAAGGGCTCATCTGATTAGGTCAGGCCCACTTTCAAAATCAACTGATTTGGAACCTTAATTATATCTGAGAAACTTCCTCATTTATGTCACATAACATAACCTAATCATTGTGCTCGCAGTACCATCCACACTTGAGGAAGGAGAATTGCATAGGGTGTATATACCAGGAGTCCGAAATGGGGGGCCATCTCAGAATTCTATTGGCCTGGTTTCTCCGGGGAACACTGACTAACGTACACAGTTATTCTGTGAGTTATATTTCAGGCTCCACTGGAGGTCTCTCCAAACCCAACGGGTCCTTTATTTTACACACTTTCATGCAAGAGGCAAAAATGGTAGCCCCTTAAGGATTTTTTAATGTTCCTGACAGCCTAAAGGGTCCCAGCAAAGTTATATTCCATGTAACCTTGAGTCTGTACTTGGTTTGCTTTCCACAGAATCCAATGACTGTCTGGTCCCTTTGATGCTATGTTTCTGCAGGTGCAATCTGTGTTCTCTTAGCCTGATGCTATAGGAAGTGGGAGACAATAAAGAAAACAGGGAGTGCTCTTGTTGAAGGGGGTACCGTAATCAGTATCAGATATTGTCAGCTGCATATAATTGAAAACCTAACAAAAAGGAGCTTAAAAAAAAATAAAGACAGTGTTACTTCACATAACAGAGATGTGGGTGGGGTGAGAGGGAGAGAAAGAGAGAGAGAGAATAGAGAAGGGAAAGAAGAAAGAAAGAGACGAGAGAAAGAGAGGCTCCAGGGTTGATTATTCAGTTGCTCATCAAGAACTTTCCCTCTTTCTTCTTTCCTTCTTCTACTCCTTCTTTCCTACTTTCTACTTTCTACTGACATCCTGAGGGTATTGCCTTGGGATGACTCCCTTCCTAGTCGCAAAGAGGCTGCCATAGCTCCAGGCATCACGCAAAGATGACACCAACAACATCTAGAAGCACAAAGGTACTATTCCTTCTCAGTTGCCTCTTTTTACATTACAAAAGAGAGCATGAGGAGACCTACATTACGCTACAAAATACAATGAAAAACACCAATACTTCACAAACTCTTCCAAAGAAAAGAAGAGGAAACACTTCCAAACTTTTTTCATGAGGTGAGATCACCTAATCACCCTAATACCAAGACAAAGATATTATAAGAAAACTATAGACCAATATCCTCTATGAAGATAGACAGAAAAATCATCAACAACATATTAAGAAACCCAATCCAGCAACATTTAAAAAGGATTATGACCAAATGGGATTTATCCCAAGAATGCAAAGTTGGCTGATATGAAAATCACTTTATAAGGGGAAAATAGCCTTAGACAATTGGTAAACAAATAGATATGGCTGTGTTACAATAAAACTTTATTTACACACTTCTGGGTATACACCCAAAGAAATTGAAAGCTGCAACTCAAACAGATATTTGTATATCCATGTTCAGAGAAGCATTATTCACAATAGGCAAGAGATAGAAACATCCCACGTGTCCAGCAACTGATGAACAGATAACAAAATATGTTATATACATACAGGAGAATATTACTCAGCCACAAAAAAGATGGAAATCCTGTCACATGCTACAAACTGGATAAACCTTAAGGACATTATGCTAAGTGTAATAAGCAAGTCACAAAAGGACAAATACTACATGAGCCCACCCCTAGGAGGTAGCTAAAGGAGTCAAGCTCTTAGAAACAAAAAGTGGAACTGTAATTCCCAGGGGGAGAGGGGAGAAGGAAAAGGGGAGGTGTCATTCAATGGGTATAGAGTTTCAGTTTCACAAGAGGAAAGAGTTCTACAGATCCGTTGTACAATGATGTGAATACTGGACTGCACATCTGAAAATGGTTAAGATGATTAAGTTTTAGGGGCGCCTGGGTGGCGCAGTCGGTTAAGCGTCCGACTTCAGCCAGGTCACGATCTCGCGGTCCGTGAGTTCGAGCCCTGCGTCAGGCTCTGGGCTGATGGCTCAGAGCCTGGAGCCTGTTTTGGATTCTGTGTCTCCCTCTCTCTCTGCCCCTCCCCCATTCATGCTCTGTCTCTCTCTGTCCCCAAAATAAATAAACGTTGAAAAAAAAATTTTTTTTTAAATAAAAAAATAAAAATAAAATAAAAAAATAAAAAAAGATGATTAAGTTTTATGTTATGTGTTTTTTCTCACAATAAAAAAAAAAAAAGCAGTGATGCAAGTTGAGTAAGTTCTGGAGACCTAATGTACAATGCTGTGACTATAGTTAACAATATTATATTGTACATCCGGAATTTGCTAAGAGGGCAGATCTTAAGTGTCCTTGCCACAAAGGGAAAAAAAGATATGGTAAATATGTGCGGTGATGGATATGTTAATTAGCTCGATTGTGGTGATTATTTCATAATGCACAAATGTGACAAATCATCCAGTCGTACACCTTAAACATATGCAATGCTTAAGTCTCAATTAAACCTCAACAAAGAAGAGAAGGAACAATGAAATGCTGATTCACGCCACATCACGGATGAACCTCAGAAATATGATGCCAAGTTAAATAAACCAGACACAAAAGGACACACAGTGTATGACTGCACTGGTATGAAATATCTTAAATAGGCAAATTATAGAGACAAAAGGTACATTAGAGACTACCAGGGGCAGGGGTGGGACGGGAGTTACTGTTTAACGGATACAGAGCTTCCATTTGGGGTGATGAAGTTTTGGAAACAGGCCGTGGTGATGGTTGCACAGCACTATACTCAATGCCACTAAATTGTACACTTAAAAATGGTTACAAGGACACCTGGGTGGCCCAGTGGGTTCAGCATCCAATTCTCAGTCTCAGCTCAGGTCATGATCTCACGGTTGGTGGGTTCGAGCTCCACATTGGGTTCTGTGCTGACACCACAGAGCCTGCTTAGGATTCTCCGTCTCCCTCTCTCTCTGCCCCTCAACCCCGCCTCTTAAATAAATAAATACACATTAAAAAAATGATTAACTGGGGCGCCTGGGTGGCTCAGTCGGTTAAGCATCCAACTTCAGCTCAGGTCACGAACCACAATTTTTTTAAGTTTGTATTTAGGAAAAAAACAAACTTCAGTTCCAAAAATAGGGACTGGCAGTTCGCTGGCCCCTGATCTAGAGTCTCTATAACACTGAGAGGACTGTTGGTATATCTTTTTGCTCCAGAACTACCCCAGTGTAGGAGATATAAGGTGATACATACTTGCCATGAACTCTGACGTCCTGTGTCCTTTCCTTAGGAGGACGCACGTATACACGTCTGGAACAGGGAGGAAGGTGTCCTTCTATTAGGTTATGTGGCTTTAAAAAGCCTCCACACCCTGTCGCGGAGGCTGTACTGTGTCCCTGGAAGAGAAAACACAGAGGGACTGTCTGGGCAGAGTGCTCAGACCAGCTGTTCAGGACACCCGGGCACGGCTCACCCCAGCACTGTCACGCACGCCCTTGTGCTCACGACCTCAGTTGGATCTGCCGGTTCTAATTTGCTGGCTCGATGACACCCTGCTTAGGAAAGCATGTCGCTTACAAACCAGACCAAGTGAGGGGGGCATCGCGCGTTTGGCGGATGGCTGCCGCCGTCCTTAGGCGTATTTTCAACCAGAAGCAGAAACAGCCTGGTAGAAGCAGACATGAAACGCGAGGCCTCAAGTCATAATTCAACGTAGAACAACCTGCGGGCCGGCGCAGGTTTATTAGACGGCTAATAAAAATAAATCATGGACGTGTTTTTAAAATGACTCCCCATGTGTTGTGGTTACTTCTCAGGCATATTGTAAATTACCTGTGAAGTGCTACTTCCTACAGGGATTTTTTTTCTCTCTCTCTCTCTCAAATACAAAGGGGTTATAAGGCTAAAGAATGCAGACATGCATCACGTCTGCAGAAATCATAAAAAAAGATCAAATGTAATATTTTCTTTCAACATGGATGACTGCTTTGAGATTTTCCATTCAAGCAGCCTTGAACACAGCCTCCAGCGTTTGCCAATTACTCCTGACAAATACCATTTGGGCCTGAGTGATGTTGTAAGTGAAATAAAACAGTGGGAGGGAAAGACCAGAACATGATAAAAGGCATTTTTTTTTTTTTTTTTTTGGTCTGCTGAGAACTTACTGTAAGTTATACATTCACGAGGGAAGGCCTTGCTTCCTGCCAGTGATAGACCCCATGTGATTTTGAGTTCTAAGGTGACTTTTGTTTGACAGTAAGAGGAAGGGAAGACAAAACTCAGTTTTCATGTCCCTTAAAAGGGAGTCGGCTCTGTTTTCCTCCTACACAAAGGAAAAACTGTATATAAACAAAAGAAGGGACACCAGGCACTGTTCCTCATCATTCCACACAAATATAAGCTCATGTGTGAGAATAATGCCATGAAATCAGCTGTCGGCACGTCCGCCTGGCACCATCTGCGAGCTGGAGCATGTCAGAACCCATCGCAGGTAACCAAAGCCACGAGACAGGAAAGGCACAGCCGGGGTCCAGAGTGCGGTTGTCTGTCCGCCCCCCCCCCCCCACACACACACACCAGGAACCCCCGGATGGCCCACTTCCTCATTCTTTGAGATTCCAACCAAACTCAGCCCTACTCTTGATCACAGCGCTGCAGAGAATCGGGGAGCGGCCCACAGAAGTGACCGGAAAGAAGCTGCGTGGGGATGAAGCCCATGTGGCATCAAGCGGACCAGGGCCGTGTGCGGCGCAGCCTGCCCTCTTGGGCAAGGAAGGGACTTTGCCTCGTGACCCACTGAGCTGGGCTTTCTTCATCCTTCAGACAGAGAATACGGCATGGCAAGGATGGAATCAGTCCATGCATGGCACCCATCTGGTCCCGCGCTGGCCCCTAGAAGCTAGGCAGACCCCGGAAATAGGTAAACCAGGTAAACACACGGCCAGGCTAAAAGTCCCCGGACTCTCCCGGTCAAGGCCCACCGGTGTTACCCGTGTTAATGCCTCCGCAGTGGCTTGGTGATTTCATGACAACACTGCTGCATTAGTATCTACTGTTTCCCTGTGAATGTGAACCTCAGAAACGTGTGTCAGGGAGACTGGGGTTCCATGGCCAACTGCCCAGCAGCTCCCCAGCATGGGGGGCAGGTGAGAAACTGGCAGCCTCTGTCGGGCTACTCACCTGGCACTGCGGGGGCAACTGCGAACAACCATGCCCCACAGTAAAAGGGGCAAAACCATGATCATTGCTGCAATAAGCTGGCCTTGTGAGTCCAGCTGGCCTTCTGAGTCCTGCCCGAAGTGTCCGCAGCCCCGCCCCACTCTCTGTAGATGAGCCAGCTCCCAGGGCACCTCGCATCAAGGACCAGCATCCCCCATCTGTGCTAAACGGGTTGCTGATGGTCAGACTGGCCCAGGAGACTGGGAAGGCTCGACCAAACACAATCCCCGGGGCTAGCCGTACTCCTGAGTTACCGCTTTCCTAACTTTTGCAGACACACGCATCCTGTTACAGTGCAGACTCTGATGTGGAAGGTCCAGGGTGGGGCCTGAGACTCTGCATTTCCTTCTTCTTTCTTTCTTTCAATATAATTTGTTGTCAAGTTAACTGGCATACAGCATATACATCGTGCTCTTGGCTTCAGGAATAGATTCCCATGACTCATTGCTCACATACAACACCCAGCGCTCATCCCAACAAGTGCCCTCCTCAATGCCCACCACCCATTTTTCTCTCCCCCTCCACCCCTCCCCCATCAACCCTCAGTTTGTTGAGACTCTGCATTTCTTTTTTTTATTTAAAAAAAAAATTTTTTTAACGTTTATTTATTTTTGAGACAGAGAGAGACAAAGCATGAATGGGGGAGGGTCAGAGAGAGGGAGACACAGAATCTGAAACAGGCTCCAGGCTCTGAGCTGTCAGCACAGAGCCTGACGCGGGGCTCGAACTCATGGACCGCGAGATCATGACCTGAGCCGAAGTCGGCCGCCCAACCGACTGAGCTACCCAGGCGCCCCGAGACTCTGCATTTCTAACAAACCCCCAATACTGGTGGTCTGTGTATCAGCCTTTGAGGAGCAGGGTTCTAGGTGACCCCAATAAAAGATGCTGACAGCACTTAGCTTCCTGAGGGATGGTTTCTGGTGGCAGTGGCCTCCGTTATAGACCCCTGCCACTAGCAAAACATAAAAGAAAGAGGGTGGGCTCTAATAGTTGTCCACTGCCAGGACTCGGGCCTACTGGTACCAGAGACGCTGCCTTCTGAATAAAGAAACAGGAGATTTCATCTTTCACACAATCTCTGCTGACGTTTGTGTCCACACGAGCCATGATTCCCAACCTCGGCTGTGCTGCGGCTACCTGCTCTGAGTCTTGACCCACAACGGTCAGAAAGAGCTGGTTACCCCAACGTGAATACTCTGGAGCAAGATCTCTTTCCCAAACAGACAGCTGCCACCAGCAAGGCGACTCCAATCAGATAAAACGGTCATCTGCAGATTTCTCTTGCCTCTCAATTAAGGGGGAAAAAAATCCAATATGGTAGTAAGGGGCCTTGTCCAGGCCTTGCCAGCACACTTTAGATGAAATGCCAAAGAGAAAACAAGCATCCAGTCAGGGCAACTCCAGAATGTGTATCAATAGCGAGAGGTGTAAAAGGAGAAGGGTAATCAAAAGGAAAGAGGTGTGATAGGACCTCCCTGATCTGCAAGGTGAGTTAGTCTTGATCTAAGGACAGATGAATGCAGAAAGTCAGGCGGACCAAAGAAGTCATTTCAGGTGAGGCTGCCTGCGTGGCCACTCTGGGATGCTGTGCTAGGTCACTCAGTTCACATCGCCAGCGGTCTGATCCGGAAGCTGTCAGCCACCTGTGGACAGGGAAGCCCAAGGACATGCTGGTGTTTCCACTCTACCTTGAAGCTCTGTCTTCAGATCAAACACACCCCTCTAACAACAGATGGGCCAGCTCTCCCATCAGTCAGAAGAAACAGCTCCTCTCTAGCTCTCCACAAAATTAGCCCCATTTTCTAATTCCAGAAACATCTGGCAGAAGTGGAGTCACAGGAATACACCCTTTTCTTTGTGTGGGTGGTCAGTTTAAACTCCTTAAAAGCTCCCTGTCCTCTGTTTGCCTGTGTGTCAGTCAGGACCTGAGTCTACCTGCTATCAATGATGTTAGAAATGAAAACCTGCTATCTGCTGTGAGAAACTGTTTCTTTCTCAAAAGAAAGTGCTAAATATCAGCATTTATTTATGGCTTGTCTGAACGCAGGGACAGGGCAGTTTCTGTGTCTTATCAGACCCCTCCCCCATCCCAGCCCCTTCCTCTGAGCACAACGCACCTGGCTAGGCCCCCTATCTGGCAGCTGTCACCTTGAACTAATGTTTATCTGCCTGTGTTTCTCACCCAAGGAGATCCAACACCCCACAGACAATAGGAACCTCTGCATTTCATCCCAGTAGCAACACACAGAGTTGTTTTTGCCTTGTCTGGATCCTACTAACATCTGAAAAAAAAAAAAAAAAAGATACTCTGTTGCCTCAATTCTACAGAGCCTCGGTGACTGGGAGTCAGCATCCCCAGCCTGGCGGTCTTCTGGTGCCACCTAGTGTACGAAAATGGAAGTGTCTCAAGCTCAGAGCAAAGTCCCACAAAGATTCACAGATCCAGTATGTATTTTTCAGGCATCAGTCCAAACACTTGGGACTCTTACAGGTGTGACTTGTTTTTAAAAAGTGTTTCAAGAAAATAACTAAAATGCTCTGAACACCTGTTGTGATCTGGCCACTCACACTTAAGCACACTCACTGAACCAAATGTTAAAGCATTTGAGCTTTGGATGAATCTGTTCTCAATATGGATTGGCACCATTTAAAAGGTTATTTCAGCAGCATAAATGTGTGCAGTCATATAGCAATGAGCACTCTGTCTCCTGCCTCCCAAACTATTGTCATTGGAGGCATTAAAGTAATATCAGAGTATTCCAGCTAGGACAAGTTAAAGCAGCTTGTTCCTCTAGTGCAGAGGCTCGGAAAGGGAACCATGGCATATACTAGAGTCACCTGGGAGCTTTCAGTTCCCCGATATGTTGGCACATCTAAGACCAATTAAATCAGAGCCTCCAGGTGGGACCCGGGCTCAGCAGTTTTTAAAGCTCTGCCATGTGCAAGAGAGGGAATATCAGTCAGCAAGATGGAGGGCCAGGGGATCCCAATCTCATCTCGCCCACGGAAACAACAAAAACTGTAAATAAACAATTACAGACCAATGAAAATAACTCAGGGAAAGCTCTGGACTACAACAAAAAAAGCAGCAAAACTCCTGCAGAGCTTAAAACCCAAGGGTGGTCACATAGAAAAGCACAGGAAGCATTTTGCCCGCATCTCCCCCTCCTCAGGTCAAGAGCAGCTTGGTGCACGGGGATCCACTCAGAGGAAGCTCCTCACGGGGTAAATGAAAGCAGAAGAACCCCAGCAAGCCACACCACTGTGGATGTTTGCAGCCTTTACTACCATGGCCTCCCACAGTCTACACCACTGCTGATCCCAGCTCATGGAGCTGTCCAGCCTCCCCACCACCAAGCCCCTCCTCACAGCTGGGGCTGTCGGTGCAGTAAGATGTGGGGTCCTGCCACTGCTGTGTCCAGCTCTTTGGGATCGAGACTTCGCCCCACCACCTACAAGATGGGTGCTACTACTGCCCTGAGCCCTGCCCTCAACTTTGTCCCATTACAGGGGCTGCTGTGAGCCCCACCCCCAAGTCCCAGGTCAAGGCTGGGAACCTTCATTGATTAGGCTGTGTGGCCACTGCTCTGACCCCCACCCTTCAGGTCCCAGGTGGCTGCTCTGAATCATTATTGCCAGGTCACACTACCTCTGCTCTGATCCCTGTCCCTGGGTTCCAGGTCAAAGCCCTGAACTGTCATTGGCAGGGGCACTGCTATGCCCTGAGTCCTGACATGCTCCCTGGATCCTAACATGTGGCTTTCAGAGGCCATCACTAGGGATGCGCTTCTGCTTTCCTGAAACCTTCCTTGAGGCCAAAGTTGGGGCTTTGACCCACCACCATCCACAGGCTGTACTGCTACTGGCCTCCGCCCCCTGCCCCCCTGGGCCCAAGCTACCGCTGTACCTGCCATCCCAGGGCCTGTGCCACTGCTGCATCACCCACCTGGCCAGAATCATCGCAAGACCCAGAGACCCAGACCCTGGTTTCACAGAGTTCCACGTACACCCACCTTAGACATCAGCGTCACTGCCACGGGCAAATGCATCTGTGCCTCAAGACCCAGGAACAGTGGTAGCTCCACATGGCTCTGATCCCAGGACTCTGAGTGCCAGCATGCCAGACTATATGCCAAGAGGGATCCCCCCTCTGCTAGAACTTTCTCCCATGGGCAAAAATAGGAGAACAGAAGATCCTAGCAATCTTCACCTCTGAATATCCCAAAAGCCTTAGTTACCACTGTCATCCAGTCTTGGCCACAGAAGACCCCCCACAAGTCTGCGCCTACACTGACCTCAAGCTGATGAAGTTGCATGGAGACTATGCTGCTGTGCCTTCCAAGAACCAAAGATGCTGCGTCCCACCCAGCTGGCACCCTTGCAGCCACCTTTTGGTGAAAGTTTTGCCCCACCAAAGCCAATTCAAATGGCTGGAAGAGGTGAATGCACTCCCAAATGTGCAAACATCAACACAAAGTCATCAGAAGCATGAAAAAGCAAACATGACACCATGAAACAAACATGATTTTCCAGTAACCAGTTCCAAAGAAATGCAGATCTGTGAGTTACCAGAAAAAGAATTTACAATAATCATTTTCAGGAAGCTCTATGAGCTTCAAGAGAATACAGACAATTTAATGAACTCAGGAAAACAACACATGAACAAAATGAGAAGTTCAACAGAGATATAAATCATTGAAAAAAAGAACCTAACAGAGACTCTGAGTTGAAAGCATACAGTGAATGAAATAAAAAATGCAATAGAAATCTTCAACATTAGGCTCAATCAGGCAGAAAAAAAGAATCTGGAAACTTGAGGACAGATCAAATTGAAATTACATAGAGGAGAAAAAAAAAATTGGAATGAAAAAAAAGTGAGGAAAACCTATGTGAATTATGGAATACATCCAATGAAATAATATCTGCACTATGGGTGACCCAGAAGGAGAAGAGACAGAGAAAGGGACAGAAAATTTACCTAAAGAATGGCTGAACACCCCAAATCTGGGGAAAGTTCGGCCATCCAAGTACATCAAGCTCAAAGGTCCCCAAATAGATACAACCCAAAGAGATCTTCACCAAGACACAAAATCAAAGACAAAAAGAGAATTTTGAAAACAGCAAGAGACAAAAGATTAATCACATACACATACAAGGGAATCTCAATAAGTCTATCAGCAGATTTATCAGCAGAAGCCTTGCAGGCCAGGAGAGGAGATAATATATTCAAAGTGCTCAAGGAAAAAAAACTGTGAACCAAAAATATTTTACCCAACAAAGTTATCCTTGAGCAATGAAGGAGAAATAAAAACTTTCCCAAACAAACAAAAGTTGAGGGACTTTATCACCACCATACCTGCTAAACAAGAAATGCTAAAAGGAGTTTTGAGGCTGAAACAAAAAGACACTAATTAGTAACATGAAAACAGATGAAAATATAAATTCACTAGTAAAGGAAAACATATCATCAAATTCAAAATACTCTAATACTGCAAAGGTTGTGTGTAAATCACTTTGAACTCCAGCATACAGGTTAAGAAACAAAAATGATATGGGGCACCTGGGTGGCTCAGTCAGTTAAGCGTCCAACTTCAGCTCAGGTCATGATCTCACAGTATGTGAGTTTGAGCCCCGTGTCAGGCTCTGTGCTGACAGCTCAGAGCCTGGAGCCTGCTTCAGTATCTGTGTCTCCCTCTCTCTCTGCCCCTCTCCTGCTCATGCTATGTCTCTCTCTGTCTCAAAAATAAATAAAAACATTAAAAAGAATTAAAAAAAAAAAAAGAAAAAAATGATTAAAAAAAAAAAAAACTGTAGAGGGGCATCTGGGTGGCTCACTTGGTTGAGCACCCAACTTCGGCTCAGGTCATGATCTCACAGTTCATGGGTTTAAGCCCCATGTCAGGCTCTGTGCTGACAGCTCAGAGCCTGGAGCCTGCTTCAGATTCTGTGTCTCCTTCACTCTCTGCCTCTCCCTTACTCACTCTCTCTCTCTCTCTCTCAAGAATAAATAAACATTAAAAAAATTAAAAAAACCTATAGAAGCAATATTTTGTTAATGGATAGATAATATAAAAAGAGGTAAATTGGTACACGAACAACATAAACTGTGAGTACAAGCAAGTAAATGTGTGTAACATTTTTATGCAATTGAAGTTGTCAGTTCAAAACAGTTATAATTATAAGGTGTATTATGAAAGCTTCATGATTACCATAAAGCAAAAAAATCTATAATAGATACATGAATAAAAAAGAGAATGGAATCAAAGCATACCCCTGTAAAAAAAAAAATCATCAGCTCACAAAGAAACACAGCAAGAGAGGAAGAATGGAACAAAGTAACCACAAAACAATAGAAAGCAATTAACAAAATGGTGATAGTCTTTACCTATCAGTAATCACTCTAAATGTAAATGGTTTAAATTCTGTAATTAAAGGCAAAGAATGAATAGACAAAAAATGGATTAAAAAAACAAAACCCAACTAAATGCTGTTCACAAGAAACTCATTTGAGCTTTAAGGACACTTGCAGGCTTAAAGTAAATGGTGGAAAAAGATATTCTGTGCAAATGAAAATCAAAAGACAGTAGGGATAGCTATACTTACATCAGATAAAACAGACTTTAAGTCAAAAACTGTAACAAAGAAAATCATTATATAATGCTAAAGGGGTCGATTCACCAAAAGGATATAATTACTGTAAACATCTCTGTACTCAATATTGGAAAACTTAAATATATTAAATAATTATTAATAGATCTGAAAGCAAAAATAGCAATGTAGTAATAGTAGGGAACTTCAATACCTTACTTTTAACAGTGGGTAGATCATCCAAAGAAAAAAAATCAGTAAGAAAATAACATACTGGAATGACACTTTAAACCAAATGTACCTAATAGACATATATAGAACATTCCATCCAACTGCAGCCGAAAACACATTCTTCTCAAGCACAAATAAAACATTGTCCAGAATAAATCATATTTTAGGCCACAAAATAAGGATTAAGAAATTTAATAACATTGAAATCATATGAAATATCTTTTCCAACTGCAATGGTTTGAAACTGGAAATCAGTAACAAGAAGAAACCTGGAAAGTTTACAAATACGTGAAATTTCAACAACACACTTCTTAACAACCAATGGGTGAAAGAAATCAAAAAATATCTAGAGGCAAACAAAAATGGAATCACAACACACCAAAACTTATGGGATGCATCCAACCCATAGACAACCTATCATTACACCTCAGGGAACCAGAAAAAGAAAAACAAATTAAGCCCAAAGTTAGCAGAAGGAAGGAAATAATAAAGATTAGAACAGAAATAGATGACATGAGAACTAGAGAAACAATAGAAAATATCAACAAAACTAAGGGTTGGCTTTTTGAAAAGATAAACAATTGACAAACATTTAGGTAGACTAAGGAAAAAAAGAGAGACCTCAATAAAATTGTAAATGAAAGAAAGACGTTATAACTGATACAACAGAAATTCTAAAGATCATAAGAGACAACTGTGATCAATTATATGCCAACAAATTACATAATTTATAAGAAATTGATAAATTCCTAGAAACGCACAACTTACCAAGACTGAATCATGAAGTCATAGAAAATTTGAACAGACCCATAACAAGCAAGGAGATTGAATTAGTAATCAAAAATCTCCCAACAAATAAAAGTCCAGGACCAGATGGCTTCACAGGTGAATTCTACCAAAATTTAATGAAAAATGAATACCAATCCTTTTCAAACTCTTCTAGAAAATTACAGAGGAAGGAACACTTCCAAACTCATTCTATGAAGCCAGCATGACTGTGATACTGAAGGATACCACAAGCAAAGAAAATTAAAGGCCAATATCCCTGATGAATGCAAAAATCCTCAACAAAATACTAGCAAATCAAATGCAAGAACACATTAAAATGATCACAGGGATTAAAATGATCAAGAGGGATTCATCCATGGATGCAAAGATGGTTGAACATAAGCAAATCAATAAATGTGATACACCACATGAATAGAATGAAGGATAACAATCATATGATCATTTTAAAAGATGCAGAAAAAGCATCTGACAAAATTCAACATCATTTCATTAAAAAAAAAAAAAAAAAAAAACCTCTCAACAAATTAAGTATAGAGGAAGTGTTCCTCAGCATAATAGAAGTCATATATGACGAGCCCACGGCTATATCATATACAGTGATGAAAAGTTAAAAATCTTTTCCTCTAAGATCAGGAATAGACAGGGATGCTTACTCTCACCATTTCCATTTAACATAGTACTGGAAGTCCCAGCCATAGCATTTAGGCAAGAAAAAGAAGTAAAGGCATGAAATCAAAAAGGAAGATGTAAAATTATCTGTTTGCAGATGACATGAGCTTATATATAGAAAACCCTAAAGACTCCACCAAAAATCTGTTAGGATGAATAAATAAGTTCAGTAGAGAAGCAGAATATAAAATCAATGTACAGAAATCCATTGTATTTCTATACATTAACAACAAACTATCTGAAAGATGAATTTAAAAAGCAATCCCACTTATAACAGCATCAAAAACAATAAAATACATAGGAATAAATTTAACCAAGGAGATGAAGGACCTGTAGACTTAGAACTCTAAGACACTGATGAAAGATATTAAAGAAGATACAAATAAATGAAAAGATATCCCATGTTCATGGATTAGAAGACTTAATACTGTGAAGATGTTCATACTACCCAAATTATCTACAGATTCAGTGCAATACTTATCAAAATCCTAATGGTATCATTCACAGAAACAGAAAAAAGTATACAAAAATTTGTATGGAACTACAAAAGGCCCTAAATAGCCAAGGAGATCCTGAAAAAAAAGAAGGAAGAAGAAGAAGAAGAAGAAGAAGAAGAGAAGGAGGAGGAGGAGGGGGAGGAGGGGGAGGAGGGGGAGGGGGAGGAGGGGGAGGAGAAGAAGGAGAAGGAAGAGGAGGAGGAGAAGGAAGAGGAAGAGAAGCAGGAGGAGGAGAAGGAGGAGGAGGAAGAGGAGGAGGAGAACAACAACAACAACAGCAACAACAACAACAAAGTTGGAGGTATCACACTTTCTGATTTCAAGCTATATTACAAGCTATAGTGTGGTACTGGCATAAAAAACCATCATATAAACCAGTGGGAGAGAATAGAGAGCCCAGACAAAAACCCACACATACATGGTCCACTAAATTTTGACAAGGGCACCAAGAACACACAATGGGGAAATGATATTCTCTTCAATAAATGGTGCTGGGAAAACCTGATATCCACATGCAAAAGAGTATAACTGGACCCCTATCTTACACCACTCACAAAAATTAACTCAAAACAGATCAAAGATTTAAATGTAAGACCTGAAACCATAAAACTCCTAGAGGAAAACATAGCAGAAAAGATCCTTGACATAGGTCTTGGCAACAATTTCTTGGATAAAACATCAAAAGTACAGGCACAAAAACTAAAATAAACAAGTGAAACAGCATCAAACTAAAGAGTTTCTGCATAGCAAGGAAACAATCAATGAATTGAAAAGGCAACCTACAGGATGGGTGAAAATATTTGCAAACCATATATATGATAAGGGGTTTATATCCAAAACATACAAAGAATTCATACAATAGCAAAAAAGCAGATAATACAATTTAAAAATGGGCACAGGACCTAAA
Source organism: Leopardus geoffroyi (assembly GCF_018350155.1). Taxonomy (NCBI): domain Eukaryota; kingdom Metazoa; phylum Chordata; class Mammalia; order Carnivora; family Felidae; genus Leopardus; species Leopardus geoffroyi. The sequence continues at coordinate 9,474,917 of NC_059333.1, read as the reverse complement.
CAGACATTCCCCCCCCCAAAAAAAAGACATACAAAAGGTATTTGAAAGGTGCTCAACATCACTAATCATCAGAAAAATGCAAATCAAAACCACAATGAGATATCATCTAATAGGGTGGCTATTATCAAAGAGACAAAAGATATCAATGATGGTGAAGATGTGGAGAAGAAGGACACTTATATGCTGTTAGTGGTAACGTATATTGGTATGGCCATTATGGAAAACAGTATGATTCCTTAAAAAATTTTAAATTGAACTACCATACCATCCAGCAATCTCAGTCCTGGGTATATATATCCAAAGGAATTGATATAAGTATCTCAAAGAGATATCTGCACACCAACCTTCATTACAGCATTATTCAAAATAACCAAGATGAGGAAACAAGGTAAAGTGTCCTTCAACTGAAGAATGGGTAAAGAAAATGGAATATTACTCAGCCACAGAAAGGAAGGAAATCCTACCGTTTGCAACTACATGGATCAACCTGGAAGGCATTTTGCTAAGTGAAATAAGCCAGACTGAGAAAGACAAATACTGTATGATATCACTTACATGTGGAATATTAAGGCGGGGGGGGGGGGGGCAGTTTCACAGAAACAGAGAATAGAACGGTGGTTGCAAGGGCCAGGGGAAAATGGGAGCGGCATACATCCAAAAGTACAATTTTTCAGATTAGGAACAGTAAGTGCAGAGGAACTAACATACAGCATGTTGGCTAGTTAATGCTATGGTATTGTTTAGTTGAAAGTCACTGAGAGCAGATCTTAAGCATTCCCACCACAGAAAGAAAACAAAGTTAACTGTTGACTGTGAGCTGATGGATGTGTTCATTATCTTGCTCTTGGTGATTGTTCTGTAATGTGTACATAGATCAAACCATCACGTGTACACTTTAAGTCTGTACAAATGTATTTGTTAATTATTCCTCAATAAAGTTTTTAAAAACGCTGCACATGTGGTTCCCAGGGACTTCAAACGGCTGCTGCGACCCTTACTGTCTGAGGCTTGGGAGGACCCGAGAAGCAAAGATCTATGCTGCCTGTGACAAACACACCCTTAGACTTGACCCTCCCCCCACTCCCCGGGTCAGTGACATCCTGAATTCCCTTTTATCTTGAGCACTTTGAAGTCTCCCTTTGTGACAAGGGCAAAGTTAGAACGGGAATTATTTACTGTCCTAATAATTGCTACATAGACCCTGCACAGTCTTGGTTTTTGCCTTATCTTCTGGCACTAGCAGAAGGCTTCTAAACGCCCATCACCACAGCTGCATAACCAGACAGGGGCCCTTGAGATCAAAAGGAGGGCCCCACCCCCAGGACAGAGTTTCTCTGAAATGGGAGAAGGCTGCCTTGCAGGATCACTTACCCCTTCTCGCCCCTCCGCCTTTTGTGGGATGTGGGTGTCACAGTGACAGGGAGGGGGCTGTAAAACTGAAAACCACAGGGAGAGGGCTTGGCCCACAGGGACCTCTGGGGAGGCCCTCTTTCTCCTCGCACCTGGATGCTGCCTGGCTCCTTGTCGCCAGTCTGCCCAGTGAGGTCGATGAAGTTGCCTACTAGAACATGCAAACAAGGGGTGCCTGGGTGGCTCAGTCAGTTAAGCATCCGATTCTTGGTTTGGGCTCAGGTCATGATCTCACAGTTGGTGGGTTTGAGCCCCTGCTTCGGATCCTCTGTCTCCTTTTCTCTCTACTCCTCCCCAGCTTGCACTCTCTCTAAAAAATAAATAAACATTAAAAAAAATTTTTTTTTTAAAGAACATGCAAACAAACCAAGACAAAACAAACCACTTTAAGTTTAAGGGGGTCTCTCCCCACCCTGCACTGGAGGCTGCCCATCTTTGGAGGCAGAAACAGGTGTAACTGACAAGTGACAGACTTGAATTCAGACTCCTGGGTTCTAATTCCAACTGTTTGATGTGACAGGTCACGTGACCCCTCTATGCCTCAGATTCTTCATCTATAAAACATGTAACACCTGCCTCATAGAGCTATTGTGAAATTAGATGGGAAAATCCAATGAGAACAAGAAGGCTGGAGCAGGGTGGGGTCTCTGCTCCTGTTCCTTCTCCACCTCTTCCTGGGCTGGGCTACCCCTTCCCTTTCTCCTCCAACTGCCTCACTCCCCACTCTGATTCTTTTCTAGAAGAATATAGTTGGGGAGTCCGTTTGAGAGAATGTCTAGATCTTACACTATGGAAAGAGAATGCAGGACAGTGAAAGGTCTACCAGAATCAGAAAGAGAATCTGGATTCTGATGCTAAATCCAAGGTCCAGAGCAAGCTCCTCAACCTCTTGGGCTGCAACCACAAAATAAGGGGTCTGAGTGGATCAGCTCAAGGACCTCTTGTCACCCCAACCCTCGGACAGTGCATGTATTCAGAGGCCCAGCCTTGGATTCATGTGATCTGGGGTCTGCCTAACAATTCACATCAAGAGTCATGAAAGGACCAACTAAAACCTTGGAACCAGCACCTGAGAGTGGAGGGTGAGGGGGCACAGGCCTCTCCCATTGGAATCTCTACATCCATGGTTCACAAACAGTGGGCACTCAAATCACCTGGGGGCTCACTGAAAATACATATTCCTGGACCTACCCCTAGAGATTCTGATTCTGTGGCTTTGGGATGTGCTTGTACAACCTGGCAGTTTCTGATGCCACAGTCAGGGCACCACATCCTGACAAGCATGATCTTTGTTTTTGTTTTTATTTATTTAAATTCAAGTTAGTTAACATAGTTTCAGGAGTAGAACCCAGTGATTCATCACTTACATGGGACACCCAGTTCCCATCCCAACAAGTGCCCTCCTTAATTAATGCCCATCACCCCTTTAGCCCATCCCCCTACCCACCTCCCCTCCAGCAGTCCTCAGTTTGTTCTCTGTATTTAAGAGTCTCTTATGGTTTGCCTCTGTTTTTATCTCATTTTTCCTTCCCTTCCTCTACGTTCATCTGTCGTGTTTCCCAAATTCCACATGAGCGAAATCATATTTGTCTCTGACTTATTTCACTCAGCATAATACACTCTAGTTTCATCCACCTTGTTGCAAATGGCAAGATTTCATGCTTTTTGATTGCTGAGTAGTTTTGATTGCTGAGTTCCGTTGTATATATATATACCACATCTTCTTTATCCATTCATCAGTCGATAGACATTTGGGTTCTTTCCAAAGCACACCTGTATCCCTTGGATAAATACCTAGTAGTGCAATTGCTGGGTCGTAGGATAGTTCGATTTTTAATTTTTTCTATTTTAATTTCCATACTGTTTTTCAGAGTGGCTGCAACAGTTTACATTCCCCGCAGCAGTGCAAAAGGGTTCCTCTTTCTCCACATCCTCACCAACATCTGTTGTTGCCCAAGGTGTTCATTTTAGCCATTCTGAAAGGTGTGAGGTGGTATCTCATTGTGGTTTTGATTTGTATTTCCCTGATGAGTGGTATTGAGCACTTTCTCATGTGTCTGTTAGTCATCTGGATGTCTTCTTTGGAAAAGTGTCTATTCGTGTCTTCTGCGCATCAAGCATGCTCTTAATAAAGGCTTCAACTATGTGTGATGGAAGGTAGCCCCACCCCCACCCCACATGGCTCTGCACTCACCTGCTGAATACCTTTGGCCATGTTACCTCCCTTCTCTGAACCTGTCTGCTCTTCTATAAAGTGTGGTTAATAACACCTCCTCTCAGGGAATGAGTTGTCACTTTTGAAGACAGGTTCCCTGGGCCATGAGTCTGCTCTTCCATATATATACTGAGGAGTCTCTTTGCGTATCAAAAGTAGATGCCAGGAGAGAGAGGAGTGATTGATTGATTGATTGAATGATTGATTGATTGATTCATTCAAGAGAACAAATCTACACCTTTATTTGCTTTTCAGTCAGTTTAAATCCTTGAGGGGTACCGCATCACACGGATTCTGTGGCCAATGGCTTTAGCATGAAGGTTACTTTGGAATTTGGCACGGACCATGCCATTGTTTCCATGAGCATGAGGTACCATTCCCCAGATTACTCTGGTTTTATTTGGTTTGCCACCAGGAGTGTTGTTGTTCTTTGCTTTGTACACATAAGCACCTCTCTTGCCTAGATAGAATTCAGTTTCATCTCGAGCGTAAACACCTTTTAAGAAGACATGTGTGATCCCTCTGGTTCCAGAGACCCCACTTACAGCCAGCAAAAAATGGCTGTGGACCACAGCCTTCCAGGAGCCCTGTTCCCAGAAGGCCTCCACAGGTTCCAAGATGGCAGAAAGAGAAAGGCCCAGGAGAGAGGGGATTTAAATAGGCAGGACTGTAGCATCTCAGCCCTCCAAATGTTCTTCCAAGGCTGGCTGATCCAGCCACACTTTAATTTTACAAAGTCCTGATCAGGTGACAGCAGGTGCCTCCCTAAGCCTGGGTGCATCTTTCACAGACACGGTCTTTGCTGTATGAACCCTACAAGCGTGGCATCTAGAGGCCGACCGAGGTTTGAATCCTAGCTCTGCCACTCAGCAGCTGTGTGACCTCAGCAATAACTTTCCCTTTACATTTACAGAATCAGGAAAATATGAACTCAACCGGTCGTGGTAAGGATAAACAAGGTGACCAATGCAGTGCGTGGGCAGAAGGTCTAATGCTATCAGACCATTACTGTCATTGTCAGATTGACAGACTCTGGACCTTCCTGGAAAAAGCATGAGCTGTGAGAAGAGGGGTAGAATCCTCACCAATTAGGCACTAACCTTATTTCTTTAAAAAAGAGCTTTATTGTCGTGTAACACACAGGCTACACCACTGACCCATTTTAGATGTATGACACAATGGCCACCACCCAATCCCTCCAGCACCCTGGCCACCCACGGCAGCCACTAATCTACTTCCCATTGCTCTAGATTCGCCCTTTCTGCACATTTCATATAAGTACAATTTTATTTCAAATATTTATTTGAGAAAGAGAGCATACACGCATGAGAGGGGGAGGGGAGGAGAGAGAGGGACAGAGGATCTGAAGCGGGCTCTGCACTGTCAGCACAGAGCCCGACATGAACTCACGAACCATGAGATCATGACCTGAGCCAAAGTGGGACGTTCAACCGACTGAGCCACCCAGGCACCCCTCATACAAATACAATTATATGTGGTCTTTTGTGATGGGGTTCTTTCATTTACCATGTTTTAAGTCTCATCCATGTTGCAGCATGTATGTACTTTGTTCCCTTCTGTGCCTGAATGATATTTCATTTTATGGCAAAATCTCATTTTATTTATCCATTCATCTGCGGATAAACATTTGGGTTGGAGCTGTTATGAATAATGCTGTGACAAACACTGCTATACAAAGTGCTATGAACATTCATGTTCACGCTTTTGTGTGGACATGTGTTTTTAGTTCTTGGGAGAGAGGGGAGTTGCTAAGTCAGAAAGACTCTGTGCTAAAACTTTTAGGAACTGCCAGACTGGGTTTCCAAGCAGCCACACCGTCTTACTTTCCATCAGCAGAGCCACAGGGTTCCGATTTCCCCGCATCCTCAACACGTTATCTTTTTTATTACAGGTGTCCCAGTGGGTGTGAATGGTAACCTTGCATTTTTATTAAATTCTACTATGTTTTTGTGAGTTTTTACAAATGTACTCGCAGCCTAATGTTAAAACTACGGAATAGTTTATAGAAGGAAAGTAAATGAAATATCCCCTCAAGGAAAGGTTTTAACAGAACAAAGATAGGGAGCTGCCCTCTGAAAGGTGAAACAGAACAGCCCCAGAGAGAGCGCATGGCACTGAAGAATGTGGCACACGGGGAGGTTGTACGTGGCACACTGGGAGGCTGTGTGTGGCACACGGGGAGGTTGTACGTGGCACACGGGGAGGCTGTGTGTGGCACACGGGGAGGTTGTACGTGGCACACGGGGAGGTTGTGTGTGGCACACTGGCAGGCTTATAGAAAAATGCTTCAGGCCTGCTTGTTCCCTCTTAATGTTCCATTCCCTTTAATTCACAAATGACTTTCTGGATCTGTAAAAAAAAAAAAAAACCAAACAGGCCCTTTTCCAACAGGGTGGCATTCCTGACAAAACTCTATATTCAAATGTCAGCTGACTAGGGCGCCTGGGTGGCTCAGTCGGTTAAGCATCCGACTCGGGCTCAGGTCATGATCTCGCGGTCCGTGAGTTCAAGCCCCGCGTCGGGCTCTGTGCTGACAGCTCGAAGCCTGGAGCCTGTTTCGGACCTCTGTCTCCCTCTCTCACTGACCCTCCCCCGTTCATGCTTGGTCTCTGTCTCAAAAATAAATAAACGTTAAAAAAATCTTGAAAATACAAACAAACAAACAAACAAATGTCAGCTGACAAACCGATTTGGGTTTTATTATTCTTTGCTCCTCCAGATAAGACCTACTACCCAACATTAATCTATCACACAAAATGTGGCTGCTGTTTGCCAACTGAAGAGCTAAAATAAATTCCCTATTTCTGTGCCTTGATGGGCCCTCTCAGGACGTGTCTAGGTGGTTCAGTGAGAGCCATTTTCACAGAATTACAGCTCTGGTTGCCTAGGTCATTACCAGTCTCCACCTTCAGGCAGAAGCACTTAGAGTGCCCCAGTCAGAGGAGTGCATCTGCTGTTTTTAGCTTGAAAGATAAGGACAAATAGTCCTTAACTTCTCAATGTCTGTCCCCTCAGGCCAAGTCGGCCAGTGGGAGGCTTACCACCCACAAACTCTGTAACCAGATACCCATGAGGAGAAGGTGTGTTAGTAAGTGACCTCAGGCATGCCCAAGGCAACAGTGAGGAGCAAACAGAAAAGGAGGAAGAAGAAAATGGGGGGGTGTGGGGGTGGGCGTGTAAACTAAAGAAGGAAGAAAATCCTGCCACTGGGAAAGAGCCTGGCTTTGCCAGCCCTCAAAGGCAGCTGTGTGTCACAGTCAACAGTGGTTTACCCTGTGGGCCAGACTGCCCTACAAGGAGCCACAGGCTCTGCAGACTTTGCAAGAAGTCTGCGGCACACATATGCCAAGCATGGTCTATAAATGGAAAAGTCTTATTCTGCAGTCTTCCAAATACACATAGATCTGGTGTGGATGATGAAATACTTCTCATTTGTAAATGCGTGAGTAATGATTTTTCTCATTGTCTATTGTTTTTCTAATCACTGGACAACTAGAGCACAACAATGTTCATGTTAAAGGGTGGCTTTGCTTTTGAAAGGTGTAAAAGCACCTTCACGTAGGAGTTCATACGTATATGTGTGTAAATATATTAATATATATAGATCCTAAATGTCCACTGATAGGGGACAGGAAAAATAAGTATGGTATAGCACAGGGGTCAGCAAACTATGGCCCAAGACCTGTCTTTGTAAATAGTCTTACTGGAACGCAGCCATTCAACTTGTTTGCATATTGTCTACATGCTGTGCAATAGTCGGGACAAAGGTTGTATGGCTCAGAAAGCTTAAAATATTTACTATTTGCCCCCACTGTTTGCGGACTCCTGGTATAGCACATCCTGAAACACACTGCAGCGTGCAGATGCATGCGAGTGAACAGGGAAGGAAGGTGGGGGGGGGGGGCGGAATCCCAAGCAGGCTCCACACTGTCAGCACAGAATCCACCGCATAGCTTGATCCCACGAACCATGAGATCATGACCTAAGCCGAAATCCAGAGTCAGACACTTAACCAGCTGAGCCACCCAGGTGCTCCCCACTGTAGCTACTTAAAAATAAAGTCAACACCAACTGCATATAAGAACAAGGAAAGACGTCCAGACACTGTCTCCTGAGGTGAGTGGGTCCCATTTGTTTGGGTTGCACCCAAGGACAGGAATTCCAGTGCTGGGGAAGCACAAGACCTGGGAGGGAAAACCGAACTCTGGGCACCGATGCCTGAGAGGGGCAGCCCCTACACCATCCGGCCCCAGTCCGTCCCCAACCTTGGAGAGGCCTGGCGGTCCCTCCACAGCTCCAGCCCCTGAAAGACTTCTCCATGTGTCCATCCCCTGGGGCCAAGGACTGTTGAGGGCTGTGGAGGGAACATCCCCTCTTCCCTCCCTGGTTCTGAAAAGGATAAACAGGGAAATAGTAAGGATGGAAGCTCACATATGACCATGGCTTTAGGTCACTGAGCCCCAGAATCCAGCAGACGTCCCCACTGAGGTAGAGCTGTGCCAGAAGGCCCGGGCCTCCCGAATGGCATGTTGACGCCCAGTGACGTGGAGGCAGCAGGCCCACGCGCATGAACTCCATCCCCACAGCAGGACACAGTAAATCCCGGACACGAACACACCCATGCTGTGGACCCTGACCCCTCCGAGGGCAGGGTGAGTGGGCATTTTTTCTGTAGCACACTAAGTGTGCAATCTTAGGCAATTTCTTCCCTTTCTATTCATGACACAGGGTAACCGTGAGGCTTAAAACTCTGCATACCAAGGCCTGAGCACAGCACCTCGCATCTAGCAATGCTAATATTTAGTAAATGTTATTGTCTTATGTTCCGATGGCAGTCCAGTTTTTATAGTAAGGGCATATTTTGCTCCTGTGACCGATGATAGAACACCTGCTCCGACTCCCTCCCAGTGGTTCTGACTGTTGACTGACAGGCAGGAAACCGCTATGAAAAGTGTAAATCCTGAGCCAAACTCTGAGTACTAAAAAAGTACTAATTAGTACACACTTTATATACAAACCATAGTCAGAGGAAAGTCAATAGCCTAAAATGCTTTTATAATTATGAAAGAAAGAAAGAAAGAAAGAAAGAAAGAAAGAAAGAAAGAAAGAAAGAAAGACTCTTAATTCAAAATGACCAACTGAGCACAAAAATTCATCTCCTATACCTCCCAAGCCCCCATGAAAATGATAGAAAAGCAGCAGAATAAAAGTGTTAAACACCAGGGTGCCTGGCTGGCTCAGTTGGTTAAGTGTCCGACTTCAGCTCAGGTCGTAATCTCAGTTTGTAAGTTCAAGCCCCGCATCGGGCTCTGTGCTGACAGCTCAGAACCTGGAGCCTGCTTTGGTTTCTGTGTCTCCCTCTCTCTCTGCCCCTCCCCCACCTGAACTCACTCTCTCTCTCTCTCTCTCTCTCAAAAATTAATATACATTAAAAAAAAAAAAAGTTAAACACCTACCACAAAGAGACTGGGAAAGGAGCATGTCTGACAAGAGACTTAAACACATTCTGGAAAACCACAGAGGGAGGTCTGCTGAGGCAGGCCCTACTCTCTCCTGTATTTAATGACTGAACTTCCATTCAATCAAACTCACAGAAGGTGCCCCGACTGTCCCTCCTATAGCCAGCTCCCTGGTTCCTGGTGAGCAAGGGCAAGAAAGCGAAAGGTGGCAGGCATCCCCTGGGCCGCTACCCAACACGAGTCCCAGTCCCTGGCCCTTCTACATAGGGGGTCCACAATCTCGTTTTCAAATTGGAAATCAGAAGGGAAAATGCAAAGTGATTTGCTCAAGTTCAGTGCAGCTGGGGGCCAAGCCCGGCTGGGACTGGGGCGTGCCCCACACCACCTACCCCATTCCCCACCCAAAGCCACCCACCACCAGCACATCTCTAAACCAAAGTATCAGAGCAGAATAAAAGCACGAGACGTCTTGCCCTTTTACAGCTGCTGAGTCAGCGGGGAAGTGGGACACCCAGGGAAAGGCCACACACAGAGCCCCTCAGGCCCCCTCTCTCCTTACAGAGCAGTGCTTTCCTCCCACTTCTTTCTGCAAAACTGGGGTCTGTTTTGAGAATATTTTTTGAGGTGCTGGGAGGATGACACATCCATTATCACTTACACTCTAGAATCCTCAGAACCTGCCCTGCCCCCTGCAGATGTCCTGCATCGTTGAGAAGCGGCCACCGCTCCATCCCACAAACAAAGAAAGGCAGAAGGAACAAGAGAAGTATACAATGGTTTAATAGAAACCACTCGATGACTGTAAATGATTCTATACAAAATAAACCTTGAAAACTGGTTACGAAGTCACACCCACCACAGGAGGTGATCAAACGCATTAGGTGAAGTTACCTAAAAGGTGTTTGCAAACTGTTTAGAATCAGAGCAGAGGCCTGCAGAATCTTTAGCTCTTCTGTCCACAATGTTTCTACCAAAGTTAGTTGGTTTACCGAAGCCACTTCTTCATCTTTCATATGAGAAACCTGGAAAGCATTTTAAAATTATTTTTTTCTTGCAGTAAAATATACATAAACATGAAAGTGACCATTCTGACCACTTTTCAGTGTATACTTCAATGGTACTAGGTACACTCACAATGTTATGTGAGCATCGCCACCACCCACCCCACAAGTTTTCCATCGTCTCTAACGGAAATTCTGTACCCTGTTAACACTAACTCCCCAGCCCCTGGTAACCTCTACTCTACTTTATGTAGACTCTGAATTTGCCCATTCTACATAACTCATATAAGTGGAATCACACAGTATGTGTCTTTTGTATTCTAGTTTATTTCACCTAGCATAAGGTCTTGAAGATTCATTAAAATTATCTTTCAATCCCAGTAATGTTTTCATTAAAATGAGTTGATTTCTCATTTAATTAAAACATTTGCTAAATAAAAATATTTTTTAAAAAAAGAGTACTTGAAAATTTATCCAATATAAACACAATGCTAACGGTCAAAAAAACCCCAGAAATTACACCAGTTTTCATCTATTTAAGCATCAAACAATGCCCGAATAAGGTGTAACAACAAGTACAAAATAGGTGACTTCTTAATCAAAACACTTCTTTAGCAGAAGAATGCGATATTCTAGAAGCATACCTTTTGAAGCACTGCATTGGTCTCCTCTATGAAATAATGGCATATTTCCCGGGCTATGTCCAAACTTCTCTTCTCATTTGTATCTGAAATGATGTCTCCAAGAAGTATTTTTTTCCAGCATGTACTAGAACCAAATTGTTCAGTAACATAATGTCAGCAGGCTCTCAAAAAGTAAAGAAGGCTTTTACACCTCAACACAACACACAAACTCTTCTCCTGTTTTTCTAGAAGCATAATAAAACTCACTAACCTCCCTAACCTCCCCCCACAGATTCCCTAACCTCCCCCCACATGCAGCTCCTGTGTTGAAGCAGACAAGGTATAGAAGCAAGAAGGAGGAACAAGCGAGAATAAGAATCGTGGCAACTGCCGCTCTTTTGAGGGCAGGCACTGAACTGTGTTGTCATCGCAATCCTGTGTCTGGCACGTAGTTAAGTGGAGTCATGTCCACCAGCCACGGAAACAGAGCAGATGACAGAACAGGAAGGTGAGTTCCAGCCAAAAGGACGAAGGACTAAGGAAAAAGGTAGAAGAATTTTCCTTCTCTTCAAGTGACTTTCCTAAACTATGGTAAACTGGACAGAACATGTTTCACAAAGTAAAATGCTCTCAAGATGGAAGGAGGAATCTACGATGAAGCCTTCCTGTACACACAGGTCATTCCCATTTTATAATCCAAATATATGTAGGAAAAGGGGTTGAGGGGGCAAGTGGGGTCAACTTTCTGCAGGCAGAGGAACATAAGTGCTTCAGAGTAAGCAAGAGGGAGCCACAGCAAGATCTGAACCAGAAGGCGGCAGAGCCAAAACTACATGCTAGAAAGCAGCACTAAGCAGAGAGGAAGAGAGTGGAGGAAGAAGATTCTGGATGCAGAGAATCTGAAGTGGAATGGCTTAGGAAGGGAAAAGTAAGGTGACAAGTGTCACATCAGAGTTGAAGTACACACAAGTCACTTAGAAATTCAGAACACCTGGCAACCCACACAGGGAATAAAGTCTTAAAGGTCTTGAGCTTTAGAGATTACAACTGAAACCTCAGGAGTAGCTAAGTTTTCAAGGAAAGTAGGAAGGATGGATGGATGGATGGATGGATGGAAGGAAGGAAGGAAGGAAGGAAGGAAGGAAGATATGCTATATGCTTTTCCATATATTCACTAGATGCTAGGCACAGTGTTTCATATAAAACAATCATCTAATTGAATCTTCACAATTACCTAGCAAAGAAAGCATTATTACCCCCACGTTAGACACAAAGAAACTGAGAATTGGGAACAGTAAAGAACCCACCCTAAGTGACAAAGCTCAGGAGAGGTAGAAACAGCATGCAAACACAGAGCCGGCAGAATCCCGGCCTTGGACTTCTTCTGCCACACCACTCCAGACCATCAGGAGTAAGTCAAAGGGAGGAAAAGCGGTCCAAGGGTGACCTTTGGGAAACAGCCTGTTGTTTTATTTAATTTGAGGTATGGGCCTAAGGACTTATACCTTTTTCCAAGAAGGACTTAAAGACCCTTAACATGAGCACACAGGAGATGAAACAGGTGAGATGAATGGACAGGAAAACAAGACAAAGGAATATTAAGGAAGAAGGAGAAGATACAACCAGGATACACTGCATGCCTTAAAATGCTACACATTTGAAGGAACCACAGACTGGCTTCTGAGTTTTCTAGCAAACAATAAAGAGAAAGAAACGTATCAGACACAGAATCCACAATGACTGTAAAATAAAAACACCCCATCTGCTGAGAATGAACACAACTCTTTCTGCTGTTGACACCGGGGAGTAAGTTTTCTTCCTGAGTCCCTGCAGAAAAAGAGGTAAGCCATATCTTAACAGCTGCCATTGAATGAGTACCAGCTACTTCGAGGCACAATGCTAAGGGTTATCTCTACGCATCAATTCATTTAGTCCTCCCAACTGCTCAAGGACCGGGTCACCATCTTCAGCAAGTCCTCTCTTCAAGTGGTTTCTCTCACCTCAGCTCTTGCCAAGTAGTGGACCTGGGCTGAAGGAGCTGCCTGGACCAGGCAACACGCAGCCATATAAGCGGACAGTCCTTTCCATGCTGGGGGAGGGACTGGCAGCCTGAAGGTAATGTTAAGGAGCCGAACCAGGACGTGTGTCTACACCGGGGGCTCCTCTACCTGTCTCCCCCATGGAAAGGCCTCTCCTTTAGCAGGGGTCTGGATCTGCCCCCGGGGAGGATATAGCTCCCCAAGAAGCGATTTGTCCCCAGGGGAAAACTCGGTACTCAAGAGGCTTCCCCATGAACAGTGACGATGCATTTTTTTAAAAATATTTCCTCTAAACAATGCAGGTCACCAGGGAAAAATACCGGAGAATAAAAAGTTCTCAGGGCCACGTACTCTGATTATGACTCCAAAACCAGAATTCCAGAAATGGCAAAAACTTAGAAGTGAAACACTCACCACACGGGCAAGTTCCATAAAGAATAAGCCACCCAGTACACAATGGCATATCTTCCTCCTCCCAGGCTGACTGTTTGAACTTAAGCTAAAAGAAGCCCCTGGGTTATGTCCAGGTTTAAGTACTGCTCATGACCGACACACGTGAAACTTACAATTCTTCAGCTTCCAGACATAACAACTTAAGCGCTGTGAGTAACCTCCAAGATGGTCCATCCCATCCAAATGTCAAATTTCTAAAGCATAAGAACAAACAATGACACACCTGTCATTTCAGCACCTCATGACACCGTGGCAATGGCTGAAGAGCCAAACATTTTCTGAAGGGGCTGAACATTATGTAACATTTTGTATGGCATCTTGGTCACAATAGTAAAAGAGAAAACTAAGTCCTCAAATACATAAGAAGAAAGCCAGAGTCAAAACAAAACAAAACAAAAAAACCCCACAAAACTCTTTCTTTAAAAAAAAAAAAAAAAGGTAAAAAACAACCTTCCAACAGATTGTGATAAGGAGCTGAGCCTGGCCAGAGCAAGAGGTCACATGCCACAGGCCCCAGAGATGAAAGGTGAAGAATGTGCATCACCCCGGGGCATCAGACAAATGGCAACCACCACAGCCAGACTGCTCTCACACTGCTACTGGATCATTTCAAACTTGGTTTCATTTACAGGAGAAAATCTGAAAGGAGAGCCTCGAACCCTGTGTATCCCACTTGGCGTGGAATCACCTAGCCGCCCCCGCTAGCCCTGCTCCCTGAATGCCTGCAGCACGCCGCAGGGTGACTGAGGACCAGCGAGGCCTGCGGCAGCCCGATGCCATCCCACCTGACCACGTGCTGAAGGCACGTCGGTCTCCCAACCGATATAAACAGGGCTTTCTTTTGGTTCGATCATTTAATACTTCAACTCTGTATCTTATATTCCCAAATAATCTTCTTGAAAAGTATCTTACACTCTCCTGTGCCCGCATCAAACACGATTTAGTACACATAGTAAATGCTCAGCAAATACCTACCTGTCAACTGGAACAAGTCAGGAGGTATCTCAGACCTACAGAAACCCTACCCTCCATTTTCTCATCAAAGTTTCCTGAAGGAGTAATTTTGAGAAACACTCACTCTATAAAGTCATGATCCTTTAAAATGGAAATCTTCTTGTACATCTGTTTATCTGTTGATGGAAGATATTTAACAAGTATATCTATATAAAATAAAAAGATCAGAATGAAATTTAGGGTGTCATTCGACAGACATGCACGCCTTCTAAAGTTATTCTACCTTCTCAACAATCAAGACATGTGTGAACAGTTTTACCTAATTCACATCGAAAAGCTCCAGTGGAGTCCAAGTCAATGAATCTTTATTTGGCCCCTGAAAAGCTACAAGAATTCCAGGGCAAGGGACCAAACATCCACAGTCTCAACGCATGTTCCCACTAAGCCAATGAACCCACAAAACCAGGTCGTTAGGACAGTGGCAGGATGCTGGGAAGCTACACTGACCAGAAACGCAGGAGCTGTACAAACATGAGGAATTGTTTGGAACATAAAGGTTTCAAGAGCCACAATTCAAAATTGGATATTTGTGATTGTGATCATAAGCAATAACATGCAAAAATTAAAGTTTTTTGGGGTAACAGGGTAATGCCTGATTTTTCTGTTTTTAAAATTTCTCTTTTGGGGTGTCTGGGTGGCTCAGTCAGTTAAGCGTCAGACTTCAGCACAGGTCATGATCTCGTGGTCTGTGAGTTCAAGCCCCGCACTGGGCTCTGTGCTGACAGCTCGGAGCCTGGAGCCTGGAGCCTGCTTTGGATTCTGTGTCTCCCTCTCTCTCTGCCCCTCCCCAGCTTGCTCGCTCTCTCACTCTCTCTCAAAAATAAACATTAAGAACATTTTTTTAATTTTCCCTTCATATTTGTATGCTTTTATTTTTTAATGTAAAAATAACTAAAATGTAAACTTTGTTCAAAACTGACAAATTAATATTTCATGGTCATCAATATTAAAGCTACTCTGATAACAGGAGGTTAATCTCAAAGCTAGTTTTCTAAAAGACCCAGCAAGGCCCAGTTTTTGCTTTTTTATTTCTATTTTGAGAAATAATATTATTATTCTGCCTACAGGATGGAGTTGTTTCACCTTGAACAAAAGTTTCCATTTCCATCAGAACTTGTTTTAAAACTATCCCAAATTATGCATTCAGTAAACCTCTGGCCATATTTCTTCATAGCCTAGAAAACTATTTCTCTGCTGCATCAAGAGAAGGGAAGAAATCAATTTTCTATGTACTGTTATTAATATTACATTTGGAATTTCCACAGCATAAATTTAATTGCTCAATTATTTCTTTTAAATAGTAATACCAATGATGACTAGTTAGCAGGCCTCAAAAAATAGAAATGAAATCAAGATTTCATCATGATATTAAACACCCCAAAATAAGGACTATGTAAAAGATTTATTCCTGTGATTACCACAGTGCCTCACGCAGTAGGTGCCTAAATAAATTTTTATGTTTTGCTCTCCAATCTATCCTGTATTTAGTGACAGTGACAATGTCTCAGTACAAACATTTCTATTTCTTCTCATCTTTTCAATATTATATTCATTTCCTCAGCGGTTTTCCTTTTCTTCTGTTCTACTGTCCGACCTAACCCAACACAACTTTTCTCAGTTCTTCCTATCCTCGATATCGATGAAGGCTTTGTTGTTTCACTGGCCCTATCTAAGGGAAGATAAATGGTATATATGTTAAGGTTTTGCCATTTTTACTAAAACTTAAAAAACCTATATCCCAAGATGGGGAGGAAAAAAGAGGTATATCATCTTAGTAAGAACAAAGTTGATTCCAACCTTCTGAGACATAAACACAAGCGTGAGGATTATGGATGGAAACGAATCCATACTCCAGGAGCAGTCGCTGATTATCATGAGGGCCATAGCAGATGAACACCTCTTCATGTTTCCTACAGCTTGAAGCTGTTCTAATTTCATAACAGCGAGTTTCCTCATTAAATGCTGCTTCTACCTAGAAAGGAAAATTGTTTAAGTTTTTTTAAAGCCAAGCATACAACTAAAAATATTAAGTTATTGTATTAATTTACGGCAGATGCAGCTTTCAAACACTCATCACTGAATTTAACCACCCATGGAAAAAGCCACACCTGCACCGAGGCCTCTTGTTTGCCTCCACGTCACCCCTCCGTAAGAGAGGGGGTCCTGCCCGAGGATTCTCGGGACGGCTGCACACATGACACCTGACAATGGACAGGTAAGATTGACAGCTGTTTACCAGTCACATATACAGCAATAAGGACACACCAGCCACACAGAGCTAACCGGGGGCTATACTCAGGAGCAGTGTGACCAGCAGGGGCCATGGGGAGCAGGATTTGGAGTAACGAGAGGTGACCCCCTGGCTCTCATGGGAAGATGTGATTGCTTGCTTGAATAGTTTCAAGGGCTGGCGGGAAGGTGAAACCCGTTAGGTTGAGGCCAGGTGGGGTGCGCTAGTCTAGCTGATGGGGCCACCACGGGGGGTGGGGTGCATATCCAGCGAGAGCCGGGGAAATCAGCCTAGCCTCTGGAGGGCCCTGTGAGACCCAAAGACATCAAGGCAGCACAAGAATTTCAGGTTTTACAATTCACAGCCTTCGAGCAGCAGGATATCGGTTGACACAATCACGTGGATTTTGTGACAATTCTGTTAGTTAATAGATGAGAAAGGAAAAGATGACCTACCTGCTCTCCACAATAAGGAGTGGGTACAGGCACGGAGGCCTCCATACTAAGCAGTAAGTCCCAGTGAGGGCAAGGACCAGCAACAGGCTGAAATTGCCAGCTTGCCGCACAACAGATGAGGGCTATGGTCTCGAGTTATGGGCCAAAAGCCAGCTGCAACTCTTTAGACCAAGGACCCGCCATCTTTTTTCCATAGAGGGCCAGAGGGCAAATATTTCAGGCTTTGCCAGAGGCCTGGGGCCACATGCCCACAGGCCGTAGTTTGTGATGCCCCTACACTTGGCTGTGAAATCACTGGTTTAGAGCACAAATGCACTAACAGCCCAATACAAATAAAGTCACGCCAATGAGGACTCAGTCCCTGTGTCCAGCATCCTATTACACCGCATGCCCCCAACATGATTTCACTGACATCAATCACAGACACACCCATCTAACCTCCACCTCCTTTGCTTAATACTGCCAGAAACGCATATTTCTACAAAAGAACAAGCAGACAGGCAAGGAGACTGCCTCAGCCTAAGAAAGCACAGTACAGGCCTCCCTGCGCTCTCCTCTCACTGGCATGTGGGCTAACCAGATGCCATCGATCTTCTCCATATGGGGTGGAGTATGAAGAGAACAGCATGGGCAAGGGCCCAGCCAGTGTATCTCAAGTGTACCCTGAGCAGGTTACAGGTAAGCTGACACGTGGCTACCTCTGCCCTCGAAGCCAGGCACTTAACCCCAGCAAGCCTACAAACATCATCATCTCCGTTATGTGCCACAGGGGAAAGGGCTGGGGACGAGATCTAGGACTACCTCCCAAAGAGGGTTTCTTTAATATTTCCCCAACTCCATTTCCCCCCAGATATCCATCCATTCAGTAAAGGTTTATCGAATGCCCACTAGGTGCCCGGTCCCGCAATGAGCACTGTGGTTACAGGGCAGAACAAGGCATAGTTCCCGTCCTCACACAGCTCACGGAGGGGGTCGTAAGTCAGTCAGTGATCGTGGCAAAGGTCAATGCTGACAGCAATGCCACTATATGTGAGAGGGAACAGGGCAGCAATCTGGACCTCAGCCCCCACGCTGGCAGGAGAAGGAGGACTCTGCACCAAAGGTGAGCATGGGGGGCTGCTGGTTAAGGTCATCCAGGGGACATAGCACTGAGCGCTGTGGGTGAAAACACAGCAAAAAAAAAAAAAAAAAAAGGGATGCCACGCAGGGAAAACGGGGCTGGGAGAAAGGACAGAAAATTAGCTGGTGGCAGGCAGGTTTACCTAACGCCAACAACACCTCTCTCTATGGTTTCTTTTTTTTTCTTTTTTTTTTTTTAAAGATTTTTTTTTTTTTTTCAACATTTGTTTATTTTTGGGACAGAGAGAGACAGAGCATGAACGGGGGAGGGGCAGAGAGAGAGGGAGACACAGAATCAGAAACAGGCTCCAGGCTCTGAGCCATCGGCCCAGAGCCCGACGTGGGGCTCGAACTCACAGACCGCGAGATCGTGACCTGGCTGAAGTCGGACGCTTAACCGACTGCGCCACCCAGGGGACCCTCTCTATGGTTTCAAAGTCACAGGTTCTACACGTCAGAATCCTTCCTGTCCGAACAGAACGTGCGCCCTCGTCAACTGCTCACCTGCACACGGGGGCTGTGGTTCAGCAGATCCAGGTACGGGGCGAGCGCACAGGTGTCTGGCTCCGCGGAAAAGCAGCGCCTCCGCCTGGGCTTCACATACACGGCCCTGGTGTTGACCGTACACCAGGCCCACAGGAGGGCACGGTAACTAAAGATGCTCCCGACGGCCTCGGAAAACAGAGGCTGCAGGGAAGAGAAAAAGCCTCTGGAGGAAGAAAAGAACTCTCGCACACGGGCTCTCTGCTCTTCGGCCTTTGCTCTCAAAGGTTTGGGAAAAAGATTCACCACTTCTGGCTCCAAGCAAACGGGGCAGGTGTAGGCCTTTGGTAAAATCTCTAGGTAAGGTTTCCAGACGGACTTGTCCCCAGCATGCTTTTCTGAAACCAGAAAGGTACACAGAGCCAGCAGAGGAGATGGAGGAGGCCGCCATCTGTTAAAATGAGAAGCCAAACATAATTTAAATTATTAAATTATTAAAAGGCAGATTAAAAGAATTACTTTTATTCAAAATATGGAAGGAGCTAGAGACACAGATATCCCAGTGGTGTTTTCTGCTCCCAGAGGAACTGTAGCCAAACTGTGACTACACTCGGAGTTTATTTGACGCACCCGACAGGGGGTCTCTTGCCTCCTCAAACTTTCCTCTCCAGATTGCACCCTGATATAAGTGCCCCAAAGAAATCACACTGATAAGCGACAACTGACTCACTAACCCAAAGTTCCAGCTTTGTTTTTAGGGATTCCTTTTTGTAAACAGCTTCTCTGCTTCCAACTTGGTTCTCCAGTTTTAAAGCTTTTGCTCCGTTTCACTTAATTCACTTGGCTAAGGGTATCAAGCGTGGTAGGGAAAAAAAATGGGTGGAAAGAATCTAGAGCCGCCCCATCCAATACAGTAACCACTGAGTTCTTATAGCTATTTCAGTTTTAGTGTTTTTAATTAAACGTACAATTTAAAATTCAATTCCTCAATCATGTAAGCCACGTATCAAGCACTCAATAGCCATATGTGGGTAATGGCCACCATACTAGACCAGGCAGAGCGAAACACCCATTTCTATCACTGCAAAGCTCTACTGCATGATACTAACCCAGACAGAAATTCAAGAAACTCATTGTATATTTGCTAACGTTTTAATTCCTAAATTTACCCACTCTATTACCAATTATACCTTGCAGTATTTTTATTTGTTACCAATAAAAAGATCTCATGTTGCATGAATGTATTTAGAAAAGTTTTCATTAATCTCACAGTCCAGATTCTACACTGCCAATTATCCTACTCAAAATTTCAGAATGATACAGAAAATGTTAATACAAAGAGTATCCTTGCTTCTACTCAGGTCAATAAAGATACATTTGCCCTCAGAAAAACATGTTGAGGAGATTAAAAGTCCAGAATTTACCCTGGATTAAGAAGCAACATAATCTTTCAACCCTCATAATTTAGAAACCCCTTCTGCTAAGGATCTTGCTCACTCTGTCCTCATAAAAGTCCCCCAAAACAAAGGCCCCCTATAACAAAAGCCAGAAAACAGTTCTCAGCTCCTTTTTTGGCCTTCTCTCTTCTCTGCTAAACAAAACTAACTCATAATGTCGACAGCTCTTCATAGTTGAAAGAGAATTCAACCATGTACAGTAAGGGTAAAAATAAGAGTAACATTTGTCAAGACCTACTACGATGGAGGAGAACAGGCTACGAGGAGTCAAGGTACTCAGAATGATTTACATCTATTCTTCCATTTTATCTTCATTTTCTGTAAGTAATAGGTCAGGATTCAAACCCACATCCAAGGCAGCCTATTAAAAACCTTAAAAACGCAGTTTAAAATGAATCAAGAACAAACTTCAGAGAACAAACATGTATGAGGTGTACGAAGGGGTGGTCCTAACGAACTAGGCCTTAGTTGACATATTTGCCGATGCTGTGGACTTGAGAGGATAAGCACGTGAACAGACAATCATGTGTGCGGTCACTTACTTAGCGATGTACGCCCCTAAGTAGCTTCTAATCACTGTGTCCGTGGTGAGCAGGCAACTCTCAGGCAACGAAATAATCACCTGTCCCTCCTTACCAAAAAGAAAGTAAAGTTTAGAACACCCACGCTTTGAGAAGGACCTGTGAGTACAAGTTCTGTGAAGTCCTTGAGTCCATGATCACCTCCTAAGAACCCAGCAAAACCCAACCACGGACACCAGAACCCACCGACGGTCTGGCTCCCACGTCCCTGGGTCAGCGGATACAGGTGAGACTGCTCCGATGGCAGGAACCGCAACCCAACAACAATCAAAGGTGACTCATTTGACTGACATCCACTAGCAGTCAGCCTTTCACCAGCGCATATGGAAACACTTTGACAACTCACATCGCATCGTTCCTTCACTTTCTTACACCAGGGAACAGTGCTAGCTGTGGGAAACGACAGAAACCATTCCATCTGGCGAGATGCGTGCATCCAGTGACTGCTCCCAGCAATGGCCTACTCTCCATACCACCTGTGCCAACTAGATAAAGGAAAGGCAGCCCGCCCGCACAAGGATCGCATTTTACTACCCACAAAAGTGTAGTTTGCATTTCCTCCCACTGAGACAGGAATACAGAAAGAAAAATTAAGATGTCAAGTAACAGACACCAGGAAGAAATAAAGCATTAAGAAGGCTGATGTTAATTAAGATCCTGGCTTTCAATATAACTGGCATCTAAGTTGGTTAAAAGTCTCAGCCAAAAATCTTCTGGGTTCAATTTCTGGTTTCAATATATGTAAATCGAGATCAAGTTGGACGGTCCCTAGAGTCCCCTCCTACTCCAACAGCCCACAATTTCAAAAAGCCACTTAATAAAATGCTCTGTATCTTGACTGGAATAAATCTCATCATCATCAACACTTAACAAACTAGACACTTAAAATCTGTGCATTTCACTATGTGTAAAATACATCCCTAATATTCAAAAAGTTTAACGAAAAGCCATATTTGAAAGCAGATGTGAAGCAACTGCCAATCATCATTTCAGAATCTAAACAAAGATGACCTATATTTACTGCTTTATACGTGAGGCGTATTTCTCCTCTGAAAATAGAGCACAGTCAATTATATGTTCTCTCAAAAAATACAAATACTGTGAGCTGCCTAAGTGGCTCAGTCAGTTAAGCATCCGACTCTTGACTTTGGCTCAGGTCATGGTCCCAGGGTTGTGAGATCAAGTCCCAAGTAGGGTTCCATCCTGGGCGTGGAACCTGCTTAGGATTCTCTCTCTCCCTCTCTCTCTGCCCCTCCCCCACTTGTTCTGTCTCTCAAAAAAATAAAAATATCGTACAACAATGTGACTGTACTTAATATTATTGAACCGTACACTTAAAAATGGCTAAAATGGTAAATTTTGTCATATGTATTTTACCACAATGTAAAACTTTTAAGTTAAAAAAAATAAAAGTACCATAGTAGAGTTATACATTAAATGGTACCACTCTTTAGGCCAAACATGTGTACACAGCTGGATTTTATCAGTAAGGAACTAAAAATAAATTAAGGGATTAACTTCTAGCCTTACAGAAAATCGTGCATTGGATGTCCTTTAAATAGAACAGAAAGAACTAAAATGGACCTGGGGGATCACCTATGTCATCTACCTTGTTTTCCAGGTGAGGAAACAAGCTGGGGGGCTAGGGGTTGGGGGCCTTGAGCTGAAGGCCACCCTGCACCCTAGGACCAGCTCCGAGGCTCTGCCCTCTGCTTCCTCAGGCGGCACTCATATACCACACACAACCTCTCAGATAAGTGTGGCTTCCTCCCCTGGCACATTTAAAATATGACCTGCGGGGCGCCTGGGTGGCGCAGTCGGTTAAGCGTCCGACTTCAGCCAGGTCACGATCTCGCGGTCCGTGAGTTCGAGCCCCGCGTCGGGCTCTGGGCGATGGCTCAGAGCCTGGAGCCTGTTTCCAATTCTGTGTCTCCCTCTCTCTCTGCCCCTCCCCCGTTCATGCTCTCTCTCTGTCCCAAAAATAAATAAACGTTGAAAAAAAAAATTTTTTTTAAATAAATAAATAAATAAAATAAAATATGACCTGCTTTATACAATTTTCTGTGGCAGAGATGGCTAGCTGCCAACCTAATGTGCCTTCTCCCCTCCTGCCATTAATGCAATCGTATCTGGAGGTGCCAGGGAAAGGACACGTCTCTCATCCCTCGAAGCCAGCCGGGGCTGTGCACCCAGTCACTGTGGATGCAATGGGGCTGGAATTTCCTTAAAAGAAGGAAGCCTGCCCTTCCTCACCCCCTGGCTCCATGCTGCTGCTCAAGCTCCAAGAGCTAGACCGTGGACCTGAGGGTGCAGGGCTTCCCCTAGGATGTGCACAGAGAGCTGGAAGGAGCCTGGGCCTCTAATGGCCTGGGACCACCACACGTGCCCAGGTCTGCCTATCCAGGCTTGCTTACTTGAGAGCAAAATAAACTTCCACTTTGTTTAAGCACTGTTACTTTGGGTTTGTCTCTTATATGCAGCAAACTTAATCCTGACACAATTATATTCAAACCTATTATTAGGTAAAAAATGGCTGTGTGTCTGAAGTATCTTTAATTCACTTGATCTAAACCACAAAAACAAAGCAGCAAAATCTATACTAGGCGTCAAGGAAAAGAGAAATTCTTACTTGCAAGGATGTTTTGCTCATCAGCCCTCTTCCTGTACCTAAGACACAAAAAGAAAAAAAAGGGTAAATCCTATGATATCTTCAAGATCTCAGGGATATCATTTTGAATAAAAAAAATGCAATCGAACTTCAAAATTACATAAAGCTGAAGCTGGGCACCTCTCATCCTTTGGCTCCCAGGGGAGAGAGAGGATCAAGAAGCTGTTCTGGGAAATGTCCTGACCTCCTTTTGCATTTATAATCCTTGACGAGCAAAGAGTCAAGACCTAAAAATAATCGACTTTACACACATCTGCTGAGGTGTCTCTTACAGGACCCTCTGAACTGGACCCTCTCTCCGGGGACCTACCAGCCGTGCTGGGGGCCCACTCTTGATGCCCACCCAAGCTGAGAGGCTGGACCCTCAACCACTTTCACCCACTACCAGCACCAGCTTTCCAGCGATGATCTTGAGACCTCTTTGACTGGCTGGCCAGTAAAACCCACTCAGGTCCCACAAAGACTGCAGACGACACCCTCCCCTCCCCGACCACGAAAACCATTAGACTCTCCTTGACCAGGTGAGCTCAGCAGGTGCAATCCAGGACCAGCTCCTCCCTGTGAACCAAGGCCTTGGCCAGAGCAGTCACAGCAAGTAATCTCACCAGCTGCACTGTCAACAGCACCAACACCCAGAAATTAACCCTTCCAAGCCAAAGGCTGCCTTCCCGTAACAGTCAGACAGCAGCTTTTCTGGCAGGCCTAGGTACACTGTGACCTATAATTATTATGAGGTCCAGAACGTTCATCTTTTCAAATTCATACTTCCTCATCTTTTTCTCTCCACTCGGAGGGACTATAATTCGGCAAAGGTCAATCCCTGCAGGACTACTAGGAGCTCCTACTTCATGGATGGATCTTCTTCCTCAAGTCCTGGATCAGGGGTCTGCCAAGTCTGATCACCCCACCCAGAAGCATACTGTCTGTTCGGTATTTGGTTTTAAGAACTTATTTAAATATCTTCTGTATGTCCCACAGCAGAGTTAATCACCCCTGTGGGCCAGAACCCTTCCTGGAACCAATTACTAATGGGAGGATTTTTTTTCTACAAGGTCATCCTTTAAAAGACCCGCATACTAATCTAAGTGGAAATTTCTCTTCAAATATATATACGAACAGAACCTGGCATATGAAATAAATCTGGGAGATACTTCGCCTGTATTTCTACAACATAGTGTTCAATAGCAGAAAACAAATCACAGAAACCTGCACTTACTAAGGCAAGGTAGGAGGTGGCCATTAGGATCTTATAAAAGTAAAGCTTATTACAGACTTCCCAGCACCTTAAAATTTCTGCAATCATAAATCTAACTGGGAGACCCAGATTGGCCAGTGCTTTTGGTGGCAAAAGGAAATAGTAGGGTCAGTACTCAAATCAGGTGAGAGTCTAAAGACTGAATCCTGCTTGCAACTGAGGAGTCTTGCCTTGCCCCTCCACAAACCAAGATTAAGTCCCCAGAATTTCGTACACTTGGACAGACTCCCACAAATGTTCCCTCCCATCAGATTAAGAGCTAAAAATATATAAAGCATTTAGAGAAGATATGTTGAAATCCCAACCCACAATGTGAGGACGTCAGGAAGTGTGGCCTTCGATAAGTGATTAGGTCATACGGATGGAGTCCTCATGAATGGGACTTGGTGCCTATGGCAGCAGTAGGAAGAGACCAGAAAGCTTGTCTAGCTCCCTGCTGTCCAACACGTGAGGGCCCAGCACGAAGATGGCAATTTGTAAACCCGGAATCAGTCCTCACCAGACACTCAATCTGCCCATGCCATGATCTTGGACTTCCCAGCCCCAGAACTGTGAGAACGAAATTGTTATTTAAGCTACCCAGTCTATGGTAATTTGCTACAGCAGCCCAAACTGACTAAGACAGAAGGTTCTTTGCCCCTAGAAATGTAAGTAGTGGGCTCTGATCATTACCAAACCGTTTTGCTTTAGCTTCTCTGTGACCACGAATCTGGAGGTGGGCCCAGAGACAGTTGTTCCCACTAAAAACGGTAACTCTTTACTGCTCTAAATTATAGACAGATTACTTATTTTCAGGCATCCCATTTAAGCATATGCCAATCCCTGCTTGGTAATTTTAATCCTATCCTTCTTAAGGCAAAGAGACATCTGAGGCATAGACAGGCCAAAGGCACAAGTCCATGCCTGACACTATGTCCTCTTGATCATCTTGTGAAGAACTCCATCCAGTCAAATCTAAGAGCATGGCTTTTACTATTTTTTGTGCTTGACACACAAAAAACAGAAAGTTCAACATTCCGTTAGAGCCTGACAAAAAAGGTTTACCGTCTTAAATAGGAGTAGTCCTAACAGATAATGGCAAGTATTTTAGCCCAAAGTCACCATGTGTAACTGACGCACAGGGAATAACTACACACATCACCTCATTCAACCAGGCCCACACGTGGTCAATTATTTATCTTGGTGATGTATAAGGAAGTTAATCCGCTCAAAGTTAAATTATGTAATGGCTACTTAATCATCTCAGTGGCCAAAAGGAGCACTCAAGAGGCATACGATTTAATTTTCTGTAAGGTAAGTGTGCTGTACCTGCCCTGACGGCACAGCAGTCTCTATCCTACACCAGACCGAGAATCCTTCCGAAAAGCATCTTGGTCCTCTCCACGGATACCTCAAGCCCACTTCTGGATGGAATTGGTGGTATGCAGGCACACACCCAGAGCAAGCTGCCAACTTCTATGAGAGAATGTTCCAGAAGAAAATGCTAATCCAAACTCCACATCAAGCTCCTGAACTTCAGAAAATTACGTTAATTGGCCTCTGCTTAGGTGACTGTTAAAGCTACGGCCACACAGAAGGCACACAGAGGGCTCCTCCTCTAACACTTGGGGACCACAGCCACAAGCCAGCTGAGGCCTTCCTAAGGACTCCTCTCCTCGAGCCACACCACCAGAGAATGAGCACCTCCACTGGTTGTTTGGAACCTCCTTCTCTTAGAAAACTGTTTTGACTCACCTGAGCTATGGAATAATCCCATCAGCCTGCATGGCTTGAAAAATCCCATGAAACCACCATAAGCATGATGATAAGGACACCAGGTACATTACATAAATGTCTTCCCTATGAAGACCCAGCAAAGACATTGCCTTCAGGTCTCTTCCAGGAATACCTGCACTTCTGCCATGTAACCGATTTAATTTTCCTTACAGAACACAAAGACTCAGGTGTTGATCATATAAAGTGTCTGGCCACTGGAAAGACAAGTCAAATTTGTGGCTCACCTCCCAGGTGTACAATAAGATTTTAGAATCAGGGCTTTTATGTATTATTCTTATCCCTGCCTTCACCTTATTTTTCTATGCTCATTTTCCTTTTATAATTTTTGATATTATTTCACCATTGGGAACTTCTCCCCATAAGCCACTTCAACTTATTTTTAAAAGAAGGCGAAGGATAAATAAATATGACAGCTACAAAGTAGGAAGCCTGACACACAACAGAAGATGTGCTCCCAGAGAGAATACAGACCACCTTTTTTTTTTTTTAATTTTTTTTTTTTTCTCAACGTTTTTATTTATTTATTTTTGGGACAGAGAGAGACAGAGAATGAACGGGGGAGGGGCAGAGAGAGAGGGAGACACAGAATTGGAAACAGGCTCCAGGCTCCGAGCCATCAACCCAGAGCCCGATGCGGGGCTCGAACCCACGGACCGCGAAATCGTGACCTGGCTGAAGTCGGACGCTTAACCGACTGCGCCACCCAGGCGCCCCCAGACCACCTTTAAGAACTACACGTGTTTTCCTATCACCTGGGCCCACACGTCTCTCATGTGAAAAAAGTCATGAGATTTGAATAACAGGCCTTACCTGGAAAACAAGCAGGTATTAAGTTTGTATCTTCAAACTTTCTATCTTTCAGCCACTTCTTAAGCTCTATAAATTCAGGCTTGTAGCTCTCATTCACTAATCAAGAGAGAAAAGAAAAAATGGAGAATAAGATCAATATGTAATCAGATCACCATTTAAGAAGTAATGGTCTCACACAGTCCTATTATAAAAGAGAATAAATTTTAAAATATGACTAAATAACGTGAACTAGAAAAGAAAAACCATGGTCACCTCAAAGATTCAGGAAAAACATTTGATAAAATCTAACATTCCTTCCTGTAAATAATGCCAACAAGGCAAAGATAAAATTTCCTGAATCTGATGAAGACTATCTAACAAAAAACCTACACACCTGATGAAAAATCATTGAAACAGAAAGCAGAAAGGTTGTTGCTAGGGGCTAGGGAAGAGTGAAGAATGAGGAGTTACTGCTTAATGGGTATAGACTTTCAGTTCTACAAGATGAAAAGACTTCTGGAGATTCATCACACAACAATATGAATGTACTTAACATTCCTGGAGTATACTTAAAAATGGTTACAATGGTAAATTTTAAGTATGTGTATTTTATCACAATTAAAAATAATTTTTTAAAAGATCTCAAGTCAGTAACATGAATAAATGGAGAAATATACCTTGTTTATGGATTAGAAGACTCAACATTGTTAAAATGTCAAATTCTCCCCAAAGTGATCTATAGATCCAATATGATCCAATCAAAATTCAAGCAGACATTTTGTATAAATTGACAAAATGATTCCAAAAGCCATATGAAAATGCAAAGGACCTACAATAGTCAAAAACACTTTGAAATACTGATTTCAAAACTTATTATAAGCTATAGTAACCAAGATTGTGTAATACTGTCATCAAGCCTAATAAAGAAATCAATGAACAGAAAAGAAAATCCAAAAACAGACTCACAAATATACGAAGAGATGATTTTTTACAAAGGTTTGCGCAAAAGCAATTCAGTGGAAAAGGACAGTTTTCTCAATAAATGTTGCTGAAACAACTGGATCTACATAAGCAAAAAAGGATGCACTTATTCCTGTCTTGCACCATCTATAAAAATTAACTCAAAATTAATCACAGACTTAAATATAAAGCCTGAAACGACAAAACTACTACTAGAAAACATACTAGAAAATCTTTGCAACCCAGGGTTATACGAATTTCTTAGGTACACCGCCAAAAGGAAGATCCCTAAAACAACAAATTGATAAAGAGGACTTTATTAAAATTTTAAATTTCTGTTCCTCAAAAGAAAGACACTGTTAAAAGCATGTAAAGAAATGCCACAGAATAATTGAAAACATTTGCACAACACCTATCTGATCAAAGACTTGTATCCAGAATATCTAAAGAACTCTCAGTAGTCAAGAAAAAGAAAACATTTTTTCCAAAGAAGACATCCAGATGGCCAACATACACATGAGAAGATGCTCAACATCACTCATCATCAGGGAAATGCAAATCAATACCACAATGAGATATTACCTCACACCTGTGATTTTAGAATGGCTAAAATCAAAAGCACAATAAACAAAACAAGTATGAGTGAGTATGTGGAGAAAAAGGAACACTTATGCACTGTTGGTAGGAATGTTAACTGGTGCAGCCACTGACAAAGACAGTAAGAAGCTTCCTCAAAAATTTTTTAAAAATAGGATTACCATATGACTCAGTAATTCCACTACTGGGTATTTACCCAAAGAATACAAAAACACTAATTCCAAAAGATATGTGCACCCCTGTGTTTACTGCAGCCTTATTTACAATAGCCAAATTATGAAAGCAGCTCGAGTGGCCACTGACAAGATGAATGGATAAAGAAGAGGTGGTACACACACACACACACACACACACACACACACACACTGCAATACTACTCGACCAAAAAAAAAAAAAAGAATGAAATCTTGCTATTTACAACAAAATGGATGGATCTAGAGAGTATAATGCTAAGTGAAATAAGTCATTCAGAGAAAGACAAATACCGTATGATTCCACTCATACATGGAATTTAAGAAATAAAGAAAAAAAAAGAGATAAGAAAACAGACTCTTAAATATAGAGAACAAACGATGGTTATAGAGGGGAGGTGGGCGGGGGGGGAGGGGAAATAGTTGATGGGGATTAAGAGTGCACTTATGGGGGCGCCTGGGTGGCGCAGTCGGTTAAGCGTCCGACTTCAGCCAGGTCACGATCTCGCGGTCCGGGAGTTCGAGCCCCGCGTCAGGCTCTGGGCTGATGGCTCAGAGCCTGGAGCCTGTTTCCGATTCTGTGTCTCCCTCTCTCTCTGCCCCTCCCCCGTTCATGCTCTGTCTCTCTCTGTCCCAAAAATAAATAAACGTTGAAAAAAAAATTTAAAAAAAAAAAAAAAAAAAAAAAAAGAGTGCACTTATGATGAACACTGAGTAATGTACAGAACTGTGCAATCACTGTATTGTACACGTGAAACTAGTATAATACTCTACATTAGTTGTACTGGAATTTTAAAAATTAAATAAGCTATAAATAAATAAAAATTATCATTTTCAGCTCAAAAAACAATAAAAGAATAATAGTGCAAAAAGATAGATAGAAGAGAATTTACTAACACAGTGTCGTAAAAAATCAAGGTGTAGAAATCAACAGCCATCACAAGTACAAATAAGAGCCAGACAGAAGATGTAATGGAAGAGAATGCCTTTCTTACCATAACCAGAAAACAAAATAAAAAAAGAAGATGAAAAAGAAAACAACCTAATAAAAACATGGGCAAAAGATCTAAACAGTTTACCAAAGAATGCCTATGTAAATAGCAAATAAGCTCACCAGTCATTAGGAAAATACACATCAAAACTACAATATGACAGCACTTCTACCCATTAGGACGACTATAATCAAAAAGACAGTAAGAAGTGTCGGCAAAAATGTGGAGCAACTGGAACTCTCACTAACTGCTGGTGGAAATTATACCACCACACTGAAAAACTGCTTGACAGTTTCTTTTTCTTTAAAAGCTGAACATATATCTATCATATGATCCAGTCTTTCTACTCCTAGGTATTGACCCAAGAGAAGAGAAATCATGTGTCCATGAAAAAGCAAAGACTGTACACAAATGTTCATTAACAGCTTTATTTTTAACAGGCAAAAAAAAAAAAAAAGGAAAAAAAAATGAAAACAATCCAAATGTACATCAAGAAGACAAACAAGTCATGCAATGTATTCAGCAATAAAAAACAATAAATATTGATAAACACAATTATCTCAAAATAACTATGCTAAGTTAAAGAAGCCAAATACTATATATTATTATATGACATACTATATGGTTATATGGAAATATAAAATGCAAATAAATCAATAGTGACTGAAAGCAGATCAGTGGTGGCCTGGATGGGGGCTGTTGTTAAAGAGGGGCAAAACGAAAGGATTACAAGGGGAAATGAGGAAACTTCTTGAGATGGATGGATACGTTCATTATCTTGATATGCAGCATTCACTATATGTCAATTATACCTCAATAAAACTTTTCTAAAAACACCATCCAAAATATAAGGCTTCCAAAATATGTTACCATAAACTAGAGAATAGATTTTACAGTAAGAGCATTTAATCAGTGAGCATTTAATGAGCAACTACTATATACAGAGCACTATGTTAGAAACAGTGGGGAATGTTCAACATGTTCTTCAACCTCAAGAGTTGACATCTTAGTTGGGAAATAAGACCTCCATGAGAAACAACTAAAAAACCAGTAAGTAGGTCTTTAAGAATAACACCCAATAAGCATCTTGGCAAAGGGTGACATTAGTAAAAAGTGAAAATGGCATTGCCAAAAAAATAAGACCTCAGCTCAGTCTTAAAGGCTGGAGAAAAGCTGAATAAGCAAGGAGAAGGAAAACAGCTGTTCTAGACTGAAGAAGGATTCAGAGGAACGACAGAGGCAGACATATGTGGGGTGTGTCCAGGGAGCGGCGAGTGGAGAACATACTTCTGGTACATGCAATAGCAGGGTGAAGCCCCCTCGTAAGGAAGGTAATGTTAGGCAGGAGGAGTTCATCTATCATGCAAAACGGAACGAGGATCCCTGGAAGCTTTTAAACCAAAAAGGCAACATGAGAATAGTCCCTTAGGAAAGTCAGACTGAGAGTAACAAATGGAAAAATAAGCAGGGAAGAAAAACAAGGGTGTAGATAATCCAGCAAAGAACAAGCTGAAATCATCTTTCCGTAGTAGAAGGGAGAGGGGGAAGCTACCTAGCAAAAACTAGACAAGATTTAGTAGGACACTAGCTAGAGAGAAAGCAAAGAAAGAAATTGGAAAAGATTGCCTAAGATGGTGCTGACAGGCTTGGGATCAAGTAGGAAAAGTTTTATTAATTTTTATCAAAAGTAACAACTGCATTTGTTGGCCAAGCAGTTCCACATACAATGTCTTGCTCAGACTCAGTTATGCTGAATCTGAAATGATGAATTTACATCCAAACGCTGATATTCTACAGGTAGCTATAGGTCAAGAGAAAGGTCAGGACTGGAAACAGAAACCTGGAGTCATTCCCAGAGAAGACACAGGTGAAGCAATGAGAAATACACTGACATTCCCACAAGAGTTTAAAAGAACATAATGGGGGGCGCCTGGGTGGCGCAGTCGGTTAAGCGTCCAACTTCAGCCAGGTCCCGATCTCGCGGTCCGTGAGTTCGAGCCCCGCGTCGGGCTCTGGGCTGATGGCTCAGAGCCTGGAGCCTGTTTCCGATTCTGTGTCTCCCTCTCTCTGCCCCTCCCCTGTTCATGCTCTGTCTCTCACTGTCCCAAAAATAAATAAACGTTGAAAAAAAAAAAAAATTAAAAAAAAAAAAAAAAAAAAAAACATAATGGTATTCCTAAAAAGAGTATTAATATTCTCTTTGAACATTGCCCATGGGCCTCTGAGAAAAGCTACATGTGTCTGTTAATACCAATCAACAAAAGATTCCTTTTCTTCACCACTGGCACCAAAAGATCAAAACTGTACCTCCTCTTGATACAGAACTTCTGAAGAGTTTCCGTCTTCTGATCCGGCTTGTTCTTCCTCTTCCCATCTTCATATCAAAACTGCAGTTTCTGTTCAGGTGCCCAATCTAATATAAAAGCTTTTTCTTTGCCTTTCTTTCCAGTTGTATAATAAGCACTGTTCTTTGTACCTACAAGGATTTGAATACACAAGCTTATATTATTTGCTAAACCATTTCTCTAGTGTTTTTGTACACAAACCGTTTATACTGTAAGCTAAATCATCATTCCTTATGCAGTAAGGGACTGCCCATTATACTGCTCCCTCTGAAACAGTTTTATGTTAAGGTCCTACTAAATGCTGATGAATCGTCAAAATCCTCAACTATTTCACCACTGTGTGCTTTGGTGACTTATGTATCTCAATTCAAATCAACATTTACTAAGCACCAACCTAACATACTTGGAAAAAACAATGGCCATAAAGCTTCTATAAGCTAAGTCTTAGAGGAAAAAAGAAAACATTCTGGGATGCCTGAGTGGCTCACTTGGTTGAGTCTGACCCTTGATTTCAGCTTAGGTCATAATCTCACAATTCATGAGCCCCGCTGCGCTGACAGCAAAGAGCCTCCTTGGGACTCTCTCCCCCTCTCTCTCTACTCCTTCCCCACTCGCACACACATGCTCCCTCTCTCTAAGCAGTTTGTTTTTCTTTAAATGCTCTTTCAATGTGAAGTAATTTGTTCTTAGAACTAGGATCCTGAAATCAATAGAAGTAAATGGGAGTTTGCAACAAATTACAGAGGAAATGACCACCAAGAAGGCAGACCAAACAAAGAAATGATCGTGAAATCTACACTGACTATTGGAATATTACTCAGCACTCAAAAAGAATGAAATCTTGGAGCACCTGGGTGGCTCAGCTGGTTAAGCATCCGACCTCAGCTCAGGTCATGATCTCACAGTCTGTGGGTTCTAGCCCCACATCAGGCTGTGCTGACAGCTCAGAGTCTGGAGCCTGCTTTGGATTCTGTGTCTCCATTATTCTCCGCCTCTCCCCTGCTCACACTCTGTCTCTGTCTCTCTCGCTCTCTCAAAAATAAATAAATGTTAAAAAAAATTTTTTTTTTTTAAAGAATGAAGTCTTGCCAATTGCAACAATGATTTCCATATGTGGAATTTTTTTGTTTATTTATTTTTGAGAAAGGGGGAGAGGGGTGGAGTGAGAGAGGGAGACACGGAATCCCAAGCAGGGTCCAGGCTCTGAGCTGTCAACACAGACCCGACCCAAGGCTCAAACTCAAGAACCCTGAGATCATGACCTAAGGTGAGGTGTGATGCTTAACCAACTGAGCCAGTTAGGTGCCCCAACATATGTGGAATTTAAGAAAGCAGATGGGGACACCTGCGCAGCTCAGTTAAGAGTCTAACTTCAGCTCAGGTCATGATCTCCTGGCTCATGGGTTCGATCCCCGCATCAGGCTATGTACTGACAGCTCAGACACTGGAACCTGCTTCGGAGTCTGTGTCTCCCTCTCTCTCTGCCCCTCCCCTGCTTGCATTCTGTCTCTCTCTCTATGTCTCTCAAAAATAAATAAACATTTAAAAAAATTTTTTAATAAAAAGAAACAAAGCAGTGAACATCGGGGGAGGGAGGGAAAACACAGGATAATAACAGAGAGGGAAGCAAACCATAAGAGATTCTTAAAGACAGAGAACAAACTGAGGGTTGGTGGAGGGGAGGAGGACAGCGGGATGAGCTAAATGGGTGATAAGCATTAAGGAGGGAACTTGTTGGGTGTTACATGTAAGTGTATCATTAAATTATTAATCATTAAATTCTCCTGAAACCAGTACACTATATGTTAATTAACGTGAATTTAAATTTTTAAAAATGGTATTTTCCTGCTAAAAAATGACCACTGCAGTTTCTACATGGTACTTCTTTGGAAGCATAAAAAATGAAATCCATTAAGCACACCAGCATGATACAGACAATGGAGTGGAGTATTATGCAGCCATTAATAAGAGGAAGGTATGCACTGTGTTCAAGATACATTAAGTGAAAAAAATAAAGTTGCAGAACATTCAATGATCCCATTGGGGTTGGCTTCTGACGCATCCTGTACGTTTATAAAACAAGAGGATTTAAGGAAGGTTATTCAAAAGACGTGCCCGGGCAGGGGGCCTTTTACTAGTACTTTGGCAGCCTCCTGTTCTCTGCCTTACATATGTCTCAACACATAAGTGACACAACAGGAATATTCCTTAGGGGCGGGCATATGTATGCAGCGTAACCACAGGACTGCTTTTAAACTCTTCGACTCATAAACACCGGACGGAAACGAGGAAGAAGTACTGGCGCTAATGGCGACCCCACCCCCGCGGGGGAAGGCTCGCCGCTCTACCCAAAGTCCCGAGGCCAACCGCGGCCCGTCCCCTCCGGTGCCCAGCGCTCCGCCCGCACCCGGACGCCGGGTGACAGCGCGACGAACGCCACGGGCCTCGCTCCCACAGGCACGGACTCGCACGGGAGGCCCGGTCTCGGGCCCGGCGGTACGAACTCCCGGCCGCAGGCTCCCGCGCACCCCCAGCGCGACTCGACCGCGGTTGAAGGGGCTACACCCGCTGAGGGATGGCCAGGTGACGGGGGTGACGGCCGTCGCAGCGTAACGCCAGGCCTGGTGGGGGTCTGCGAGCTGAGCTGTTCTCTTCACCCCGAACAGTGAAAACATACGGAGAGCTCCAGCGCTCCCCGATCCCGGGACCGGGACCCCGGGTTCACCGCTTTCCGTCTCCCCGTCGTCCTTCCGGCTCACCTCGCGGCGGCGGCGCCGGGCACACCGCACGAGGAAACCAAAATCAGCGCCCCAGGGAAACGTGGGTTAAGGCAAGAGCCCAGCGTCACACGGAGAGGTCGAGCTGCCACGCCCGCTTCGAGTCCTGACCAACCCAAGTCCTCAGGCGACCCGCGGAGGTCTAGCGGTGCTGTAGCCCCCGCCTCCTGGCGTGCGCCGGCGCCTGCGCCTTCGTGTGCGCGTGCGCCCAGGTTCCCGGAAACGCCACGGCCGTACCCCCTCCCCCCCCCCCCACGCCGCGCCGGGGTCAGGGGTAAGAAAACCCAGCGGTTCCCCGGCAGGGAAGCTGAGCTCCATACAGCTGGCCTGCGGAGTCCTTCCTTCCTTAATAGAGGGGACGAGCCTCCTCCGGCGTGCGTCCCGACCCGGCCCCTAAAGCCGCCAAGCCCCGCCTGGTCCCTCCATCCACCGACTCGGGCCGAGGTGGCGTCCTAGCAGACAGCGTCAGGCCCTACCTGCCAACCTTTGCCTTGACCCCGCCCCGCCCTTCCCTTCCCTGGCCGACCCGGCCTCGCCCCTTTACTCGGTTAGTCCCGCCCCACTTCACGTTCTTTAGAGTAGCTCTCCCGGTACCATCTTTACCGAAGTTCAAATCCTTCCTGGATATGGAGCTCAATTTCTGCCTCCTCCCCCGCCTTGATTGCCATCTATGCTTAGTGACTTGCTTCCAGAGAGTACATTGTGGAAAGGGGAGAATATTAACTACAGTGGAGAAACCTGGCTGATACTCCCTGGTCACGTGATGAGGATTAATAGTAATCAGTTGATGTTGGGTTCACCATATGTAAGAAAGGTAGTTCATCTCTGGTATTCCTCCCGAAACCTCATAACCCCAGTTCTTCCTTGCGGAAAATACTAGACAAACCCAAAAGCACCCGACCATGTACATTGACAAAAGCTGTCAAGTTCGTGTAAAACAAGTGAACTCTGAGAGTCTCTCATTAGGCGGAGAAAATTAAGGAGACATGACAGTTACATGTAATGCGGTATTCTGGAGGGCATCCCGGAAAGGAAAAAGGGTTCTAAGGGGAAAGCTAGTAAAATCCAAATAAAGCACGGAGCTTAGTCAATACTACTGTTCCATGTTGCTTCCTTGTGACCATTAATAGTAAGATTCTAATAATAGAATTCGATGAGGAGTATATGGAAGTTCTCTAGTACATTTGCCACTTGTCAGCAAATCCATTCTAAAATTACGTTTATTGAAAAGTAAAAGGGGGACTGCAAAACGTCGGTTCAGATTTGAATCTGTGATTCATGCCGTCATCAAGGATCAAGGCTCTTTCTAATTTTCACCTGTAGTTTGCTTCCTCATGGTGTCAAGACAGTTTTTCTGCAGCTCCAGCATCACGATCTCACACAAATGCATTCAAGACAGGAAGAAAAGGATCACATGAAACAAGTATTTTCCTTTCATGAGGGAGGAAAAAAAATGTCTACTACCTTTTTCTAGATGGGAATTGACAAAGATGCTCCCCTTCAGCAAACTCAAGCCAGGCTGCTCTGAGGCTGCTTCTCAACTAGGCCTCAACCCTGGCCTATGAAAAGTACAAACTCAGAACAACTGGTTTCATCCACTACCCGCCCCCTACACACACAAATTAAAAGACTTAGCATTATATTTTCAAAAAGCAAACACTAACATAGTTTCTAATAGCTCACAGCCACAACCTTAAGGTGACCCTAGCCCTCTATACCTGCCAAAAGAATATCTGTTTGTTCTAACCAACAATTGATAATGGGCCCTTCAGCACCCTTTATTAGAGGATTTACTAAAAAGGATTCACAATTTGAGTCCTTCCTCTGTCCATTTGAGGTATAAATCTATCTCTTACAACTCAGTAGTGTCTTTCTTAAGGATTTGAAATGTAATCATCAGAAAAGATAGGGCCTCTGTCTCCCAGTCTCTGTGTAGCCCACACAGCTAGCCTAATGGCATTTACACTAACACACTCTTGGTAATCCTTCATTTCCCTGACTTTACTCAAGCCCCTCCATTCCCCCTCTCTGTGCCCTTATTCTCCCTTTAGAACACTCAGCCACCTCCGTACAAATCCAAGTTAAGTTCATTTCACACTGGACCCAATTTCCTGTTTCAATAGTATATTACTGATTAAAATCTGTCCTTACGACCTTAACCAGTATACAGCGTTGTTTATCTTTGATAAAATTAAGTAAATTGCTTAGATTTTCATATCTCCTAAGCAGCTCAGTCACAATTTGATTCCGGGAATTAAAATTCATGCACTACCCTTTTAAGAAGGCTTATTGAACAAGCTTAGAATGTAAGAAGAAAAGCCAGTGTCAGAGTTCTGTGAGGGTAAATAATCATGGGCAAGGGAAGACCCTAAGAGCTTCATAACTTGTCATTTAACAATACTGTTTTCCTACATCTTTTATGTTAGTAGACACCATAGAACTGGGTAC
This sequence comes from Leopardus geoffroyi, assembly GCF_018350155.1. NCBI lineage: Eukaryota > Metazoa > Chordata > Mammalia > Carnivora > Felidae > Leopardus > Leopardus geoffroyi. The sequence continues at coordinate 9,437,559 of NC_059333.1, read as the reverse complement.
TTTAGGACAGAACAACTGCTTTGAACCAGTGGGTAGTAAAGATGTGGATTTATCCCACAAGTTAAAAGACATGATAAAAATTCTTTCTCCATATAGCAGCCAGGATGATCTCAAACTTGACTCACAACTAACGAGTATCTTCCATGCTAAACACCAGCAGTACTAACAGAGATCTGGGGCCTTCATCTTTACTCTTTTGTTTTCTTTCTCAAGTTGTTCAGAGGTCAGACAAGGTGCTATGTATGGAAAATGGTGGTGACCTCGCAAATACACAATCAGGATCAAGACCCAAATGTGACGGGGAAAAAAAAAAGATAAAAATCATCAAAACAGAAATTAATTCACTGGCTTTAAATTAGCATGCTTTTCAAAAAAATAAAGTTTCAAAACATTTCCCATACTTAAATCTGTCCTTTCTTTTGTGATGCTTTCCCCGTTCTTATGCTTACAAAGTCCTTTTCCCACAAATTTTAGTTATTTTCCCTTACACTTGTTTTATGGTTACATTTATAAAACTATAAATTTAAAAAGTGAGAAAGCACTTTTTTGTCTTGTTAGAAATTAATCAGTGTACATTATGCAATCATTTTTGGGATAATTCTTTCTTACCCCATAATTGTTAATACCACTTTCATCATAAGCTAAATTCATATTTCCATGTGATATGTTATGCATTGCATTTTCTTGAGCATCCTGCGTCATTGGCCATCAAGTCTTGTGTTGGTACAAGTACCAAAAGGATAAACAAATCAGGCAGAAAATATGATTCGTGGTCCTCTTGTTTTGCCTTTTGAAACAGCAGGCCTCTCACCATGCCCAAAGTTCCCTGCACACTATGTACTATCTCTGTGGCTTAATTTAGTGAATTTAATTCATCCCACTTCCTTTTCACACTGGCTCACCCCAAGTATAGAAGAAAGTAGGGAGTGGTGTGGAGGGAGGCCAGCAAATGACAGACCAAGTATACACTTTGATAAAGGAGAAAATCCAAAACAAAGCACTTAGTTATCTTGAGTGAAAAAAAAAAAAAAAAAATCCCCAAAGGTTACACTGCACAACTCCATCTCTATAACATTATTGAAACAATAAAATTTTTAAATGAAGAACAGATTACTGCTTCCCAAGGAATTGAGTGGAGGCGGGGGTGGGGACAGAGAGATGTTTGGCTATAAAAAAGCAACAATGGGGATCTTTGTGCTGATGGAAATGTTTTCAACATCTCTAGTGGTGGACAGACAAACCTAAGCATGTGATAAAATTGTATAGATCCAAATACACAAGTAAAAGTAAAACTGAGGAGGGGCGCCTGGGTGGCGCAGTCGGTTAAGCGTCGGACTTCAGCCAGGTCACGATCTCGCGGTCCTTGAGTTCGAGCCCCGCGTCGGGCTCTGGGCTGATGGCTCAGAGCCTGGAGCCTGTTTCCGATTCTGTGTCTCCCTCTCTCTCTGCCCCTCCCCCGTTCATGCTCTGTCTCTCTCTGTCCCCAAAAAAAATAAATAAAAACGTTGAAAAAAAAATTAAAAAAATAAAAATAAAAAAAATAACGTAAAACTGAGGAAATCCGAATATGATTGATGGATTGTTTTCATGTGACTATCCTTATTATGATATCCTACTATATTGTTGCAAAATTTTACCATAGATGAAAACTGTGTAAAGCGTAAGGAATCTCTGTATCTTTTTTTACTGCTATATGCAAATCTGCAATTATCTCAAAAATTTGGGTGAAAAAGAAGCAAAGGTGTTTCCCAAATTGTTTGTTTTTTTCAACTAATTGGAAACCCACCTTGAATTGCAACATAATTGGAAACTATCTAAAGCACTGCTTATAACTTTCTGTTGTAATGGAGATACTATAGATCTGCACTATCCAAAACAGCAGTCACTAATACATGTGACTACTAGGCTTGAAATATGGCTAATGTAACTAAGCACTGAATTTTAAGTTGTATTACTTTGATTAAATTTACGTTTAAATAGCCACTCATGGCTATCATACCAGGCAGTGCAGAAATGAGATTTGGTTTCATAGTCCCCTTTTCCTCTGTTGTAAATAAGAAATAAGAGGGGGCGCCTGGGTGGCTCAGTCGGTTGAGCGACCGACTTCCGCTCAGGTCACGATCTCACGGTTTGTGAGTTCGAGCCCCGCATCGGGCTCTGTGCTGACAGCTCAGAGCCTGGAGCCTGCTTCGGATTCTGTGTCTCCCTCTCTCTCTGCCCCTAACCCACTCGCATTCTGTCTCTGTCTCTCTCAAAAAATAAATAAACATTAAAAAAAAATTTTAAGAAATAAGAAAAAAGAAAATTCATTTCCCACCATTGACCTAATTTATGAACTTCTTAGGATCCATTTCCTCACTTTAAAATGGGGAGGGACGCCTGGGTGGCTCAGTTGGTTAAGTGGCCTACCTCAGCTCAGGTCATGATCTCCGGATTCACAGGTTCAAATCCCGCATGAGGCTCTGTGCTGACAGCTCAGAGGCTGGAGCCTGCTTCAGATTCTGTGTCTCCCTCTCTCTCTGCTGCTCCCCCGCTCACTCCCTCTCTCTCTCAAAAATTAATAAACATTTAAAAAAATAATAAAAAATAAAATGGGGAAAATAAGATGCACCCTGACAAGTTATTTTGAATGTAAGAAAGGGCTTCAAACCCCTCCTTCCACCTGTACACTGCAGAACCTGCATACAAGTAACCTGATGACCCCGCAAGTGTCGAGGGAGGTAACCCTGTAACGATTTAGTGACTGTTCCCCACTCTAATGTGAAAACCAACCAAGGACAAACCGGTAGATTTGCTTTCACATAATTAGGGAAGAAAACAACACACACTTGATCTCCTAGCTTATTCCACAACTATAGTTCCAAACACTTCAAGAGATTTTTTTTCCTCACCCGGAAAAACAAACAAAAAAGTCCCTACAAATGCCCTATTTGTTGAATTACACAAGTCAATGGTTGAATAGTTGAGAGGATACAAAGAAAAACCCTTGGAGAACCAGGGATACAGGCTCAGTTTAGACTCAGTGAGGAACATGGCCAAATAGAATGATTCTCTCCGCTGCCAGGCGGGCAGCTACCTAACCAGCCTCTGCCACCCACCGGCCCTTCCCATTCTCCACCACCCCTGGGCGGTTCCCGGGAAGCCACGCCCTAAGGGGGAGGTGCGTCCCGCCCGCGCGCCCCGCGCGCCCTCTAACCTCGCGCAGGCGCGCCGAACTTTGTGCCTGAACTCCAGAGGCACCGAGCGCTGCGAACGCCTTCTGAAGGTCCGCTCCCCGCGCAAGAACTTCGTGCACCCCACGCGCAACCATGTCGTCACACACCCGCGTGGCTCTGGTCACCGGGGCCAACAAGGGCATCGGCTTCGCCATCGTGCGCGACCTGTGCCGGCAGTTTTCGGGGGACGTGGTGCTCACGGCGCGGGACGAGGCGCGGGGACAGGCGGCAGTGCAGCGGCTCCAGGCCGAAGGACTGAGCCCCCGCTTCCACCTGCTGGACATCGACGACCTGCAGAGCATCCGCGCCACGCGCGACTTCCTGCGCAAGGAGTACGGGGGCCTGGACGTGCTGGTCAACAACGCGGGCATCGCCTTCAAGAGTAAGGGGATGGGGGCACGCAGGGGAGGTGGACACCACGGAGCACCTCCAACCAGGGTGGGCTGCATCTGTGGGGGAAATCGCTGCGGTGGGGCTCTCAGCGCCTGTGGCGTCCAAAATGGCTCCGTAGGGCTGAAGGAGGGATGGGGGAGAGGGGTGGGGCTGGAGCCAAGTCCCAGGGGAATCACAGCGCTTTTCATCCAGAGTGACCTTTGTGTTTCCTGAGACTCCTCGGATTCTTTCCAGGTTGTCACAGGGTTTCTCTGGGATTGGACTTTAGGGCAGTTGGGTGGATTTTTAATGCATTTTGAAATAAACAAGAAAATGGCACAAATTGGTGAACACAGATCTCTGTGTGTGCCCCCTTCACCCACCCTCCCCAAGATGGTGCCATCTTACAACATTCTACAACCTTATCAAATGAGGACATTGTCATTGGCACAATACTATGAACTAGAGGCCAGTTTTACAAAAAATTCACCACATTTCACATGCACTTTTCCTTCATATGCCGTTCTGTGGAATTTTACCACATGGCTGCTATTAACGCTAATCTCTTTCTCCCTGAAAGCTAATGATCCGACACCGTTTCATATTCAAGCAGAAGTGACGATGAAAACAAACTTCTTTGGTACCCGAGACGTGTGCACAGAACTGCTGCCTCTAATGAGACCCCAAGGTAGGTGTGACAAGGGACCCAGGCAGTGGTGTTTCTAGAATGATCTTGCCGCTGCCTCTATGACTTCATCTACGGGCCCTGCTCCCTCTCCCTGCTCAGCCACACCGGCCTCCCTGCTGTGTCCCCACCTGGACAGGTGCCCTTCCCCTCAGGACTCTGTACACACGTGTCCAGGACTCAGCAGTGCCCTCTGTCCCACTGGCCTTTCACAACTGGCTTCTTCTTCTCCTTTATATCTTCATTCCAAACTCTCCTCCCAGAGGCCTTTTTCTGGCTCTGTGTCCTCACAGGTGCACTTCCCTGGGGATTTTTTCCTGGACCCTTCCTTCTCCCTCTCCCTCCCTCTGAGTGATCTTATTCAGGCTAGTGGACTCTTCCCTATCCAAACTTGTTAGGGCCCCCTAACCTCTGTCACCTGCCTAGAACATTCCCAGAGCCCCAGACACACATAGTTCTCCTCCTGCCTCTCTTTCTCCTCAGGACACCCTGCCCAGGCCAGGTGCAGATCCCTCCCCATCGCCTCCAGAAGGCCTGCACACTCACATGTGCCACAGATGGCCACAGGCCAGTGGTATATCTCCAGGCAGATGAGGCAGCTCTACTGTCCCTCAGGCCTGCTGTCACCTGGAGAGGCCCCCACACCACTGCCTCTGTCCAGGCCTGCTCAGGCTGCCTATATGCACATTTTTTTTCAATAAGCATACGTACAGTACTATATATTTTCTTTTATTTACGATTTTCTTAACCTGTTCTCTACCTTACTTTATTGTAAGAATACATCATGTATGTTAATCGACTGTTTATGTCATGGATACGCCTTCAGTCAAAATCAAACTATCAGTAAACTTTTGGGGAAATCAAGAGTTCATGTAGATTTTTCTACTGCATGGGGATTCAGCAATTCCTAATCCCTGGGTTGTCAAGGTTCAACTGTATTTGGATCAGGAAGCACAAAACCAGAAGTAGTTAGCAATGCTCCATCGACAGGTGCTCAGGGAAGGACTGTTATACAGAAAAACCCAGAATTGAAGGAAGAAAATTATTTTTTTTTTTTTTAATTTTTTTTTCAACGTTTATTTATTTTTGGGACAGAGAGAGACAGAGCATGAACGGGGGAGGGGCAGAGAGAGAGGGAGACACAGAATCGGAAACAGGCTCCAGGCTCTGAGCCATCAGCCCAGAGCCTGACGCGGGGCTCGAACTTCACGGACTGCGAGATCGTGACCTGGCTGAAGTCGGATGCTTAACCGACTGCGCCACCCAGGCGCCCCGAAAATTATTGATTGAATGTAACTTCAAGCTTAGTTGGTTGTTTGTGATCGGTCGTCGTTAGGTTTCAGTTTTGTAAGTTTGAGGCATTTACAGGCATTGATTTTGGTTTGCTACATATGCCACCAGGGTATTAGAGCCACTGCAAAGTAATGGCCTCCTTGTTTAATTAATTTAACAGTATAGAAATTAGCTGACAGTCAGGTAAATCCAGTTTTTCATCAGGCTTGTCATTTGCCATCAGTATTGCATCGTGAGCAGACGGTCACTCAGTCTTCCGGTACATTTGCTCATCGCTCTCCATAGCATCATATGATTCATTTATAAATGGTAGTTGAATATTACTAAGAAGTCCAATGTGACACCATGTCACAGTGCAGTAGCACATCTAACAGAAAAATAAGAGATGCTGGCACATTGCTAGAGTCCCACTTGGTCACTCACAGTTGGTTCAGTCCATATCACATGAGCAAATCTGCCACAGAGATGTCACTCAGGTTCTCAGGCCTACATTCATCCTTGTCAGCATGTTCTTATAGGAGCTATTTCTGATTTCCTGTGGAGCATCTGCTCGGCGCCCTCCCCACCAGAGCATTTCTCGGGCATCATTGGAGACATTATGGGTATAACAAGTTTAGGACCGTCCTGTCCTTGACTCATGCAGGCAGTCTTCATTAATGCTCACAGCAAACTCCTGATACTTCAGTGGAAATTTTCTAGTACCAAATCTTAGCGAAACTGGAATTCATCTTTCTTTGCCCTTCTCCATAACATTTTGTGTTGTATTTTAGGCAGAGTGGTCAATGTGTCTAGCATAGTGAGCCTCAGATCGCTTAAAAACTGCAGCCCAGGACTGCAGCAGAAGTTCAGAAGTAAAACCATCACAGAGGAGGAGCTGGTGGGGCTCATGAACAAGTTCGTGGAAGACACAAAGAACGGGGTGCACAGGAAGGAGGGCTGGCCTGATACTGCATATGGAGTGACAAAAATTGGTGTCACAGTCCTGTCCAGAATCCATGCCAGGAAACTGAGTGAGCAGAGGAGAGGGGACAAGATCCTCCTGAATGCCTGCTGCCCTGGGTGGGTGAGAACAGACATGGCCGGACCTAGAGCCACTAAAAGCCCAGAAGAAGGAGCAGAGACCCCCGTCTACTTGGCCCTTTTGCCCTCAGATGCTGAGGGACCTCACGGGGAGTTTGTTACGGAGAAGAAAGTTGAACAATGGTGAACCGAATTCATGGTTCCATCTATGGGGCCCTCTGTGAAACCCCCTCCCTTGCCCAAAAGAACTCTTTCCCTGTCAATACTATCCCTATCCAAAACAAAACAAAGTGTAAAATATCCCTACTTGTATTCGAGTAGTCTGCTAATTCTGTGAAAGATTTTTTATTTTAGCTGTGAAAAGGCAGAGAAAAATGAAATCAGTGAAATAACACCAGAAATGAATAAATGGTTCCTTATAAATGCCTGTTTGTACAGACCGTATATGCTAAACCAGCAGAAAAATCTAATACACCTAAGTAGATGAGGAGAAGTTACAGTCTAGTTCAAGAGTAAGCAAACATTATAGAAAGAGACAGATAGTAATACTTTTAGCTTTGCAGGCCACACAGTCCCTATAGGATCTACTCGGATCTGCTGTTGTAGCTGAAAGAACCCAGAGCCAACACATAAGCCAATGAGCATGGTTGGATGTGCCAGGGAGCATTTTTCACCAGCCTCTGGTATAACATGGGCAACACATCTGCTGTGATCTCTTAAAATACCGGATTCCTTGGGAAAAACAATTGCCACGTGTGAAATAGGAGTGAGAACACAAGATACATCCATACGGCGATCTGAGACAAGGGGAGGAACTGAGTATAGGTTGGGTGTAGATCATGACTCCCAAGTGACTCGCCCCAGGACACCAAAGTGACAGAAGATTCTTCCTGCCCACACCAAGCCTGGCTCCTGTGGGCCTGAATGAACACCCACCACCTGCCTCCCTTCACAGGAACATCCCTGTTCTAAAGATGCTTCTACTTACTGATTACATTTCTTTTTTTATATATATATGAAATTTATTGTCAAATTGGTTTCCATACAACACCCAGTGCTCATCCTAACAGGTGCCCTCCTCAATGCCCATCACCCACCCTCCCCGCCCTCCCACCCCCCCATCAACCCTCAGTTCTCAGATTTTAAGAGTCTCTTACTTTTCAGTCTTCACCAGGGATTTTCAGGCTTACCCAAATGAAAGGTGACAGACCCAGAAAGCAAGGGTAGGGTCCGTATTTTAAAAGTTTTTCACTTCAAAGGGGTGAATCATTTCCTCCCTGTGAGCTTGTATTTCTAATCTGACCATGAGGAAACTCAATGTGTAGAGCAGCACAATAGAATCTCAATTGCTACTTTGGCAATCCATCACAAACATCTTTTTTTTGATACCATAAAAATAACGCCATATATATAACATTTACTGTGACCTTGGAAGAACATAAAAAATAGGCAATTTAGGCAAATGGGATTATATAACCATTAAACATTCTAAGCAATGCATCAGCCCTCAGTGACCTTCATAAACATTCCCTCCCTCTCAGGGCCCACTGGCAGTCACACTGAGGGAGAAGCCCAAAAGTTAGGACAAGACCTAATTCTCTACTTCTCCCTCTTGAATTTCTCTTTAAAAAGCACGGGGATCTTGTCCCCAAAGGCAGTTCTGTGTAAGCAACTAAACTGAATTTTGGAAAGAAAGCAAACTTATCCATTCTGCAGAGGAAGAAAGACACATGCTCAAGACAATATCTGTGCTCCTTTTTTTCTGCTGGGGTTTTCCCAAAATAATTTTAGTTCACCTACCATGAATCTCAACCCCATATAAATCCATGACCAACCACCTTTATTTTGGGGAGCACAGCATTCCAACCAGAACCAATGCTGGGCCTAGAGGAGGGATCCTAAGAGGACACAGGCCTGGTTGGGCTCACAGTGCAGCCCCAGGGGAGACAGATTTGGTATAGAGAGCCTTCTGGTACCTTCGCTGTAACTTTCTTGAAAGGATGAAGGCGGGGCCTAGTGTTCTAGGAGTCACAGCACTGAATCCCAGCACACAGTTCTAGGTCCAGGCCTCCGCACCACTGGCCCTCTGTGTGGCCCACAACACCATCCGCCCCACACACAGGGCCTCCCTAGCACTCCACACAGTCATGTCGTCACACATCCCACGTGCCACTGGTGACTGGGGCCAACAAGGCCATTGGCCTCGCCATCGCACGCGACCTGTGCCGGCAGTTCTCCAGGGACGTGGTGCTCACGGCACGGGACGAGGCGCGGGGACGGGCGGCCATGCAGCAGCTCCAGGGCGAGGGCCTGAGTCCGCGCTTCCACCTGCTGGACGTCGACGACCTGCAGAGCATCCGCGCCCTGCGTGACTTCTGCGCAAGGAGTACGGAGGCCTGGATGTGCTGGTGAACAACGCGGGCATTGCCCTTGCTAGTAAGGACATGGGAAGGCCAGGAGACCTCCCTTAGGGGACCAGCCAGGGTGAGTTTGGATCTGGTGTCTGAACCGCTGCTGTGGGGCCATAGCTCCGAGGGGATCAAGAACACCCACCCTAGGGAAGAAGATAGACTGGAAGCAGAGGGAGAGAGGACCCTCCAGGAACTGCAAGCCTTTTCAGCCAAAGGACCTTGGCATTGCCATAGATCAGACTCTCAGGGACTTCACCTGGGTTTTTGCATGTTTCTCTCTTTGAGAATCTCCATGAGTCTTTTGTTTGTTTATTTGTATATTTTGAGAGAGAAAGAGAGAGAGAGAGAGAGAGAGGGAGAGGGAGAGAGAGAATCCCAAGTAGGCTCCACACTGTCAGCACAGAGCCCAATGTGGGGCTTGAACTGAAACTGCAATATGATGATCTGAGCAAAGTCAGACGCTTAACCGACTAAGGCACACAAGTGCCCCTCCATGAATTTTGACTAATTTTGAAATAACACAACAAATTCCACAGGGTCATATGCAGAGATGCCTTGTGCACCCTTACCTTAGCTTCTTGCAGTGGTGCCAAATTACAAAGCTAAATAGCATCACTGCGTGAGATAATTCCCCTTGGAACAAAGTGTACACTAACCTACACACTTGAAAATTGACCAGGTTGCACATACAACAAAAATGTTACTGTCACTGCATGGAATCTTCTTAGAAGGCTACTACTTACTAACCTACTCTCTTTCTCCCATACCAGCTAATGACCCCACCCCCTTAAATATTCAAGCAGAAGTGACGATGAAAACAAACTTCTTTGGTACCCGAGACGTGTGCACAGAACTGCTGCCTCTAATGAGACCCCAAAGTAGGTGTGACGACTTACAGCAGTACTGTTTCTGGAATGATCTAGCCCTGCCTCTCTGACCTCATCTACGGGCCCTGCTCCCTCTCCCTGCTCAGCCACACCGGCCTCCCTGCTGTGTCCCCACCTGGACAGGTGCCCTTCCCCTCAGGACTCTGTACACACGTGTCCAGGACTCAGCAGTGCCCTCTGTCCCACTGGCCTTTCACAACTGGCTTCTTCTTCTCCTTTATATCTTCATTCCAAACTCTCCTCCCAGAGGCCTTTTTCTGGCTCTGTGTCCTCACAGGTGCACTTCCCTGGGGATTTTTTCCTGGACCCTTCCTTCTCCCTCTCCCTCCCTCTGAGTGATCTTATTCAGGCTAGTGGACTCGTCCCTATCCAAACTTGTTAGGGCCCCCTAAACTCTGTCACCTGCCTAGAACATTGCCAGAGTTCCAGACACACATAGTTCTCTTCCTGCTTCTCCCTCTCCTCAGGATGTCCTCCTTTCCCTCCTCAAATCCCAGCCCTCCAACCTCCCCCCGCCCCACACCTCTACCTAAAACTCTAACACACATCTAGATAACACTTGTGCTTTCCCAATATAATCCTGGTCACAGACCCCACCATCCACCCCCCATGACAAATGAGGTCACCATGCCCACCTCCTGATTATCACTGACCAGGTCCTAACAGTTGCCCTATGGATTTGCCCCCAACCTTCTCCATCCCAACTCTCCAACAGAGACTCAGCTGTCATTTCTGGACAATTGTAACCTTCCAAAGAGACGCTCCTTCTTCAGTCTTTTCCTTTCTGGTTATTCCCTGTGCTTTCTGGGTGCTCATTTACTCCCAAAAGTCCAGGACCAAAGCCCAATCCTGAGCGTAGCTTCTAGGGATCTCTGTCATCAGACCTGCCAAAGTCCAGGCCCATCAGTTCCCCTCACCTTGTTCAATGTTTGCACAAAACAAACTGCTATAATTCCCTGGTTGTAAACCACTTTAATATTTACCTCCACGTTAATATGATGGGAGAACCACCACTCGTTTAGTACACTGAGTAAGTGAGGTGACACTTTTAGAAAGATTAGGGTGTCTGGCCTGAGTGAGCACACGCGTATACAGTTTACTCTCAGTTCTGCCCCCACTGCCTCTTCATTCCTGGAAATTTCTACTACTTCTCCTTCTACCACTGGTTTCAGCGGCACCCAAAGGATGGCTCTCAAATGTCCCCTGACTCCTTTACTCACCATAAGGTTGATGTGGGACGAGTTCCTTGTGCCAGCATCACACTTCCTACACGTATCCCTTAGAAGGCAAAACTCACTTCTGGCCAATTGTTTTCTCACCTAAAGAACAGTGTGGGTGCCTGCTGTGTATTTGGTCGTGGACCAGAATGAGAAATGAGTGTTCTCCTGCATTTGCTGAGGCAGGCTCTAATCAAACAATTGATCCTGACTCAGAAAAATTAGACTCAGGGACCTAGAAATGCAAGCTATACTCACAGTGTAAGAGCAGGGTTTTCTTGACTTTGAAAATAGGAGAGTTCTTCCATTGTTTGGGGGGATGGCAGCCACAGCAGTTCACGTTACCATAACTTTACACCCTTTAGCAAGACTATCTGGGAGAAATCCTAGCTAGCATAACCAAAAGCAAATACTTTCCCACCTCCCACCTACTTTGGAAACCAGGATAGAAAGAACAATCTTGAATGACATCCACCAGATCTCTCTAGTTCAGAACCTATTCAAAAATCCAATGTCTGCTTCCAATGTCTGCTTTGGTTTTTGGCATGAAAGGACAAACCAAAAGACAGAATCGTGAACCTAAGGTCACAATAGTATATGTTCATTCTTCTTACTTTTTAATCCTTTCTTCAAAAAGAGTTTTACTGAAATAATTTAGCCACAAAAACAAAATACTAAGAATCTACAACACCCAGGTGCCCACCACCAGTCTTAACCAGGCAATCAGTATCAAGGTCATGTAAACCCTTTCCCACATTCTATATCATTTCCCTCCCCTGCCCCGCAAATTCCTATTCCTGAATGAGAAGGATACTCTCTTTAAAAGGATAAGCTGTTGTTCCTCTTTATTGTCTTTATCTATGGTTTTATTTCAAAAAGATATTAAGATATGAACATCTCTAAGGAATTGAGCAAACTGGAAATCTGAACATTGTTGTTCATCAGATATTAGCTTAAAGTACTAGGTGGAAATACGGTCTTGTTAACACTGCACTTATCAAGGAAACCTTTAAAAAGGTGTTCTCAACCTTCATTTGAAAAGGTACTGCTTTGCAATATCCTTAGTCTGAAACGCCACTAGAGGAATTTGCTTGGAAAATTACAATAGTAAACGTAACTCACTCACACACACCCTCTAACATATTGGTTCTAGAAAGGATAGGTGGCTGGGCATTCTGGATGTGATGTACTGGGCATCTTATATATGGTGCCCATTAATAACATGGAGGAATAATGAATCGCAAGGTCACGAGCACAGCTGGTTGCAGACTGAGGTCATGTGACATCCAAACTAGTGGTTCTTCCCACTACTCAAGGTCCTCAAATCATTTTTCCTTGATCCCCCTCTCCAAATGAAGCCTTACCTGGTAAGTTGAGAGAAACAAAATAAGGACTCTGCTTGATTGGGCCTATCTTCCTCGTCGTCCTTGTCTCAGGGCCCCAGGTACCTCAGGGAAAACCACAGGAGGCACACTTAAAACCCTGAGGTGTTTTGTGAAAACCCCCTATCAGTCCAGAGACTTAACAACTGGTCCTCTTGATATTAGAAAACATGAATCTTCCAGGGAGTGTGATGAATGTGAAATCATCAAAGGTCACAAGAACCAGCTTGAACTTACAGACTCTGAATAGCCTTGAGAATCAAGTAATGCACTTGAAATTTGTGACCCCCAATGAGATGATGTCTAAAATACCCTGCGTTGTGTAGACCACTGTGGCTCTGCTTGAGGACAGTGAGGTTTGGAGAGTAGGAGATAGTGAGAGATTTCCTAACAATAGATCCCTGGTCACATACAGAGTAATGGTCTGGATAAACTGTAAGCCCAACACACACCCCGGCCCCACCAGCACAAGAGTCCTTTCTTACCTGGGTAATGTGCTTTTCATAGTGACTGTGACAGGGCAACTGTCACACTACCTCACACACAGTGTCACATACTTATAGTCACACATACAGTCTCTGTCTCACACACACTCCCATTCACATACATATCACACACTGACATGAACTCACACACCCTTAGCACAAGGACGCTGGGATGGTCCATACACTTCTTAGTATATAGGCTGCGTGCATTCCGAAGTGACACCTGAAAGCCATGAGTCCACGCTGACGACAAAGATGTTTGGATCAGAGTCTTTGCTGTATAAACTCCACAAGTGCTTCCCATTCCTTCTCATGTGATTCCTGTCCTGAGCTGTCAGACCAGAAGCATCTACCATCTCTCCCAGTTCTAGGAGAAGCCCCGTGACAGCCACCCTGCCCGCTTGGGGATGTGCTCAGTGCATGGGACAGGCCTGAGGAAGAGGGTTCGGTTGCAGCATCTACTACCAGGAATTTACCTACAAAACCTTTTACTCCCCATCACGCTTACAGGTAAGCATTTTCACAGCTGATACTCAACTTTCTAAGATAGAAAATAGAGAATAGAAAAGAGGTCATCACGTCATTACAAACAGCCTACAGAACGTTAGTAGAGTTTTCCGTTTACTGTCTATACTAAAGGTACTTAAGAAACTGGCTCCACACCCTGGGGAGTAAATGCAGCAGTCTTTCTACTATAGCAGTTACCCAATGTTGGTTCCTCTACTTCTGTCTTATTTCACACACTTCTGTTTTTGAAACTTCAAATCGTTAATATATGTTACTTTTGTTGTGAAAGAGGCAAATGATTTTTGAAAATGAAATAAACTAGTGAGAAGTAATAAAATCGGAGAGCTGCTTACTAAAACATCTAACTTTTCTAAAAATATTGTTTAATGTCTATTTATTTTTTAGAGAGAGAGAGAGAGAGAGAGAGAGAGCTGTCAGCATAGAGCCAACGCGGGGCTCGAACTCACAAACCACAAGATCATGACCTGAACGAAGATCAAGGGTCAGACATTTAACTGACTGAGTCACCCAGCTGCCCCTAAGTTCCATTAATCTTAGCTTAGTATGTTGTAGATGGAAGGAAGTATGGAGTAACTGACTCCTTTCTCAAAGGTATTCATCTTAGAAACCTGTTACATTAATAAGACAGTTTCTGCAATTCATTTTAATTATCTCTAAACACCACCAATGAGAATCACAGGGTCATGCATTATCTCTTACACTGAACTTGTATGGCACTGACATTCCTTAGTGGGATGGAGCTCAGAGTTAAATGACCATGACTGTCTTTCCCGGATATTTACATAAAATAGGGATAGTTTCCTAATTTATTGAAGTTCTTATTGTTCGTAAATTCTCATAATTTTTCTATTAGGCTAAAGATACTCATGTAGATGGAAAAATAGTAAACTATTTATACATGTCAATTTAAGTTCACTTTTATGAATAATAACTATATTTTTGAAAAAGAATTAGTGAGAACTGTGAGATTGCTTTACACTTTTAACCACTTTACTGAGATACAATTCACATATCATACACTTTACCCGTTTCAGGTATGCAATTCAGTGGAATTTAGTATATGGACAGACTTGTGGAACAATCACTGCTTTAAGATTAGCATACTGTCATCACCCCAAGGAGAACCTGTGCCCTTAGCACCAGCCCTCTTTTCCCACAATCCCACTGCCTGAAGCACCTCTAATCTATTATCTGTCTGATCATCTACTTCTCTGGACATCCCATACATAGAGAATCATATAATGAGTAGTCTTTTGTGACTGGCCACTTTCTTTTGGGTAATGTTATCAAGATTCATCCATGTTGTAGCATTTCTTTTTATACTATCTTTTTAACATGTGACTGCTCCATTGCCCCTTCCCATAACTATATTGCCTGGTGTTTTCTCACTGCTCCCAAGTTGATGAAATCCCAACATAGAGAAAATACCACACACCTTAGCCCACTGAGGTGATTTGTTTTTACCTGGTTATATCAGAGGGACAGCCCACAAAACACATGCAGTCTGTTCTTCTTCAAAAGGTCATCACTAAAATGATCAGTTGTTTGTTGGTTAATAGACACTTGTTCATAGAGCACTGCCCATGGGACCATAAGATGTTAAGATGGTTCCAAAGGGGATCTGTGAAGAAAAGTGGCTCTCTACTCATGATTGCAGTGAGCACCGACTTACCTTCTGATAGCACGTTCCTGTATAAGTCACTTTCTTTTCTTTATGGGACATCTGGGCACTGCACACCCCATTAGATCATTTCTCTGACGTCCTCTGAGACATTATGAGTCTTGCAAGGTTCAATATTGGATTTTGTCCTTCATTTATATAGGAAGACTACATTCACACTCCTAGCAAACTGGTAACTGTCTCCCAAATGGGCAAATCTAAGGGATTTTGGTATTCATCATTCTTACACATGCGATTCTACATGACCATTTGTGTTGTATTTTAGGCAGAGTGGTCACTGTGTCTAGTATAACGAGCTTCATAGTTCTTAACAACTGCAGCTCAGAACTTCAGCAGAAGTTCAGAAGTGAGACTATCACAGAGGAGGAGCTGGTGGGGCTCATGAACAAGTTTGTGGAAGACACAAAGAGCGGGGTACACAGGAAGGAAGGCTGCCCTGATATGAAAGTACTCACATATGGAGTGTCAAAGATGGGTATCACTGTCCTGTCCAGAATCCATGCCAGGAAACTGAGTGAGCAGAGGAGGGGAGACAGGATCCTTCTGAATGCCTGCTGCCCTAGGTGGGTGAGAACAGACATGGGTGGACCTACAGCCATTAAAAGCCCAGAAGAAGGAGCAGAGACCCCCATCTACTTGGCCCTTTTGCCCTCAGATGCTAAGGGGCCTCACGGGGAGTTTGTAATGGAGAATAAAGTTGAACAATGGGGACCCCCCCTCTCAGTTCCCTCCATGGGTCCCGTTATGATACTTCCATGATATGAACAAAAGGACTACACTGTTAACAATGTTCATATCAGAAGAAGTAGAAGAAGAAGGAGGAGGAAAAGGAGGAGGAGGAAGAATCACTGTCCATATTGAGGACTTATATTGAATTGGCTACTAATTCTGGGAAGTCTTTTGTGATTTCTTCTGTGATATATGAGAAGAAAAAGTGGAATTAATGCCAACCAACAATGAATGAATATCATAGATGAATAAACAACTATAAGTAAATGTCCATGTGTGCAGATTGTTTCTTGCCAACCAGCCCCAAAGTCTAACAGACCCTAAGTTAGGTCAAGAGAAGGGACAGTTTAACTCAGGTGTTGGTAAACATTAGTGAAAGAGCAACATAGTGAATATTTTTGCCTTTGCAAGCCAGTGGTCTCTAATCAAATCTGTTTTTGTAGCTTGAAAGTCACCAGAGACAATATATAAACCCATGAATAGGGCTAGATTTCCCTAACTAGCATACTTTATCAGCCTCTACTACAAAATAGACATCGTTGTGGTCTCTTTAAATAGCAGACTCATTGGGGAAAAAAAACACAATTGCAAGGTGTGAAATGGGAGTGGGCACTAGAGGTGCATCCATAAGACAACCTGAGACAAGGAGGAAAAGTGAATAAGGATTGGTATCAATGGATATGAAAGAATTACTGTCAAATCTCAAGGTGAATGCGCTATTCACGTAAGGAGAAATGGTCAAGTCTGTAACATTAACACGGTCCAGCAAAATCTCTACAGAAGGTGAAGGATAGTAACATACTCATCACTACTGAGGCTAGTTTGGAGGATACATGGGTGTCCACAGTCCTATTCTTTCCACTTCTCTCTTTGAAAGCTTTCAAAACAAACATCTGGAAACGAAAAGATCCTGGCTCTGCCACCTACGGGTTGACCTTGAGCAAAATCCTGCATGTTGCTGTATGTCAATCTCCTCAAGTGTACAATTCGGGGGAAGTCTTAGGATTTCCATGAAAGGTAAAGGAACTAATACAGGTGAACAGGCTGAAAACAAGGGTGGTGCAAATTGCCCTCCATAGGCGTCCCCGGACTGGGACCTGACACTTAGGGCCTTGAGGGGAGCTTCTTACTGCCACACACCCAGCCTGGCTCCCTAGGGGCCTCCGTGAATGCCCACCACCTCCCACCCCTCACAGAAGCATCCAGATTGTTCAGACTCCCTCCTCTCATGATTATTTTTCAGTCTTCACCAGGGGTTTTTAGGCTGACAGAAATGAGAACTGATAGGCCCTGCAAAGCAAAGGCACGGTTTTGTTTTTTTCCTTTAAGTTTATTTATTTGGAGAGAGAACATGAGCAGGGGAGGGCAGATAGAAGGGGGAGAGAGAGAATCCCAAGCAGGCTCCTTACTAACATCACAGATTCCGAGGCACAGCACGATCTCACAAGTCATGAGACCAATACCTGAGCCAAAATCAAGAGTTGGACGCTCAACTGACTGAGCCACCAAGGCACCCCATGGGGTAAGGTTTCTATTTGGAAAGAGGTTTCCTGTGGGGCGCCTAGGAGGCTCAGTCATTAGAGCATGGGACTCTTGATCTCAAGGTTGGTAGTTGGAACCCCACGTTTGGTATAGACATTACTTAAAAACAGCCTTTTAAAAAATAAAATGAAATAAAAAATATAAGTGAGGTTTCCTTTAACGTTTTCTCTTCAACAAGGCTGTTAATTTCCTCCCTGTTAGCTTGTATTTCTAAAATGAACCTTGAGAAGTATCAATATCAAGGACAAGACATATCACGTCTACTGCTAGTTTAGAAATATATCCCAGCATCACAGGTCTTTTTTCCTCAATACTTTAAAAATAACACCTAATTACATATAATACTTATTAACTGTGACCTTAAAGAAAACAAAAAAGTAGGCACTACGGGCAAACAGGATTGTGTAACCATTAAATTAAACATTGCAATCATTGCCTTGGCCCACATGAACTTCATAAACTTTGCCTCATCTGGGGGCACACTGGGACTCACACTGAGGGAGGAGCCCTGCCCACACCCCAGTCTCAGCAAAGGACCTAATTCTGTTTCTCACCCTTGAGATTCTCCTAAGAAAGCAAGGAGATCTGTATGCTCAATACCGGTTTTGTTGTATGAACAATTTCACTGTATCTTAGAAGGCAACCATTCCCATTCTGCAGATGAAAGGCCTATTCCCAAGATAATTGCTCTCTTTTTCTCCTATAGAGGTTCTCCTAAAATTGTTCCCTCAAAAGCTATGAAACTTTAGCATCCTTTTAATCAATCACCCACAACCTTTGTTTTGGGAAGCACATCAGTACTCTCAAAGCACTGCTTGGCTCAGAGGAGGGATCCTAAGAGGACAGAATCCTAGTTGGGCTCAGAGTGCAGCCCCAGGAAGGACATATCTGGAATAGCATTAGGGAACCTCCTGGAACATCTGGTCCCTGCTTTCATGGAGGAACGGAGGCAGTGCCTGGGCTCTAGGAATCACAGCACTGGGTCCCAGAACACAGTTCTACTGGCATCTCTGACTGTGGCCAGGCCTCCTCACCACTAGCCCTCCGTGTGGCCCACAGCACCATCAGCTCCACACACAGGACCTCGCTAGCCCTCCACACAGCCATGTGTTTAGACACCGTGTGGCACTGGTGACCAGGGCCAACAAGGCATTGGCTTCTCCATCACGTACAACCTGTGCCTGCAGTTCTCGGGCAACATGATGTTCATAGTGCTGGATGAGGCGTGGGGACAGTCGGCTGTGCGGCGGCTCCGGGCCAAGGGCCTGAGCCCCTGCTTCCACCTGCTGGACATCAAGGACCTGCAGAGCATCGGCGCGCTGCATGACTTCCTGCCGAAGGAGTACAGGGACCTCACATGTTGGTCAACAACTAGAGCATCATTTTCGAAGGTATCGTCTTCGAGGTTAAGAACATTGGAGCTCTTAGGCCAGGAAACCTCTTTTAGGGGACTACCCAGAAGCGGTTGGGGTGGGTGTCTGAAGCGCTGCTGTGGGGCCTACAGCTCTGAGGGGTTCTAGAACGGCCTTCCTAGGGAAAGAGGTCAGATTGGACGTGCAGGGAGAGCAGAAACCTCCAGGAGTTGCAAGCCTTTCCAGCCAGAGGACCTTGGCATTGCCATGGGTCAGACTCTCAGGGACTTTACCCAGGCTTTTGAAAGATTCTCTGTGTTGGACTTTGTGCATCTCTATGAATTTTTAACTTATTTTGAAATACACAAAAAATACCAAAGAGTCATATGTAGAAATGCCATTGTGCTCCCTCATCTTAGCTTCTTGCAATGGGTGCCAAATAACAAAGCTACACAACATCAACCAGCCAGATAATACAAGTTGGGACAAACTGTTCACCTGTCTACACATTACTGAGAATTGACCAGATTGCACATACAACAAAAAATGTTAAGGTGACTGGGGAAATCTTCTCAGATGGCTACTTCTTATTAACCTGTTCTCCTTCTCCCCTACCAGCTAATGATCACACACCCTTACATATTCAAGCAGAAGTGACGATGAAAACAAACTTCTTTGGTTCCTGAGACATGTGCACAGAACTGCTGCCTCTAATGAAACCCTAAAGTAGCTGTGACGACTTACAGCGGTACTGTTTCTGGAATGATCTGGCCCTGCCTCTCTGACCGCATCTACAGGCCCTGCTCCCTCTCCCTGCTCAGCCACCCCGGCCTCTCTGCTGTGTCCCCACCTGGACAGGTGCCCTTCCCCTCAGGACTCTGTACACACGTGTCCAGCACTCAGCAGTGCCCTCTGTCCCACTGGCCTTTCACAACTGGCTTCTTCTTCTCCTTTATATCTTCATTCCAAACTCTCCTCCCAGAGGCCTTTTTCTGGCTCTGTGTCCTCACAGGTGCACTTCCCTGGGGATTTTTTCCTGGACCCTTCCTTCTCCCTCTCCCTCCCTCTGAGTGATCTTATTCAGGCTAGTGGACTCTTCCCTATCCAAACTTGTTAGGGCCCCCTAAACTCTGTCACCTGCCTAGAACATTGCCAGAGTTCCAGACACACATAGTTCTCTTCCTGCTTCTCCCTCTCCTCAGGATGTCCTCCTTTCCCTCCTCAAATCCCAGCCCTCCAACCTCCCCCCGCCCCACACCTCTACCTAAAACTCTAACACACATCTAGATAACACTTGTGCTTTCCCAATATAATCCTGGTCACAGACCCCACCATCCACCCCCCATGACAAATGAGGTCACCATGCCCACCTCCTGATTATCACTGACCAGGTCCTAACAGTTGCCCTATGGATTTGCCCCCAACCTTCTCCATCCCAACTCTCCAACAGAGACTCAGCTGTCATTTCTGGACAATTGTAACCTTCCAAAGAGACGCTCCTTCTTCAGTCTTTTCCTTTCTGGTTATTCCCTGTGCTTTCTGGGTGCTCATTTACTCCCAAAAGTCCAGGACCAAAGCCCAATCCTGAGCGTAGCTTCTAGGGATCTCTGTCATCAGACCTGCCAAAGTCCAGGCCCATCAGTTCCCCTCACCTTGTTCAATGTTTGCACAAAACAAACTGCTATAATTCCCTGGTTGTAAACCACTTTAATATTTACCTCCACGTTAATATGATGGGAGAACCACCACTCGTTTAGTACACTGAGTAAGTGAGGTGACACTTTTAGAAAGATTAGGGTGTCTGGCCTGAGTGAGCACACGCGTATACAGTTTACTCTCAGTTCTGCCCCCACTGCCTCTTCATTCCTGGAAATTTCTACTACTTCTCCTTCTACCACTGGTTTCAGCGGCACCCAAAGGATGGCTCTCAAATGTCCCCTGACTCCTTTACTCACCATAAGGTTGATGTGGGACGAGTTCCTTGTGCCAGCATCACACTTCCTACACGTATCCCTTAGAAGGCAAAACTCACTTCTGGCCAATTGTTTTCTCACCTAAAGAACAGTGTGGGTGCCTGCTGTGTATTTGGTCGTGGACCAGAATGAGAAATGAGTGTTCTCCTGCATTTGCTGAGGCAGGCTCTAATCAAACAATTGATCCTGACTCAGAAAAATTAGACTCAGGGACCTAGAAATGCAAGCTATACTCACAGTGTAAGAGCAGGGTTTTCTTGACTTTGAAAATAGGAGAGTTCTTCCATTGTTTGGGGGGATGGCAGCCACAGCAGTTCACGTTACCATAACTTTACACCCTTTAGCAAGACTATCTGGGAGAAATCCTAGCTAGCATAACCAAAAGCAAATACTTTCCCACCTCCCACCTACTTTGGAAACCAGGATAGAAAGAACAATCTTGAATGACATCCACCAGATCTCTCTAGTTCAGAACCTATTCAAAAATCCAATGTCTGCTTCCAATGTCTGCTTTGGTTTTTGGCATGAAAGGACAAACCAAAAGACAGAATCGTGAACCTAAGGTCACAATAGTATATGTTCATTCTTCTTACTTTTTAATCCTTTCTTCAAAAAGAGTTTTACTGAAATAATTTAGCCACAAAAACAAAATACTAAGAATCTACAACACCCAGGTGCCCACCACCAGTCTTAACCAGGCAATCAGTATCAAGGTCATTTAAACCCTTTCCCACATTCTATATCATTTCCCTCCCCTGCCCCGCAAATTCCTATTCCTGAATGAGAAGGATACTCTCTTTAAAAGGATAAGCTGTTGTTCCTCTTTATTGTCTTTATGTATGGTTTTATTTCAAAAAGATATTAAGATATGAACATCTCTAAGGAATTGAGCAAACTGGAAATCTGAACATTGTTGTTCATCAGATATTAGCTTAAAGTACTAGGTGGAAATACGGTCTTGTTAACACTGCACTTATCAAGGAAACCTTTAAAAAGGTGTTCTCAACCTTCATTTGAAAAGGTACTGCTTTGCAATATCCTTAGTCTGAAACGCCACTAGAGGAATTTGCTTGGAAAATTACAATAGTAAACGTAACTCACTCACACACACCCTCTGACATATTGGTTCTAGAAAGGATAGGTGGCTGGGCATTCTGGATGTGATGTACTGGGCATCTTATATATGGTGCCCATTAATAACATGGAGGAATAATGAATCTCAAAGTCACGAGCACAGCTGGTTGCAGACTGAGGTCATGTGACATCCAAACTAGTGGTTCTTCCCACTACTCAAGGTCCTCAAATCATTTTTCCTTGATCCCCCTCTCCAAATGAAGCCTTACCTGGTAAGTTGAGAGAAACAAAATAAGGACTCTGCTTGATTGGGCCTATCTTCCTCGTCGTCCTTGTCTCAGGGCCCCAGGTACCTCAGGGAAAACCACAGGAGGCACACTTAAAACCCTGAGGTGTTTTGTGAAAACCCCCTATCAGTCCAGAGACTTAACAACTGGTCCTCTTGATATTAGAAAACATGAATCTTCCAGGGAATGTGATGAATGTGAAATCATCAAAGGTCACAAGAACCAGCTTGAACTTACAGACTCTGAATAGCCTTGAGAATCAAGTAATGCACTTGAAATTTGTGACCCCCAATGAGATGATGTCTAAAATACCCTGCGTTGTGTAGACCACTGTGGCTCTGCTTGAGGACAGTGAGGTTTGGAGAGTAGGAGATAGTGAGAGATTTCCTAACAATAGATCCCTGGTCACATACAGAGTAATGGTCTGGATAAACTGTAAGCCCAACACACACCCCGGCCCCACCAGCACAAGAGTCCTTTCTTACCTGGGTAATGTGCTTTTCATAGTGACTGTGACAGGGCAACTGTCACACTACCTCACACACAGTGTCACATACTTATAGTCACACATACAGTCTCTGTCTCACACACACTCCCATTCACATACATATCACACACTGACATGAACTCACACACCCTTAGCACAAGGACGCTGGGATGGTCCATACACTTCTTAGTATATAGGCTGCGTGCATTCCGAAGTGACACCTGAAAGCCATGAGTCCACGCTGACGACAAAGATGTTTGGATCAGAGTCTTTGCTGTATAAACTCCACAAGTGCTTCCCATTCCTTCTCATGTGATTCCTGTCCTGAGCTGTCAGACCAGAAGCATCTACCATCTCTCCCAGTTCTAGGAGAAGCCCCCTGACAGCCACCCTGCCCGCTTGGGGATGTGCTCAGTGCATGGGACAGGCCTGAGGAAGAGGGTTCGGTTGCAGCATCTACTACCAGGAATTTACCTACAAAACCTTTTACTCCCCATCACGCTTACAGGTAAGCATTTTCACAGCTGATACTCAACTTTCTAAGATAGAAAATAGAGAATAGAAAAGAGGTCATCACGTCATTACAAACAGCCTACAGAACGTTAGTAGAGTTTTCCGTTTACTGTCTATACTAAAGGTACTTAAGAAACTGGCTCCACACCCTGGGGAGTAAATGCAGCAGTCTTTCTACTATAGCAGTTACCCAATGTTGGTTCCTCTACTTCTGTCTTATTTCACACACTTCTGTTTTTGAAACTTCAAATCGTTAATATATGTTACTTTTGTTGTGAAAGAGGCAAATGATTTTTGAAAATGAAATAAACTAGTGAGAAGTAATAAAATCGGAGAGCTGCTTACTAAAACATCTAACTTTTCTAAAAATATTGTTTAATGTCTATTTATTTTTTAGAGAGAGAGAGAGAGAGAGAGCTGTCAGCATAGAGCCAACGCGGGGCTCGAACTCACAAACCACAAGATCATGACCTGAACGAAGATCAAGGGTCAGACATTTAACTGACTGAGTCACCCAGCTGCCCCTAAGTTCCATTAATCTTAGCTTAGTATGTTGTAGATGGAAGGAAGTATGGAGTAACTGACTCCTTTCTCAAAGGTATTCATCTTAGAAACCTGTTACATTAATAAGACAGTTTCTGCAATTCATTTTAATTATCTCTAAACACCACCAATGAGAATCACAGGGTCATGCATTATCTCTTACACTGAACTTGTATGGCACTGACATTCCTTAGTGGGATGGAGCTCAGAGTTAAATGACCATGACTGTCTTTCCCGGATATTTACATAAAATAGGGATAGTTTCCTAATTTATTGAAGTTCTTATTGTTCGTAAATTCTCATAATTTTTCTATTAGGCTAAAGATACTCATGTAGATGGAAAAATAGTAAACTATTTATACATGTCAATTTAAGTTCACTTTTATGAATAATAACTATATTTTTGAAAAAGAATTAGTGAGAACTGTGAGATTGCTTTACACTTTTAACCACTTTACTGAGATACAATTCACATATCATACACTTTACCCGTTTCAGGTATGCAATTCAGTGGAATTTAGTATATGGACAGACTTGTGGAACAATCACTGCTTTAAGATTAGCATACTGTCATCACCCCAAGGAGAACCTGTGCCCTTAGCACCAGCCCTCTTTTCCCACAATCCCACTGCCTGAAGCACCTCTAATCTATTATCTGTCTGATCATCTACTTCTCTGGACATCCCATACATAGAGAATCATATAATGAGTAGTCTTTTGTGACTGGCCACTTTCTTTTGGGTAATGTTATCAAGATTCATCCATGTTGTAGCATTTCTTTTTATACTATCTTTTTAACATGTGACTGCTCCATTGCCCCTTCCCATAACTATATTGCCTGGTGTTTTCTCACTGCTCCCAAGTTGATGAAATCCCAACATAGAGAAAATACCACACACCTTAGCCCACTGAGGTGATTTGTTTTTACCTGGTTATATCAGAGGGACAGCCCACAAAACACATGCAGTCTGTTCTTCTTCAAAAGGTCATCACTAAAATGATCAGTTGTTTGTTGGTTAATAGACACTTGTTCATAGAGCACTGCCCATGGGACCATAAGATGTTAAGATGGTTCCAAAGGGGATCTGTGAAGAAAAGTGGCTCTCTACTCATGATTGCAGTGAGCACCGACTTACCTTCTGATAGCACGTTCCTGTATAAGTCACTTTCTTTTCTTTATGGGACATCTGGGCACTGCACACCCCATTAGATCATTTCTCTGACGTCCTCTGAGACATTATGAGTCTTGCAAGGTTCAATATTGGATTTTGTCCTTCATTTATATAGGAAGACTACATTCACACTCCTAGCAAACTGGTAACTGTCTCCCAAATGGGCAAATCTAAGGGATTTTGGTATTCATCATTCTTACACATGCGATTCTACATGACCATTTGTGTTGTATTTTAGGCAGAGTGGTCACTGTGTCTAGTATAATGAGCTTCATAGTTCTTAACAACTGCAGCTCAGAACTTCAGCAGAAGTTCAGAAGTGAGACTATCACAGAGGAGGAGCTGGTGGGGCTCATGAACAAGTTTGTGGAAGACACAAAGAGCGGGGTACACAGGAAGGAAGGCTGCCCTGATATGAAAGTACTCACATATGGAGTGTCAAAGATGGGTATCACTGTCCTGTCCAGAATCCATGCCAGGAAACTGAGTGAGCAGAGGAGGGGAGACAGGATCCTTCTGAATGCCTGCTGCCCTAGGTGGGTGAGAACAGACATGGGTGGACCTACAGCCATTAAAAGCCCAGAAGAAGGAGCAGAGACCCCCATCTACTTGGCCCTTTTGCCCTCAGATGCTAAGGGGCCTCACGGGGAGTTTGTAATGGAGAATAAAGTTGAACAATGGGGACCCCCCCCTCTCAGTTCCCTCCATGGGTCCCGTTATGATACTTCCATGATATGAACAAAAGGACTACACTGTTAACAATGTTCATATCAGAAGAAGTAGAAGAAGAAGGAGGAGGAAAAGGAGGAGGAGGAAGAATCACTGTCCATATTGAGGACTTATATTGAATTGGCTACTAATTCTGGGAAGTCTTTTGTGATTTCTTCTGTGATATATGAGAAGAAAAAGTGGAATTAATGCCAACCAACAATGAATGAATATCATAGATGAATAAACAACTATAAGTAAATGTCCATGTGTGCAGATTGTTTCTTGCCAACCAGCCCCAAAGTCTAACAGACCCTAAGTTAGGTCAAGAGAAGGGACAGTTTAACTCAGGTGTTGGTAAACATTAGTGAAAGAGCAACATAGTGAATATTTTTGCCTTTGCAAGCCAGTGGTCTCTAATCAAATCTGTTTTTGTAGCTTGAAAGTCACCAGAGACAATATATAAACCCATGAATAGGGCTAGATTTCCCTAACTAGCATACTTTATCAGCCTCTACTACAAAATAGACATCGTTGTGGTCTCTTTAAATAGCAGACTCATTGGGGAAAAAAAACACAATTGCAAGGTGTGAAATGGGAGTGGGCACTAGAGGTGCATCCATAAGACAACCTGAGACAAGGAGGAAAAGTGAATAAGGATTGGTATCAATGGATATGAAAGAATTACTGTCAAATCTCAAGGTGAATGCGCTATTCACGTAAGGAGAAATGGTCAAGTCTGTAACATTAACACGGTCCAGCAAAATCTCTACAGAAGGTGAAGGATAGTAACATACTCATCACTACTGAGGCTAGTTTGGAGGATACATGGGTGTCCACAGTCCTATTCTTTCCACTTCTCTCTTTGAAAGCTTTCAAAACAAACATCTGGAAACGAAAAGATCCTGGCTCTGCCACCTACGGGTTGACCTTGAGCAAAATCCTGCATGTTGCTCTATGTCAATCTCCTCAAGTGTACAATTCGGGGGAAGTCTTAGGATTTCCATGAAAGGTAAAGGAACTAATACAGGTGAACAGGCTGAAAACAAGGGTGGTGCAAATTGCCCTCCATAGGCGTCCCCGGACTGGGACCTGACACTTGGGGCCTTGAGGGGAGCTTCTTACTGCCACACACCCAGCCTGGCTCCCTAGGGGCCTCCGTGAATGCCCACCACCTCCCACCCCTCACAGAAGCATCCAGATTGTTCAGACTCCCTCCTCTCATGATTATTTTTCAGTCTTCACCAGGGGTTTTTAGGCTGACAGAAATGAGAACTGATAGGCCCTGCAAAGCAAAGGCACGGTTTTGTTTTTTTCCTTTAAGTTTATTTATTTGGAGAGAGAACATGAGCAGGGGAGGGCAGATAGAAGGGGGAGAGAGAGAATCCCAAGCAGGCTCCTTACTAACATCACAGATTCCGAGGCACAGCACGATCTCACAAGTCATGAGACCAATACCTGAGCCAAAATCAAGAGTTGGACGCTCAACTGACTGAGCCACCAAGGCACCCCATGGGGTAAGGTTTCTATTTGGAAAGAGGTTTCCTGTGGGGCGCCTAGGAGGCTCAGTCATTAGAGCATGGGACTCTTGATCTCAAGGTTGGTAGTTGGAACCCCACGTTTGGTATAGACATTACTTAAAAACAGCCTTTTAAAAAATAAAATGAAATAAAAAATATAAGTGAGGTTTCCTTTAACGTTTTCTCTTCAACAAGGCTGTTAATTTCCTCCCTGTTAGCTTGTATTTCTAAAATGAACCTTGAGGAGTATCAATATCAAGGACAAGACATATCACGTCTACTGCTAGTTTAGAAATATATCCCAGCATCACAGGTCTTTTTTCCTCAATACTTTAAAAATTAACACCTAATTACATATAATACTTATTAACTGTGACCTTAAAGAAAACAAAAAAGTAGGCACTACAGGCAAACAGGATTGTGTAACCATTAAATTAAACATTGCAATCATTGCCTTGGCCCACATGAACTTCATAAACTTTGCCTCATCTGGGGGCACACTGGGACTCACACTGAGGGAGGAGCCCTGCCCACACCCCAGTCTCAGCACAGGACCTAATTCTGTTTCTCACCCTTGAGATTCTCCTAAGAAAGCAAGGAGATCTGTATGCTCAATACCGGTTTTGTTGTATGAACAATTTCACTGTATCTTAGAAGGCAACCATTCCCATTCTGCAGATGAAAGGCCTATTCCCAAGATAATTGCTCTCTTTTTCTCCTATAGAGGTTCTCCTAAAATTGTTCCCTCAAAAGCTATGAAACTTTAGCATCCTTTTAATCAATCACCCACAACCTTTGTTTTGGGAAGCACATCAGTACTCTCAAAGCACTGCTTGGCTCAGAGGAGGGATCCTAAGAGGACAGAATCCTAGTTGGGCTCAGAGTGCAGCCCCAGGAAGGACATATCTGGAATAGCATTAGGGAACCTCCTGGAACATCTGGTCCCTGCTTTCATGGAGGAACGGAGGCAGTGCCTGGGCTCTAGGAATCACAGCACTGGGTCCCAGAACACAGTTCTACTGGCATCTCTGACTGTGGCCAGGCCTCCTCACCACTAGCCCTCCGTGTGGCCCACAGCACCATCAGCTCCACACACAGGACCTCGCTAGCCCTCCACACAGCCATGTGTTTAGACACCGTGTGGCACTGGTGACCAGGGCCAACAAGGCATTGGCTTCTCCATCACGTACAACCTGTGCCTGCAGTTCTCGGGCAACATGATGTTCATAGTGCTGGATGAGGCGTGGGGACAGTCGGCTGTGCGGCGGCTCCGGGCCAAGGGCCTGAGCCCCTGCTTCCACCTGCTGGACATCAAGGACCTGCAGAGCATCGGCGCCCTGCATGACTTCCTGCCGAAAGAGTACAGGGACCTCACATGTTGGTCAACAACTAGAGCATCATTTTCGAAGGTATCATCTTCGAGGTTAAGAACATTGGAGCTCTTAGGCCAGGAAACCTCTTTTAGGGGACTACCCAGAAGCGGTTGGGGTGGGTGTCTGAAGCGCTGCTGTGGGGCCTACAGCTCTGAGGGGTTCTAGAACGGCCTTCCTAGGGAAAAAGGTCAGATTGGACGTGCAGGGAGAGCAGAAACCTCCAGGAGTTGCAAGCCTTTCCAGCCAGAGGACCTTGGCATTGCCATGGGCAGACTCTCAGGGACTTTACCCAGGCTTTTGAAAGATTCTCTCTGTTGGACTTTGTGCATCTCTATGAATTTTTAACTTATTTTGAAATACACAAAAAATGCCAAAGAGTCATATGTAGAAATGCCATTGTGCTCCCTTATCTTAGCTTCTTGCAATGGGCGCCAAATAACAAAGCTACACAACATCAACCAGCCAGATAATACAAGTTGGGACAAACTGTTCACCTGTCTACACATTACTGAGAATTGACCAGATTGCACATACAACAAAAAATGTTAAGGTGACTGGGGAAATCTTCTCAGATGGCTACTTCTTATTAACCTGTTCTCCTTCTCTCCTACCAGCTAATGATCACACACCCTTACATATTCAAGCAGAAGTGACGATGAAAACAAACTTCTTTGGTTCCTGAGACATGTGCACAGAACTGCTGCCTCTAATGAAACCCTAAAGTAGCTGTGACGACTTACAGCGGTACTGTTTCTGGAATGATCTGGCCCTGCCTCTCTGACCGCATCTACAGGCCCTGCTCCCTCTCCCTGCTCAGCCACCCCGGCCTCTCTGCTGTGTCCCCACCTGGACAGGTGCCCTTCCCCTCAGGACTCTGTACA
Organism: Leopardus geoffroyi; assembly: GCF_018350155.1. Lineage (NCBI taxonomy): Eukaryota > Metazoa > Chordata > Mammalia > Carnivora > Felidae > Leopardus > Leopardus geoffroyi. Next base: position 9,408,229 of record NC_059333.1, on the reverse strand, counting down.
CACGTGTCCAGCACTCAGCAGTGCCCTCTGTCCCACTGGCCTTTCACAACTGGCTTCTTCTTCTCCTTTATATCTTCATTCCAAACTCTCCTCCCAGAGGCCTTTTTCTGGCTCTGTGTCCTCACAGGTGCACTTCCCTGGGGATTTTTTCCTGGACCCTTCCTTCTCCCTCTCCCTCCCTCTGAGTGATCTTATTCAGGCTAGTGGACTCTTCCCTATCCAAACTTGTTAGGGCCCCCTAAACTCTGTCACCTGCCTAGAACATTGCCAGAGTTCCAGACACACATAGTTCTCTTCCTGCTTCTCCCTCTCCTCAGGATGTCCTCCTTTCCCTCCTCAAATCCCAGCCCTCCAACCTCCCCCCGCCCCACACCTCTACCTAAAACTCTAACACACATCTAGATAACACTTGTGCTTTCCCAATATAATCCTGGTCACAGACCCCACCATCCACCCCCCATGACAAATGAGGTCACCATGCCCACCTCCTGATTATCACTGACCAGGTCCTAACAGTTGCCCTATGGATTTGCCCCCAACCTTCTCCATCCCAACTCTCCAACAAAAAGATATTAAGATATGAACATCTCTAAGGAATTGAGCAAACTGGAAATCTGAACATTGTTGTTCATCAGATATTAGCTTAAAGTACTAGGTGGAAATACGGTCTTGTTAACACTGCACTTATCAAGGAAACCTTTAAAAAGGTGTTCTCAACCTTCATTTGAAAAGGTACTGCTTTGCAATATCCTTAGTCTGAAACGCCACTAGAGGAATTTGCTTGGAAAATTACAATAGTAAACGTAACTCACTCACACACACCCTCTGACATATTGGTTCTAGAAAGGATAGGTGGCTGGGCATTCTGGATGTGATGTACTGGGCATCTTATATATGGTGCCCATTAATAACATGGAGGAATAATGAATCGCAAAGTCACGAGCACAGCTGGTTGCAGACTGAGGTCATGTGACATCCAAACTAGTGGTTCTTCCCACTACTCAAGGTCCTCAAATCATTTTTCCTTGATCCCCCTCTCCAAATGAAGCCTTACCTGGTAAGTTGAGAGAAACAAAATAAGGACTCTGCTTGATTGGGCCTATCTTCCTCGTCGTCCTTGTCTCAGGGCCCCAGGTACCTCAGGGAAAACCACAGGAGGCACACTTAAAACCCTGAGGTGTTTTGTGAAAACCCCCTATCAGTCCAGAGACTTAACAACTGGTCCTCTTGATATTAGAAAACATGAATCTTCCAGGGAATGTGATGAATGTGAAATCATCAAAGGTCACAAGAACCAGCTTGAACTTACAGACTCTGAATAGCCTTGAGAATCAAGTAATGCACTTGAAATTTGTGACCCCCAATGAGATGATGTCTAAAATACCCTGCGTTGTGTAGACCACTGTGGCTCTGCTTGAGGACAGTGAGGTTTGGAGAGTAGGAGATAGTGAGAGATTTCCTAACAATAGATCCCTGGTCACATACAGAGTAATGGTCTGGATAAACTGTAAGCCCAACACACACCCCGGCCCCACCAGCACAAGAGTCCTTTCTTACCTGGGTAATGTGCTTTTCATAGTGACTGTGACAGGGCAACTGTCACACTACCTCACACACAGTGTCACATACTTATAGTCACACATACAGTCTCTGTCTCACACACACTCCCATTCACATACATATCACACACTGACATGAACTCACACACCCTTAGCACAAGGACGCTGGGATGGTCCATACACTTCTTAGTATATAGGCTGCGTGCATTCCGAAGTGACACCTGAAAGCCATGAGTCCACGCTGACGACAAAGATGTTTGGATCAGAGTCTTTGCTGTATAAACTCCACAAGTGCTTCCCATTCCTTCTCATGTGATTCCTGTCCTGAGCTGTCAGACCAGAAGCATCTACCATCTCTCCCAGTTCTAGGAGAAGCCCCCTGACAGCCACCCTGCCCGCTTGGGGATGTGCTCAGTGCATGGGACAGGCCTGAGGAAGAGGGTTCGGTTGCAGCATCTACTACCAGGAATTTACCTACAAAACCTTTTACTCCCCATCACGCTTACAGGTAAGCATTTTCACAGCTGATACTCAACTTTCTAAGATAGAAAATAGAGAATAGAAAAGAGGTCATCACGTCATTACAAACAGCCTACAGAACGTTAGTAGAGTTTTCCGTTTACTGTCTATACTAAAGGTACTTAAGAAACTGGCTCCACACCCTGGGGAGTAAATGCAGCAGTCTTTCTACTATAGCAGTTACCCAATGTTGGTTCCTCTACTTCTGTCTTATTTCACACACTTCTGTTTTTGAAACTTCAAATCGTTAATATATGTTACTTTTGTTGTGAAAGAGGCAAATGATTTTTGAAAATGAAATAAACTAGTGAGAAGTAATAAAATCGGAGAGCTGCTTACTAAAACATCTAACTTTTCTAAAAATATTGTTTAATGTCTATTTATTTTTTAGAGAGAGAGAGAGAGAGAGAGCTGTCAGCATAGAGCCAACGCGGGGCTCGAACTCACAAACCACAAGATCATGACCTGAACGAAGATCAAGGGTCAGACATTTAACTGACTGAGTCACCCAGCTGCCCCTAAGTTCCATTAATCTTAGCTTAGTATGTTGTAGATGGAAGGAAGTATGGAGTAACTGACTCCTTTCTCAAAGGTATTCATCTTAGAAACCTGTTACATTAATAAGACAGTTTCTGCAATTCATTTTAATTATCTCTAAACACCACCAATGAGAATCACAGGGTCATGCATTATCTCTTACACTGAACTTGTATGGCACTGACATTCCTTAGTGGGATGGAGCTCAGAGTTAAATGACCATGACTGTCTTTCCCGGATATTTACATAAAATAGGGATAGTTTCCTAATTTATTGAAGTTCTTATTGTTCGTAAATTCTCATAATTTTTCTATTAGGCTAAAGATACTCATGTAGATGGAAAAATAGTAAACTATTTATACATGTCAATTTAAGTTCACTTTTATGAATAATAACTATATTTTTGAAAAAGAATTAGTGAGAACTGTGAGATTGCTTTACACTTTTAACCACTTTACTGAGATACAATTCACATATCATACACTTTACCCGTTTCAGGTATGCAATTCAGTGGAATTTAGTATATGGACAGACTTGTGGAACAATCACTGCTTTAAGATTAGCATACTGTCATCACCCCAAGGAGAACCTGTGCCCTTAGCACCAGCCCTCTTTTCCCACAATCCCACTGCCTGAAGCACCTCTAATCTATTATCTGTCTGATCATCTACTTCTCTGGACATCCCATACATAGAGAATCATATAATGAGTAGTCTTTTGTGACTGGCCACTTTCTTTTGGGTAATGTTATCAAGATTCATCCATGTTGTAGCATTTCTTTTTATACTATCTTTTTAACATGTGACTGCTCCATTGCCCCTTCCCATAACTATATTGCCTGGTGTTTTCTCACTGCTCCCAAGTTGATGAAATCCCAACATAGAGAAAATACCACACACCTTAGCCCACTGAGGTGATTTGTTTTTACCTGGTTATATCAGAGGGACAGCCCACAAAACACATGCAGTCTGTTCTTCTTCAAAAGGTCATCACTAAAATGATCAGTTGTTTGTTGGTTAATAGACACTTGTTCATAGAGCACTGCCCATGGGACCATAAGATGTTAAGATGGTTCCAAAGGGGATCTGTGAAGAAAAGTGGCTCTCTACTCATGATTGCAGTGAGCACCGACTTACCTTCTGATAGCACGTTCCTGTATAAGTCACTTTCTTTTCTTTATGGGACATCTGGGCACTGCACACCCCATTAGATCATTTCTCTGACGTCCTCTGAGACATTATGAGTCTTGCAAGGTTCAATATTGGATTTTGTCCTTCATTTATATAGGAAGACTACATTCACACTCCTAGCAAACTGGTAACTGTCTCCCAAATGGGCAAATCTAAGGGATTTTGGTATTCATCATTCTTACACATGCGATTCTACATGACCATTTGTGTTGTATTTTAGGCAGAGTGGTCACTGTGTCTAGTATAACGAGCTTCATAGTTCTTAACAACTGCAGCTCAGAACTTCAGCAGAAGTTCAGAAGTGAGACTATCACAGAGGAGGAGCTGGTGGGGCTCATGAACAAGTTTGTGGAAGACACAAAGAGCGGGGTACACAGGAAGGAAGGCTGCCCTGATATGAAAGTACTCACATATGGAGTGTCAAAGATGGGTATCACTGTCCTGTCCAGAATCCATGCCAGGAAACTGAGTGAGCAGAGGAGGGGAGACAGGATCCTTCTGAATGCCTGCTGCCCTAGGTGGGTGAGAACAGACATGGGTGGACCTACAGCCATTAAAAGCCCAGAAGAAGGAGCAGAGACCCCCATCTACTTGGCCCTTTTGCCCTCAGATGCTAAGGGGCCTCACGGGGAGTTTGTAATGGAGAATAAAGTTGAACAATGGGGACCCCCCCTCTCAGTTCCCTCCATGGGTCCCGTTATGATACTTCCATGATATGAACAAAAGGACTACACTGTTAACAATGTTCATATCAGAAGAAGTAGAAGAAGAAGGAGGAGGAAAAGGAGGAGGAGGAAGAATCACTGTCCATATTGAGGACTTATATTGAATTGGCTACTAATTCTGGGAAGTCTTTTGTGATTTCTTCTGTGATATATGAGAAGAAAAAGTGGAATTAATGCCAACCAACAATGAATGAATATCATAGATGAATAAACAACTATAAGTAAATGTCCATGTGTGCAGATTGTTTCTTGCCAACCAGCCCCAAAGTCTAACAGACCCTAAGTTAGGTCAAGAGAAGGGACAGTTTAACTCAGGTGTTGGTAAACATTAGTGAAAGAGCAACATAGTGAATATTTTTGCCTTTGCAAGCCAGTGGTCTCTAATCAAATCTGTTTTTGTAGCTTGAAAGTCACCAGAGACAATATATAAACCCATGAATAGGGCTAGATTTCCCTAACTAGCATACTTTATCAGCCTCTACTACAAAATAGACATCGTTGTGGTCTCTTTAAATAGCAGACTCATTGGGGAAAAAAAACACAATTGCAAGGTGTGAAATGGGAGTGGGCACTAGAGGTGCATCCATAAGACAACCTGAGACAAGGAGGAAAAGTGAATAAGGATTGGTATCAATGGATATGAAAGAATTACTGTCAAATCTCAAGGTGAATGCGCTATTCACGTAAGGAGAAATGGTCAAGTCTGTAACATTAACACGGTCCAGCAAAATCTCTACAGAAGGTGAAGGATAGTAACATACTCATCACTACTGAGGCTAGTTTGGAGGATACATGGGTGTCCACAGTCCTATTCTTTCCACTTCTCTCTTTGAAAGCTTTCAAAACAAACATCTGGAAACGAAAAGATCCTGGCTCTGCCACCTACGGGTTGACCTTGAGCAAAATCCTGCATGTTGCTCTATGTCAATCTCCTCAAGTGTACAATTCGGGGGAAGTCTTAGGATTTCCATGAAAGGTAAAGGAACTAATACAGGTGAACAGGCTGAAAACAAGGGTGGTGCAAATTGCCCTCCATAGGCGTCCCCGGACTGGGACCTGACACTTAGGGCCTTGAGGGGAGCTTCTTACTGCCACACACCCAGCCTGGCTCCCTAGGGGCCTCCGTGAATGCCCACCACCTCCCACCCCTCACAGAAGCATCCAGATTGTTCAGACTCCCTCCTCTCATGATTATTTTTCAGTCTTCACCAGGGGTTTTTAGGCTGACAGAAATGAGAACTGATAGGCCCTGCAAAGCAAAGGCACGGTTTTGTTTTTTTCCTTTAAGTTTATTTATTTGGAGAGAGAACATGAGCAGGGGAGGGCAGATAGAAGGGGGAGAGAGAGAATCCCAAGCAGGCTCCTTACTAACATCACAGATTCCGAGGCACAGCACGATCTCACAAGTCATGAGACCAATACCTGAGCCAAAATCAAGAGTTGGACGCTCAACTGACTGAGCCACCAAGGCACCCCATGGGGTAAGGTTTCTATTTGGAAAGAGGTTTCCTGTGGGGCGCCTAGGAGGCTCAGTCATTAGAGCATGGGACTCTTGATCTCAAGGTTGGTAGTTGGAACCCCACGTTTGGTATAGACATTACTTAAAAACAGCCTTTTAAAAAATAAAATGAAATAAAAAATATAAGTGAGGTTTCCTTTAACGTTTTCTCTTCAACAAGGCTGTTAATTTCCTCCCTGTTAGCTTGTATTTCTAAAATGAACCTTGAGGAGTATCAATATCAAGGACAAGACATATCACGTCTACTGCTAGTTTAGAAATATATCCCAGCATCACAGGTCTTTTTTCCTCAATACTTTAAAAATAACACCTAATTACATATAATACTTATTAACTGTGACCTTAAAGAAAACAAAAAAGTAGGCACTACGGGCAAACAGGATTGTGTAACCATTAAATTAAACATTGCAATCATTGCCTTGGCCCACATGAACTTCATAAACTTTGCCTCATCTGGGGGCACACTGGGACTCACACTGAGGGAGGAGCCCTGCCCACACCCCAGTCTCAGCAAAGGACCTAATTCTGTTTCTCACCCTTGAGATTCTCCTAAGAAAGCAAGGAGATCTGTATGCTCAATACCGGTTTTGTTGTATGAACAATTTCACTGTATCTTAGAAGGCAACCATTCCCATTCTGCAGATGAAAGGCCTATTCCCAAGATAATTGCTCTCTTTTTCTCCTATAGAGGTTCTCCTAAAATTGTTCCCTCAAAAGCTATGAAACTTTAGCATCCTTTTAATCAATCACCCACAACCTTTGTTTTGGGAAGCACATCAGTACTCTCAAAGCACTGCTTGGCTCAGAGGAGGGATCCTAAGAGGACAGAATCCTAGTTGGGCTCAGAGTGCAGCCCCAGGAAGGACATATCTGGAATAGCATTAGGGAACCTCCTGGAACATCTGGTCCCTGCTTTCATGGAGGAACGGAGGCAGTGCCTGGGCTCTAGGAATCACAGCACTGGGTCCCAGAACACAGTTCTACTGGCATCTCTGACTGTGGCCAGGCCTCCTCACCACTAGCCCTCCGTGTGGCCCACAGCACCATCAGCTCCACACACAGGACCTCGCTAGCCCTCCACACAGCCATGTGTTTAGACACCGTGTGGCACTGGTGACCAGGGCCAACAAGGCATTGGCTTCTCCATCACGTACAACCTGTGCCTGCAGTTCTCGGGCAACATGATGTTCATAGTGCTGGATGAGGCGTGGGGACAGTCGGCTGTGCGGCGGCTCCGGGCCAAGGGCCTGAGCCCCTGCTTCCACCTGCTGGACATCAAGGACCTGCAGAGCATCGGCGCGCTGCATGACTTCCTGCCGAAGGAGTACAGGGACCTCACATGTTGGTCAACAACTAGAGCATCATTTTCGAAGGTATCGTCTTCGAGGTTAAGAACATTGGAGCTCTTAGGCCAGGAAACCTCTTTTAGGGGACTACCCAGAAGCGGTTGGGGTGGGTGTCTGAAGCGCTGCTGTGGGGCCTACAGCTCTGAGGGGTTCTAGAACGGCCTTCCTAGGGAAAGAGGTCAGATTGGACGTGCAGGGAGAGCAGAAACCTCCAGGAGTTGCAAGCCTTTCCAGCCAGAGGACCTTGGCATTGCCATGGGTCAGACTCTCAGGGACTTTACCCAGGCTTTTGAAAGATTCTCTGTGTTGGACTTTGTGCATCTCTATGAATTTTTAACTTATTTTGAAATACACAAAAAATACCAAAGAGTCATATGTAGAAATGCCATTGTGCTCCCTCATCTTAGCTTCTTGCAATGGGTGCCAAATAACAAAGCTACACAACATCAACCAGCCAGATAATACAAGTTGGGACAAACTGTTCACCTGTCTACACATTACTGAGAATTGACCAGATTGCACATACAACAAAAAATGTTAAGGTGACTGGGGAAATCTTCTCAGATGGCTACTTCTTATTAACCTGTTCTCCTTCTCCCCTACCAGCTAATGATCACACACCCTTACATATTCAAGCAGAAGTGACGATGAAAACAAACTTCTTTGGTTCCTGAGACATGTGCACAGAACTGCTGCCTCTAATGAAACCCTAAAGTAGCTGTGACGACTTACAGCGGTACTGTTTCTGGAATGATCTGGCCCTGCCTCTCTGACCGCATCTACAGGCCCTGCTCCCTCTCCCTGCTCAGCCACCCCGGCCTCTCTGCTGTGTCCCCACCTGGACAGGTGCCCTTCCCCTCAGGACTCTGTACACACGTGTCCAGCACTCAGCAGTGCCCTCTGTCCCACTGGCCTTTCACAACTGGCTTCTTCTTCTCCTTTATATCTTCATTCCAAACTCTCCTCCCAGAGGCCTTTTTCTGGCTCTGTGTCCTCACAGGTGCACTTCCCTGGGGATCTCTTCCTGGACCCTTTCTTCTCCCTTTCCCTCCTTCTGAGTGGTTTTATTCAGGCTAGTGGACTCGTCCCTATCCAAACTTGTTTAGAGCCTCCTAAAATCCTTCACCTGCCTAGAACATTCCCAGAACTCCAAACACATCGTTTTCTTCCTGCCTCTCCCTTTCCTCAGGATGTCCTCCCTTCCCTTCTCAAATTGCAGCCCTCCAGTCCCCTACACACACCCCCATCTAAACATCTAAAACATGTCCAGATGACACTTGTACTTTCCTAATATCATCCTGGTCACAGACCCCACCATCCACTCACTATGATAAATGAGCTCACTATGCCCACCTCCTGATTATCACTGACCAGATCCTAACAGTTGTCCTTTGGGTTTGTCCCCACCTTCTCCATTCCAGCTCTTCAAAAGAGACTCGGCTGTCATTTCTGAGCCATTGCAACCCTTCCTAAGAGACGCTGCTTCTTCAGTCATTTCCTTTCTGGTTATTCTCTGTACTCTTCGAGTGCTCACTTACTCCCAAAAGTCTTTTAAGAATGAAGTGACCGCTAAGGGAGTTGTAATAGCCTATGCAGCATGATATTTTACCATTACCATCCTTTAAATAGGAGCCATCAGGAAACCATAAAAAATCTGCATTGATTAGAGGAGGTTCCTGTAAATTGTCATGGGGAGTCAAAAGGTAACCTGTCAGTTGCTAGCAATGCCAAATCCTCGGAGTCCAAATACAGTTCTCATTTCAAGATCTCATGCATTAAGTTTCTGACCTGAGTCTGGGTTAACTGCACTGGTTTCCCTGGAGACCTTATGTCTCTTTATGGCCCAAGTTTTAACAGGTAGATGCGATCTTCCTGTGAAGACGGTTGAGAAGGTGAACAGAGAAGCAAATCATCTACAGGCTGAGACACAGGAGAGCCTGCAGAAAACTTACTATCATCCAAATCAGCCTCTAACCGTGTGTCAAAACAGAAAGGACTCTCTGTGTAGCCCTGGGACATTACTGTCCCTGTGCATTGCCATTCTTCCCAAGTGAAGGCGAAAAGAGATTGGCTGTCCTTATCAACTAGAATCATAAAAACTGTACTGCATAGGGCTATTACAGTGAAAAATTTGCCTTCAGCGGCAATGGATGTCAGTACGTTTGTTCGTGGGTGGGGACAAATAGGGTGCTGAGGTTAACAATGTTATTGGTTGCTCTGGGGTTTTGGACAAACCTCCATCCTCAGCGGTTAGGGTTTTTTGGTTGTTTGTTTTTTCTGTTGTTTACAGGTAAAACAGGTCTGTTACAATGACTTGTGCAGGGGATGAGACTCTTGAGCCTTGTAATCTATTATGGGCTTGATGCCTTGAAGGGCTTCTCTATTTGTAGGGTGTTGATTAATTTAGGGGAGAGGTTTGAGGGACCTATGTGAATCTTGATGGGATGTACACTGTGGATTCTGCCCATATGGGTTGATGGTTTTACCCATAAGAGGATGATAGCTGATCCAATAGGAATAGATTAACAGCACCCTCAGACTCAGCTATAGTGCCCTCAGAGAACCCGCATAGGAAAGGTGCCCAAGGGTCACTTATTTTCCCTTGTTGGTGATTTTGGTTATGACTGTCAAACTCTAGAATCCCTTCCCTTTTCTGGGAGTAATTCTGGTATGATACGTTTCCAACAAAACTGAGTGCAAGAAATGGATAGGGGCAGGGGAACTAAGAAGAAAAGGGTGTGTATCTGTGCAAGGGGTGAGACGCAAAGGAAAAGGTTCAGAGACAGGAACCTGTTAAAGTTTATTAGAGATCCCTCTATTTCAATTGTTTTAGTACTCGAGGTGGTGGAGCTGCTTTATAGCAGCGGGGTTAAGCAATGAGAGTGTAGATCCTGTGCCAATAAGGATAGAGAGAGATTCATTCCCAATCTGGAGATGCTTTGCCCAAGCTGATGAAGAGGGAAGACTGGGAACAGCCCTTATAGTTCCTCAGAGCCCCACCACTGGGAATCAGGAGGACATGGGAAAAGTTGGCTAGTGGGCTAAGGTGCATGAAGTGCTTCCATGTGTTACAGTCTCTTTCCCAAAGTCCTGATACCTTGCAACAGTAGCAGGAATTACACTTCCGGTTCTGTTTTGGGGCCTTCATTGGCTGCACATTAAAAATTTCAGTAGGTCCTTCCTATAGGTGATTCATCTAGGGTGACCCCAAGCTGGTTTTCCAGGTCTGTTAAATCTGGAGTGGCCATAGTTTCCCATGCTATCCTGGTCCTTTTGACTAAAAGGGAAAGATCCCAAATCAGCCCAGTAAGAAACACAGACTGAAATGCTACCCAGGTGGACTCACATCTAAAGGAAGACCAGAAGTTTTCTTTAAAGACATTTTTGAGCTGGCTGCAATTATTATGAACAGATTCATCAGGCCTTTGTATACAACCCTGAATTTTGTTCCAATCAACGGGCTTAGGAAAAGCCACTGTCCTTGCTCAGTGGACATTTCCAGCGAGTATCGTAGCAGAAGTTCAGGGTCTGTTCTTTATATCCTGTTCAAGATGTTCCTGCCGAGCTAGTTTCATCCAATGTTTTGCCTGGCCCTCACCAACAAGCATGTGACCAGTTGAGAAACCTGGTTGGTAACGTTTGGCTAATTACGTTAAATTCTTCAGCAAACCTATGGGTGTTCTCGGTGACTTTAGGAAACTCTTTTACTCTGAATTCAGCCTTAGTCCAGGGAATATAAGAAATGTGGGGTCTATTTAGATCTTTAGAAGACTTAACTTGAAAGGGGCAGGTTTGAGTAGGTTCAGGAGAGGAGGAAGCAGAAGGAGCTTCAAATGAAAAGGAAAGTTCACAAAAGGATCAGAATGAGAGGGCCCAGAGAAAGAGGAAGGTGCAGAGACAGAGGAAGATGGCTGCCTCCTGTCTGTAAACGAAGAAGGTAGAGATGAGGGAAAGAGGCCTCAGAAGCCATTTTGTTTAAAAAAATGTTTTAAGTTTATTTATATATTTGGGGGGGGGGGGGCGGTCAGAGAGAGAATCCCAAGCTGGCTCCACACTGTCAGCACAGAGCCTGACTCTGGGCTTGACCTCCCAACGGTGAGATCGTGACCTGAGCCAAAACCAAGAGTCGGATGCTTAACCGATTGAGCCACCCAGGTGCCCCATCATTTTGCCTCTTTCAATTGTGTGCCTCAATGAATTTAGAAACAGTACTTTCCAAAGGGGCAAACAGAATCCAAACACATCTGCAAGAGTCAAGTTACCATTTAAATTTTTTTTTTAAGATTATTTATTCTTGAGAGACGGAGAGAGACAGAGCATGAGCAGGGGAGGGGCAGAGAGAGAGGAGGAGACACAGAATCCGAAGCAGACTCCAGGCTCCGAGCTGTCTGCACAGAGCCCAATGCGGGGCTCGAACTCACGAACCGCAAGATCATGACCTGAGCCGAAGCTGGACGCTTAACCGACTGAGACACCCAGGTGCCCCAAGGTACCATTTAAAATAGACATCTCATTCTTTTTTTGTTTTGATTTTATCGTCTTTCAAGAAGAAACAGTTTTTTAACTTAATTTTGAGTAAACCAAGTTTGGAGATATTGAAAGTCCCCCATTATGGCCTCTGAAGTTTCTGAAAGTTTGTAACAAAAAACCTCACTAAAAATGGAATCAGGAGGTGTCTGCAGGGAAAGTTCTCATGCCCTACCACTCCTACTCAATCGCAGGCTCAACTGCAGACTCAACAAGAAGAGACGAACTTGACCTTAGAAGGATTTGACCTTGCCCATGGATACTACTCTACTATACCAGCCAGAAATAGAGACACTTTCCTTTTCCCCCCAGGCAACACTCAGCCACTGAAAAGCCACTGCACTTCAGACACCCAGTTTATGCCAAGGGACTTTTAATTTATAAAAGCCTTCCCAACTGCCCCCTTTCTTCTTAAAAAAGCATACCTGTCCTTTGTTCCCTGGACTTGTCTACAGGTTTTGCTGCAGCTTGATTTTCCTGACTTGCAGTTCTCTTTACTCTTGAATGTATGCATCTGTTCCTGGTAAATTAACTGGCAGTTTTACTTTTAAGGTTAACAAGTCCTGAAATGCTTTTGTTTAAGGCGGTCCATTTAGTTAGGAATGTGCCTACAGAACAACCATAGATTTTAAACATAAAATGAGCCATAGTCCCAAAGGGGAGGGGTGTCACGAAGCATTTTCTTGCAGGGGATCCCATTTTCTTTAGCAGTTTTCTGGGAACAACCTAGTTCCAGAATGACTCAGACCAGAGGCCAGCAGGTTCCAAGAGGAATAGTCCAGTACCAAACAGAACTCGGACCCAAGGCTAGTGTATTTCCAACTGGCACAGTTCTAACTGCAACAGTCCAATCCCGAAAAGAATTTAGACAGAAGGCCTATGCAGCTCCAAATGGTACCATTCCAACAGGAACCATCTCCCAAAGCAGAATAGGACCGAAGACCAACGCAGTTCGAACTGGTACTTTTCCAACAGGAGCAGTCCAATCCCAAGAGGAATTAGACCAAACGAGAAAGGAGTTCCATTAGGAACAGTTTGATTCTGAGAAGGAATCAAAGGCCAAATGAATACTCTCAGAGATCTAAAAAAAGAAAGAAAGAAATCACAGACAAAAAGCATGGAGCTGGAAGTCCAGGAGAAAAGCTTACCCTCAAACCCTATGGTTGGTGAGCAAGCAGTGAGCCCAAACACCTCCATGGATACCACACCTGCTTGCCCACCAGAGTAAGAGGCCTTGGGGATCTTCCCTGGATCCCCACATGTGTCACCAAGGAATGTTAGTTGTAAAAATGTAACCTGCCAGTTATTTCACCAGCAAAGTGGGGTTTCTTCGGGAATAAAGAGAATTGCAATCTGAGAAAACCAAGCTGTGGCAAAACGATAGGCACGTCCAGGGAACAAAGGACAGGTACATTTTTAAGGAGAAAAAGGGTAAGTTGGGAGGGCTGTTTTAAACAAAAAGTCCAATGGAGTCAACTGGGACTTAGAAGTGTAGTGCTTTCCATTGGCTGGGCTGTTGCTCCAGGGACTTAAAACAAGCATATTTTACTCTGTCTGGAGTAGTACAGTTGTGTTCATGTGCAAGGGCAACTCCCTTGATCAAGTCTCTCTCTCTTCCTGTTGGGACTGCAGTTGACTGGGAGTGGTAGGGCATGAGTTGCTCCCACTGCCGGCTTCCTGACTGCATTTAGGGAGGTTTCCCATGACTGATTTTCCACAAAAGATGAAGATTGGTGGATTGGAATTGAGCACATGCAGGTACATCTTCCTCTCAGTTCTGCCCCCTTTCCCTGTCCTGTCTGAAAAAGTTCTACTATTTGTACCAGTACTGAGTTCACTGAGTTCACCTCAAACACAGGGCAGCTCTCAAATCTCCCCTGACTCCTTTACTCACCACAACATTGATGTGGGACAAGTTCTTTGTGCCATCACCACACATCCTCCACATATCCCCCTTAGAAGGCAAAAATCACTTCTGGCTGATTGTTTTCTCACTTACTGAATAGTGTCATCGCCTGCTGTGTATTTGGTCGTGGACCTGAATGAGGAAAGAGTGTTCTTCTGCATTTGCTAAGGCAGGCCCTAGTCAAATATTGATCTTGCCTCAGGAAAACTAGACTCAGGGACATGGAAATGCAAGCTATATTCTCAGCATAAGAGCAGGGTTTTCTTGCCTTTGGAAATAGCAGAGTTCTTCCATTATTTGGGGGGATGGCAGCCACAGTGGTTCATGTTATCAGGACATTACCCTCTTCGGGGAGACTATCTGGGAGAAGTCCTAGCTAGGGCAGTCAAAGGAAATACTGTCCGTCCTCCCCCATACTTCAGAACCTTAGATACAAAAAACAATCTTGAATGTTTTGCACCAGATCTCTGTGGGGGCAGAACACATCCAAAAAGTCAATGTTTACCTTGTTGTTTACCTTGGAAGGAGAATATCAGAGTAGGATGACCTTATGGATAGGATACCAAAGGATAATAGATGTGGATTTCTTCTTCTTACTTTTTTTAAAAAAATGTAAAAAATGTAAAAAAAAAAAAAACTTTTTTTAAAAAAATGTAAAAAAATGTAAATTTCTTTCTTTTTAAAAGAAATTTCTTCTTACTTTTTTATTTATTTTGAGAGAGAGAGAGAGAGAGAGAGAGAGCAAGGGAAGGGCAGAGAGAGGGAGATAGAATCCCAAGCAAGTTTTGCAACGTCAGCCCAGATCTAATGTGGAGCTGAAACTGATGAATCATGAGATCGTGACCTGAACCGAAATCAAGATTTGGACGCTTAACCGACTGAGCCACGCAGGTGCCCAACTTCTCCTTACTTTTTAATGCTTTCTGTAAAAACAGTGTTTCTGAAATAATCTAGCCACAGAAGATATAAGAATCTACAGCGACCAGGAGCCCACCCCCTATCTTAACCCATCAATCAATGTCAGGGCCATGGAAACCCCTTCCCACATTCCATGTCTTTTCCCTCTCATTCCCCCAGAATTCCTCTTCCTGATTTTGGAGAATATTCTCTTTAATGCTCATTAGCTGTTATTCTTCTTTTTTCTCATTAAATTATAATATGCATTTATTTCCAAAATATATTATGGAATGACCATTCTGAGGAATCAAGCACACCTGTGAAATCTGAACACTCTTGTTCATCATACAGTAGCTGTAAAAGTTCTAGGAGCAAAACAGTCTTGTTAAGGCACACACACTATGTAAACCTTAAAGAAGGTGTTATCAACCTTGATTTGAGGTACTGCTTTTCAATGTCCAATAGTCTGGAAAATCACTAGAGGAATCAGCTGGCAGGGGGGAATTACCACAGTAAAGGCACCTCCCTCACACACCCACACTCTGACATATTATAGTTCTAGAAAGGTGGGGTGTATGGACATTACTACATTTGATGTGCTAGGCATTTTGTATATTGTCCCCATCAAGAACATGAAGGAAAAACAGATCTCAAGGTCCCATGCACAGCCTGATGTAGACCAAGTTCATGTAGCTTCCAGCCTAATGGTTCTTCTCACTACTCAGGGTCCTCAAATATTTTATGCTGAGGATCCTGTTCCTCAAGTGATTTCTTGCCCAGTAAGGCTAGAGGGACAGCCGATAAAGAAACTCACCTTGACTGGGGCCAATGGCTTCCCACCACAGAGCCCCTTGATACTTTGAAAATAACACCTATTTATATATAACACATTAACTGTAACCTTAAACAGAACCAAAAAGTAGGGATTTCAGGAAAAAGGGGCTAATGGAACCATTAAATCAAACATTCCAAACAATTTGTTGGCCGCAGTGAGCTTCATAAACATTCCCTCCCACCCAGGACCCACTGAAAATCAGACAGAGGGAGGAGCCTTGTCCACACCCCCATCACAGCACAGGACCTAATTCTCTGTTCCTCACTATTGAGACTCTCTGAAAAAAGTAAAGGGACTGTGTCCTCAGAGGCAGTTCCCCTGTGCAAGCAACTTCACTGCATCTTGGAAGAAAGCAACCTTTCCCATTCTGCAGAGGAAGAAGGACACATTCCCAAGACAATATCTGTACTCCTTTTTTTACTTTTGAGGGTTTCCGAAAATAATTTTAACTCGCCTACCATGAATCACTAGCCCCCTATTAACCCCAGGGCCAACCACCTTAGTTTGGGGAGCACATCAGTTGACCTCAAACCATTGCTTGGCTCAGAGGTAGCATCCTAAGAGGACACAGTCCTGGTTGGGCTCAGGGTACAGCCCCAGTAGGTATGGATTTGATACAGCTTCATTAAACTACTGGAACTCTGGCCCCTCATTTCAGGGAGGGTTGGGGGTGGGACCTCAGCTCTAGGAGCCACAGCGCTGGATCCAAGAACACAGTTCTACTGGCATCTCTGACTGTGGCCAGGCCTCCGCACCACTAGCCCTCGGTGTAGCCCACAGCACCATCGGCTTCACACACGGGGCCTCCCTAGCAATCCACACAGTCATGTCGTCACACATCCGCGTAGCGCTGGTGACCGGGGCCAACAAGGGCATTGGCTTCGCCACCGCGCGCAACCTGTGCCGGCAGTTCTTCGGGGATGTGGTGCTCACGGCACGGGACGAGGCGCGGGGACGGGCGGCCATGCAGCAGCTCCAGGGCGAGGGCGTGAGTCCGCGCTTCCACCTGCTGGACGTCGACGACCTGCAGAGCATCCGCGCCCTGCGTGATTTCCTGCGCAAGGAGTATGGGGGCCTGGACGTGCTGGTCAACAACGCGGGCATTGCCCTTGATAGTAAGAACGTGGGAACTCTTAGGCCAGGAGACCTCTCTTAGGGGACCAGCCAGGGTGGGTTTGGGGCTGGTGTCTAAACCGCTGCTCTAGGGTCCAGACCTCTGAGGGCCTCCCTAGGGAAGAAGATGGACTGGAGACACAGGGAGAGCAGGACCTTCCAGCAGTTGCAAGCATTTCCAGCCAGAGGACCTTGGCATTGTCATAGATTAGTCTCTCAGGGATGTCACCCAGGTTTTTGCAAGTGTCTCTCTGACTGGATCTGAGTCATTTGGTAAAGATTTAACGTATTTTGCAATAAACAACAACAAATTTAAACAAGGATACACAGAAATACCATTGTGCATCCTTCCTTTAGCCTCCCCACATAGTGCCCACTTACAAAGCTGCACAGCATCAACCAGCCAAATAATTCACACCCAGACAGTGGTGTTACCTAACACAGAAATTGCTGAAAATTCACCAGTTTGCACATAAGAAAAGTTATTGTCACTTCGTGGAATATTTTCACAAGGCTACTACTTACTAACCTATTCTCCTTCTCCCCTACAAGATGGTGACCCCACCCCCTTACATATTCAAGCACAAGTGACATTGAAAACAAACTTCTTTGGTACTTGAGATGCGTGCACAGAACTGCTGCCTCTAATGAAACCACAAGGTAGGTGTGACAACTTACAGCGGTACTGTTTCTGGAATGATCTGGCCCCCAACTCTCCGACCTCATCTACAGGCCCTGCTCCCTCTCCCTGCTGTGTCCCCACCTGCACAGGTGCCCTTCTCTTCAGGACTCTGTGCCCACGTGTCCAGCAGTGATCAGTGCCTTCTGTCCTGCTGGCCTGTCACAACCGGCTCTTTCTTCTCCTTCGCATCTTCATCTCAAACTCTCCTCACAGAGGCCTTTCCTGCCTCTGTACCCCTCACAGGTGCACTTCCCTGGGGATTCCTTCCTGGACCCTTTCTTTTCCCTTTCCCTCCCTCTGGGGATTTAATGCAGGCTAGTGGAATTTTCACTATCCAAACCTGTCAGGCTCCCCTAAAATCTATCACCTGCCTAGGACATTCCCTAGAACATTCTCTTCCTGTCTCTTCTACTCCTCAGGATGCCCTCCCTTCCCTCCTCAAATCTGACCCTTCCTGCCCCTCACCCTCACCCCTATCTAAATATCTAAAACATGTCCAGATAACACTTGTGCTTTCCTAATATCATCCTGGTCACGGACCATTTCATCCACCCACCATGAAACATGAGGTCACCATGCCCACCTCCTGATTGTCACTGACCAGGTCCTAGAGTTGTCCTATAGATTTTGTCCCCCAAGCTATCTGCATCCCAACTCTCCTCCAACAGAGACTCAGCTGTTGTTTCTGGACAATTGAAACCTTCCCAGAGACACTGTTTTTTCTCTTTTCCTTTATGGTTATTGTCTC
Organism: Leopardus geoffroyi; assembly: GCF_018350155.1. NCBI lineage: Eukaryota > Metazoa > Chordata > Mammalia > Carnivora > Felidae > Leopardus > Leopardus geoffroyi. The sequence continues at coordinate 9,390,126 of NC_059333.1, read as the reverse complement.
TACTCCCTGAGTGCTCACTTACTCCCCAAAGTCCTTCAGGATCAAAGGCAGCCTGAGCACAACTTGTAGGGATCCGTCTTGTCAGACCTGCCAAAGTCCAGGCCCATCAACCTCCCTTCACCTTGATCATTGTTTGCACAAAACAAACTGCCACAATTCCTTGGTTGTTAACTACTGAAATATTTACCCCCACGTTAATGTGATGGGGGAACCACCACCCATTCAGTACACTGACTAAATAAGCCGACACTTTTAGAAAGATTAGGGTGTCTGGCTTGAATGAGTATGTGCGTGTACAGTTGACCCTCAGTTCTGTCCCCATTCCCTCTTCATTCCTGGAAACTTCCATCACTTCTTCTACCACTGGCTTCTCTGGCACCCAAAGGGCAGCTCTCAAATGTCCCCCGACTCCTTTACTCACCACAACGTGGATGTGGGGTGAGTTCTGTGTGCCAGCATCACATCCACCACCTTAAAGGCAAAAATCACCCTTGTGGCTGATTGTTTTCTCACTTACTAAGCAGTGTGGGTGCCTGCTGTGTATTTGGCCTCAGACCAGAATGAGGAATGAGTGTTCTTCTGCATTTGCTAAGGCAGGCTCTAATCAAGTATTGATCTTGCCTCAGGAAAACTAGGCTCATGGCCATGAAAATGCAAGCCACATTCTCAGTGTAAGACCAGGGTTCCCTTGCCTTTGGAAATAAGAGAGTTCTTCCATTATTTGAGGGGATGGCAGCCACAGTGGTTCATGTTATCAGGACATTACCCTCTTTGGGGAGACTATCTGGGAGAAGTCCTAGCTAGGGCAGCCAAAGGAAATGCTGTCCCTCCTCCCCCATACTTCAGAAACCAGGATACAAAGAACAATCTCCAATGACACCCACCAGTTCTCTGCGGGTCAGAACACATGCAAAGGCCAATGTGTGCTCTGTTTTTAGGTATGTAAGGACAAACCAAAAGACAGAATTGTGACTTTAGGGATATTGAGAGATAGTACCTACTGATTCTTCTTATTTTTTTTAATCAACTAAACCAATACTCAACAAATTGAACCACCCATGCACCCCTCTCCTTATATTTTTTTAAGTGTATTTATTTATTTTGAGAGCGAGAGTGCCAGTGGGGAGGGGCAAAGAGAGTAGAAGAGAGAATCCAAGCAAGCCCCATGCTTTCACTGCAGAGCCCAAAGAGGCCTTGAACTCATGAACCATGAGATCATGACCTGAGCAAAATCAAGAGTCAGATGCTTACCCAACTGAGCCACTCAGGCACTGCAATTCTTCTCTATTAATTCTTTCTTCAATAACAGTTGTAGTTAATATTTTAGGCAGAAAACAAAGATAAGAATTTACAACAACCAGGTGCCCATCACCAATCAGTCTAAAGCATGTAATTAGGATCAAAGTCATATAAATCCCTTCCCACATTCCATATCTTTTCATTCTCATTCCTATTCCTGAATTTGAAAGATATTCTCTTTAAAAGGATAAGCTGTTGTTATTCTTTTTCTCATAAATTACACTTATTTCAAAAAGCTATTAAGACAGAAAGCACTCTAAGGAATTGAACAAACATTGAAAATATGAGCACTCTTTTCATCAGACATAAACTTAAAATAGTGGGTAGAAATATGGTCTTATTAAGGCTACTGTAACCAAGAAAACCTTACAGAAGTTGTTCTCAACCTTCCTTTGAGAAGGTACTGCTTTGCAATATCCTGTAGTCTGAAAAACCACTAGAGAAATTTGGTGGGAAAATTATAATAGTAAACATATCTCAGTCACACACACACTCTGACATATTGGTTCTATAAAGGATAGGTGGCTGGACATTTCTAGATGTGATGTGCTAGGCATTTTATATATGGTCCCCATTAAGAAACTGGAGGAATAATGGATTTCAAGGTCACAAGCACAGCTGGCTGAAGACCAAGGTCATGTGACATCCAAACTAGTGGTTCTTCCCACTACTCAAGGTCCTCAAATCATTTTCCCTACATATCCCTTCTTCAAATGAAGCCTTACCCAGTAAGGCAGGAGAAACAGAAAATAAAAGGACTCTGCTCTATTGGGCCAATGTCTTCCTTATGGCAAGACTCCTGGGTACCTCATGGAAAACCACAGGAGGCACATTTCAAAACTTGAAGTGTTTTCTGAAAAACCCTTATCAGTCAAGACACTAAAGAACTGGTCCTCTTGATATTAGAAAACATGGATCTTCCAGGGAATGTGACAAATGTTAAATCATCAAAGGTCATGAGAACCAGCTTGGACTTACAGATTCTGAATAGCCTTGAGAGTCAAATGCTGCCCTTGAAGTTTGTGACCCCAGATGAGATGATGTCTAAAATACCTTGTGTTGTGGAGATCACTGTGGCTGTGCTTTAGGACACTGAAGTTTGGAGAGGGAGAGATGTTCCTAAATAGATCCCTGGCCACATACAGAGTAATGGCCTGGATAGACTATAAGCCTGAGACACACGCCAGCCCCACCAGAACAAGAGTCCTTTCGTATCTGGGTGACATGCTTTCACACTGATTGTGACGGGGCAATTCCTTTACACGCTACCTCATACAGGTCACACACTTACAGTCACACATCCAGTCTCTTTCGCACACACACATGCAGACATACGACACACTCAAATGCACTCACACACCCTTATCACAAGGTCTTATGGATGGTCCATAAACTTCTTTTAAGTTTACTTACTTATATTTGACAGAGAGGGCACGAGTGAGGGAGGGGCAGAGAGCAAGAATGAGCATCCCAAGCAGGCTCCAAACTGTCAGCACAGAGCCCAACGTGGGGCTCAAACCCATGAACCGTGAGATCATGACCTGAGTTGAAATCAAGAATCAGTTGCTTAACTGACTAAGCCATCCAGGCGCCCCACCCTTAAAGTTTGTAGCACACGGGCTGCGTGCATTCCAGCTCAGAGTCCTCAAAATGACACATGAAAGCCATGAGTCTACTCTGGAGACAAAATGTTTGGATCAGACACTTGGCTGTATAAACTCCATAAGTACTTCCTATTCCTGCAGTTGTGTTTCCTGTCCTGAGCTGTCACACCAAAAGGGTCTACCATCTCACCCAGCTCTGAGGTGAAGCCCGCTGACAGCCAGCCTGCCACTTGCAAATGTGGTCAGTGCAGGGGACAGGCCTGGGTTGAGGGAATGATTGCAGCATCTACTATAAGGAATTTACCTACAAAACCTTTTACTCCCTGTCAGACTCCCTGAAATACACAGGTAAGCATTTTCACAGGTGATTCTAGACTTCCTGAGATAGACAATACAGAATAGACAAGAGGGCATCACTTCATTATACATTATACACAGCCTGCATAAAGTTAGTAGAGTTTCTCCATCTAGTGTCTATAGTAAAGGTACATAAGAAAATGGCTCCAAGCCCCTATGAGTAAATGTTGCTGTCTTTCTGGTATACCAGTTACCCAGGGTGGGTTCCTTGGCCCCTGTCTTATTTCATACACTTCTGTGTTTTGCAATTTTGAAACATTAATGTGTATTATTTTTATTTTTAGACAGGCAGATGATATTTTTAAAATAAAATAAATCTAATTAGTTAAGTAATCAAACATGAGAGGTGCTTACTAAACCATTTAACACATAAGTTCCGTTAAAGTGACACTTATCATGTTTTAGATGAAAGGAAGGACTGGAATAACTGACCCCTTTCTAAAAGGTGTTTATGTTAGAAAACTGTTACATTAATAAGGTACTTTCTAGAAATCATTTTAATTATCTCTAAACACCACCAATGAGAGTCACAGGGTCATGCATTATCTCTCCCACTGAACTTGTATGGCACTGACATTCCTTAGTGGGATGGAGCTCAGAGTTAAGTGACCATGACTGTCTTTCCCGGATATTTACATAAAATAGGGATAGTTTCCTAATTTATTGAAGCTCTTATTGTTTGTAAATTCTCATAATCTTTCTATTAGGCTAAAGATACTCATGTAGATGGAAAAATAGTAAACTATTTATACATGTCAATGTAAGTTCACTTTTATGAATAATAACTATATTTTTGAAAAAGAATTAGTGAGAACTATGTGATTAACACTTTTAACCACTTTACTGAGATAAAATTCACACATCAGACACTTCACCCGTATCAGGTATGCAATTCAGTGGAGTTTAGTAAATGGACAGAGGTGTGGAGCAATCACCGCTTCAAGATTAGCACACTGTCATCACCCCAAGGAGAACCTGGACCCTTAGCATCAGCCCTCTGGTCCTGCGTTCCCGCTGCCCTAAGCAACCTCCAATCTATTTTCTGCCTGAACATTTACTTTTCTGGACATCCCATATATAGAGAATCATATAATGAATAGTCTTTTGTGACTGGCCACTTTCTTTTGGGTAATGTTATCAAGATTCATCCATGTTGTAGCATTTCTTTTTATACCATCTCTTTAACACGTGACTCTTCCGTTGCCCCTCTCCATGACCTTATTGCCTGGTGTGTTCTCACTGCTCCTGAGTTGATGAAATCCCAACATAGAGAAAATAGCATGCACCTTAGCCCACTGAGGAGATTTGTTTTTACCTGGTTACAGCAGAAAGACAGCCCACAAAACCTATGCAGGTGCTCTCCTTCAAAAGGTCATCAATAAACTGATCAGTTGTTTGTTGGTTGATAGACACTCATTCATAGAGCACTGGCCATGGGACCATAAGATGTTAAGATGGTCCCAAAGGGGACCTGTGAAGAAAAGTGTCTCTCTACTCATGATTGCAGTGAGCACCTACTTACCTTCTGGAGCACGTTCCTGTATAAGGGGCTGTCTTTTCCTTATGGGACATCTAGGCACTGCACTCCCCATTAGATCATTTCTCTGACGTCCTCTGAGACATTATGAGTGTTACAAGGTTCAAGACTGTATTGTGTCCTTCACTTATATAGGAAGACTACATTCACACTCCTAGCAAACTGGTAATTGTCTCCCAAATAGACAAATCCAAGGGATTGTGGTATTCATCATTATTGTGCATGCCATTCTATGTAACTACTTGTGTTCTTTTTTAGGCAGAGTGGTCAATGTGTCTAGCATAATGAGCTTAATAGCTCTTAAGAACTGCAGCCCAGGAATGCAGCAGAAGCTCAGAAGTGAGACTATCACAGAGGAGGAGCTGGTGGGGTTCATGAACAAGTTTGTGGAAGACACAAAGAACGGGGTACACACAAAGGAGGGCTGGCCTGATATGAGGGCATTCACATATGGAGTGTCAAAGATGGGTGTCATGGTCCTGTCCAGAATCCATGCCAGGAAACTGAGTGAGCACAGGAGGGGAGACAGGATCCTCCTGAATGCCTGCTGCCCTGGGTGGGTGACAACAGACATGGGTGGACCTACAGCCATTAAAAGCCCAGAAGAAGGAGCAGAGACTCCCGTCTACTTGGCCCTTTTGCCCTCGGATGCTAAGGGACCTCACGGGGAGTTTGTAATAGAGAAGAAAGTTGAACAATGGGGACCCCCCTTTCAGTTCCCTCCATGGTTCCCATTATGATACTTCCATGATTTGACCATGAGATTACACTATCAGCAATGTCCTTGTCAAAGAAAAGAAAGAAAGAACCTTTATTTGTATCAAGTACTCACCTTGAATTAGCTACTATTTCTGTGAAGTCTTCTGTGATATATGAGAAGGAAAAGTGGACTTAATGACAATAGTGAATGAACATCATAGATGAATAAAGAGTTATAAGTAAATGTCCATGTGTGCAGCTTATTGCTTGCCAACCAGCCCAAAAAACTAACAGAACCTAAGTTAGGTCAAGAGAAGGGACAGTTTAACACAGGATTCGATAAATATTAGTGAAAGAGCCACAGAGTGAATGTATTTGCCTTTGCAGGCCAATGGCTTCTGTTGGGCATACTCATATCTGCTGTTGTAGCTTTAAAGTTACCAAAGATGATATATAAACCCATGAATGGGGATGGACTTCCCTTGCTAGCATACTTTAGCAGCCTCTACTATGACATGTGCACCCCACCACAAAAAGACATTCTGTGGTCTCTTTAAATATCAAACTCACTGGGGAAAAACAATTTCAAGTTGTGAAAGGGAAGTAGGCTCTTACGATGCATCCATAAGACAACCTGAGACAAGCGAGAAAAGGGAATATGGATTGGTATCAATGAATATGAATTACCGTCAAATCTCCTCAAGGCGAATGCACTATTCACGTACAGATAACATGTCACCAAGTTTGCAACATTAACAAGGTCCAGAAAGATCTCTAGAGAGAGGATAGTAAAATACTTGTCATAGATGAATCTGGTTTGGTTGATACATGGGTGTCTACCATCCCAGTCTTTCCACATACCTCTTTCAAAGCTTTAAAGACAAACATCTGGGGGCGCCTGGGTGGCGCAGTCGGTTAAGCGTCCGACTTCAGCCAGGTCACGATCTCGCGGTCCGTGAGTTCGAGCCCCGCGTCAGGCTCTGGGCTGATGGCTTAGGGCCCGGAGCCTGTTTCCGATTCTGTGTCTCCCTCTCTGTCTGCCCCTCCCCCGTTCGTGCTCTGTCTCTCTCTGTCCCAAAAATAAATAAACGTTGAAAAAAAAAATTAAAAAAAAAAAAAAAGACAAACATCTGGAAACAAAAACGTCCTGGCTCTGCCACCTTATGGGGTGACCTTGAGCAAAATCCTGCATGTTGCTGTACATCGGTCTCCTAAGTGTACAATTCTGGGGAAGTCATAGGATTTCCATGAAGAGTAAATGAACTAATACAGGTGAGCAGGCTGAAAACAAGGGCGATGCAAAGTGCCCCCTATCAGCGTCCCCAGACTGGGGTCTGACACATCCAGGGCCCTGAGGGGAGCTTCTTACTGACCCACACCCAGCCTGGCTCCCGGGGGGCCTCCCACCACCTCCCACCCCTCGCAGAAGCATCCATGTTGTACAGACTTCCTCCCCTCATGATTATTTTTCAGTCTTCACCAGGGATTTCTGGCTGACAGAAATGAGAACTGATGGGCCCTGCAAGCAAGGGTTGGGTCCATACTTTATGTCTTTCCCTTCAGGGGCGCTTGAGTGACTCAGTCAGTTGAGCGTCTAACTTTGGCTCAGGTCATTATCTCAAGGTTCATGAGCCCCACATGGGACTCTGCCATCAGCACAGAGCCCACTTCAGATCTCTCTCTCTCTCTCTCTCTCTCTGTCCCCCTCCCCTGCTCTTTCTCTTTTTCTCTCAGAATAAATAAACTTTGAAAAAAATAGGTCTTTCCCTTCAAAAGGGCTATTAATTTTCTCTCTGTTATCTGGCTTTTCTAAACTGACCCATGAGGAGCATCAATGTCTAGGACAAAACAATAGCATGTCAACTGCTGGTTTGGAAATGTATCCCAGTATCACAGAGATCTCTTTTCCTTGATACCTGAAAAATAACACCAAATTATATATAACACTTATTAACTAAAACCTTGGTCTACACCAAATATAAGCACTTTTAACAAACATAAGTATTTATAACCATTACAGCAGACATCCCAAGCAATTCCTCAGCCACAGTGAGCTTCACAAACATTCCCTCCCACTCGGGGCCCACTGGGCATCACACTGAGGGAGGAGTCCTGCCCACACCCAAGTCCCAGCACAGGACCTCATTCTCTGTATCTCTCTCTTGAGTTTCTACTGAGAAAGCAGGGGATCTGTGTCCTCAGAAGCACTTCCCTGTACAACCAGTTTCACTGCATCTTAGAAGAAGGCAAACTTTCCCATTCTACAGAGGAAGAAGGACACATTCCCAACACAATGGCTATATTCCTTTCTTCCTGATGGGGTTTTCCCAAAATATGTTTAGTTCTACTACCATGAATCTCTAGCTCCTATTAGCCTATGACTACCCATTTTCTTTCCGAGGAGCACATCAGTCCATCCTGAACCATTGCTGAGCTCAGAGGAGGGATCCTAAGAGTGGGGAGTTCCATCTGGGTTCAGGGTACAACCCTGGGAGAGACAGACCTGGCATAGCATCTTTAAGGAACCATCGGGAACCTTTGGCTCCTCCTTTGATGGGGGATGGAGGTAGGGCCTCTGGCTCTAGGGGTAACAGCCCTGGATCCTAGAACACAGTTCTACTGACATCTGTGCCAGTGCCCGGGGCCAAAACCCACACGCAGTGTCTTATGATGTCTGCTTTCCAAACTCAAGTGCCTCGCTCAGCCTGGTAGGCCTGCAGCCACATGGTGCTGGTGACTAGGTCCAACTAGGCTTTGCCATCATGGGTGTTCTGTGCCAGCAGGTCTCAGGGAACATGGTGCTCGCAAACATGCTTCCCCCTGCCTTACATCCACGACCTGCAGAGCAGCCATGCACTGCTCAACTTCCTACGCAAGGAGTGTGGGGGTCTGGAAGTGCTGGTCAGCAACATGGGCATCATCTTCCACTCCTCCCGTCTTGGCGTGATCTAGTCAAGTTAGGGGAATCTTCACTACCTCCAATTCATAAAGCCAGCCTAAAACCTGTCACCTGCCTAGAATATTCCAGGATCTCCAGACACGCATATTTGTCTTCCTGCCTCTCCACCTGCACTTATGCCCTCCCTTCCCGCCTCAAATCCCTTTAACCCCATCTAAAACCAACATTTCCTGAGGACACTGATTTTTCTTTTCTTTTTTTTATTAAAATAATTTTATTAGAAAGTTTATTAGAAAGTTTACATAGTTCAAGGGACAAACTGGCAGCATTTTCGACAAGAGAGGGTGTACACTTTTCAAATGACAGAGAAGATTATTTCAAATAGCAAGGTTTTAGGCCTAAAAAATTATTAAATTCATTAAAGCAGCAATGTGATATGTCATATTTTCTGGGAACTGTGAAATGATAGTAGAAACCTTAAATTTAAGTGTAAAGAACACGTAAAATGTAACTAAAGGCTTACTATATTTTAAAAATATTTTCTAAATTTTTTTAATTTTTAATTTATATCCAAGTTAGTTAGCATATGGTAGATATTTTTTTTAATTTTAATTTTTTTTAAACATTGACATCCACATTATTTAGCATATAGTGCAACAATGATTTCAGGAGTAGATTCCTTAGTGCCCCTTACCCATTTAGCCCATCTCCCCTCCCACAACCCTCCCGTAACCCTCTGTTTGTTCTCCATATTTATGAGTCTCTTATGTTTTGTCCCCCTCTCTGTTTTTACATTATTTTTGTTTCCCTTCCCTTATGTTCATCTGTTTTGTCCCTTAAAGTCCTCATATGAGTGCAGTCATATGATATTTGTCTTTCTCTGACTGATTTCACTTAGCATAATACCCTCCAGTTCCATCCACATAGTTGCAAATGGCAAGATTTCATTCTTTTTGATTGTTGAGCAATATTCCATTGTATAGATATACCACATCTTCTTTATTCATTCATCCATTGATGGGCATTTGGGCTGTTTCCATACTTTGGCTATTGTCAATAGTGCTGCTATAAACATTGGGGTGCATATGTCCCTTCAAAATGGCACACCTGTATCCCTTGGATAAATACCTAGTGGTACAATTGCTGGGTCATGGGATGTTCTATTTTTAGTTTTTTGAGGAATCTCCATACTGTTTTCCACAGTGGCTATACCAGCTTGCATTCCCAGATGCTGCTTTTTCCATTTCCTCTGTTCACTGTAGCTTCTCTCCAGTTTGTGCTCCTCTGGAAGACTGCAACTTATTAACTAGAATCAGGACCCCCATCAGTTTGGCGTTTCTGTGGGTAAACCAGGGATAGGACTTCCTACTGTCATCTTGCTGATGTTAGTCTTCAGATGGTTTTTGCCTAAAGCTGAAAGGTCAACTCTTCCCTGAACCTCTAGCCTGCAGGCCTGCCTTGCTGATTTGGATTTGTCAGCTTCCAAAATTGTGACTCATTTCTTATAATTCCTTAAAATAAATCTCTCTCACTCACTCTTTTCCTCTCTTCCTTTATGCATGTGTACACACACACACACACACCCTATCAGTTCATTTTTCTCTGGAGATTCTAGATTGGTTAATACATATGGCAAAAGAAAAAATACTACTCTATATTGGAACAGATGCATTAAATTGGGATTTCCAGCAGAGGAACCTATCCTGGATTATCTTGGAGGGCTCTCAAAGCCATCACATGTACCCTTATTGATAGAGGCAGAGGAAGTTTTGAGGATGAAGAGGAGTCATGTGACCATGGAAGCAGTGAGTGGACTGATGTAGCCACAAGGAAAGAAACACCTCTAGCCACCAGAAGAGGGAAGAGGTAAGGAAGGGTCTTCCCTAGAAACCGGAGAGGGCACAGTCCTGGAAGCACCTTGATTTCAGACCTCTGGCCTCTGGAGCTTCAAGAGACTAGATCGCTGTTGTTTTAACTGGGTACAGTTTGTAATCATTTGTTATGGTAGCCCCGGAAAAGTAAGATCCCCATGTTCCTTGTTTACTTAGCAGTTTGGCCACATTGGTGACTCAATGTAAGTTTTGGCAGATTACCTTAAAGATCCCCCAGGTAAAAACCTCTGGCATTTCTTCCTGGCAGCTCTCCCTAGGATTACCAGTTGTACCAAAGTATTGCTCTTGAAGAACAAAGAGTTCGGAAAGTTCTTTGCCTTCAGTCAAAGGCAAGGAACACACACACTCAGCAATTATGTCTCTCCTTCTGCGAGTGCTCTTGGTCTCTGTCGTAGGGTTCCCACCTCTCCCTACACACAGAACATGCTATCCAGTGGGACAGGACACTGTCAGCTCTGCATGCAGTTCAAGAAGAGAGCTTACCACATGGACCTGGGTCCAGGAGCAGGTGACTTTGAAACCTCTTGCCTATCAGTAACCAGTACAGTTTCCTAAATGCAGAGTCTAAGCAAGTGTCCATGAGCTGGGAAGAGATCAGGGGGAAAGAAGTAGTGGGAACAAGAGAGGTTTTGTACAGGTTGGCTGAGTAACAAACATGCAGTAGTGGCAATATCATAATTCAGGGGGAAGCGGTTGATGGTAGAGCCATGCATAGAATATAGTGATATAACAAAAGCAGTTTACAAAATTGTTCTGTAACTTGTTCTGGAAATTCTGAAAACGCCAGAATATCTGTGGCTTCCATTTAATTTCTATCAAGAGGCCCAAGCTCCTTCCCATTGGACTCAGCAACAGCTTGCTTGGTCTTGTGTTCCAGAAAGTTAAGACTATAAGGAGTAAACTGTTTAAACACAGACTATTTCAACAACTGACCTAGTTTACAAATTCTTATCCATCTCTGCCCAGATCCCAGTCTCAATAACTCCTGCCTTAAAACGCACCTATGACTAACTCTTTACCAAAAAACAAACAACAATAACAGAAACAAAAACCCAGAATCTTATAAAACCCAATTGCTCAAATTATTGAGGAGATAGTTTGGTGATTTCATTTGGTCAGTGGAACTTCTGACTGACAAGTTTCTAATAAACTCAGCTTGTGGGGTTTTCTTTTCAATCACAAAAGTTTTCCTGGTGCTTTTATGGGGATGTTCAACAGACTTGGAGGTCCAGTGATATAGCCAAAATCTCCTCATCCATTTTGGCCCAAGATCCGACATCATTAACAGCATACATCCCCAAAACCCCTAAGTACCCCTATCTGAGGTCCTCAGGTGTCATTGCCACTGTGTCTCCAACATTAAGTCTGAGTTCCCATTCCTTTTCCTTGAACTCCTTAGCTGAGATTATTTTAAATTCAATCAGTATCCTTCAAGAATTGTTCAACTTCCAATACTAATCCAACTTCTATTCAAATTCCTTGTTGGAAATCTGACTAAGCATTTATTGACAACTTATTCTTCTTTTTACCACTCATGATGTTTTCTGTCTATAAGAGGAAGCTCTTAGTAAGGTAGGGGGCCTACAGAGGTCTGAAAAGTCTACCTCTAAACTGGCCGTGAGGATAAATGAATAAAAAGTCTTACTACTCTGCCTTCCTTTCTTAGACATCTCTGCCTTCGATTGCCCATCAAAACTTTACAACAGCTTTCTTTAGTTTGCTCTGTATGAAAGAAATTGCTTCTAGCAGAAATCTTCTCACCACACTCCATCTTCCAGGGCCATTGATTTATCATTTCAATGACTGGAAATGCCTCAACTTCAGGTTGAGGGGCCCAAGACATGGGTTTTATAGAAGTAACACTTTCTACTGACGGCTAGCTAATTCCACATGGATTCACCTGCTAACTAACTCATCTACAATTCTACCTGGCAGAGGTCTGGCTTGTTACATGTATTCCCACTTAATCCCAATGCCCTCCTATGTGCCATAATATATGCCGTAATTCTACCAAGGGTAATATGAACTTGCAATGGCCACTACGGTGATATTTTGATATGACAAAAATATATGATCTAAGGGGTACATTAAAAAACAGACTAAACAAACCCCTAATATTTTGGTCAACACTTTTGATTGGTATGAGTAAGCTTCAAAAAGAAATTCAGACTCAAAATTGGACATTTACAATATAGCTTAGCCAAAGCTAATGAAAATGGGTCAAGCTTAAAACTGTGTATCCATTAGACTCATCATGAGCAAACACATACCATGTGTAAACCTCCCTCTTTTTCCCACCCACATGCCTTCTCTAACTTCTGCCTCTACCTAGCTATGACTCCCTTTCCTTTCCCTCTAGTCTACCTGAATCATGAAAGGCTCAATAGCTGCTTAAAGTCAGACAACTGGAAACCTTAAAATAGACTTGAGGAGGGGCGCCTGGGTGGCGCAGTCGGTTGAGCGTCCGACTTCAGCCAGGTCACGATCTCGCGGTCCGTGAGTTCGAGCCCCGCGTCGGGCTCTGGGCTGATGGCTCAGAGCCTGGAGCCTGTTTCCGATTCTGTGTCTCCCTCTCTCTCTGCCCCTCCCCCGTTCATGCTCTGTCTCTCTCTGTCCCAAAAATAAATAAACGTTGAAAAAAAAAAAACTTAAAAATAAATAAATAAATAAATAAAATAGACTTGAGGGACTTCTAGGTGGCTCAGTTGGTTGAGTGTCTGACTGTTGTTTTTTGGCTCAGGTCATGATCTCACGGATTGTGAGTTTGAACACCATGCTAGGCTCTGTGCTGGAGGTGCAGAGTTGGCTTGGGATTCTCTCTCTCTCTCCCTGTCTCTCTCTGCCCCTCCCCTGCTCGCTCACTCTCTCTCTCAAAATAAATAAATAAACCTTACTGGCGACATAGGTAGGTAGGAAGGTAGGTAGGTAGATAAAAAAAAAAAAAAAAACAACGGACTTGAAATCATTGCCTGGGTCAGAATTCAGAGACATCAATGACTATCTTAATGTTTATTGAGAAACTCAAAATAGTCTTATGAAATTATAATTCTGGACTGCCAGGCTTATATTGACTTGCACACTGGTGGGCTTCTCAGATGCCAAATCTTAGACGAAAACGACTCGCTAGGATGAAACCACACAAAATGTTAGGAAACCTGAATTCTGGAGGACAGCCTATTAGGTCAACAAGGCTATCAGAATAGAAGACAAGCTCCTAAGGATCACATCAGAAACATCCCCTGTGAACACTGACTAGACTCTTCCTCAGTTTTATAAATAAGACGAAGATCAAACTATGGTCAATTCAAAGACAGATTATTAAGCAACACTTAGTATAGATGCTAAGGTCAGTCTCAGTGTAGACCTGTTTTTGTGGTTTCTCAATGAATGAAAATCTTAATAGAATATTTGACTAGGAAAAGCAAGTTAGGGTGGAAAATAACTCCCTTCCCTCAACTACAGCACGCAAAAGAATACCTTTAGAGGGGAAGAGAGCAAACCCAGGATAAAACTCAGAATAAATTTAAGATTTTCCAATGTAAAAAATGACATGTTTCCCATAAAAATAATTGCTGGAACCATAAACGAGGAGATTCCCAGGCAAGTGCACTTGTCCATACTGCAAGCAAAAGGAGGGATGGGAAAAATAATTAACTTGTATTAGCTATGAAATAAAAAGAAAGGATTAAGAAGCCTAAACAGAAAAACAGCATCCAATTTCATGTTGTACCTTTAAGTTCACGTGGAAACATTTATCTAAATATAAAGGACCACCATACGAATTTATAATTGATGCGGGTATTGGGTTGAATAGGGTCCTCAAAAAATTCATGTCAGTGCTGAGCCTGTGGATGTAACCTTGTTTGGAAACTGGGTCGTCAAGTAAACATGATGTCACACTGGATAACAAGAAGGCCTTATGAAGACACTGAGGACCTCACGTAACAAGAATCCCACATAACAAGAGAGTTGGAGATTAGGGTGGTGCTTCTACAAACCAACAGGATGCCAATAATTGCTGACAACCACCAAAGCCTAGGAAGACGCATGGAAGGATTCTTCTCTAGAGCCTTCAGAGGTACCATGGCCCTGTCAATGCCCTGCTCTTTGACTTTAATCCTCCAGAACTGAGAGAATATTTTTCTTTTCTTTTAAGCCACCCCGTCTGTGGTACTTTGTCACGGCAAACATGGAAAATGAATACAATATGGATACTACCAAACACAGTGAACCTACCACTGTCACAGAACCTTTCCTTCCGAAGTGGACGCCAGCCCACCAACTCTGAACTCCCATTTCCAAACACATAATTATCACTTTTGGACTTTAACAGGATAATCCTTCTTTGTGACACCTCATCTGCTCATTTAAGAGAGAAAAGCCACTCACTAAGCCAAGGGAATTGCCAGATGAAATGACTTCCAAGAGTTCCTCTTGAAATTCCTAAAGATTTCCTTATTTATAATCAAGTTAAAATTAATTTAGACACTAACTTACTACTGCCTTATGTTTAAATTAACCCCAAATGGAGGTACTCTGGACTGCTTTGGGACAAAGAATTCCAATGACAGTAGCAGAATTATTGGAGCTGAACTCATTAAGGACTGATCCACGTACCTTGAAATTTCACAGTTACCTCAAAGACCAGAAAGTAAAGACATAAAGACCTGTAATGCAAATTATGATAGAAAATGAATCACGCCTTACAGGAATCTGAGAAATCCAATAGACAAAATTATCAATTTGTGCAGGATTTCTGACGTATAAACACAAATAGGCATACCTTATTTTTCAGTGGTATCAAGCCCCAATACCATCCTATCCTTAATGCCACCTGAAGCCACTTTCTTTAGTCATAGACCTGTCCACTGTCTTCTTTAGCACCCTCTAGATCAGGACACCAGCACCTGTTTATTGAGCTTGGTAAGAGATAAAGTGGTAAGAAAGTACTTATACTAGTGCAGGATTCCTCTCTTATATGGATTATATCAGGAAAAGTTGGTCTCCTTGACTATGGATCTACCTGCTGATCTCTACTGTGTATCTCACTGTCTAGTGCTCGCCTACCCTTGTTGACTTGTGTGAAACCTGTAAGACACAATCAGACAACCTCATAAGGGTATTTGGGCCAAAAGTGGGTCACTGGATGGCCCCAATGACTGTTAATGGATTTGTTCTGCAAATAAAAAAAAAGAAGAAAGGAAGGGAAAGGAAAGGAAAGGAAAGGAAAGGAAAGGAAAGGAAAGGAAAGGAAAGGAAAGGAAAGGAACCAACTTGTTAGGTACTGCTCACAAATTAAACACGGACTTAGCATCTCAATAAACTGATGCCCACTGTCAAGAAATTCCCTGATATCCCTGTGGATCCATTTGGCTCACTCATTTTCCCTCTTAAGAAAAAGCTGTCTTTAGACCTCTTACTTCAAAGAATAGAAAATCTGAAACCTCAAATTTTAACTCCAACAGAAAATTCTGGGCTGCTTTATTCTGTCCTCAGGCATACCCATCTCACACTTTAAAGAAGGTCCAAAATGTGGTGCCAAAAACTCTACATGCTGTGGTTCAGAGATTGACAGCAGAACCTGACAGTGCCACTAAGGCTAAGGATCTCCTTGCCTGAGAAATTCATAAGATTGCACAGGCAGTAGGATAAAACAGAGCCATCCTCGACATATTACTGCCTTCTCAAGGCAGACCATGTGCCATCTTAAGGAAAAAATGTACTTCCATCCCTATGGAAATCTGTTCTTTGATGGTTAATGTTAATTAAAGAGATCTGGAAACAAAGACATTAGAAAATTCAGTAATATGGGGGCACCTGGGTGACTCAGTTGGTTAAACGTTCGACTCTTGGTTTCAGCTCAGGTCATGATATTGCCATTTCATGGGTTAGAGCCCTGCATTGGGCTCTGCACTGGCAGCACAGAGCCTGCTTGGGATTCTCTCTCCTTCTCTCTCTGCCCCTCCTTTACTAACACTGTCTCTGTTTCCTTCAAAATAACTAAATAAACTTTTTAAAAAATTAATGTTTATTTATTTTTGAGAGACACAGAGAGAGCGTGAGCAGGGGAGGGGCAGAGAGAGAGGGAGACCCAGAATCTGAAGCAGGCTCCAGGCTCTGAGCTGTCAGCACAGAGCCTGATGCAGGGCTTGAACTCCTGAAGCACGAGACCATGACCTGAGTGAAGTCGGACGCTTAACCAGGGACCCCAAAATAAATAAACTTTAAAAAAAAAAGGAAAGAAAATCCGATAATCTGGATAATACCCCATATCTGGTTCAACAGGCTCTTCAAATTGGAGGTAAGATCTGTTTTCTTGGCTTCAAGTAGACGTCCTTGGCTTAGAAGTAGACTACCAACTCAGTATTTACTAGTGTCACAATGATCAAATATATGATCACACAGAATCTTAAATTTTGCCACACAGCTGCTGTTTTATCAGCTGATCTTGTTGACAGAAGCAAAACATAATGTCTACTAAACTCAGGTGATCTCCATCATGACTGTGTACTTAACCCAGTGGCATAGCTCTAGATTGATCACACGGTCAAGGATGTGGTCTGTCCCATAGACATGATTGAAGTATCCAAAAATTATGACTGAGAAAAAGGTGAGGAATTTATATCAGCCAACCAGATAAACTAGAGAGAATCTACACACTTTAAATACAGTCAGGCTGTTGAAGCCAAGACAGCTTGAGCAACAGTTTGCTCGGTGGACTCCTATGTTTCCAAAGAATAAGCTCAGGGAAAAACTATTCAGATACAAACGATTTCAACACCCCTCCTAGTTTATAAATTCTGACCACCTTCAGTTTAGA
Source organism: Leopardus geoffroyi (assembly GCF_018350155.1). NCBI lineage: Eukaryota > Metazoa > Chordata > Mammalia > Carnivora > Felidae > Leopardus > Leopardus geoffroyi. The sequence goes on along the minus strand of NC_059333.1, from coordinate 9,373,019 downwards.
TCTCCATGTCTAATTTCTTCCCATGACTAACAATTCAAACAAAACTTTATAAAACTCAATAATTCATAAACAAACAAACCTCAATAGTTCAAGACCCTAGGGGGGGCTATTACAAGACCAGTGCTCTAACCCCTGAGCTATGGAGCCGGAGGCAGGGGGGGCTATTAGATGGAACTTATTCAACCAGTGGCTCCCTTGCCTGGCAAGTTTCTGATAAACTTAAGCTTTTCTTATTTCTTTTTTTGGAACCATATGACTTTACTGATAGTTTCATATGAGGTCGTTGACACCTCCTTGGGCAATTATCAGAAAATGTAGGGGTGCCTGGGTGGCTCAGTTAAACATCTGACTCTGGATTTCAGCTCAGGTCATGATCTCACAGTTGGTGAGATCAAGCCCCACAGTGGACTCTGTGCTGACAAGATGGAGCCCGCTTGGGATTCTCTCTCCCTCGCTCTCTGCCTCTCTCTCTCTCAAAATAAATAAACATTTTTAAAAAGAATTCAGAAAAAGTAAATATGGCTTTGTATTCCCTTGAACTTGCTTTCTTCTGTGCTACATATAACCAACAATTCTGGGATGGGGAATAGAAGAATAAGGAGGTGGTTTTCTCAGATTGCATATTCCCTTACTTTTCCCAATCTCCAACAACACTATGCTATGTAACTCAAAACTCAGAAGCAAAACTGGCTGTAAGCCACGGTCATTAATAGGGTAGAGTACATCCTCTAGTAGTACAGTTGGGGAAAAAAAAAGCGTTGAAACTACCAGATTATAAATCACCAATACAAACTTATATATGTAGGTGATATGACAAAAAGTTACTATAATTGGTTTTTTAAAAACTACGACTTCCAGAAGTAACTCGAAAGAAAAAAAAGGAAAAAAAAAAAAAAAACCTCTCCAGGTCACTGTTCTCACCTCTTTCTCCCATGTGATATTACCTGATTCCTGAGTGGGTAAGAGTGTGTGTGCCTGAGTGTGTGTTGTGTGTGTGTTTGTGTGTGTGTGTGTGTGTGTGTGTGTGTGTGGTGGTGGCAAGAAGACAAGGGGGAACATACAGGTGCAAAGCATCAGAGGTAGCGAGTGGAGGTGGGGCGAGGCAACATTGTGGTGTGAGACCTGGAACTCCCAGCACTGTTCACATTGTCGGTGCTGCTAGTGCTATTTCCCACTCCCCTCAATCCCATATCCTAAAGCGCTGCTGTCCTTCATGCACATCCATTCCATGCTAAAAGCCTTGAAGGACCACCACTACCGGGAATGAAACCAACTCTTGCCAAGGCTGGTCTTTAATGATAATTGTGAAGGACAGAGAAACAGACAGCCTCTAACAAAGTGTTGGTTCAAACACTGGCTCTTGTACTCACAGAGAGCCAGGAGAGACCAAAGAAAGGGGCAGACCACTCCAGACTGGTAGGTGGCAGGTTTAATAGGCAGGAGAACTTACTGACAAGCCTGGTCTTGGGTATCCACAAGATGAGTAGATCTCTGCACCTGCCCAACAGAATCTTAGAAGTTTTTAGAGAGGCCCTAACTGGTTTCACTCCCATGCCCAGTCCAGATGTTCTCTGCAACATCCTACTCTCTCAAGGCTACGTCCATGAAAACAGTTCCCATGGTGGGGGTGGTGGGGCAGAGCATACATCGAAGGACAGGGGAGGGGCGAGGAGCCTTCAATTGCCAACATCTGACTCGAGGGTCAACCAGCGGGCATGCCCTGTCCATTACCTCCTCCAACAGAATCCTGTGAGAATTTTCAAATTCTTAGGATCTAGGCATTAACTTACATCTCCACGGAGACACAAAGGATGACCAAGCATGGGGAAACTATCCTGGTGTTCAGGAGGAAAGTCAGAAGTTTCAAATAGAAGAAACACAAGACACAAATCCAGGAGGCAGTTTAGAAGAACACGCATCCTGCAAGTTTCAAGCCGCTGATATTGAAGAACATAGTTCTGAATCCAGTTTACAATGTCTACCTAATGATTTAGACCCCTATTCACTGCAAGGTGCAGAAAACCAGACAAGGAAAATTACAGAATTCTCATGGTTTTTGACTAATATAAAATGAAGGTTCAGAATCATGTTTAGCTGCCAAAGACTCCTGACCCAGCCCGTTGCTATTTTGGTCCAAAAACCATCACGGTAATGGCATTGCATTTGGGACACTGTAACCTCATCCTCTAAATCAGGCAGCTGTACTGAAGGTGTTCAGTGGAGGTAACCAACAGCAGAATTCAGGGAGTTGACCTTCATTCCGAGGGCCACCTTAGGTAGGTGCCGTCAAGACTAGTTTTCAGGAGGTCTCCTCCTCAAAAGCCATTGTCCCTCACAAGAAGCTCTATACTGAGAGCACGGTGCTCCCTACCCAGATGACATTCAGGCAGAAGCCATCAGCAGCCGGCTTCCGCTGGAGCAAGAAGCCTTCGATCTTCCCACAGATGAGATCTCACCACAGAACTAAGGTTCGCTGCTACTCGAAGCCAGCCCCTCCGCCCCATCAAGATGCACAGGCTAACCTGGGCACGGACATGACCATCCCTAAATTGACAGGCTCTATCTCCAGCACCTACCTCTCCCTAGACCGGAGGCACCAGGGGGTCCTTCTGCCCAGGTCTCCATGCTAACCAGGCTCAGGGTTTTCAGCACTAGCTGCAGATCAGGGCCTTTGGGGCCAAGGAGATTCTAGGCATTAAACCCAGAAACAAAATCCAGGTCCCAGCTGTGCTGTCCCACTTCCCCACAGGCACAAAGTCCTGTAGCCAGCAGTCGGGTTCCTCTGCCCACTACTCTGGTCTCAACTGCCCCCATGACCATCGGGCTGTCACCATCCTGGGCACACTGGCCTTTGCTGTCAGAGTCAGCCTCCTCCCAGGAGTCCTCCGGGTCACCTTCTTCAAGCTCTTTGTACTCTTGGCTCACACCCTGTGTTCTGACTGCCCCCAGAGTTGGCCACCCCCCAGGGCTTTGCCCCCAAAACCAGCCTGCAGCACAACCAGAACCATCTCTCACATCACTGCGCCTACCACCTCCAGACTACTCTCCCCATTTGTCAGCTTAAGTTGTCCAGCACAGCAGATAAGCCAGGTCCTCCCACGGACAGCCTCAGAGACTCACACGCCTCTAAAAATAGTGACACCCCGCGTCCACACTGGACCTAGCCTACTCCTTCTAGCTAGCTAGCTAGAAGGAGACCCCTTCTCGTGATGCAGATTTCACTGTCCCATTTAGGGATACGTAGCAGTCACTATCCCAAAGATATCTTCGGTCACAGCTCTTAAACCCATAAAATCTCTTTCATTATATCAGTTTCTATTCTCAGCACACACCCCCTTCCATTTCATAGAATTATCCTGATGTTTCTAAAAATAAAAGGCTTGGGTGGGAGAAGATCACAAGTCCCACAGAACGGGGTCAAGTAGCACTTTTTGAGCACTTACTATGCTCTTTACCTTTGCTTTTTGCCTTCAATTTGGGATCCTACTAGCAGAGCTCTTTAGCTTTTTTAAACTTTTACTTTCCTGTTGGAAAACAGAAAGCCACATTTGACAAGACATCCTTTTAATGTGTGTGGTGCCAACTTGGGTTTCATCAAAAATGAGTTTACCGATTCCTGCCAATCGTGTCGTAACCCTTAAGGCATTCACTTAGATCAGCTCACAAGAGTCACAGATTTCTGGTATACCTTCACTTGATTTGCTATGCATCTTGCTTTTCTGGAGTTGGTCCTATTTGGGGAAATCAGAGTGGGATTCTAGAATTCAGTATTGCACAAAAAGTAAATATGCAAGATACACTTCTTTCTTACCTGGAACAAGCGTTGGAGGCATCTAAGTAAGGACTGGTAAACTGAGACACAATTAGGAAAGTTGTTGGGGAAACTCACTCTCCAGGGAGATGGATGTTATTATTAACAGCTAACACTTATCTGATCCTTAGGCACCCACTAGGTGTGCCTTTTTAGAGATGTTTGTGTAGATTCTTCTACAGTCCTCATGATACTTCCTTCAGCTGGTATTATTATAAGCCCATTTCACAGGGGAGAAAACAGGTTTCAAATGTAATGGGACTCCAAAGAAATCAGTGAAACTGAGTGCAACTAGTCAGTATGCTAAAGCCTTATCATCATTCAGCCTTATGGGGGATCAAGACGAAGGAACACGTGGGCAAAGTGAAAACCCTAAGAGGAGGACAGACCCTAAAGAGTGAGAGAGGCGCCTTCTAGTGACCATCATGGTGATTGGAAGCAGTTGGATTTTTTCATTTTTTTTTTATATTTTAATTTTTAAAACCGTCACATTAGCTAACATACAGTGTACACAATGTAGTCTCAGCTTCAGGACTAGATTCCCATGATTCATCACTTACAACATCCATTCCAACAAGTGGTCATTCCAACAAGTGCCCTCCTCAATGCCCATCTCCCATGTTCCCCGCCCCCCAACCCCCACCAAACCCTCAGTTTGTTCTGTGTATTTAAGAGTCTCTTACGGTATGCCTCCCTCTCTGTTGGTAAATTAATTTTAATTACCTTCCCCTATGGTCTTCTGTCAAAAAAAATTTTTTTTAAGTTAATTCTACACGGGGCTTGAACTCACAACCCACAGATCAAGAGTTGCACTGTAGCCAGGTGCCCCTGGATATTTTCTTCAAGTAAGTAGTATTATAGATATGTGCTCAAGAAAACTAACAATACAGGGGTGCCTGGGTGGCGCAGTCGGTTAAGCGGCAGACCTCAGCCAGGTCACGATCTCGCGGTCCGTGAGTTCGAGCCCCGCGTCAGGCTCTGGGCTGATGGCTCAGAGCCTGGAGCCCGTTTCCGATTCTGTGTCTCCCTCTCTCTCTGCCCCTCCCCCGTTCATGCTCTGTCTCTCTCTGTCCCAAAAAAATAAATAAATAAACGTTGAAAAAAAAATTAAAAAAAAAAAGAAAACTAACAATACAATGCATATGAACCACCACTCCATTTAAGACCTTTAAATTGTTTCTTCATTCATTTTACATAAATACATGCACACTAATAAAAAAAAACAAAGCCAATGAGAGATATACAGTGTAAAGTCAGCCTCGATATCCCCCATGACCCAGTTCTCCCCATACTCATAGTTCCCTGGGTATCTCCCATGTGTACGTGAGGTAGACGTGTTTATAAACTTCGGTTTGTCTTCTCTTGTTACTCTGTTATTTCAGGGGTCTTGGCTAAGACTCAGAAGGGCAGAGGGGCAGTTATTTTGCCTTTCCTCACAAACTCTTGCCCGAAGGAAGACTATCTAACATGGATTTTTTCCATAAAGCACACCACAGCCTTCCCGAGCTTAGGAAACTACACAGCACCTCCGCACTACACTCAGGCCATTTCCAACAGCAGAATCGCCAACGAAACGCACAGAAATATTACACTCGGGCCACTTCCAACAGCAGAATCGCCAACGAAGAGCACAGAAATTAAAAAAAGAAACAAAAAGAAACCAAAAAACCCCATGTCCCTGAATGAAACACAAAAAGGACACTTGTATGCGGTATGAGAGAAGAAACAGGAACACAGAGTGTCACTCTTTTGACCTTAGCTGGGTACCTGCACTGTGGAAGACTCACATGCTTTGCCACTCTGTTCATATCTGCGATGGGTGTGAAAGCCTTGGGAGTGGTGATTTGGGGGTTGGCGAGTAGGCAATTGACAAACAGGGGTTCATGAATAATGAGGACCAAGTGTATATGCAATCCCAGATCAAGATGACTTTCTTTTTTTTTTTATTTTAAATTTTTTTTCAACGTTTATTTATTTTTTGGGGGGACAGAGAGAGACAGAGCATGAACGGGGGAGGGAAAGAGAGAGAGGGAGACACAGAATCGGAAACAGGCTCCAGGCTCTGAGCCATCAGCCCAGAGCCCGACGCGGGGCTCGAACTCACGGACCGCGAGATCGTGACCTGGCTGAAGTCGGACGCTTAACCGACTGTGCCACCCAGGCGCCCCAAGATGACTTTCTAAAGATGATCTCTTCCCCTTTTTTCAGAGTTACCCTCATGGACAACTTCATTTGCACAAGTAGGCAGTAACAAGAGACTGTGTTTCCCCATCTTCCAGAGATTCTCTGGTCTTGCCATGAACAGGTTTCAGATAATTCAATCTCTTTAATGCAGAGTTCAGGGAAATGATCCATTCTTTAACTCTAGCAGCCTTTGTTTGTATTCTCCGACTAGTGTTTTCTTGCGATACTGCCCATGGATTTTACATCCAGTCAAAATTTGAGATTTTCCATCTCAAATCAGCACTCCCCAGATGTGAGTCACAAAAAAATGCAAGTACATGTAACTAAATTTTGCAGGGGCTACATTAAAGTTAAAAGAAACTGGTAAAATTCCTTTTAACGTATTTAACCCAACACAACCAAAAAATATCATCGTTGCAACATGTAATGAGTATGAAGAAGGCTGGTAAGATAATTCACAATTTTTAACTAAGTCCTTAATTTTAACATTTATGGGATATATCTATTTAGACTAGTTACATTTCAAGTGTTTGATAGTCATATCTGGTTGGTGGCTACCATATTGAATAGCATAGTTTTATTACAAAATAACAGTGAAGCCTCTCCTCAAGAATGTACAGATGTTACTCTCCCATCTAATTCTTTTTTAGGATTCACTTTATCAGTCTCATTAGTGATTGCTAGTACACAATTTCTAAACTCTTTCAAAGGTTGCACTTTTGCTTTAAATATCCAAACTTTTTCGATATACATTCATATATAGGTATACACACATACAAAAGATATGTTCACATGGTCCATGCAATTTTCCTTAAGCTCAGGTGTTCAGACGACAGTTAAAAAACACACTTACTTAGGGGTACCTGGATGGCTCAGTCGGTTAAGCATCCGACTTCAGCTCAGGTCATGATCTCATGGTTCCTGAGTTCGAGCCCCTCGTTGGGCTCTGTGCTGACAGCTGGGAGCCTGGACCCCGCCTCAGATTCTGTTATCTCCCTCTCTCTGCCCCTCCCCCACTCATGCTTGTTTCTGTCTTCCAAAAAGAAATAAACATTAAACACACACACACACACACACACACACACACACACACACACACACACAGAGCTGACCTAATCTTTCCTGCTTCATGAGCCACTTCAAACGATTTTTGGACTGTGTCAGCCTGGAGAGTCAGATGATTTCCCAGCTTAGCCAGTCAAGACCGTCGTGAGAGCCCTGCCTATTGTTCATATCCTGTACAGGCTCCTCCCACAGTGGATCAGAGTGTCTGTGTGACCAGGCAACAGGGCAAAGCGATGACATGTGACGTGTGGACCTAGACCACGAAAGACATTTGGCTTCTTTCTCACTTTCTCTGGAGCACTCACTCTGGAGGAAGCCAGCCGCCAACCTTGAAGATACTCAAGCTGCCTAGGAAGCGTCCACTTGGCCCAGAACCCAGGCCTCCAAACCAAGGCCTATGAGTCAGTCATGTGGGAAGGGATCCTCTAGCCCCAGTAAAGCCTTTGCATGACTGCAGCTCCAACTCACAAGTGTAACCTCCAGAGACACCTTCAGCCAGAACCACCCAGCTAAGCCACTCCCAAATTCCTGCTCCATGGAAACTGAGAAAATACAAGTGTCTTCATTTAGACCATGGTGTTTTGGAGCAATGTGTTATGCAACAATAAGTTACTAATACACAGCTTTGATTTAAAATTAAAATTGGTAAGGGGTACTATCTCTATAAACTTCTATTTAGATATAAAGTACTTATGGGATCGAAGACATATGGTTTCACAGATTTGATATTTCAGAAAAATGTGTTTTACAGCAGCCATTTCTTTTCTTTTCTTTTCTTTTTTTATTTTTTTGAGAGGAGGAGTACGAGCACGGGCATGCAAGCAGGGAAGGGGCAGAGAGGAGGAGAAACAATCCCAAGCAGGCTCTGCACTGTCAGCATGGAGCCTGATGAGGTGCTCGATCTCAATCGAGTTGGGAGCTTAATCAACTGAGCTACCCAGGTGCCCCTACATCAGACATTTCTTAAGAACACTTTAAAACAAATCAACTTTTTAAAAAACTTAAGCATACCTGAGCAAGTTAGAATACTGAAATGTTTTATCTAAAATTCTGAAAAAGTTGGGACACCTGGATGGCTCTGTCAGTTGAGCGTCCAACCCTTGATTTTGGCTCATCAGGTCATCATCCCTGGGTTGTGGGATCAAGCCATGTATTGGGCTCCGTGCTGAGCATGGAGTCTGCTGAAGATTCCCTCTCTCTCTCCCTCTTCCTCTCTCCCCTGCTTGCACTCTCTCTCTATAATAAATAAACAAATAAATATTTAAAAGTTTAAAAATAAAACATGATTCTGAAAAACTGATGAAATAATTACATTTATACATACTTTTGAAAATGGATTTTGAAAGCCATACGTCTATAAGATCTTTGTTGTATCCACTTTATTATGTTCCATTAATACTTTAAGAGATAAATATTTCAATGACCTCAAAGTTCATTATAAAATCCTATCAAGAACCAGACTTGCTAACCTTCAAAAGTCAATACAACACAAATGAACCCTGAAACAGTATACTAAATGAAAGAAGTCAGTCACAAGACCACACATCTGATGGTTCCATTCAAATGAAAAGTCCATAATAGGCAAATCTACAGACAGAAATTACATTAGTGGTTGCCCAGGGCTGGGGGGCATGGGTGTAACTACTAATGGGTATTGGGCTTCTTTCTGGGGGTAATGAAAATGTTCTCAATTTATGGTGATGCATACTCAATTCTCTGAACATACTGAAAACCACTGAATTGTATGCTTTAAATGGGTACATTGTTCAGTATGTGAATTTTATCTCAATAAAGCTGTTTTTTTTTTTAAAAAAAGGGGGGAGGGTTCAGAGAAGAAGAGTTGCTAAATAGCAGAAGATAAATATATCTTTTGACAGAAGCACAAAAGTTATTTTCCAAGGAATGTGATGTCTGGAAATTGATTGCTGAAGAATCTTTTCTTCTTATAGACTGCTGATAATTGAGTGTAGCCATCACCTGTTGAAACATAGAGGTATAGAAAGCAGGAGACAGCTATGAAAGAAAATCAATGTGGCTATCTAGATTATTTAAGTCTGTTTTCTTCTTCTTCTTCTCCTTCTCCTCCTCCTTCTCCTCCTCCTCCTCCTCCTCCTCCTCCTCCTCCTCCTCCTCCTTCTTCATTTATTTTGAGAGAGAGAGACCATGAGCAGAGGAGGAGCAGAGAAAGAGGGAGAGAGAGAATCCTAAATGGGCTCCACATTGCCAGTGCAGAGCCCCCACAGGGCTAGATCTCACAAACCAAGAGATCATGACCTGAGCCGAGACCAAGAGTCAGACACTTAACCCACTGAGCCACCCAGGTGCTTGAAGTGTGTTTTCAAAATGTCTCCACCAAACTTGACTCTACAGTGTAGGGAGGCTTGTGTGATTATGGAATGGGTTAGGGTGCAAAGTACTGAAAACAGCAACAGACCCTGGGCAAGAACTCAGCAGATTAGCCATTGTCTATTTTACAAGCCAAGGAGGAGAAGATCTTTTAAAGATTCTGTAAGTGGGGCGCCTGGGTGGCGCAGTCGGTTAAGCGTCCGACTTCAGCCGGGTCACGATCTCGCGGTCCGTGAGTTTGAGCCCCGCGTCGGGCTCTGGGCTGATGGCTCAGAGCCTGGAGCCTGTTTCCGATTCTGTGTCTCCCTCTCTCTCTGCCCCTCCCCCGTTCATGCTCTGTCTCTCTCTGTCCCAAAACTAAATAAACGTTGGAAAAAAAAAAAAAATTTAAAGATTCTGTAAGAGGTTGAATAGTGTCCCCCCCACCCACCCCACCCCGGAATTCATGTCCACTGTGGCCTTATTTATAAAAAGGGTCTTTGTAGATGTAACTAGTTAAGATGAGGTCATGCTAGATCAGGGAGGGCCCTAAGTCCAATGACTGGTGTCTTTATAAAAAAAGGAGGAGGACACAGGAGAGAAGGCAGGGGTTGGGATGATGTAACCACAAACCAAGGAATCCCAAGGAGTGCCAGCGACCACCTGAGGCTGGAAGAGGCAAGGAAGGATTCTTTGCTAGAGTTTTAAGAGGGAGAACGATCCCGTCAACACCTTGATATTGGACTTCTGCTCTCCAGAACCATGAGAAAATACCTTTCTGTTGTTTTAAGCCCCAGCTTGTGGTACTTTGTATGATGGTCACAGAAATGGATCCAGATGCCATGTAGTTTGGCCCCTAAACCACCAGAGGGCACTGTCTACCAGCAAGTACTGCATACACAGACACCAGGACCCAAAAGAATTACTGAAGTTTACAGACACAGCCATGCCATGTTCAGATCAAACACTTGTACTTTTGATGACGGTAAACAACTTGTAATGTATCACTTAGAAAAATTACAACCGTTATCATCTTGCTGGATAATTCTGTGACCTTTGCAACAACTTGGCTGGGAGCTTTTAAAGAACATCCTTGCCCTGCTGTCATTCTGTACCCCAGGGAGGGTATCTGTAGGATCAATTCCCCCAACAATTTCCCTTCCAGGAATGGGTGCATGTCCTTCATTTCCATAGACAGGGACTAAATCCTCTGCAAGGAGGTAATATTGTGTTACATACTCACCAGAAATGTACAGAAATGCTGGTTTTTCTAACCTTGGCAATACTGCTCTAGAACAAACAGTGAGGTGGGTCCCAAGGACAGGGCGAAGGGCCCTAAGACCATCATCTCCCAGTTCAGCTGCCTCATGAGTGTGATGGGTCCTACAGATCCCCAGTCTTCCGTAAACTTTTCTAGCCTAAAATGGCTGATTCCTTTTCAGGCATGGAGCCCAGCCTCTCAGACACGGCCCTGATACTGGTTCATACCAACTGCAGGGAGAACGTCTTCCTCCAAGTCCACAGTGTTCCAACAAGTATAAGCAGCACCCCTTTTCCCTGAGTCCCTCTGAATAGAGAGGCCTGAAACCAATTCCAGGGCGCCACAGGGATAGCCACTATGGTGGCCTCAAGAACAGCCCTCACACCCAAGCATATTTGACAAAGGAGCCAAGAATACTCAATGGAGAGAAGACATTATCTTCAGAAAATGATGCGGGGAAAATTGGACAGTCACATGAAAAAAAATGAAACTAGGCTCCTATCTTATACCACTCACAAAAGTTAACTCAAAATGGATTGAAGACATGTTAAGTGTAAGACTAGAAACCATAAAACAGAAGAAAAGTAGGACAAAACTCCTTGACATGGGTCTTGGCAATGATTTTTTTGATAGGATATAAAAAGCCAATAGGTAAGACTACATCAAATTAAAAGTCTTTTGTGCAGCAAAGAAAACCATCAACAAGATGAAAAGACAACTTACGGAATGAGAAAAACTATTTGCAAGCCATATATATACCTGATTAGAGATTAATATAAAAAATATATTAAAAAGTCATACAACTCAATAGCAAAAACAAACAAAAAAAAAGCCCAAATAATCCACCTAAAAAATGGGCAAAGGATCTGAATAGACATTTTTCCAAAGAAGATATGCAAATGGACAACAGGTACATTAAAAGGTGCTCAACATCACTCATCACCCAGGAAATGCAAATCAAAACCATGAGATATCACCTCACACCTGTTAGAATGATTATCATCAAAAAGACAAGAGATAAAAAGTGCTGGTGAGGATGTGGAGAAAGGGGAACCCTTATTCACTGCTGGTAAGAATGTAGGTTGATGCAGCCACTATAGTAAATAGTATGGAAGTTCCTTTAAAAACTAAAAATAGGGGGTGCCTGTGTGGCTCGGTAGGTTGAGTATCCAACTTCGGCTCAGGTCATGATCTCACTGTGAGTTCGAGCTCCATGTCGGGCTCTGTGCTGACAGCTGAGAGCCTGGACCCTGCTTCCGATTCTGTGTCTCCTTTTCTCTCTGCCCCTCCCCTGCTCACACTCCGTCTCTCTGTCTCTCAAAAATAATAAATAAACATTAAAAAAAACTAAAAATAGAGGGGAGCCTGGCTGGCTCAGTCAGAAGAGACTCTTGGGGTCATGAGTTCAAGATCCACATGGGGTGTAGAGATTACTTATATAAATAAAACTTTAAAAAAATAACTAAATATAGAACTACCACATGATCCAGCAATTCCACTTCTGGGCATATGGAAAATGGAATCAAAGAGATGGCTGCATTCCCATGTTTATCACAGCGTTATTTATCATAGCCAAGATATGGACACAACCTAAGTGTCCACAGACAGATAAATGGATAAAGAGAGTGCAGTATATACACGATGGATTATCATTCAACCACGAGAAGAAGGAAATCCTGCTGTTTGTGACAACATGGATAAATTTTGAAGACATTATGCTAAGTAACAAAGTAAGTCAGACAGAAAAAGGCAAACACTCTATGATCGCATTTAAATGTGGAATCTAAAACACACACACACACACACACACACACACACACAGAGGACAGATTGGGTAAAGGTGGTCAAAAGGTACAAACTTCCAGTCATAAGATGAACAAGCCTTGGGGATGTCGTGCACAGCATGGTGACTACAGTCAGCAATACTGTATTATGTATTTGAAGTTGCTAGGAAAGTGGGTGGTAAAAATTTTCATCACTAGAAAAAATGTTTGTAACTAGGTACAGTGATGCATGTTAATTAAACTTAGTATGGTGATCATTTCACAGTACCTACATACATCAAATCATTATGTTTTATACTTTAAACTTACACAAAACTAGGGGCACCTGGGTGGCTCAGTCAGTTGAGCATCCAACTTTGGCTCAGGTCGCGATCTTGTAGTTTGTGAGGTCAAGCCCCACGTCAGGCTCTGTGCTGACAGTTCAGATACCTATGTCTCCCTCTCTCTGCCCCTCCCATGCTAACACTCTATCTGTCTCTCTCTCTCTCTCTCTCTCTCTCTCTCTCTCTGTCTCTCAAAACTAAACATTAAAAAAAAACTTACACAAAACTATATGTCAGTCTTCTGGAGTGCTTTTTATGGTGAGATGCCCCCCAGCTCCCTCAATCTGGGTATCAAGTAACCAAGGTGTCAAACTTGACTCTCCTTTGCCTCCATTGTCCATCTGCCATCAAGTCTTGTGGGTTTATCCTCCAAAATAGTTCTCAAACTTCTACATGTGCCCCCATCTGTACCACCGTCCCTTAGCTACCATCAGCTCTTCCCCAGATAGCTGCAAACAGCTTCCAAACTGGTCCCTGCTTTGACTCCTATGCAATCCATTACGCAAATGGCAACCCAAGGAGCTTTCTGCATTACAAACGGATCATGTGACATCCCTCCCCTGCTTCGGCCCCTCAGTAGCTCCCCACATGCTTAGAGCAGACTCCAAGTTTCTTACCATGGTCAACAAAGCCCTGCATGATCTGCCCTCACAGCTCTCTGATCTCCACGACCAGCATTTGCCCTTTATGCATGGTGGTTCAGCCATGCTCTCTATTAGCGTTTTCCCAGAAGCAGTCCTCAAGACAAGGATTTTGGTTCAAGTAGATAATTTGAGAGAAGATCCCAGGAAGCGTGGTGAGGGAGTGGGAACAGGGTACACGAATGAGGGGATTCCTTCTGTGCACAACTGGGGCTCAGCTCTGCCGGGGGCCCTCTGTGTGGACATGCCTCAGAGTCATCCCAGCTCAGAGCAAGGAACGTGGGGGTTTATCCACCGTGTCCCGTCGCTCACTGGCGACCATGGCTCTGGAGACGGAACTTCCCAGGTGCCCGTCCGGGGCTGGAGAACACTCTTAGGAAGACACGGGAAGCCATCACTGCCCGGATCAACTGGGGGGTCTGTTTGGAATACCATCAGCACCTGTTCCTTCAGGACTGCTCACCGTGTGGCGTTCAGACCAGCTACCCTCCCCAAAATGTAACCTGTGACGAGGTGAGGGGTTTGGGGCCCGAGCGTGGACCAGCTACATCATTAAAACACACCACTAGATTCTGCTGACGTTTTATTGACAGCAAGACTTTCTCAGTGAGCCAAGCGTCACATTACTGTGCACTCCGGTGTAAGCTCCTGATAGGTCATAATCTGGCACAGTCACAGACAGGTACTTTGAATAGCCCTGTATGTTATCCTAGAACATTTTGAGTTTATTCTGACCTCATGATCTCTATCTTCACATTCCTGCTGCCTGAAGCCATATTCTCCTGGCTCCTTCCCAGCCTTCATGTTGTCTATGTGACTCCACCTCGGGAAGGCCTCCCTGATTCCCCATGCAAAATATCTACCCACCTATTATCTTTACCTTCTTCAAGGTGCTACTCACAATCGATTTAATCTATGTGTTTGTCGCTTGGCATATGGTCCATCTTTCCACTTGAATATCTGTTCAACAGGGGCAGCAACCTGGTCATCTCCTTTGCCATCATATCACCAGCACCAAGCACAGGGTCAAGGCTCAATGAACATGGAATGGATGGATGGATGGATGGATGGATGGATGGATGAATGGATGGATGAATGAATTTGCACCAAATCCATTTATGAGATGTCCTCCCCCTGTCAGAAGGTGCTTAGTGCTGATGTGCCCTGTCCTTGGTGTCAAAGGAACACACTTCCCCAAGCTCAACATTGTGCTCCCACACAAGACCCCAAATTGCACTTCACCCACTGTGATATTCACACCTTGGTAACAGTGCTCCAGCATCCGACTTCCCAACTCAAGCCTCTTCTCCATCCTTGAAGTGTAATGGCAGTACCAATGCCTTTGAAGCAGTCCACCTGTGTAGGTAAGAGCACTGGCTTAGGAACTAGACACACACAGCTTCAAACCCCAGCTCTGCCCCTGACCAGTTGAGAACTTGGGTGGATGAGTTCACCCCTGGGAGCCTCAATGTTCTCACCAGGGTTGTTGTAGGGATTAAAGAAGATCACTTGTATACAGCGGGGGTTTTCAGCCTGGGCACTAGTGACATTTTCAGCTGGGTAATTCTTGGCTGGGGTAGCACTGGGGGACTGTCCTGTACATTGTAGAATGTTTAGCAGCGTCCCCAGTCTCTACCCACTAGATCAGTAGCAAAATTCCCAACATCATGTTGACAACCAAAAAATGTCTCCAGACATTGTCAAATGTTCCCTCGGGGGCACAAAATCACTGCTGCTTGATAGCCACTGGTGTCGAGTCTTTAACACAGTACCTGGCAAGTTTATTCCACTATGTACCTCAGTTTCCTTACCTGCAAAATGGGCATAATGGTGCTTCACTATAGATTGGTGTAAGGAGTAAATGAGACAACGTAAGAGATGTAAATGGGTAATACAATATGGAGGAGTAAGTAAGTGACTACAGCGTAGAGGGCTTAGCAGAACCTTACACATGCTAGAGATTTTAAAACAAGAGGCTACCATGTGAGGTGACGGATGTGTTAATTAACTTGATTGTGGTAATCATTTCACAGTGTGGATGTATATTAAATTGTCATGTTGTGTACCTTAAAAAAAAAATCTCACCATACAGCCTAAATCTAGACAACTTTTATTTGTCCGTCATACCTCAATAAAGCTGGCGAAACAACAAAAACAGGCTGTTTTGTGTAAAGAAAAATGAATAACACAATTAACTATTCATATCATAAAAAAAATGTTCTATGTCCGTCACAGCTCAGTAAAGCTGGAAAAAGATAGGATACTTTTGGGTAGTTTAATAGAAATAAGACATGAATGGACCGGTTAGTGGCACTCCCCTTGGTACTGGTCAGGACAGTAACGTGGCAGAGAGGGCGCCTGGGCGGTTCAGTAGGGCGAGTGTCCGACTTCGGCTCAGGTCACGATCTCGCGGTTCGGGAGTTTGAGCCCCGCATCAGACTCTCGGCTATTAATGCGGAGGCTGCTCGGGATTCTCCGTCTTCCTCTCTCTCTGCCCCTCCCCCTCTTGCGCTCTTTCTCTCAAAAATAAATAAACTTAAAAAGAAAATACTGTAGGGGAGAGGAAATTAAACTAGGAATTTGAAGACTTGATTGTATTCCAGTTCAGGCATCAACTGGCAGTATGACCAGTCAGAGGCCTTAATCTCCTCATGTGCAAGCGAACTGGGCCAGACGGTTTCTGCAACAACTCTGCTTCTAGAAAGCAGTAGAATGTGTACGCCCACGTTCACTACAGCATCATTCACAATAGCCAAGAGGTGAAAGAAGCCTAAGCGTCCACTGACAGAGAAAACGTGGTGCATACATACAATG
This sequence comes from Leopardus geoffroyi, assembly GCF_018350155.1. Classification (NCBI taxonomy): domain Eukaryota; kingdom Metazoa; phylum Chordata; class Mammalia; order Carnivora; family Felidae; genus Leopardus; species Leopardus geoffroyi. The sequence continues at coordinate 9,356,811 of NC_059333.1, read as the reverse complement.
CAATATTATTGACAGAGAGAGAGAGACAGTGCGTGTGCATGAGCTGGGGAGGGCAGGGAGAGGGACACGGCATCTGAAGCGAGCAGGCTCGGTGCTGAGAGCAGAGAGCCTGACGCGGGGCTTGAACTCACGAACCGCGAGATCGTGACCTGAGCCGAAGTCAGATGTTTGACCCACTGAGCCACCCAGGCGCCCCGCCGGGCTTAAAAAAGGGGACCCCGTCACGCACTACAACACAGATGAACCTTGAAGACATCATGCTAATTGAAATAAGCCGATCGTACAGAGACCGCCACGGAGTGATTCCGCTTTGATGAGGGCCCTCAAGTGGATAGAGATGTAGACACAGAAAGTAGAACGTGGTTATGAGGGGCTGGGGGAGAGGGGTGAACGGGGAGTTGTTCGAGGGGTCTGGAGTTTCAAGTGAGAAAAGAGGAAAAAGTTCTAGAGGTCTGTTCCACAATATGCGCATGTACTACCCACTTGCAAATGGTTAGGACGTTCCACTTCATGGGGAGTTCCTTACAACAACAAAAAATAGAAGAAGGAGGGAAGGAGGAGGAGGAGAAGAGGAAGAGGCAGAGGAGGAGGAGGAGGAGGAGGAGGAGGAGCCACGCCACACTAGCTTATCCCATCTCCCAGGGATGACCAATCCCCAAGCTCTGTGCTCAGGCACACTGCCCAGAGGACAGGAAGGAGTGGCGGGGAGGAGGGGGGTGCAGAGCAGGCAGGCAGCGGCTGCCAGGATCTGCCTTCTCCCCGCCGCCTTCCTGGCACTCGCAGCACCACAGTTGTGACCCCCAACCACTCCACTGTCCACACCTAGGAGGGCCAGGGGCTGGAAAACTGGGGATGGAGAAGAGGAGAGGAGCAGTGGCCAAACCGCGTTGACCTCTTCATTTGACTCAGGAATCGGACCTTCACCTGGCTTTCCAGAAAGACCCCAGGCCCCATTCCTGCCCCGGCCTGCCTCGAGCATCGCAAATGTCCGACAAGCTGAGGGAGTCAACAGCGCTTCCTCTAAGGCAAGGCTGGAGACCGGTCCTCCTCCCACCTCTGCCCACGTTATCTGCCTCCAGCAAAGCGAGGTGGGCACTTCTGACGGTGCCTGGTGCCACTCCGGTTATCCAGGAGGACCTCAACAAGCCCACGGCTGTGTTGGTTTGAGAGGACCGTCTGCCTCCCCTCGCTGGAGAACGTAACGGCAATGATCACATGCTCCCGTTCGCAAGCGCTGCTCTAAGTGCTTTTATGATCCTAACTCACTTGACCCTTATACCAATCATGAGAACGAAGCGCTATAATCGTTTCCGTTTTACAAATGGCCAAACTGAGGCTTGCCCGAGACCGCACAGCCAGGAAGCAGCAAAGCCAAGAGCAGCTCCATGGGAGCGGGGAGCTTTCCCCTGCCTGTTCATTCCTCGATATGCTCAGAGCCTAACTGGTGCTCAGATATTCACCAGAGGGATGCAGACGAATGAGTGTCACGTACACCCAGTCATCTAGATGAAAATGTGCCTTCTGCAGAAGAACTAGGGACGTCCCATGGTGCTGGCGAACACTTTGGTTCTTGCCATGATGATTTAAGAAACCCAAAGGGACAGTAGCCTCACTGAGTGCAAAGCCAGTTTTAAAAGAATCGCAGCTGTAAAAAACCACCAGAACCCCTAACTCTTCTGAACAGGTACCCACGGCTCTTCAGCTGGTGGCAGTTTGGATCAGGCCCAGGAGCTTGCCCTTCCCTTCTGCTTTTTAGTTGACATAGACCCAGCAACCAGGTCAAGTTTTGCATGAGACAGAGGATGTCAAGCAGCTTGTTCCCTTCAGTTCTTTCTTCCTCAATCCTCAGGAAATAGATCAAAGCTTTTTTCCCCCCCAAACCAGTCCTTTTCCTTAAACATGCGTTCATGATGCAAACCCTCCATGTGATGCTGTGCTGGGTACAAGACTGTTTTCCTGCCATCCTGGAGGTGAGGCAAGAACCCTCTGAGGAAACGCTGATCAGTTTCCAATGGCTACCATGGCAAATTACCACAAACTCGGTGGCTTATGGCAACACACATTCTGGAGATCCTAAGTCCTGAAGTCAAGATGTCAACAGGGCGCACCTGCCTGGCTTAGTTGGTTAAGAATCTGACTTCAGCTCAGGTCATGATCTCATCCCGGGTTGTGGGTTATGAGTTCGAGCCCCACGTCGGGCTCTGTGCTGACAGCTCAGAGCCTGGAGCCTGCTTCAGATTCTGTCTCCCTCTCTGCCCCTCCCCAACTCATTCTCATTCCTGCACGCGCTCCCCCCCCCTCTCACACACACACACACACACACACACACAAATAAATAAACATTTAAAAAAAAAAAAAGATGTCAACAGAGCTGCATTCTTTCTGAAGTGGGGTTTTTCCAGCTTCTAGAAACTGCCTGGGTTCCTGACCCTTCCTCTGTCTTCAGACCCAGCTGTAAGGCATCTTTCAATTTCTCTCTCTCTCTCCTGTTTTTCCATCTCCTCCTCGGCTTTTGGCCTTCTGGCTTCCCTTTAATAAGAACCCTTGTTGCAGGGGGGTGGCTGGCAGGCTGGCTCCGTCAGTAAAGCATGCAACTCTTGAGTTCAGGGTCATGAGTTCAAACCCCACATTGGGCATAATTACTAAATAATAGCAGAAAATTCCAAATAAAAGGCAGTGATAATACAGAAAAAAATCAGGAGGAAAATACAAGTCAAAATTGAAATCTAACATTTCCTTTATGAGGAAGACAGACTCTGAGAGACAATCACCTGCAATGGCTTTAGGAGACGAATAAAATCTGTTTCCTAACCTTCAAAGGGTTACTGCTAAAGGCAACAAAAATTTTAAAAAGAATTTGGGTTTCAATTCTTTGAGATTCAGTCAAAAATCAGTTTGGAAGTCAAAAACTACCCCATTCCAAAAACAGTAATTAACAAAAGTACAACTGAGAAAAATAACATTTTGGGGGGAAAGTGGAGAAAACCTTTACATAATAATAAAATAAAATGTAACTAAGGATGCTCGGGATTACACTGGGCCCAGCAAGATAGTCCAGGGTGATCACCCCATTACAAGATCCCCAACTGAATCACCTCTGCAAAGTCCCCTTTGCCAAGTAAAGTAACATTCACAGGTTCTGGGGATTAGGACATGAACATCTGGCGGGGAGGTGCTTATTCTGTTTACCACAATAACCTGTGCAAACCCTCAGCTTCTCTCTTTTGACAACACCAACTCTCTTGAAGATCGCGTCACTTCTAACCCACAACCTGCCTTGCTACTATAACCCAATGGCCGCCAACCTTTGCTGTGCATTGGAATCACCAAGAGAGATTTTAAGACTCCCAGTCCTTGGGTTACACTCAGACCAATTCAATCACAATGTCCAGGGATGGAGCCAGGCATCTGTATTTGTTTTTTTAAAGAGATCCCCAGGAGATCTTGACATGAAAGATTTGGGATCCATTGCTATGAGCGACACACAACACACTTCTATCAAGCCAGGCTCCCCACACCCCTTCTTTCATGGGTGTCACAGGGACCTGCCACATAATTTACAGGGCCCAGTGCAAAGTGAAGATGGGGGGCCCTTATTTAAAACTCAAGAATTCCAGGACAGGAACAGAAGAAGGGCACTCACCTGGAGTCCAGCACGACTCAGTATCTTCGTCCCCTCCAAGCCTGGCCTCATCTCTGATAAGGTCAGGAGCCATGTGCAAGATCCATCCGGTATCCTGGCTTTCCAGTCCCTTGACTTTCATCACACCAACGAGATTTCCCTGCCCCCTCCTGTAGTTCCCCACACATTCTCTGAGCCCTCCATCTCAAAGCATCCCACACTGACCCCCAGGACCTGGCTTCCTCCAGAGGTGTCCTACCCTTGGAGACCTCTCCTTCCATCAACGCTACTGTTCTTCCCTGTTATCAATCTCCAACTTCCTCAGGTCCTATGCTCCACCCTTTGAGGCCACAGCCCTGCACTATAATCCTTTCCATGCAAACACCCTTCAGGCTGTGTGTGAGCGTGGCAAAACACCAACCCTCCACCATCACCATTGTTTCCAGCCTGTGCAAGCAACTAGGCATGAGGCGGGGGAGGTGGCGGGGGGGGGGGCGGGGGGAATGGCAGGAAGCTGCCCATGTTGTCGTGACATTTATGACCACAGATCATAAATGGCGCACCGGCTCCACAGACAATGCTGCCTAGTTCCCTAATACGTTCACCTTCACACTCCACAAGATGGCTATTACTTCCTCAAATCTCTCAGACTGAAACCTCTGGCCGACTTTAAATGGCTCATCCTTCAAAGAGTGAATAATGCCATCAAGAAGAACCACCTAGCAAGACCCACACACTCTGCTTTCCTCCCGTTATAAAAGTCCTGCTCCAATGACAAGCCCCCATCTGAGTTCTAGATCCCAACTACACCAGCCTCCCACACATTTTAGTCTTGAATTATTCCCTTCCTCTCCATCAATTTTTACCTCCCTTTGAGATTATTACCATTGCACAAAACATGCTTTAATAGCTCTCTCCCAGCTTTTGAAACTTTTTTTTGAGAGAGAGAGAGAGAGAGAGAGCGTGCGCACGTAAGCAGGAGAGGGGTAGAAGGAGAGACAGTCAGAGAATCTTAAACAGGCTCCACACCCAGCTCAGAGCCCAACGCTGGGCTCAATCTCATAACCATGAAATCATGACCTGAGCTGAAATCCAGAGTCAGACACTACACTGACTGGGCCACCCAGGCACCCCTAAAACTCTTTAAAAAGAATTCAGGTCTTATATGGCATGTTCTCTGATTATAATATAATTAAGTTAGAAATTAATAACAGCCAGATATCTGGAAAATATCCAAATAGTTGGAAATTTAAAAATATACTTCTGGTGCATCTGGCTGGCTCAGTCAGTAGAGCATGCGACTCTTGATCTCAGGGTTAGGAGTCAGAAACCCATATTGGGTATAAAGATTACTTAAAAATAAAATCTTCTAAAAATTTTTGTTAAATATAAGTTTCTAAATACCCTTAGTCAAAGAATATGTCAATAGGTAAATTAGAAAGTATTTTAAACTGATTAAAATTGAAAAGTCAACATATCAAGATTTATGTGCTGTTATTCCACTAACAGCAGTACTTAAAGGGAAAATAATAGCCCTTAACACCTATATAGAAAAAGAAAAAAGATCTCAAATCAATGGCCTCAGCTTCCCTGGTAAAGAAACTAGAAAAAGAGAAAATAAAACCCAAAATGAGCAAAAGAAAGGAAATAATTTGGGACACCTGGGTGGTTCAGTCAATTAAGCATCCAAGTCTTCTTGATTTGTGTTCAGGTCATGATCTCACGGTTCATGGGATCAATCCCCGCATGGGGCTCTGCACTGATGGCATGGAATCTGCTTGGAATTCCCTCTCTTCTTCTGTCCCTCCCCTGCTTGCATACTCTCTCTCTCCCATAAATAAATAAACAAACATTTAAAAAAAGAAGAAAGGAAATAAAAGTTAGAACAGAAATATAATATAATCAGGGGTGCCTGGGTGGCTCAGTTGGATAAGCATCTGACTTCGGGTCAGGTTATGATCTCATGGTTCGCAGGTTCAAGCCCCGTGTCGGGCTCTGTGCTGACAGCTCAGAGCCTGGAGCCTGCTTCTAATTCTGTGTATCTCTCTCTCTCTCTCTCTCTCTCTCTCTCTGCCCCTCTCCCACTTATACTCTCTCTCTCTCAAAAATAAACATTTTTAAAAATATGTATATAATATAATCAGAAAAAAAAGAGGAAAAATAACAATAAAACCAAAAGATGCTTGTTTGAGGGGGAAAAAAATCAATAAAATTGATAAACTTCTAGCCAGAGCAGGAAAAAAAAAATATGAAACACAAATTACCAATATCAGGAATAAGGGAGGTGGCATCACTACCAATATTAAAAGGACTAATAAAAGCATATTATGGGGGTGCCTGGGTGGCTCAAACATCCAACTCTTGATTTTGGCTCAGGTCACCATCTCACAGTTCATGAGTTCGAGACCTGCATCCAGCTCTGTGCTGGCAGTGAGGAGCCTGCTTGGGATTCTTTCTCTCTCTCTCCCTCTATCTCTGTCCTACCTGCTCATGCTGTCTCTCTCAAAATGAATAAATAAAACATTTTAAAAAGAGCATATGGTGAACAACTTGTCAATAGAATCAACTTAGATGAAATAAACAAATTTTTTGAAAAACATGAATTAAGCTCGCTCAAAAAGAAATAGAAAACCTGAATAGCCCTACATCTTTTTTTTTTATGGTGAAAAAATTTATGTTTAGATTTAGTCAGCCGGACTCAGTTTAGATGATCCCAGTTTTGTTGGCAACATCCAAAGTTGAACGTATATGCCTTCTTTCCTCCATCAGGCCTGATCAGAGTGTTGACCTCGGCCACGTCAATGTCATAGAGCTTCTTCACAGCCTGTTTGATCCGGTGCTTGTTGGCCTTAACATCCACAATGAACACAAGTGTCCTCTATGTTCATCATGGCTGACTCTGTAGTCAGGGGGAACTTGATGATGGCATAGTAGTCAAGCTTGTTTCTCCTGGGGGTACTCTTTTGAGGATATTTGAGCTGCCTTTGGAGACACGGTGTCTTAGGCGATCAGAATGTAGGTGATGTGAGGATCTTTGTGTGTGTGTGTGTGTGTGTGTGTGTGTGTGTGTGTGTGTGTGTGACTGTGGATGTCTTTCAGCACCGCTTTCTTGCCTTTCAAAGCCTTTGCTCTGGCTTCTGCTTTGGGAGGGGTAGGGGCTTCCTTCTTCCCTTTCCACACCATCTTCAGAAAAGGCTAGTCCCACAACTTTAAAATAAAGTTCCAAATAATTTTTAGAGAGAAAAAAATACATTGGTTGAGCTACAGTAAGGGACCACCCAGCAAGAGCCCACGTTCCTGATCTTGTTTGTTGATTTGATAGAGAAGGGTAGAGTCAAGGTGACAGACACCAGCAGCTTAGCCAACTCTGCTTGGGAAAAGCTGAGTCATAGTGAGGTGGCAGCTCTCCATAAATCTAAGTGTCACCAATCAAACACCCTCAGATTACACTAAAGAAGACACGTGGGGGAGTTCTGATTGTCTGTGCAGACCTTGACACACCAGGAGATTCATTTCTGTTTGAACTTTGCAGGTGCACAGTTTTCACTGGGAGAAAAAAAAATACATATATATATATAGCCTCCTTGGACAGACCTAAAATGCAGACACTTAGCACCCAAATGAGTTATGTAAGGATTAAATAAAAACATTCCAATAAGAGGCTTGGCACACAGTAAGAGCTTCATAAACACTCCCTCTCACACTCGGGGGCCGGCTGGCAATCACACACAGCAATGAACCCTGCCCACACCTGAAAATCTACTCATAAGACCTTTTTTCCTTGAGTTTAAGGAAACGGGAGAACCTATGTCCTGAGAGGCAGTTACCGTGTCTAAATCATTTCGCTGCATTTGAGGAAAAAGCAAACATTTTCATTTTGCAGTGGATGATGGGCGCACGCCCAAGATAATTACTCAGCCCTTGTTTTTCTCCTTTTGGGGTTTTCCTAGAATAGTTTCAGTCCAACTGCAATGAATCTCTAGATCCCATCACCATCGGTTTGGGCTTTGGGAAATCGACTAACCGCTCCACCCCGCAGACCACCGCTGGGCTCAGACGCGGGATCAAAAGGGCGCAGCGCCGGGAAGGGGCGGACTCCGGAGTGGGGCGTTACGAAACCTTCGGGAACGGACGGCCACTCCTCGCAGGGGAGGGACCGAGGGCCGGGCCTCGTTCTCTAGAAGTCGCAGCACTGGATCCCAGAACTCAGTTCTCTGTGGCTTCTCTGTGTCCGAGCCTCCGCAGCGAGCTACCTAGTGGCTCACAGCCCGGGCCGCTCTCCACGCGCCAAGTGCCTTCCCCGGCCATGTCGTCCTGCAGCCGCGTGGCGCTGGTGACCGGGGCCAACAAAGGCATCGGCTTCGCCATCGCGCGCGACCTGTGCCGGCAATTTTCGGGGGACGTGGTGCTTACGGCGCGGGACGAGGCGCGGGGCCGGGCGGCAGTGCAGCAGCTCCAGGCCGAGGGCCTGAGTCCCCGCTTCCACCTGCTGGACATCGACGACCTGCAGAGCATCCGCGCCCTGCGCGACTTCCTGCGCAAGGAGTACGGGGGCCTCAACGTGCTGGTCAACAACGCGGGCATCGCCTTCCAGCGTAGGTTGGGGGTGGGTCTCTGGGGGCGCCAAGGGTTCGGGGCAGAGAGCCGCGGGCGCCCCCTATTTGTGGGCTGGAGTGATCGCGGAGCGCAGCGCCGGCCTCTCGGGATGCGCGCAACATTGGCCTCCCTCGGCGGCTTCTCGCTTTCCGCGGAGTTGCGGGAGCGGTTCGCTTAGCGCGAAGCTGGCGGGGCGCAGCCCTGGGCCCTCCCGGAGCCGTCGGCTGCTGCGGTTTGCCAGAAAACCGGCCTCCTGGGAGGGGGCCACGCCCTGCTAAGCTCATCAGCTTTCTGTCTAAAGCAAAAAACATTTTCCCTGCGAAGGGTCTCCAGCTCACTTTGGGCTTTCGCTTTCCTTGAAAGGGAGCTTTCATAGAAGCCCGGAGGCATCTGCTCGGGACAGGAAATGGATCGCTGAGACACGATCAGCGCGCACTTGCACAATAGTGGACTTGAGATTTTGTTTAATGGAAAGCTTTGATAGGCTCAGCCAGAAAGGAAGCGAGCCTTGTTCCCTCCCCCAGGGAATTTGTTTGTCATCAAACATACATTTTAAGTGTGATTTTAAGTAGCATCTTTGGCGGGGGGGGGGGGGGGGGGGGAGGTCAAGGATATTACTCTATTGATCTACTGAGAAAGTTGTTGAGCCGCCATGTGGTGGAGGTAGAAAGAATAACCAAGCCAGACTCACCTACAACCTAGTGGAGACGAGAAACCCAAGAGGCAGAACGGAGTAAAAACTGCCGTGAGGCCTTGAATGACCAGCCCCCCCGGCTTGAACCCTCACCGAAGCTGTGCACCCGCACCTCCAACTCAGCGGGTCGGCTTTCCGGAAGCGCAGGTGGGAGGTGGCAGACACCCGCTGGTACAACCCTCAGCCTCTGGCTGAAGGATTGATGGATAAATACGCCGCTTCCCGGACCAAGCGTGCAGGAACGCGGGTCCGCTGGCAGCCCTAGCCCCCTCAAAAGTGTGGGCGGTGGACCCACAGCACGTGCAGCCCCAGGCACTCGCTGGAATCGCAGGATCTCGGGCCTCACCCCACACCCGCTGAATCAGAATTTGCATTTTAACAGGATTGCCAGGTGCCTCCCATACCCTTTCAAGATTGAGCCGCAGCCCTGAAAGCCAGGAATTCTCAAAGTGGGGCCAGACCTGTAGCTGTAGCGTCACCCGAGAACGCGTTAAAAATGCAAATTCTGGAGCCCCACCCGAGACCTTCTCAGTCCCAAACTCTGGGGGCGGAGCCCAGAAAGCTGTGTTTTAACAGGCCCTGCAGGTGATTCAGATACACCCTTGAAGCTCGGATCCGGTGGCTTAAAAATCGTTTTAAAGTTAGCTTGTTTTAGGGGCGCCTGGGTGGCTCAGTTGGTTGAGGCTGGGCCTTCAGCTCAGGTCATGACCTCGGGGTTCGGGAGTTCGAGCCCCGCGTCGGGCTCTGTGCTGACAGCTCGGAGCCTGGAGCCTGCTTCGGAGTCTGTGTCTCCCTCTCTCTCTGCCCTCCCCCACTCAAGCTCTGTCTCTCTCAAAAATAAACTACAAAAACATAATACTAATAAAGTTAGCTTGTTTTTCCTTTAATTAGAGATAAAATCTAGGGCGCCTGGCTAGCTCTGTCCGTAGAGCATGAGGTTCTTGATCTTGGGGTTGTGAGTTCCAGCCCCACCTGCCGTGCAGAGATTGCTTAAATAAACTTGAGAGAGAGATAAGATTCACTTTGTTATATACATTTCAAGGGGAAATGCATGACTTTGTTTCCTTCTCTTTTTGGAAGCTGATGATCCAACACCCTTTGACATTCGAGCTGAGATAACACTGAAGACAAACTTTTTTGCCACAAGGAATGTCTGCATAGAATTACTGCCAATAATAAAACCTCATGGTAAGTCCAGCCATATGTCTGCCCCTCCCCTGCTCATTCTCATTCTCATTCTCTCTCTCTGTCTGTCTCAAAAATAAAAATAAAAAAAGATGTATAATGGGGCGCCTGGGTGGCTCAGCTGGTTGAGCATCCGATTCTTGATCTCAGCTCAGGTCTTGATCTCAGGGTCGTGAGTTCAAGCCCCAGCTTGGGCTCCACGCTGGGCGTGAAGCCTACTTAAAAATAAAATAAAAGATATGTTTGATACATGGCAGTGCTCTTTGGTCCCATGAAATGAACTCAACCCTAGAATAATAGGTGTTACAAGTCCCCAAAGGCCTCTTGCCTTTGAGCAACCTCAGTGGGTCCTTCTCAGCTCCTCAGGGTGGTGGGGCCACACCAGCTCATTTGGGAGCCTGGCAGGGAAGGATCTGTTTTAGCATCATTATGACTTTCCCTGTGTTCCTTTCTTCACTTTGTCAAGCTAATGAAGAACCTCCCAAAGAAATATTTCTTTATTAGGAAGTGTCTTGCCCACACTCCCAAGTGTTCAATAACTTTTATTACTTTTTCCACAAATACTGGAGGGCCTACCATAACCCAGGGTGCTGGGGACAGAGTGGTAAGCACTGTGAACAGGGACAATCCTGACCATGGAGCACTGAGTCCAGTGGACAAGACTCTCATTGACAAAGAATCCTACAACTGTACTGGGAGGGGGCAGAGAAGGCTCGCTTTCTTGACGATTCTCTTTCCCAGGAAGGCAGCTGTGATTCTTAGGAAGAAAAACTCTGTGGTTCTTATAAGAAATGTGCTTTTCTTGGAGTGCCTGGGTGGCTCAGTCGGTTGAGCATCTGACTGTTGATTTCAGCTCAGGTTTTGATCCCAGGGTCATGGGTTCGGAGCCCCGCATTGGGCTCTGTGCTGAGTGTGGAACCTGCTTAAGATTCTCTCTCTCTTTCTCTCTCTCTCTCTCTCTCTGTCTCTCTCTTTCTCTCTCTCCCTCCCCCTCTCCCCAGCTCAGGCTTGCTGTCTCCCAAAAAAAAGAAAAAAAAGTGCTTTTCTTAATTTAACATTTTGAATAAAGATGATCTCTAGTGCAAAAATCTTAAAATCTAAAAAGATGTTTGGTGAGAGCTGCACTCAGACTCATGCTCCCCCACTTGCCCAATTCCTGTCCCCAGCCTCTACAGGCGATTCCCTTTGTCTTTTCCTAGTGGGATGAGATCACAGAAAGCCCGCAGGCAGAGTTGCTGGGACTGGCTGAAGGAAGCCTTGGTTCTAGGTGCGTGGAGTTGCTGAGTGCTCAGGGCCAAGGGCATAGTTTTTAAATGCAAATCTAAGTTATGTATGTGTGTGTGTGTGTATCCCTTTTTTACATAATGGGAACATTAAGTATAATGTTTGCTACTATGCTTTTTTTCACTATCTCTGGGACTCTTTCTAGATCAAGACAGAAAGCTTTCTTTTTTTTTTTACAGCTGCATAGTATTCCATTTGCAAGGGTGATTTCTACCAAGTGTCTAGAAGTCTTCTCTCTATGAGTTTTAGAATCCTAGAATTGGAAAACTACAAGGTATTGAAGAAACTTGACATTCCTATGACGTCATTTTACAGAGAAGGAAATTGAGACCCAAAGACATGAACGCAGTCAGGTAGTGATAGATCTGGAAACAGTGTTCAGGTTTCCTGACTTCACCCCTCAATCAAATCAGGATAATTAGTTCCAGTGAAGGGAAGGATCTTAACGCCAAACAATTGCAAACCAAGCCATTTTGAAAGATGAAAGGCAGCTTGGAGGAGGGTGGAGCTCGGGCATCAACCCAGAAGCAGATGAATCACTGGCTTCAACCAGTTCTCTGTAACAGTAATTCCCAACTTGGGAATCTGGTTTACAACACATTGAGAATACTTGTGAATTTTCAGTAAAACTCACGTTTACCCAGAAGGCAAAAAGCGAGGATCCTTGCCTCTTGATTTGTAGGGAATCTCTACCCATGCAAAACTGACTTAAATGTCACATTTTATTTGGCTTTATAATACCTCCTTATTTAAAAACAATTTTTTTTAATGTTTGTTCATTTTTGATGGACAGGGTGTGAGCAGGGGCGGGGCAGAGAGAGAGGGAGACGCAGAATCTGAAGCAGGCTCCAGGCTGTCAGTACAGAGGCTGAAGCCTGGCTTGAACCCACGAGCTGTGAGATCATGACCTAGGCCGAAGTCAGACGCTTAACCGACTGAGCCACCCAGGCGCACCTATAATACCTCTTTAAAAGAAAGTTACCTCTGGGACCCCTGGGTGGCTCCGTGGGTTAAGTGTCTGACTTTAGCTCAGGTCATGATCTCACGGTTAGTGGGTTCCAGCCCTGCTTTTGGCTCTGTGCTGACAGCTCCAAGCCTGGAGCCTGTTTCAGATTCTGTGTCTCCCTCTCCCGCTGGCACTTGGTGTGTATCTCTCTCAAAAATATATGCACAGTTAAAAAAAAATTTTTTTTAAGTCACCAAACCTTTTGCTTGTTCATTCAAGAGTCTGAGTAAATAAGTTAATCCAATGTTTACCCACTAGGGGGAGCTACTTGTCCACTCTTTCTAAGAATGGCTAGGGGTTGTTTCAGGACCAGGGGGCCCACCTGGACCTCAGCAAATGGTGGTGGTTGTGTGGGTGCAGCCCTTCTCAGGACTGATTGCACCCAGCTGGCTGCTGAGATGGTCATCCCTTGGCCTCACTGATGATCACCTGAGATGTAACCTGAGATCAGAGGACACCTCTGACTCTTAGAAAGTTTTTATTTCTACCAAACGCAAAGAGTAGCACCCCTATTTTCATTTTTCTTTCTTCCTTTACCCTTTTGAATTTAATTGCTTGTAGCAACCAGGCGATTAAGAACAAATTTGTTTAGGGTGCCTGGGTGGCCCAGTTGATTAGGTGTCTGACTCTTGATGTCTGCTTGGATCTCCATCTCAGGGTTGTGAGTTCAAGCCCCACGTTGGCTTAAAAAAAAAGGGGGGGGCGCCTGGGTGGCTCAGTCGGTTAAGCGTCCGACTTCGGCTCAGGTCATGATCTCGCGGTCCATGAGTTCGAGCCCCGCGTCGGGCTCTGTGCTGACCACTCGGAGCCTGGAGCCTGTTTCAGATTCTGTGTCTCCCTCTCTCTCTGACCCTCCCCCACTCATGCTCTGTCTCTCTCTGTCTCAAAAATAAATAAACATTAACAAAAAAAAAAAAGAACAAAGCTGCTTAGAAAGTAATGAAGAACACAACTTCATCAAAGTAGTATTCCTGGCCAAAGCATTGAAGTGAATCTAATTAGAAAACCATGCCAGTCCAAATGGGAGAAATACTACAAAATAACAGCCTAGAGTCTTCAAAAAGATCATTGTTAACTACTCTAGGTTAAAACTAAAGAGCTATGACTGCTAAATACAATCCGTGATCCTACGTTGGAGCCTGGATGGAAACAAAAACTATACAGAAAGACTATTGAGATAATTGGACCCTTTGAATATGGACTGTACTTCAGATAATAGTGTTATACCATGATAAATGTCTTGAGGGTGATCACTCTTGTGGTTATGTAAGGTAATACCCTTGTTACCGTATATAAAGTGCTTAGGGCAAAGTTTTATGAGATTTGTCTGCAATTAAGACAAAGAGAAAGCAAATGTGGCCAAATGTTAATAATTGAGGGGCTTAGGTGAAGGGCATACGGGTATGTATTGAACTATTCTTGCAATTTCTCTGAAGGCTTCAAATTTTTCACAGTTCAAAGTTGGGAAGGAAATATGTATTACAAGAGAGGAAGAAAATACTGAAGAGTCTTAGGTAGCTGGGGATAAGTGAGTGCTCATATTCAAGACAGAGCGAGGCCATCTCTGTGTGCAGCTGGCCCACAAAGATATCTAGTAGAATGTACAACACACACCCCCCCAACCCCATGGTGAATGAATGCCACTCAGAAAATGCAATAAAATCCAACTATCCTAGTGGATACAGGAAGAGTGGATTCGGGATAATATGTAAGAAAAGAACCCCCTAAATGTGGTGTCTTTTTTTTTTTTTTATGTTTATTCATTTTTGAGAGAGAGAATGAGTGGGGAGGGGCAGTGAGAGAAGGGGACAGAGGATCCGAAGTGGGCTTTGTGCTGACAGCAGACAGCTCCATGTGGGGCTCGAACTCGTGAACCATGAGATCATGACCTGAACTGAAGTCGGACACTCAACCGACTGAGCCACCCAGGTAACGCAACGTGGTGTCTTCTGATGTTAGGTGAACTGTGTAAATTCACACACTGGTTTCGGGATTTCCAATCAATGTTTCCAGCCGTCTTCTAGTTTCTGGCCTGCATGTTTTTTCATAGACATAACCGTCTTTTTAATAGCCGTGAATTATGGTTAATGTGAATATTAACTCATTAATTATATTTAATTATTAATGATGGGCTAAAGAAAGTGAAGAAAATCAAAACTGGGATGGAGAATCAACCCACTCCATGTGTGAGAGTACCCATCATTCAGGATAGACAGGGTCATCGTAAGGCATTGCTTGACCCTGATATTTGGCAGTTGGAGGCAAAGAGGTGGTGCCCAGGGCCCCAGGAAATTGTGCAAACCAGTAAACAGCTTTAATCCTTGGGGTGAGGGTGCTGTCTCTGGGAAACCAAGTTCACAGGCGCCTGGAGTGTTTGTGTGTGTGTAGTGGGATGTTTTATAAAACTGCCCACTGGAGAATCACTGCCCTTTAGCCCCTGTTACTGATGGAAATGCGTCCTTTCCTTTGGGGGAGGAGAGCACAAAATAATGTTAAAGCCCACTGGATCCCTTCTAGAGTCTTTTTTTTTTTTTTTTTTTTTCAACCAGCAATTAAACCTGCAGTATCAATCAATTGCATGTTGGGTATAGTCACCCAACAATGGTTTATCTGTGACCTGCTTCCATATATTTACTATTCTGTTTCAGGCAGGGTGGTGAATATCAGCAGTTTAGAGGGCTCCAAAGCTCTTGAAAATTGCAGCCCAGATCTACAGAAGAAGTTCCGATGCGAGACGCTCACAGAAGGGGACCTGGTGGACCTCATGAAAAAGTTTGTGGAGGATGTGAACAACGAAGTGCACGAGAGGGAAGGCTGGCCCAACTCGGCTTATGGGGTGTCCAAGCTGGGGGTCACGGTCTTATCAAGGATCTTGGCCCGGCGTCTGGATGAGAAGAGAAAAGCGGACAGGATTCTGCTGAACGCATGCTGCCCGGGGTGGGTAAAAACGGACCTGGGTGGGCCTTGCGGCCCCAGGACTGTGGAGGAGGGAGCTGAGACCCCTGTCTACTTGGCCCTCCTGCCTCCAGATGCTACCGAGCCTCATGGCCAGCTAGTCCATGACAAAGTCGTCCAAAACTGGTGAATATCTGCTTTGGTGCTTAATGCTTAATAAACGTTTGTGGAGTGAATGAGTGAATTCTGGTGGTGTAGTCGGCTTCATTTTCTGTCGACTAGAATCTCCCTGTGAGAAAGCGGGTCTCGTCTAGAATCGGGCCGAGAGATTTTATTGTGCCCAGACTCTAACCTGAGACGGAGAAGAATCTGGTCCAGTGGTTCTCCAGTGTCAGCGGGCATCACAATTACCTGGAGGGCATGTTAAAACATTGCTCAGAACTGGGGCGCAAAGATGTGCACTTCTGACAAGTTCCTGGGTGCTGCTGGTGTTGGTCGAACGAGAGCCCTCAGGGCTACGGAGAGGGCTGCAGCTGTGTTCCAGCAATCCCATGCTGTTTCTAGGTTGTTGACTCTTCGAGGATGTGATTCCTCCTCCATTTCTATTCTGCAATCCTGCTTTGTACCACATTCTGTTTCATTATATTTGGGCACGTTTGAACGGGTTCTTATGAAGCAGTATGGCTTGAAGGACTCAGGAGGAATGTCCTTTTTTTTCACCGGGATACGATTTCTTCCATACTGGGTTTTTCACTTGGGGGTTTGCATTCTGTGTTCCCAGAATGTTTGCAAAGTTGCCCTGCCCCTTCTTTCAAATTGTCCCAGCATAAGCAACTTTGTGCAGACCATCTCTGCTCTCGCAGAGGCAGATGTCTTCTCCCTGACCTGTTCCTGCTCCCCTACAGCCCAGGGTGATTCTTGAGCCTTCCTGGGCCTTTTGTAGTCTCTCCGACAACCAACTCCACATTCACTGCTTCCAAATGGGACTGGCTTTGTAATCAGCCCCCTTGGTTCTGGTTATACCCTGTAGAAGAAGGACTTGGAGACTAAAGAATCTTACGAAAGAGACGTACACTTGTGAGGCAAGTTTGCTAGGGCGTCAAGACCTCAGAAGGAATGGCTAGCCAAACAACAGAAATGCAACAGGTGCAAGATGGACAAATGACAAAGGAAAGAAACCACAAATTTACCAAGTTTATGATGGGTTGTTCACGGTGAGATACAGCAATGTTGTCACCTGATCATGACCACAAAGGTCACATCATATCACCTGACAACAGCATTGCAGAAATAAGATGATGCTGGCTTCCATTTGATAATAAGTACAGTATGGGAGTACTCAAGATTTCCCTCATTTGGTGGACCAGGACTACTCAGGTAACCCTGTTACGTCTGGTCTGTCACAGCGTGCAAAGTGTTTCTTCGTCTTGACTCTCCAACGTAACGACGGCAGCATGGCAAAGTGTC
The DNA here is from genome assembly GCF_018350155.1 of Leopardus geoffroyi. Classification (NCBI taxonomy): domain Eukaryota; kingdom Metazoa; phylum Chordata; class Mammalia; order Carnivora; family Felidae; genus Leopardus; species Leopardus geoffroyi. The sequence goes on along the minus strand of NC_059333.1, from coordinate 9,340,062 downwards.
GTGTAGCTCCTGACAACCCACACCTCACTTCTTCATCCACTTTGGGTGGAGGACATCTGAATCCCACCCAGATTACATCTCACTTCCTTTAGCCATCTCTAGATTGCCTGATTAAACCCAGCTTGCTCTTACATTCATCTCAGACCGTAGCTCCTGGGACATTTTTAATGCCTTCTTGTCTGGCTCTAAAAACATTTTGATGGTTTTCAGTATGTTGCCTCAATAGCTTTCATACTCTGGTCTCCCTCTGCAGCCAGCCTCCAGAACGCTGCCAATGGCAGGCAAGAGGTCTGGGACCATGGAGCACTTTTACGTTCTGCCTAATGGGGTCACAGACAGGAAATGCACAAGTAAACAGGCCATTTCCTTTTATTTCTTCTCCCTTTTTTCTCTCTAGCCAATCACCTTGACATTTTGGGATCAGTGTGTAGCCTGCTTAAAAGACCCTTGGTGGTAAACTGCTGACCAGAACGGCGTGTCTCATTTTTTTATGGAAAGGTCATAGGGGACCATTATTGGATGGTCTGCCCAGCACCCTCCCCCGCTGCTTCCTCCCATGTTTGCAGCTGCAACAGCCACAAAGTGACTTTGCCCTGCTAGCCTCTGTTGACTGTTCCAGCTGTAAGCCTGTCTTCTAAAGAGGAGGAGCAGCTGGACTGCATCAGGAAAAGCTCCGAGCTGTTACTGTGAGTGGCCATGCCTCACACCATATGGTTGAGGAAGCAGAGGGAACCAAGCATAGCCTGAAAAGGAAGCAACCAATTCTCGAGGGACGCACTTACAAAATGGCCCCAAGAGAGACTGTCCCACCTCCCCAGAGTGGCATCCCTTAGCTGGCCTCAGGCTATTCCTTTCATTTTATTTTAGAGATTGAGAGCATGAGTGGGGGAGAGAAGCAGAGAGAACATTAAGCAGGCTCCATCTTCCGCACAGAGCCTGAAGCGGGGCTCGATCCCACGACCCTGGGATCATGACCTGAGTCAAAATCAAGAGTCAGATGCTCAACTGACTGAGCCACCCAGGTGCCCAAGAAATGTCACTTTCCTTAAGCTAGTTTGAATTATGTTATTGCTTGAAATGAAAAGGAACCTAATACATGTGCATGAAATATTTCATTGTGGGCTGTAGTGAAAAAAAAAATTAGGCTTAGAATCAGAAGGGAAAAAAGAAAAAAATTCATGAGTTGAGAACCATGGCATACGAGGCCATACGTCATGCTCAATATTTACCCTACATTGTTTTATGTATTTCTTATGGCAGTTCTTTGAGATAGGTATTAATATCATTTAAATGAGTCATTATCATTCAAATAAGGAAAACAGGCTTGGAGAAGTTGACTAACTTGCCCAAGATCACACAGCTAAGAGCCAAGAGCCAGGATCATATCCAGGACTAAGGCCATTTCCTTGGCTTTTCTTGGTGCCAAGTGCTTGGCACATCCAACTTCACTACGAGGAGTCTGGAGACCAGGGCAACTCCCTCGGTGAAAAAATTAAGGGGGATGATATATCAAATCTAAGTGATTTGTAAGCCATATGATTATTAGATCCCTAACGTAGCCTTTGTATGAACTTTTCCATAAGGTAGGCAAATGAAATATGGTTTAAAAGTGGCATATTTTAAGTGGATTATCCCATTATGTGTGTTTCTTAGGTACCAAATTGAGCCAGTGACCCTCTCTGAATCAACGTCTCTGTGACATACTTTCCTAAGTTGACACGTGTGTTAAGCCCGCATACAGAATCAGCTGTAGGCCTGGCCTTTGGGCTTCTCCCTCACCTACTGAGCTGCAACAAGGATTGTGACAGACCGAGATGCTGAACGGTGATGTAGTGTGGAGATGAAATGGGTGATAATGACGATCCTGACAAAGGTTTACTTGTTACTGCAAGTCAACCACAAAGCAGGCACAATATCAAATACAGAACTAAGCAGGACTTTAGATGGGATGGAGTAGAATCCAGTTTGTAGCAAAGACAGGGTTAGAGGATTACCAGTATTTGCATATGGAAACTCCGAACGTGTTTACCTCCCCAATCTCTCTACTAGGTAGGCCAGCCCGAGCCAGAGAATGTAGTCACCTCTGATTTATAACCCCTTCTTTATTATCAGAAGGGGTAAGGATTAAGGTTCTGATTCAAATGAACTCTGAAATGCTCTGATTAGAACGTTATTATGTGAGGAACCTGCTCTATTTATATGCCTTAAACAGATGAATACACCTAAGTAGACTTTGAAGAGTGACGACTTGACCCACGAAAACAGAATTTGTGGGGGGATAAACTTTCAAATCTTTATACTTGTACATTGACTATCAATCCTGATTATCAATGAAGTTGTTCTTTTAAGGGTTTATGATACTTCAAACTGTCAAAGCTAATTTAACTTCCCACACACCTGGATTTCTTTGGAGATAGGTGACACAAAAAGGCAAGCATATTATTTAATGTATAGGACAAAGTTACGCATGGTGGTTTTGACATGAATAGACTGGTTCTCTCTTTCAATGGGAAGTAGAAGTCGTTTTTTCATTATGAGTTAAATGCAGTATGGAGTGTGGCTAGGATTTGAGGAAACTAAGACAAAAAAAAAAACCCACCTCACCCTTTGGCATCTGTTTTTGTAAAAATGGAGTTTCTCATATCTTCATCAGGAAATCAATTTTCACAAAAGTCTTTTTTTCCTACTCAATGCCCTACCCTTTAGTTTCCCTCGGCTTCTACTTTAAGACTATTCGTAAAACTGACCATTAGAGAATTGACATCTGGGGCCCTTGGTGTATGGCAAATGTAGATGGAATCAGAATCAGAAGCCTGGGTGGGCCAGGGGTGGGTTCAGCATCACAAGCTATAAATATATTCTTGGTGATTTGGGAGAGGTGGCAGATCCCTTTGGGAATCTGACACAAACTATATACCCTTTTGCAGAAACATATACACAAAATGTTCTGCACAATTTTGAAGTGTGCATGGACCTCCTAAGTCTTTCATGACCGCTTAGCTTTTAGGAGCCCCAGACTAGATCTGAAAATTCCTTAAGGGACTGTCAAGGGTTAAATGATTGGCGGCCTGTGCAGAAATTACTACCTCACTCAACAGGTGCCACTGGTTTGATTGGCTGGGAGCCCCAGCTGGTGTAGTTAGGATGCTCAGGTGAACTCTGCCTGACTCTGATCCTTAAGGTGCATCTGGCCCTGCAGGCGTCGGGCCAGGCTGGGTGGGTCTGAACTGTCCAGGTCCGAAGGCTCGTAAGGATGACAGTAAGGAGTTAGACTTTATCCGGAAATATTAATGCTCTTTAGGCTGAGGTCTCCTTTCTGAGCCAGAGCCCACGTAAAGGAACTCACTACAAAAATTAACTTCCTCACCTCTGATGCCGAGGGCCAGAAAAGTGCGGCCTCCGGGGGTGGGGGCGCTTTAACCAGGGTCCCCGAGCCTCCAGAGGCCCCAACATGTATGGAAAGATTCATTTCATGTCCTCGCAAAAGGTTTGGGTGTGGCCCCGACGGAAAGGATGGGGTGAGCCAGGTGCCATCGGCCCCAGTCTTTTGGGCCCCCGCGGTTCTCCTTGTCTGTAACTACAAAGCCCCTCCTGGGGTACGCTGATTCACTGACCGAGGTTCTGGGGTGGCGGGGGAGCCCCAGGTGAAAGCCGAAGCCACCCCGCCCACCCGAGCAGGCCTTCCCCAGAGCAGACCCGCTGCGAGGGCGGCAGTTAGTCTCTGCTACTTAGAGCGACGCCCACCGCCTAGAAGCTGTGGAAGACCGGAGGCTGGAGCCCCGGGCTCGCTAGTCGTCGCCCAGGACCCGCCCCCGCACGCTAAGGTACCGCCTCCTGATCCCGCCCCCCGGATCAAAGGCCCGCCTACTGCCTCTGACCCCGCACCGAGGGCTCGCCCTTGGACCCGCCCCGGCTCCGCCCCCGCGCGCCGAGGGCCCGCCCCGGCTCCGCCTCCGCCCGCCATGACCACGCCTCCATGCCGAGGGCCTTCCTCACGGTCCCGCCCCACCGCCTGGGGCCGCGGCCGCTCTGGCTCGGGCGCGGTGCTTCCTCCGCGATCCCGGCTCCCGACTGAGCCGCAGCGGGCCGCTCGCTCTACCTGCCACAGCCCGGCCGGCTCTTCCGCGCCGCACGTGGGCGCGCCCACAGACAAGGGACGCTGCCGCCGCCGCCGGTAAGCCGGCCCCGCGCCCTCGTCCGCCGGGCGAAGCCCGGGCGCCCCGGGCGTCTCCTCCCGCGGGCCCTGGGGCGGCGAGGCGGCGCGGGCGTCCTCCCCCCGGACGCGCAGGGTTCGAGCGGCGCTGTGGGGGCGGTCCCGGGGCGAGGGGAGCCCCCCGAGCGCGGCCGGGGCCCGCGGCGGGCGCTGCTGCAGTGCGGGGCCGGCCCCGGCGAGGCCGCGCGTGGGCGTGGGCTCCGGCCCGGGACCCCCGGGGACACCCCGAGGGCAGGGCGGGGTCCCCCAGTCTCCCCGGCCCTCTGCGGCGAAGGAAGTGCGGCCAAGTCCACACAGGGCCGGTCCGGCCTCTCGTCGGGCAGGTGGAGGTCAGGTGGGTCACCGCCCGCCTTCCCCTCACCTCGGCCGGCGGACGACGCGAGCCGCGCCTTTGTTTGCTTGTGCCGTCCTGGTCCGGGCGGAGGGCTAGGGACTGAAATCTTTGTAAACTGAGGGCTTTCCTGATGAGGGAGGACCCCAGAGTCTCCTAGACTGCCCCAAGACAAGGGATCCGAGCCGCAGTGCGAGCGCTCTCCCCCCATCCTGGCCCCGGAGTCTTGCAGGATTGCCGCCTGCGGCCGGCGTGGTTGGACCTTTAGCAACTCCTAGGGCTGCTTAAGGAGACTGTTAGCCGCAGGTGTTTCCCTAACCTGGGACAGTTGCTCAATATTTGGAGAAACCTTTGTAGGATTTTTTGGTAAGGCGATGGAGGCCTTCCCCGCCCCGTCCCCAAAGCCCGCTCCCGTTAGGGTCTTAAATTTTTTCCGCTGCAATTTAATTACCACTTTGAAAGACCGAATTCAAAATAATGTGCCCCAGAGTTGATTAAACCATTGGCAGGAGGGTGTTTCCGTGCTGTAGACTAAGGGTCATTATCTAATGTTCTTGCGAGAGGGTGGCTGTCATTTTTCACTCTGGTTTCATCTTATTCCCATGTTCTTTCATGTACATGTCTTTACAGTTAACTTCCTTCTGATCTGGGCAGTTGATTTTTCACCTGAACTTGTTTTTCTAAGAAATTAGGAATGGAAAAGGTGAGAGATTTCTTGCTGACATTTTCGATTTTAAGGCGGCTACTTCTGGTCAGATGTACTTGTTTATATGGTTATTCCTTTGTGTATTTAACTGTTAGTAGTCTGTGGGACTCCATCAGTTTTGCTGAGCTGAGCCTCTCACAGGAAAGGTACTCAGGATCCATTGCAAGAGCATTGTCAAAAGAACTATTTGAGGGCTGAACTGTTCATTTTACTTGCAGCATAATGTAGTAAAAGCTCTGTAGCATTATGCTGACCTGAACTGGATCCCTAACTCTGCCAGTTGGTTGCTGAGGGCCCTGGGCAGTTTTTCTGATTCCCAATATCCTCATCTTGAGCAGCATCAAGATAATACCCATCTCCTAGGCTTCTGTGTGTTGCATAAGATAAATGCATGCATAATGATGGATTTACTGAGCCCAGAAGGCTTGTGTAGTAGCATAGTATTGAATGCCCATATTTTGAAATACAGGAGTTTGCTTGAATGCCTCTTTCCCAACCTCCCATCTGTGCTTTTAGTTACACCAGATAGTACTTTCTTCACGTAGCCAGCCATGACATTGAACTGCTCCAGTTACCTGCTCTTACCTGGCCAACCCCTTCTTTGCCAGGAGCAATGGCGCCACCTCCTAAACACGAGCCTGATCGCTGACCGAGGCTCTCTTCCTACTAACTAGCCGCCCAAACCTGTGGACTTTGAGGACTCCTCTGCTGGTAGTTGGGCTTCCTCTGTCCTTTCCTTGTGCCAGTGTTATGTCGGCACACCCTCTGTCCCTGCGTGTGCCACCTGAAATTGAAATTATGTGTTTAGGTATTTCCTCTTTCAGTTATGTTCTGAACTATGAAAGGGGAACCCTGTTTTTTTCCATGTTTCCTTTCCCTGTACTTAGACACTTAATATAGTGAACAGACTATGTATGCAGTTTTGCAGTGGTTCAGAGATGCTGGATTTCAAACCTGTAAATTTCCTGGGGAAAAAACCCAATTATGGTTCCTTTGGGTGTACTAACTCCTTACTCGGGAAAATAAAGTACCATTTCTCATTACCATCCTTTAATATTTTTAAGGAGTGTGATGGCTACGTTTCAGAAAAAGGGACAAGCCTTCCCAAGGATCAGTGGGCAATTTTACTGTGTGCGTTGATATACGTAGTCCAGTATATTTTTGCAGAGAGCCACAGAATGTGCAAAGGCTCTGTGATAGGCTGAGTTAGCTCTAGAACAAGCAGAGTGCCTCAAAGAGAGATAGATGGAGCCTTGTAGGCCATGGGGTGAGGGGTGAGGAGGTTTGGATTATGATAAGCTTAATGGGAAGAGTTTAAACATGGTGGGGATGTAGGGGCACCTGGTGTCTCAGTCGGTTAAGCGTCCGACTTTAGCTCAGGTCATGATCTCACGGTTTGTGGGTTTGGGCCCCGCATAGGGCTCTGCGCTGACAGCTCAGAGCCTGGAGCCTGCTTCCGATTCTGTGTCTGTCTCCCTGTCTCTCTCTCTGCTCCTCCCCCACTTACTGTCTGTCTCTCTCAAAAATAAACATTAAAAATAATAATAAACATGGTGGAGATGTACTGTAAAGTATGTTTTAAGAGGATTCTTGAGGTGCTATGTGAAAATGCATTGGAGAGGGGGGAGAGTGAAGGAGAAGCGTCAGGAAACACCTGCAAGCTTGTAGGGGAAAGGTGGCTTCTTGCACAGTGGTGCCATGGGGATGGAGAGCAATTGAGGCCACAGGTGTTTTGGAAGAAGAGTCAGGACTTGGGTTGAGTGTGGCAAGTGAAGAGAAGGAAGAATCCAGGATGATGTCAGAGGTCTTGAGAATGGTGGGGCCACTTTCTGAGGAAAGGAAGACTGGAGAAGGAGCATGTTGAACAGGTCGCATCAAAAGTATAGTTTCTTTGGGGGGGGGGCGGGCGCCTGAGTGGCTCAGTCAGTTAAGCGTCCGACTTGGGCTAAGGTCATGAGCTCACAGCTAGTGAGTTAGAGCCCCATGTCGGGCTCTGTGCTGACAGCTCAGAGCCTGGAGCCTGCTTTGGATTCTGTGTGTGTGTGTGTGTGTGTGTGTGTGTGTGTGTGTGTGTGTCTCTCTCTCTGTTCCTCCCCCACTTGCACTCTGTCTCTCTCTCTGTGTCTTTCTGTCTCTCTCTGTCAAAAATAAAGACTAAAAACATTTTTTTAAGTATAGTTTTTTTTAAGGTTATTTTGAGAGAGCGTGTGCGTGCGTGTGCACATATACACACACGTGCACGCGCACACACACACACACACATTAGCAGGGGAGGGGAGAGAGAGAATCCCAAGCAAGCTCCACACTGTCAGCACAGAGCCAGACACGGGGTTTGAACTCACAAACCATGAGATCGTGACCTGAGCGGAAATCAAGAGTCGGACGCTCGACCAGCTGAGCTACAGGTGCCCCAACAGTATAGGGTTTTCTTTTTTTTTTTTAATTTTTTTTTTCAACGTTTTTTTATTTTTGGGACAGAGAGAGACAGAGCATGAACGGGGGAGGGGCAGAGAGAGAGGGAGACACAGAATCGGAAACAGGCTCCAGGCTCTGAGCCATCAGCCCAGAGCCCGACGCGGGGCTCGAACTCACGGACCGTGAGATCGTGACCTGGCTGAAGTCGGACGCTCAACCGACTGCGCCACCCAGGCGCCCCAAGTATAGGGTTTTCTTAAAGACAGCTTTATTGAAGTGTAATTTCCAGATCATAACCTTCATTTAAGGGCACAGTTCGGTGATTTTTAGTCATTCACAGAGTTGTGCAACCATTGCCACAATCCAGTTTTTGCACTTTTGCTTTACCCCAGGAAGATCCCGTGCCCAACAACTCCCTGTTGTTACTCCCTTCCCTAGGAGGCCACTAATCTGCTCGTCATCTCTGTGGCTTCACCTATTCTGGGCATGCGGTATGAACAGAATCATCCAGTATGCGACCTTTTGTGCGGCTTCTTCCACCACGTTATGTATTTCTCAGGTTCACCCGTACTGTGGTGTATGTACATCAGTACTCTGTTCATTGTATGGCTGGACCGTATTTTGTTGATGGATGTTTGGGATGCACTAAGGCTGAGACACTATGCCTCATCCGAGTGGAAGAGTCAAGCAGACAATTGCATGAATTTGGACCTCAGAGGGGAAAGTTTGGGCAGACATTATGAATGCATGGGTCATTAGCTTGAAGATGGTATTTGCCAGATGACCAGGGATAAAAAGAGAGAGGACCCAAGGCCTGGTACCAGGACATGCCAACATTGGCAGCAGGTAGAGGAGGATCAGTCTGCAGAGGAGAAGGAACCACAGAGAAGGAAACCCACTCAAAGCTGGTGGGGCCAGAGGAGTGTGTGGGCTGAAAGGAGGCTGTTTTGAAAAGGAGGGAGTGGTCTGCTACACAGTCCTCCTGAGCGGTAAAGGCCCACTGACGTGACAAACTTGAAAGTTGTGGTGGCCTTGGGAGCTCAGAGTGGGCTCAGAATGACCAGAAAGTGAACTAGCAGATACCATGGGATTCTTAGAACTTTGCCAAGGCCAGTAAATGAAAGATCCAGGCCTCAAGAACATTTCGTATCTACAGTTCAGTTTCTCTCTCTCTTTCTTTCTTTCTTTCTTTCTTTCTTTCTTTCTTTCTTTCTTTCTTTCTTTCTTTCTTTCTCTCTTTCTTTCCCTTCCTTCCTTCCTTCCTTCCTTCCTTCCTTCCTTCCTTCCTTCCTTCCTGGTTATTTATTTGAGAGCAAGAGAGACGCTGGGGGTGGGCAGGTGGGAGGCATAGAGGGAGAATCCCAAGCAGGCTCCACATTGTCAGCATAGAGCCCGACGTAGTAATCGAACCCATAAGCTGTGAGATCATGGCCTGAGCTGAAACCAAGAGTAAGATTCTTAACTGACTGAGCCACCCAGGCTCCCCTACAGTTCAGTTTCTTTCATCTGTGGTTTTGCCATTTCGACTGACTACATGCGACTTTGTTAGCAAACTCACTATGGCATTTTCAGTATATTTAATTACATCACAGTGCTCTACATTTTATTCTCTTTTCAGACTACGTGCTAGTGACTGTCAGCCTCGTATATCAATCAGGCTTGATCGTGTTTGGTTGTATCACAAAATGTGATTAAACGGTGGCTTACATTATCTCTTCTGTGCAGAAAACATCAAGTCCAGAGGCAGAGTGTCCAGGCTTGACGTGATGCCTTCTTAAAGCCATCTCTGGCCTCAGCTGCTGTGTCTTTCCACTTACCCACAAAAGTTGCACACTGTGGATGGTGGTTTCTTCTCGGTTGCCACACGTGGCTTCACCTCCAACATTAAACCTTTGATCCAGGCAGAAAGAAGGGCAAGAGTGAAGGGCAGGAGGCCCATGCCAGAAGAGTCTACCTCCTTTCAAACCGCCTTCCTGATGGCCCCACCACCAGCTTCTACTGACCGTTCATTGCCTAGAACTATTAATGGCCACCTAGCTGCAAGGGAGGCCGGGAACTGTTAGCACTGCCCCGAGCAAACTTAGCGTTCCCTTAGTATGGAAAAGGGGACAAGGAATTTTAGGGTAGATGCCTGCCATACTTTACATAGATCTTAATCAGATGAAGGCTAAAGAAGGAGGGCAAATCAGAGCCTTAAGGCAGCCTTTTTGAGAAAAATGTCGAAGTAAGGAACTTGGTGACTTTCAACGTTTCCATATCTTGTGGAATAGCTTTTTTTTCTTTTTGAAGGTTTATTTATTTTAGAGAGAGAGAGAGAGGGCAGGGGGGGAGAAGATCTGAAGCGGGCTCTGCGCTGACAGCAGTGAGCCCAGTGCGGGGCTTGAACTCACAAACTGGGAGATCGTGACCTGTGCCGAAGTTGGATGCCAAACACAGGCACCCCTGGAATAATGTCAGAGTTGTTATTTATTTGAATAAACTGATAGGTTGACCTACAGATTTTTTTTAATGAAGGAAAAAAAAAAACAAAACTTGACCTAAGCACGCATACATTATAATGTTTAAATGACAGATATTCCCACAAAGTCAAATCAGTGCAGTATTCTGTGTTATTTTTTGTTTCCTTTTGTCGCACTGAGGATAAAAAGAAGAGGAAATGGTTGCCATTGGAGCTGGGATTAGACCATAAAGGTCTCAGGCTTTATACCAGCTGCAGTGGTTCATACATAATGAATGCATCTGGCCACAGGGAAAAATAAAAGAATCCATCAAAGAATATACAAAGGCAAGGAGAGTAAAATGGTGATTGCTTGGGCCCTGGTGTCACCACCCTGCGTCCAGACTCTTCACACTGAGGCATGAAGCTGTCAGGGCAGTGCCTGGCTGGGGAGATGGGCGGGTAATTGGAGCTCAGTGACCGAACAGGCACATGGTAGATTTCTGGCAACACTGGGGTCACATACTGCATTCTTACATCCTTATTGTTTAAACTTTTCTTGTTTTTTCCATCAGATCTTCCTCTAGAATATTTCCAATCCTCTAACATAGTCTAGTCGAAAAGGACTAGATCACTAAAGAGGTTGTTCTGGGTAATAGCATTGACCTGCTTTTCCTTAGCCTTTATAAATGCCCTTCAGTGGGAAGGGCCGCCTGCATTCAGAATTACCAGTGGGCAACAAGATTGGTTTGCCACTTTGTAAGTTTCACTCCTAGAATTAATTTTGTCAACTCAGGAATCCTAGCATTTTTGCTTCTTTTCTGCTCCGTCCATTTGTCTCCAGAATCCAAGAGGGCCGGAACTGTTTATCTTTTATCTACCACAGTGCCTGGCCCAGAAGCCTTGCTAAATATTTGAATTGGATTGCTGAGTACTTTTGTGCACAGTAGTGTTTGTGGACGCGTGTCCTCTGTAGCTCTGGGCTGGGAACGCTTTGTGTCCTTGGGTAGCTCCCTCATTTATTTCTTAATTCACTTTTAGATCCTTTCTCCACTGTGAGAATGTAAGATGGATCCAGAAGAGCAGGAACTCTTAAATGATTACAGATACAGAAATTACTCTTCAGTGATTGAAAAGGCTTTAAGAAATTTTGAGTCCTCAAGTGAATGGGCGGATCTCATATCTTCACTGGGCAAGCTCAACAAGGTAGGTGGGGTGGAGAGTGGATTGCATGGAGGGGGGACACCACTGTCTTTTTATTATTTCAAGAAATTACCTTTTTTAAAAAAAGATCTTATTTTTTTTAACTTTTATTTATTTAAGTAAGCTCTACACTCAATGTGGGGCTTGAACTCAAGACCCAGAGATCAAGAGTTGCCTGTTCTACTGACTAGGCCAGGCAGGGAATTATCTTTTTTTGTTGTTGTTACACATGTTGATTATAACAATTAGGAAATACTGATAAGAAAAACTACCCATGTTAGAGAGGGAGGGAGCCAAAGCATAAGAGACTCTTAAAAACTGAGAACAAACTGAGGGTTGATGGGGGGTGGGAGGGAGGGGAGGGTGGGTGATGGGTATTGAGGAAGGCACCTTTTAGGATGAGCACTGGGTGTTGTATGGAAACCAATTTGACAATAAATTTCATATTTAAAAAAAAAAAAACTACCCATAATTCTGTCACCCAGTTACCTGCTGTTATCCTGGTCAGTATACTTACCACCTTTTTTTTTTTTTTTTTTTTCCTGATCATAGAATTATACCGTGGATGTAGTCAATGGAATAGCTGAACAGTCTCTTTCTCAACTATATTTACATCTAAACAAGATAAACTATAAAATTGTCCAATCAGTTATTCAAAGATGAATTATTTTTCAGGTACTACTTAGGATTTTTATGGCTTTTTCTTTTTCGGTCTACTTTTATGGCCATTTTTACTGCAGATTGTCAAATTTTGGTCTTCCATGAGTTACCATCAATATTGAAATCTGCCCAGGGATTGTGAGTGTGTTTGGACTAGGAGAAAAGGGCCAAGTCTAGGAAGAGCAAAACTGGTCACATGCAGGTTTGACCTTGTGTCCTATAGATGGGACCACTGCATGTTCCCATCCTGCCCAGCAGGATGACCTAGTAATGCCCAGTGCTTCTACTGTAGGTAGAAGATATTCGGGCTTGAAGGTGCCAGTCCCGGGCTCCGTTGCTGCCTGGCCGAGGCCCTTGGCCAGGATACCTGAGTTTGGAACCCTAGTGCCATATGGGACTTGAGAGATACCCATACCTACTCTGCAGATCTCCACTCACCAGGTCACACTCACCAGGGTCCTCTAACGAAGGGAAAGAATTGACCTCTGCAGGGAATGCGGGAGGGGTCTGGGGAGGGAGTGAAAAATTCCAGTAGCCTGACCATGATTACAGTCCAGCTAGCAGTCCGGCACCGACTACCAGAGAGCAGCTGTCGGCCTTCACAGATGCCTGTCAGGCACAGTGGAGGTAGGCAGTCATGACAGGTAGTGGCCGGGAAACGACGTGATCTCTTTCAAGGTATATTTATCACTTGTGAATACCACGGCTGGTGCTTGCTGGGATAACTAGGTGTAATAAAACAGCAGATAAGAGCTGGAGAGTTCTTTGGCTGTAGAGCTCTGACTCTGGAATGTGCAAGCTAAACACAGTAGTCACTGTCATTCGTGAAGGTGGGTCTCCCTTTTAGGGGAAAGGGAGAAGCGCTGGAATGGGATTAGGCATATTCAAGTTCTTCTAGATGTTTCCATAGTTTAGTGCTTGACTCTCCTGGAATCTAAAAATAGCATACTTATTTTGGGACAGGGTGTGTCCATTATTTTTTGTTGCAGTAAAATTCACATAACCTAGAATTTGTCATTTAACCGTTTTAGAGCTTACAGTTACATGGCTTTTACTACATTCACAGTGTTGTGCAACCATCACCACTATCTAATTCCAGAAGGTTTTTACCACCCCGAGAGGAAACCTTCCCCATCCCCCCCAGCCTCCCCACACAGGCCCCGGCAACCACTAATCTACTTTCTGTGTCTATGGACATTTCATGAAAAATGCACACATACACTGTCCTTCAGTGTCTGGTTTCTTTAACTCAGCCTGTTTTCAGGGTTCATTCATGTTGTAGCATGTGTCATTGCTTCATTGACTTTTGTGGCTGAATAATACTCCATTGTATGGATAGACCACATTTTGTGTATCTGTTCATCTACTGATGGACACTTATGTTTTTGCCTTTTGGCTCTTATGGATAGTGCTGCTGTGAACATTCATGGACAAATTTTTGTTTCAACATCTGTCTTCATTCCTGTGGGGTATAGAGACCTAGAAGTGGAATTACTGAGTCACGTGGTAATTCTATGTGTAACTTCTTAAGGAACCACCGGACTGTTTTCTGAGGTGGCACCAGTTTACATGGCCACTGGCAATGGTTGAACATTCCGGTTTCTTCGTATCTTCACCAACATTTACTTTTAGATTTTTTAAAAAATTTTGATGATAGCTATCGTAGTGGTGTCTCATTGTGGTTCTGATTTGCATTTTCCTAATGACCAATAATTTGGGTATTTTTTCACGTGCTTATTGGCCATCTGTATACATATAAAATATATATGTATATTTGTTTGTTTATTAATTAATTTATTTATTTGAGAAAGAGACATAGGGAGAGAATCCCCAGCAGGCTCCACACCATCAGTGCCGAGTTCAGTGTGGGGCTCAAACAACGAACCGTGAGATCGTGACCTGAGCTGAAACCAAGAGTTGGACGCTCAACTGACTGAGCCGCCTGGTCGCCCTTGTATGTCTTCTTTGGAGAAATTTCTGTTCAAAATCTTTGCCCATTTTTTAAAGTGGGTTGTCTTTTTGTTGTTGATGTGTAAGAGTTCTTTACATATTCTGGATACTAGGCCCTTATTGGATATATGGTTTGCAGATGTTTTTTTTCCCATTCTTATGTTGTCTTTTCACCTTTTTGATGGCATCCTTTATGCAAAAACTTTTTAGTTTTATGTAGTCCAAGCTATCAACTTTTTCTTCTGTTGCTCGTGCTTCTGATGTCATATCTGAGAAACTTGCTGAATCCCAAATCGTGAAGATTTGCCCCTGTATTTTCTTCTGAGAGTTTTAGTTTTAGATCTTATGTTTAGGTCTTTGACCCATCTTGAGTTAATTTTTGTGCATGGTGTGAGGTAAGGCTCTGAGCATATTCTTTTGCATGAGGAAATCCAGTTGTTCCCGCACCATCCGTTGAAGACACTGTTCTTTCCGAGGGCCTTGGAACCCTTGTTGAAAATCAGTTGGCCATAAGTTGGGTTTATGCCTAGACTTCCATTTCTTTTCCATTGACCTGTCTATCCTTAGGCCAACACCGCACATTTCGATTACTGAGGCTTTGTAGTAAGCTTTGAAATGGGGAAATGATTTTGTTGCTCTTTGTTGTTCTTTTCACCGTTGTTCTGGCCGTTCTGGATTCCTTGAAATTCCATATGCCTTTTAGGATCAGCTTGTCAGTTTCTGCCAACAAGCCTGGTGGGATTGCGACAGAAATTATATCGACTCAGTAGATCACTTTGGGGAGTGTTGCCATGTGAACAGTATTAAGTCTTTCAGTCCATGAATACAGGATGTCTTTCTGTTTATGCAGGAACATATGCATTTTGAGCTAGGTAAGATAATAAACTTGTAAGTGCAGCTCTCAAGCCACATGGTAGTCCGTTAAACAAGCCTCGTTTCAATATGCCTGGCAAACTTCCTAAAATGTTTAATCGTTTTAACCCACCTTTTATTTATTTATTTTTTAAGTTTATTTATTTACATGATCTCAATACCCAACCTGGGGCTCAAACTCACGACCTTGGGATCAAGAGTCATTCACTGTCCCACTGAGCCAGCCAGGCGCCCCTTAACCCACCTTTTAAAATGCAGGTTATCGAGTACAGATGAACCCTTTTTGGAGGAGCTTTAAAAGCATTGGCTATTCATTCGGTAGCTATGGGAGTCCCTGCAACGTGCTAGTACTGTCCTAGGTGTCAGGGCAGAGCAGAGAATAAAAACAAGACTCTGCCCACACCGGGATCAGGGGAAAGCTGGATAATAAACAAAATATACGGGCGGGTAGATAGTGATGAGCGAATGGGAACAGTAAAGAAGGGAGGGGACGGTGAGTGTTGAGGACACGTTGTGATATTAAATGGGGTCTTTAAGGAAGGCTTCGTCGAGAAAGTGCCCTTTGGCTAAGTGTAGAGGCTCTCGTGTGTCTGAGGCCAGTGAGGTCACAAAGCAGGTGAGGGATGGGGAAAGGGTAGTACACAAGGCTATAGAGGTAAGGGATGAGGAGGGCATCCAGTCTTGTAGGTCCTTTAAAACTGGAGTCTGACAGTGGCCACTGAGTCAGGGACTGCGTGGGGGAGCCCCGGAGGGGAGTTGAGTGAGTAGCGTAGCCCGGCTTAGCCCACTGGAGCTGGCTCCAGTTGCTCTGTGGGGGCTAGAAAATGGGTAGGAGTCAGGAAGGCAGAAACAGGGAGACCATTTAGGAGCTGTTGCTGTAACATAGGTGCACCAGTGGAGAAAGGTTTGGATTCTGATATATTTTGAAGGTGTAACAGGATTTGCTCATGGATTGGATTTGGGATACAAGAGAAGAAGAGGAGTCAAGTAGGATTCACAGGTTTTCTCCCAGGCTGTTGGCTTGAGAAGCCACAAGATGCAACGGGGACCCTGGGGGCGGGGCCCGCTTCATGGGGTGAGCAGGGAGACCAAGGGATGGGTTAGTTTGATGTTTCTGGTGGATGTCCCCACGTGATGTCAGTAGGCAGTTGGATATGAGTGATAGTGAATAAAAGTTTCAAAAGACAACTTTTTGTTACAGTTGGTACCCAATTCCATGTAACGGCTCTACTATGTTTTCTGTGATCAAGCTTCCTGTGCTCTGCTGCATGTATGATTAAGTGATGAGTGAAAAACTTGCAAGACATCAGTGGGATGAGGTGACACTGTCCATCTTTGCCTCAGCCCTGCCTGTGACAGTGGACATTCCTAGAGAGCATACTGTGTGCTAAGGACTTGGCGTGCATCATTTTATAATACTGTGTATCTGGAGATATGCTTGATCTCAAATTAAGAAACTTCTGCAGTATTCGAGCCTGCAAGTGCAGAGAGCTCAAACCCTGGCTGCCTGGCTGCAAAGCCCATGCTCTTGAGCTTTTTTTCAAGTCATTATCTGTATGGCTCACATAAGGGGGCAGTGATAACCTCTTTGCTGTCAGGGGCACTATCTTCATTATCCAGATGAAGTAGGTGCAATGAATTATTAAGACCCATTTTATTGATGAAGGCTAACTAACTTGCCCCATGTCGTACAGCTGCTAAGTGGTGGTTATGGGTTGAATTGCGTCCTCCAAAAAAGATAGGTTCTCGTCTTAACGCCCAGTATCTCAGAGTGTGACCTTATTTGGAGATCTGGTCTTTACGGAGCTAATCGAGTTAAAGTGAAGTCACTAGATTAGGGTGGGCCCTGATCCACTCGGACTAGAGTCCTTCTAAAAGGGGGCAATTTGGACTCAGACACAGACATGCACAGAGGGAAGACCCCATATGAAAATGAAGGCAGAGGTCTGGCTGATGCAATTATAAGGCAAGGAACACTGGAGATTGCCAGCAAATTTCCAGAAGCAAGAGGAGCAGTCTGGAGGTATTCTCCCTCACAGCCCCCAAAGGAACCAGCCAGCTGACACCTTGAGCTAGGACTTCTGGCCTCCAGAACTCAGAGACAATCCTCTTCTGTTGTTTAAGCCATCCAATGTGTAGTGCTACGTTACAGCAGCCTTAGCAAAGTAATACAGTGGTAGAACCAAGATAGACCGAACACCTAGGTGCTGGGGATATGGCATTGAACACAAAGTTCATAAGGCTTTGTTGGCAGAAGGCAGACAATGAATAAATATGTGATATCCGGTGCTGAATGCTAAGGAAAAATAAACCAGGGAAGGGAAGTAGGGTAGTGAGGAAGGAGGGTGGGGTGCTCTGATAATGTGACATTTGAGATTGGAGTAGAGGTCTGGATGCAGTGAGCGAGCTGGTGGGGAGACCATCTGGGGTGTGGGACTGTGTCCAAGGTACAGTAGGGGGTGGGTGTGACTGGAGTAGAGAGGTGAGAGGAGATGAGGGAGGAGAGATAGCCAGGGCAGATGACGGGGTTTTGTTCTGCAAGGGAGGAGAAGCCAGGTGACTTCTGCCTCGCCTGCTGGAAGAATCCTTCTGGCTGATGCGTGGGCAGTGAGCGCGAGCGCAGGAGCCTGCTGGGGTGGCAGTGGGCAGCTTTTGTGGTCAGATCAGAGTTACTGGAGGTTCAGGAAGTGCTGGATGGAGCAAGCCCCGATCAGTGTTGGCAGCTACCTAACTTCTGGGAGACTCACAACTGTATTCAGGGAACCTTAGTAGGAGTTGATGTGAATAAGGGATTTAAGGCCGTGGTGGTGGTCAGGCTTCCTGAGCTCATGGGTGTACACAGAGATTCAGTGAGTAGATGGGTGATGAATTAGTAAAAAAATCTTCATAATGCAAATGGAAGCAATATTACAGGTTAATAGTAAGGTTAGATCCAGATACTTTTTAGTTAAGGTAGGTGATTGCTGGTTATAAAACGTAAACTGGAGACAGAACAGAAGGCTCATCTAGCTCCAGGCTTGGCAAATGAGGAAACTGAGCCCCAAAAGGTCTTGGTTTGTCAGACTATCTTCGCGTTCTAAGTATATCAGGGTTTTTGTTTGTTTGTTTGCCAAACTTACAGTATGATTTTGAGATTTTTATGTAGTAGAAAAAGTTTATCTTTGATTGCTTTCAGGTGTATCAACATGAATAGGGTAGATTTTGCTTAATTGTTTATCTGAGATGCCAAGCCATCATCTTTCACTGATTATTTTTAGATAAATTTTAATTAACAGGCGGCATGTTGAGCTCTTATGAACCCAACCACTTGCCAAGCCTGGATTACGACTTTGATTATTGAAATGAAGGATAGTAGAAATGAATAAACTCTGGGCATTTGAAAATCTTATCACCGAAACATCTTTTTTAAAAACTTCATAATGGTCCTAAATGAAGCACCTTTTTTGTGGCTTTTTTTCGGTACCACTTTGTTTCACAAAATGGCCAGAAAGCAGGTGACACGAATAACGAGAAATAGGAGGTGCTGGGTATTGTGATATGTTTCAGCTTCTCAAGTCTTAACGCTTAATGATGACACCTCCTTGGTAAAGCACAGCCCCCCTGTGGCATCTCAGAATTAGCACTATTTGGGGAAGAACGTGGGCTGGAGATGGGAGACCTGGTGAACCTTTCTGGTCTACACTGAACTGATTAGCCCCAGGACCTCTTTTGCCTGGAAACTCGAGGAGTCTGAGCTGGATCTCGATTTTTTTTTTAATTTTCTTTAAATGTTTTTATTTATTTTTGAGACAGAGAGAGACAGAGCATGAGCAGGGGAGAGGCAGAGAGGGAGGGAGACACAGAATCCAAAGCAGGCTCCAGGCTCTGAGCTGTCAGCACAGACCCTGACACATGGCTCGAACTCACGGACTGTGAGATCATGACCTGAGCTGAACCGACTGAGCCACCCAAGCGCCCCTGGATCTCAATTTTTACCCTAGTCCTAGTCAACTACTTTTCTCTCTTAGACCGTGTTAGTTCAGATAAAGCCCCTTTGGTCTGAGGTCTTATGTTAATCAGCTAAGGCTGTCATAGCAAAATCCCACAGGCTGGGTGACTTAACGGAAATTAACTTTCCCATAGTTCTGGAGGCTAGAAGTCCAAGATCAAGGTGCCGGCCGAGGTGGTTTCTTTTGAGGCCTCTCTCTTTGGCTTCTAGGCAGCCAACTTCTCACTCGGATCTCATGTGGTCTCTCCAGTGTGCGTGTCTGTGTCTTGATGTCTTACAAAGACATCAGTCATATTGGCCGTTCCCTAGAACTACATTTTGCCGTAGTTATCTTTCTAAAGTCCCTGTCTCCAAATATAGTCATACTGTGAAGTATTAGAGATTAGGGTTTCAACTTATGAATTTTGGGGGATACAATTTAGCCTGTAACAGGGTCTGACAATGAAGTACAGATTGTTTTTCCATGTAAATCAGTTTTTTCAAAAAGCTCATTTCTGATGGCATCCCGGATGGTTTTTCATCACATGCCTTATGGAACAGTAGAGTGTTACTTCCTTAATCTTTTTTTATTGCCCCACAGTGTCGTGAAGAACTTCACTTCTCATATGCATGGTGATTCAATGTGTGCCAAGAACTTCTGAGTCACTCTGGGCCACCTTCCTGGCTGTCTTAGTCTGTGTGAGCTGCTGTAACGAAATAACCCCAGACTGGGCTTCTGAACAGCCAGCCTTTCCCAGTTCTGGAGGCTGGGAGTCAAATCTGGGCGCCGGCAGATTCAGGGCCTAGTGTGGGCTGCTTCCTGGTTCACAGTGGCGGTCTTGCATCACCTCCTCACCTGGCGGAAGGGGCGGGAGAGCCCTGTGAGGTCCTTTCTCTAAGGGCACTAACCTCATGAGGGCCACCTCCCACAGCCACCCCCACCCCCCGCTAATACCATCGCACTGTGGGACACAAACATTCAGACTGTGACACTAATGATTGGTGTCCCATCTGACTGCACCTCACTAGCCCTGCACCAGTTTTTTCATAAGGGCTTAGTTGTGGGGTGTCTTTTTGGCGGGGCACATTGTCCTTTCCCACGTGTCTCTCTATGTCCTCCTCCCCAGCCTCTTCATGCTTCCAGTGAGATGTGGTTTAAATCACTGCTCCAGATCCCCTCTAGCCGGTGACCCGGGGTAGGGCCTCAACCCCTCTCAGCCTTCACTGTTTATGACTTGTAGCTCTGAGCCTGTGTGATGCCCGGTTCCTTCTTGTCATCTTACTTTGGGGGTCCCACGTGTTAGGGTGTGGTACCTCAGTTTGGGGCAGATATTGTAGTCATTTTCCAGCAACCTTCTGCTGCTGTGACCCTGGGGGTGGAAGTTGTCAGTTAAGTGTGGTGTCAGGGTCATATTGGAAAGATGTGGCCTGAGTGCCTTCTGGGAAGAGACCAAATTGAAAGCCTGTCTTTGGCAGTTACTGAATCTTCATGGGTCGGTAAACTAGAACGGGTGGTAAGCACAAGGCCCATTGGCTTCTGGCAACGTGCTGATTGTCTTGGCACCAGAACTTCGGTCCTGGAGACATAGCTAGTTAACAGAATGTCAGGCAGAGCTCCTGATCCTAATGTGAGGCAGAGGCTGCCGGGTCCTCTGCTGCTGTTCGGGTCTCCTCCTCTCGGTAGGTGACGCACGGGGCTCAGACGGCATTGTGGCTTCTCACCCTCTCGCAGGTTCTCCGGAAGGGGCTGAGGATCAGCACGGGCGTCGCTGGTTTGGGCTTGTGGTGGCCGCCTCATGTGAGCCTCTCAAACACATGTCGGCATGAGGCTGGCATGGTCCTTTGGAAAGAAGATTTCTGTGCTGAAATCGGGAGGCTGTTTTCCTTTCGATAATTTATAGCTAGGGTAGTGTATGTGTTTTGCATGTGAGCAGAGGATATTTTTGCTGTTCTTTGAGGTCTGCTGGTGGGGCAGAAATAGTCCAGATTTGGGCAGGTGATTTGTTCCTCCAGCAATCTAATGACAAAAACCCATCTTGGGGGAGGGAGTGGGGAAGCTCATCTAGCAGAATTGAGTTTATGGACAAGGGTAAGAGCTTGTTGTCTGCTCACATTTTATAAATTCTGTCAAGAAAGTTATGAAACTAGAAATTTCCTGTCAGCCATTGTAAGGAAAGTGCTATGAACCGAATTATGTCTCCCCCAACTCCACCAAACTCGTACGTTGGAGGCCTAACCCTCAGTGTGACTGTATCTCAAAACACATCTTCAGGAGGTAATTGAGGTTAAATGAAGTCATTCATTAGCGTGGGGCCCTAAGCCAATAGGAAGGTGTCCTTCTGAGAAGAGGGACAGAGCGAGAGATGGCTCTTCCCCATGTGAGCACACAGTGAGAAGGTGCCCTCTACAAACCAGGAGAACCCAGTCAGCCAGCACCTCGATCTGGGACTTCCAGCGTCCAGAGCTGTGAGACATAAGTTTCTGTTGTTTGAGCCCCCTGGTCTGCGGTATCTGTTGCAGCAACTCAAGCAAACTAATGCAGAAGGAATTGAATTAAATGTGGCTATTTTTCAAAAAGGACAACTGATTGAACATGAATACCTGTATTCAAGCTTGTATTTGAGCCAAATGCAGGCATTCCCATTTATTTATCTTTTTTCAAATGGTGTTTTCCTTTTTCCTTTCCTTTTTTTTTTTTTACAGCTTTGTTGGCATGCGATAAACTAGATGTACTTAAAGTGTATAGTTTGATGAGTTTTGACACGTGTCTATCCCTGTGAAACCATCCCCATGCGAAGATAATAGGATGTATTTGTCACCCCAGAAACTTTCTCATGCCCTTTTGCAGTCTCTCCTTCCCTCCCGTCTCTGCCCCCTTCTCCAGGCAACCACGGATCTGCTTTCTATCACTATAACGCTGGTTTGCATTTTCTAAAATTTTATATAAACAGAATCAAAGGGCATATACTCTTTATTCCCCGGTCTGGTCTCTGTCGCTCGGCAGAACTGTTTTGAGAGTCATCCAGGCTGTTGTGTAGATGGAGAGTTCACTCCTTTTTACTGCTGAGCAGGATGCCATGGGTATATATCATTTATTTGCCCATTTTCCTATTAATGGACATTTGGGTCGCTTCCAGTGGATATATATTTAACTTTTTTAAAAAACCTGCCGGATCATTTTCAAGACTGGTCGTGTCATTTTTCACCCATTCGGCAGTGTACGGGAACTCCATATATTCCGTACTCTTGCCAGTGCTTGGTACGGACAGTCCTTAATTTAGCCGTTTTAGTGGGACTACAGTACTGGCCCTTGTGGCTTTTGCATTTCCCAAAGAACTACTCATTAGACAGTACACGATCGCTGTAAATTTGTGTTGATCTTCTGGAAGCACAACACAAAGATAACCATAAGAATCTGCACTATTTTATTGTATGTAATAGACAAAAAAGTGAAAGTAGCCCCCCTCGATGGGGGGGGGTGGCAGGAGTCTAAGTCATGCCACAACAGGATGATGATGGATGTAGCCATCCGGATGGAGTAGTCTTACAGTCACCTGAGCGAAAAATGCTTATGATAAGATAAGGGGGCAAAAAAAAAAAAAAAAAAAAAAAAGGGCTAGTTGACCAGTTCATCTATAGCTCTAGTCTTGTATGTGGGAGAGAAGAAGAGAGAGAGGGAGGTTGTATGGAAGGGGACAAAGTCTGGAAGCCCTTTAGTGTGGGACTGGTTTGCTTCCAGTTTTCCCTGATTCTACATGAAGCTCTAAGGAACATCTCTCCCCACGTGTCTGTTTTTGCCAAGGTCCATCGAGGTGGGGTCAGGGGCCGTGTCAATGGACGGGGAGCTCAGCCTTCGGACACACGAGTCTGTGTTCTGCTCATCCGTGTGTGTTGGTGCCAAAGCTATGCCCTTGAACCACCATGCTATAGAGTGTGTCTGTCTCTGTCTACACCAACCAAACCCCTCTGCTCTTTTGGAATTTTTCTACCATTGCCAGGTCATTTTCCTCCAGATGGACTTCGGAGTCATTCATAAAGTGAAAGGAGTCCTTGAGGGGTTGACTGGTATTAGGTAACAATTGTAGACTATTGGGGGGAAGAGGTGACATCTTTACACAGTTGGCTCTCCCACGTGGAAATGCAGGCATTCTCTTCACTGATGAGAGAGTATTCACTTTTGTCCCTAAGAACTTAATCATTTTTCTTGCATAAGTCCTTCCTGTTTCCTAAATGTATTAGATACTTTATACGCGTATTTTTGCTGTATGACTGGGTTTATTTCCCACTCTCTGTTTTAACTGGTTGTTGGTATGTAGGAAGTGATTAACTTGCAAGATTTGAAAACTGGCCATCTTAGTGAATTTAGTTCTCACTTATTTTCAGCTAGTTGTTTTGAGTTCTTTAGCTAGACAAGCATACATATGATCAATCAATACTGAATTCGTGTTTTTTCCTATTTTGCTAGTAGCAGTTACTGGAACAATGTTAAATAATGATGACACCTGTGGTATATCAGTTACAGAAATGTCAGCTGCCGTAACAGAGCCGTCCAAAAATCCAGAGCCACTAGTAAGATGGAAGTTTTTTGCTCGTGTACTGGTTCAGCGTGGTGTTCCAGATGGGCAGCTCTCTTCCCCACGGTCGTTCTAGCGACCCAAGCCCAGGACTCTGCCATCTTTAACACATGGCTTGCAGAGTTGCTCTGTTCGCTGCCATTCTGTTCCCTGGGAAGGGGGATCAGCATATAGGAGCATGCATAGACCTTAATGCCACACATTACTTCCACTCGTGTCTTCAAGGGAGAAAATTACCCTCTGGCCGCGCAGCCAGGGCTCAGCCACAGCCTTACCACAGAAGCAGGGGGCATGATTCGGGTGCACCTTGCAGTCCCCACGCCCACCTGGCGCATGTGGATTCTGATGGTGGTGCCTCCTGTTTCACTGTTATCTCAGCGCTGTAGGGCCATCAGATTGCTGTCTCCTCAGACATCACTTTATTCATTCTTTACTAACTTTAATGACTTCTCATCTTTACGTAGCCAGAAAGCATGGCATTTCATTACCTGATCAGTTTGTAAAGTGTTGAATTGCTCTTTTCAAAGCAGCACAGTTCTGCCTTACACCTTATTCATGTGCTTTTGGTGATGATTGTACTTAAACTAGTTCTCTCGGTGGCAGAGGTACGCCTTGGAAATCAATCTGCTGGAAGGTCCGCTAATTCAGATGTTGTGGAATGAAGGAAGGGGCGCTGAGCTTGGAGGCAGAGCTCCCAGGGGCGCCTGGGTGGCTCAGTCGGCTGAACGCCTGACTCTTGATTTCAGCTCAGGTCATGGTCTCACAGTTGGTGGGATTGGGCCTCACATCAGGCTGTGTGCTGACAGCGTGGAGCCTGCTTGGGATTCTCTCCCCACCTCCCAATCTCTCTGCCCTCCCCCACTCACGTGCATACTTGAGTTCTCTCTCTTAAAATACATTTTTAAAAAAGCAGAGCGCCCTGGTTTATGTTCAAGCTCACCGCTGCTTAGACTGAGACACACGTGCTGGTTGTCTCCCCAGCTGCTCACCCCCTGCCTCCTCGTCGGAAGAACCCAGCTATGTGTAGGCATCAGGTAACAATGTGCTGCAGCGTGGCAGCTCCCATCTCCCAGCCTCGGAGGTCAATGCTACTGGTCTACGACTTCTTCCTAGTAATTCCATTTCCCTGGGCAGGGATTGATTTCAGACACGAGCATGTGACCTTCTCTGACCTATGAGGTGTGGCCAGCTGGCTTCTGGAAAGGGTTTCCTCTAATATGAAGAGACAGGAAAGGAACCAACACTTGACGTTTTGTTCCTCTCTTTAATTGAGGGGGAATTTAGGGCTGATATGTGGCAGACATCTGAGGCCACAGTAGGAAAAGGCTGAGGATAAGTCAACTCACCGTGAGAAGCACACAAGCATGAAAAGGTTCAGGTGCTTTTAGGATGTCACTAAGCCCTTTGCATTAGCCAAATACAGGAATATGCTCCCCGAGACCAGTTTCTTGGCCTTGGTGCTGGTGACCTTCCGTGATGGAGCAGGGAGTGCTGCCCTGGGCGTTATAGAATGTTCATCAGCATCCTGGCCTTTGTCCACATCCCACCCCCAGACCCCATTATAACAGCCAAAAATGCCTCCAGACATGGTCACATGTCCCTAGGGCAAAATTGCCCCAGTTTGGGAATCACTGCTCTGGACTTTAGGTTGTGCTCTAGGTTGTGAGGTGATATGTTTCTTCATTGAGATTTGTATACTTGGATATCCTGTGCTTTACAGCCCAAAGCTTGGTAACTGAGTCCGCAACCTTGGACCATCCTTAACCCGTGGGAGCCTGTTTCCTCTGGGGGCAGAAGCAGCACGCTTGTTTCTCAGCAGTAAAGGTGTTTATGTGTCCTTCAAAGGCACGGAATGTCCCCTGCTGATCTGTGCCCTCGCCATCTGCACAGGTTCTGCACAGGCGTGGTTCTGGCTGGCATCAAGGCATTTTCAGAGAAACTGCAGAGGATTTTCTGTCTCCCCACCTGCACGGGTTTCACCGTCAGTGCAGAAGCCCCATTGTGTTTCTGAAGGGGCAGTGTTCCTCGAATGCCTGCTTTATGCCAGCCATGTGTTCAGCATCTTGGTTCTGAGGGTCCCGGGCAGTTTTATAGCTGCTGGGGTTTGCAGAGTGGAGCCGGCTTTGGGCTTGAATGGATCTGGAAAGAGCCAGGCTTTCACACCTTGGTCACCGTCCCTGTGTGCCTGGTTAGCAGCCTTTTCCCTCCCCCTCACCAAGAGCTACCTTGTTCTTCAGCTGTCCCTGCTTTTATGCAGCTGGCTTGTCTCAGGGACTGGGAAGCAGAGGAAGAGCAGAGAGGAGGAGACGCACAGGTCAGGTTCGGAGCAGCTGGAACAGGCAGTGCAGCGTTGGGGCGGTGTGTTCTTCTTCTTCACCCCCGGCTTGTGACTCTGAATTACATTCCTTGCTGCACGCGCGGGTCACAGGAGCCCAGTGCGTTCCGGTGCCCGAGGCTTTTGTGGGCTGTCAGAGCCAGAGCGCTGGGAAGATGTGTCCCAAGCTCCACACAGCCCTGCTGAACCCATTTTGCTTCAACGTTGAGGATCAGGAAGTGCTGCTCTGGAGCTCTCTAGAGAAACCTCTGCCCAGGAGGGGATAATATTCAGTCCCATTTGAGCGTGCCAGTTCTGTTCTTCTGGCTGTGACTTTGAAAGAATATGGAGTTCTATGAGTAGAACTTTTGGGACTGAAGCGTGTTTGGGATTTGTAATGAGACTCTTTTCTCCAAGATACTCTTGCTGCTTTTTTGGCTCTGACTTGAACAAGTTGGTTTCCACATAATAGGCTTTTGGTTTGTTTGTTAAATATATCATTTGTATGTGGATTAAAATACGTTTGAAAAGCAGAAAAGAACATATGTCCAGACACTGAGTCATTTAGTATCTTAACGATAGGCTTTTATTAGATCTTCTGGTTTATGGTTATAAATTCTTCAAGTATTTTGTGTTGTCTATATCATGTATGTTTCCGCGTTTAGTTCTGAAGGGCGTGTTTGCCCTTCTAATTCACTAATTCATTTCCTTTCGTGTGGTTCACTATCTTAACTCTGCTGCCGTGACCTCCTCCCACCCTTTTCCATCACCCCTGAGCCTCTTGGCTCATAGCCCCCAAAATAGAATGATTCCCTTTAGTGAGCCCCCCTTATATGCTTGTCATTCATTGTTTTTTCAAACCTGTAATTCTCCGAAGTTGGTGTCATTCAACCCCTTTTACTGGTGAAGGCAGTGAATGCAGGTCAGGCTTGCTTGAGACTTCTTAGTTCAGCATCCCGTGTTTCAGCTCAGCCAGCGCGGCCGCAGCACCCACACAGGGGTGCCTGGGTGTAAGGGAGGGCTCAGGACCTGCACCGCAGCCGGGAAAGAGTAAGATGTGTCTGAAAACCTGGAAAGCGTCACAGCTAGCCGTCTAAAGTTTCCATGTGGAAGACTGGGAAAATCGCCATTAGTGGTGAGAGGGAGTGGCTTCTACGATCTAGATGTTGTAATAAACTCAGAAGGGGAAAAATAAAGAGCAATACTGGAACACGTGTGTCGCAGCTTGCCCTCTGTGAGGTAGCGATGCGTCTGTCACGTTGTGTTTTAAAAGGAGTTTCCCGACCCAGTGTGGAGATTCCCCAGTCCTCTCAAGCGAGAGCCTGGGGTGCACCCCGTGATCCTGTCGAATGCACTCCTTGTTAATCCCGATGCCCTGGGGAAGTGGGAACGGCATGAACGTGGAACCTTTCAGCTCCTTTTGAGTCTGGCCTGTGTGCTCCAGGGAACTTGTGCCCAGCGGGGCAGCTGAGCAAGGCTGGTGCCCCGATGGGGCCCCAGGTCACCTGATTCCGAGCCCGTGCTCATCATCACGGGGCCCCTGCCCCTTCCTCTCCTTGTCATGAGTTAGACCAGCACAGCATTCCCTCCACAGCCCAGCCAGCTCCAGTTAAGCTCGGAAAAATGGATTCCCGAGACAGCCCCACAGAGGCTGGGGCCCAGGGCTTGTGGTATCATCAGGTAGTCAGCGGTGGCTCCGGCTGGGGTTGGCCTGCCATGTGCCCCTCCACCCCTCACCCCCAGCCCGGCCCGGACAGCCCGCTGCTCTGCCTTCGGGCCGCGCTTTGTAACGTCTCCCGCCTTTGTGTGTGCTCAGCCTTTGCTTGTGCTCCTATGCAGGCAGCATGGTGTTTGCTCAGAAAGTATAAGTTAATATCAGCTATAGCAGTAAGGTGGAGCTGATTCAAAAGGGACAAAAATAAGCGTAAGGAATTTTAAAAGCAGAAACATATTCTTGTGCGTCTCTACCTCCTGTGGAAGGTTGAGTGAACCAGAGGCCGCGGCGCCCTGCCAGGGTTGTGGGGTGTGGGTGCTGTGACCCTGGTCGAGAGCGGACTGCTCACTCAGTTCACTGTGCTGTGGGCTGGTCCTGAGCGGTCAGCTGACACGTCCCGCGCAGGACAGTCATGTTGCAGCCCGTGACCTTTTTAAAGAAGGAAGCTCTTCTTTTACAGAGGGGTTGAGCCCGTGTCACTCCCCCAGTTAAACAAAAGCTGACTTCATTGGTTATCTGTGAAATCTCAACATCGTGTAGTGGCTGTTAGGGGCCTGTCTGTCCTCTTCCTGTCTGTAGCCCTCCCCAGCTGGCCTGGTGGCTGAGGCACTGCCATGTCAGGTAAGGCGTGACGCTCTCCACCATCCCCACCTTCAGCACTTGGCCTACTTTAGTGTGGGGAGTCCTGGCCACTTTGTTATTACTCAGTGTCTGTTCTGTTTTCCTTCTGTCTGAAGGGCATCGCGGGTGTCCCTTGGCCAAGTATTTAATGAGTGTTCAAGCTCGTGCTACCTGGCCAGCCTTACTCACTGTTTGGCTTCATTCTCATAGCATGAAATGAACATCCTTTTAGAGATGACCAACTTCCAGAAGGAAGACCTGCTGGTATTTTACCATTCGCTTGACGCGAGACCTGCTTTAAAATTGGCTTGCTTGAGTTTCTTTATAGATGGGCATCTGGCATTCCGAATTCCAAAGTCAGGGTGATCACCGCGCAAAATTAGGTTTGGGTGAGCTCTTCTAGGAACTTTTTTTTCTTAATGTTTATTTTTGAGAGAGAGAGACAGAGAGAGACAGAGAGAGAGAGACAGAGCACAAGCAGGGGAGGGGCAGAGAGAGGGAGACACAGAATCTGAAGCAAGCTCCAGGCTCTGAGCTGTCAGCACAGAGCCCAACGCGTGGCTCGAACTCATGAACTGTGAGATCATGACCTGAGCTGAAGTCAGACACTTAACCAACGGAGCCACCCAGGCACCCCAAAACTTTTTAAAAATCAAATATAACTCACCCCCTTACCCATATTGTTAAATGACCCTTTAAAATGTTCTTAATTGTGATAAAATACACTTTACATACAATTTGTCTTAAACCATGTTTAAGTGCATCAAGTTACTTTTTTGAGTTGGTGGTCTACCCTTTTGGAATTTTTAATCATGTTTCCTACACGGAATGGTATCTAAATTGTGCTGAGAGTCCTAGAAGACGTCAGACTGTCAGATAGGCTGACAGTTTACTGTCAGAGTTTAACAAAGTGCGACACAGATGTTGTCTTGGGTGGGGCAAAGTGAGACACTTCCTGGTCTCTATTAATGAAGCTTGGATGTGGTTCAAACCTTTTTTTTTTTTTTCCAAACTTACGTTTTTTAAGTTTTTTTTTATTATTTTCAGGTCAACCTGCTGAGCCTACACATACAATGAAGTCCAAAATATTATAATTGTATCTTGATTATAGCTGAAGGAATGTTTTTAAAATAGTGTAGTTCTTGAGGAAAATAAGGAAGGAAGGTTTATTTCTGGTTTGATCCTAGCTTTTCCTTTCTGTTTAGCACTTTTCCAAGTGACTCTGAAAACATGGCCATTTTTTCCTTCCAGATTCATGAGTTTCCCTGAGATGTTTCTTCTGTAGCTGAAGAACGTTTCTCATCTTTTTTTTTTTCTTTTGGTAAACATCATTTTTATTCCGTGTTTACCATGCGTGTTGTAGATGGAATATAAATACATATATACTATATCTGTATACTTATCCGTATCTGTTTGTCAATGTATCTGTTAACTTGCTTGGGTTTTGGGTTTCCTAAAAAACACAACCCAAACAGTTTCTGAAACTTCCCTGGAAATACTCACTGGGCTTTGCCCGCCGGAGAAGCAAGCGTCTGCATAGAGGCTGGCAGGAAAGAGGCAGAGTTGCGCAGCCCTCCCTCGTCCACACCAGGGGTCCAGTCTTGGCAACTCTTAAACAGCTGGGAACGGATGAAGGGAAATCAGGAGTTTTCAAGCAGTGGAAGCTGGACTCAGTTCAAGGTGGCTAGTTTGCTATTGAAGGGTTAGAAACACTCAGGAGAGGCTGGACCCAAGTCCCTGGGTCCCTTCAGGGTTTATTAAAAGGAGTTCCTTTGTTCTCTGATAAGGAAAGAGTTTGTGGTTTGTCCAACATGCAAACATCGCTCGAGAGTTCATGGTTCTTGTAGCCCGGCCGCAGGAGCGGTTGGGTGAAACACAGCATTCATTTCTTTTTTCTTTTGGGGTGATAAAATCTACGTAATATAAAATTTGCCGTTTCAACTATGTGAGTGTACAGTTCAGGGGCATACAACAGTCACCACCATCCGAACCTGAGCCTGTTTCCGTTAGACATAAACATTAGCTCCACTCACTTCCCCTCCCCCGACCCCTCCCATGCTGCTTTCTGTATCTGTGGATCTGACTGCGATAGGTCCCTCACTTAAGGGGAGTCATAAAGGATGTGTCCTTTTGCGTCTGGTTTCTTTCACTGAGTGCAATGCCTTCAGGGGCCCTCCATGTTGTAGCATGTCAGAATTTCTTTCCTTCCTTTTTTTTTTTTTTTTTTTTTAATTTAACGTTTATTTATTTTGAGAGACAAAGAGTGCCAGTCGGGGAGGGGCAGAGAGAGAGGAAGACACAGAGTCCAAAGCAGGCTCCAGGCTGTCAGCACAGAGTTTAATGCGGGGCTCGAACCCATGAACTGTGAGATCGTGACCTGAGCCGAAGTTGGACACTTGCCCGGCTGAGCCACCCAGGTGCCCCACAATTTCCTTCCTTTTTAAGGCCAAGTAATATTCACTGTATGTATAGACCACATTTGGTTTATCAGTTCATTGACATTTGGGTGTTTTTCACCTTTTGGCTGTTGTGAACAGTGCTGTAGTGACCATGGGTGTGCAAATATCTGTTTAATATTCGCTCTCAGTTCTTTTGCACGTGTACCCAGCAGTGGGGTTACTGGATCATATGGTAGTTTGGTAAACAAGTCAAATGTTTAATCTTTTGAGGGGCCACCATGCACAATGCTGTGTGCACAGTGATTACACCATTTTACCTGCCCATCGCCAGTGCCCAGCACTCCGTTTTGAAACCTCCTAGGCCAGGGCTATTCTAAATAGAACATTTACTTTTTCAAGAGCAGTGACAGCTCTGGGCATCTGGCTTGATCTCACTCTCAGAGAGGATGCGGCAGAATGCCTCCAATTTCCAACTGAGAAGTGCTTTTCAGATCCTAAAAGTGGGCCAGCCACATGGGCCAAGCGCTTCCGCATGTCCAGGGATGCCTAAGTGACAGCTTCCAGGTAGAGGAGCTCCTGAAAAAAGACACGGTGGCTCAAACACCACCCTGAGCTCTGAATCTTTAGCAGCCAAAGTGGCGGAGTGAATCATTGGATGACTCATTCTCATCTAAGTTTGCCCTGAAAACATGGAGCCGTTCCCGTCATGGCCACGCATTAGCCCTCAACGAGAATAAAGGAGAAGTCTTAGAAAGGGAGTCTTCTAAAGGGACGCCACACCTTTGTGACCACTGACCAGAAGCAACTGGCTCTTCCTTCACTGGTCCCCCTCCCCCGCACCGCCCCCAGCTTCTGCACACAGGGTAGGGTGATGGCGAGCAGATCACTGTTTCCTTAATGGCATCAAGAGTTAGGTTATGTTCCCCTTCAGGCATGTTTGCGAGATGCTACTTAGTACTGTCCACGCAGAAGGTGTTTTTAGGGGCTTCTCGTGGCTCAGTCGGTTAAGCGTTCCGCTTCGGCTCAGGTCACGATCTTACAGTTGGTGAGTTTGAGCCCCGCATCCAGCTCTCTGCTCTCAGTGCAGAGCCTGCCTCAGATCCTCTGTCCCCCACTCTCTCTCTGCCCCTCCCCTGCTTGCACTCTCTCTCTCTCTCTCTCAAAAATAAACAATAAACATTTTAAAAAGTGTTTTTAAATAGGGCCCCCAACCTCCTTTCCTGCATGAAGTCCATCACTCTGGGGGAGGAGGTGCTCTGTCTAAGGGAATCCCTTATTTCAGAAAGTGCTTTAAATGCACTACAGACAGGGGCGCCTGGGTGGCGCAGTCGGTTAAGCGTCCGACTTCAGCTAGGTCACGATCTCGCGGTCCGTGAGTTCGAGCCCCGCGTCAGGCTCTGGGCTGATGGCTCAGAGCCTGGAGCCTGTTTCCGATTCTGTGTCTCCCTCTCTCTCTGCCCCTCCCCCGTTCATGCTCTGTCTCTCTCTGTCCCAAAAATAAATAAACGTTGAAAAAAATAAATGCACTACAGACAAAGCATTTCACTGGCAATTCTTTTTTTTTTTTAAGTTTTTTATTTTATTTTATTTTTTATTTTTTAAAATTTACATCCAAATTAGTTAGCATATAGTGCAACAATGATTTCAGGAGTAGATTCCTTATTCACAGGCGATTCTAATCTCCAGTTTTAAGGCTTGCAAAATGTTTAGAAATTTTGCCTCAAATATTATTTAAGAAGTAATACTTTATTATCCCTTTTAATCTTCAGCATTGGTGTTTATCTTTGCCTCTGTCTTCCTAAAAGGAAGTTTCATGGTCTCCCAACTCTACCTCCTCTGTGCAGATTTCCTTTTTCGCTTTAGTGTCTCTTGGGATTTTCATCATATTTTGGGTCTGCAGTGATCTTACCACCAAACATAAGAGCGGTTTGAGTGTTGCTTTTCTGATTTGATATATTTTTCACCCTTCCTCATCAGCACCCCTAACTAGTGTCCTTGTTTGCTTTTGTGACAATAAAGGGCATTATCTGTAAACAACTGGGTATCAGTCCATTCTTTTATTATTTTTTTTAGAGAAACTTTAAAAAAAATTTTTTTTATGTTTATTCATTTTTGAGATGGGGGTGGAAGGGACAGAGAGAGAGAGAGAGAGAGAGAGAGAGAGAGAGAGGAGGATCCGAAGCGGGCTCTGCACTGACAGCAGAGAGCCCCATCTGGGACTTGAACTCACGAACTGTGAGATTATGACCTGAGCCGAAGTCAGACACTTAATGACTGAGCCACCCAGGTCCCCCATCAGTCAATTCTTTTAAAATTTTTTTTAAAGTTTATTTATTAATTTTGAGAGAGAGAGACAGACAGACAGTGTGAGTGGGAGAGGGGCAGAGAGAGAGGGAGACGGAATCCCACACAGGCTACGTGCTACCAGCGCAGAGCCCAACACAGGGCTCGAACTCAGGTCACTGAGCTGAGCCAAAACTGAGTCAGATGCTTAACCAGCTGAGCCACCCAGATGCCCCTGCCCATCAGTCAGTTCTTTTAAAATGCAGTGTATCTTCTCTCCATCTCTAAGTCTTGTGCTTCCTTTTCAGTTTGTCCTTATTTTTTTTTTAATTTTTTTTAATGTTTATTTATTTTTGGGAGAGAGAGACAGAGTGTGAGCGTGGGCGGGGCAGAGAGAGAAGGAGACACAGAATCCGAAGCAGGCTCCAGGCTCTGAGCTGTCAGCACAGAGCCCGACTCGGGGCTTGAACTCACAAACCGTGAGATCGTGACCTGAGCCGAAGTCAGATGCCCAACCAACTGAGCCACCCAGGTGCCCCTTCAGTTTGTCCTTATAGTAAGAGGTCATGTGCTTCCCGGGTGCCAGACAGCGTGCTGTCCTATTTACATGTGGTGTCTCATCTGATGCTTGCAACTTTGTGAAGTGCCATGATCTTCATTTTTATAGATGAAACTATAGCCAGAGAGGTTAAAGAATTTGCCCAGTGAGCAAATGGAATGCCAGGCTGTCACCCCCACGCTCACATGTTAAACCGGTCTAACGATACTACAGTCTTGTTTGCTTAGCCTCAGCGTGGAAGCACCTGTTAAGTGGCAGGCTCTGTGGGAAGCGGGTTAGCACAGCCACTGTGACCGAGGCACTATTTCAGTCCCGTCATTGGTGATGGAAATCTGCAGGGTGGAATGTCCTGACTGTTCCACAGAGCAGGCTCGCAAGTTCTGTTTGGCCACATCCTGACTCCAGGTGAGGAACTTGGTTCATGGTCCCTGGCTGGCCCTGCTCCGCTCCTGAACCTGTGCGCCTTGATCGAACTTGACAGTCTGATGGGTGAAAAGGATGGTATTTCCTTGTAGTTTTAATTGGCGTTTTTCTTACCAGGAAGGAGGAACAGCTTCCCGGTTTTCTGCGTACAATCTACTTATCTCCTTTATTCTTGCTGAATTTTCAGATCAAGCAGCATCCTATATTTCTAGGCACCTTTCCCTCAACAGCACAGAGCCCCTGTCTCAGGCATGCCGTGTTTGCGTCGATTAACGTGGATGGCATACAATGAACAACCAGGTCCACCTTTGCTGGTTACAGCCTCTGTTCTTGGTTATATTTCTTTTCCTATATCTTTTTCAAATTACATGAAGTCACACATTCAAATGAAAAAGAAATAGCAAGCAGCCCCCTTCATTTGGAAAGAATGGTTGTGGTTCATCATTATTGCATTTATGTGGGAAGAGGTGTATCAGTCAGGATAAGGAGGGTTATGCCAGGGTAACAAACAATCCCTAATCTCTGTGAGTGTTACAGCATGGTTGAGTTCTGCCTCACTGGGCTGCAAGAGGTTTCTGCTCTGTAATTTCTCAGGGAGCCAGGCTGGGAAGGGCTTTAGCTCAACCCACATTTCCATGATCTTAGAGTCAAGAGAAGAGAACCCGACAAGCTTTGAGTTGGCTCATAGAGCCTATGCCAATATGACACGTATCACTCTACTCATCTCTCTGGCCAGAGTAAGTCATGCTGCCACACCTAGGGTCACAAGGGCAGAGAAATGGGATTCTACATGCACAGCCCAAGGGAAGCAGATGCTGGCGAGTCCCAGATGACCACCACGGGAGGTGCATCACATCTTTTCCACCTCAGATAGAAGAAGTCCTGAGGATACTGAGGCGAATGAGAGTAGGCAGTGACTTAAAAAACAAGTGCTTTATCCTGATAGAAATAATTGTTACAGGTGAAGACAGAGGCTCTCTCTCTCCTGCTTTTGAATCCATGGAGAAAGCCCACAGCCACGTTATTGTTAAGCCAGTCAAGTCTCAGACGTGGTTTTCCAAAAGCCGCGTCTTCAGGATTGGCCGGGAGTTGATACTCGTTGAAGCCGGGTGCTGGTTACATTGCTGTTGCACCTGCTTTCCTGTGCGTTTCCCACATTCATTTTCCCTCTGCCAAAACTCTCAGTTTGTTCTTATCCCTTGTCACAGCATGTGTTTCCAGTCACCTCAGGATTTGTTTTGACAGGAGACATTTAAAAAACATTAATTTGTTGGCTTTCCCTTTGTTTTAAAATATCAGACATATATATACTGTTTCAAGGTGTTTCTTGATGACTTCTAGTTGCATGAGCTTTTTTTTTTTTACTTTTTGAAACATAGGTTTATTGAATTCAAGAGTTCAGTTAGACTCCAGCCTTCCGATGAAAAATATTCTTTTCCTTCCTTTCCCTTTGCCTCCTGCATAACCTCAGTGTATGTTTAAGGTCATTTTCTTCGTTGATCAAAAGAACATGTGGTCCAGCGGCCAGCAGTTGTGACACGGAGTGCAGGTGGCATCACACATGTCTTCTGACATTCTTCCAGAACACGCCAGCTTTGTTTCAGGTGCTATGCAGAATGCCCAAGTGATTGTGACAGGTGAAGGAAGACCATAGACCCAGCCCTCAAGTCACTGCCCACCTGAGTCAGCCGTGGAGCAGATGATCAGTAGAACAGGGTTGTAAATCCGTGACAGATATGCCCATGGAACCCGGAATAGCCAGAACTAAGTACGGGGAAGGGGACGGGGGGCCCCTGCCAGGGAGAACCATTCCGCCTCCGTGAGACGGGGCGCTAGGTCTCATGTGAGGGAGATTAGCAAGGTGGACAGGACAGAGCTTGGGCAGAGAGCCAGGCAGGAATCGCAGATGGATCTGAAGTATTAAGAGTCACGGCAGGCAGGAGTCACGCTATGGAGGCCTTTGAGTGGCTTTTTGAGAAGCGTGGACTTCACCCTGTAGGCCTTCGGCAAATATTTGTGGACTGTTCCCTAATGACAGACACTTTGTCTCATAAGGTTGAGTCATGAGGACCCACCCAACCGCAGCACTCTGCCTGTGGTCACTTGAGGCCGGGCAGAACGGCCGCGGTCCGCTCACACTCCTGATCATGGTTCTCAGGTACTGCGAATACCCAGGCAAGGCCCGGCTCAGGAGTGCCGTTGCCGCATCCCAACGGGGCTGGGCGTTTCTCCTGCGGGACGCAGGTCCCTCCCAGCAGGATCACCAGCTGGTGGAGATGCCAGGAGTCATGGCCGAGAGGTGTGCCCCCCCCCATTTCTTCTGGGGTGACCCCTTGCTCAGAGCCCCCCGGCTGTGAAGCCAAGCTGGGAGAATGATGGGGATAACTCAGACCCCTTCTTCTCCCTGGACAGAGTCCAAGGGCTTCCTCAGTGCAAGAACGAGGGTCTTCTTAGGGACGGGGGTCACCTCCCCCAATACGGTCTGTGCTCCGCTGAGCCTCATGCATGGACTGGAGCCCTCACCTGTACCTGGCTTCCTATGTGTGGCCAAGAGGCTGGTCTGATGGTGACAGAATCTTCCTTGCTATTGATTTTGATACGTGCCTCATCTCCAGCATTGCTGGGGGCTTCCCTGATACCCGTGCCCCCTGGCTCGTGGCCCCCCCGGTGTTCCCCACGATGACCCTCTGTCTTCCTTTTGAATCTGTTCTTGTCTTCCTGGCCTCGACAGATTTACTTTCCATTGTAAACATTGCTCCCTTTTTCCTCCTGTTTTTCCTCTTGTTTTCCAGGCTCTTCAGAGTAACCTGAGGTATTCCTTATTGCCAAGACGGCTCCTCATCAGCAAGAGATTAGCCCAGTGCCTCCATCCTGCTTTGCCCAGTGGTGTGCACCTAAAAGCCCTAGAAACCTATGAGATTATCTTCAAAATTGTGGGGACCAAATGGCTGGCCAAGGATTTGTTCCTGTACAGGTAGAGTAGCTTCCCTACCGTATTACTTTTTTGTTACCTGAGTAATCATATTTCAGTTCACGAGATTAGAAAAGGACAAGCAACGTGGGGGAGTGGTAGGCAACAGTTCATCCTAAAGACGTCAGCAGGAGATGGTCAGGGCTCACCTTCTGGAGGCATCCTCCCCGGCCTCCCCGTAAGTGTGTCCTAAGTGGACGTGTAATGTGCATCCTGCCTAGACGTCCGCTCTTTGCCGAATAGCACATTGTGACCATCCCGTGCCAGGCAAGCATCTCCGTCCCTAATGTAAATGGCTAGCTGGCTGCTTTTGAAAATCCCCTTTGGGGGTACCTGGGTGGCTCGGTCCGTTGAGCGTCCGACTTCGGCTCAGGTCATGATCTCACAGTTCGTGGGTTCGAGCCCCGAGTTGGGCTCGCTGCTGTCAGGCTGTCAGTGCAAAGCCCGCTTCAGATCCTCTGTCCCCTTCTCTCTGCCCCTCCCTCACTTGTGCTCTGCCCAAGATAAATATTTTTTTAAAAACATAATAAAAAAATGAAAATCCCCTTTGGCTGGGTGATTGTGCCAAACTTCTGATTCGGTGTCTCATTTATCCCCCACCCCGATCTCCCTTTCTCTTTCCCAAAGCTATGGGTTGTTTCCTCTTCTGGCGAACGCGGCCATGTCCGTGAGGCCCGTGCTGCTTGGCCTGTATGAGAAATACTTTCTCCCGCTGCAGAAGCTTCTCCTGCCCAGTCTCCAGGCCTTCATTGTGGGCCTGCTGCCCGGCCTGGAGGAGGGCTCGGAGATCTACGACAGGTGGGTCTCATCCAGTGCTGACGGCGGCGGGACTGCTGGTGGGGGGATGGTGTTGGTGCACCGGGGGAGGGGGTGCAGGAGGACATGCTGGTGCACAGCGGGGGGATATTGGGGGGCCTGCTGTGTAAGAAGCAGGGAAGAAGGAGCAGCAGGGAAAGGTGCGGAAGTCGGGGTGATGCTTTACATTGCCGTGGTGGTCCCTGCTTGACCGAATGCTGTGTTCTCCTGGGAACTGCCTTCAGTTACAGGTGAGAGTCAGAAGGTAAGGTTTCCCAGAGTCACATGGTCAGTGAGTGGCAGAGCTGGGATTCTGAACCACGTAGGTCAGATTCCAAAGTCTTCCTGCTTCCCATTACACCTGGCTGCTTCTGAACGAAAGCAGAGCCATGCTCATTGATGGCTGGGGCTCGAGAAGGCAATGCTAACTAAGCAGAAGAGCTCGACACCTTTCAGCAGCACTTTGGGGACATTTGTAAGGCTCCTAAGCATAAAAACTCATGGAGGGCTTGTTTCACTCGTGCTTAGGAGCAGAAGAAGGCATAAGTCTATTCACACTATTGGGTATATACCGTGTCCTGTTTGTCTGGGGAATTATCACATAAGAACTCACTTCCGTTGTATCAACCGTCTGATCGCTGTGATTACCCTCTATTTAATAGGACCTGTTTTAAGAGCCTGCGTGCAGCCTGACTGGGAGGTTTAGAAACCTTGGTGCTTGCAAAAGTTTTCATTTGATTACACAATGCACTGCCCAGATTTCCCCCACGCCAGAGGCCCCAGCTACCCCACCTTTGTCATGGCTGTGACTGGGGGGTGCAGGGGCTGGGGTGGAATCAAGGAATCAATCCAAGGTCTATTTGGAGTGCTCCCCTAAATTCAGAGAAACCAGATAACTAGAATGGTTTGGGGGATTGTGGCTAGTGGCTATTAAGGGTGCATTTAAGTCAACAGCATTTGTAGTGGAATTTGACAAACCTAACCAAAAATTTACACTGGAACATTTCAAGCTTTCACATAGAGCAGGTGGTGGCTTCCCACTTCCCAGCGGAGAGCCCCCCCCCTTGCCGTGGGTCCGGTCAGCCGTCCACTTCTGTAGGAGGCAGAGTCTGCGTCACTGCCTTGTTAAGCCGGTGGCCGCATGCAGGATCGGTAGGTGTGTGGAGGTGGTGAATGGAAGGTCATGTAGGAGTCAACTAGAGGTCCCTTACCAGATCTGTCTCTTGACTCCTAGTTCAGGCTCTTTCTAGGAGTTTTGGCCCATTCATGTTTCCCAGACAAATATGGTATGTTCACGTGTGTGTACGTAAACGCTTTTTCTGTCATCTGACAGATGAACACATCAGTTCCCTAAATGTGTTGCGATTTGTGTTTTTTTTTTTTTTAATCTATGAGAATGAATCACACCAGAAGAGCATAAATAGTTGGGGTGTTTTTGCGTGTTGTCTTAGTTGATCAATGAGGGTTCATTTGAACAGTTGCTAACATTGCTTAACATAGCTTTTTTTTTGTGATTTCTTGACATCCGACCAAGAGCTGAGTAGAGCTGCGTGAAATCACTGGGTAGATGGAGCTGTGACAGGAAACCAGGCCCAGTGTCTGCAGCACCCCAGAGTCCTTCGTTTTCAGCTCTCCTAGGTGGTTACTGGTCGAGGGTTCTAGAATCTCTGAGTGGGTGTGCACGGGCACAGTAATGGGAAGATTGCACCAAAGCCTTTGGTCTCCGTGTCCGTGTTAATTTGAGAGAAGTCATCATTTTGAGAGAGTCGTCAGCTCTTTCTCCCCGAGTGCTCTGGAGCTGAGTCAGACACCCCCCAGCAGACACTGTGCAGGAACAGGGAAAGGAGGGTCAGTGGGGGTCCTGCTGTCCTGTTGGTAGCACATGCAGAGGGGTGAGTTGGGCTGGGGCCGCTGCGGGCAGGGTGACTCACGAGTTTCGCGGAGGTGGAGGCTTCCTGGCTTGTGTGTCAGTGAACCCTAAGAACAGAAACTCTGACCGGTGTTAGGACTTCTTATTCACCCTGGCTTTCCGACCCTTGTATGCCTGCAGACGACTGGCCAGAATGTCTTTTCTAAAGTGGCTGTGAGGGGCACCTGAGTGGCTCAGTTAGCTTAGTGTCTGGCTCTTGGTTTTAGCTCAGGTCCTGATCTCATGGTTTGTGAGTTTGAGCCCCGAGTCTGGCTCTGTGCTGACAGCATGGGGATTCGTTCTGTTTCCCTCTCTCTGCGCCTTCCCCACTTGTGTGCGCACTGTCTCTCAAATAAAATACAATACAATACAATAAAATAAAATAAAATAAAATAAAATAAAATAAAATAAAATAAAATAAAATAAATAAAAGTGCTGTGAAATAGCTTCATAGCTCTGTTTTGCTGCACTGAGAAAACAAGAGTAGTTTGGAGAAAATCTCGAACTCCTGAGGAAATGGAGGAAAGGTGAATATTGTCAGAGGTTTGTAAGCAAGCAAAAACTGCTTGGCAGAGATTTTCATGTAAGTTAGTGGTTCTCAGCTGGGGTGATTCGTGTCCCCCACGGACATTTGGCATCATTTTTGGCTGTTGCCACTGAGATGGAGAGGGTGTTACTGGCATCTAGTATAAACATCCTGCAGTGACACGGTTGTCCCCACAGTGAAGACTTACCTGCCTCAAAGTCCATCGTGTCAGGGTTGAGAAAGCCTGACTTAAATGGTAGTTGAAACATTTATTGACCTTTCTTTTGGTCAGTTCCAGGCACCATGATGATCAGCTCTGCTGGCTCTAGAATTTTTGTACTCTGGTCATGTATCTGTGGTGGTGCAGGACACTGTTGTCACTGTTGTGCTTGTTCACATGGCCACACCCGAGCTCTTTGCTCCTGTGACAGGTTGGCTTTCCGTGACTATCCTCTACGCAAGTGGCAAGTTGGGAAAGGCTTGGGGCTTACAGCAAACAGCCTGTGTCACTGACTATCCATTGAATAGAGAGTGAGCTTGTGTTTGCAGGAGGCACGAGAGAGCGGCAGGCGGGGTGAGGCAGGAGGCATGGAAATAGGAGGGGTCCGGAGGCTGCTTTGGTTGCTGATTCGATCTGAATAGAAAACATTTGCGTCCCGGGCTCTAAACGGTGTAAGCTAATTTCACATTGGAGATGATAGGAGTGATTCTTACTTAGTAGAGAATTATTTGGCTTTTCTTTATATATATATAAGGATTATTTATTTATTTTGAGAGAGAGAGAGAGAGAGAGAGAGAGAGAGAGAGAGGAAGAGACAGAAGCCCAAGCAGGCTCCACACTGTCAGCACAGAGCCTGACACGGGGCTCAGTCTCAGGAACGATGAGATCATGACCTGAGCCGAGGTCAAGAGTTAGAGGCTTAATCGACTGAGCCACCAGGCGCCCCAGAGAGTTGCTTGAGTTTTAACCCAGTTATCTTGCCCTTCACTTTAATCTCCTTAGCAAAGTCTTGTCACAATTGCCCTTTTTTGAACTACAGCATCATTGACATTTTTAATGTCTATTAATTTTTTTAGGATAAAATGAGACATGAGCTGCATTTCTCCAACAAAGGGAACTAGCCTGTGCACTCTGAATGCAAAAGGGATAGCTTAGGTGGCACCTCCCCCATTGCTAGACAGTTGAACCCTCCGTGAATAGCTCGTGGTCGGTGTTCCGTGGAACCAACTTTGGGAATACACTGTTCCAGCAAAGGGAGATGCCGCGGCAGTGAGTGCACCGCTGTGTCTGCGATGGGCTTTATCTAAGCATCAGTCCCTGGAGAGGGGTCGGGCTTTATATAAGCATCAGTCATCCCCTGAGAGGGGTCCCGGAGAGAGGGGAGCTCTCCCGGGGTTTTCTCAAATCTCCTGCTGTAGGAATCTCTTCCTAGCTCCAGACCGGCCTGTCGGCCTGCCCAGTGCGCTGCAGCCGCCGCTGCTGAGTGAGTGGCGCTCCTGCCTCAAATCGGGGCCTTTGCTGGGCTGTTTTCAGAGCTGGGCGAGATAAGCTGTATTTGTTTGCTCAGCCTCAATAGAAGACCAGTCGATATCTTTAGCCACCAAACCATTCTGTGTGCTTTTCCTGAACATTTGGCTGTCATTCGTGCCTCTTCAGTTTTGTTTTTTTCTGCAGAGGTGGTAATGTGCATCATGTGCACAGTAAAATTCAAGTATTTTATGACTAAAAGGGTCAGACTAGTTTTATTTATTATTTTTTTAAGATTTTAAGTCATTTCCTTACCCAACAAGGGGCTCGAGCTCACAACCCCAAGATCGAGAGTCACGTGCTCTACAGACTGAGCCAGCCAGGTACCCCAGACTAGTGTTAAAGAGAACAAAATTTACTGTTAATATAAAGAGGTAGTAATTTTCTGTACGAAATGCCTTTGTGTACCTTGAACTGATTATCGACAAGTAAGCTGAAGGTGACTCGGGTCGTAATAAGAGGGAAAGAGTGACACTCCTCTCCCCGTGTTTTTGGGTGCCAGCTGTGTGTCAGACAATCATCTGGACCCTAGGGACGTGTCAGCAAGCAGAGCAGACCTGGTAGTAATGGGTGGGAGGTGATAGCTCTGTTCGCCTGTGCTAAGGTTTACGGGAGACTCTCAGGTCATGGTCCGAACATCTCCATCTCTTCTCCGTATCTCAGAGCCACAAGCTAACATGCACAGAGGTTAAACTCATCCTAGGGACCCTTGCCAGGAAGCAGACACAGGATCTGGACAGCACAGGCCTGATTCTGGGAACCTGGGTAGGCCACTGCATCACCCTGGACGGCCAGTCCTGTGATTTTTGCCTGTCTTCTTTGCCAGTAGGAAACCCGACAGGTAGAATTCTTTTGGATTTTGAGTCACTTCGCTCATTAAATGAAATCGCTTTGTGGAGATTTCCCTCTGCCATTTACTGACAGGTGCTGTCATTGGCCCCGTAAGCCGTTCTCACTGTTGACAGGGAAGGTGCCCTAGTCAGCTGCAGGCACATCACTGAGCGGAGAGGGGCCGGGCCTTGGTCAGTGTCCGTGGAAAAATAAGCCCGGACCCGCTGAGGATCCTGCTTCTCTTCAAGGGCGGACGTGGAGTTGCTGATGTCCCGTCATGGGAGAGAGACCCAGATAGAGATAAGAGACAAAGGAATGTCAGACATCAGCAGGAGAGCGTCCCAGAGCAGGACTCAGCAGAGGGGGTGTTGTGGATGGAGTGACAGGCTTTATGGGATTTGCAAATTCCCAGGGGAACTTGGTCCCCAGTGTTTCTAAAGTCAAATGTGCCTTGGCTCTGCTCAGATGGAGGGCTGTCTTTATCATTATTTGAGTCTCCAGTCAGTCGCACTGACCTTTTATTTTGTATTTGACATGTTAATGAAAGTGACTGGTCTGCTCATCCCCTTTTTGGTGGTGGAGCCGCCCACCCACCGGGTCTTGCAGCATCAGGATCCACAGATGGATCTGAGCCACGGTGCCACCACCAGTCAGACACTTCCCGTTGGCCAAGAAGCTGTACCTCTCAGCGACGTGCTTGTTTTAGCAAATTCGGTTTCAGTGATGGCCAGCAGGTGGACAGAACAGAAAGGCAAGAGGCGGCAGCCTCTCAGAACCACGAAGAAATGGTCCCACAGCCAGGGGAAGGCGAGCAGGGGCTGTTGGTACCGTGAGACACGGACGCCTGGGACCAAGCCCTTACCTTCCGTAACGTCTTGTCCACAGAACAGACGCTCTGCTCCTGAGGCTGTCCCTGGTGGTCGGCAAGGAGGTGTTTTACGCTGCCCTTTGGGGGAGTGTCCTGGTGAGCCCTGCCATCCGCCTTCCTGCCTCGCTCTTCGTGGTGGGCCACATCAGCAGGGACTCGCCCGGCAAGGAGCAGAAGTACATGCTGGGGACGGATTACCAGCTCACGGTGGGTGCTTTGCTTCTCACGAGGGTGGAGCGGGGCACGCAGGTCCCAGCTTCCTGGGCACAGGCCGTCACTGGGGCTGCAGAGGGGCTTCGGAGAGCGGCAGGGAAAGGGAGGTGTTGCAAGCTTCAGAGCGTGTGTGCTCTGCTGCTGAGCAAAACGAGGAGGAGGCTTCGAGGTGTCAGTACCCAGAATGAAACCCAGGACGGTGGTGTTTGTTTTCAACATACGCGTTAACTAACGCTTTACATATTCAAACAAGTACTTGCACCTAAGGAGGACCCTTCAGGAAGCAGTTAGCTGTGACCAGTGCTCTGAGGCCTCACGGAGTCTGTTGCTGTAGCTAGAACCTCGTTTCCTCCCTGTCCTGTGTCACACTGCACACTGTCCACACATCAGGCTCCCTCTTCCTCCAGCCACTGTCTCTGTTAGTCCTGTTCTTGCCATCGTCCTCTCCTCTGTCTGCTCTCAAACCTAGACTGTCAGGGTTCTTCCTGTGTCCATCCCCAGGCCCTTTGGAGGGCCGCCTTCTTTCCTGGCAAGGTCATCCCTTCCGTTGACCTTCCCACATCTTTAGACTCTGGTGTGTGATGGCCCGCAGTCTGTCGCCACCTAGTGGTAAAACTGAACAGCTTTGTCCGTTTCCACTGCTCTCCTTTCAGCTTCTGATCCTTGCTCTGGACCACATCATAATCTTCTGACTGCCCATCCTCTGCCCATCCAGGCTTGTTTTTTGTGTTTTTTTTTTTTTGTGTGTGTGTGTGTGTGTGTGTGTGTGTGTTTTTTACTGCTCTTAGCTCTTTGCTTTGTTAAAGCATAGCTTTGTTCATATCCATACCGTGCTTGAAAAATATCTGGCTTCCTCTTGCCTACAGATAAAGTCCAAACTCGAGAAAATTATAGGTTTGCTCCCAACCCACCAGTCTCACTCTCCCTTCAGGCCCTCTGCACCCCCAAACTGACCGCTCAGCCTGGCCTGCAAGTCTGTGATGCTGCCTCCCTGCTCCTTGCCCTCACTCCCCACCCCTTCTTCCCCGGCCTCAGTGCAGGCCCTCCCTGACCTTCCCGCTCAGCTTTCCTACAGAACTCCAGTGTTTTCCCTTCTCTCTTCCGAATTAACATTTCCCTTATGGCTTTTCTCAACTGTTCTGCGT
Organism: Leopardus geoffroyi; assembly: GCF_018350155.1. NCBI lineage: Eukaryota > Metazoa > Chordata > Mammalia > Carnivora > Felidae > Leopardus > Leopardus geoffroyi. Next base: position 9,295,634 of record NC_059333.1, on the reverse strand, counting down.
CTGTGTTCCTGTATATCTATACTTGGAAAAGACATAGAGTATAGATTGAATTGGTTTGGAATCCATGTAACTGAATGGAGTTTGGGGTTAGTCAAAAGATCCTACCGGAACCTAAAGACATTCCTTTCTGGATCCTAGAATTTGAGGTCTTAGAACCTGACCATCTCGTCCAAGCCCTTCAAGCTCTCAGATGCAACGTGTGAGAGCTGCAGCTGATCCACTGTCCGATGTTACACTGTTTACAGCCTCCTTGGGAACTTCCTGGGTGTGACCTGGAATGTCCCATACATGCAGAGGGCAGGGGGAGGCCAAAGGAAGAGGCAGGCCACTCCAGATTGGTCGGCGGCCAGTTTACTATGCCGGGGAGCTTACTGACAAGGCCTGTCTTGGGCGGGCACAGGGCAAGTAGATCTCTGCATCCACCTGCCAGATTGTAAAAGTTTACTATGTAGAGACTTTGCCTGGGTCGGTCACATATACCATGCAGGTGTCGTCAGTGCCACATCACCATGTCAAGGCTGCGTCCCTCAGGCAGCTTCTGAGGCAGGGAAGGCAAGCAGAACGCACACTCCCAGGACAGAGGAGAAGGTGAGGAGCCTCCAGCTCACAGGTCAGCCAGGTCACGTCATCTCGATGACCTCCTCTCACCGCCCCACCCCCAGTGTCTAGAGCTAGAACCCATATTTCCACATTTCCGCCTTACTGTTGTAGTCCATGTGATTTAACACAGTGGTTTCAAGATTCCCAGGAAGAGTTAATTTTATTTTTGTGAGTGTACAGAGTAGCCTACAAATGATGTTAAATGACTTGATAGTGAAATGTCCATGCTGTTTTATCATCTACAGGTAAAGTCTCTGTGTGCATCACTGTTGGACTCCAATGTTCTGGTGCAAAGAAATAATTTGGAAATTGTTCTGTTCTTCTTTCCATTTTATACATGTCTGGTAAGCCGTTTGTGTTCTCCCAGGAAGTCCCTAGTATTCCCGAGGATGTGGGGGGCAGGGGGCAGGTGGGACAGATCCAGGCAGCTTTATAGCAGCCACTTTGCGGTCACCATTTGCTTCCAGCTGGCTGAAGCATCCTTGTTCATTTTTGTGAGGATGGTGTTTCCGTAGCAAAAACTGAGTAGCTTCTGCCCGTGGGCATCGTGAAGAACCAACCCCTTTTGAGAACTACCTTTTTAAGAGCAAGTTTGGTAGACCGGTAAGGAAGGGCCACATCCAGAAAGCCGATGATCTACTCGTGCATCCCTCTGCAGTAAAGTTTTCTCTGTCTTCCAATAGGATTCCAACGAGAGAGCCATTCCTCTGCTCAGATCTGACATCGTGCATATCCTGTCAGCTGCCACTCAGACCCTCCTGAGAAGAGATATGTCTCTAAACAGAAGACTTTATGCGTGGTTACTAGGTACTGAGCAGTATACGACAATCGAAAGTCGAAGTTAACATGAAACCTTATAGTGCTGATTTGTGGATCAAGTTTCAGTCTTGGTGATATGTTTCTGAATCATGAAGTATGGAGAGAGGACACACTGACGGAATATGGCACCGGTCAGATGAGTTCTGCCTACGCTGTAGCTTTGCTTATGTTGCAGCTGTCACACAAAAAACAGGGAAATAAACAAATGGGTTTTTTTTTAAATTTTAGAGATTGAGAGAACGTGCGCGATTGGGGGAGAGGGAGACAGAAAGGGAGGGAGGGAGGGGGAGAGAGAGAGAGAGAGAGAAAGAGAATATCTTAAGCAGGCTCCACGCTCAGTGCAGAGCCTGACGTGGGGCTCGATCCCATGACCCTGGGATCATGACCTGAGGCAAAATCAAGAGTCAGCCGCTCAGCAGATTGAGCCACCAGGTGCCCGTAGATGGGATATTTAAAATGCTCACTGAATTGCATTTTAAGAAGCTTGAAATACCACAAAAACTTGTAGTGAAACCTCCTTCAAGTAGAAGCTTGCTGCTATGAAGAAGTCTCATGGGCTTGCGGGGTGTGAGAGCAAACCCACAGACGGTTTGATACAGATGGAAATGTTTGTGGTATTGACCTAAAGTTTTGGAAGACATTTGGAACCGACTTTGGGAGAGCCTGAGAACCCGGGCCCATGTTTCTGTGCACAGCCCATAAACTTGTAGAAAAGCCTTTGACAGTTGGTTCACAGGGACAGAGTTCAGGAAATCCCAGGGCTTGGAGGCTAGCACTTCAGAATTTTATAAATCTGCATGTTCGTGTACCTGAGCACAGGTGGCACACAAAGTGACCATGAAAGGACTCCACAGCTTTTTTTTTTTTTTAAGACTTTATGATTTTAGAGCAGTTTCAGGTTCACAGCAAAATTAAGAGGAAGGTACACAGTTCCCAGCTCCCCCTCCTCCCCACAACCTCCCCACCAGAGTGGCACGTGTGTCACAGTCTGTGAACTGGGGCTGGCACGTCATCACCCAGCGTCAGTGGCTTCCCCCAGGGCTCACTCGTGGTGGTGAGCATTCTGTGGGCTTGGACACAAGTGTAAGGACACGTGTCCACCTTTACAGCATCACGCAGAGTGGTTTCACTGCCCTAAAGAATCCTTTGCTTCTCCGCTTTTACAACTCTCAACATACAGGTCTTCTCACACCAAAGTCAGGAAGTTCTCTGAACCCTTTCCTTCCTCTCTTCTCCCTAGTTACAGAACTGCCAGAACCCATTGCATGGAAGCCAGTGGAGGGTGTCAAGAAGAATATTTACAGACTCTTTAAGCATTTTTATCAAAAGGATGATTCTGATAAATGCTCAGCTCCCGCTTAGTTGACCTTGACTTGCTGTATATAGAGAGGACCTGGGAACAAGTTGAGTGCTGGCTCCCACCTGTTAGCCTCAGCCCCAGAAACCATGCTCCTAATACCATGAGATGCCTTTCTTGCCCTGAAGACCTCATAGACTTACCCAGAACTCACAATAAGAGCATATAGAGGAGAATAGCTTGAGTTCACATACTGCCATATAAATGCTGGATTTTAAAAATGATCCTCTTTCCATTCCGTGTAATCAGACTTATCCAAGACAGTTAGGGTGAACTCTTGGGACGAACTAAATTGATGCCTGTTGAGCTGGAATCCTTAGCATACCACTTTTTTTATCAGAAGAAGAAAATGTGACTTAGTCTCACCAGGTTGGAATTTGGTTTTCTGTTGGAAGAGTTCTCTTTTTAAAAATACCGCAGCATGAGACCCTTGCATAATGTTATGTACCTTAAAATTATAGATCTTGTTACAGCTCATGGCTCTTGTTCTCTTGTAGGTTCAGATATTAAAGGAAATACTGTTGTGCCAGAATCCGAACTCTCAAATTCTTACGAAGACCAGTCCTCGTATTTTTTTGAAAAATATTCTAAGGATCTTTTAGTTGAGGTAAAGGAGACTTTCTGGAAAGTAGATCCCAATCAGAACATTCCTGATCATGATTCCTCAGTAGATTGATTTGTAGGACCTCAAAGTAGACGTTGGGAATGTTGCCGGATATGCAGTTGGGAAAATTCTGTGTGTGTCTGTTTCGTGCCCTGTGAGTGGTTTTCTATCAGAAATACTATCCCAGAATGCTTAAAATTAGAAAAAAACAATAATGTCATACTGTGCTTAAAATTAGAAAAACCAAGAGTGTCATGCTGTGCTACAATGTCTTACAATATCCTAATATGTGGCTTTTTTGGGGGGAAAAAAAAGGGTCTAACTGAGATACTGCACCAGAAGTTCTCAGATGCTGACATAGAGGAACGCCATCATGCGTACCTGAAGCCTTTCCGCATCCTCGTCAGTCTTCTGGACAAGCCGGAAATAGGTAATGTTAGAAGTGCGGTTACTGGGGTGCCTGGGGGGGGGGGGGGGGCGGGGCTCAGCCGGTTAAGAATCCGCCTCTTGATAATCAGCTCAGGTCATGATCCCAGGATCATGGGATTGAGCTCAGTGTCGGGCTCTGCACTGAGCATGGAGCCTTCTTGGGATTCTCTTTCCCTCCCTCTCTCTGCCCCTCCCCTGCACTCGCTTGCATGCACGCGCACGCTCACTCACTCTCTCTCTAAATAAACTTTAAGGAGAAAAAAAAAAAAAAGAAATGCGGTTATCCTCATAGGCCCGATGTGGATTGCCTGTGTCGAGGGAGTTAAACTTGGCGAGACACAGTCAACAAGTTATCTTGAATATAATTCAGTCATTGGAATTTCAGAATCTTGAAGCATTTTCATCACCTTGTGTGTTCAGTCATCCTGTCTGGGCACCTCTTAAAAGTTTTGCACAATAACGCAAACGCTTTTGTTGGAAAAATACCTTGGAGCTCCTATCGTGCGCATCTGTGTGTGTGCCTACAGGGCACATAGGGCACTGATTGTGTGAGAATGTTTCCTCAGTCCAACGTCATGCTTCAAATGCACTGTGATTGTATTTTCAAGTGAGTAGGGATCCTCCTCCCTCTCTTTGCCTCACGACCCAGGGAGAGCCACGTCTGCCATGTGGGCCTCGTTCTGTTCCTCTGCCAAATGAAAGGGGTTGAACTAGACTCCAGCTCCTGAAGGGTCCCCTCTTGCACACTGTGGTCCTGTGAGTGTCAGCTAAAAACACAATGACCTCTGTCCCTTGCTTAGAGAATAGAAATTGCTCTGATATCCATTCACGGTAAGATCTTAACATCCAATCACTTGAGTGGGGGAGGGGCAGAGAGAGGGAGACAGAGAATCCCAAGCAGGCTCTGCAATGTCAGCACAGAGCCCAATGCGGGGCTCGAACCCACGAAACCGTGAGACGATGACGGAGCTGAAACCAAGAGCCTGACGCTTAACTGACTGAGCCACCCAGGCGCCCCCAAAGCGTTCAACGTTCTTATACTGTAGGTAAAATATACTTGGGGCTGATCATCAAAAAAGTTCTCAAAAATGAATAAATAGAAGTTTTCTCAGAGGCACATTTTCGGTTTTGTGGAAAAGCAGCATCAAAGATTAATCTGCTGATTGCTTTTTACACGGATACATTGAGAGAGCTTTTACTTTCTCAGAATCAATCCTGTTTTCATCCCTTTGCACACTTGGGTGAGAAGTCGCTCCCTTCATTGCCTGGTGGCTGCTGGTTGTGGGGCAGAAATGTCCAGCCACCTTCTACCTGCCTGATTGACAGCAGTGCTTCTCTAACCTGCAGCTGGTCTAGTTCTTTTGTGCCATTTTATTTTTATTTTATTTTTTTTAATTTTTTTTTTCAACGTTTATATATTTTTGGGACAGAGAGAGACAAGCATGAACGGGGGAGGGGCAGAGAGAGAGGGAGACACAGAATCGGAAACAGGCTCCAGGCTCTGAGCCATCAGCCCAGAGCCCGACGCGGGGCTCGAACTCACGGACTGTGAGATCGTGACCTGGCTGAAGTCGGACGCTCAACCCACTGCGCCACCCAGGCGCCCCCTTTTGTGCCATTTTAATAAGCTTTTCAAAAGCAGTGTTATTTTTTTTTTGTGGGGTTCTAGCTCACAATTATAAAGGATTTAGATGGGCACCTGGCTGACTCCGTAGGTAGAGCATGTGATTATTGACGTTGGGGTCATGAGTTTGAGCCCCTTGTTGGGCTCGAGATTACTTTAAAAAAAAGATTAAAAGCAAAAATTCAAAGTGTAAAAAAAATTTTTTTTAATTAAAAAATAAGGAAAGTTGCCCTATTCTACTCTGTTGGTATTTATGCCGGGTAACGTCTCTGGCCAGAGGTGATGCACACTTAACGCACACCAAGCACGCGCCCTGGATCCGTCAGGCAGAAGTAGGCGTGGGCAAGTTCCTTAACCTGCCTGCCTCTGTCCCCTTATCTGTAGTCCGTACAGCAGTCGGTACCTGGTCGCGCGGCTGTTGTGAGGAAGGAATAAGTTGATAGATACAACGTGCTTAGGGCGCTCTCCAGCCCGTAGTGTGCGTGACAGAAATGCTGGCCGTTTACATGAATGTTGTTCCCCCAGCTAAAGTTGTCATTATCAGACTAAAGTTTCTGAGCATTTTAGACTCTAAAATTGTGTGTACGGTTCCTCTCTATTTCATGCGTATGCCATTTATTTATTTATTTATTTAAATACGGATTATTAACCTCTCTCTGTTTTCGTTTTCATCACAGGGCCTCAAGTGGTTGGGAATTTGTTCCTTGAAGTCATCCGGGCCTTTTATTCTTACTGCAGAGACGCTCTCGGCTCTGACCTTAAACTTAGCTACACCCAGAGTGGAAACTCGCTCACAAGGTACGGGTTTGGCCTCCAGCTTCACCCTTCTTCCTCCCTCCCTGATGCTGCTCGTCTCACTTCCCCTGCCGTGTGGTATAAAGTGTGCGGGGCTGGAGAAAGTGGACACGTGAGGGATCGCGACCCGCGTGAAGATAAAACCTGTGCGCTTGAGTCAGTCGCCGTGAAAGGACAGTTCCCTGTTGAATACCGTGAAGGGTTTAAAAGGCGTTGAAGCCAGTCTCCACCCAGCCTGGGATGTACACAGTGTATTTACTGAGCGAGTAGGAAACCCGGATCTGGTGTGTGTCCACGTGGTGACTTACCGGGAGGATGGCAGGAGGAGGGTAAGGTTGGGAAGTGGAGCCCGTGGCAGAGGGGAGAGCCAGGCAAGGGCACGCTGAGGGCAGGTGCCACCGGACCCTGAAGGCAGAGCAGGTGAGGTTCAGGACATGGCAGACATGGTGCCTTGGAGTATGTAGTTCTCTCTCGACCCTGGGTTTTGTTTTTGTTCCTTTTAAGATAGTGCAGTGTCTTCCCTTTGACTTTATTATTTTTTTAATGCTTTTATTTATTTTTGAGGGAGAGAAAGAGAGAGAGTGTGCACGAGCGAGCCAGGGAGGGGCAGAGAGAATCCCAAGCAGGCTCCAGACCCCAATGCAGGGCTCGATCCATGAGATCATGACCTGAGCCGAAACCAAGAGTCGGATGCTTAACTGACTGAGCCACCCTGGTGCCTCTTACTTTATTCTTGATGTAGTTTCCTTCTGCCTGAATTAGCATTGGATATATTGAAATTTTAAAGCTATTTGAGGATTTATCTGGCTTCTTAATTGTAAATGTACCAAGAGTTCTGAGTGTTTGCTTTTTTCCTCCCAGAATGTTTGCTCTTTTCTCCCAGAATTACTGTTTTTCTAAATATGAAAGTAACCATGCTCTTTGTGGAACGTACCAATATCTGAAAATATCAAGAAAAAAGGTATCACCCATACTCCACCACCCTTGAGAGAAAAACATAAAACGTTTTCATTTCTTTCCAAACTTTGAATGCATATATAAATATACAGATGCCTGTCTTTTATTTTAAAGATGGTATTACGAGCTATTTAATTGCCTGTTTTTTCTTTTAAATGCAAGTTGTGAGTAGCTCTGCTCTCTTCTACGATGGAATATAATGGTTGTCTTAGGTTCCTCACTAAGGATTGATCATCTGTTTAAATAAATCCTGACCGATTGATCAATCTCCTGCTGACCTACTTGTAGGTGGCTTCCAATTTTTCAGTATTTTTAAATGGCCTTGCAACGGTATCCTCATGCATATATCTTTGGGTGATCATGCAAGGATTTCTGTAGGGTAAATCCATAGAATAAATTTCCTGAGTCATAGAAGATACACATTTAAATTTTAGCCAAATTTCCCACCCAAATGGGTATACCATATTATTTTACCAACAGACTATCTCATTACCCACAGCTGGACTCAAACTGGTTTTCTATACCAGATTCTTTTCACAACAGCTCTGACACTTATTTCTTTTTATTTCTTTTTTAAATGTTTGTTTATTTTTGAGAGAGAGAGAGAGAGAGAGAGAGAGACAGAGCGTGAATAGGGAAGGGGCAGAGAGAGTCGGAGACACAGAATCCCAAGCCGGCTCCAGGCTCTGAGCTCTCAGAACAGAGCCTGACATGGGGCTCGAACTCACAGACCACAAAATCATGACCTGAGCCGAAGTCATACGTCTAACCAACTGAGCCACCCAGGCGCTCCTCTGACACTTCTTTCTAAGAGAATGTGTCAATATAAATACTGTTTAGGATGGCATGCAAACTCTTTCAAGCAACAGGACAGTAACATTTTTATCTTTCTTGGGATTTGTCCATCTCTCCAGAAACAAGTAAATGAATTACAGGTTTTCAGGAACAGTGTTCTCATAGTGAAGGGTTTCTCATGGATATAGTTAAGAGTCTCCACCTTCCCTTACAGTGCAATAAAAGAAAACAGAAATGCCTCGGAGATTGTTAAAACGGTGAATTTGCTGATCACTTCCCTAAGCACAGACTTTCTCTGGGATTATATGACAAGGTGCTTTGAGAACTGCTTTAGGTAAGTGTCCAGTTCCAGATTATAGAATGTTCAGGAAGGACTGGAAGCTCTTGTGGTTTCATAGCTGCTTTTTGTGGCTCAGGGTGGGTGATCTCTGCTGAGCACACGACGGGAAAGAATTCAAATCTTAGCAGAATAAAAAATATTGCCATTAAGAAGGTTCAGGTAATCTCTGCCACATAATTCTGAAGCTTTTTTACTTATTAATTCTAATTAATTAATTGATTAATTGATTGATTAATCAATTAATTAATTGAGATGAAAATCCTGTGCATTTTCAAGTTACGTTGACTAAATAGACTCTTTGCACAGTTCTCCTGGAGGCTGATGTGTTTAAGGAGGCTTAGTTTTGTGGCTCTGTGTCTAGAGTGAGTGGTTTTGAAATCGTCAGTCTCCTTAAATTCTTACTGAAATTGTTCCATAACAGGTCAGATAAAAGCATAATGTCTCAGCTGCCACAATCAGCTTCAAGTCACCTTCGGTCGGATGACTTGTACCACCTTGACATCGTGGATGGTGGCCCCGCTCTGGGGATCCACGTGCCTCCCTGCGAGCCTTTCCCCGGTCCCTCTCCCTACAGCAGGGGAATAGCGTCATTTCTCAGAGCCCGTCTTGTCCTGAGTCCCCCTGTCAGCCTTCCTTCCTGTCACCCTTCAGTGCGATGCTCTGTGCCGTCACTGTCCTCCACTACCCAGCAGCTTAGCAGAAGCTTGACTTGTCACTTCCTGTGGGCCCTTCTCTGGCCTCAGAGCCCTACACGCACTCATTAACGCCTCGGGACAGCCCAAGGAGAAGTGGGCCCTTGTATCACGTAAGAAAGCCGGGGCCCGGTGACACGCAGCCCTTGTGTGGCTGCGCGGCAAGTTAGCAGCAGCCGAGATGGGAACCCGGGAGCGCCTCACTTCCCGGCTGCTCCCACAGTGCAGCTCTGTGTCCCCTAGAGCCAGGTCCCAGCAGGTGTTCAAACCTGTGATGAATTGTAGCTGGACCCACGGGCAACCCAAGGCCACGTTATACTGAAGATGGACTATATTTTGGTCCTGTTTCCACTTCAGAGTTAGAAGGTGTGCTTTCTTTTTTTAAAAAAATCAACTACAAAACATTTCAAGTGTAAGGAAAAACAAGAAGTAATGTCAGATACACATGCACCCACTACTGAAATTATAGTTAACCCTTGGCCGTTTTTTTGTTTTTGTTTTTTTTTTTTCAGATTTTTTTTTTTTAAGGAATAAAATGTTGCCACCCAGATAGAGCTAACTCCTACCTTCCCAGCACCTTCCCCCTTCTTACTGGGATTATTAGTGTCCGTCCTAGCCGTGATGTTGTCTGTGCATTTATAACAAGTGCGTATCCAGAAATGATACAGTCTCGTGTGTCTGTTTAGGCTTTCCACAAGCGGTATCAGGTTGTATATAACTTTTTACAGTGTGCTGTTTTGGTGGTGGGTTAACAGTCCTTTGGAGAGCAATCTGTACACCTGGTAAAAACACTAGTTTCAATTTTTCCGTTGTTGCAAATGTCCTTTGTCCTGTCTCTTTACACACACATGCGCAAGTTTCTTCAGAGGAGACACGGAGAACAGTTGCCTAGGCTAGAGTGTCTGTACTTCTTCAAAGTGCTCAGATAAATGCCAAGATAACTACATGGTAATTTGCAGTGAAGACAGTGAACTCAGGTCAAGTTGTCCCATGAGAGCTAGCTGAATCCAAAGTTACTCTGTTTTGAGCACCGATACGTATCTATTTTTTAACTTACCTATTTAACCAATCACCTGCTTCTTTGAAAAGAAGTGTTGAGTTTTATAGCGTAAGCGGCCACCGATAGAGCTGAGCGGTGTGGACGCTGGAGAGTCTAAGCCACTCCCGTGCCCGAGCTCATGGGGGTTATGGGGAGGCGCTGTGTCAGGTTGCTTTCAGGAAAGTAGAATGACTGCTCAGCCTGCCCTTCTCTAGCCAGGCGCCTTCCCTCGGAACATGCCTTTGGTTTGGGGCTGGGGACCTAGTGTTGCACCCGTAGCAGAGCTCCGGATCCGCTGGCCGTGGAATCCCACCTGGCGTGGGACCACCCTCATCTGAACTGATGGAGTTCAGATCTGACCAAACCCATTTTGGAGATAAGCAGATTCAAGACACTGACACTTCTTTGTGTTAGTTTTAAAAAGCTTAATTATGAGAATTACAGAAGCTATCTTTCATTATGTTTGAGATAGAGGAACTTTATTAGGCGTCATGAATGCTTGAAGTTACCATGGGAGAAAGAACTGATTTGTTTTTCTTTCCTGTGACTTCTGTAGACCAGCGAAGCAGAGTTACACTGTCGGGAACAGCGTCAGCCCTCCTCCGACGGTCTCAGAGCTCTGTACCCTCCTGGTGTTCCTTCTGGATGTTATTCCCCTGGTGAGGCCCCTTGCTGGGAAGAGGACGCTCCATGCTTGGCTGATATTTACGCTTTTCATTAGTGTCGTTGGCCTGATAAACCTTGCCATACTGAAAAGTGGTTTTACGTAAACACACAACACTTTTTTTTATGTTTATTTATTTATTTTTTTAACATTTATTTGTTTTTGAGAGACAGAGAGGCAGAGCATGAGCAGGGGAGGGGGAGAGAGAGAGATACAGAATCTGAAGCAGGCTCCAGGTTCTGAGCTGTTTGTTAGCACAGAGCCCAACGCAGGGCTTGAACTCACGAACTGCAAGACCATGACCTGAGCTGAAGTCGGACACTCAACCGACAGAGCCAGCCAGGTGCCCCTTTAATGTTTATTTTTGAGAGACAGAGACAGAGCATGAATGGAGGAGTGACAGAGAGGGAGACACAGAATCTGAAGCAGGCTCCAGGCTCCAAGCTGTCAGCACAGAGCCCAACGCAGGGCTCGAACTCACGAACTGCGAGATCATGACCTGAGCTGAAGTTAACTGACCGAGCCACCCAGGCGCCCCCAATGCACGACACTTTTAATGTTTGTTTTGGCGCAGAGAATGTAGCTGAACTTAATCTCTTATGGCTTTTGTGTCTTATTTAAAAGAGACTATAACTTTAAGCCACTTATAAGCGCCCCGAGGCAAAGTTATGTAAACCAGAGATGACCTGGGCATCATTCTACACTATGTTGTTTAGTAGTGAGAGTAAATGTACCTCTAGGTAAAATTGTGCAGTTGACTAATTTTCTCAAAGGAAGCTAATTTACTTAATATAGAAACAAATGTGGCAACAGTTTTCTACTAGAAAAGGTAAAGACAGTTGAAAAAAGGAGGAAGAATGTCCATTGATTTGTCTAGATCAAAAAGAAAATACTTTGTTTTCTGATTTGGGAACGAACACGAAACTTATGCTCTTAAAAAATGGACTTTTCTAAGGTGCCATTTTGAGGTGCATTTGCTTTTTTCTGATCAAAACTTGAAAGCCCATTAAACCCGGGTCTTTTTTCCACAGGAACTTTACTCTGAGGTACAAACCCAGTACCTCCCGCAGGTGCTGGGCTGCCTGGTGCAGCCTCTGGCCGAGGAAATGGAGACTCTAAGCTTACCTGAGCTCACGCATGCCTTGAAGACATGTTTCAAAGTGCTGAGCAAGGTCCAGATGCCACCTTCCTACCTGGACATGGAGCCCACGAGTGGAAGCACGGTACGTGCCTCGAGGAGCTGACGTGGTTCTCCAGGTGAGGCTTATGCCCTCCTGGGAGCAGGAAGGAATTAGGGTCGGTTAGGGGAGGAGTAAAGGTCAGAGGATGTGGTGGTAATATCTAAGTTATGCTTCTAAAATCCTCAGACACTTGCCAAAGCTTTTAGCATGGAGGCTGATCACCCCTTCACTTTGCCTGCCCACCCCCCCCTTCCTCCTACAGCTGTCGGTTAGCTTCCACTCACCTTCCAGATCTCGTCATGTGTATGTTTTTGTGTGTTGGCGGTATCTCTCTAAACGCGTAAGTGAGGGGCGCTGGGTGGCTCAGCCGGTTAAGCGTTCGACTTTGGCTCAGGTCATGATCTCGTGGTTTGGGGGTTCGGGCCCTGTGTCGGGCTCTGTGCTGACAGCCCTGTGCCTGCTTCAGATTGTGTCTCCCTCTCTCTCTCTGCCTCTCCTCTGCTTGTGCTCTTTCTCTTTTCCTCAAAAATAAATAATAAACCTTAAAAAACGACACCACCACCACCTAAGTGAGATACTAGTTTACCTGGTCTGCAATAACAAAGTACCAAGGACCGAGTGACTCACGTGAGAGGAAGTTATTGTCTCACGGTTCTGGAAGCCAGAAGTCTCCACGACAGTCTAGCTGTGGGCTTTACAGTGTCTTCCAGTCTTGCCCCGTTGGGGTTATTCAGGCGGTTTCTGGGTTTCACTGTTACCGCGCTGCGTCCTGGTGCGGCTTGTTCGTGGCTGCGGGTTTCTCTGAAGGATCAATGCCTTGAAATGGATTGTAATGAAACCCATTTCTTTTTAAACTGGGAGAGAGGTACGCTTGCCCCTTCTGACTTGATGTGGGCGCTGCCAGACCGGGTCCCCAGAAGACTGTCACAGTTCCCCAAGCAGTTCGATTTTTGTTTTTATTTTCCACTTCGCTTCAAGATTTGAAAATTCCGGGGTGCCTGCCTGCATGGCATAGTCCCTTGAGTGTCTGACTCTTGATTTCAGCTCCGTTCATGATCCCAGGGTCGTGGGATCGAGCCCCGAGCCCCATGTCGGGCTCCACACTGAGCATGGTGCCTACTTGGGATTCTCCCTCTCCCTCTGCTCCTCTCCCCCACATGCTCGCTTGCTCTCTCTCTCTCTCTCTCTCTCTCGCTCAAAAAAAAAAAAAAATGACTTGAAAATTCTGGCCTTGACACCCATTCAGTGTAGCCAAGGGCAGGAGAGTGGACAGGCTGGTAGCCAGGCACTCCCGGAGGCGCTGGGCCTGCCCCTCGGGTGCAGACTCACTCACAGACATTTCCTTTCCACAGTGAGCCCTTTTCTTTTTCTAGCTGTTATAGCTAATCGGGAAAAAAAATCCTATAAATGATTTAAGGTACAAAGTTCAAGCGTTTGTCTATAAACATAATTAACCGTGTTTTTAGAAGTGCGTACTGTTTCATTCTTCCCTAGAGAGCACAGTGGCATAAATGGTGAAGTGTTTTAAATTTAATGTAATATTATGTAAGTTAACAGTGTAAGAGGAGAGGCTGGTGATCAAAGGTTGCAGTGGCATCCCTTTGAAAAAGCCACAAAGTGTAGACACACACACACATACACACACACACGTAGATGGATGGATAAGGTGCTATATATACGGGGGCAAACCCTTCATTCTAGTTCTCTGCTCTCGTTTTATTTCTTCATGCCTTTATTTTACCCCCACTCCAATGTGCTCATTCACGTTTGAAATTTAAATAGATCAGAAACTGTTTTTGCAAAAGGTTTTTGAACCTCAAAGGCCTAAATGAATGTACAAAGTGGGCTCAACGCCAGCCTGCGCAAAGAGCTGGAGACACAGCGGCCTCTCTCTGGGCTTGCACCCATCTCCATCCCCCTGATGGGCCTTCTTCATTTTATTAGACACTTTTGCACGGGGGTTGTCTTGGGGTAGAGAATTATGATTCTGGAAAACAGGAGGTGCAAGCTTTGGTTTGCTGGATTCGGCTGATTCTTGAATCCCTTGGCCCCGTGAGATGGTGTACAGTTACAAATCTCCATTTTTTGCAGAGTCCAGTAAAAGGTGAAAACAGTGAAGCAATTATAGACACAAAGGCGGTGATTCCGGGTGATGAAGAAGCTTCGTTTCCTCCCCTTAAATCTGAAGACAGCGGGATCGGGCTCAGCGCCTCGTCCCCAGAGCTGTCGGAGCACCTGCGGGTCCCCAGGGTGTCTCCCGACAAGGATGACGTTTGGAAGAAGGGTGGGAGCATGCAGAGGACGTTTCTGTGCATCCAGGAGCTGATTGCCACCTTTGCCCACAAGAACATCTTTGGGGTGCAGCCAACGGCGTCTGGAGAAGAAACCAAGTGCGAAGAGCCCGCAGGCCGCAGGGACGAGGGCGGGCCACCAGGCACGGCGGTCAGCGACCCCGGTGGGAAGAACTCCTGGGATGCCAAGCCCATCAGCGTGCCCCAGTTTAAGCAGATGCTTTCTGACCTCTTCATGGCTCGAGGGTCTCCATTTAAGACAAAAAGCACGGAGTCACCGTCACCTGTGCCCCAGAGCCCTGGCCAGAAGAAGGAGGGGGACTGGGCCGTGGAGCAGGGGGTCGTGGACCTGGGGAGCTCACGGGAGGCCTGCCGGGAGGCCTTCGCTGCCGCATGCCACCTGCTGCTGGACTGCGCTACCTTCCCTGTGTACCTGTCCGCGGAAGAGACAGAGCGTCTTTGCGAAACGCTCTTCCGGCTCCCCGGTGAGCACCCTGCCCCACGGAGCCACCCCAAGGAGTCCCGACACCTAGCTGATGTTTGCAGACAGGCTGAAACCGCGTCTGCCGGGAGGGGACTCTTCCCCACACTCGTCTCCTCCTTATTTTGTCATAAGCTGTGTGTGCATTTGACTCGTGTCTTACCGATGGCAGATTGGTGAGGCTGGGGCTGTAGTTTTGACCTTTAGGTGTCCCGTGCAGCCCATTACAGGATCTGGAACATAAAAGGTGCTTAATGATAATCAAGAAGTAGGCTGTTTCATGAGGCCTGTTGTTAAAGATTTGTGTTAGTTTGCTAAGGTTGCCGTGACAAAGTCCTCCCAACTGAGTGGCTTAAAAAAACAGAAAGGTATTGTCTCCGGCCCTGGAGGCAGAAGTCTGAGCTCAGCCTGTTGGCAGAGCCGTTCTCCGTTTGAAGGCTCTGGGTAGGGATGTGTTCCAGCCCTCCCCCTTAGCTTCCGGTAGTTCCTGGGACCGTGGCGTTGTAACTCCAGTCTGCATGGCATTCCTCCATGTGCGTGTATGTGTCCTGCATTCAGATTTCCTTCTTATAAGGACACCAGTTGTGGTGGATCAGGGGCCCATTCTAATGTGACCTTGTTTTAACTAATTACATCTGCATCAACCCTGTTTCTAAATAAGGTCACATTCTGAGGTCCTAAAGGACCTTATGACTGCAACATAAGAATTTGGGAGAGTTGGGGGGTGAGGGGTACACAGTTCAGCCCATAACAGGCAGCTTCTTAGAAGCTCAGGCCGCCATAACAAAATCCCATAGATCAAGTGGCTTAAACCACAGAAATTTCTTTCTAAGAGTTCTGGAGGCTGGAAGTTGGAGATCAGGATGCTGGCATAGTCCGTTCCTGAGGAGGGCTCTCCCCTCGGTTATAAACGGCCACCTTTTTGCAGGATGCTCACATCCTGGGGACATGGGCGGGGGTGGATCTCTCTAACGTGTCTTATAAGGGCACTAATCCCGTCATGAAGGCCCCACCTCTGAATACCAGCACATTAGGGGTTGGGGCTTCAACATCTGAATTTGGGGCAGACACAATTCAGTCCTTAGCAGGCATTGAACACTTTAAGAAAAAGAGAGGAACCTGGAAAACAAGAAAGAAGGGATCAAATTGAAGGGAACACAGGAACACAGGACAACGCTGTCCCCTCTTGTAGCCATTACAGTAAATTTGCTGTGCGGTCTGTCTCTCAAATCATTAGCTGCAAATGACACCGTACTTGGAGGCAGTGCACTTGGAATTCAAGTCCACAGTATATTTTGGGCCTCTCTTAAAGCTAATGCCATGAGTCCCACTATCGAGAGAGCAGCCTTGAAAAAACATTTTGAACTCTACACCAAAAAATGTGGATATACTATATGTAAATTTAAAAGAAATTTTTAATGTGAGTTTTACTGGATGTAAACTTTTAAAATAAAAGACGCTTTGAATCATCCCAGAGCCCTGACACGTTTTCAAAATTCAGGTAATCTGACAAGCTTTTGAAGGCAGACCCAGTCCCCTTTGTCCTCTGGCCCTGAGCGATGACTGATAGCACGTCCCCACGAGAGATTATCGCACCTGCTGGCCGTGTGACTTCTGGACCTCAGGGTGTCTTAGGATCTGCGAATTGTGAACCATTTTCACGCGATTTTCTTTATCTCCATCCTCTCTGACTGGCTTCCTCCCAGGAGGCGGCGACTGCACTTTCCCGTCATGGCTGAGATGCCTCATGACCGTTTGCTGCTGTGTGTCTGACTGCTTCCTCCAGAACGTAGCCATCTCCACTCTGCTGGAGGTGATCAACCACTCCCAGTCCCTCGCCCTGGTCATCGAAGACAAGATGAAACGCTATAAAAGCTCTGGACACAACCCGTTTTTCGGCAAGCTGCAGATGGTGACCGTCCCTCCCGTTGCTCCAGGAATATTGAAAGTCATTGCAGAGAAAACAGATTTCTATCAGGTATGTCCCACTGGGAGGAGGGGGGTGACGCCCTCTTCCCAGCCAGCTATCTAAAGTTGTCCCCAAGGTCCCAGTCACTGTGATAAGAGGGATGTGGCGGCTCTGGTGACAGCTGGAGAGGGTTGCTCGAACCCTGTGCCTGCCTTGCCTGTCCCTCTGTCCCAGGCTCCTGGTACAGTTTCTGGCTCTGTGGCAAGAGGGCAGTAAAGTATTTGTGTTCAGTTTTGGGCTGACTGGACTTCGTACATAAGGACTGTTAGATTCTCTAAACATACGGAAGAAGAGACTGGACCCTAATTTATAAGGTTAAAGGCTCCGAAGCTGTTTAGCCTCAAGGAAAACTTAGTTACTTGTCAAATTTAGGAAAGCTCGCTGAAGATGGTGAGCAGCTGTTGTTCCTCTTTGTGGGGACAGTGTAAAACAGTTTAAAGCTACATATGATAGGGCTCTTTTAACTGCAAGAAGCTAGAAACAGTTCCAGCTGGGGCCCCGGGTGGCTCAGCTCATGATCTCACAGTTCGTGAGTTCGAGCCCCATGTCGGGCTCTGTGCTGCCGGCTCAGAACCTGGAGCCTGTTTCGGATTCTGTGTCTCCCTGTCTTCTCTCTCTGCCCCTCCCCCACTCGAGCACACGCACACGCGCGCTCTCTTTCTCAAAAATTAAAAAATGTTAAAAAAAAAAAAACAGTTCCAACTAGGTCATGAGGAAAAGCGAAATTTATTATAAAGGTGGTGCCCGTGGATGCCAAAGGGCAAGCGTAAACTGCAGCTGGGTCTCCTGGGCTCTCCGCTGGGCGGCTGTTAGATCCTGAGGCTGCTCCTTCTCCACGTCGCTCGGCCGTTCAGGGGTCACCTAACTAACTCGGTTGCCACTTGACCTTTGGTCTGCCATGTGACCCTCAAGTTCCTCTAGCTAATGATGTTTGTATGTCTTTCCCACAGTTGTGAACTGGTCAGTGTTACTAAACAGTCTGTCAGTGAGGCACCTGTGGGTCAGGGCCCTCGGCTTCTCTGGCCCGCCCAGCAGCGATGGGGGCTCAGGGGTGCAGAAAGGGATGTGCCCGCTCACCAGGACCTTTTCCCTGCAGTGATGGGGCAGCAGACACCCTGAAAAGTTTCGACACTGAGGAAGAGAGCTTTCTGATATTTTATGGGTGAATGAGATGTTGAAACCGTCCGGTCCCTTTAGGTCCTAACAGCCTGTGCTCTGAAAGGCCTTTGAGATAAGCCACCCTTCTCCTGTTTGGGATGAGCGCTTCTCAAGCAGGTCACGTAACTGAGGCCACCTCTCGGCTTTATTGCTTTTTGTTGTTGTTAGTGACAGCTTTATTTAGATAGAATTCACATACCACATAAATCACCCACGTGAAATGTGCAGTTCAGCAGTTTTTACCATATTCACAGAATTGTACCATTTTACCTATTTTCTCTTTTTTTAATTTCTCCTTTGCAATTTTCTTTTTGAGCAAGTGAATGCTTTCTAGTTCAGTATTTTAATCGCTTTAATGATTTTCCTCAGTATATTTTTGGAGCTACTAGTGGTCGGTCTAGGGCGTAGCAGGTACATCCTAACTTACCAGAATCGACTCACTTCCTGACTAAATTCCAGTGAAACCCAGAGGCCTCCTGCAGCATGGGCTTCTCCTCTTCCCCTTCTTGTGCTGTTGGTGCGCACGTGACATCCATGCACGTCACGAACCCAGCGATGTGGCGTTATAGTCGTTACGTAATTTTATGTCCTTATCAGGAAGCTGGGAGAAGAAAGGAAAACACACAGCGAGACAGAGTGTGTTACTTAACCTCCTTTTTTTTTTTTTTTTTACCATTTCTGGCTCTTCTCTTGTGGATTTCAGTCCGTACCTGGGCCATTTCCTTCCTCATCTGCACCTGCGCTGCCACCCCCTCCCCCGTGCCACTGATGCTGTGTCCCGCCAGTGTACTTGGGCAGTACCTGTGTGCCTGTCGTTCACACAACCTTTTGAAGAGAATCAGTGGAAAGAAAAAAGGAGATACACACTTAGGTTGTCTTTGTAGAACCGTGTAATTACCTTTACTGGTGCTTTTTGCCTTTTCTATGGATTTGATTCACTGGGGTCGATTGCTTTCACCTTGAAGAACTTCCTTACATGTTTCTTATAAGACAGGTCTGCTGGCAATAAATTCGCTCAGTTTTTGTTTATCTGGGAATGTCTTCATTTCACCTTCTATTATAAAAGATAGTTTTACTAGATAGCATGCTCTTCGTTGGGCTTTTTTTTTTTTTCCTTTCAACACTTTGAATATAAGAACAAATCTACTTTAATCAGCCCTGGGTATGCCTGAATATGCAATATTTAAGGAAAGCAGCACTTTTTATTTTTATTTTATTTATTTTTTAACATTTTTGTTTATCTTTGAGAGAGACAGAGTGCGAGTGGGGGAGGGGCAGAGAGCGAGAGAGGGAGACACAGAATCGGAAGCAGGCTCCAGCCTCTGGGCTGTCAGCACAGAGTGCAACGTGGGGCTCGAACTCCCCAACCACAAGATCGCGACTTGAGCCGAAACCAAGAGTCGGATGCTTAACCGACTGAGCCACCCAGGGTGGCCCCAGGAAAGCAGCACTTTTTAAATAATCTGTAACAAATGCTCATATGAATGTTCCAATGAACTTACCATTTGAATTCACCATTGGATACGTGATCCCACTGTCTTCTTGTCTCCAGCCTTTCCTATAAAAAGGCAACTCTTCATCTTACTGGGTTTCCCTTATAAATGATGAGTGAGTTTTCTCTTGGTGCTTTCAAGATTTTCCCTCCTTTGTCCATTGGCATCTCATTGTGATGTGTCCAATGTGGATGGCTTGGAGTTTATCCTACTTGGAATTCTTTAAGCTTCTTGGATGTGTACATTAACGTTTTTTCATCAAATATGGGAAGTTTTTTTTAGCCATTATTTCTGCACATATTTTTCCTGCTGCTTTCTCTTCTCCTCACCTTGCCCTCCATTTGTGGGAATCTGCTGCACTTGATGGTGTCCCACATTTCTCTAAGGCCCTCATCATTTTTCTTCATTTTTTCTTCTCTCTGTGCTTCAGATTTCATAATTTCTGTCGACTGGTTTTCTTCACTGATTCTTCCTCGTCTTTGATAGAACTGCTGAGCCTCCTCAGGGGTGAAAGTTTCATTTCAGTTATTGTACTTTCAATTCTAGATTTCCATTGGGTTCTTTTTTTTTTTTTTTTTATGCTTTCTACTTGTTGATATTATGTACTTGATGAGAAGTTAATGTACCTTTCTTTACTTTTTTTTCTTTTCCCCCAAGAGAGGGCACAAGTGAGTGAAGGGCAGAGAGAGAGAGAGAGAGAGCTGGGGCACACTCAAGGCAGGGCTCAAGCTCACAGACGGAGAGATCATGACCAGAGCCAAAGTCAGATGCTTAACGTCTGAGCCACCCTGGTGCCCTTCCTTTACTTTTTAAAACATGGTTTCCTTTAGTTTTTTGAACACATTTATAGTGGCTACTTTGATGTCTTTGTTGAATAAATCTGACACCTGGGTTGCCCTCACAGACACCTTCTGTTGCCTGCTTTTTTTCCCCTTGTGTATGTATTGTATTCTTTTGTTCCTTTGCATGTCCTATAGTTTTTCTTGAAGACTGGGCATTTTAGATAATGTATCATAGCAACTTTTCTGACCCCTCTCCCCAAGTCTTTTTGTTGTCTTCATTTCTTGTTTATTGCTTAGTGACTTGCCTAGACCGTTTTAGTGAAGTCTGTTTCCCCGGAGGTGTGAGCCCTGTGGCGCTACTCCCTGGAAGAATGTGCAGGCCCCTGAGATGACGGTGGTCTTAGCTGGGTTCTCATTGACTATATCTCTCCCTGGTCACTCTGAAGCTGTGTCTTTTGGTATCACACCCAGCTGTTAGGCTCCACTAACTGCTGACCGATTGCTCTCTTGTTTCCAGCAGGGCCCAAAGGCGTAAATTACTCCACAGCCTGATAATTTTTTGACACTAGTCTTTGAGGGGTTTTTTGTTTTGTTGTTTTTGTTTTGCCAGGAGAGTTCTTCCTAGCTCCCTCTTTTCCTGGTTATTTCTGATAAACAAGCTGGCCTGTGGTTTAATTTGTTGCTGTGCTGGAGCTTCCAGCCTCCTCTTAATTACTTACTACAAAAACTCCATTGTTTTTAAGAGTACCCTAGGCTTGAACTTCCTCACCCTCTTCCAAGTAAACTCTTTTCCCTTGATGGAGCTCTCTGTTTTGTGGCCTGCCTCTCCCTCCGGGCGAAGTCTCCATGTCCCATTGCTCGGGAAGAGCTGGGACCCAAATAGTGACCTGCTTCTTTTGGAGTGAAAGCTCCACAGGTTACTTGCAGGAGGGGGGACCTCCAGTCTTGTGAGCTGGCTTCTCCCAGCATATAACCTCCCCCCTGTAAGCAAAGTAGGGTAAGAATGACCAGAACCCCAGCACTGTTGGCCTGCAGCCCAGGTATAGCCTCCACCCGAGAGGAGGGATGAGGAGTGAAATGCCGCTGCCTTCCCTTTTGCAGAGCCTTGGACTAGGAGCTGGTGGGGAGGGGACTCTACCTGGAGTGGGTAGTCACCTTGTTCCTCGAGCCTCACTGAGCCGAGGGGGTGGGCAGGGTTGTAGTTCAACTGCCACAGACTTGTTGCTTTAATTGTAATTTAGTAGATATTCTTGAATAAATGTTTCTTTATTTCCTGAATGCCCTTAGGATAATTTCCAAAGACTCTAAATTATGTTTTATTTTTTTATAACTTTCTGTACTTTTTTAAAATGTTGTAATTTATATTTTTATAATTTTATAATTTTTTTATTTTTATTTTTCTCTGATAGTCCACAGAGCTCCTCACACAGCCGTACTAACTTGCATACTCAGATCCCGTTTACAGTATTAGGTCCTGGTGGAGCTTTATTTAATTGCTATTCGGCTTGGGCCCCTTGTCCCCCTCCCCTTCCTGCCAAAATTGAGCCCGTGTGGATCTTGCAACTGGAAACAGTGTCACCGTAATACAGCAGCAGTGATTGGGCAAGTCCTTCCTTCCTTGGTCCTGCATATATCTGAGAAGCTTGGCATCATTGTATTATAGGCACAGAGAGGAAAACAGAGGAAAGAACTTAGCCCATGAATCTTTGACCGCGTTAATTACTCTTGCGATGATACACGCTTAGTGATGTTTTTGAAAAGGACGCTTTTTCGAGTTCTGAGGTCTTGAATTTTGTTTTGAATCAGATTTAGTACATATCTCAGTACTTACCACTCATCATGCACTGTAGCATCCTTTATTAAAGTATACAACTCTCAAGGGCTGGGGCGGCAGGGGCTGGTGCCTGACCATGTCCAGATGCTGGACAGGAGCCAGTAAAGCAGCCCGCACCAACATCCAGGCCGCCCCCCAGTTCTCGGGCTCTAGGAAGAGGGCTACTTCCAGATCTTCTAGACTTTTCTCATTCCCACGGAACAGTCCACGTACCAGTGTTCCTGTTGCCCGCGACGTACAGAATAAGGTCTGCAATCCCATGAATCCCCTGACCTTTCTGATCAGGTTGTAAAGGCAGAATTCAGTTCACTAATGAAGTGTCCAGAACATAGGGATCAAGAAGTCCACCATAGATGAAGGAGCAGGTGTGTGTTTTGGGATCAACATCCACTCTCCAACCCTTCAATTCCAGGAGGAGTCTCTTACCTATAAATTTGCCCATGGGGACTACAAGTAAAGGGACTACTCTGCTTAGTCAAAAGTTGTGTATCAGAGGTTTAATTGCAGTTTGATAATTGGAAATCACATTCCTTTAGATTAAAAAAAAATACTGGACATCATGGTTAGGGGCTCCAGGCAGTTGGTGGTTAATCTGATCTATGCAGAGAAGATAGTTTTGTCGAATAGATATAAAGGGGCCAAAAAAGGAGTCATTTGGTCTAAGATGTACTTATAAAGTATTACAGTCTATAAGGCATAGTCTTTTTTTTGTTTTGTTTTTTGTTTTTGGGTTTTTTTTTGTTTTGTTTTTTAATTTACATCCAAGTTAGTTAGCATATGGTGCAACTATGATTTCAGGAGTAGCTTCCTTAATGCCCCTTACCCATTTAGCCCATCCTCCCCCCACAACTTCTCAGGTAGCCCTCTGTTAAAACATAAGAGACTCTTAAATATGGGGAGGCATGGGGTGCCTGGGTGGCGCAGTCAGTTAAGCGTCTGACTTCAGCCAGGTCACGATCTCGCGGTCCGTGAGTTCGAGCCCCGCGTCGGGCTCTGGGCTGATGGCTCAGAGCCTGGAGCCTGCTTCCGATTCTGTGTCTCCCTCTCTCTCTGCCCCTCCCCCGTTCATGCTCTGTCTCTCTCTGTCCCAAAAATAAATAAACGTTGAAAAAAAAAAATATGGGGAGGCATAGTCTTTTAACATGACCTGGAAGAATGCCTTCAGAGATTCCTTCCAGGAAATGAGATTGACCCTCCCTTTGAGTCTCACCCAGTGGGGCAGGCACCCCCAACCCTTGTTGGGGCTCCCTGGAATTTAGGGAAGGGCTGCAGCCAGGTGCAGACCCTGCATGTTTAAAGAGCTAAGATCAGGGCTGAGGAGACAGAAGACTTGATTTGGGGTGTGATTTGTGTCCTGAAAGTGAGCCGGGCATCCGCCACGGCACTGTGCGTGGAAATGGGAACAGGCCGGTTTATGGAGTTAACACCTCGAAAGACACGAGTCTTCATCGCTGCCGTGTGGTGACCAGTTTGAACCAGCCACAGGTGGTAGGAAAGGTGCTGCAAGTGTCACCTCGAGACTGGTGACCACTGCAAATCTACCACACTGCCAGCACAGAGTAAGACTGGGTCAAGTGTGCTGGTCGGACGGATACGTCAGCCAATAGGTTCTTGCTTCCAATTGATATCTCTTGGAAAGTAACGTCAGGTTTGGGCAAGAGCTGCAGTGTTCTTAGCTGGTCAGAAACCTCCAAGTTTCAAGGGGTGCCTGGCTGGCCCAGTTGATTGAGTCTTCAACTCCTGATGCCAGGGCCATGAGTTCAGGCCCCACAAGGCATAGAGCTTACTTAAAAAATGAAAAGAGTGGGGTGCCAGGATGGCTCAGTCAGTTAAGCATCCCACTTTGCCTCAGGTCATGATCTCATGGTTCATGGGTTCGAGCCCCGCATCAGGCTCTGTGCTGACAGCTCAGAGCCTGGAGCCTGCTTCAGATTCTGTGTCTCCCTCTCTCTCCCACACTCATGCACTGGCTCTCTCTCTCTCTCTCTCTCTCTCTCTCTCTCTCTCTTTCAAAAATAAAAATGTTAAAAAACACATTTTTAAAAATTAAATGAAAAGCGTTGTTGTGGGGCGCCTGGCTGGCTTAGTCAGTAGAGCCTGCGACTCCTGATCGCAGGGTCATGAGTTTGAGCCCCTCATTGGATGTAGAGAAACCTCCAAGTTTCACCTAGCACATTACCTGCTGGGGTTTTCGTTTGGTTTGGGGTTTGGTTTGCTTTGTTTTGTTTGTTGATGGTACTTCTCTGTATAGTAAGGATTCTCACGTAGCAAGTGTAGACAGAAGCCAGTTCCTCGGGGCTGGGACTGGACTGGCACAAGGAAGAAATGCGGGTGCTGCCTGTGTTCTCACGGTCTCCCTTCTGTCACAGAGGGTGGCTCGTGTGCTTTGGAATCAGCTGAACAAGGAGACCCGGGAGCATCACGTCACCTGTGTAGAGTTGTTCTACCGGCTGCACTGCCTGGCCCCGACGGCCAACATCTGTGAGGACATCATCTGCCACGCCCTCCTGGACCCTGACAAGGTCAGTCTTAGCAGCCTATCTTCTCTGTCCTATGATCCCAACTGCCAGGCCACCCATCACTGCCTGTGCCCGGGACAGACGTACACACATACAGTCATGCCGGGGCTCAGCGGGCATCCTGATCAATCAACAGGTGTTACAGAATCTTGGGGTTGGGAGGCCTTCAGAAGCTCTAGCCATCCTTTTCAGAGTCCTGAGAACATGGGTTGTGTCCGTATTAAGGCTCACCAGGGAAGTCTACCCCAGCTCCTGTGATGTTTGCAGGAACCGTGAGCTCTCGCAGGTGAAGTAGGCAGTCATAGAGAATGCATCGCCCTTTTAGGCCCTGGCCGTCCTTTGCAGTCAAGTTGTATCCTGGTTCTCTAAGCCACTTGGGCCTGACACCTTCGAGAGGTG
Source organism: Leopardus geoffroyi (assembly GCF_018350155.1). Lineage (NCBI taxonomy): Eukaryota > Metazoa > Chordata > Mammalia > Carnivora > Felidae > Leopardus > Leopardus geoffroyi. The sequence continues at coordinate 9,270,812 of NC_059333.1, read as the reverse complement.
TGAGAACGCCACGCTCTCTTGTGATCTTCGATCACAGGCCCAGGTGTGCCCCTGGATGTAGGCTAACGTGGCATCTGACCATGCGCGTTATTGTGGTAAAGTGAGCAAGGAAGAGAGGAGGACGTAGGTCTTCCTCCCGCAGGCCGGTCGGAGCCCAGCGCCTCTGCTGACGTTGCTGCCGCCCTGCTGAGCTCCTGTTTGTTACGCGGTGGGGTTTGCTGACTGCGGACAACATGCTGTTAGGAAACTAGTGCCTCACTCCCGTTTGTTTCCTCATCAAGGGGACAAGACTAGAAGCTCTGTTTAGGTTCTCCGTCATCTGGCACCTGACGAGAGAGACCCCAGGCAGTCGCGTGACCTCTCACAACCGCTCCTTAGACAGGTAAGGTGGTCCTTGTGGGCAGTTACCCTGAACGCACAGGACGCTCTGCTGAGATTCCTGGTCAGTGTGTCCGGCTGGGGAGGGGAGCGTGTGAAGTGGAAAATGTGACCCCGTGTTCTGGATGTACAGCAAACGGTTCCCACGATCCCCCAAGTGAATTCTGGCCAGACACATGTGAACACGTGGTAGGAATGTTCTCAGTTTGATCCTGGGGGCAGGAAGCCCAGCATGTGTCAGAATCACCGGAGGAGAACGTGCCTCCTGAGGGGACCTCTGTAGGGGACGGTGGTCTGGGTCTGGAACGGGCCGGTTGGCTACGCTGGGTACGTACACTCGCAGCGTCCACCATGCTCATGAGGTGTGAACTTCGCTGCACTACAATCTAGCGCACTTTTTTTGTTTAAATCCCCTTCCTTGGGGCGCCTGGGTGGCTCAGTCGGTTAAGTGTCTGTTCAGGTCACGATCTCACGCTTCATGAGTTCAAGCCCCGTGTCCAGCTTTGCGCTGACTGTGCAGAGCCTGCTTGGGATTCTCTCTCCCTCTCTCTCTGCCCCTGCCCTGCTTGTGCTCGCTCTCGCGCGCGCGCTCTCTCTCTCTCTCTCTCTCTCTCCCCGCCCCCCCCCCGAGTGAATAAATAAACGTAAAAAAAAATTTTTTTAAAGCCCCTTCCTTGTTTCCAAACCTGGGTGTGGTACCAGGTGCCCAGCTTTAGAGAGATGCCAGCTGATTCTGATGCTGGCGGCTTAGCCCCACAGTCAGTTGAACCAATGTGGGGTGAAGCCCGGGTGAGGCCCGGGGACTTGGAAAGCTCCCCTGGCGATGCTAGTGTGAAACCAAGGTGGAAATCCCCTGGCCTTTGTCTGCGTGGGTCTTTACCCCCGGTTTGCGTGGAGCCGCCTGGGGGCGTCCTGGTGCACGGGGTCACCGAACGCTGACTCAGTGGTGCCCTTCCCACCCACAGGTCCCTGTTCGTCGTGCTGGACAGTCTGGCCTGCACGGACGGTGCCATCAGTGCGGCGGCACAGGGCTGGCTGGTGCGGGCGCTCTCCCTCGGTGATGTGGCACGCATCCTGGAGCCCATGCTCCTGCTCCTCCTGCAGCCCAAGACCCAGAGGACCTCCATCCACTGCCTCAAGCGGGAGAACTCAGCAGGTGAGCCCGCCACGGAGGGCAACCCCGGGGTCCCTGGGCCTGGGAGGGAGGGAGGGAGGGGCAGCCCCGACCCCAGCTGCCCGTGGTGACAGTCAAGTTCCTTAGCCCCACTCGGTGGTTTTGTCAGGTTCAAATGGTGTGAGAGTACTTTGTAAAGTTGTGAAGACTTTTGAAGGTTAAGGAGCAGATGAACCAGCACTTGGAAATGCTACGGAGTGTGCTTGTCGTTTTCACTGAAAAATCGGATTTTTTTTTTAATAAAAAAGGAAATGTTTAGTAACCCATGCTCCAATAAGAAATAGCTGAGGGGGCACTTGGGTGGCTCAGTCGGTTAAGCGTCCCACTTCGGCTCAGGTCACAATCTCACGGTTCGGGAGTTTGAGCCCCGTGTCGGGCTCTGTGCTGACAGCTCGGAGCCTGGAGCCTGCTTCGGATTCTGTGTCTCCCTCTTTCTCTGCCCCTCCGCCCCTCCCCCCCAAAAAATAAACATTAAAAAAAAGCTGATTTTTTTTTTATTCTTTTGCTAATGAAAAATTCAAGTGCACCTAAGATAGGAGGAAAGAATAACAGACCATCCACACCAGTCTTCCCAAGCCGATGCCTTCACTTAGAAGTCATAGTTTGGTGTCCAGTGGGAAGTTAAGTTTGAGGAGGCTAGGCTGGCACTTCTCTCCAGATCCCTGCTCAGAGCTAGGGATAGTTTAGGTGGCCTCCAGCTAGGAATGGCCGAGAAGTTGAAATTTGCATGTAATCTGGTCAATTGTATCTATGAAAAATGACTTGTGAGCCTTCAAACACATGGTAAGAAACCACAGAAACCACAGTGGTTTCTGTTTATCCATTTTTCTGTCCGCTCTCTAAGGTTCTTTCCAGCTATAAATTCTGTGAACGTACAATCAGAAATGCAGAAGAAATAAGCCTTTGAGTACCAAAAAACTTCCAGAGGCATCTTTAACACAAGTAACAGTAAATAGGAAGAAGAAAAGAAAGGCTAAAATAAACCTGATGAGTGCGTTCCATTTGGGCGGTTAGCTCCTGGCACAGTTTATGAACTAACATGACTTCCCACAATAGGTGTGTTTTATGACTTCCTGCAGTTTTCTAAGCAGTGGGTTAACAGGCTTTGAGTTAGCTTGTTTACGGGCTTTGAGTTAGCTCACTGGGCTGTAAATACTGTTTGCACCAGTCTTGTCTTACAGAGAAAAGCAGCCTAACACCTGCATAAGCAGCAATTTTGGAGATGCTGCCTAAAACCGTAATCTCCCGTTTTCCTCTAGGAAAGAATGCTGGCTGCCTCCTCAAAGACAAGGCCTTTTATGATTCCATATTATGAGAAAGTAAAGTCCAAAGAAATGTAAACTAAAGCACCTTCTCGTAAGTTTGGCTATCATTTGTGGCAGCTAAATTTTTTAGTGTTCCTTTGTGTTACGAAGGAAGCTCTATAAGGAAAGCGAAGCAGAAATAAGATAAAAATAGAGACAAACCATAAGAGACACTCTTTTTTTTTTAATTTTTTTTTTAATGTTTATTTTTGAGAGAGACAGAGACAGAGTGTGACCAGGGGAGGGGCAGAGAGAGGGAGACACAGAATCCGGAACAGGCTCCAGGCTCTGAGCTATCAGCCTAGAGCCCAACCTGGGGCTCAAACTCACAAGCCATGAGATCATGACCTGAGCCAAAGCCGGATGCTTAACCGACTGAGCCACCCAGGCACCCCAAGAGACTCTTAAATACAGAGAACAAACTGAAGGTTGCTGGTGGGGTGTTGGGTGGAGGGAAGGGCTACGGGGGTGATGGGCATTAGGGAGGGCACTTGTTGGGATGAACACTGGCTGTTGTGTGTAAGTGGTGAATCACTAAAATCAATTCCTGAAATCATTATTACACTATATGTTAACTAACTTGGAGTGAAATTTAAAAAAAAAATGAAAAAGGAAGTTTTAATGCCACGTGTGCTGGTTTTAAAAGTCACACAGCACTTCCTGCTGCTTCCTGTAGCCCATGTTCCCTGCACCCTTCCCAGTAAGAGAAAATGTTTTTTCCCTGCCTTGCCCTTCCCCTGGAAGGAACTAGAAGTGTAGTGCCTTACTCACACTATCTGTGTAATAGTGTAGAAATCTATACTGAAGATATTACTATGAGCATCAGGCAGCTCGTCTATTTCTGTCTTATTCTTCCTCCTTCCCTAATCTTATTTAATGTTCATGGAATAGATTTGCTGAGAGCTGTGTATTAAGATGGTTTGGTGATACATACCAAAATCTTCTTTCTGGTGGTTGTTCCTGTTTACAGAGACCTGAAATGTAATGTAATGTAATGTAATATAATATAATATAATATAATATAATATAATATAATATAATATAATTGTATTTAATATGTAATCATGTATTTTATTTTTTATAAAACATGTTATTTTTTTATCTTATTACTTTGTTTTGAGAGAGAGTGTGCATATGTGCAAATAGGGGAGGGGTACAGAGAAAGGGACACAGAGAATCCCAAGCAGGCTCTGCACTGTCAGCACAGAGCCTGACACAGGGCTCCATCTCATGAACCATGAGATCATGACCCGAGCCGAAATCAAGAGTCATACGCTTGATGGACTGACCCACCCAGGTGCCCTAAGACCTAAATATTGTAAAGTATTGCATATTTTCTGATTATAGAAGTACTAACATGCTTATTTTAAAAATTGAACGGGGCACCTGGGTGGCTCAGTCAGTTAAGTGTCAACTTTGGCTCAGGTCATGATCTCGTGGTCCATGAGTTCGAGCCCCGCGTCGGGCTCTGTGCTGACAACTCGGAGCCTGGAGCCTGTTTCAGATGCTGTGTCTCCCTCTCTCTCTTACCCTCCCCTGTTTGTGCTCTCTCTCTGTCTCAAAAATAAATAAACGTTAAAGAAAAAAACTGAAGTAAAAACATACATCAAAGTCCCTTGAAATGCGATTAGAGCTAGGTACGGATAATAGTTTGATAGTCTTCTAGATTTTTTTCATAGCTGTGTATTTCAGATGCTCTCATGTAAATGAGCTCATTCACCACAGCCTGATTCTGCAGCTTGATTTTTCTTCCCCCCCTTTTTTTTTAAATTTATTTATTTATTTTGAGTGAGAGACAGGGCAAGTGGGGGAGGAGCAGAGAGGGAGAGAGAGCGAGAGAGGGAGAGAGGGAGGGCACGAATCCCAAGCAGGTTCCACGCTGCCAAGAAGCCACAAGTTTATAACCTGAGCCACAACCAAGAGTCGAATGGTCGCTTAACTGAGCCATCCAGGCGCCCCTTGATTTTCCTTTTTTCGTGTAATATATCCCACACACTGCTCCGTATCAGGACACGTATCTTTTAAAAACCCGAGTAGCACTTCATTGCATGCGTGAGCAGAGGTTTTTTCCAGTCTACATGTTTTGTTCACGTCCCGGTTTATCCTCACACATTACTGTCCAATGAATACCCTTACAGCTTTGAAAACTTTCTGCTTTCGTTTCTGTGGGATGCGTTTCTTGAAAGGAAACTGCCGAAACAAAATAATACGCATTTTTAAAAATCACCCTCCCCGTAAAAGTTGTTTTACTTGTCTGCCTTTTGTCCGTAATACAGTGTGGACTCTAGTTGTTACAGTTTTTTGGGGGAGTTTTATTAACATTGATCTTTCTGTCTGGCTTTTTAAGATAAAGATCGTTCTAGAACTGACTTATTGTGGCTGACCCTCCTGTTCTGAAGTCATTTGTCGTTTTGTAATTTCCAGAAGACTTGCACCGTTGGTTTCACCGGCAGAAGACGCCTTTCAAAGAGGTGGGGGGAGCGCCCGAGCTCCAGGAAGGCAGCGCGGAGGAAGGTGCGTCTCTGAGCCAGTTCACCACCGTCGACCGTGAGGCCATCTGGGCCGAGGTGGAGAAGGAACCAGAGAAGTGCCCCCCAGGAAGTGAGCCGAGTGAGGACGACCTGCCCTACTACGTGGACCTTCCCGACGGGCCCGCCTGCAGCGCCGTGGACAGCAGCGAGCACACGGAGTCTGCGGACACGAGCTCTGCCCACACGGACAGTGAGAACACGTCCTCCTTTTCTTCTCCTTCCCACGACCCGCAGGAGCTGAGCAACGAGGAGAACTGCTGCGCGCCCATCCCCATGGCTGGCAGGGCCTACCCCGAGCGCTCGGCCTTGCTGGCGGCCTTCCAGACCGAAAGCTTCAGGCCCACTGCCAAGTTGAGCCTGGCGCGCGTGGACTCAGACAGGACCCGGGCGTCCGAGTCGTTGTCCAGCGACGAGGAGGCCGACCTGGAGCTCCAGGCCCTCAGTGCGTCCCGGCTGCTGAAGCAGCAGCGGGAAAGGCAGGAGACCATCGAGGCCTTGTTCAAGCACATTCTGCTCTACCTGCAGCCCTACGACTCCCGGAGGGTCCTTTACGCCTTCTCTGTGTTAGAGGCCGTGCTCAAGACCAACCCCAAGGAGTTCATCGAGGCGGTGTCCAGGACCAGCATGGACACCAGCGCCACCGCGCACCTCAACCTCATCTCCAACCTGCTCGCTCGCCACCAGGAGGCCCTCATCGGCCAGAGTTTCTACGGGAAGCTCCAGACCCAGTCTCCCAGCGTGTGTCCCCACTCGCTGCTGATCGAGCTCCTCACCTACCTGTGCCTGAGTTTCCTGCGCAGCTATTACCCTTGTTACCTGAAGGTCTCCCACCGAGACATACTCGGCAACCGGGACGTGCAGGTCAAGAGCGTGGAGGTTTTGATTCGAATAATGACCCAGCTGGTCTCCGTGGCCAAGTCCGCCGAGGGGAAGAATGTGGAGTTCATTCACAGCTTGCTGCAGAGGTGCAAAGTTCAGGAGTTTGTCCTGCTTTCGCTGTCGGCGTCCATGTACACCAGCCAGAAGCGCTACGGCCTGGCCACTGCCGAGCGAGGCCGGGCGCTGCAGGAGGAGAGCCTCTTCGAGGAGAGTCTCATCAACCTGGGCCAGGATCAGATCTGGAGCGAGCACCCACTGCAGATCGAGTTGCTGAAGCTCCTGCAGGTGCTGATCGTCTTGGAACATCACCTGGGCCAGGTCCAAGAGGAGGCTGAAAATCAGCCAGAACTGTCCCGGGAGTGGCGAAAAGCCCTGAACTTCCAGCAGGCCATCAGCGCCCTGCAGTATGTGCAGCCCCACCCGCTCACCTCCCAGGGGCTGCTGGTGTCCGCCGTGGTGCGAGGGCTGCAGCCGGCCTACGGCTACGGCATGCACCCGGCCTGGGTGAGCTTGGTCACGCACTCCTTGCCGTACTTCGGAAAGTCCCTGGGCTGGACGGTGACACCTTTCGTTGTCCAGATTTGCAAAAATTTGGACGAGCTAGTCAAGCAGTATGAAAGTGAATCTGTGAAGCTCTCTATCAGGTACGGCCAACCCTCTGATACGCTATTCTTGCCTTAGTGACAGTTTTTTGCGAGGAATGACTAATTTGCCATAGAAGCCACTTGGAGAATCATTTCAGCCTGATCAGCCGCCTGTCTAGCGTCGTCAGGAAGGGTATCTAGGAACGAAATGCTCCCATCCTTTACTTTTTATTCTACACAGATACCCAGCCCAGCTGAGTATTGCCGTCACTCTCCGTTGTTTTTGCAAAACAAAACTAAAAACATGTATCACCTTCACAGAAATTCTAAAACATCTGAAAACATTTTTCTAGAATGACCGTATGAACTTTACGTAAAATTGCACAAAGGATGCCCATCGTTATTATAACTATTTCAGTATGAGGGCCCCGGTTTATTTAAGATACCTCTGTCTCTCTGGTTTCTGTGTTTCTAGATAGGATTAAATACTTTACAGCCTCGTTTTTAAAAATTCTCAAAACAAGTTTCTCATTTCTTCACCAAAGCATAACCGCCAAGAGGGAAAACATCTCTCCGGATTACCCACTCACTCTTTTGGAAGGTCTGACAACCATTACTCACTTTTGTCTTTTGGAACAACCCAACCAAAACAAGAAGGTAAAATTTTTTTTCTGAGTTTGAGGCAGTTTTCTTGTATTGTTTTGTCTTCGTTGGGTTATGACCGGTTCAAATAAGAAATGTGCAGCACATGTGAGTAATGAAAATATGTATGCAAATGTATGCTTGCAAATGAAGTGCATATGCAAATACGCATGCACAAGGCTGTGTGAGAGTAAATAAGTGTAGTTTGTTCTTCTGGCGCTCCCTGGGGCTCCTTCCCAGTGCCCAGTGTTAGATCAATAACCAAATGGGATAAAATGTCCTCTTTCTTGGACATATTTTTTCCTTGACCTCATGGCGTTTGTGAAATCTGCAGTCTGAAGCCATTTTAGCTGTTAGTTGCTCTGACCTGTTGGGGATTAAAATTTTAGAATGCAGCTGCTGCTTTGGCCGGATGACCAAAGGAGTCTGTGACGTGGGGCCTCGGACTCCCAGGGGCGCCTCTTAGAAAGAAGGCTATGGGTTGAAATGCACAGGAAAGCATTTTGCTTCCAGATCCCTGCCTGTGGGACTTGTCAGAGGTGTGAGTGCTACGGCCCAGACTCCCATCCTACCGGTGGCCTGGTGATCACCGGATTCTGGTTATCTAGTTCTGCCACACACGCAGCCGAGACTCATGTTCATTTCCAATTCTTAGACCACTGCTGTAAGCGATCCGACCAATTTGAAAAATGCCAAGAATGCCATTCTGGAAGAGTTGCCTCGAATCGTTAACACCATGGCCCTTCTCTGGAATGTTCTCAGAAAGGAGGAGACTCACAAGAGACCCGTCGATCTCCTTGGAGCCACGAAGGGATCCTCTTCCGTTTACTTTAAAACCACCAAAGTGAGAGAACTTCCTCTGTGGTTTGATTATTTCTTTTGTCTTGTGTTGTCCCACCAAAAATAAGTACGTACAGGAATGTGTACATAAATAATCAGTGTGTGCTCAGTGAAACCCAAATTAGGCATAAGTCGGAGATAGACACCTCCAGTTAGTTTGTTAGAATAACTTTCCTATTCCTGACTAAAAGGCTTTGTGAGTTTTTAACCTGTTTTTTTCCTTTCGCCCTTTTCTTTTAAACTAGAAGTTTCTGGGGGTTTAAAGATCTTTCCTATTGCTCTCAAGCATTTCTGTAACACAGCTTGTCTCTTATGTCCAGCTTTTAATATTGCATTGGACACACGGGCACGTCAAGGCAGAATGTTAGGGTGTCACTGAGTTTTTTTACTAAACCAGAAATGCAAAGCCCAGAGTATTTCTGGTTTACTGAGCTCTCCCCAGTTCTAACGGTCTCTGCCTTAGAAGCATCCGGGCACGTGGCTCAGTCTCTGTTTGCCAGGTATGGCAGCTTGGAATTATCTGGCCATGTCTTGTGTCTGCTGACCACCCAGTGCCAGGTGTGGCCTCTGGGCTAACTCAGGCATCCAGCAGCCCAGGCTGGGTGGACTGGTTCAGAGCATGGGGAGCTGGGGAGCCTGGGTTCAGTTCCCTGGGACCTTGGGAAAGTTCACTAGCCTCTCTGTGCTGGAGTTTCTTTGGTTGGAAGCACACACCGTCCAAAGTGCTGTACAATTATTAGCATATCTAGCCCTCACATAGGAGGTAAGCGCTCTTATTAGTCCCAAGTTAGGAACAAGAACACTGGGGCGTAGAGAAAGTGAGTGCTTTGCAGTCAGTTACACATCTGATAAGGCAGCCCCACATACACACACACACACACACACACACACACATATAAATAATAAAATGATATTAAATATAGGCATAGGGGCATAGTACGCGCTCAGTAAATTCATTCAAACAAATATTTGCGTGCCTGCGGCTGTGTGCTGGGCCTTGTTTATACCCGGTGAGCAAGATGGAAGAAGTCCCTGTGCTCACGGCAGACACAGCCGTTACCCTCCAGTTTAAAAGTAATGACGAGAAACAGTGAGAGGAAACGCAGGACATTCTGATGGCATGTGACCAGGGAACCGGACTGGGGCTGGGCTTGCGGGGCAGCCTTCCCGAGGCCAGCTAGCAGGCGTCTACTCCTTGCATTACAGGCGCTGCGTAGTGGCCCCGGCCCCACTCTGCCATAGCTCTTCTTTTTCCCGTGTTCTAGACCATACGACAAAAAATTTTAGACTTCTTGAACCCCTTGACGGCGCATCTGGGAGTTCAGTTAACAGCCGCTGTTGCAGCAGTATGGAGCAGGAAGAAGGTTAAACGCCTCAGTAAGATGAAGGTAGAGTTTAAAAATCAAAGTTGTATTTAAACTTGCTCTGCCAGGATCACCAGAGTCACATGCAAGTGACGGTGGTGTTAAAGGCCGGCTCGGGAAACCGCTGAAGTGCTTTCAATGCGTAGATGACACAGGCGTGTCTCACTCCAGCTGGGACTGCGGGCGGGCGGGCAGGCGGGTGGGCAGGCGGGCGGGCAGGGAGCTACCCCGGCTTCTGCTTTCGGATCTCTCTGTGATGAATGTAGAATACTTCTTTCTATTATTATCTTTTTGAGATTATTTTGAGAGAAAGAGAGAATGTGTATACGCAAGCAGGGGAGGGACAAAGAGGGAGACAGAGAATCCCAAGCAGGCTCCACGCTGTTGGCACAGAGCCTGACACGGAGCTTGCACTCATGAACCCAGAGATCAGGCATGACCTGAGCCAAGATCAAGGGTTGGACACTTAACCAGCTGAGCCACCCGGGTGCCCCTCTCATAGATGTTTTTAAACCGGAAAATACTTTGCTTTTTGTTTTAAGGGAAGTCTTAGGTTCACAGCAAAATTGAGGGGAAAGCACAGAGATTTCCCCAGTGCCCCCTACCCTACACACGCATGGTGTCCCCCATTATCAACACCTCCCCACAAAGTGGTGTGTTTGTTACAGTCAAAAACCTACTTTTTGACACATCATTATCACCCAGGACCCATAGGCTTTTTAATTTGTAAAAATAGTACTTACAAAAATTTATACCTGATTCAAATCCTCATGTTCCCGTTCCCAAAGATAACTTCGTTTTACATTTCATCCATTCTTTATCCACTGTGGTCCATCACTCAGTCCTCCAGGGACTTGGTTTATTTCTGTAAAACCCAACACAAGCCTCTTCCTTTTTTCTCTCTTGACCATCTAGGTTCCTACGTCACACCTCCCTCAGAGGGTCTTTCCCACCCCCTGGACACTATCTCCGTGTCCAACATAGGCTCCTATTCCCTGAGAAGGCATAAGAGGTTGGTAGCCCAGGCCACCCAGCTTAGCACCTGTGGGGTATTCACTGGTGGTAAGTCTGATCCTTCGAAGTGCATGTATCCACATTATAGAGACTCTTGACATCAAAAATGTGTCTCCAGGGGCACCTGGGTGGCTCTCAGTCAGTTGGGCATCTGACTCTTGATTCTCAGCTCAGGTCTTGATCTCAGGGTCGTGAGTTCAAGCCCTGTGTTCAAGCCCTACATTAAAAAAAAAAAAAAAAAAAAAAAAGATGTGTCTCCCATCCCTGGGATTTCCTGCCAAGGCCAACCATCAAGAATCTGATTTATCTCTTTTCTCTGTTACCATCCTCATACTTCTAGGGCTACCTTTCAATGTCAGCCTGCTTCCTTCAAATTAAGTGTATCTGTTTCTAAAATGCTCTCTGAAGGGTGCCTGGCTGACTCAGTTGGTGGAGCATGCAACTTTTGATCTTGGGGTTGTGAGTTCAGGCCCCACGATGGGTGTAGAGATTACTTTAAAAAATAAATCCTTTCTGGGGCACATGGGTGGCTCAGTCAGTTAGGTGTCCAACTTCAGCTCAGGTCATGATCTCATGGCTCATGAGTTCAAGCCCCGTGTCGGGCTCTGTGCTGACAGCTCAGAGCCTGGAGCCTGCTTCAGATTCTGTCTCCCTCTCTCTCTCTGCCCCTTTCCCACTCACACTCTGTCTGTTTCTCTCTAAAACAAATAAATGTTGAAAAAATTGCTTTTGATAAATAAATAAATGCTTTCTGAGCTTGAACGTACCAGTGTCACTGCCCCATCATCAGCTGCACCTGTTATTCCTAATGTATGTCAGATGCTAATTCTGTCACAGTGATTAAATGCTTAGCTCACTCTTTGTCCCCACCAAGAGAGTCCTTTACCCAGTTTTTGTTTAAATATTTATTTAAAATATCAAAGTTCTTTCTCTGAGGGCAGCTCTTATAGAAGACTTTCTGTGCATTGTTCTTATGTTTGTTTTCTCTCTGTGAGCCTTAAGGGAACTATTTTTTTCCTTGGCAGATTGTCCCGGCGGCAAGCACATCCCAGCTGACCCTTGTCGACTTGATTTGTGCGCTCAGCACCCTGCAGACAGACACGGTGCTTCACCTGGCAAAGGAGGTGGTGAAGAGGCCACCGCAAATCCGAGGGGACGAGGTCAGGAGCCTGGGGATCTTCCAGATGAATGCGTGGCGCCCTCCTGTCTCTGTCTTATAAATTGTGTTTGGAAGGGAAGCAGAAGTCTCAGGAGCAGCTAGGATTCCCTGGGGGGTGGCATGGAGGTATTTTGCTGGGCTTGGAGGAGGCCACGTGAAGTGTGCCCAGAGGGCTTTGGTGCACCTGTTTGAAGGTGGGAACCACCGGAGGTCAGCGGCCATCTTTCATCGTTCCCTCCTTGCTGCGGCACGCATTGCCTGGGAGTGGGTTCTTACCAAGTGCCTGCAGTATGCCAAGTTGAACAAAACCTTTAGAAAGAGGAAATGACACTTGCCTCAAGGAACTAGCAGCCTAAGAGGCATCAAAGAGAAGCAAAGCCAGACACTAGTTGAAGGTGGTAAAGGCCAACTTATATTCCATAGCTACTGTGTTAGGGGAGAGAGCGGACCTCAGTTCTGATTTGTGCAGAGGTAACAGAGTACTTTGAGAAATGGAGGAGTAGGAAGCGTGAAGGAGCAGGGGCTCCAGCAAAGCCAGGGAAGTGGAAAATTACAAAAAAGTGGGGAAGGGGATTGGTCATTGTGAGTAGGCTGTTGGGTTTGCTGACCGGTGCTCATGGAAGGTAGGCTCCTATACTCCCGGAGACTGGGAGACAAGGGCCCTGTCTTTCCCAATGATGGTACTCCAGAGGACGGCTCCCAGCTCCTTGAGAAAGACAGTCCTGTTGTAAGAAATGTATGTGCATCTCAAAGGACAGAGGAAGGATTTATAACTACAGTTTCCTTAATAAATGCTCTGAGAAGGAAGGTCAGGAGCCTGTTAGGTGCCGACTGAGCACGTGGTCGATTGTTTTGGCAGCCTTGAACTCTCTCGGGCAGGCATTTTAAGGGGGCTGGGGTCATCACCTGAGGGACACCACCTTGAGCTGCTAGAAACCCTGGTGGTGTTCAGGTTAGCGTGGAGGATGGACGGGATCATTTCTGCTGAAAGTCAGTCCTCGTAGGCCAAAGTGGAGGCCTGGTGGAGAAGAGAGCTCTGACCAGAATTCAAACTTTGGTAATTTTTACATAAAAGAAAAAAAAATGGGTCAGAGGACAGGACTCATGTGAGGCATTCTGAGAAGGAAGAGATTTCATCTGGCTGCAGCAGAAGCCGTGGTGTGGAGAGAGCTAGGATGGGACCATGAGGCTCCTATGGTTTTGCAGGCCGTTTCTGCATAGCGGGTGTGGAGTCCTTGCTGCCCAAGGCCTCTTGCAGTCACGTACAGTGGTTTTGAAACAAAACCACTTGGGGTTTGTTTGGTTTTTTTTGGTAAGATTTTATTTTTAAGTAAACTCTACATCCAACATGGGGCTTGAACTCCCAACCCCAAGAACAGGAGTCACACGCTCCATTGACCGAGCCAGCCAGGCTTCCCAGAGGTTTTTGTTTTTACCAAAGCGGGGAGCCTCATTGAAAGTGTAGGAGCTGTTTTTGTTCTTAATTCATTAATTTGATAGAAAGCAGGGATTTATTTCAGCCTTGAAATAATTGCATTCTATGAAGTGATTTAAAATTGTTAGGAAAAATATAAGAATAATTACTAAATGGAAACTAGTGGAACGGACAAAGTGATTATTTAAAAATGCAGTTTTACTGAAAAAAAAAATTTTTTTTTTGGCAGCTGGGTAGTGCAATCAGTGAAGCATCCACTTTCGGTTCAGGTCAAGATCTCGTGGTCCATGAGTTCAAGCCCTGTGTCAGGCTCTGAGCTGTCAGCCTGCTTCAGATTCTGTGTCTCCCTCTCTCTCTCTCTGCCCCTCCCCCACGCTCGCACGCACGTCTGAGCATGCGCGCACGCTCTCGCTTTCCAAAGTAAACATTAAAAATATATAAAATAAATAAAATACAGTTTCACTCAAACAGGTATTTGTTGTATACCAGTATTTGTAGTAGCGTTGCTCACAGAAGTGAAAGGGTAGAAGCACCCCAGGTATCCATCGATGAATGATTACATAGACCAACGCAGGTGCATCCATGCAACGGGGTATTCCTCAGCCTTAGAAAGGAAGTTAATTCTGACACCTGCTGCAACGCGGATGAACGTTGAGGACATGTCAAGCGAAGCCAGTCACAGAAGGACAAAAGTGAAAGGATTCCACTTATAGGACGTCTCTAGAATATTCAGTTGTGTAGACAGAAAGCGGAGTAGTATTGCCAGAAGTGGGAGGAGAGAGGACAGGAGTTACTGTGGAACGGGGACAGAGTTTCAGTTTGGGAAGATACAAAAGTCCTGGAGACGGCTGGTGAAGATGGCTGCACAACATTGTGAAGGAACTTAACGCCACGGAACTGGACACATAGAAATGGTTATAATGAGGGGCGCCTGGGTGGCTCAGTCAGTTGTGTCTGACTTTGGCTCAGGTCATGATCTCACAGCTTGTGGGTTTGAGCCCTGCATCCAGCTCTGTGCTGACAGCTCAGAGCCTGGAGTCTGCTTTGGATTCTGTGTGTGTGTGTGTATGTGTGTGTGTGTGTGTGTGTGTGTGTGTCTCTCTCTCTGCCCCTCCCTTGCCCTCCCTCTCTCTCTCTCTCTCTCTCTCTCTCTCAAAAGCTAAATAAATGGTTTTTAAAAATTAAAAAAAAAGAAATGGTTAAAATGGTAAATTTTATGTACACTTTATTACAATAAAAAGTTTTATATGGGGCGCTTGGGTGGCGCAGTCGGTTAAGCATCCGACTTCAGCCAGGTCACGGTCTCGCGGTTCGTGAGTTCGAGCCCCGAGTCGGGCTCTGGGCTGATGGCTCAGAGCCTGGAGCCTGTTTCCGATTCTGTGTCTCCCTCTCTCTCTGCCCCTCCCCCGTTCATGCTCTGTCTCTCTCTGTCCCAAAAATAAATAAACGTTGAAAAAAAAAATTAAAAAAAAAAGTTTTATAACAAAGGAATATAGCTTTGAATTTTAAAGTTCTCACCCAGGATGGCAAACAAAAGCTGAACCTTGGAATAAGCACTGTTCTCAGTCATTTGTCACCCTGTATGTGAGAAAACTGGCCAAGAAGGTCTTAGGCCATGTTCATAGCTCTGCTTGTCTTGGAGCACAACTCTGCCTTTGGTCGCGTCTTCCTCCAGAAGGGCCCCCCTTGCACGTGGCACAGGGTAGTGGTCTTCCAGCCAGTGGCACGTGGCACAGGCCTGCGAGGTCCTCCAGCCAGTCAGCTGTGCCCTTCCTTCGTTCCAAAACTGAAGATAACTGTGCTTCGGGGGTAGGGAATCCTCAATAGTGAAACCGTGTCTGCCCTCAGTCAGCTGTGTTCTAGTTGGGAAAAGAAGACGAGCCAGCCTAAAAATGAGCGCCACGAGGCCCGGATGATGGAGCTGTTGAAGCCCTTAAGGGATCAGCTGTGAAATGTCATGGGAGACGTCCACGGTGTGTGTCAGACGTCTGCCCCCGGGGCCTCCCTCGAATGCCCGGGAGACTTGTCGTCTTTCGTTCTGGTACATAAATATTAAAGTAATCAACCCTGAAGAGAGGAGCAGGGTTGGAGAAACTGTCAGATCCTCGGTGACTTTGCATCTATAACTCTGAGCCAGTCTCAGGTGTCAGGAAACTGACCCTGCAAGCTGTGGTCACTTCTATGAGCAGCATTACAGCTGCAGAACCAGAGGGAGCTGTCCTCCAGAAGGAGGCTCTGCGATGGCTTTTGTGGACCAGGCAGGCCCTTGTAGTTTTGTTCCTTCATGTTGCTTGAAATTCTACAAATATCTGCAACTCGTGGGCTAGAAATAAACCACGAGGGGGCGCCTGGGTGGCTCTGTCAGTTGAGTGTCAGGCTTGATTTTGGCTCAGGTCATGATCTCCAGGTTTGTGAAATTGAGCCCTATGTCAGTGTGGAGCTGCTTGTGATCCTCTCTCCCTCTCTCTCGCTCTTCCTTCCTCACTCATGCGTGTGCCTGCTCTCTCTCAAAATATATAAAAACCATTAGATCTTGTCTAGCTGGCTGGTTTTTGACTGTTCAAACAACAAAATTACATTTTATTGATTAGTTAATCAGTTCAACTTCCATAACTTCCGCAAATAGCTTTTTATAAGCAAGAAGAGAAAAAAATATGTTTTCAAAACCAGTTTCTAAGTGGCTCCAACCCCTTGGGATGTAGGGAAGTTGTCTAGGCTGAGTTTGAGGGAATTCCTTGAGCTAAGAATTAGAACTTTTTATTGTCTCTTGTCGGTAGTGAGTCGCATGCACTCATGAGGGTCCACTTGGGCCACCAAAGTTTTATTACACCACAGCTTCCCCCAAATACTTATTACAAGCCTGGAGGGGACTCGCCCTGAAGTCTGGTAAGAAGGGCGGTGATGATTTGGGACCTCACAGTGTGCATGTGTTTTGTCACGCTTGGGGGCTGCTTTCCCATGTGCTATCCCATCTGAGAGACTCTGGCTAAAATCCTTTGCTTTGTGAGGATATAGACTCTCTTTCATTTTGTATTCTAATTCTTTTTTTAACCTCATTTCCTAACCAACTTGGAGTGATCGGTTTCACTTTCATTTTCAGAAAGCGCCGCTCGTGGATATCCCCGTGTTGCAGTTTTGCTATGCTTTCATCCAAAGGTAAGGCAAACCCTTCACAAACTTTGCTCAGTCGCAGTAATCACTGCACAGATGCAGTTGCGCCGATTATAAACGTAACTCCCAATTGCATTTTTGCTCAGTCGCAGTAATCACTGCACACATGCAGTTGCGCCGATTATAAACGTAACTCCCAGTTGCATTTCTTGCCAACTGGAGAGCCTTAGTTCAGAAAGCATCTTGAAAGTGTCCTGCCCGGTTTCTTCCCAAGGTGTGAGAATGAATGCCCTGAGGCTCTTCCTTCTCCTCCAGAGATCCAATCGGACTTTGTAAAATCTGTGTGCTGTCCCTTGAACACTTCACGTTCGGCGTCAAAGTGTTAAAGACTTAGAAAAAGGAGAAGTGATTGTTTTGAGTCCTCAGTGCTTTCCTGTGGTTTCTGCCTGTGAGCTTCGTGTCTGTTTTCAGCCTCTGCTACAGGGGACGTTGAAGCAGGTTCCCCAGGTGGAAGGGAAGCCATACCGGATCCACCGTGCGGGGCCGCCTCTGTCACGGTCACAAAGGCGAAGTGGGGGACATAGTCCCCTTCTCGTGTGGCAGGAATTGCACAGTCAGGCAGTCTGACAACCAGGTCCCAGCTCCTTGGTTAACAAGGCTCTCGGGCCAAGCTTCTTGCAGCTTGCCACCCCCACGGCTACAGGCGGGTAGATCCGAGCGTCATAGTCCCAGGAGTCCCTGGGTCTGGGGTTAAGTTCGAACCCGCTGTCGATACTTCGCCCACAAGCGATTTTCCAGTTCCTTCTTCCAGGGGTTAAAGAGGAGCTGGTCACGTCCGTTCTGGTGGTCACTGCTGTGCTTTGTAATGCTGGCGGGTCTCAGCATTACGGTGGTCTCAGTGACCCCTGAGCCATCAGCAGCTGCAGATTTCCATCCTCCTCCTCTTGCAGGGGAGGCACTGCTGAGGTGGCTCAGGACTTGAACCTGGGGCCCTTGGGCTGCGGCCTGTCGCGCTGTGTGGCCTCACCATGAAAACTACTGAAGATCAGCTCCTGGCGGGTGACCTTGTGGGCTGATGGCTGCACCCGTTACCAGCGACACTGGAAAGGCCAGATATTAGAGCTAGACTGGCCCAAGGGGTCAGATAGTCCTCTGGTTCAAGGCCTTTATTTGATACACAGGAAACTGGGAGCATCTGACTTGTCAGCAGCAGGATTTCTGGTCTCCAGACTCCCCAGGTTCTTGCCAGAATACAAAAATGTAGCTCGTGCGTATTTTAATTTGAACAAGAACAAAGAGGTCAGTCAGATAGGCCATATGTCCTCTGCTTTCCAACTGCCTGGACCTAAAATGTGCTTATAATGTATGTTTTGACTTGTTCACCGTCGGGTTATTTTTTTCCTGGTTTTTTAAACATAGGCTGCCAGTCACGGCCTTGCAAGAGAACTTTCCTTCGTTGTTGGGCGTGCTAAAGGAATCCGTGCAGTTGAATCTAGCTCCGCCTGGATACTTTCTGCTTCTCAGGTACCGTGCCCCAGCAGTCACGTCACCGTGTTTTCCTGCCGGAATACATCTTGTTCTTGCAACATTCTTAGTCTGAAGCTGCTTGTCTCTCAACAGCATGCTGAACGACTTTGTGACGAGAACTCCCAACCTGGAAAGCAAGAAGGACCAAAGAGACCTGCAGGTCTGTGTGTGAAAAGGGTAGCGATGCCACCGTTCCAGGAGTAGTGGCCGCCTTTAGAGGACGTGCTCGTGGATAATCAGCACTGGGCAGAATCGGCTCTTAGATCTTTGTGGTCACATCTCACTTCCTTCGTTACTGTCTTTCGGGGGCTCGAGGGACCCGGGCCGGGGTCTCCTGCTGAAGTTCTTGCGTCCGGCCTGAGCAGTCCGCTAGGGATTGACACGATGCCCCCTCTCCCCCACCGCACACAGATAGAGGTGGAGACGCCTCCTGCACAGCGTTAGGACAGCAACTCCGTACACGTGGATTTCTGTCCTTGAAACCATTCTGGCCCCTCCTTGCTGAAGCAGTATTTGCTCACAGGAAGTTTCCAAAAACCTGAAAAGTAAAGGTGAAACTCACCCCAGGAGAAGGGAAGCCTTAGAGTAAAATGCCAACTACAAATAGAATGGCGGGGTCAGGAAATCACGATTTTGCAACCATTAGAATCGCTGGTTGAGGGGCTTTTGGAGCCACGGCTTCGAGTTAAACCGGGATGTGTATCAGTTTTACAGCCCTGGGGATGTTACTGCTGACCATTATCCCTGGCTTTTGTGAAAGGTCTCTCCGGTTCCAGTGCTGATCCACTGGAGCACAGTTTAAAGCACAGCCAGGCTTAGTTAGACAACCCAGGGACCCGCGTGGCCTCCACTTGTGGGGAAGAAAGCTGACGCTGCACGACCAGTACTTGGACAGCACTTCCCAGACTAGCCTCTCAAGGTCACCTGCCTCATGGCCTATTACCTACAGCACGCCCCTGCCTTCTGTCTGTTCTGGCGGTAGCGTTGGCCTCGGGGGTTACGGCAGCTGGTGTGCCTCACCCCTGCTCCCTTTGGTTGCTCCCATCTCATGATGCCCAGCCTCCCTGACACCCCAACTCCTCACCCCTGCTTCGAGGCACACCTACACCTTTTCCCTGCCCACTCGCTGCGTGGGAAGTGGGATACCCTCCGAGCCCTCAGTCTCTTTCCTTGCTCTTTCTTGCCACCGTCGGCCACACCACACCTCTGCCCGGGTTCGCCGAGGTAGCTCCCTCACGTGCGCCCCTCTTCCCACTGGCAGTGCTCTCGCTCTGTGCCTGACCACCCCAGCCTACCAGTTGGGCTTACGGTCTAAGTCAGGATTGTTCTGTTCTCAGACGGCAAGGATGTGCAGCCAGTCTTTGCTGGTGAGACTTGATGGTGCTGGCTTGAGAAAGGGGCTCAGCATTTCTGCCTCCATCCCAGCTACTTGGCCAGATTCTTTACTGATTATACTCCTGATATGAATCGTTCCTCACTTCACCCTCATCGAGTCAACTTAATTCAGTTAATTTTGTTTCTTGTTATATTATCGAAGGATGCCATTCTAGCAAGGACCCATGGTCCCAAAGACACTGGAAACAAATCTGCTAGATGGCAGTGTGCAGCTATAACTTCCTGTTTCTCTGTGGCGTGCCCATGATGGCCAGTATGGTAGCCGTTAGCCCCCTGTGGCTGGTGGGCACTTGGAATGTGGTTGGTCTGAATTGAACGTGCACATCAGATTTCAAAGGTCTAGTGCAAAAAAAGAGTGTGAAATCTCATTAATAATTTCTGTATTGATTACGTGTCGATCATGTTTTGGGTATATGAGGTTAGAAATTGTGAACTTGTTTCCTCTGACCCTCTAATATGGTTCCTGGAAAACTTCACGTTACCTGTGTGGTTCATAGTTGTGACCTATGTTACGTTTCTACCGAATGGTGCGGTTTTAGGCATTTCAGCATCTTTTCCTGAGCTAACTTCCTTTCTTCTTTTCAGGAAGTCACTCAAAAAATCCTAGAAGCTGTAGGGAACATTGCTGGCTCTTCCTTGGAACAAACAAGCTGGCTAAGTAGAAACCTGGAAGTGAAGGCCCAGCCTCAGATCTCTCTAGAAGAATCTGATGCTGAGGAAGATTTGTGTGGTAGGTACACGGGGTCAGAAAATGATACCTGCTGGGGTGCCCGGGTGGCTCAGTCCGCTGAGCGTCCAACTCTTGATTTTGCCTCAAGTCATGATCGCAGGGTCGTGGGATCGAGCCCTGCATCAGGCTCTGTGCTGTGTAGAGCCTGCTTCAGATTCTCTCTCTCTCTCCTTCTTCCCCTCTCCCCCACTCATGCTCTCTCCCTCTCTCTCTCTCTCTCAAATAAATTAGTTAATTAAAATTAAAAACTAAAAGGATTTCACAGTGGTGTGGGCAAGAGACAGTGTTGGCTTAGAGGCAAGGGCGATACAAAAAGGTGGACTGATTTAGATGCAGAGTCCACAGAACTTGCTCATGGGCTGGATGTGGTGGTTAACAAAAAAGGCAATCAAGGATGACTTTGGTTTTTGGCTTACGCAATTTATTGAGGTGGAAAAGACTGAAATAGCATTCTGGAACAGGAAATTGAGCTTGGTTTTGCAAGTATTAAATTTGAGATGTCAGAGAAAGAGCCAGAAAAGACACTTAGGTGGTCACTGGGGTTGGACAAAAACCAAGAGAGCGTAGGGTCACAGAAACATAAGAGTGCTTCCAGAGGAAGGGAGGAATAACACAATGGAAGACTGCCAAGAAATGGAGGCAAGTCGGACCGAGGCCCACTGGGCTCAACAACATGGAAGCCTTTGGGCTGGGAACACCAGAGTAGGTAGGGAAGAGGCTGGGGAGAAAAGGAGGGGGAGGAGACAGCAGTGACAGCATGAATGCAGAGAACTCCCTGAAGCTCACTTGTCAATAGGACAGTAACCAAGTAGAACCAAAGACCAAAGAATATCTCTTACTTGATTTGTTTTTAAATTGGAGTATGCCAGGGGTGCCTGGGTGGCTCAGTCAGTTGAGTTTCTGACTCTTGATTTCGGCTCAGGTCATGATCTCACAGTTTGTGAGTTCGAGCCCCATGTCAGGCTCTGTGCTGACAGCACGGGTCCTGCTTGGGATGCTCTCCCTCCATCTCTCTCTCTCTCTCTGTCCCTCGGCTTGCTTTCTCTCTCTCTTCCAATCTCAAAATAAATATTAAAAAAAATAAAAAATAAATAAATTGGAGTATGCCAACGCATATTTGTGTGGTGACTGAACAGTGCGGCAGAGGTGTGCCTGGGTGGCTCAGTTGGTTAAGCATCCGACTCTTGGTTTCGGCTCAGGTCATGATCTCACTATTCGTGGGTTCAAGCCCTGTGTCAGGCTCTGCACTGACAATATGGAACCTGCTTGGGATTCTCTCTCTCTCTCTCTCTCTCTCTCTCTCTCTCTGTCTCTCTCTCTCAGTCTCTCTCTCTCTCTCAGTCTCTCTCAAAATAAACAAACTAAAAAAACAGAAAAACAACAGTGCAGCAGAGAAGAAATAAATACCACAGAGAGAAAGGATAGTAAGAAAGCAAAACCCTTGATGGCCATGGGGCCAGGGTTGGTGTCGTAAATGGAATTATGGTCTTCCCATAGGAGCTAGGGGCATGTTTATCAACACAGGAGACCAGGCAGAGAACATAGATATATATGCTGTAGATTAATAACTCATCGTGGCCAAACTGACAGAGTCCTGTTTGTTTCCATTAATTTTCTCCATGAAATATGAATGAGGTTACCAGCTGACAAGGGGAGAGTATTGATGGTTATCGAAGGAGGATCTGAATTATGTTGGAGAGAAGGGAAGCCAGCATACCACCAAGGTCCATGGGTGGGACTATCTGGTAGCCATCAGGTTCTTTTTGAGGTTCATGGTCATGGGGGAAAGTGAGGTCTGTCTCGTGGTTTGGTTTTCTCCAGAGCACTTACCTACACAGAACTGCATAGGCCGAACTTTGGGTTTCTCCAGGTTTGCATTTTTCCAGGTGAGTGCCTCAGAGGGAGAGAACAGCAAAAGTCGGGATGCTTCCCAGGTAGAAGGCAGACCGTGGGTGCAGGTGGGGAGGCAGAGAAGGGCAGACCTGGAGGAGTTGATGAAGGATTTGGTGGCCTGTGCGAGGATTCGGGAAAGATAAGATATAGTCAGAGAAGGAGGCTGGAAGTGGAGAGTTGAGAAATTGATGACATCAAGGGTGTGATGGTGACAAATGACAGAGCTGGTGCAGAGTAAAAGATTGTCAGAAGAGAGAAGAGGGTCAGGGGGCTCAGAGGCCGAGCTGTCAGATGGATCACCTAAGGGGCTGTTGATGCCCCGAGAACGATTCACAGCAGAGAGCTGGGGAGGAAGACAGTGAGCCGGCACTGATGCCCCTGATCACGGTGCCCAGATGCTTACTGTGGAGTCGAGCACGCTAACGGAGGACATTGCATACTCCGCGTGAGAAGAGGGACTCGTCACACGTACGTGCGATGCTTTTGAGGCGTGAATGGTGGCCCAGCCTTCGTGACTGAAACACAGCTGCCTCTTTCTGTCAGCAGATGCCACCGCCACGGCTGCAGCAATGGTGTCCGCGTCCGCCCCGTCGGTATACAGCGTGCAGGCCCTGTCTCTCCTGGCAGATGTAAGTGCGCCCCCTACTGGTCCTCCCTCGCGGGCCCAACAGCCGGCTCCAGGCTCTGTGCAGGGCAGGCCGCCCCTCGCAGGGGAGCTCGGGAGTCGCTCTTGGCCCCAAGCTGCACCCCAGACTTTTCTTGGGAGGTGACGTCCACCCTGAGGACCGACTCTCACTGTCGCTGGCTTCAGCAGGTTTCTGTCTTCTTGTGGTCCTGCTCCGGTAGGTCCTGGCCTCTCTCCTGGACATGGTTTATCGAAGTGACGAGAAGGAGAAGGCGGTGCCGCTCATCTCCCGCTTGCTCTATTATGTGTTTCCGTACCTGCGCAATCACAGGTATCCTGCCCGTAGGTAGCACACTAGCTTATGGGAAATGCATCAAGTGGCTTTCTTTGCACAGTCTTTGACCTCGACCCTCTTCCCTCCCTGCCCCTGTTCAGTGCCTACAACATCCCCAGCTTCCGAGCCGGCGCTCAGCTGCTGAGCTCCCTGAGTGGCTACGCCTATACCAAGCGAGCCTGGAAAAAAGAAGTCCTGGAGTTATTCTTGGACCCTGCTTTCTTTCAGATGGACACTTGCTGTGCACAGTAAGAAACGCTGTCCTGACAAAAGTGTGCTGCAAATGCTTGAGTGGAAAAAGGGTTTCGGTTTACATAATTAATTCTCATACTTGAAATGGGAGCGGTCAGCATCAGCCCAGATCCCGGGACGTCATTGTCACAAGCTTGCAGGCTAACTGTGTTCATGGAAGAGAGATCAGGTGTTTTAAAAATACAGAGGTGCATTTTTTTCTCAGGAGAATCTTAATTAAGGGAGCGTATTATCCCCAGAGCACACAAAACAGGGTTCCCGTGGCCCCTGGTCTGGTACTGCTCCATCTGGGAGTCACACAATATTCACTGGCACTAAGATGACAGAGCCCACTAGTGACGCCGTGGTGTCCTTATCCCATGTCTCAGCTTACACAGGTTCTCAGACCGTGCAGCCGGCCAGACACTTTGCTGGCAGAGATCCATTGAGGTACACACACAAGGTGAACTCCCAGTGCCTTTTGCTGGAAAGTCAGCAAAACCACTCAGTGCCTCTCCCCCTGGTGTGGCCCAACATGTCCTCATTAACCACAGGGATAGAGGGCGGACACTGGCCAGCGGTCCATAAAGCTTAACAGTTTGCCCTGCTTCCCCCCAGAGTCCTGTGGCTTCCATCTCGAGCTCCTGTTAACCCTCCTGGGGACCCCATTTGAAAACTGGTGGTGGTTATTGCCACTACTCCCCACTTGTGTCCATCAGCACAAGCGTGTGAACATCGTCCTGTGTGAACATAGTCAAGGGCAACTCTTGAAAAAAACCATTCTTTGTTTACCGTAAGCTGGGAATTATTCATTCTTTCCCGTGTTATTCGTTGCCTGTGTTTAGTGTGTAAATGAAGAGTTTTGCTCACCTTTCCCTTGTATAAAAACTATTCATTTCAGTAACTTTTCAGAAAAGTCTTTAATACATCTAAAAGGGGGTGTGTTCTTAATGCCTTTAATCAGACTGTCATCCTTGACATATTTAATTTTGCTTTTTTCAATATCCAGTTGGAAGTCCATTATTGACCATCTCCTGACTCACGAGAAAACCATGTTTAAAGATCTAATGAGTAAGTTGTATGTTACGTGCACATAAGTCACTTTTAAAGAACCAGTACATCATAATCAGCTTTTATCACGTATTTCAGAACCCCACTAGGATCTTTTCTGGTGCCATCTAAGCTGCAGACCATAATGTAATGTGCATAACATGTCAGGACTAATGAATGAGCCTTCCCAGTGCCAGTCTGTTGACCAGAAGGCCCTGACAACCTTTTTGGCAGCTTTTTAGTGGAGGGATACTTTTTAGAGAGTAAGGATTGGTTCACTCACACTAATTTATTAGGAGTACTTGTCCGTCCTTCATCCTCTCTTCCAACTCCCTGTCATTAATGATCATTAGAGAAATGTTTCTGTTTACAAATAAATATGTGAGTAGTAACCACAAGATCATAATTACTTAGTCAAGATCACGACTTTTTCACCAGGAAGGATAGAAATTGCACTAGTGTGAATTTCCTGTCGCTTCCCTCTGACTACGGTTTTTTCGCTAAATGGAACTTCCTGACTGTATTTATCGTAGACATGCAGAGCAGTTCTTTAAAACTGTTCTCAAGTTTCGAGCAGAAAGCGATGCTGCTCAAGCGTCAGGCTTTTGCTGTCTTCAGTGGAGAACTTGATCAATACCACCTGTACCTTCCTCTGATACAAGGTAAGAAGGCCACCCTCCCTCGCCCTGAGCACACCCCTCTGCCAGATGGCAGACCCCCCGGCTGGCTGACTCGGGCCGGCTACCAGAGCGGCCCAGGACACATTCTGGCAGGATGGTTGAGTGTTGAAATAGGCACTTGGCAGGGGTTATCGTAGAAGAACAATCCAGAAATGTATTGGTGAATCTGAAGCTTTATTTTAAAACTCAATTATTATAATGCTATTAGATTCCACTAGGTAGTCTCTAAAAGTCTGACAGTACGTTCTCGGCACTGTCCCTGCCGGATCCCTCCTGTAGTCAAGATATTGTGAGGTCACAGCACCAACCGAGGCTAGTGAAGGAGCAGGATTTTGGGGAAGTGCCTGACCTTTCCTTAACAGCACTTCATACTCACTCTGTTCTTTGCTTCAAAAATGAATTATTGCAGCTATTTCTTTTGCTTTATTTTTTATTTTTTTAAATTTATGTCCAAATTAGTTAGCATATGGTGCAACAATGATTTCAGGAGTAGATTCCTTAGTGCCCCTTCCCCATTTAGCCCATCCCCCCTCCCACAACCCCTCCAGTAACCCTCAGTTTATTCTCCCTATTTATGAGTCTCTTCTGTTTTGTCCCCCTCCCTGTTTTTATATGATTTTTGTTTCCCTTCCCTTATGTTCATCTGTTTTGTCTCTTAAAGTCCTCATATGAGTGAAGTCACATGATATTTGTCTTTCTCTGACTGACTAGTTTCACTTAGCATAATACCCTCCAGTTCCATCCACTTAGTTGCAAATGGCAGGATTTCATTCTTTTTGATTGCCGAGTAATACTCCACTGTATATATATACCACGTCTTCTTTATCCGTTCATCCATCGATGGACCTTTGGGCTCTTTCCATACTTTGGCTATTGTCGATAGTGCTGCTATAAACATGGGGGTGCATGTGTCCCTTCGAAACAGCACACCTGTATCCCTTGGATAAATGCCTAGTGGTGCAATTGCTGGGTCATAGGGTAGTTCTATTTTTAGTTTTTTGAGGAATGTCCATACTGTTTTCCAAAGTGGCTGCACCAGCTTGCGTTCCCATGAATTATTGCAGCTATTATACATGATTTTGAAGGGTTTTTCTCCTCATAAAATGTGGAGATGGTGAA
Source organism: Leopardus geoffroyi (assembly GCF_018350155.1). Taxonomy (NCBI): domain Eukaryota; kingdom Metazoa; phylum Chordata; class Mammalia; order Carnivora; family Felidae; genus Leopardus; species Leopardus geoffroyi. Next base: position 9,244,813 of record NC_059333.1, on the reverse strand, counting down.
GTGGGCATTCTAAGTTCACCCTTCTCCACGATATGAAAGAATTCTCAAAAAAAAAATATGTTCTCCTTAACACTCACAGCCTGATTGGAATCAAATAAAATTAATACAATTCTTGACAGATTTTTTAATTAATACTACAAAGACTAGTGTAACATAATTTTACAAATATCAGAATTATGTTGTGAATCCTCTTTTGAGGGTTGGGTTTACTAGGCTATAATTTACATAAAGTAAAAGTCACCCTTTTGGGTGTACAGCTCTATGAATTGGATTAACACGTATAGTCACGGAACCACCACCACAGTCAACGCACAGAACATTTTCATCACCCTGGAGAGTTCCCTTTGCTCCTTGGAATCATCCCCTCCCCTTCCCCAGCCCCTGGCAAGTGCTACTCTGCCTTCTGTTCATACGGGTTCGTCTTTTCCACAGTGCCCGAAATGTAATTAGCTAGGGTGCAGCCTTCGAGTCTGGCTTTTTTGACTTGTGTCATCTGTTTGAGAGTCATCTGTTCCATCGCATTTATCAACAGCATACTCCTTTTTATTGCTGAACGGTATTCCAGTCTGTGACTTGAAGGACGTTCGGGTTGTTTTCAGGTGGAATTATGACATAAATCTCGTACTCTATCCTTTAAAAAAAATGTTTTATAGGGGCGCCTGGGTGGCTCAGCCGGTTAAGCGTCCGACTCTTGATTTCGGCTCAGGTCGTGATCTCACAGTTCCTGAGATCGGGCCCCGTATCGGGCTCTGTGCTGACAGTGAGGAGCCCGCTTGGAATTCTCTCTCTCCCTCTCTCTCTGTCCCTCCCCTGCTCACACGCTCTCTCTCTCAAAAATAAATAAAATAAACGTTTAAAAAAAATGTTTATAAATACCTGTCAGCTCACAAAGCAGTCCTCTTCCCAAAGTTATCCTCATTACTCACTCTTAACATTAGTGGTAAGTGTCGGCCTGCATCCCATCCTGACATTAGTAGTAAGTGTCGGCCCACATCCCAACCTGACTATTTGAAAGCTCCTAATTGTCTTAATTCAGAACACTAATAGCTTTTACAGTTACTAATTATAACTGTATATTTGCAATAATAAAATATCTTTACAGCGAAACTGACATAACTTCAACACGTGAGGCACATTAGATTTTTCACGTCCTAATGCCCTGAACACTTGAAATACGTGAAAGCGAATGTTCAGATACTGACAGATCCTTTCTGGAACTGCTGACGGGAGGCTGACTTGGTCAGGTGGCGCCCAGGAGTGCCAGTAAGGGTAACGGCAGACCTCCAAAGACTTTGGCTGAATGCAGAGTCCAAGCCGAGCTCTGTTGCACCCCCACAAGATCTGGAGGGAGAGAGGACCGCAGGGAGCACCGCCCCCTCGTGCCTGTGCAGCGTGCGAGCAGATGCTTTACACACCCGGCTGCTCAGCAGCGTCTGAAAGTCCACTTTCAGTGGCGGCAAGAAGGGGAAACTGGAAGGGAGAACGTGTTGGCCAGAGCACCTTGCAGTCCTTCCCGTGCCTTTCCAGTCTGAGAGCAAACACCTGCTCGTTCTCTCCCGTCTCCCATCACGCACGCCTTTAAAATTTAGGGTGAGGCCCAGAGAGCTAGGAAGACAGTATCACATGTGTAGGACAGGAAAAGTATAGACGACAGCCTTTTTCAAACAGTGGTGTGGTTTGACCGTGGCAGGATTGAAACATCCAGCAGTTCTAAGCAATCATACCTCTGAGGAGAGGCAATATAATACTGTACATATTATATAAAAGCATGTGTGTTTGTGCATGTGTGCTGACTTTAATCTGGAGGTGGTTTGGGGGCCCTTAGAGAAGCAAGAATTTCCCCATATACCCTCCATTTTGCAGAGCTCAAATGCTGCATTTTAAATAATGATCCATGTTTTTAAACATGGGCATTTTTACCCCATTTCATATTTTGTTAACTGACAGTTTACAAAGCATTTTCCACTTTATTGTCATTGTCCCCAAGACTGTTGATAGACGCAGCCTCTGTGAGGCAGGGGTGATAGAATTCAGAGCATTCTCTGATAGTCTTGGGACACTTGACTGGCCCCCAAGGAGCAATGATGCCCAAGTCAGGAGAAGAGATACATCCAGAAGCTTCTAACTTGCATGCCATGGTAAATAGTTCAGGCCTAATCTAAAATTAGTCAGGAATTTCTAACATTTCTCCCCTGGGATGCACCCTGGAGTCCCTTTCCCCTGACTGATGGCACCATCAAGGAGCCCTGGAGGAGGTCGGTGTGCACGGGGTGTAGAACTGAGTGGCTCTGTACAGCTTGGCGCAGAGGGACATAAATTTTACATTGATCACAAAAGAAGCTGTGGATAAGCCCAAACCAAGGATTTTTTTTTTTTTTTAAGGGGAAAAAAGCTGTTTGTCTCAGGTGAGAGACCACCCCCGACAAAGGCCCTGACTAGGGGCATCAGAAGGATCTAGTGGCAACACTCTGTACCCTTCAGGCTGGGTGACTTTGGCCCATCTGTTGGAGGATGTCCCACCTTTTAAGTCTCCCTCCTTGTCCTGTATGTATTAGCTCTATTTTTACATCAGGATACTGCTGCTCAGAGAGAGTAGCACCTGCCTAAAGTTGTGTTGCCATGACCGGCAAAACCAGGCCTGAAACCTGAGCCCTTTGGTTCCCAACGATAGGCTGTGGTCTTGAGTAGGTGCCCTGGGAGGGGGGTGGAGTAGGGGACTGCTCCGGTTTCACAGATGGGAGACAGAGCGAGGCAAGATTAGGTGGCTGGCCTGCACAGGGTCCCACGACCTGGAACGGTGGGGTGGGCGGGGACTGTCTCGGGCCCTCCCGCTCTCTGCTCGCAGAAGCTCCTTAGATTTCTAAGGTTTTATCAGTCAGCTGAGGAAGGAATATTAGAATTGAAGAATGTTAGTGATTCTGCAACAGATCATCATGGCTAAAGAAGAATCTCCCGAGTTTAGCTTTTATTCGGAGCACCAACATGAAACGGGCCCTGTGCGTGCAAACCACTTTTTCCGTAATACTTTCTGTCTTGAAATGGGTTAAGACTCAGAAGCAGCTGTACAAACAGTAGCGAGTGTCCTGTGTACCGTACGTCCAGCTTCCCCTGTGGTGGCGTCTCACATGGCATAGTCCACCTCCGAAGCCACTTCCACTGTCCCGCGTAATGTCAAAAGATAACATCATTTTTACTCATGGATTTACCCTTTCTGTCGCTTTTTTGTCTTGCTGTTCCACACTTCCTGCCGTTACCGTTCCTTTTCTGTCTGAAGAACATCTGTTAGACATTCTTGGAGCGCAGATCTGCTGGCTGCAAGTTTTCTCCATTTTCCACAGAGACTGTCTTCCTTCTTCTTGGTCTGGATTGGGTTTTTTTCCTTCCACCTTCATTCCAGAAGGATGTTTTCACTGGAAATGGAGTTCTGGGGTGAAGTTCTTTTCTTTCCGCGCTTGGAAAATGTGCCGCTTCTTTGTGACTCCGTGGTTTCTGAGGGAAATCTGCTCTCCTTCAAATTATTGTTCCTTTTTCAGTACAGTGGTCTCCCTTTTCCACAGGGGATACATTCTAAGACCCCCGGTGGACTCCTGAAACCATGGATAGTTCCAAATACTACTTGTACTGTGGTTTTTGTCCTTATGTAGGTACCTAAGATAAAGCTTAATTCGTAAATTAGGCACAACAAGAGATTAGCAACAACAAGAAAACGCAACAGTTGTAACAGTATACCCAGTGAAAGTTTTTCATGAATGTGGTCTCTGTCTCTCTCTCTCTCTCTCTCTCTCTCAGAACATCTTGCTGTTCTGTCCTCGCCCTTCTTGTGATGATGGGAGGTGGTAAAGTGCCTCCATAGTGAGCTGAAGCGAGGTGAGAGACGCAGGCACTGTGACGTGTAACGTGAGGCTGCTGTTGACCTTCTGACTGCGTGTCAGAAGGATCGTGTGCTTCTGGACCGCAGCTGAGTGAGCTCTCGGAAAGCAGAACGTGGAGAAGCTGGGGGACCGCTGTCATGTAGCTTTCCCTTCTGACCACTGTCAAGGTTTTTTCTGTAGCTTCAGTTTTCAGAAGTTTTATTATGTGACTGAACTGGATTTCCTTGGTTTTATCCCTCTCAGAGCTCACTCAGCTTCTTGTCTGTAGACTTCTACAGAAGTCTTTCACCAAATTTGGAAAGTTGTCAGGCATTATTTCTTCAATTATTTTTCCAACCCGTACTCGTTTTCCTTTTTTGGGGGAGACTCCAGTGACACAAATGCTAGATGTTTTGTTGTCCCTCTGGTCCCTGAGACTGCTTGCTTCCCCCCACCCCCAGGCCTTTTTCTTTCTTTTGTTCAGTTCCAATAATTCCCATGAATTCCGTCTTCAACTTCCCTCTTTCTTTGTCCATTCCATTCTGCTATTGAGCCCATCAGTGAGCTTTTCGATTTTACGGATTTATTTTTTAGTTCTCAAATTTCCATTTGTCTCTTCTTTGTATCTCTTGTTTCTTTGGTGACAGTTTCTATTTTTCATGTGTTTCGAATGTCCATAATTGATCATTGGAATATTTTTAGACCACATCTTTAAAATCCTTTCCTGATAATCCCAACCTCCATATCCTCTCTGCACTGGTGTCTTTTCTTATCTTTTCTTGTTCAGGTTGAAACTTTGGCATTCCAGCTTATGTTCTCCTCAGGTGTCCAGGCCAGAATAAAATAAACAATTTAAATAAAAGATTTAAAAACCCTAGCAAATTCACCTTCAGGTCATTGCTTAAGTCCCAAGGATCCTAGCCCATCCTACTGCCTTTCCTTCATGTTCCAGTTTTCTGATAGTCAATGTATTTTTACTCAAGGGTTTAGTTGTTTTGTTTTGTTTTTTTTTAATTGCAGTCAGAAAAATAGGATGTAATATATTTACTCCATCTCATCCAGAACCAGAAACAAAGCCCTCTTCAAAAATGCTAACCTGGGGCACCTGGCTGGCTCAGTCGGTAGAGCATGCTACTCTTAACATCAGGGTTGTGAGTTCAAGCCCCATGTTGTGTGTAGAGGTTACTTAAAAAAAAAAAAATTTTTTTTTTTAATGCCAGTCTATCTGTCAAGTGTCTGAGCTATGCTTGATCCTTCATTTGGTCTAAAGTTTTGTTTTTTTGTGTTTTTTTTTTTTTTTTATGGTTTTATTTATTTAAGTAATCTCTACACCCAATTTGGGGCTCGAACTCACAACCCCAAGATCAAGAGTCACATGCTCTATTGACTGAGCCAGGCAGGCACCCCTGGTTAAAAGTTTTTTTTTTAAGTTTACTTGTTTATTTTGAGGGGTGCCTGCGTGGCTCAATTGGTTAAGCACCCGATTTCAGCTCAGGTCACGATCTCACTGCTCGTGGGTTCGAGCCCCACATCAGGCTCTGTGCTGACAGCTGGGAGCCTGGAGCCTGCTTTGGATTCTGGGTCTCCCTCTCTCTCTGCCCCTCCCCTGTCTCTCTCAATTTTATTTATTTTGAGAGAGACAGAGACGGCATGAGCAGGGGAGGGCAGAGACAGAGAGAGGGAATCCTAAGCAGGCTCCAGGCTCAGCACAGAGCCCGATCTTACAACCTCGAGATCATGACCTGAGCCAAAACCAAGAGTCTCAAGCTCTACCAGCTGAACCACCCAGGCACCCCTCCCAAGAGTACTTTTAAAAGCAAGAAATAAAAACCCACTTAAGCTAGCTCACATCAAGAGTTTATTACTGAGATACTACAAATAAATCTTAACTGGCATGAACCATTATCTGGCTGTTTGCTGTAACAATTTGTTACGTTTCTAAGAAACCTTAAATTACGGGGGGGGGGGGTGGCGGGGGAATCATATTCTACAGTTATTTCAGTGGACAAGTGGGGAAGACTGTGAGGGGCTGGAGGAACTCACACCTTTTGTTCCTGCAGGAATTAAAGTTTTTATCGTGGCCACGAAAAAGTTCACTGAAAACAGCTCTTTTGTTCACCCCTTGCACTTCTCACCCTTCACTCCCAGAATGTGGTGTCAGCTGCCAGCTAACCTCTGTGATCTTGTAGCTCCGTCACTCACCGAGGACCGTCTGTGGTTCTTGTGTCTTGTATTTCGTATTCTCTGAAGAAAATGCGGTGGCCACTGGCCATCTGACGGATTTCTGGTTTCAGTCAGAAGTTGTTGTCCCTCTGGTCAGCCGTGGCAGGGCAGTAAAGGGCTGCTTGGGTCACTTCCTTCAACGAAGGCCACGACCTGCTTCACTTCACAGAGAAGAGGGCTGGAGGTCAGCGAGAGGGGCAGAAACAGACTCCCAACACGCATCACTTAGGCTGTGTTGTCGTTAAATGCCAAAGCAATTACAGCTTTATGCTTTTTCTTTGTCTAATGAGAAACCCCAAACTGCATATTTGTGTGACGTCTTTAAAATCTTCTTTCCTTAGAACGCCTGACAGACAATCTCAGAGTTGGACAGACATCCACAGTTGCTGCTCAGATGTTTCTTTTTTTCAGAGTTTTGCTGCTAAGAATATCTCCCCAACATTTGACTTCATTGTGGCCAATAATGGTCTCTGAATTAGTAAGTACAAACATCTTAACTCTTGAAAGCAGAGTTGATGCTTTTTAAAATGCTTTTTCAGGAATAATATTTCATATATATCTTAATTTTTTTTAATGTTTATTTGGTTCCGAGAAAGAGAACGAGCGAGTGCGGGGGAAGGGCAGAGAGAGAGAAAGACTAGATTCAAAGCAGGCTCCAGGCTCTGAGCTGTCAGCACTGAGCCTGACAAGGGGCTCGAACTCGTGAACCGCGAGATCATGACCTGAGCCAAAGTCAGACGTTCAACTGACTGAGCCACTCAGGCGCCCCAACTATTCCAAATATATCTTAATTGTATCTGCAAAATTTCCTTTTTATTTTATCTACAAAATTTTCAATCAGGTTGGTAGCATGTAGTCAGCTCTTGGTTAAATACAGAATTTTTAAAGATAGAACCATTTAATGTAGCTCTGGGAAATTTTATAGTTTGAATAAACAAAGTATAAAACTTTAAGGCACAGTGAATAACTACACATTACAAACTGGCCACTGTTGGACAAGTAAAGAAGGTAAAATTCAAGGAACACGTGGGGCGCCTGGGACGCTCAGTTGAGTCTCCAACTCTTGAATTTGGCTCAGGTCACGATCCCGGGGTTGTGGGATTGAGCCCCGTGTCTAGCTCCACACTGAGCGTGGAGCCTGCTTGAGATTCTCTCTCCCTCTGCTTCTCTCCCCAGCTCGCACACTCTCCCTCTCTCTCTAAAATAAAAAAATAAATAAATAAAAATAAAAAACATAAAACCTCTGAGTTATTCTCTGCCTTCAGCTGCAGTCAGAAAAGTTTCTAGGTAAGCTCTGTTAGATCAAGGCCTCTAGGGAGAAAAGATTCAGATCCTGTTTAGATAAGTGGATAACCAAATATATGAGTTGGAGATGCTATCTCATGTGAAGTCCAAATCAAATTAGAGGGAAGAGGTCAGGTTATCATGTTTCAGAGCTACTGGCAGGCTATACTTTATGGTGACATGAATTACCTAATCTGAAGATTAATCCTTTAAATTCTAAATTATAGAGTTTACACCCATCCCTGAAAACATTACCATCACATCCATCACATACCATGACCTACCATTCCATGAATCCATGTAACTGAAGCTTCCTAATGAAAAATTATCTGTCCTAAATCCTTCAAATTTCAGTTGAAGAACTTACTAGCCAGATGTTCACGTTCACTGACACTAGATTTCCATAATAGGCCCCCTGTACTTGTGTTGTGGGTTTCTTTGAAGCCATGCCTTATATAGAAATATTTAAAGTGGAAAGCTGAATGCTGTTAAGGGGGCTATTAACAACATTAATCTCGGAAAGCACTAGAAGTTTGTGGATGGGCTTTTAAGAGCAGCATTTCCGAAATACTCCACGCATTTAATTCTTTTTCCTTACCCACATTTAGTTATCAATTACTCATGAGGATATGTCATAAGATTCTGAATAGATATTTAGGAATGTTTTCAAAATTCCCTTTTCAGGACTAATATACTATTTCATCTATATCTAATTTCATCTGAAAATTTTCAAGTTGATAGCACATGGCTCTTGGCCGAATAGAGAGAATCTGTTATCTTCTGTAATTATATTCGACCTTTTTTTAACTGTCAGCTTGTTCACACTCATTTGTATTGTTTGGTACTATCTGCTTTTTAAACTTTTATTCTAGGTTTACTGAGACATAATTGGCATACGGTATAATACAACCTTAGGTGTACAAAGTGATCTGACTAACACTGTGAGCTGAGGACCACCGTGAGTTCAGCTAACATCCATCATCTCCTATAGACAGAAAAAGAAAATGGAGAAAGAAAAAATGTGATAGGAACTTGTGATAAGGACTCTTAAGATTTACCTTAACTACTTCATATATGCCCTCCAGCAGTGTTAGCTATTGTCATGGTGTATGTGACATCCCTAATACTTCTTGATCGTGTGGTGGAAGTTCGTACTTTTTGACCGCCTTCATCCAATTTCCCCTCCCCCACATCTCCAGTCTGTGGTAACCACAAATCTGATTTCTTTCTCTGTGAATTTGGCTTCGTTTTGATTTTTTAGGATTCCACGTATAAACTAGATTATACAATATTTGTCTGACTGACTTCACTTATCGTAATACTGCCAAGGTCTTCCACGTTGCTCCAAATAGCCGGATTTCCTTCCTTTTTTATAGCCGAATCGTATTTTACTGTATGTACATATACAACATTTTCTCTATCCATTCATCCATCAGTAGACATTTAGGACGTTTCCTTGTCTTGGCTGTTGTAAATAGTGCTGCAGTGGACGTGGGCGGACATGTATCTCTTGAACCTAGCATTTGCATTCCTTCTGGTATATTCCCAGAAGTGGAATTGCTGGATCATATAGTAGTTCTAGTTTTAATTATTTGGAGAACCTCCATACTGCGTTCCAGAGTGGCTGTCCCAATGTACATGCCCACCAACGGTGCCCGAGGGTTCCATTTGCCCCACAGCCTCACCAGCACTTGTCTCTTGTCTTTCTGCCTCTTGCCCTTCTAACAGGTGTAAGGTGATTCCTCACTGGGGTTTTACTTTGCATTTCCCTGATGGTTAGTGATGTTGAGCATCTTTGCATCTGTACCTGTTGGCCATGGTATCCCCTTTGGGAAAATACCTATTCAGGTCCTTGGCCCATTTTTAAATTAAGTTACTGGCTTTTTTGTTATTGAGTTGTATGAGTTGTTTTAAATACATCTTGGATATTAACCCTTAATCAGATGCTTGGTTAGCAAGTATTTTTTCCTATTCTTCAGGTTCTTTTTGCCGAGTCTCTTGCCTTATTTGCTCTTTTTTATGGACATATAAATCTTAAACATTAAGCTAGGTTTAACCCCTCTCCAATAGTAAATTGAATTATGTTTTCTTTTTAAGATTCAGACATTCATACAGCTTGAAGAAGATCTGAAAGAGGATGATGAATTATTGAGGTAAGTTGTATGAGTTCTACGCACACATGTGAGCGGACATCACTTTGTGATGTAGGATTATGTAACACTCAATATTATCATTTAAAAAAATTTTTCATGTTTATCTATGTTGCGAGAGAGAGAGAGAGAAGGAGCAGGGGAGGGGCAGAGAGAGAGGGAGACACAGAATCTGAAGCAGGCTCCAGGCTGCGAGCTGTCAGCACAGAGCCCGTCGTGGGGCTTGAACCCACAAACCATGAGATCATGACCTGAGCCGGAGTCAGCACTCAACTGAGCCACCCAGGCATCCCCAAACACTCAATATAATTTTCTTGAAATACTTGTGAAGAGACCAGCCATTTGACCATTCTTTTTTTTTTTTTTTTTTTTAATGTTTTATTAACAGAGACAGAGCATAAGCAGGAAAGGGACAAAGAGAGAGGGAGACACAGAATCCAAAGCAGGCTCCAGGCTCTGAGCTGTCAGCACAGAGCCCGATATGAGGCTTGAACTCATGAACTGTGAGATCATGACCTGAGTTGAGCCAGAGTCAGACGCTTAACCAGCCGAGCCAACCCTCAACTGTTCTTAAACGGAAACACGGAAAAACCCTTCTTAGGGACATTGCGTAGGTAAATGGGCTACAGCATACGTGAATGAATTTATAACAAGAGTTTCTTTGCAAATTTTTAGAAACAGCAACAAAATCAACAGAACAAAAGTTTCAGTTGCTGATGGCAACGGGCCCTCCCTGGGGGAGATAGCCCAGAGTGAGCTCATCTTATATTTGTCAGCTTGCAAATTCTTGGACACAGCACTTTCTTTTCCGCCTGACAAGATGCCGTTGTTTCAAATGTAAGTCAGATAAGCCCGTGTGCCCTCCTTGAATTGGTGACTTTCCTCGTGAGCACTTTCGCTTGCTCTGTACAGGGTGGGAGAAGCCGCCGTAGGGGTTTCTGGCGGCCCACGAGCCTCCTCAGGATACCAGATGTCAGAGTGCTTACAACACCTGTGGTTTTCTGGATTTGCCTCACAGTAGTGTTGATGGCTGGGTTTCTGCGGTGTATACGCGTTTAGGTAGTTTTGCTACTGAATGCTCGTAAAACGAGAGTCAGGGACTGGTGGTCCTCACTGCATTTGCGTAGATTTCTTCGTCTGTTTGTTTTTAATAAGTGGAACAGGCTGTCTCCACTTCACTTCGCCCCTATTGGCTTACATTTCCTGTAGGCTTAACACAGCTGCTCATACATTTAATTTCATGCCTGGCCCCAGATGCCACTTCTCTCTGTCCTGCCCCCTCTAAAGAAAGAGTTATCACGTAGAGATGTTTGTGGTTAAAATGTGGGTTCTTTTTAACAGCATATTACAAAGTGAAAGAAGCCAATCTGAAATGGCTTGAAATAGTATGATTCCAACTCTGTGATACTCTGGAAAAGGCAAAACTATGGAGACAGTCAAAAAAGATTGTCAGGGATTGCAAGACAGGGAGTCAGAGCGCAGAGGATTTTTAGAACACTGAAACTACTCTATTTGGTACCTTGATGATGGATACATGTCATTATACATTTATTCAAAGCCATAGAATGCACACCACCAAGAGTGCACCCTGAAGTGAACTCTGGCCTTGGATGATAACACAAATTCATGTCATTTCACTGATTACAACAAACGTACCGCTCTGGTGGGGTATTGATAGCGGGGAGAGCGTTGCGTGGAGAGGAGGCTGGGGCACAGGGGAAGCCTCTGCACGTACTTCCTGCTCCACTGTGTTGAACCTAAAACTGCTCCAAAAAGGAAAGTTTTTTTAAAAATGGGTTCTGATGTATATGATTATGCATAGCTGCGTTACTCATAAAAGGTGGAGGAAATCGAAAGTCCACGGATGTACGAGAGGGTAAATAACATTGGTATATCCATACGATGAAACATTCAGCAAAAAAAAAAAGAATAGAAATACTGACGTGTCCTCCAACATGGATGAACCTTGACCATGTTATGTTAAGCGAAAGAAGCCAGTCACAAAGAACCACATATTGCATGATTCTGTTTCTATGAAATGCCAAATATATTTTCAAATGCGAAAATATGTAGAGGCAGAAAATAGATTGAGGGGATGTAAGGGGTTGGGGGGCGACAGCTAGAGGGAGCGGGTATTCTTTTTGGGGTGATGAAAAAAATATCCTAAAATTGATTATGGTGGTGGATAAACAATTCTGTGAATAAACTAAAAGCTAATTCAATTATGTACTTCAGATGGGTGTACTATATGGTATGTGAATTATTTCTCCATAAACCTGTTGAAAAATCTTTTTCGAAGTGAGCCCTGAGCCAGCACGCCTGACCTCGGATTGTTTTCATCCAGTTACAGGTGGGCATTTGTCCCAGAAGTGGACACGGAGGTCCCTGCCTTCCTGTCAGACCTAGAGGAGAATCACCAAGAATGCAAACCCCACACTGTTAGGATTCTAGAACTTCTAAAGTTAAAATACGGGGTAAACGTCTTCCTTTTTACAGTCAGTGTTTGTGGCGGAGGGGAGAGAGGCTAGGCAGTGAGGGCCGCGAGAGAACGACCGAATAGTTTTCAGAAGTTCTTTGGTCTGAGTGTTAAAACTCGGAGGTGGTCAAAATCCCATCTTTATTTCCTCATTGGCACGTCACTTTCTCTGCCCACATGCTGAGGTGCGCCTCCTGGAGAACCACAATCACGTGGAAGAGGTTTCGCACAGAGTCGGTTTATTAGGCGGAGGAAGGCCCTGCAGGAAGAATAGGGGTCTCGGGGAGAGGGGAGGGGCTGGGGTGAAATCCTGGCGGGAAACGTCGGTTGAAGACGTCGCGTTTGAATTTTTTGGGAAACTGCCACCAGTGCTGACGATGAGTGGTCCCCAGAGAACCCATCGCTTAGATTTGCTGCCCACATGTCCTTGGCCCGCACCTCTGACCCTTAACAAAGCCTTATCATCTTTATGCGGTGTTTTTGTTTTTGCAGGAAATTGGCCGCTCTGATGAGATCAGCGCAAAGAATGAATTCCCTCTGCTGCGCCAACATTCTGTTTCCAGCATTAGGCAATTGATGCCATTCTTCCAGACTCTAAATCGTGCTTTTAAAACCCAGAGTAAGCTGTCTGCCGACACCCAAGGACCTCCAGTCTTAGAGTTCCCAGTCACAGATAGCCCGAGGGTCTTGCAACAGCTAGAAGAATGTGTTGAGTACGATTTTTTGGAACATCTGGAATGTTAGCCCCATAAGACAGGATTTGTTTAATCCATTTACCGATACGTCAGTGACAACCAGGATACGTGCGTTCTAAACAAGAAAGGAGCCAAGGATAGTGCTTTTTAAACAAGTCAATTTCGATTTTGAAGGTAGATTTCAGATAATTTTCTGTTGGGCAACAAAACACACCTCCCTAAATGCCTTGTAATATATTTGGATCTGATTGTATGTTTTGTCTTCAATTTATGTAAAGAAAATAAAGTTAATGTATCATCTAATGCAAGCACAGAATTCATAATATGAAGCATGAAGGCAATGAAGAGTTGTTTTCTTTGTTGATGCAGCCATATGGGCTGTCTCGGTATATTTCTCTGAAAGTTTACACTTGTTGGGTATTACTCTTAACCCCTCACACATATGTCCTTTAAAATGTTTATTTTGGTACCACATTTTAAAGCCAAAATACATTGTTTTCTGAAAATAATAATTGCCCATTACCATTGACTGTTCAGCAGTGGTGAGGGCTTGAAGATATCTCAACGTATTTAACTCTTGCTCATTAAAATCACATATTAAGGGGCACCCGGCTGGGGCGCTTGGGTGGCTCAGTCAGCTGAGCCACCGACTTCACCTCAGATCGTGATCGTGAGGTCCGTGAGTTCGAGCCTGGCATCGGGCTGTGTGCTGACAGCTCAGAGCCTGGAGCCTGCTTCAGATTCTGTCCCTCTCTCTCTTTCTCTGCCCCTATCCCTGCCCGCATGTGCACGCTCGCTCGCTCGCTGTTTCTCTCTCGCTCTCAAAAAATAAACATTTTTTAAAAGGGGGGGATGCCTGACTGTCTCAATCAGAAGAATGTGCGACTCTTGATCTTGGGGTTGTGAGTTTGAGCCCCATGTTGGTTGTAAAATTTATAAATAAATAAACTTTAAAATAAATCACGCATTAAAATCACAGTGCATCCAGCTTTGAAAGAAATACATAGTTTTCAGAACTCTGACAGCTGTAACCTTAGTTATGCACCATGATGTGCCTTGCCAGCACTTTCCATTTAACATAAATCAGTCGATGTAATCATGGAGCCTTTAATGCCTGAAGCTTCTGTCAGAGAAACAGACCCTCGACTCTTCCCTTTTCCTTTGTCCTTTCTGGGATCTCTTTACCACTTTGTAGACCTCACTGTTCATTAAAATAATCCCTTCCTAAGCACAGACTCCTCTCTCCTGGCAGGGGGTCACCCCACTCCTGCCGAGCCTCTCTGTCTTAAGCCAGCTACCCTATTTAGAATCCTGGCTCGGCTGCAGGAGCCTGAACTCTCTGCCAGGGAGCATGGTTTGCCTTCCAGACTTGCCTACCTCATGTCCCCTTTTCAGCCTCCAGAGCATCGCATGAAGTCGGGTTCCAGGCCAGATGATGCACACTGGCCTAATGCGTGCTCTCCTGTCCATCCTTTCTGCACGCCAGGGATCGGTTTGGAATTAACCAGCATCGTCGGTTAAGTTTCCCGTAACATCCTACTAGTTCCTAGCGTGTGTGCAGTGTAGAAGCAATTTGTGTCAAGAGCCCCAGTATGGGATTTGGGGAGGACAGAACCACCCGATTACCTACATAAGGGCTCAAAAGAAGAATTCAAGCTCACCACTAGAAATAGGGGTATTCATACAAATATGTGTTAAGAATTACATGAAAATGATGGGTTTGTGCGTGTAAGGGGTATCTCTAAGAACATTTGCAAGCTTGGTGACTAAAGCTTTAAATACCGAAGCGTAGAGCTATAATTTCTATGTAAGTTCTGTGAGTTTGCTGTAATTCAGACTGTGAGGCGATAACCGTATGCCGATCAATAGTTAACCTCAAGGGCATGCATATGTTCATACCTCAGAATTTACAAAACTAGTAACTTACATCATCGGGAGCTATTATGCCATCTGTCCTTAGATTTACAAATTTTGTTGATGGTTTTTCTCTCTAGTATCTAAAACAGCTTAATGGTCTCTGAACATGTGTGTGTAAGTGAATCCTTATTTATTAAATGGAAATCTTAAAAGGAATTCCATAGTACATCATGGAACACTAAGGAAGTCTTATCAACGTGATGCACATTTAAATCTTTAGTTCGTGAATACCGTAGTAGTTGGGGTTATAAGCTGTGAGGTCGGCTTGCCTGGGTGTGGTGTTCAGCTTCCCCATATACTAGCATGAGCAAAACTTGTGCCTCGGTTTTCTCATCTATAAAATGGGACTATCGAATGCAACTGCATCTTAGGGTTCTAGCAACTAACCATTTCTGTGATCTGTGAACAGTTTTGCACCCCTCAGTGAAAAAGAAGCCTGTGCCCACCCCAATATCGGTAGGATGAGCAGAAGCAAGGTTAGCGGTTCCGTATTTTCTTCTTACTTTGGAACCGAGGCCCTTCACCACACTGTGGAGCCAACTGCTCTGCCTCCACTCCTCCCGGTGGAAATGCTCCGCGTCCGGCCCTCAGCCACTGCACTGAGGGCAGGGAGTGTGCTGGGAGAGGTGGGACTTGCCAGGAGTGGCCGTAGCCAAGGAGAACAGACTGGTGCTCTAACAGAGCGGGTTTGAACACACACAGCTGCGGGCAGTGTCGGTGGGAGGGTGGCCCATGCGTGTGGATGAAACGATCCCTGTAACTAGAGTGCTTTCCAGGGGCCAGGCACGGTGCCAGGCGTCTCCCGGGCATCACATTCTCTCTTCCCACCCCGTTGGGAAGTAGAGGCTTACCCCATTCTACAAGGCCAGCAGAGCTAGGAAATGGAACCTAGATCTGTCTCCCTCTTAGAGCCCTTTTCTCCACCCCAGTGCTGAGAAAATTAGACAGGAAATCCCCATGGTGGCTACTGCTGTTCCGTAATGTGTGGAAGACAAGTTTCTGAAACTACCCCGCCCATGTATGACTTCCTGCAAAACCAGCTCGTGCTGGGGCCACAGCACAGAGAAAGTAGCGCCTAGCTTTGAAAGTGTGGCGAGATCTGTTTTAGAGGAGAACACACCTTGTTTTCCAGTATTTGTACATTATGTGCAGTTAAATTAGGAGAAATGGCTAGGTTTGCCAAAGTAGTTAAGGAAGGTTGAACTTAAAAGTTTTGAACTATCCAGACAGGTTCTGTGTCATTGGAATAAAATGCTTTGGTGTTAAGACAATGCCTGCTAGCGGGTATTACTTGCAGTTCAGTGAGACACATAAACCAATGAACGTGCAAAGTCAACACCTTCAAGGAGAATATGATTAGGAGCAGAATGCGGATGAGCCAAGGGCACACTGAGGAGTCTCCACGTTCTACCTGAAGGAGCAACTGGGCTTGTGAGGGTCAAGTTAGTACCCTGTGTGTGTGATCATGTGTATGTGTTTTGTTACGTCGTGCAGTAATCATTCCACACCATTGCATCCTCTCCAACCGGACTTGGTGCTGTCTCTGAAGTTCAGAGTGAAGAGGACCCCTGCAAGCATTTTTCAGGCTGGATAGGGGTATCCTGAGGTTAGAAATCTGTCAGTTACGGTTAGAATCCAGCAGAGGAACTATGCTTAGCGAGGGTCCTCCCACCTGCATGTGCACGAGGACCACCTGGAGAGCTTGCAAACTTGCAGGATGCCTAGCCTCCTCCCCAGAGAGTCTGAGTCAGTAGAAAGGGTGACATTCAGGAATCTGCATGTGTAACAAGTTATTTTTGTCACCGGTGCTTCCTGGATCATTCTTGGAGACACTCTAGTTTTCAGAGCAATTTATTCATAAGTATGACGTGGAAACCAGGAGGAAGCCAGCAAGGCTGAACTTGTTTGGTTACTTCTCATCCTATATAGGTAGCTCCTTCCAAGCAGTTCTCCATCGAAATCAAGTAAGTCCACCTTTAAACCAATGGGAAAGGAAATACATTTTAAAATACTATGGGTCTAGGGGCGCCTGGGTGGCTCAAGTCGGTTAAGCGTCCGACTTCGGCTCAGGTCATGATCTCACGGTCTGTGAGTCCCAGCCCCACGTCGGGCTCTGTGCTGACAGCTCGGAGCCTGGAGCCTGCTTCGGACTCTGTGTCTCCCTCTCTCTGCCCCTTGCCCACTCACACGCTGCCTCTCTCTCTCTCTCAAAAGTAAATAAACACCAAAAAATTGTTTTAAATACTGTGGGTCTAGGAGAGGAGTAAAGTAGTTCCTCAACAAGTTAAAAATAGAATTACCATATGATCCATCAATTTCACTAAAAAGAACTAAAACCAGGGGCACCTGGGTGGCTCAGTTGGTTAAGCGTCTGACTTCAGCTCAGGTCATGATCTCACGGTCTGTAAGTTCAAGCCCGGCGTCCGGCCCTGTCCTGACAGCTCAGAGCCTGCTTCAGATTCTGTGTCTCCCTCTCCCTCTGCCCCTCCCCTGCTCATGCTCTGTTTCTCTCACTCTCAAAAATGAATATTTAAAAAAAATTTTTTAAAAAGAACTGAAAACAGGGTCTCAGATATTTTATTTATTTATTTATTTTACTGTTTATTTTTGACAGAGAGAGCAAGCAAGCACGAGTGGTCCGTGTGTGAACCCATAAACCGTGAGTCATGACCCGAGCTGAAGTTGGACGCTCATCCAACTGAGCCGCTCAGGTGCCCCTGGGGTCTCAGATATTTGTACACCTACGTTTATGGCAGCATTATCCACAATAGCCAACAGGTGGAAATGACCCAAATGTCCATTGACAGATAAATGGCTAAACAAAATGTGGTCTATCCACACAACAGAATATTATTCAGTCTTAAAAAGGAAGGGAATTCTCACACATGCTACAGCATGGATGAACCTTGAGGACATTAGGGTACGTAAACCAGTCACAGAAGGACAAATGGATAACTCCGCTTGCATGAGGGACCTGAAGTAGCCAAATTCATAGACACCAAGTAGAAGGGTGGATACCGGGGGCTGGGAGAGGGGGATGGGGAGTTCATGTCTAATGGGTACAGAGTTTCAGTTTGGAAAGATGAGAAAGTTCTGGAGATGTGTGATGGTGACACCACAATGTGTGCGTAATTAAGGTCACTGTATTGTACACTGAAAAAGGGTGAAAATGGCAAATTTCATGTTCTGTGTAGGTTACCCCAATAAAAATTCTAACACAAAACCAAAATTACTGTGAGTTTAAAAGGAGGGCACGATGGGGCGCCTGGGTGGCTCGGTCGGTTAAGCGGCCGACTTCGGCTCAGGTCATGATCTCGCGGTCCGTGAGTTCGAGCCCCGCGTCGGGCTCTGTGCTGACAGCTCAGAGCCTGGAGCCTGTTTCAGATTCTGTGTCTCCCTCTCTCTGACCCTCCCCCGTCCATGGTCTGTCTCTCTCTCAAAAATAAATAAACATTAAAAAAAAAATTAAAAAAAAAAAAAAGGAGGGCACGGAAGAGGGTCTAAGCCAGGGTTCCCCTTATGTGATGAACAGTGTCTGTCTCATCCTGGGTTTCCCCCACAAAGTCAACCAGAAGCAGAGGGGAGGTGGGAATTTAATCCTCGGGACCTGGAGGCCTCTCGTCTGTCTCTTCTGTCTCCCCTAACCACTCAGCATTTTAATCTCTTGCATATCTTTTCTATGTTGTTCCAGCTGCGTGATACTCTTTTCCTTCGCCTGACACGTCCCACTCAAATTGTTTATGTAACAAACATATGGGAACCAGTCTTTGAGATCCAAATTCCTCAGTCTTGCTTCTTTCTGCAGCTCCTCAGACACAGTGAGGCACTTTGTCACAGGACAGCCCTATTAGATCACCTACTAATGTCATAGCCCATCGCTGGCTGCGAGGCAGGCACCCCTTTTGTGGAAGAGAGAGACCCTGTATCTTCTTCAGTTCCTTCGGGGTCTGGCATATGGAGGCAGTCCACAGTAACTAAATGAAGAACATAAAGGTTGATGTTTCTGATAAAGGTGGTGCTGGAGGAGGAAGAAAGAGTAGGAAACCCCAGTTTGAATAAAGTAATCTGTAGGACTAGACAGCGGGGGGCTCAGGGAACAGTGGGTTTTGGGCCCCATACTTAGACCCTCTCTAGTAACCACTCCCCAGAGGCTCCTGCTGTCTCACTGATCACCCAGTGTTGGCGCACGAGGGCACTCTTCTTGGCTTGCTGTCCCCACTCTTCCCTGCTGGTCCTTGAACTACCTGATTTCACAGTCAGCCCAACCCACCTGAAAAACATGTGAAGACTGCCTTTTCTATCCTCCATGAGCGTGTCCTCAATTCTTATTGGACCCTTTGACAACAAAACACTGCTGTACTGTGTGGGGGTGAACACTTGGCCCAGGGCACCACCGTGCTGGTTGGAGAGCTCTTTGTGTTATAGTAAAGCTACTATCTTAACTCATAAGCACTTGATTGTATATTCTTCCAGGTTTCCCTTGCAACTGTTCTCTGTTTGTTTCTGAATCTAAGCCAGGTTAAGCATCTAATTGTTAAGGAATCTAAATTTCTTCAGGAAACAGATGAGTTGTCTAATATGATTGGGAGAGGTGGAGCTTGTGGTTAATCAAAAAGCATGATTGGCCTAAAGGCAATCAGACTCAATAAAAAGTTAATACATATACATCAAGGGACGCCTGGCTAGCTCAGTCAGTAGAGCATGTGACACTTGATCTTGGGGTTGTAGGTTCAAGCCCCACTTTGGGGGTAGGAATTACTTAATACAATTGTTAGGGGCACCTGGGTGGCTCGGTCAGTTAAGCGTCCAAGTCTTGGTTTCAACCGGGTCATGATCTCACAGTTTGTAAGTTCCAGCCCCACATTGGGCTCTGTGCCGATAGCACGAAGTTTGCTTGGGATTCTGTCTCTTCCTCTCTCTGTCCCTCCCCCACTCATGCTCATTCTCTTGTGCTTGCTGTTTCTCAAAATACATAAATAAACTTTAAAAAATGAAAATAAAATCTTTATACACACACATGCATATATATACATCAATATAGTTTTTTTGACATCAACATCTCTAAATGGCTAGTTATGAGATAGATGAAATCCCACTTACAATAACAACAACAATAAAATATCCAGGAAAAAAAAAAAGCTTCATAAGAACTCCTTGAAGAAAATATTTCTGAAGGAGTAAAGGACACTAGGAGTGAAAGGAAAGGCTCACTAGGTCTTAAAGAGGAAGATTCAACATCATCAAGTTGTAAATTCTAAATTAATCTGTGAATTTAAGGCAATCCCCCAGAAACAGCACTTGGTTTTTGTTTTGTTTTCTTTTAACAAGATAAGCTCATCCTAAATTTTATTTGGAAAAATAGGCAAAAGTAGCCAGAAATTTTCTGAAAACAAGGAGTAAAGAAGAGAACTACCCTGAGTAGGTCTTGAAACATATTATAAAGCTAAAATAATTGGTACCAGTGCAGGAATGGACAGCAGATCAACAGAATAAAATAGAAAGTCCATCAATGGACACAAATGCATAGAAAAATGTAGTATTCGAACCAATAGGGGGAAAGACAGGTGGCTTATTTGATAAATGGTATTGGGATAGCTAGGTAACCAACAGAAAAAAATAAGAAATTGGATTTATACCCCCCATCTTTCACCAAAATAAATTCCAAAGAGATCAAAGATTGAAACCATGAAGAAACCATAAAAATACTAGAAGAAATCAAGTGAAGGCATTTATATAAGCCAATAATGATCATTTTTAGATGAATACAAATCCCAGAAGCCATAAGAGAAAGTTCAATAATTTTGGCTATATGAATTTTCTTTTAAAAATTCTGCATAAAAAAATCATAAGCAAAGTAAAAGACAAATGGCAAACTGAGAAACATATTTGAAAAGACTCCTTTTATGAAGGGCTAATTTTTCCAATACTCAAAGAACACCTACTGAAAGATAAAGTATAGAAAGATGGGCAAAAGAAATGAACGGGGGGTTCTACGCACACGAAAAAACAATTGGCTATAACACATGTCAAATGATGTCCAAACTTACAATATAAGGAAAAACTTACAATTGCTCTGAAATATTATTCACTGACCGTTTCAGCAGATATTAGTATTAGGGGAAAACAGGATCTCTTCTACAAATAAGGAATATAAATTAGTACAAGCTCTTTGGAGGAAATTTGTCAATTTCTATCAAAACTATGATTGGGTGTATCTTTTGACCCAACAATCCTACTTTTGGGAATTTTTCTGATATACATGTATAACTTACATAAAAATTATTCACTGTAGTCTTATTGATAATAACAAAACTTTGGAGACAACCTTTGCCCACCAGCACAAGGAAGGGTTGGCTAAAGAAATTACAATATATCAATAAAAGGGAATGTTATTGAGGAATCCAGCTGGCTCAGTCAGTAGAACATGTAACTCTTGATCTTAGGGTCATGAGTTCGATCCCCATGTGGGGCATAGAGATTACTTAAAAAAAAAAAAGTTAGGAAGTTGCAAAATAACATGAGGAAGTTCTTTAGGCTGTTTTGGAAGGATCTACAAAATATACTGTTCAGTGTAAAAGTCAAGGTGCATATCCATATAGGTTTGTGAAAGCAACCAGATTTCACATTGTATTTATTAAATCAGGGAGAGATTTTATTTGACAAATATTCTAACTCCTGTATGGACTTTAAACATTTCTCTTTCCTTGACCTAGTCTATTTTCTTTTGACTTAGTCCTACAAAAATACTGTAGGCTGGGTGGCTTAAACAACAAACATTCATTTCTCACGGTTCTGGAGGCTGAGAGTTCAAGGTCAAGGTACCTTCTTGGTTGTTCCTGCCTTGTCTTCACATTGCAGAAGAGTTGAGGGAGCTCTGGCGGGTCTATTTTATTATAAGGGTATTAATATTCATGAGGGCTCCACCTTTGTGACATAATCACCTCTCAAAGTCTCCACCAAATACATTCATTGGGGGTTAGAATTTCAATGTATGAATTTGGGGGGGAGACATTCAGTCTACAGCGCTCCCCAAATAAGATAGTTTTCTATCATTAAAAAAATCACATCAAACTCAGCCTTTTTTTTTTTTAAATAAAGGTTTCCATGTAAGCTTGGGTTTGATACAAGTACCAGAGGGGTGTGGTGGGGCATTTATTTCCCTGTAAAATCCCCTTTTATACCAATGTAGTGTAAGTTCAGCCTGTACGTGTTTGCCTCACATTTTTTTCGATATGAGTAAGCCTTGAGGATGTAGAATTCCACAGTGTACTCAATTGTGTTAAAAAAAAAGGGGGTGGGGGGGGACAAGAATCTGTATATACAGGTAAGTACTTGCTTGCACATGAATATATTGTCAACGCTTGTAGTTGTCCTAACAAATTACCACAAATTTAGTGGCTTAAAATTACAGAAATTTCTTCTCTTCCAGTTCTGAAGGCCAGATGTCTGAAATAAGTTTCACTGAGCTGAAACCAAGCTGTCTGCAGGGCTTCATTCCCTCTGCAAACTCTGGGGGCTCTAGAATGGAGTGGCCTCACCTTTTCCAGCTTCTAGAGCTCATTCCTGGCATTCTTTGGCTCAAGACCCCTTCTTTTCAAAATCAGCAGTATAGCATCTTCAAGTCTCTCTCTGCTGCAGAGGCCAAATAACCTTCTGCGATCCCATCTCCCTCTGTCCCTGTCTTATATAACCTTTTCTTTTAAGTTTATTTATTTATTTTGAGAGAGAGAGAGTACGAGAGAGGTAGGAGCAGAGAGAGGGAAAGACCAGAATCTCAAGCAGGCTCCATGCTGCCAGCAGAGAGCCCGATGCAGGGCTCAAACTCAGGAATCCTGTGAGATCATGACCTGAGCTGAAGTCAAAAGTCTGACGCTTAACTGAGCCACCCAGGTTGCCCCTGTGTCTGTCTTACAAAGACCCTTGGGATTGCATCTAGGGCCCAACCACATAATCCAGGCTAATCTCATCTCAAAATGTGCTGAACAGCATATGATCAATAAGGGAAGTTGGAATAATAATAATAGTAATAAGTGAAGAAGTTGTCAGCCCTAGACTGACACAGCACCATACTAGTAAATTAAAACTCTTTGGATTCCCACAAAATGATAGTTGAGACTCATCAAATTGATTTCACAAGTCACAAATGGGCCACGATTTATTTAACCAACACAGTCTTGAGATCGTAAGTTCAAGAGAGGAAACCTTGGCTATTTTGTTCACCACGGCATCCTTAGAGCCCTGACGTTGACAGATGTGAAGAAGGCTCTCAATAAAGAGTTGATAAAAAAGCCTGTTACACAACAATCTTAAAGCTGGAGGGAACCGAGAAATTATCCAGTGCAGGGCATTACAAAGGGTGGTAACTAGCACCCTGATTTAGGCGATTCACATAATGTCATTTGCCCAATGAGTGAGTGGCAAGGGTGACAACAGAACATTTTTTTTTAACATTTCCTCGTACATTCAGATCTTCCTCTAGTTACGATGGAGCTACCTCTCAATAAACCCATTGTAAGTTGAAAATATAGTAGGGTGGGGGCGCCTGGGTGGCTCAGTCGGTTAAGTGTCCGACTCTAGATTTCAGCGCAGGTTGTGATCTCGAGGTCATGAGATTGAGATGCTCACTGAGCCTGGAGCCTGCTTGGGGTTCTCTCCCTCCCTCCCTCTCTCTCTCTCTGCCCCTCCCCTGCTCGCACTCTCTCTCAAAATAAATAAACATTAAAAAAAAATCGTAGGTTGAAAATGCGTTTA
This sequence comes from Leopardus geoffroyi, assembly GCF_018350155.1. NCBI lineage: Eukaryota > Metazoa > Chordata > Mammalia > Carnivora > Felidae > Leopardus > Leopardus geoffroyi. The sequence goes on along the minus strand of NC_059333.1, from coordinate 9,221,466 downwards.
ACAAACCTAAACATATCGAACATCAGAGCTTAGCCTAGCTTCACCTTAAATGTGTTCAGAACACTTACGCTAGCCCACAGTTGGACAAAATCATCTAATACAGAGCCTATTTTATAAGAAAGTGTTGGATATCTCTTTGTTTAAATACTGTACTGAAAGTGAAAACCAGCCTGGTCCTATGGGTTGCAATTGTTGTTAAGTGTGTGGGTTGTTTATTCTGATAGCATGGCTGATTGGGAACTACAGCTTGCTGCTACGCAGCATCATGAGGGAAGATCAAACCGGATATCGCTAGCTCGGTGTTGACCTTAAAAATAAAATAAAAACTGCCAGTTGTTTTACTGGCAAAATTGGGCTTGTTTAAGAATAAAAGAGAATTGCAGTTGGGGACAAACAAGTTGCGGCAAAGCCATAGGTGATTCCAGAGAATAAAGGAGAGGTACCCTTTCTGAAGGAGAAAATGGGTAGATTGGGAAGGCTGTTATAAACTAAAAAGTCCACTGGAGTAAATTGGGAGTTCAAAGTATAGTGTCTTGGCTGAGCTGTTTCGGGGGTGTAGGAGATAAAGGTAAGGCTTTATTCTTTTCCCCACTCTCCCCCCACCCCCCATAGTAAAGTAGTACCAAGCAGCAAGGTCAAGTCCGGGTAGTGTCAAGACAGTCTCTTCCTGTTGGGCCTGCAATTGACAAGGAGTGGTAGGTAGGGCGCGAGAGCGCCCTCTGTCAAACCCCCCACTCCACTTTACCCAGGTTTCTGGTTATTAATTTTCACATCAGCAAAAGAGCAAAATTCGAAATTCCAAGTACAGTTTCTACTGAATGCGTATCATTTCCGCACCACGGTAAAGTCGTCAAATCCTAAGTAGAACTGGGGTAAGTGGGGGTGGGGGTGGGGGTTACCATCTGTATTGGAATATTTAGTTTATAGTAAGCCTGGACTAATGTATACCAAATTGTTTATACGTTCTGGTGAAGAGATTGGGAGTAAATTTTGTGTCATATCTCCGTATGATTTGCATTTTTACAAAGGAAATGTATTACAGTTTAAAAACGCAATAGGTGGGAAGCGGGTGGGAGAAATGGGATAACTTTTTTTTTTAGTTGAAAAAAAGTTAGGGGCGCCTGGGTGGCTCAGTCGCTTGAGCATCAGACTTTGGCTGAGGTCAGGATCTCACAGCTTGTGAGCTTTGCCATCAGGCTCTGCGCTGACAGCTTGGAGCCTGGAGCCTGCTTCGTATTCTGTGTCTCCCTCTCTGTCCCTCCCCACTCAAACCTCTGTCTCTCCCTCAAATAAACATTAAACAATTTTTTGAAAAAAAAAATTGAAAAAATTAAGCTTAACAAAAACAAGTGTTGGAGACCTGACAGGTGCTTAAACTTACCCCAAATCAGCACAAAGACATAAAAGGAAAAACAAAAAGCAAAAAACCTAAATGGATATTAAAAACAAAACAAAACAAAACCGTTTCCATCCTCTCTTTACCTGCAATATGTAACAAACAACCCTATACTTCTTCATTTCTCTATCTTCCTCACTCAGCCCGGTGCCCGGCTCCAAGCCGACACCGAATAAATGTGCATGCGAGAAAGGACTCTTTTCATAAGGATGAAGGATGATAATTTCCAGAACAACTCCAGTATGCACAAAATCTACATTTCGTTAACAAGGTTTCAAATCACACGGACACAGGTGGGCATGGGATGGCTTTTCGGCGCAATTCACTTCCAGCCAGGTCAGGCGCCTGGAGCGCACTTCTCCGGGCCCAGGCACACGTCGCTATAGGCTTCGAATTCCAGACCCTCAAGTCTCCAGGTCCGGTTAATGCAGCGACCCGTTCGCGCCCGCCCGTCTCACGCATGCGTCCTACCCCTGCAGGGCCGGGCGCTGCGAGCCCAGTTCTTGGCTTAAACCAGCCTCAATTTACCTTCCCCACAGCTCTCCGCACCACAGCGCCCGAGGCGGAAGTGGGTGGGCGGGGCGACCGCGCGCCCCGCCCCCGGAAGTGGGTGGGCCCAGCAGGCCGTGCAGTCTTCCCGGCCGCCTCCCAGTCGGGTTGCGGCCGAGGCCGGTCCTGGCTTTGTAGCTCGCTCAAGATGGCGGCGCAGCCACCCAGCGGGATCCGCCTCAGCGCGGTGAGCAGCCGCGAGGGGTGGAGCGGGCCGTGTCCCAGGAGGGCGGGCAGGCGGGCAAGCGCGGGGGGGCAGGCAGTGGGCGGTGGCGACTTGTCGGCGCGGCGGTTGGGGCCGCGGCGGGGCCGGGGGAGGGGGCGGCCATCTCGCTCCCGTCGGCGGAGCCGCTCGGCGGCGGGCAGGGTCGGGCGGCGCGGGCCGGGCTGCGTTCCGTTTCCTCCGCGATAGGTTTCTGTTTTGCCTTCGCGGCTTCGGGGCGGGCCGGGGCCGCGGCCCCTCCTCCCGGCTCCCTCCTGGCTGCCTGGCAGCTGTCGTCCGAGGGCGAGGCCTCGGTGGTCGGGTCGCCCGCCCCTCGGACAGCGGGGCCCCTGACCCTTCCTGGCCTGCGGACCCGCGGGGCGCCCCGGAGCCGGGGGGGGGGGGGGGGGGAGCGGCAGCGGCAGATCGCGGCCCGAAATGCCAGGCGGCCTTGACCTCTAGGCAGTGGGATGGGGTGAAGCGAGCCGGAACGAGTCTTCCTGATTCGTTCACATTCCTGCCGCTTCCCTCCAGTTAAGCCCTCGGGCCCAAATCCCCAGGTCACTGGGCTCTCCCGTTTCCTGTAGCCTCTCGGTCGTGTCTGTTTCGGGGCGTTCTTGGAAATCCTCCAGTATTTCTCGTATCTAGTAGTCCTAAGTCGTAGGGAGCGGTCGCACACTAGAATTAACATTTCACCTCCTAAAATGTGGGCGTGGCTTCTCTGCCTGATTATCCTTAAAAAGTTGGTGTTGATATGCGAAAGTGTACCTCCTCTTTTGAGGTTGGTGACTCTTGCCAGAGAATGTCTACCTTAGTCTCGTTAAATTGAACAATCGGGTGGTAATACCGTTGCTTTAAAAATGGTGCATTGCTCTGTGACTTTTTTAGATTTATCCAGATTCTTACCCACACCTGGTATTGTTGGACTTTAACAATTTTTCCTGTGTGACGAGTGTGAAATGTACGTGGGTTTACTTTACATTTCCTTGACTGTGAAGTTAAAAGTTAGTAACATTTTACTCCTTAAAAAAATGGGACGCCTGTGTGGCTCAGTTGGTTAAGTGTCTGACTTCAGCTCAGGTCGATCTCCCGGTTTGTGAGTTACAGCCCCGCCTTGGGCTCTATGCTGACAGCTCAGAGCCTGGAGCCTGCTTCGGATTCTGGTCTCTCTCTGTCCCCCGCCCCCCGCACTCAAGCGCGCTGGGGTGTGTGTCTCTCTCTCTCAAAAATGAAGGAAACATTACAAAAAATAACCTATTCGTATCCTTTGTCCATTTTTCTGTTCTCTTTTAGAGAAATTTTTATTGATCTATAAGCATTCTTTACCCATCCTGAATAAAGGTCCTTTGGTTACATAACTGGCTTGTTGAATGAGATAGTATTTAGTAGTTTGAATATGGAGAAAACTTTATTCTTCTTACGTCTGGCTTTAAATATTACTTGCTAATGGTTCTTTTCCATGCCCGAGTGGATCTGGGCAGATATAATAACACACTCCAATTAGCCTCAGGTATTGTAAAGTGTGACCTCATCTAATTTAAAATCTCTTATTCAGTTTAATGCCTGGCCCTTCCCCTTCCCAGATTGGGCCACATTCTGGACCAGAATCGTGTAGAGGGGAAAGGGAGTGAACTGGTTGGGTCCTATTTCTACTCTTGGATTCTCTTTTCCTTCCCTGGGCCCTGCAATGTCTCAGGCTCTTTAAGATTGAGGTGATAAAGGGAGCAAAGACAAAGGTCAAAACAGGGTTAAGAGACCGGTAGTGTTGTTAGTTGGCTGTCTGGGTGAAACAGCTGTCCCTGTGCTAAATCTTTCTTTTGTGGGTAATATGGGCTGTTTTGAACCCCATTGACAGAAGTCTCCCATCTGCAGAGCTTCTGGACCGTATCTCCACCCATCTTCTTGCTTTAGGACAGGAATTGGCAAACTACAGCTCATGGGCCAAATCCAGCCTGCCACCTGTTTTTGTGTGACCCACAAGCTAAGAATGATCCTTAAACAGTTGGAAAAAAATCAAAGAATATTTTGTGACATAGAAAAATTATGTGACATAGACATTTCAGTTTCCATAAAGTTTCATTGGAATATAGCCCTGCTCATTGTTTGCATATAGCTCTCAAATGTTTTCATTAGGGGAGTCTCGGAATTAATGAGTTTATGCATTTGTCAGAATCATAGAACCTAAGGCACAGAGGTGAACCATAATTATACAATTTTTTTTTTTTTTAAATTTTGGAGGGTGAGAGATCTTAGAATGGACTGCAGAGTGACAAAAACACTTAAATTGTTGCTTTTTGCTTCCATATTTCTAAGTAAAAACGCGGGTACCATTTTGTTATTTTCCAGTAGTCTGCTATGGAGTTAACTGACACGTGCACACTCTTCACCTCCTCCCATCCTTCCAATGCACGTATCTCTTTTTTGTTGAATTACTGTCTGATTTGTCACTCTTACCACAATTCACAAGTGAGCCAAACAGAACTATGATTGCATTTCCTTTGCTGTACAGCTTTTTGTTTTTCTGAAGTTAATAATTGTATTTTGTTTGCTTAGATTTGGTCTGTACTGATCACTCTTTCATCCAAACTTTCACAGACCTACAAAATCTTTTCCAGATGTGTTCAAGCACACCCAATATTTTGTCAGTTTTGTTGGCTCACTTGTGTTTTGGGGACTTCCCTTTATCATTTTTCTGGAAATTTCCTTCCCCTTTTTGTTGGGTCCCCATTCCACATATTCCTCTTTCAGGGTTTACTCCCTTGGCAGGGACAACAGGTCAGTGACTGAGAGCATGGGCCCTGGAGCCCACTTGCCTGGGTTCAAATCCTGACACCTGGATGTGTAACCTTGGCAAGTTACTTACTCTCTACGCCTGAGTTTCCAGTCTGAAGGATGGGCGTAATTTATCCACTTCAGAGGGTGGTTTTAAACAGTAAAGGAGTAAATGCATATAAAAGGCCTGTGTGTATAGTAAGCACTCCGTAAATACTGGCTATTTTTGTTCCTGGTAGTGGCGGAGCCCATCCATCCTTCCAAAAACAGGTCTACCTTCTTGAAAGCAAAGTACACGAGAAGAAATTTTATGTCATTTCTTGGAAATACATTGTTTTCTCTTTACATATCATTTAGCTGGGTTTGTAATTCTAAGTTACAAATGATTCTCTTAGAATTTTAAAGACGTGCTTTATTGTGATAGAGTTCTGTGCGTTGTATTGGGCACTCAGGCTAGAAACTCAAGTCCTTCATAATCAGCAAAGTGTTCTCATTTATTTGACAAATTTCATCCCTCTGGTTTTCTGTTCTCTGTTGTCTCTCGTTTTCCTTCTCACTGTTTTTTCTTTCTTTTCTGTGAGATTTTCTCCATTTGTTCTTTTACCTTTCTCTTACCATGTGTTTAATTATTATAAACACTATCTTACTCTCTGAATGTCTTTTTAAAGTCTCCCTGGACAAAGTATTTGCTGTTGCTGGGCATATTGATCATAGTATTTTTGTGAAGTTTTTGTTTTGTTTTGCTCACTGCATTGCCGCTACTTTGTTCCTTTTTCTGCATGTTTTTGATTTCTAATTTTACACATTCTCAAATGTCCAGAGGTGGTTAACCTGCTTACATTTCCAAGTGAGACACTAAAAGCTGACTGGAAGATGTTCGTACATGAGTAGAGCCCCTTTGGTGGGCTTCATTGTTGGGTTTTCAGGCAGGAAGGAATCGGTTATATTTTGCTGGGGGCACCCTATGTCAGTATTTGTAAGACTGTAGAGAGTGGAAGTGTTAGAAAATACGTTTGTTAAAAATAACTTAAACATTTGTGATGAGCACTAGGCATTCTATGGAAGTGTTGAATCAACTATATTGCGCATCTGAAACTTATATTAATGCTGTTCGTTAACTGGAATTTAAATAAAAACTTAACAAAATATAAAATAAACATTATTAAAAGTTTTTAAAAAGTGGGAACAACAAAAATAAGATGCTATCCAGAAGGGCTTGACACAACTTGTAAAAGAACCAAATGGAGCTTTTAGACATTATTCTGTTTTCTAGAGAGGAATTTTGCATCTAGTCTCTTGTCATGGCATATATAATTCTGGTTGGTAGCTCATCTGAAAGCTCAGCTAGGGAAAGGAGGCGTGTCACATTGTTCAGTGTGCTGACTTGGTATTTATCTCTTTGTTTATTATTGTGGCAAAATACACTTCACATAAAATTTACCATCCTAATCATTTTTAAGTGTACAAGTTAGTAGTGTTACATACATTCACATCGTGGAGCACCTGGGTGGCTCAGTCGGTTCAGCGTCCGACTTCGGCTCAGATCATGATCTCAGGGCTCGTCAGTTCCAGCCCCGCATCGGGCTTTCTGCTGTCAGCGCAGAGCCCGCTTTGGATCCTCAGTCTCTCTTTCTCTCTGCCCCTCCCCACCACATGCATGTGCAGATGCGTATGCGCTCGCTCGCTCTCTCTCTCTCTCTCTAAAATAAACATTTAAAAAAAAAATCTTCAGATATATTCACTTTGTTGTACAGTCTCCAGAACTCTTTTTATCTTGCAAAACTTAAACTCTGTACCCATTAAAAAATAATTCTCCATTTCCCTTCCCATAGCCCCTAGCAACCACCATTCTACTATCTGTGAATTTGACTCCTGTAGGTCTCATATAAGTATAGTCATGAATTATTTGCCTTTTTGTGACTGGTTTATTTCACTTAGCATAATGTCCTCAAGGTGGTTAGCTGTAGCATGTGTCAAGGTATCTTTTTGAGGCTGAAAAATACTCCCTTGTATGAATATACCACATTTTGTTTATCCATTCGTTGATGGATATTTATGTTGCTTCCACCTTTTGGCTGTTGTGAATAATGCTGCTATAAACACGGGTGTACAAATAATCTCTTCAAGATCCTGCTTTCATTTATTTTCAGTATATACCCAGCGGTGGAATTGCTGGATCATGACAATTCTGTGTTTACTTTTATAATACGATCCTGGGGCACCCGGGTGGCTCAGTCAGTTGAGTGTCCAACTTCGGCTCAGGTCATGATCTCACGGTGCATGAGGTCGAGCCCCATGCACAACTTGTAAAAGAACCAAATGGAGCTTTTAGAAATTATTCTATTTTCTAGAGAGGAATTTTGCATCCAGTGCATCTGTGCTGACCGCTCAGAGCCTGGAGCTTGCTTCGCATTCTCTCCCTATCTCCCCCTCTCTCTGTCCTTTCCCTGCTCATGCTCTCTCTCTCTCTCTCTCTCTCTCTCTCTCTCTCTCTCTCTGTCTCTCTCAAAAATAAATAAACATTAAAAAAATTTTTTTATAATACCGTCCTAATGAGTGTGAGGTGGTACCTCATGGTGCTTTTGATTTGTATTTCCCTAATGATTAGTGATGTTGAGCATCTTTTCTTGTATTTAGTGGCCATTTGTGTACCATCCATGGAGAAATATCCAGGTCCTTTGTCAACTATTTAGGATTTTAGTCCTTTTGGTGTTGATTCGTGTAGGAGTTCTTTATGTGTTCTGGATGTTAACCTTGTACCACATACTTGCAGATTTTTTCCCATTCCATAGATTTTTCATTTTGTTGGTTGTATCCTTTAATGTGCAGAAGTTTTAAATTCTGATACAGTACAATTGATTTTTTTGTTTCCTGTGCTTTTGGTGTCCTATCCAAGATCCAAATCCAGTGTCCTGAAACTCTTCCCCTGTGCTTTCTTCTAAGAATTTTATAGTTTTAACTCTTTATGTTAGATCTTTGATCCATTTTAATTCCCCCCCCCCCCCGTATGATGTGAGGTAACGTGCAACTTGATTCTTTTGTGTGTAGATATCTAGCTTTCCCAGCACTGTTTATTGAAAAGACTGTCCCTTCCCCATTGAGTGGTCTTTACACGCTTGTGGAAGACCATTTGGCCATATATGTGAGGGTTTTTTTTCTGGGCTGTCTGCTGACTTGCCTTTAACCCACCTATGTTCGTTGTCTCTGAGCTGCCATCATCACTTGCTCCAGAAAACAGACTGCCCGCTTTCTGCTGGGTTGCTTAGAGTAGTTGCAGGATGAAAGAAGGAACGGGGGTGGGGAGTGGGGGGAGTCTTTACTGTTTCTTATTCTCCTTCTCTTTCTTTTTCTTCTATGTTTGTTTATTTTGAGAGAGAGAGAGAGGGCGTGCACAAGCAGGGGAGGGGCAGAGAGAGAGAATCCCAAGCAGGCTCCGCACTGTCAGCTCAGAGCCAGCCCACAATTGGGCTCCAACCCGTGAGATCATGACTTGAGCCAAAGTCAGACCGTTAACTGACTGAGCCACCCAGGCGCCCCAAACCTGTCTTGTTTTCATACAGCCTCTGGTACCTTTGACTTCAGAGCCACAAAAGTCTAATTCCTGAGGCTTTCTGGAGTTCTGCCAAGGTTCCTTCCTGGTCTGCTTCTTGTTTTGTTTCCCCTCTCCTATAGGTTTCAGACTTCGCTTTTTACAGGCTATTAAATCAGTTGTCATTATCCAAACCACGGACTATTCTATGTACTATTATCCATCATTTCTCTGATTGTTTTTGTTCTTCTGGGTTTATTCCCTTTTTTCCTCCCTTCATTACAGAGCAATTTCAGTTGGGAGCCTAAGTGAACACTCTATGTGTTCAGGCTTCCAAAAAGTTTTATATATTTAACTGATTTTTTAAATTTGTGACTATTTGTTGATGCTATTTTTTTTTTTAATTTTTTTTTTCAACGTTTATTTATTTTTGGGACCGAGAGAGACAGAGCATGAATGGGGGAGGGGCAGAGAGAGAGGGAGACACAGAATCGGAAACAGGCTCGAGGCTCTGAGCCATCAGCCCAGAGCCCGACGCGGGGCTCGAACTCACGGACCGCGAGATTGTGACCTGGCTGAAGTCGGACGCTTTACCGACTGCGCCACCCAGGCGCCCCTGATGCTATTTTTTTAACGTTTATTTATTTTTAAGAGAGAGAGAGAGAGAGAGAGAGAGAGACAGAGTGCAAGTGGGGGGAGGGCAGAGAGACAGGGAGACAGAATCTGAAGCAGGCTCTAGGCTCTGAGCTGTCAGCACAGAGCCCGACGAGGGGCTTGAACTCCCAAAACGCGAGATTATGACTTGAGCCAAAGACTGACACTTAAGGACTGAGCCACCCAGGCGCCCTGATTCTAAAAGTTATATTGATTCTTTAAAAAATCTGTGTGATCTTCAGAGCATCTTGGTTTTTTGTGCGTGTTTCCTACTGTTTGGGGGTGGGGGTGATGTCTAGTACTAGTGTGTCTTGCCTGCTAACATTTTCTCCTGGTGGATTGTTCCCTTAAATGTTATTTTAGATTGTGTACTCAAAATATTCCCCTAAATAATGACGTAGGGAATCGTGTGCTGTCAGATTGAGGCTGTGTCTCCATAGTGGTTCTGCAGGTTATATAAATTGAAACACTTAACCCAAGCGAAGGCATGCCTCTTTTTACAGAACTTCGTGTTACACTTTTTTTTTTTAAGCATCCAGATCCAAACAGACAGGCTTCCCATTAAGCAGATTTCCACCCCTCCTCTGCTAATGGAGGGGAAGAGGAGTGGGGAGAGGGGCATTTACTTCCAAATCTATCTCTGAGTCACAATTAAAACCAAAACCTTTGTATTCCAGTCACTCATTGCATCCTCATTATCAAATCTTATTTTTAATTCCTTCTTTACTTGAAGCCATTAAGGATTTTCTTCATTTTTATTTTTATATGAGCTCAGTTGTGTCGTTAAGGAATACTTAACTTTTTTTTAAAGAACTCACACAGTGCTTACTATGTTTCTGTTGGTCTCCTGAGCGTTTTACAAATATTAAGTTACTTAATATTCTTAACAGCCTGGTAAGCTGATATGATTGTCATCCTCATTATTATAGATGACAGAACTTGAGGCACAGAGGTTAAGCTTCTTGCCCAAGATCACACACCTACCTAGTTAAGCATACTCTGTTCTACGTGTCAGCGCGCGTGTGCGTGTGTGTGCGTGTGTGTGTGTGTCTATCTATTACTGCTTTGGCTGCCCCAGGGTGTTTTTCCCGCCCTCCTAGCTAATGACATGTTCTCAACATAGAGCTGAGAATTAAGAATAGGTGAGGGGCGCCTGGCTGGCTCAGTTGGTTACGCATCTGACTCTTCATTTCAGCTCAGGTCACGATCTCATAGTTTGAGCTTCGCGTTGGGCTGTGTGCTGACAGTGCAGAGCCTGCTTGGGATTCTCTCTCTCCCTGTCTCTCCTTCCCTTCCCCCACCTGCACATTTGCTGTCTCTCTCCCTCTCTCTCAAAATAAATAAATAAACATTAAAAAAATTTTTTTAAAGAATAGCTGACAATAATTGCTTATGTTTAGAGATCCAGAAAGCCACTGTTTGCTATTCATTATTTCTTACTGATGCCGCCTTTGCTTTGCTCGCCTGGGATTCTTGCTCAAGAACGATGTGTGCTGTGTCAGTTTGGAACTGATGTGTAGGCTGAAGACATTACATGAAAATTGACATTACCACTATCACATTCTGTTCATACATCTAAAATTCAAAATGTACCATTTCTAACTCCAGACTTCACGTCTAACAGAATGTATAAAATAGAGCAAAGATAAATGCTCTAAGGGATTTTGGTGGTTAATTAATCCTCTCCTTTGGTAGTGGTTTCACTCTCTAAAGCCCTGCCCCTTTATAAAATTAGAACAGGTGAGGACTGTACCGTTCTTCTGCAACTGGTAGCCTGGTAATTGCTCAGGGGGAGGGGCTGGGATGTGAAGAGCCTCCTGATGGCTGGTCCTGGCACGGTCCTCAGGTAGATTAATTTGAGAAAAGGTCTCTTGTGCAGGGTGAAGATCTGGAAATTGATTTTTATTAAAAACTCGTTGTAATGTATGCTGTAGAAAGTCTGAGTTACTTGCATTCCACATTACATGAATGTGTGCCCTGCTCCCGTCTGAAGACTGCTCGTCTACAGAATTTCATTTCTCACATGTGTACTTCAGGCTGATGGTGAATGAATGCTTGGGGATTGTTTAAAGTCTAGTGCAGATAGAGGAAAAGTCGACCTCTTTCTGACACCTTGTGGCGGGAGCTGAACACTGCAAACACAGCTGGGTTGATGTATAATCTCATCCTATTTCCAGAGCTCTTTATCTTAAATAAAGTGTCCACTCTCTTTTTTTCCTTTAAATGTGAGCTGATCTGTTTTAAAGGAACATAAAATACCCATTGCGTGGAAATTCTCTGCATATTTAAATTTTCCAGCCTCGGACTTTCAAAGCCGCTTGTACATTTTTATACATTTGATACCTGTATTTCTAAGGACTTTTGGAGAATCCTCTATAGCATGAGGTTGATTGCTGTAGTCTTCTATACTGTATTACTGTGAATAAAATCAGACCTAAAATCCTTGGAAATCAGTAACGTTTGTTTCACTTGAACTTCTTTTGACATTCTGTAAAAATGGTTGATAAATGTATATTACTCCACTCCTGCAGTTTTAACTGTAATGAACTTGGAGTAAATAATAAGGTATCAAATATTGATTTTCCAAAAGAGCACTAGAAAAGCCTGTTGATTAATATGTGAAGTTTATTTAAAAAATTTTTTTATTACATTTATTTATTTTTGAGAGACAGAGTGAGAGCACAAGTGAGATAGGGGCAGAGAGAGAAGGAAACACAGAATCCAAAGCAGGCTCCAGGCTCTGAGCAAGCGTTCAGCGCAGAGCTGAACACAGGGCTCGAACCCACGAACCGTGGGATCATGACCTGAGCCGAAGTCAGACACTTAACCGACTGAGCCACCCAGGTGCCCCTGTGAAGTTAAGTTTATTAAGCCTAACGCACTCAGGAGAAAACACCCGATTGGCAAGATCTTAGTTGTGTTTTCACAGTAATTTTGAGGTAAGTCTTGTAAGGGGGGTAACTTTCTGATTGGGCAGTTTACGATATCATAGCTTTGGAATGGTGGACCCAAGGAGGCAAGAGTTTTGAGGCAAGTCTTGATGAGTGAACTATTCAGTAGTTTCACACAGCCTTCCAAGAATCTTATTTCTCGGTTACATCTTCCACGTCTATCCTGAAGCAAGCAGCTATAAGTTTTACTTGGTCCCAGAATTGTTTAATACAGGGACAGAAAATTATATTGGTTTCTGTCTCAAAAGTAAGACTTGAATTAATTTACATGAATCATTGGTTTGTTTCAGCTTTGCCCGAAGTTTTTACATACAAATTCTACTAGTCACACTTGGCCATTCAGTGCAGTTGCTGAATTAATAGGTATGTAAAATTGACATTTCATGTATAATCTGTTGCTTGTAAGTGAAGTTTTAAAAAACTTTATTGCAAAATAATATGCAAATGTGCTGTTTAATAAAACATCTTGAATGATAACCATTGGTAAAGGTTATCTAGTATAACAGCTATTCAAATCAATGTCAAATTAATTGTTCCTCAACTTTCCCTGTATTAGTATTAAAATATTTTGCCAAATTCATAAAACATGTTGAAAGTAGTATAATTATGATTATAAAAGAAATTGATCTATTGCAAAAATGGGAATTGTGGTGTTTAATAGTTGGAAATATGTGTAACAATGGGTTTTTCTGATGTTAGCAAGTAGGGGGATTAATGTTACGTTTGATTTGTGGTAATAAGTTATTGTTTCCTCCAATAGAATGATTGGCTATAGAATTGTATTTTAATAGTGTATTAAGTACACTATTAAATAATGTAAAACTACATTAGTGTTTTAATGAGCAGGAGAAAAGAGGCACGACTGGGATCACATTTGCATGATGGGTCATGATTTTTTCCTCTGGAAGATTCATGCAGGAGAGTGTTTTTCCTGAAGTGGCTGATTAAAAAGATTATTTTATTTTAATTGTAGGCTCCCTTATGGAAGGATAGTTTGAGAACCATTATTTGTGTTCAGTCCTAAAGATTTCAAAATACCTCAGAAAGTAATTTTAGTCAGGGATATTCCAGTGGAACTTAGTTTGAAAGCTGATGTTATTACTGCTTCTGTTGACATTTTTTTTCACATTTCTTTCCCCTTCCTTCCTTCCTTCTTTCTTTCTTTCTTTCTTTCTTTCTTTCTTTCTTTCTTTCTTTCTTTCTTTCTTTCTTTCATATTCCTTCCTCCTTCCCTATTCTGAGACAAACAAGAGTGTTTGCTAAACAAGAGTGTTAAGTGAGGATCTGTACAGAGATCGTAGAAATATAAAAGCCACCAGAAACTTTGGTTAGATTGAGAGGGCCACAATTTGAACAATGGTGTAGAAGGTGAACCTTCGTCTGTGTGTCCAGTTTAGCAGAAAACATCACTGCTTTCTAATTTATTCAGTAACTCGTGGCATTCCCTCCGCCTCAACGTGTAGTGCTACTCAGCTCTCAGTTTCTCACTCGATAGCCGGGCTGGTTCTTCGGACAGAAGAAGACCTCCCTGTCTTGATCATCGATTTGGCGCGGTGATTCTTCTCGTTTGTACTTTTTCAGTACAGTCGGTACCAATCTTTGTTCTCTGTGTAACAAATGGAGGGCTTTGGAGAGAGTTAACTCTGTATTGATCGGTGAATGAATCACGTACAGCAAGGTACGGTTTAGGGTCGTGTTTTCAAGTCTTAGGAGTTCCCTAAGCATTGCGGTTTTTAAAAATTTTGAAAAATAGATTGCCTGTTAAAGGCTTTTACTGAACTGATTGTTCTTTCAAAATGCAAAGTTAGAGTTTCTCAAAACTTTTGTTTCTCAGATAATGCTTACGATCCCGATGTGAACGCTAAACAGATATGGATTGACAAAACGGTGATAAATGACCATATATGCTTGACATTCACTGATAATGGGAATGGTATGACTTCAGATAAATTACACAAAATGCTAAGGTATGTCAAAGTGTCACATTTCTTGAAAACCTTGCTTTTACCCAGGGGTTTCCGGTGTCATACTTAATCGCCTGTAGTTTTTGTTTTTTAAACACATGTGGTACCCACAGTGCCCTGTGTGCTCTCAAGTCTTCCCATCATCTTCTGCTGATTATTAGACAACCCCTACCATCCTCCCCTTCCCCCACCATGTCTGACTTACCTAAAATTCCACCATTCCTTTAGAGTGGTAACACTGATGGCAGTTATTTACAGTCTAGCGTTAATTAGTTTTAGCCAGTATTGCCAATAAAATGCCACTTTTGGTGGGGAGTAATTTTATAGGGATTCAGAGTGTAAGGAAGCAAGATAAAATAGTCACAAAGCCTTGGACTCTAGGGTCGTAGAATACGATGTCAGTATGCAGCCATATGTGCCTGAAAGGGAAACTGAGGTACGTAGTCCAGGTATACGGAGTAGAGAAATGTGGCAGCCAAGCCCTTTCCGCTGTCTCTCAAATACATGTTGCGTTGCCAGAAACTCCACTTGGCGCCGTTAGTAATCATACCGCAGTGGGCTTGCTCAGATTCAGAAAATCGTTCACATTTAGACATATCTAAAATACCGTGGGGTGAAATCTCAAGGGTCCCAGGAGCCCGCCTGAGAACTCAGCCATTGGGACAGGGTGTGCCAGGCAAGGAGCTCCTCCTGGTTCAGCGTGTGTCACCCTTATGCCCTGCAGCGTGGGTTTAGTTTTCTTCTTTTCAAAGATGGGGAAACACCTCAAAATGCAACTAGAAAGGCTGAGTCTAACATTTACACCCAGGTTTTTTACTTGATGTTACAGGTTTTGAATTAAGAAAATGAAGATTATACGTACTTATTTTAAAAATCCTTTTTGTTTTCTTTTTAGCTTTGGCTTCAGTGACAAAGTCACCATGAATGGTCACGTCCCAGTTGGCTTGTATGGGAATGGCTTCAAGTCAGGTTCTATGCGTTTGGGTAAAGATGCAATTGTATTTACCAAAAACGGAGAAAGCATGAGTGTGGGCTTCTTGTCTCAGACCTACTTGGAAGTCATAAAAGCAGAACATGTTGTTGTCCCAATTGTGGCATTCAACAAACACCATATCCTTTTGATTTTGAAATAGAAACTGTGGAGAAACTCTGAAGAAATATTGTGAACCATTCCCTCCTTTTGCCCTCCTCTCGATTCTCATTTTTCAATCACAGTGTGCATTGTAGCTCTTGTTCCAGTCCATTGCCTCTTAACATCTGAGGCAGCCCTTTGTCCCTTTCTCTCTTCCGTTGGAATTGTGCCTTAGAAACTCCTAACGCAAGGTGGCTGTGTTCTGTGTGCAGCTTCCTGTAGCTCTCCTCTGTATTTCAGTTGTATCATATCTAATAAGATGTGTGGTCTGCCTTGGAATTTCCCCTAATGACCGTGAGAAGCAAGATATCTTTAGGAAAATGTCCTCTGTGTCTTTATAAAACACATTCAGATATTAGGAACTATGAAATTAGGAATCATAATAAACTTGCTTCTACTTCATCTTTCTTGGTGTTCATCTGAAGTCAGACTGTAATTTCAAAACTTAGATATTAATTTAGGAAATAGTTTTTTGTTGTTGTTACCGAAATTTGAGTTCGCGTACTTCAATTGTGAAAAATATGTTGCTGTTCTAAGTCTTTAACTTAGGATATACGACAGATGATAAATTTAGCAGAATCCAAAGCAAGCCTTGCAGCAATTCTGGAACATTCTCTGTTTTCTACGGAACAGAAATTACTGGCAGAACTTGATGCTATTATGGGTAAGAAGGGGACAAGGATCATCATTTGGAACCTTAGAAGGTAAATATCGACCTGAACCAGTGATTACGTGTGTGGGAGGTGAACTGTTTGTGCAAAAAGAGTTGTGTTCTATTGATCCGTGGTCGTACAGAATAGAAATACTTGGGAAGGTACTCATTTTTTGGCATAGGTCATGATTTGTCTTTTCCATGGGTGTTTTATTGAGGCCACTTTGGCTTCAACTCGAGGTAGTTTCATATTATTAAAACTAAATTTCCTAGCCCTGCATATTCAGTATCCAGAGAGGCCAATTCTCACTTTCTGTTATTCTGTCCCTCTCCTCAAAAAGAAACAAACAAAAGAAATGGGAAGATAATATCTCACCTGACGAGCCCCGACCTGTGTAAGTTAGGTAGAGAAGTCTTTGTCCGTGACTTAAAGCTAAGCATGACTTAACATCTGGTGACAAAAGTAACGTGGATGAGGCCTCTGGATTGTTAAGGTTTTGTATCCTTGTGAGGATAAAATCATTTGCAAATAAGATTTTTTTTTAAACTTTGGATGAATGTGTTAATGTTGATACCTAGACACATAGAATGATATGAATAAAGCACAAATTGAGTGGTAAGCCTAAAATACTTTCACTTTAAATCTTTTCTGATCTCCCGTATTCCCCTTTTTCTTGCTTTTTCTTTCATGCCCCTCCCATCCTCACTCCCCTCTTTTTTTTTTTATTTACACTTTTTATTTTGAGATACTTGTACATTCCTGTGCATAAATAATGGACCTCGTGTACCCTTCATCCAGTTTCCCCCAGTGGCAGCATCTTGCAAAACTGTAGTGCAGTAGTGTTGATAATGACATTGGTAGAGTGAAGATACGGGACATTTTCATCACCACAGTGATCTCTCATGTTGGCCTTTTGTATCCACACCCACTCCCTCCTTCATCCCTGACAACCTCTAACACGTCTTCCATTTCTGTAACTTTGTCATTTTGAGAATGTCATATGAATAGAATCCTACAGTGTGAAACCTTTTGGGATTGGCTTTTTTCACTCATCATATTTCTCTGGAGATGCATCTGGGTTCTTGTGTGTGTCAGTAATTTGCTCCCTTTTCCTTGCTGAGTAGTGTTGTACTGTATACGTGGACCACCGTGTTTAACCATTCACTAGTTCAAGCACACCTGGATTTTTACCATTTGGGGTTATTACAAATACAGCTGTAAACATTTATGCACAGGTTTTCATGGAATGTAATCTTCCTTTTTCCAAGGTAAATGCTCAGGAGTGTAATTGCTGGCTCATATGGTAGTTGCCTGTTTAGTTTTTTAAGAAACTGCCAGAATGTTTTTGGAGTGGCTCTACCATTTGACATTCCCACCAGCAGTGTGAGGGTGAATACAGTTTTTCTGCCTCTTTCTGGATTCCTGTTCTTTCATTTTTCCCTTGCTTTTGTCTCCCTCCCCCCCACCCCCAACCAGGACATCTACCGTGGGTAGGTGTTTTGTTTTGTTAGCAGTGTATTTGCTTATCTTGCCGTGAAGGTAAAATTTGCCTCCTTCAAAAAATTGTTTTTATAGCTACAAAAGCGCAACAGAGTTTGATTTTGATAAGGATAAATATGACATCAGAATTCCTGAAGATTTGGATGAGACAACAGGGAAGAAGGGGTACAAGAAACAAGAAAGGATGGACCAAATTGCCCCTGAGAGTGACTATTCCCTGAGGGTATGTATTCAACTCTTTCTGGACGTGGGAAAATCAGCAAATGATGGAAATTACATTTTCTGCTTATGTTATAAATGCTGTCAGTGAAAGTGTCTCAGAACCAATTTATTTAACTTTTCATGAGCGCATTGGTGGTTGTATTTGGCTCAGAAAATGGTTTTTTAACTGCAAAGTCATCAGGTCTAATAGCACTTGTAGTTCTTTCACTGCGTGGTTCCATTATTTGAATTGGGAATCCTAGAATCAGTATGTCCTATGGTAGCCATAGTGAGTGATTCAATCAAAAATACCAATTGTTTTTTAAAATATATATAAAATATATATATATATATATATATAATGTATCCTGTATTTATAGACTACAGATCCTATGTATTAATACAGTTTTGTGATAAATACCTTTGACATTAGACCTAGAAATGAATATGTTTTTAAGATTGAAGAAATTAATAATCAAATAACAGTAGGATATAAAAAGAATTTTTTTTTTATTCACTGTGATAAGACATATAATACTGACTTTTCCCTTTACCTTTTGTGCTGAGATTATTCCATAACCCCCAAGCTGAGGATACCTTTGACATTTATAGGTTTACCATGTAACTTTTGGAGATCTTAACAGTTACAATGGAAGATATTTAAGTATTCCTTGATATACCCCAAAACATTATTGAAGTATGAAAATCTTGCTCACTTATGAAACAGGTCCAGAGGCAGTCAGAGTAGATGGTGTGGCTCAGGTCATGATCTCAAGGTCATGGGATCTAAGCCCTGTGTTGGCGCAGAGCCTGCTTGGGATTCTCTTTCTTCCTCTCCCTCTCCCTTTCCTTCTCCCTCTCCCTTTCTTCCCTCTCCCACTTGCGAGTTCTCTCTCCCTTAAAAAAAAAAAGAGTTGAAAATGGGTGCCTGGCTGGTTCAGTTGGAAGAGCATGCAACTCTTGATCTCAAGGGTCGTGAGTTCAAGCCCCACATTGGGTATAGAGATTAAATAGATAGATAGACAAACTAACTTAAAAAAAAAAAATTGAAAACACATTTAGATTCCTGCTGATTGTTACAACTCAATTTTGAAAAAAAATTGAAAAAAACTAAGCTTATTTACTCAGCATAAGTGTTGGTATATTATTTATGATATTTTCCTTTTGAAGTATATAATAGACCCTTTTGTCTGTATTAGATTTTTTGTCATTTTTGCCTAAATAAAATGTATTGCTACTTTTAAAATATAATAGCAATCAGGGCACCTGGGTGTCTCAGTTGGTTGAGTGTCCGACTTCCACTCAGGTCATGATCTCACACTTCGTGGGTTTGAGCCCTGCGTCGGGCTCTGTGCTGACACCTCAGAGCCTGGAGCCTGCTTAGGGTTCTGTGTCTCCCTTTCTCTGCCCCTCTCTTGCTTGTGCGCTCACTCGCTCTCTGTCTCTCTCTCAAAAATAAATAAACATTAAGAAAGAAAATTTAAAAAATAGTAAATAAAATATAATAGCAGTAGGGGTGCCTTGGTAGCTCAGTCAGTTAAGCAACTGACTTTGGCTCAGGTCATGGTCTCACGGTTGGTGGGTTTGAGTCCCATGTCGGGCTCGGTGCTGACAGCTCAGCCTACTTTGGATTCTGTGTCTCCCTTTCTCTGCCCCGCGCCTGTTCGCTTTCTTTCTTTCTCAAAAATAAACATTAACAAAAATTAAAATGTATAGCAATATATATATTTGACAGAAGAGTCAGAAAATATAGTCCCTTTTTTTGTACATCTGTGCATTAAAAAAAAATTAAAATGAGATCATACCACATGCGCCGTTTTGTAACTTTTTGAAAAGTTTATTTGCAATTTAATATGGCATTTGTATAGGTCAATAGATTGTTTTCTGCAAACCATTTCTCTGGCTTTAGTATATTGAGTTTCATTTTTAAAGAAGAGCAATCAAATGTTAGCCAATAACAGCTTTATAGTCTGTATTGTTGAAGAGTTCATGGGTCCTTTATCAAAGCGAGGTCATAGCTTTCTTCCTAAATACATATATCAGTAAAGTTGAACACATTTGTGGGTAATTATTTGGAAAAGACAGATATTATTGTGTGTCTTTTCAGGCTTACTGCAGTATATTGTATCTAAAGCCAAGAATGCAGATAATATTACGTGGACAGAAGGTGAAGACACAGCTGGTTTCAAAGAGTCTTGCCTACATTGAACGTGATGTTTATCGACCCAAGTTTTTAGTATCCTTTATCTGCCTTTTTATGATGCCATATAAAGACACATTAATAAAGTGTATTCCTCTTCCCCCTTTCTCCTTTTATTCTGGTATGGAGTCCTCTCCAACTTTGCCCTTTTTTATGCACTTTGGGATTCATTGAAAAATGACTTAGGATGATTTGAAGGAAGTGAGGTGGCATGTTCAGAATTTTCCTTAACATTTAAGACTAAAACAGTGAGAATTACATTTGGATTCAACTGCAGAAATAAAGACCATTATGGGATAATGATGTATCACAGAAATAGACTCATCAAAGCTTATGAAAAAGTTGGATGTCAGTTAAGGGTAAGCTGTAGATCTGAAAATATCTTTTATAAAGTTAAAATACCATGTTACTGGGTCAAATGTGAAATAACATGCTTTGTGTAATAACTTAAGTGTCAATGTGTTTAATGATGTTGGTATGGCACTTGAACTTAAAATACTTTTGTATTTCCCATTTGGTCCAAATAATCTTACGAGGGGGACAGAATATTTTATCTCTGTTTTACAGTTGAGGAAATTGGGGCCAATAAGTTAGGTAACTTGCCAGACCTAAAATGAGTATGGATCTTAGGCCCGGATGCAGATCTTTTGACTGCATCTGGATATGGATCCGTGATTATTTCTGGGATGAAATTGGTTTTATTTAGTCCTGACTCAATAGCCAGAAAAACAGGATCATATAGGTGAGTACTTCTCTGGAGTTAATTCCTAAATATATTAGGCCTTCCTCCTAAACCACTTCCGTTGTTGTAGAATTCAATTTAGGTTGATGAACATTACCCACACTATGCTTGTTTGTTCATCCTTAAACATGTTTTCACAGAAAGGTTTTTTGGGGGTGTATGTGTTAAGAATTGAGTGGTAAGTTCTGAAAATCAAGTTTGTTAAAGGTTTTATGTCTAGGCATATTTTGTTTTCCAGTTCTGTGGTTTTCATTTTCTGTTCATCTTATTTCATTCTAAATTCTTTGTAGAATGATGTGAGCTCTACACAGTATAATAGTGTGGGTTCATCTTCAATATTATGTAGTAAGGGTTGTAACTCTGTTACATGTTTTACATCGACACAAGTCCCGAATATAGCATTTTTGCAAAAGTAAATAAACTTTGTTGGGCTCTTCTTGGTAACCACTAATTTCAGTCAAAAAATAAATGTAGAGGGGCACCTGGGAGGCTCAGTCAGTTAAGCATCCAACTTTTGGTTTTGGTTCCGGTCATGATCTCATGGTTCATGGGATTGAGCCCCTTGTTGGGCTCTGTGTTGGAGCCTGCTTGGAATTCTCTCTTCCCCCCCCCCACCCCTCCCCCAGCTCATGCTGTCTCATTCTCAAAGAAATAAAACATTAAAAAATGAATAAATACAGAAATATGGCAACCATGATATGCAGTATCAATCACATTTAAAAAACTAATTTTCATTTATAATCCAACTAGTAATTTTCAACAGAAGTATTCTATAATTAAAGTCACTAAATTTCACTGGTAATTGGAAATTCATTTTTGGTACCAAGCCTTATTTCTCAGGTGCTTTGGTTTTCAAAAGAAACCGTGTATCTGTGACAGAATGTGAATTATTTTTTTCTTTTATCATTGATGAAATGACCAAAGTAAGGTACACAGCCCATTTTTCCAACCCAATTATGTTTGCATTGTGTATAATTTCTGGTTAAGCTTGACCTGGTAAAAAAATAGGCTTTTACAGCCAACTTTTATTTTTCTCTACCAGGTGATGGATTTGCCTTATAGTATTTGCATTCTTTGAACTCAATAAACAGTTTTTAAATAGGTGTCAGATATTTGATAGGATTTGCCATGCTAGATGATCAGAATAAAAAGATGGTAAGGTACAGAGCATGCTCTCAGAGCTCTTTCTGGTGAGGGGACTGTAGTACAAGTCGGAAGCATCAGAAGAAGCTTTTTGGAGAGCATGGTGATGGAGTCTTAGTTGATGTTACTGTGTTGAAAGTCTGGCAAGGGTTTCCCAGGCAGAGAAAAATATCTGCCCAGGAAGGGAAAGAGGCTTCTGAGAACATGACCTCAGTAAGGGAGTAGTTTGCTCTGCCTGGGGGCAGATGTTAAGTCGCGAGAGTAATGGGAGAGAGGCAAGAAGATGAGGCTCGAAAGGAGGCAAACAGGACCCACACATTGAAGGCTATTGTGGTTTACTGATCGAATGAGACAAACCACTGATGGTTTTGGTAGAGTGGGATTATGGTTAGTTTTGCATGGTTTCTTCTATAGTTGCTCTGTTTATGAACATTTTCGCTACGTAAGTTATATATTCTTCCACTTTTTCCTTTTGTAGACTCTGCTACAATTGTGAGTAAAATACACTTGCTGATCACACATAGGTAATCAGAATATGTGACTCATATATTTTGAGTTCAGTATTTTAGCTAGTAGCATTTTTAAAATAACTGGACTTCAACTGACGTAGGTTTTTATTCCATCACCATTAACAACTAGATGTGTAACTTTGGATAAATGATTTTAATTTTTATCCAGCAAACTTTTGGCATATTATTGCTAGAGTCTTTGCTAGTCTTTGTGGATATAGAAAGGAGTTAGTTGTGGTTTCTGCTATGTAAGAAATACATCCCAGTAGAGGTGGTCTGTTTCTCTTGGATAAAATTGGGGGTAATACTTGTCTAAATGGATATTTGACAACGGTGAAAGTGTTTTGGAGGAAGGCTCTAATATATTTGGGAATTAACTTCTAGAAAAGTAAAATTATCTACGAGACACTACTTTTCAATTGAAATTTTCTAAGAATCATGACATAAAATGTAGAAAAATGTTTCGTACAAATTGTAAATCCTTGTGGAAGGGTAATCATGTTGAGTATCATGTCTTATGCTTAAAACACTGATTTTATTTTCTTTTTCAGGCAAACAACATGGGTGTTGGAGTGGTGGGAATTATAGAGTGTAATTTCCTAAAGCCAACTCATAATAAACAAGATTTTGACTATACTAATGAGTACAGGTATGTTACCTATTTAAGTTACTGGTTTTTTACAGTTTTAGAAATACTGTCATAACTTTTCCTTAGCTGAAATTTTTTTTTTCTGTCTTGTGGATGTTTTTATAGCATAGAACTTTAAGGAAATTGGTAGGTGAGAGGCATGGATAGAAAACACATTTAACCATCTTCTCCCATCCTAGGAATTGTATTCTACTCCATCACAAGTAGGAATACATTCTCTCCTATCTTTATTGATGAAGTATTTCTGAGCTTTGTGGAAAATATAGAGGTGTGCTTGCTTTCTTGGTGTCAGCATTTATTATGTAATGTCCTGACACTTTGTGCTTATTAGTTGGGAACTGTAAGGTAATTTTGTCCTATGAGCCTTAGACAGAAATACTCTTGGGGCGCCTGGGTGGCGCAGTCGGTTAAGCGTCCGACTTCAGCCAGGTCACGATCTCGCGGTCCGTGAGTTCGAGCCCTGCGTCGGGCTCTGGGCTGATGGCTCAGAGCCTGGAGCCTGTTTCCGATTCTGTGTCTCCCTCTCTCTCTGCCCCTCCCCTGTTCATGCTCTGTCTCTCTCTGTCCCAAAAATAAATAAACGTTGGAAAAAAAAAATTAAAAAAAAAAAAAAAAAAAAAAAAAAAAGAAATACTCTTATCTTTTAAGAGTGGTTAGAAGCCATAGGATGAATATGACCATCAATGTGACTTATAACTTTAGGAAGCACAGTTTTCCTATTGAGCATGTATAACGGAATAGAATGTAAACATAGGAACATTTGTGATAAAGATAATGCAACAGGCCCTTTATTCAAATAAATACAACAGAAATAAAACAAAACAGAAAGTGGAAGGAAGAAAATAATAAAGGTGAGAGCAAAATCAGTGAATTAGGAAACACACATATAGAAAATCAATACACATTCAGAGTTCACTCCTGAGGCAGATCCTACTCCTGTTTTTTTTTAATGAGGATAATTTAATCTAAGGATTATTAACTAAGATAGTAGAGGGTGATTACCAGAAGGGGTAAAAGAGGACAACAGGTATCCAGAACTAGCAGATATGAAAGACGATTACCTCGTGGTTAGAAAAGAATAGACAATAAAGGAACTAGGACAGGACCCCCCCCAGCAGAGATTGAGACAAACACAGGAACAAGCTACCTGCCATGGTAAGAAACTTGATAGAAGGCCTGGCCAGTGCTGGTCTGTAGATGTGGTCCACTGTTGCCAGAGGGTGTGGGTGTGCTGGAGCTGTTCTGTAGAGGAGACCTGTCTTTGCCCAAGGATGTGGGCACACTGGAACTGGTCTTTGTTGCTGGAGGTCGTGGGCTGCCGGGGGCAGAGCATAGCTAGAGAACACAGCTTAGAGCCCCTCTGGGGGGCCACTGGACTCTAGTCAAACAATAACACCGCATACCAGAACATGAAGGACATGTGTCCTGCTGTCATCATCTAGCAAGTTCATTGCCCTGTTAATCCAGTTTAACATTTTTCAGGCTGCCGAAGGATAAATATTTACACCATCAAGTTTTAGAATCAGAAATCTGAGCAAAGAAGACTGGATTTGAAGCCGAGAGACAAGTTCATAACAGAAAAAATCAAAAAGCTCAAAGTTTGTTCTTTGATAAGAGTAGTAAAATCTATAAGCATCTGGCAATAAAAGGGAAAAAAAGAGAAAATAGCAATCATCACTATCAGAAATGAAAAGGAGGACATGACTACAGATCTATGGACACAAAAACATCAGAAGAATAATATGAACAATTACTCGCCATCTTAGATGAATCGGGTACATTCCTTTGAAATTGATTCAATTTTTAGAAAACTTACAACATACTATGAGGGCACATAACTTTGTTAGTCAACTCAAGAATATATTACAAGAAGGGAAATTTATGTTGATTCCTCTCATTATCAAGATATAAAAATCTTAATTAAAATAATAGCAAATACCATCCGGTGATATATATAAAAAGAAAAATTAATACATTAAAACCAGTTGGAGTATATTCCAAGATGACATGGGTGGTTTTAATATTCCAAAATCAATGCAGTTCATCACATTGATGTGAGAAAAGAAAACTCTCAGAGGTTATTTTCATAGCTAAGAAAAAGTACTTGATAAATCACAACACAAATTTGTAAGTTAGAAAAAAAAAGGGACACTTACAAAACGATTAATGGAAGGGCATAGTAGCAATTAGGAGCATGTACACAGAACACCACGCGTCATTCCTACTGGTGAATTATTGATAGCTTTACCCTTAAGGGTGAAGATGAGACCAGGATATCTGCTATCCACCATTCTTGAATAATAAGGGAAGAAAAAGAAGTGAAAGTTACAAGGGTTGGAAAGGAAGAAATAAAACTTTCCTGTACAAGACAGTATTAAGTATATAGAAAGTCCAAAATAATCCACAAATTTAGAATTAATAAAGTAACAAGTTAAGTACTATGCAGTCTAGGGTTGCTGGATAAGAAGTATTCAGAAATGAGTGCATTTGTTTACCAATGACTGAAAACCAGAACATGAAATTTTTAAAAAGTCCTACTAAGTATCAAAAAAATCAAGTACTTGATTTTGGGATAAATAAAATATGCAATATACAATTGAAAACTATGAAATATTGTGGAGTAAAATTAAAGCCCTCAATGAGTAGATATACCAAGTTTAAGAGTTGGAAGGCTGAATATTATAAAATGTCAGTTTTTCTCCAAAATAATTAAATATAATTCCAGTTTTTTAAAAAAATCCCTGCCAGTATGTGTTGCTGTTGATATTAATAGGCTTATTCTAAACTTTATGTGGAAAGTCAGAAGAGTCAAGATACTTAAAGAGAATCATTAAAGAACGACAAAGCAAGAAAACTTAATACTATTAAATACCAACACTTACAAAGCTGCCATTCACCAAGTGTGGTATTAATGAAAGGATAAACAGTCTAGTGAAATGGAGAAGCCCAAAATAATCCCCCACTTTTTATACATTCGATGACCTGATTTATGACAAAGATTACATCATAGTGTAGTGGGAAAATGATCATCTTTCCAAAAATGCTGGGTCAATTGGCAGTTTGTATGGATAATATAGCTCCTGCCTCAGATGTAGCAATAAATTGATACCAGCTGGACTTTAGACCTAAATGAGAAAGACAAAAACAAAAAATGGAAACAAGAAAATTTTCAGAACCAGTAGTAAGCGGGTTTTTAAAACAAGATGCAAAAAGTATTGATCATAATGGGCAGAGATGGAAAAGTTATTTAAAATGAGTAAGAGCATGTAGGGCTGTTGGCACTCTCGTCATTGCTAGTGGGTATGAGAATTGATCAGTTTTGAAAACTGTTAGATTATCAAGTAGAGCCAAACATCAATGCACACCCCTGTGACCCCGCAGCTCCACTCCTCGGTGTATTCTCAGCAGAAATGGGTGCAGTCTTCTGGACTAAGGAATAGAGGTGATGAGAAAAAGGGACGAAGAGGGATTGAAAACATGAGATGCAGGGAGGGGATATATCTGGGAGAGAAGATTCATTTTCATTTGAATGCTTATGTGTTATGTGATCATGGAGGAAAATTTAGTGAGAGATAATGGTTGGGTATAGAAATGTCTGATTCAGCCTGCCAGTGTAGAATATGAAATTTCAGATACCAAGTTTGAGGGGCGCCTGGGTGGCGCAGTCGGTTAAAGCGTCCGACTTCAGCTCAGGTCACGATCTCGCCGTCTGTGAGTTTGAGCCCCGCGTCGGGCTCTGGGCTGATGGCTCAGAGCCTGGAGCCTGTTTCTGATTCTGTGTCTCCCTCTCTTTCTGCCCCTCCCCCGTTCATGCTCTGTCTCTCTCTGTCCCAAAAATAAATAAACATTGAAAAAAAAATTAAAAAAAAAACCAAACAAATATCAAGTTTGAAAGCTTTATTTTAAATTTAGAATGTTACACTGACTGTACCTTGTGTGTGAGTAGGTGCTGAACTCAGGTGATTGCTTAAGGATGGCCTTAGCGTTCTTTATCTCAGTAGATCCCATTGATTTGCTTTTTATTAACGTCTTACTGGGGAAGAACGGACAGTCTTAATTGTGGGACAGAAGCTATTTTGAAGTATACTTGCTGGTAACGCTTGCCTACATTTATTCTGACTTGAAGCTTGTATTGGTTGGGGTTGGAATTCAGAGCCTGCGATTCTCCCACTAAGTGGTCTGCAGCAGATTTCCCCAACAGAGGACACAAAATATTACTATTTGTGTCTTCAAAGATGGTCCTGGCTCTGGCTCTGCTCTAGGAACTTTTTTTTTTTTTTTTTTTTTTTTTTATTTTTGAGAGAGAGGGAGTGTGAGCGGGAGAGGGGCCGAGAGAGGGAGACACAGAATTTAAAGCAGGCTCCGGGCTCTGAGCTGTCAGCACAGAGCCGGATGTGGGGCTCAAAATCACGAACCGCAGGATCATGACCTGAGCCGAAGTCGGACGCTTAACTGACTGAGCCACCCAGGCGCTCCTCTAGGAACTTCTTAATGTCCTTAAAGAAAATTGCCACAAGAGCCTTCTTTATTCACTGTACCTTTGGGAGTCATCATCCCTTCTCCCCCATAATGTCCACACAATCATTACTAGGTTGTTTGTGCTTTCTCTGTGTTTGACATAGATGTAATCTTTATCTTTTTTTTGTTTTCTTAAATTGATTTTATGATTTTCTTTCTTAAGGCTGACAATAGCAGCACTAGGAGAAAAGCTGAATGATTACTGGAATGAAATGAAAGTCAAGAAAAATTCAGAATATCCTCTAAATTTGCCAGTTGAAGATATTCAGTACGTACATGAAAAAATGTCAACCATTCTAATATCAAGATGTGATATGGGGAGGGTATAGTGATTGTACAGTGTTCACAAACTTTTGACTAACCCATAGTCAGATGTAAGTTCTACAGCTCCAGTCAGCACACCATGAAATGAACCAATGAATATAAACATTTATACATCATGCTCGCAAAAGATGCATGAAATAGTGTTTACCAAATGTTACATTCTGATACTTATTTAAAAATGCAAGTCTTGCCCCATTATATTGATTTCATGATCCACTAATGGGTTGTACTCATTGTTTGAAAAACCTTCGTCTTGTGTAATAGGATCATGAGTCTAAAGCAGACCTGAATTTTGATTGTAATTCTGCTTAAATAATGATGCAACATTGAACATATTACTTGGCCTCTTACAAGTTTACTTTTTCACTTGTAAAATGGGAACATTTTAGTAACACTCACCTCCTAGAGTTATAAGACTTAAAAATATGCTAGACAAGCTGGTAGCACACAGTACCAGCTCTATTTATGACTAATAGCTGTGTACTGATGGAAAGATGACCAAGATGTGTAATGAAGAACAAAAAGATGCAATTCAGTGTATTAATTTCCCGTTTTATTTTTTTTAGTTTTTTAAGCATAGAAAATTCTGCCAGGGTTTAAAAAAACGAACAATGGTAGGTTCCTAAAATAAGAGACTTGTATTTACTTTATAAACTTCTAGATTATTTGAAGTTTATCTAACTATAAATGCAGTTTTAAAAAAACTAGATTTAAAAAGTGTTGGTAGAGGGGCACCTGGCTGACTCAGTCAGAAGGGTATGCAACTCTTGGGCTTGGGGTTGTGAGTTCAAGCCCCACGTGGGGTGTAGAGATTACTTAAGAATACTTAAAATAAAAATAAAAAGTTATTGGAATTAAGGTGAAGTCTTCATTTTTTTTTATTTAAAAAATACTATTTTTTAGATGTTTATTTATTTGAGAGAGAGTGCAAGTGGGAGAGGAGCAGAGGAGACAGAGGATCCCAAGCAGGCTCCCTGCTGATAGCACAGAGTCTGAGTTGGGGCTTGAACCCATAAATCATGAGATCACGACCCGAGCCAAAATCAAGAGTCAGATGTTTAACCAGACTGAGCCACCCAGGTGCCCCAGTCTTCATAGATTAAATGAATTGTTAATAAATAATTGTTAAATGTTAAATGAATACCTACATTATTCATAGGATCATTGTAATTTTCAAATGATAAAACTATGAAGCACTTTATAAAGTAAAAGAATATGCACGTAGATATTCAGAGATATGCTATAGTAGAGGCTAAAAATGTAATACAGTTATTAAAAATTGCTTAAGTTACAGTAATAGCTTGTCTGTTTTCTGTACTTGAGTGTTTTGTTGTGCTAATTAATATACTAGATTGGACATTGCAATTGCTAACTTAATATAAATTTCAAAACAAGGTGTTTGCAATATTTTGAGTTATTATCAGAGAACAAATTGAATAGTATGCTCTTAAGTAGGACATTTAAGTCTCTCTTTTTTTTTAATGTTCGTTTATTTTTAAGAGAGAGAGCGTATATGTATGTGTGTGCGCGTGCACCTTGTGTGCTGGCTAGCGGAGGAGGGGCAAAGAGAGAGGGGGAGACAAAGGATCCAGAGCGATCCAAAGCAGGCTGTATGCTGACAGCAGAGAGCCTGGTGCAGAGCTCAAACTCATGAGCCATGAAGTCATGACCTGAGCCAAAGTTGAGCGCTCAACTGACTGAGCCATGCAGGTGCCCCAGTCTGTTGAAATTGACCTGTTAGCTTTAATCTTTTGAAGGTAACAAAAATTGGTGGCTTAAAAATTTTAATTTGCTGTATGACAATAATTATGTCATGGACATTTCGGGGACAAATTAAATAATCAAGGCATTTTGCTGTGGAAATGATGTAGAAGACCTAATGAAGTATACTTAGCATCCATATTTTCATGCTAATATTATGTTTTGTTACAGGAAACGTCCTGATCAGACATGGGTTCAATGTGATTCCTGTCTAAAGTGGCGAAAATTACCAGATGGAATAGATCAACTTCCAGAAAAATGGTATTGCTCCAATAACCCTGACCCACAGTTCAGGTACCATATAGTTGGTAGTACCCTTTTTGGAAAGGCAGAAAGTACTGTTCAAGATGTATGAATAGGCGCTGGTGACGTGTTATTCCCATGTGATTTTTCTGACTAGAAATTGTGATGTTCCAGAAGAACCCGAAGATGAAGATGTGGTGCATCCTACTTACGAAAAAACCTACAAAAAGAAGTGAGTGTTGAACTAACGTACGGTAGGGAAATAATGCGCAGGTTAGCAGCAGCGATGGGTCTGCAGCATTAGTTGATGTTTCTCCAAGATCATGCTCGTACAACCCGAAGAAGACTATGACCCCCAAAAAGACTTTGTTGTGGATGCATAATATCGGGTGCTTTTTTTGGTTTGTTTTTTTTAACAGTATAGTGTGGATATCCACTCTTTTTTACCTGCTGTTTATTGCTGTCCTGTCTACAAGATAGTTTGCATACAGAATAGTTTGTCTTTTAGGGGCCACACACAGATGAATCATAGAGTACTGCCCAGTATGAGCTTAAGCCTTAACAGGGAAGGTGAGGCATGTACGTATTACTGACGAGAAGTTGACAAGTATCATAAAAGGCACGATCAGGTCCTGTTGGGAAGCCCATAAGGAGAGACGACCTCTCGCTGGGGATGGGAAGGGAAACCCAGATGAGGAAAATTCAAGGAGGACATCTGTATAATATGCCTTGAAGGACGGGTAGGATGAGAATGTATAAGAAACTGTGATTCGTTCGGCGTTAACTGGAGTAAATATGTGAATGGACACGATGGAAAATAGAGGTGGGAGGGAGAAGCTGGGTAATGAACGATAGCCCTGGTGAACTTCCGGCTAGTGTACCACATGCAGGGGCTGAGTTCATGCAGAACTTCCAGGTTTTGATACAGAGTGCACTGTTTTTGAGGGTAAATCCAGCAGCAGAATTGGGAGTAAAGAAACCAGTTAGAAGCCAGTTGTGGTGTTCCCACTCAAAGGTCAGAATAATGCTGGTCAGGATGGAGAACTTGAGGCAGACATCGGGGCGTTACTGAGATAAGAGGCGGAAAGTATTTCCTGCCTAAGGCTTACCACTGATGATAATGAAATTGAAGCAAAGTTCAGTGTACCTATTTGAGTGACTCAGTGAAATGGCAAGTATGTCAATGGGAAGCAATTGAAAAATAATAAATAAATTTACATACATTTTCATCTTTTTTTTTTTTTCTTTTTTTAAGAGACAAGGACAAATTCCGGATCCGACAACCAGAAATGATCCCTCGGGTAATGAATTAAGCCTTCCATTTTATAGCTGTGTCTTATGTTGGGTAGTGGTTAGTTTAGCAAACGTTGAGTTTGAAAGCTTGCTATTAAAGCTGTTACACAACAAATTGAAGTGGTTGTGTTCATTCATTCATTTCACATAACTCCTTTTATTACACCCCTCCTTCCTAACCCAACAACTTGATTCAAACTGTTCAGTTTTGTTATTTTGTGGGGCATCTTCTGAGGAAAGGCAAGTGGTTAAGAATCTTACTGTTCCATAGGCAGTCAGGGAAACTTCCCAGGAAGCCCTGGGGAGCCATGTTCTAGTACCAACCTGGAGCGCTACAGTGTTTCTTTCTCTTTGTTGACCACTCTTCCTGGCCCTTCCATCTCTTTCTCCGTGCTTAATGGTGGTTAAGGAGCGTTTTCTGAGTATGTGGGTAGGGCGCTGTGCTTCTTGTGTAAGAGGCTTTGGTCTGCTGCAGAATTGGATGTTTGCTTTTGATTGCATTGAAATATTTTCTTATGTAAAGGATGAGGGTTTGGAGGTGACAACAGAACTGGGTGAAAAGAACAGTGGGCTTACTTATTCTAAAGGCAGTATCTTTGACTTTATCTTCAGTTTATTTCTCTTAGAAAACTTAATTTCTACTTGTGTCTTGACAAGTCCTATATTAGTACAAGGTCAGCAAATCTTGCTGTAAAAGGCCAGATAGTAAGTATTTTAGGCTTTGTGGGCCACATACAGTCTCTGTTATGTATTCTTTGTTTTGTTCACACCTTTAAAAATGCAAAACCATTCTTTGGCTGGATTTGGCTTATTGGCCTGTTTGTTGTTCCCTGGTGTGGCATAAAGAATTTACATGGTTAGGATGGTTCTTAGTGTTTCCTGGGATAAGGGGAGAAGGGAAAATAATATCTCATGTTTTGGGCTTGGCATGTTAAAAAAGCCCTTTTAAGATCACATTTTTTCCTTCCAACAGATTAATGCTGAACTCTTGTTTCGGACACCCACCGTGTCAAGTCAGAGCTTTTCTCCCGTGAAGGAAAGTGTTCCAAGAGGACATCTTTCAGAAGTGGCAAATACATATACAACAAGACTTCTAAACAACCATCGAGGTTCACCCCAGTCGGAACCCGAGAGCAACAAGTCAGTGGCTAAAATGCGCTTTTCCATTTGGGGAATGAATACTAAACAGAGCCTTCACTTGACATTGTGTGGCAATAATGCCCTTCTGAGAAGCTGTAGTTCCGTGCATGTAAGAGGTCTTAGGGATAAGTTAATTTGCTTTTTTGTCTAAACAAACCCCCCACCCCACTTATGCCAACTATTTAAAATAATTTTTAAAATATCAGTTGTATTTGTTGTGGATTTGATTGAATTTCCACCTCTTTCAAATTCTATATAGTATGAAAGTCCCTGCTTTTAGAATTACCAGTATTTAAGAAAAACATGAAGTAGTTAATAGAATATGACACTATAATGTCAGGTGTGACCTGTAAGTTCTTAGCTCGTGGCAAGCTGTGTATGTTGGATGAGTGGATGGAGAGGGAGAGAGAAAGAAATGTATGAGTGATATGTAAATTGAACAGTTAGGTCTCTTGACTGGTCAGGAAAGGCTTTGTAATGAGATACAGTACTTGGTTCCTGAAATTCTAAAAGCAGTTCTCTGTGCAGGTGGCCCATTCAGAGGGAATAGAATGAACACAGGTGAAGAAGAAAACAGGATACCAACAAACTAGGGCATCAGACTGACTGTATTATACTTGGTCTTTTGTTGGAAAACCAACATTGAAAGGAGGTTCTCTGAGATAGCGGGATGGGATTTTCTGAGAGGTTTTTTTGCCTTCATTAAATCCTCAGGGATTTTTGACCTCCAAAAAGATGAGAAAGTATTGCTTTTATGCGTATATACATCAGGAGGGCATGTTCTAAAATAGTTTGCTGTTTGTAGCCTACATTTTAGAGGCGTATTTGGGGGCTGGGTTGCTACTTAACTAAGAACTTGTGTGAATTTTTTTTTGTAACTAGTCTCCTTAATATTTTTGGCTTCTCTTCTTAAAGATGGTTCCAAACAAAGTAAGAAAAAACAAAATCTGTAAAGCTTACAGACAAAAGATAATGGAAGTTATTCTTTAAAGTGATTTATTCCATCCAAGTAGAAGAAGAGAATAGAAATTTTTCATTAATTTTTAAAGCCTGAAGAATTTGCAGTTTGAGTTTGAGAAAAACAGAAGCTTTAAGAATAAAGCCAAAGACTGTGGAAAGGTGGTACCGAAACTGAATCTTAAGAATGATAAATAGCAATTAGCCTGGTAAGAAAAATAGGGCAGCTCCCAGTTAAATGATTAACTCCATGGAAGCCCAGGCATGCTCTAAACTCGGAAGCATCGAGTACTTGTTAAGGTAGAAAATGGGTGAGTACAGGAGGCTTATTTGAGAGTTTAAGGAAGAGTCGTTCTCTAGACCTCTTCACAACCTGCCAAGTCTGTTGATGTGACTTCTCTGTCAGAAGGCAAGACATTTTCTTTTTGGGCCAGTTTCACTGCTGACGGTGTGGGGGAACGGCTCTTCTGAAACAGGAGGGGTAAGGGAACGTTTGAATACTAAATGGCAAGAAATCCCCCTTCCTTCTTCCCCTCTTCAGTCTCCCAAGAGAAAAGCCCTAGACGGTGCTGAGAGTTGGAGCACGCTTGGAATCACAGGGCCAGCCCTCACTGCTTCCATTCAGCCTCACTCTGAAACATAGAGATAGGCAGGGATCACCACATGTACCAACTGAAACAAAGGGAGTAGCAGAAACCTTTGGAATTTACTGGGAGGTGGGTAGGTGTTGAACAGACACATACTTAGAAAAGATAAGCAGGTGGAGGGTAGAAAAAGGAAAAGACAAGATACAGGAGGGCCAATGTCTCAATAAAGGAATTTCAGATTGGGAAATCGGAGAAAACAAAGAGGAGGAAGTAGCGTGAGACTTAACTTCCACCAAATACTCAGCAAAAATGTCTGGGGAAAGATCCATTCTGGGGCATCTGAGTGGTTCTGTCGGTTAAGCGTCCGACTTTGGCTCAGGTCATGATCTCACAATTGGTGAGACGAGCCCCACGTTGGGCTCTGTCCTGACAGTGTGGCGCCTAGAGCTTGCTTCGAGTTGTGTCTCCCTCTCTCTCTACCTCTCTCCTGCTCATACTGTCTGTCTCTCTCTCTTTCAAAAATGAATAAACGTAAAAGAAAAAAAACAAAGAAAAAGATCTATTCTAAGAAACATCATGAAATTTTAGAACACAAGGGAAAATAATTTTTTTCGGGAGGGGAAAACACAAGTTACCTGCTAAAAGATCAGGAATTAGAATGGCAGGAACACTGAATGGTACATGATCCTGGAATGATGCTTTATAAAAACCAAGCAGGCCATAAAATTGAGAAGTGAATAAAGATACTTTTCAGGATGTAAAGTTTTATATTTTTTATGTCCTGTGTACCCTTTCTCAAGATTTTATTGGAGATTGTGCCCCCTTGCTATGAGAGAGTAAAGCCAAGCAGAAGAAGAACCTTCCTTGAGATGGAGAAATATGAGGGCTAACACATAGGACCCAAACAGCAAACCAGGACAGATATCACTCTAAGGGGGGAAAAAGACAATCGGTTGGAGGTAAATTCAAAGAAAACCAAGCTGATGAGCAAAATGAGGTGATTTTTACTGCAGGGAAAATGGAAGGATAGGGTATGCTGGTTTACTTGGTGTGGCTCCCCTCTGATCACTGAACACTGGTAAAAATTACAGTGAGCGAACGGGAATGGTGCAGAGCCGAGAGCTCGCTCGGATACAAACAATAGACCTGGCTGGGTTGCGGAGCTCCATTTTGGGCGTGGATACGTTGAAATGCCCAGAGACATCAAATGAAGGGATGTTTGGCAGTATGTAGAGCTGGTACTTTAAAGCAGCCTCAGTAGTCTAATTGTTTCCTCCACTGTGTAAGGAGAAAATCCTCTTTACTTCATCAAATCATCGAGGAGTACTGTGTCATTTTTTTAAACGAGCACGGACATTTCTTAGAATTTTAAGATCGTTAGATTGCTTCAAGGTCATCTGTTTTGTTCATTTCTATATTGTATAGTCTTATATTTTCTATATAAAATGTTTTCCAGCCTGAAACGGAGACTTTCTACTCGTTCGTCAATTCTGAACTCCAAGACTCGGAGATTGAGTAATCAAGCATTTGAAAATTCAGCTTATAAAGATGATGACGATGAAGATGTCATCATCTTGGAAGAAAACAGTACTCCCAAACCTGCAGTAGATCATGATATTGAAGTGAAATCAGAACAGAGTCACATGGAGCACAGTGGCCTGCAGGTGGAGCCCGTGGCCGAGAAGGAGCCTTGTGGCCAGACTAGCTCATCGGGCGCCTCATCATCCCGGTGTGATCAGGGAACTACTGCGGCCACCCAGACTGAAGTCCCGGGTGTAGTTGTTAAAAAGGAGGAAACCCTTGAAGATGACATAGATGCCAGAAATGACACGGCTGCGCTGCCCTCCTGTGTGGAAGCTGAAGGCAAAACACAGGACACCCAGGAAGCCTTTGATAAATCTGCGGCTGATGCGGGTTGCCAGTTAAATGAACTGAGAAATGAGCTGCTTCTAGTGACCCAAGAAAAAGAAAATTATAAGAGACAATGTAATGCGTTCACTGACCAAATCAAAGGGTTACAACAGAGGATACTGGAACTGAACGACAAATACGTGAAGAAGGAGACGTGCCATCAGTCTACCGAAACTGATGCTGTGTTTTTACTTGAAAGTATTAATGGCAAATCTGAAAGTCCGGACCACGTGGTGTCTCAGTATCGGCAAGCTTTGGAAGAAATAGAAAGGCTGAAGAAACAGTGTAGTGCTCTGCAACACGTAAAGGCCGAGTGCAGTCAGTGTTCCAACAGCGAGAGCAAAAGCGAAGTGGACGAAATGGTTGTGCAGCTGGATGACGTGTTTAGACAGCTGGACAAGTGCACTGCGGAGAGGGACCAGTATAAAAGTGAGGTGAGTGTGTCAGCCAGCGTGGTAGGAGTCATGGGAGTCCCCGGGCATCTGAAGCATAAAGAGCTGCCAGTGGCTAGATTAGAATAGATTACATAACAACCTGTTTATTGACTCTGCTACCCCACTGCTTCTCAGCTGGGGAGGCGGTCCTGGGGGCATATGGAAACGTGTTGAGGAGATGGGCATTACGGGAATTTTAACGTAGTGACAGGTATGGTAAATTTACTATAGGGTACTGGAAATTTCTAGATAATGAAGGATTGTCCTGCTCAGAATACCATTCTCCTTCCCATTGAGGCACTCAGTTACTAAATATAGGGAACTTAACATCCATTATTAACAGGCCTTGCAAAAACCACACAAGGTGGATGATGTCCTCATTTTATAGAGACAGCCTGTATTAGTTACGATCGGGTCTGCTGGCAGGAGACGGAGACGAACATCCAACTGGCGGTTCCGCAGGCCTCAGAGGCAGCAGGCTCCTACGTTGTTGCTTCGCTTCTCCGCATGCAGTTATGGTCGGAGGTGGCCCTCCGGGTCTAGTCCTCGTATATCTACATTCCAAGCAGCAGGACAGAGGAGGGGTGTGGTCCCTGAAAGTCGCTTACGTTCCACCTGTCAGAACTTAGCCACCTGGCTAATGGGCGCCTTGGAACTGTAGTCTTTATTCAGGGGTTCCTTTACTGAAGGAGAAGGAGAAAAATGGTAGGTGTCAGGCGTCAAGTAGTAGCTTCTGTGTGTACTCTCCATTCAAATTTGGGTCGCTTCTTCCAAAAACAAGTATTTTACGTATCCTGTTAATGTGGCGTTTGAAAGAAGGGTTTTTCTGCTAAGATTTCGGAAACAGCAGTGTGCTGCTCTCCTGCCCCCTCTTCCTGGAAATAATGCGGACGTAACAGCTCATCTGAACATTCATCTTGATGTATTGGCTTGGAGCCAGATGACAAAATATATAAAAATCAATATAAGCTTTCTGTTGTAGCTTCCAGCTGGTGAGTGTGTGCGAGAAATGAGAGCCACTTTGGTATTGTTTCCAGTGTGACGAAATGTCGAGGTGACACCAAACAGAGGAAGCTTTTTTTTTTTTTCCTGTGGGTTTTTTGCCCTTTTTTGATGGTAATGTTCATCACTCAGGTTTTCTACATGTCTTAGCTTAAATTTGCACTTTGGCATTAGTTCTAAATTTTACACTCAATAAATTTTTTTTTTGTCAGGTTGAATTATTGGAAATGGAAAAATCACAAATGCGTTCACAATGTGAAGAACTGAAAACTGAAATTGAACAATTAAAATCCACAAATCACCAGTTAGGAGCAGATGTTTCAACTTCAAGTAACATTGAGGAGTCTGTAAATTATACTGACGGGGAAAGGTAATAGTACACCAGGCATTCCTCTGGGGCGGCCCGCGTGGTTAGCGTGATATTTATTTGCAAGCACACATCAGACAGATACTGTTCAATCAAAAGAAGTACACATCCTCATCCTTCCCTTCTAGGAAAGAACAGTGGAAGTTCAGCTTAAGAGACACAGGAATTTGGAAGGAATAAATAAAGCGCGGGTGGTTGGTTAGAGTGATTTGGAATGCTGTTTGGGGAAAAGTGGAAATGGGGTTAGCTATCACGGAAGAGGGTGGATTTGGCCATGACTAAAAGACAAGGGACTATTTCGTGAAACTTACTTTTTCACCTGGATTTCTTTTACTTTTGTTCTTGGCCCCATTTCTTTATGGTTTGCTGTCCTCATTTTACTCTGTGACCTCCCAGTCTTAACTTTTAGGTAATCACAAAGTTACTAAAAATTGCCATAGTTCAGGTGGTTAGTAGGAAGAAGTCTTCTGTGAAAATAAGAAAATAGTAAATGAACGGTTACCCTATGGGCTTGGGGTTTTGTTTCAGTGCTGAGAGTAGGGGAGGCAGACGTTCAGGTGGGCGAGGGTGATGGTGCTGCTGATGTGTTGATGTCTTACCATCTGAAAGTAGCCGTTAAGGGCCCAAACTGGGCAACTCTTCCTGCTAATACAGGATGACTGCAGACTGAAAAGGCACTGTTGAGAAATGATCTCCTGCCATCGTCTCTTGACATCAGTTATATTATTACCTTGTTTTTTAACTTAAGTTTTTGAAGGATTTCAGTAAATCTGTTCATACACATGGAGCAGAGCAGTACAGAAAAGCCTGGAGGGCTAAGGCTCAGAAGCGATGTTTCTGGGAACCCCAGGCATCTGTGGTGCTTGTAGAAATGCATATCCTTGGACTGCAGTGTACTTTATTTAATTGGAAACTTTTTTTCTTAATGTTTATTTATTTTCCAGAGAGAGAGAGAGAGAGAGAGAGAGAATCCCAATTAGGCTTCGTGCTGTTAGCACAGAGCCTGATGCGGGACTTGAACTCATGAACCGTGAGATCATGACCTGAACCGAAATCAAAGAGTCAGACGCTTACTGAGCCATCCAGGCGCCCCCTAAACTTTTGGAAACTTTTTTAGAAATTTTTAAACAATCTCTAAGATGGTTCTCTTGCACACTGATCTTTGAGTAACTGATGATCTTTGATCTTTTATTTTTTATTTACTTTTTTTTTAAACTGATCTTTTAAACCTGTGCTTTCCAAAATAGTATAGGTATATACTACTTGAAATTTAGCTAGTCTGAATTGAGATGTGCTTTAAGTATAGAATAAAAAATAAAATTTTGGGGTGCCTGGGTGGCTCAGTCGGTTGAGCGACCGACTTCGGCTCAGGTCATGATCTCACGGTTTGTGAGTTCGAGCCCCGTGTCAGACTCTGTGCTGACAGCTCAGAGTCTGGAGCCTGCTTCCGATTCTGTGTCTCCCTCTCTCTCTGCCCCTCCCCCACTCATGTTCTGTCTCTGTCTCAGAAATAAATAAACATAAATAAATAAAATAAAATTTTGAAGCTTTAGTATGAAAAAGGAAAAGGATGTAAAATATCTCATTAATAACATATTTTGAGGGGTGCCTGGGCGGCTCAGTTGGTTGTGTGTCCAACTTCAGCTCAGGGTGTGATCTCACAGTTCATGAGTTCGAGCCCCATGTTGGGCTCGCTGCTGTCATTGTGGAGCCTGCTTCAGATCTTCTGTCCCTCCTCTCTATCTGCCCCACTTCCCCACCCCCTGCTCACGGTCACTGTCCCCAAAATAAAATAAACATCAAAAAAAAAAAAAATGTACTTTGATTATGTGATGAAATAATATTTTAGTTACATTGGGTTACATGTATAACTACAGTTATGTTTACAGTCGCATTTTACTTTTTACTTTGGCTATTTGAACATTTTAAATTGCGTATGGAGTTCAGAATCTTTCTCTTGGACAGTGCTGTTCTGTACACTAAAAATAAGAATCTGTGGCATGTCCGGTGGACAGGAGGAATCAGCCAGGGACAATCAAAAGACTTAAAGAAAAGGACATGTAAGAGGTCACTGGGTCCTACTAGTCTTTTGCCAACTTTTCATGTAGATAAAAAGTTGTGGTTATGATAAAGAGGATATTCTTGGTAAGGATATAGAATGGTTAATAACTTCTGAAAAGCAAAGCAGAAACGCGTTTGAACCATGGGCCTCCGATCGAAGATGAGTGGGGAAGCTTGGACAAAAAATGGCTGGCGTGGGAATGATGTAAAATTTTGTCTAAGGACCAACAGAACTTTACCCTGTAAGCTCACAAAACAGGCTTAAAATCACATTTCTGTGCATTGTCAACCCAAGGATGAGTATCTTGACTCTTCAGAGATTTCCACCTTAGGTCAGTATCTTTAAGTAAATGTGGGCTGCCTTCATTTGGGAGGGGGAGGGGGACGGAATAAGAGCAACTGTAACATTCAGGCCCTTGGTTTCACTCAGTCTTTTGAAGCAAAGGCTGCTGAATAATTGTAGGTATTTAAAGTCTAGGATGTTGATACTCAGATATGTGTATTTCATTTGGAAGGAATGATAATGATCATCTAATCCAGAGATTCCCAGTATTTTTAGCAAAACACCATTCCCTATAAATGCATAGTAAAATGGGCAGCCTGTGAACTTTAGTGTATGAAAGGTCCAGGGAGGTCCTGCATCTAAAAAAACTTGTTTAACATTATTTAGCCCAAAGTTTTGTGAGTTTATGACCCCTTGAATCACTTCCTTTTCCTCTTACACAAGGACGGTATCTCATAGAAATGTTTTAGAGAACAAATCCGTTTTTATTTTCCTCACAAGCTGAAATTCAGAGGTGCATTCTTTTTTTTAAGTTTATTTATTTATTTTTGAGAGCGAGAGAGAGAGAGGGCACGAGCTGGGGAAGGGCAGGGAGAATCCCAAGCAGAGAGCCCCTTGACGGGGGGCTGGATCTCACCAGCCCTGAGATCATGACCTGAGCTGAAATCAAGAGTCAGTTGCTTAACTGAGCCACCCAGGTGCCCCCAAAGAGATGCATTCTTATTCTTAGACTAGCGTTCTCACTAGTATACCCCTACTGTTTTCCAGGTGATAATATTTTATATTATAAATAACATCTTGCAATTAAATGTATTTCACCAGTCCCATGTTTTCTTCAGTTGCAAATTAAAATCGTATTAGTTGGAACCAGAGCCACTAGTTTTATGAAACACTCTCCTTACCAAGAGATGAATACTTACGTATTAAATTATTAAGTTAAGCGACTTCATGTATCACTTAAATTTTAGGCTCCATGTGAATATTAAACTGTGGTAGGACGTTCATCTAATAGATGTAATATTTCTATTTGCAGCCTCAAACTTCGATCTCTTCGAGTTAACGTAGGACAGCTGTTGGCCATGATTGTACCTGATCTCGATCTTCAGCAAGTGAATTACGATGTTGATGTGGTTGATGAAATTTTAGGGCAAGTTGTCGAACAAATGAGTGAAATCAGTAGTACCTAAGGTATATTTTATGTGAGATAATAAAAATATTTGCTTAATCTTTTTGGTTGTACAGCTTTCAAAATGTAAACAATTTTGTTTTATAGATATGATAGGTAACAGACTGAAGAACCATAATCTCTACTGTATTCTATGCATTCAAGTGTGGTCACAAATACTGTGGACACATTATCACACCTTTTGAAATGCCTGTGAATCATTGGTACTGAGCAGCTGAATAGCTAACTCAAGATTCGGTTTTGAAATGTAAATATTTGTAATTAAGTCTGCACATATTTTTTTATTCCCCTAGAGGACTTCAGTGTTTTTCGCCAAGAGCTCTTCAGGTTGCCCCTAGCCTTTGTGCAATCTTTTCTGGTTCCCAAAGTATTTTTCTCTGAAGTGAGGGCTGTGCCATACTACAGATGGAAATGTTACCTTTGGTTTTCTTACAGAGAAGTTTAAACAGGATTTTTAAAAAATGGAATTATACTCCTGATAAGAGAAGTTGTAAGTGAATTGACCCGTAATGTTTCTTTTCTATAAATTCTTATCTCCTGAAATATTTTATTCATGGAAATAAGGTAAGCAGAAGCTCTCCATCCATTTTGCCAGGATTTTCCTTGTGTCAGGACTGCCAATCATGGTTAAATGCAGTGTTTTTATAGAACAAAGAAATGATCTTTAGTATAAAAAAGTATCAAAAATATTAAATGTCCCACCACATCTACTTTGAAGCCCATTTTTGGCTGCCTAGTCAGCACGGAGTGGGCACAATAATTGTTGAATATTTCTTTTTGTGAAATTTCCTGTACAGCCTTATGTAGGATTACTACAGGTTAATGAGAGTTGAGGAAGACAATCTTTCTCAAACAGAACAGCATACCTTTCATTATATTACAGACCTAGGTGTTTTGTATGTCTTGGAGGTAAGCAGAAAACTGCCCTAGGATTATAGTATTACATGCCATAAAAATTAATGCTTTATTGGTCCCATGTTTGTGCAATTTTAAAGAGATGGCTTTCTATTAAGTATAACTATGTATATATTAATTAAGAATCGTATTTTCCACAACGGAAATGTGCATTATTTTTTTTCAAAGTTTTATCATTGCTATTTATTTTTACTTTTGTTTCTGAACATTCAATACGTGTTTCTTTTGTATGTATGCTTAATTACATGTCTTTCATATACAATATTAAATTTTTACTGTACATTAACTTCTAAAAAAAAGCAAATAAATGAAAGTTGTTTTTATTTGCTTGATAAAGTAATTGAAAGTGTATTTTTGGTATGAAGCTGGTTTTCTGTCCTAATTGTATCTGCCCAAATTTTAAAATATCTTGTAATAAAGTAAATATATATATATATATATATATGATAGCTAACTCTTCAGATACTACTTTTAAAGAATTCTATATTCAAATTATATTTTGGAAACTAAAACTGCTCATTGAAGACCCTCAAGTTGAGCTCATTTTACTATATTAATTACAAGTTCTGTTTAGGAGACTAAGACTGTTTCCATTAAGACTCTAAAGACTGAGCTCATCTTGAGAGAATGCGTGAGTGCGTGCGTGTGTATGTGTATTTTACACTCGAGAAGAGACTTTTTCCTCTAAATCATTTAGGCTAAAGAAATCTTGCTTAAGTGATAGCAATGTAGAGCATGTCTAAGTTTGTGAATATTTATGTAGCAGTTCTTTCTGGAATTTGCTATTTTCCCTTTCTTTGGGTCAGCTATATTCTTGCAAAAATATATATTTTATATGGCTGTTATCTTGCTTAATGGGAAAGTTAGGCATAGGATTAGTAAATTTGCTTGCTAAATTGGTTCTTTGGAAGTACTTACATATATTTCACCCTTTAAGCAAATATTGCCAGGATACAATTCTTTGAAAATGTAGCTAACAAAATTTAACAGAACAACAACATGGGTTTTCATGTATATATCATATTTAGGTAGAGGTATCTGTCTTCTGTTGTTAAGTTAAATTTGTAAAAGGCTAATGTGGGAGGACAGTGATGTTTAAACTAGTTACTACTGTAAAACAAAAACAGTATGAGGAAGTAAACCAGCACAGTCCACAATCCCTATAAACAGGACCCGCTTCAATTAGCTAAGTGTTCACACAGCAGGACTGGTGTGTGGCATATCAATGTGTTTTTTATTTGGGCCTCAAATTCCTAATGTGGGCGGTACTGCTGGTGACTCTGCCCATGGTCTCAAGACACTTAATTCTTGTAATCAGCAGCTCGTTAGGTCATTATTTGTCATTGAAGAATAATTAAATACATCTGGTGGTTCTCACCCCCCCCCCCCCCCG
This sequence comes from Leopardus geoffroyi, assembly GCF_018350155.1. Classification (NCBI taxonomy): domain Eukaryota; kingdom Metazoa; phylum Chordata; class Mammalia; order Carnivora; family Felidae; genus Leopardus; species Leopardus geoffroyi. The sequence continues at coordinate 9,178,345 of NC_059333.1, read as the reverse complement.
GCCAGGTGCATATTAGAATCACCTGGGGAGTTTTTAGAAATCCCAGTGCAAGGATGCACCCCATACTAATTCAGAGTCTGGGTTTGGGCCCAGATATCAGGTTTGTTTTTTGTGATTTTTGTTTTTTTAAGGCCTCTCTGTGTGCCGTCAGAACTGAGAACCATTGATCTATACCTTCCTGTGGTGAGTGTTTACAGGTGTTGAACTCAGTTCGTTCCTGAAACAAACTCAGGATTGGCAGGGCTGCCTTCTCACTGGGGCGAGCCAGGAGGGAGAAAAAGAAGCAGAGATGGTGCCCAAGTTAGAAATGTACATGGAACAGAATGGGATCAGGTGGAAAGGCTTTTACCCACTGCTTCCCCAAAGTTAACCACGGTTGCTTTTTGTAGGTCCTTCCAGAAAATATTAGCTGCATACATATACACATTCATATATATGCATTCAGTTTATATTAAATTTTTATACCTTTATATTTGATTATATATTTGTATCTCAAGTTTACACAAAGATGGTACACCAGATAATTGGTATCTTAACATTTCCATGTTACTTTTTTGAACAGGTTTGGTAACATTCTGTGATCTGCATATGCTCCTAATGCTCATTTATTTCTCATGTTTTGACATTACAGAATATACTGTGGAAGTTAATACACACCACACACACTTTTATAAGTATACCCAGAGTGTAAATTCTTTGCAGTGAATATTGATAGGTCAAAGAGTGTATGCTATGTAACTTTTAATAAATGTTACCATCCAAAAAGGAATTTTAAACTCCTATGAAAAATAAATGTATAAGTGTGTTTTTTTCCCTCTCTTTCCTCATCAAACTTAAATCTGGTCTGTGAAAAAATGACAGCTTGCATTATCTCAGGTTGAACATGCTCTCGTATGTTTTATTGACCACTGTAATTTCTTTTCCTGCGTACTACGGCATATTGTTTGACCATTCTTTTCTGTTGGGCTCTTTGTTTTACCGCTTTTAAAACTTTTTTTTTTTAGTGTGTGTTTATTTTTGAGAGAGAGACCGCACACATGCATGGAGGTGGGGGGCAGAGAGAGAGGGTTAAAGAAGTGGTTTTTACAAAAGCTAAAAGCCTGGTTAATGTGGCCACAGACACCACCCAGACAGCTAACTTTTGGAAAATGCACAGTAGGCTAAATCTTATTTTGTACAGGGTCTCCTAAACCCTCACTGGGGGGAGTGACAGACACACTGGATGGCCACAGCTCAAAAAGAATGCCATTAATACCCACTTGGTGTAAAGAAAGACATCTATATGTATGATGTTTAGAATTAAATTTTGTGATCACAAAGTTAATTTCCATATTCTGGCCTGTAGGGAGAAAGTCAAGACCAAAGGAGACAGAGTATTGGTAAATCAAGCCATTCAGATAAGGTGAAGGTATTAAATGAGCCCAGTCACAGAGGATGAATGAGCGGTTCTAAAACTGGAATGTGGATCAAAAATACTAACTCGTTAAGGTTTTTTGGGTTTTTTGTTTTCTGCAGAAAAATACACATAAAATTTGTCATTTAACGATTTGTTAAATGTATGAGTTGCATTAAGTACATTCACTGTACTCCCACCCCCGGTAACACCTATTTTCTACCTCTGAATTTGCTTATTCTAGGTCTCTCATAGCAGTGGAATCAAAAATTTCTTTTTGTGTCTGGCTTATTTCACTTTGCATAACCTTTTAAAGGTTCGTGCTTGTTGTTGCATATATCAATTTCATTGCTATTTAAGGCTGAATAGTCCATTGTATGTGTGTACCACATTTTGATACCCATTTATCTGTCTATGGACATTTGTGGTGGTTTCTTTCACCTTTTTACTATGAAGAATAATGCTGCTCTGGACATTGTTTCCTAAGTATCTACTTGAGTCCTTGCTTTCAGTTCTTTGGGATAACATACCTAAGAGTGGAATTGACGAATTATGTGGTAATTATGCAGGTGTTTGAGGAATTGCCAAACTATTTTCACAAAGACACACCGTTTCACGTAATAGCCAGCAGTGCAGAAGTGTTCCAATTTTTTCACATCCTCTACAACACTGTAGTTTTCTGAGTTTTTTGTTTGTTTTTTTAATTAGCCATCTAATGAGGGTGAGGGGTTATTGTGGTTTTGATTTGCATTTCTCTAATGGCTAGTGATGTTAAGCTTCTTTTCATGTGTTTACTGGCCAATTTGTTTATTTTTGGAGAAATATCTGTTCACGTCTTTTGCCCATTTTTACTTTGGGTTGTTTATATTTTGATATGATTTTTTTAAAAATTCTGGATATTACTCCTTATCAGATATATGATTTGCCAGTATTTTCTCCCATTCTATGTGTTGTCTTTCCACTCTTGAGTTTTTAATTTTGGTGAAGTTGAATTTATTTTCTTGCCTGTGCTTTTGGCATCATACCCAAGAAACCCTTGACTAATCCAATGTCATGAAGATTTTCTTCTGAGAGTTTTATAGTTTTAGTTCTTACATTGAAGTCTCTAATCCATTTTGAATTAGTTTTTGCATATGGTGTAAGATTCCAACTTCGTTCTTGTGCATGTGGGCATCCAGTTTTTCCAGTAACATTTTTTGAAGAAGACTATCTTTTCCCCATTGAATAGTCTTCTCATCTTTGTCAAAAATCGATTGACCACATAAGTGAGGGTTTATTTCTGGGCTCTGTATTCCATTGGTTTGTATGTCCTTATGCCAGAACCACAGTATTTTAATTACTGTAACTTTCCAGTAAGGTCTGAAGTCAGGAGGTTTGAGTTCTCCAACTTTGTCCTTACTCAAGATTGTTTTAGCAATTCAGGGTCTCTTGAGATACCACGTGAATTTTAGGACAGAGTTTTCTATTTCTGCAAAAAATGCCATTGGAATTCTGATAGGAATTGCATTAAATCTGTGGGTTATTTGGGGTGGCATTGACATCTTAACAATATCAAATCTTCCAATCCATGAACATGGGATGTCTTGCCATTTATTTGTCTTCTTTAATTTCAGCAATATATTTTTTTTTTTGTACAAGTCTTTCATTTCCTTAAGTTTATTGCTAAGCATTTTTTTTTCTTTCTGATGCTATTATAAATGGAATTGTTTTCTCAATTTCCTCTCCAAAAGTTCATTGTTAGCATTTAGAAATGCAACTGATTTTTATGTGTTTTTTTTGTAACCTGCAACTTTGCTGAATTCATTTGTTAGCCTGAACAGGTTTGGGGGACAGGGGAACTCTTTAGGATATTCTACATATAAAATCATGTCATCTGCACAAAGATAACTTGATTTCTTTCTAATTTAGATGTCTTTTATTTCTTTTTCTTGCTCAATTGATCTGGCTAGAACTGCCAATACTGTGTTGAACAGAAGTGGTAAAATTAGACATCCTTGTCTTATTCCTGACCTTCGGGGGAAGCTTTCACCACTAAGAATGGCATTCTTTAGCTATGGCTTTTCATATATTATGGCTATCATTGAGAAAGTTTTCTTCTATTCCTAGCTTATTGTTGTTTTTTATTTTTAATCATGAAAGTGTGTTGAGTTTTGTCAAATGCTTTTTCTGCAGCAACCGAGATGATCGTGTGGTTTTGTCCCCTTTCATCCTATTAATGTGGATTAAGTTGATTTTTGCATGTTGACCCATTCTAGCATTCCAGGAATACCGTTTGTTCATGGTGTATAATCCTTTCAGTATGTTGCTGAATTAGTTGTTGGTAGTATTTTGTTGAGGTGTTCTTGTTTTTGCATCAAAATTCATCTTGGCCTGTATTTTTCTTGTACAGTTTGTCTGGCTTTGGTATCAGGGTAATGAATGAGTTAGGAAGTGTTTCCTCCTCTTAACTTTTTTGGAAGAGTTTGAGAAGGATTGGTGTTAATTTTTCAGTAAATCTTTGGTAGAATTCATTAGTGAATCTATCCAGGGCTTTTCTTTGTTGGGAGGTTTTTGATTATTGAGTCAATTTTCTTAGTAGTTTTAAGTATTCATATTTTGTATTTCTTCATGATTAAATTTTAATACGTTGTATGTTTCTAGGAATTTGACCATTAATACAGGTTATCTATCCAGTTTGCTGGCATGCAGTTGTCCATCATATTCTCTTTTTATTCCATAAAATAATCCTTTTTATTTTCAGTAGTAATGCCCCTTTCTTTTCTGAGTTTAGTAATTTCAGTATTCTTTATTTTCTTGGTCAATCTAGCTAAAAGTTTGTCAGTTTTGTTGATCTTTTTAAAGGACCAACTTTTGGTTTTTACTTTCTCTTTATTGTTTTCCTGTTTTTTTATTGTCCTTCCCAAAGTTTTTTTTTTTTTTTTTTTTTTTTTTAACGTTGATTTATTTTTGAGAGAAAGAGCGCGAGTGGGGGAGGAGCGGAGAGAGAGGGAGACACAGAAACCGAAGCAGGCTCTAGGCTCTGGGCTGTCAGCACAAAGCCTGACGCAGGGCTCAAACTCACGAACTGTGAGATCATGACCTGTGCCGAAGTCAGACACTTAACCCACTGAGCTACCTAAGTGCCCCACCCCTCCCAAATTTAAAGCAAATTCTAAACATATAATATCATCTGTAAATAATTTAGTATTATCTCTAATTTTATCTCTATCTCTAATTTTATCTCTAGTTATCTCTAAAATTATCTCATTTTAATGAAAATGTTTCATTTAGATCTTATTATTTTTGTAAAGAATATTCTAATTTCTTTAATGTTTATTTTTGAGAGAGAAAGACAGTGTGAGCAGGGGAGGGGCAGAGAGAGAGGGAGGCACAGAATCTGAAGCAGGCTCCAGGCTCTGAGCTGTCAGCACAGAGCCAGCTGTATGCAAGGCTTGAACCCACTAACGGTGAGATCATGACCTGAGCCGAAGTTGGATGCTTAACTGACAGAGTCACCCCAGCACCCCTCATTTTAGATTAAAATTTTTTTTTATTTTTTTAAATATTTATTTAAAAATAATTTTTTTTGAGAAGTTTTTTGAGAGAGGCGAGCAGGAGAAGGGCAGAGAGAGAGGGAGTCACAGAATCCCAAGCAGGCCCCAGGCTCTGAGCTGTCAGCACAGATCCCAACCTGGGGCTCGAACTTAGGAACTGCAAGATCATGACCTGAGCTTAAGTCGAACACTTAACCAACTGAACCCAGGTGCCCCTCATTTTAGATTTTAAATATGAGGATTTTAAACCACAAAGTATTGTTACATCTTAAAATTTAAAAATTCTTTAATATCAAATCTAGTCCAGTGTTCAAATGTCTTTAATCGTTTTCTAATTACTTTTCCAGGTGGTTGTTCAAATTGGAATCTGAACAAAATCTACAAGTTGCATTTGGTTCAAATGTCTCTGAGGTTTCTTTAAATCCGCAGGTTCTTCCTCTGTTTTCTTACTTTTTAGTTGTTGAAAAAACCAGAACAGTTTTCTTTGAGAATTTCCCTCATTTTTGGTATCATTTAATTCTTAGAAAAATCTTTCTCTTGTATTCCTATAAGTTGGTAGTTAGATCTGTAAAGTTAATTAGATTCAAGTTCTTTGGTTTTGTTTCACTTTGTTTGGAAGAATCCTTAGGTGGTACTACCTTTTTTGTGCTGCATCACATCAGGAGGTACATTCTTCTATCCATCCCTTTTTAATATATTAAGATTAATTAGTTGAGTTTAGGTGTTGTCCTCTTAAACCATCCTTTATAAAGTTTCCTATCAATCTTCACCTAATAATTTTACCATCCTGTAATAATCGCACCTAGATCCATTATTTTATTAGGAGTTGTGAAAAGGTGATACTCAGATTTTATCATTACTTCTGAATTGTGGGACATCTAAAAAGAAACCCATTTAGTTAATCCTGAGGCATATAGCTCATATAGAACAGGCAGGATAGATGTTTGGCTTATGCCTTGTTTCCCAAAGGTAACCAATGAGGCTTTTGTTGTTGTTAATATTATAAGCTTGTAAACTTTAGCGTTCAATGTTGTTTCTATCCACTGTGACAATTTTCCAATGTTAAATTGTCTGACTTCGGCTAGAGGTCTTCATATTGGCCCCCATGTCCTTATTACACAATCCTAGGAGTGTTTGATGATTCTCTTGTTTTCTGGTATAATAAAGTATTTCAGGCTCATCTAATACATTTTCTTTTCTAGACCTGGAAACAGCCATTCCTTCAGGGAACTGTGGTTCTTTTCATAGGGAATGCTATTTAGAGACCATAATCGAGGCACAGACCTACTCATTGCTTCTTGTTTGGATATTTCTTCTAGGTCTTTTTAGTGGACTGAGCTAGGAAATCCTTTTTCTTTCTTTCTTCTTTTTTTTTTTTTTAAGACAAAATATATATTGAATATATACCAATACTGCCAATTTAAAGAATCTGTCTTCTTAGATTTTATATATCTAGATTTCTAGTCTTTTCTCTCTTGCTGGAAATCTCAGTTCCTAACCACATAACATAATTAAGTTTAAGCTTTCTTTGGGATAGTATCACATTTCTGTGTTTGCCAATCAGTTGAAGTAATTCCTTCTTGTGCTTATCATAATGCTTCTTCATCCATGATGCTGCAGTATTTCCTTTTGGTCTCTGAATAGAATTCTATTGTGTGAATATCGCACAGTTTGTTTACCTTTTTTTTTCAATTGATGGATATTTGGTATCTTTCCAGTTTGGGCCATTATGAACAAAGCTGCTATAAACATTCTCCTGCAAGTCTGCTTTCATTTTTTCTTACATATACACCAAAAGTGGAATTGCTGGGCCACAGGGTAGACCTGTCTTTGACTTTTTTTAATTAATTACTTTTTAAAAATATTTATTTTTGAGAGACAGAGCGCTAGTAGGGGAGGAGCAGAGAGAGAGAGAGAGAGAGAGAGAGAATCTGAAGCAGGCTCCAGGCTGAGCTGTCAACACAGAGCCCGACACAGGGCACAAATCCATGAACTGTGAGATCACGACCTGAGCCAAAGTTGGCCGCTTAACTGACTGAGTCCCCCAGTCACCCCTTTATTTTTTTCAACATTTATTCATTTTTGAGAGACAGAGCATGAGTGGGGGAAGGGCAGAGAGAGAGAGAGAGGGCAGAGAGAATCTGAAGCAGGCTCCAGGCTCTGAGCTGTCAGCACAGAGCCCGACGTGGGGCTCTAACCCACTAGCGGTGAGATCATGACCTGAGCCAAAGTTGGACACTTAACCAGCTGAGCCACCCAGGCACCCAAGACATATCTTTGAGTTAAATTACTGAACAGTGTCCTAAAGTATTTGTATCTTGGTTCAGGCTAATATAACAAAGATACCATGGACTGGGTGGCTTAAATAACAAATATTTATTTCTCACAGTTCTGGAGGTGAGGAATTCTAAAATCAAGGCACCAGCAGATCTGGTGTATTGTGAGGGCACTCTTCCCAGTCTGCAGATGGCTGTGTCCTCTGTGATGGAGACCTGGGATAGGGTGGGAAGGGGGGGGGAGAGAGTAGGAGTGGGCATGCCTGAGCTCTCACCAATCCCATGATGGGGGCTCCACCCCCATGACCTCATCTAAACCTTCTTACCTCCTTAAACTCCCAAATGTAGACACCACATTGGGGATTAAGGCTGCAACATACGAATTTTGGCAGGGGGTGGGGGTACACATTCATTCTACAGCCCTTTGTATCATTTTACACTTCCACTAGCAGTGTGCTAGAGGTTCTGTGTATTCAATTTCTCTCTCCTTTTCTAGTTTTCCTCTTTTTATTCTGATAAAATATGCTTAATATCTTTTCCTAACCCTGCATTGAACTTCCAATTTCTGATGTTAAATTTTAGTGCACTTCTATTTCCTATCATTTAATAATGTTTTATTAGAACATCCTCTGATTTTAGATTTTTATTCCAGAGTATTCGTATTTAGAAAAGGGAATGATAGTAAAGTACATTCAGAGAAGTCTTTGTTTTTGAGGGCAGATTAAGATTTACTCCCTTTAGGGTTGCCTGGGTGGCTCCGTCAGTTAGGCGTTTGACTCTTGATATTGGCTCAGGTCATGATCTAACAGTTTTTGGGATCGAGCCCTGAGTCTGGCTGTGCGCCGACAGTGTGGAGCCTGCTTGGGATTCTCTCTCCGCCCCCTTCCTCCCCCTCCTGCTCTTGCAAAATAAATAAACAAACTTAAAAAAAAAAAAAGATTTATTCCCTTTATATAAATTTTCGCTATATAAAGTTCTTGGGAGACCAAATAACTGTGGTCCCCTTCCTTTAAGAGTGATGCAGTGTGCTAAAATCAACGCTTAGGGCCCAAAGTGAAGTTCAGTAGTTGTTGAAGCATCTAGTTGGAATCACCTGCAGTCCAACTTGGTGCAAAACACTGAGGCCTCCATCAAACACTTTCCTTGCTTCCTCCCTCCCTCCCTCTCTCACTCCTTTATCCCCTCCTTCTTTCCTTTCTTTTTTGAAAACATTTGACACATCTCAGATCCCCACTCTGGCAGGCAACAATGTCAAGCCCCAAAAATTTCCACCAAGAAAACCAACTCTTTGATGTATATTTAGTACCTAAACCTCTGTGTGTGTGTGTGTGTGTGTGTGTGTGTGTGTGTGTGTGTGTGTGTGTGTGTGTGTGTGTGTACTCTGTAGTCTAGAAGCCTGGCATGTTAGGAGATAATCGGGATTCCTTTGTGAATCAAAAACATTTGTCAGAAATGTGAAGAAACCTGATGGTTATGAGAGACACTGAACCACTGATGTCCAAACCAGACTGATTACCAGACTCACCTGGGATCTTGAGAAGATGCAGCACCCCCAACTCCCCAGGGTGCCCCTCTGCTGGATACTCTGAATCAGTGGGCTTAGGTAGGGCCAGGAATCTGTACTTTTAAAACAGCCAGAAAAGCTAAAGTACATATTAGCCATTCCCAGTCCAAGTTCTCTGAATCCCAGCAATGATTTAGGAGACAGGATCTAAAACTACATATCTGGGTTACATTATCCTAGCTTCTCGTAGAAATCAGGCTTAAGGAGCCTCCAGTCATTCCTGTCAACATGAGACATCGTGACAATTTCTATACCTTTCATAAAATTGGCTAAAAGCATCAACCAGCATTTATATAAAAATCCACATTATTCTTTTTCCTGAAAACAGAAGAGTTGGCTCCTCAGATGAACCTGTGTGTTCCTTTTATCAGGTAAGAGCTATGCATCCCAAGGTATTTGTTTCCTGGCCTTCTCAGAAGCTCACAGATAAATGGTCCCATTTGGAAAATCATCCCATTTCAAAAGGCCTCCTGCATCTATTTCTGCCTTCTGATTTACAACCTTATTTGAAAATGTTAAATTATGTTTTTAACAAGTGTTTATAACCACATCTGCTTATTGCAGTGTAATGTAAGCAATCCAGGCATGGGACGATCCGATAGCTTTGAATTCTCCAAAACGTTCTAAAAGCCAACATATATGAAAAACAAAATTCTCAATTTTTGTTTGCTAAAGGAATTAGAAACCTGTTTAAGTTTAGTGCACTGATATCCAGGGAGGGGGTGAAGGGAGAGGGAGAGACGGAGACGGGAAGGGTGGGGAATGGGAGAGTCACCTGGGGGAGGCTGGCAGCCTTGTCTTCTGCAAGGTTGCACAGGGCAGCACTCGTTTTGGAAAGTCCTTTGGTCTTGAAGACTCAGAAACCTGCTGTTAGCATGAGAGTGTCCATCTGTCATCTCGTCCCAACCAAGCTCCCAGACAAATATACACAGAATTCCAGTTAATTTGTAATGAGAAAATTGCCTTTGAGACACATGAGCCCACATGACCTGCTCATTCATGTCTAAATGCTTCCGGGTCTTTGCTCCATCCATGCTTTCCCATCGCGGATCCCACTGCTCCCCCTTTATGCCTCTGTTGTCAACTGTGAGTTTCTTTAGCTTGAATTCCCATTTCCCAGAGCTGCTCATCCAAAACTATTACCTGAAGCCCATTTTAAATGCCCTCTTCAAATTTCCTTTGAGCCCTTAAATCCGAAATAACCGCGTCCTCAGAACTGTAAGAGCACATTGTTCCTTATACACCACTTTTCACTTTATCTTTTTAAAATAATTATTTGTGTACAGGAGGCCAGAAGACCGTCTGCTTGAAACTCCAGAGATGGAGACAGGGCCTGATGCAGGTTACAGCTCTCAAATATTCGCTGTGAAAGAATACCAGTGACAGACGGGGTGGTCTTGGGCGGGTCTCAGAGTTGTAGCCTGCCCACCAGTCGTACTGGGCCGTTCTTTTCCTTTAACCGGACTGTAAACTCCCTGAGAGTAAGTCTGAGTCAGTTTCGCTCTCCACTGCTTATTCAGCTCCGGCACAGGGTGCAGAGTCTAGCAGATGCTCAGTAAATGTTAAAAGAGTTAATCAAAAAGGGAAGAAATGATTGAATGAATGAGTCGATAACTCACCTATTCTTCCACCGATGCGTCGGTCGGACAGGTAATTAACTGAATTAGCAGCGGCCCAACGGGATTCCGAGGACTCCGCAGCTCTGGACCACCCTCAGCAGCCCGAGCAAGGGCGGGGCGCCACGTAATCCCGCCCATGCGAAGGCGGGGCTCCCCGAGGATCCCGCCTACAAAGAGGCGGGTCATACCTGGAATCCCGCCCTCCCTGAGGCGGGGCCTGTGGCGCGCGGGAAGAAGCGTAAGCGGCGGCGGGAGCTGGCTGTGCAGCCGACTGACCGCGTCCCTGCAGGTATTGCTTCCCTGGCGCCGGCTCCGGCGTCCCCACGGTCTCCCCGCGGGGCCGAGCGAGAGCGAGAGGGTCTCGCTGAGGGCGGGCCGCGGGGTCCCGGCACAGCTCCGGACGGCGTGCGTTTGCGCGCTCTGCGGCTCCCCGCCCCGGCTCCGTGCGGCCTCCTCCCCGCCAGGCCCGCTTTCGGCTTTCCGGCCGAGCGCTTGGTCCCGTGCGGCCTGGGAACGGGGCGGGGGGTGGGGGGATGTCCCCTCTGGTTCCCTCGCCTCGGTTTTCTACCCTGGGCGACCCTCTCCTCCTGGCGGCCCCAGCCGCCTGGGAAGTGGGTGTCTCTCGAAGCCCCCTGACCCCCCAAGCTGTCCACTTGCCCCGGCAGCTTCTCCCGGGAGGCCGCTAGCCCTGGGCAGCCCCTTCCGCCGCGCGACCCAGCCCCTGACTCTCCCCGAACGCCCTCCAACCCCCACTAAGCGGGGGCGGTCGCGCCGTAGGGTCGGCCCCTCAATTTCCTCTGCCTGGGTGTTCCATTTTGCTCTTTCCGGACCTAGCAGTCGAATAAACTTCCAACAGCCGCGGCTCAGCGAAGCATTTTAGGTGAACCTGCAAGGTGTTACTATTAGAGGTCAACACTAACATCCTTTCCCACTACAGCGTGCATTTTTAATGGTTAGCAGGGCTCCTGGCTCATAATAAGTGTTCAGTACACCTTTCCTGTTATAATATTCAGTTCATTACCGACGATTTTCAGCTTTCCTCTGTCTTTGGGTAAAGAACGGTGCCCGACGGATTTGTGTTGCTCCATCAAGACTCGGGAGGATGAAAGTCATTACCTGCGAAATAGCCTGGCACAACAAGGAGCCGGTGTATAGCCTGGACTTCCAGCATGGCACCGCCGGGAGGATCCACAGACTGGCGTCGGCCGGTGTAGACACGGCGGTTAGGGTAAGTGGGGCGGAGAGAGAAAGGCCCTGAGAAGCACTACTGAGGGTGCATTCTCCATTCTTTTCTTTGAAACAAAAGTCAACAAACTCAAACCAATCCGTCGTCTAGCCCAGAGGGATGAATTCTCAGGGCCTTGAGTGAACCATGAAAGCAAAAGAAAGCTTTGTTCCTTGAGTAATGTTTCCCAGATTGGTAAACGGGAGGCTCATTATTTTTAAGAATCCTGAGCCAGTTCCTGTTGGGGAACGGTTTGCAGGAGAAAGAGGAAGGAGGGAGGGCAGCAAGCCATGGGGTTGCTGGTTTATGTTTCAGAGCAAAGTTCCATTTTCCGTTTCAAAAGAAAAACTATTTTCTTACTGAAACTAAGCACAGTGTTGTTTTAGTAAGCACAGATTGGTAAGTGCTCACTGTATGTTTCCCTGAATGAATGTTTTGGTATCAACAGATCTGGAAGGTGGAAAAAGGACCCGATGGAAAGGCCATTGTTGAATTTTTGTCCAATCTTGCCCGCCATACCAAAGCTGTCAATGTCGTGCGTTTTTCTCCGAATGGGGAAATTTTAGCATCAGGAGGAGATGGTGAGTACTAGTATTATCCTTCAAAATTCCTTAGAAACCAGATACCTGTGTGTCTCGTGTTAAATAATGAGATTTGAGCTAGGTGTGATTAAAGAAAAATTTTTCTTTTAATGTTCATTTATTTTTGAAAGAGAGAGAGTGCGAGTGGAGGAGGGGCAGAGAGAGAGGGAGACACAGAAGCTGAAGTGGGCTCCAGGCTCTGAGCTGTCAGCATAGAGCCCGACCCGACGCACGGCTCAAACTCACAAACGGTGAGGTCATGACCTGAGCCAAAGTTGAATGCTTAACCGCCTGAGCCACCCAGGTGCTCCTGTACCACTTTTTTCATTTTAGGGGTCATTTGACCTCAGTGTGTCATTTAGATAGCTCAGTAAAATAGCGTTCTGGGGAGCACGAGGGGATGGAAGACAGTAAGTTTAGCCCGAAAAGACCTGTTTGACAACGGCCCCTCCCCAACTTTCACCAGGATCCGCTGCCTGGTGGAGACAAGTAGGAAGGTGCCCACCATTTTGTCAGAGTCCCAACACACCTGTCCTGGCTTTGATTGCTAGTTTAGTATCTAAGTGATCACAGCCTTTCCCACATCTCTTTGTAATTAATTGATTCGCTGGGGGAGTATTGTCTGATCTTCTAAGTTATGTTTGTTTCCTGGGAATATATTGACTCCTATTTTCTGCTTGGGTTTACGTGGCATAAAGATTGCCTTGAATTTGTAGATTTATTTGGGATACGTTGCCATCTTCACAATATTAAATGTTAAACCCATAAAACTGGGACTTTTTCCTAAGCAATTTACTAACTCGTTCTTCCTTTTTCCTTATGGTTTTACTAAAAAGTAAATCGTTTTCCCACGCTTTGACACCAGAACAGTCTACAAGTTAGTACGAAATAAAACAGAAATCACAGACTTTGCAGGAGGAGGAAAGACACCTGGTTAAGTTCAGTGCCACGGTGTCCAGGGTGTTTGTGCACAGAGGGAAAGGTGGGAAGTGGGGACTGTCCCTGGGGGAGGCTGACAGGCTGTCTTCTGAGAGGGTGTACAGGGCAGCACTTGTTGGGCAAAGCCCTTTGGCTTTGGGGGCCCAGAAACCTGTTAACGGTGGAGAGTGTCCACTTGTCAGTGTCAAGGCTGATCTCCTTTCCACCAAGCTCCTGGGATTCCGGTGCACTTGGAGTGAGAACACGTGTGCCCACACAGCTGGTGCGCTCATTGTCCTACTGGCATTCAGAGGGAGGCCAAGAGGTGCTCAGGCTTAGGTGGTGAGTTTGGGGTCAGAGCACAAGGGCTTATAGCACTCAGACAATTGATGACGTCAGGCCAAGATACCTGCTGCATCCGTATGTGTAGCTAATGTGTCCATGGCTTACTTTGTGCAAGGCATTGTGTTATAAGTGCTTTATGCATATTAACTCATTTAATCCTTGAGACAGCCCTATGAGATAGGTATGCGGTTACCCCCATTTTACAGGTCAAGTGACTGAGGTGTCGAGATGCTAAGTCCTGCTGAAGGTTACACAGGAACCATTTGCCAGTCCTTGCCGGTGGCTCTTTGTGGCTCTTTGTTTTTTCCTATTCAGCCATTCATAGGTTATGCCTTAGGATTTTAGAGGTTGGTTTTTTTTTTTTTTTTTTTTTTTTTAGGTTTATCTTATTTGAGAGAGAGGGACAGTGTGCACGAGCAGGGAAGGGGCAGAGAGTAAGGGAGAGAGAGAATCCCAAGCTGGCTGTGCACTGTCAGTGCAGAGCCCGATGAGGGGCTCCAACTCATGAACCGTGAGATCACGACCTGTGCTGAAACCAAGAGTCGGACGCTTAACCCACTGAGCCACCCAGGCGCCCCAGATTCTGGAGTTTTAGATCAGAAGGCAAACCTGTTTTTCCTGTCGAAATTCTTAGAAGTCCGTCATTGTGACCATACTGTCTATTGAACAACATAAATAGGACTTCAAGCCCTAAAAGCCCAGAAATGAAGGAGCGTGCAGAAGCGTGGCTTATCTTTCGCTGAATCACTCCACAGATGCCGTCATCCTGTTGTGGAAGGTGAATGATAATAAGGAGCCAGAACAGATTGCTTTTCAGGATGATGATGAGGCCCAGCTGAACAAGGAGAATTGGACTGTCATAAAAACCCTGAGGTAACTTGGACAGGGACCATGGGAGTGCCTTATCTAACTGCTCTGAGAGCATTAAACTCACATGCATTTTTTTATTTAAAAAAAAAAAAAATGTTCTTTTGAGTAAGCTCTATGCCCAACATGGGGCTTGAACTCACAGCCCTGAGATCAAGAGTCCTATGCTTTACTGACTGAGCCAATCCAGGCGCCCTGCATTTTGACTTATATCGTACTTAAACTTTTACTTACACAAGACAGAGATAAGAGAATCATTTTAAAAGCTAGAAACATGATTAAAATGGATTTTATTTCTGCTGTAAAATTTTCTTTAGTCAGATTGAATCAATTACAAAGATACAAGTACCTCTGAAGGTGGTAGATTATAGCGGCAGCTAGTAGAGTTCCAGTGGAAATTTCTAAAATCCTATTTTTTTAAATATTTTTTTAAACTTTGAGAGACAGAGTACGAGCAGGGGAGGGGCAGAGAGAGAGAGAGAGAGAGAGAGAGAGAGAGAGAATATCCCAAGGAGGCTCCCTGCTGCCAGCGCAGAGCCCAACATGGGGCTCAAACCCACGAAACCGTGAGACCATGACCTGAGCTGAAACCAAGAGTCAGTTGAGCCCCCCAGGAGCCCCCCATTAAAATCCCGTTCTCGTGTATGGTCTCTGAGTTTGCTTACAAGTTTTTGATGTTTTTTTCTTTTTCTCCTTTGGATTGTAGAGGCCACTTGGAAGATGTGTACGATATTTGCTGGGCAACTGATGGGAATCTAATGGCTTCTGCCTCTGTGGATAACACGGCCATCATATGGGATGTCAGTAAAGGTAGCCAATACGTTTCTGTACTTGTCAGGGGGAAGGACTTTCTAAGGGTCTAAAAAGCTAACCTACTTGACCTTTAATGGCATAAGAGTTTCTTTAGTGAACTAAAATAGGTATTTGGCTCGGTAGGGTAGGCATTAGCCTCCTGTGTCATGGATCCAACTCAGAGTGGTCACGTGTATGAGGTTTTCTGAGATACTGGTGCCAAAGCAAGGTCCATCCCACATGCTTCGGGGTGTAGACATGTTGGAGGCAGGGCTAATGCCTGCCTTTGCAGAACTTAGGATCTCAGGAAGTTTAGCACGTCGTCATGATGGGGCATTGAGTGGTCAGTGTTGGGAGAGGTAGGAGCTGGCATCCGTTTGAGGAGACAGAGGACAGCCGAGGACACCTCACTGCTTTTACAGGACCTGTTTTCTCTTTGGGGAGACAGGAGACACGTGAGAAGTTATAAAAATTGCCGTGAAATGCTTTGCCTGCCCTTTTTGCAGGCTGCGGATTCTCCCCCAGCCCGAGGGCCCTGGAGGGGGGAGTCAGGGCGGAGCGGGCATCCCACCACGCTGCCTGCACATCCGGTTTATCCACTCAGTGACAGTCTCTGTCCGCTTTAGGTCCCTGCCACCTGCCATCCAATCAGACCCCCTCTGTCTCACCTCACCTCTGTCATGTTCTACCTGGTCCCTGACTTGGGCAGAATGGAGGGCCGGTGTCCCTGTCTTCTTCTCTTCCCCACATCTGGCCATTGCCCTGGATAATTTCACCGTGTGCATGGACAGTCCACCCAGCAGCCCCCTGAAGCCAGTTGTAATGACCTTGAACGTTGCCAGGTCTTGATATCCTACATGATCGTGGCTGCCATCTAGCGGGGTGTTAGTAGTGATGGTGCTGGGAAGGGGCCGCAGAGTGAAAGGCTGATCAGAGAAGGTTGCTCCAAGACTTGAATGCGGCAGGGAAGAGGCTCCAGCCTGTGGGAGCAGCCAGTGCAGAGGCCCTGCGGGGAGCTGCTTGTGAGGCAGGACAGGTCCTTCAGAAAGTCCCTCTTCAGAAAACCCAACTCACACACTGACCTAATGATAGCAGTTGTGGGTTAAAAAGCCTCTTGTGGGGCACTTGGGTGGCTCAGTCGGTTAAGTGTCCCCCACCCTTGATCAGCTCAGGTCATGATCTCATGGTTCATGAGATCGAGTCCCGTGTCGGGCTCTGTGTTCACAGGGCAGAGCCTGCTTGGGACTTTCTCCCTCTCTCGCTGCTCCTCCCCTGCTCATGCTCTCTCTCCCTCAAAATAAATAAACTTTAAATTTTTTTTGTTTTCAACGTTTATTTATTTTTGGGACAGAGAGAGACAGAGCATGAATGGGGGAGGGGCAGAGAGAGAGGGAGACACAGAATCGGAAACAGGCTCCAGGCTCTGAGCCATCAGCCCCAGAGCCTGACGCGGGGCTCAAACTCACTGACCGCGAGATCGTGACCTGGCTGAAGTCGGACGCTTAACCGACTGCGCCACCCAGGCGCCCCTTTTTTTTTTAATTATTTTTTTTTCAACGTTTATTTATTTTTGGGACAGAGAGAGACAGAGCATGAACGGGGGAGGGGCAGAGAGAGAGGGAGACACAGAATCGGAAACAAAAATAAATAAACTTTAAAAAGAGGGGCGCCTGGGTGGCTCAGTCAGTTGGGCCTCTGACTTCGGCTTGGGTCATGATCTTGCACTCTGTGCTGACAGCTCAGAACTTGGAGCCTGCTTCGGATTCTGTGTCTCTTTCTCTCTCTGCCTCTCCGCCTCTCATGCTCTCGCTCGCTCGCTCGCTCTCTCTCTCAAAAATAAATAAACATTAAAAAAAATTAAAAAAGAAAAAAAAAGCCTCTGTTGTAAAACTCAGGGTCGTTTGAGAAGATGCTGTCACCCGGCTGCAGGCCACCTTACTCTCACAGACCCCCAAAAACACTGGCACGAAGGCGAGGGGGAAGGAAAGTTAGCCTGAAGCACCCTCGCTGCATTTCACCTGGAGGGCGGGTCCCAGGGTCACAGGAGTGTAGACCCCTCTGCAGAGAAGAGCCATTTGAGTTGTTTTTGTTTGTTTGGTTTTTAAGAATGGCCAGGGTTCCATAACTGTCTCTGCTTTTTATCTGGGTAATCTTTGTGTGCTGCTGGTTTTCTCTCTTTCCACAGAGTCCCTTTTCCATCACTGCTGGCTTTGCCCGGCCCTTGCCTCCTGCCTGGCCTGCTGTCCCCTCCTAACTAGTGGTGCTTCCTATGTCCTCTGTGATCCTCAGTCTTGTCTTCACGATGCAGGCCACTTCCCAGCTGAGTGTTCCTCTCGGCCACACCTCGAATTCCCAGAACCTTTTCCTGATACGTGAGGGTCGCTGTCACATACCTCCTGTCCTCGTCTTGCCGTTTTGGCATTGGACCTCACCCTGTAGACTTCTCAGTGACCCATTGTTCCGTGTGCCGAGGATCGGCTTACAAAACCTCCTTCATAGCCCCCCTCACCCTGCCCTGTAGGGAGAGCTGACCTCAGCTCGTGCCTTGCCGACCCTCACCATGGCGTCTTAGCGGCCCCGTCTATACCATGCTCAGCTGGCTTGCCTTTTGATGGTGTGTCCCTCCCCCAAAGCAGCAGGCTCCTGGGGAGTGTGGGCCATGTGAAGTCCCCTTTTTCCCCCAAGAGCCTGACACGGCACCTGCTAAATGACAGGAGGGTATGAAGGGCGCAATACTTAAACTGTACTTTATTCTGCTTGTGCTCGAGTAGGCTTTAGTAAAGCTGTCATGTGCTTTATTCGCAGGACAGAAGATCTCTATCTTTAATGAACATAAAAGTTATGTCCAAGGAGTAACCTGGGACCCCTTGGGTCAGTATGTTGCCACCCTGAGCTGTGACAGGTACGTCAGGATTTGGCAAGTTGTCTTCTCTGCCGGCTTGAAATTTCCTGCAGAGGGATTTTCATCACCATTTCCCAATCTGAAGCCCGGTCTGGCTTTGCCTCTTGTTCTTGGTTTCATGTCAAGCATTTGGTTTTACTGTTACTCTTCCACCGGAACGTGAAAGTGGAAACTAATTAGGGCAAGTGCCTTATATGTAGTACTTAGCAAATCTTTGTTGAATGGGTGAATGAATGTAGAGGGAGTTTTGAATTGCATTTGAATTTCACGGACAACATTTGTTTATTGTTTTTCTTTTTTTTTTTTTTTTTTTTGAGACCGGGCATAAGTGACAAGAGGCAAGGAAAGAGGGAGAGAGAATCTTGTGAGGGGCAGAGAGAGAGAGAGAAGCAGGGCTCGTTCATAGGCAACGTTTAAAAAAAGTCTTTTATAAATACAACTTCTGTAAGGGGTTGCTAGTGGTTGGGTTGGAATTTTCCCTTCCCCTTCCCTTTCCTCCTCCTTTCTTTCTTTAAAAAAGAAAAAAATTTAACATTTATTTTTGAGAGGCAGAGCATGAGCCGGGGAGGGTCAGAGAGCGAGAGAAACACGGAATCTGAAACAGGCTCCAGGCTCTGAGCTGTCAGCACAGAGCCCGACACGGGGCTGAAAGCCATGAATTGCGACATTGTGACCTGAGCCAAAGTTGGACGCGTAACCGACTGAGCCACCCAGGCGCCCCTGTTTATTTTATTTTTTTAAGTTTATTTATTTTGAGAGAGAAAGAGAGGGGGAATCTCAAGCAGGTTCTGCGCTAATGTGAGGCTCAAACTCACAACCATGAGATCATGACCTGAGCCGAAATCGAGAGTGGGACGCTTAACTGACTGAGCCATCCAGTGTCCCTGGGTGTTTCGTGTTTTTTTTTTTTTTTTTTTTTTTAAAGATTTTATTTATAAGTCATCTCTACACCCACCGCAGGGCTTGAACTCACAACCCTGAGATCAAGAGTCTCCTGCCCCACCAACTGAGCCAGCCAGGCATCTTTCTTTCATTTTTTGATTATAGTTTACTACTGCAGTCATTTCAGTGACTCCATTTAAGTTAATGTAAAAATAGAATATTTTGTCTTTCCCGAAAGAAGGTTTGTTGTGGTGTTTACTGGCATCATTCATTTAATCGTATTCTTGGAACAAAGAACTAAGAACCAGAGGTGGTGGGTGTACTACTCATCAGTCAAGATCATCCTTTTGAATATTTTTCCAACTTCTTTTAATCATAACATGCTTGATTCCAGACGGCCCAGCAGTGTGGACGAGTTAGTGTTTATGAATCGAAGCATCTCCTGTTACGTTCCACGTACATTTATTTTCTGATCTGTATGTTTTATTCGGGCAGTTGGGAGTGAAATGACCTGATTAGCTAGTGGGAATAATACGAATTAGCAAGAAGCAAATTTATCTGTTGGTGTTTTCCTGACTTGCAAATCCCTGAGGGTGAGACCGTTCAATACAAGAGAAATGTCACTGCAGTCCTACAAACTGCCCCTGGGCCAAGTGTCAAGGCCTGAAAAGGCGAGGCCTGACGAGCATCTTACTTGACAAGTTGAAACACTCAATAAAAAGTGAAGTTCTGGCCCGTTTCCTCACTTCATTAGTGACCTCCTTTGGGTGGTTTGCTTCTGTCATAATGAGTTAAGTGGGACAGTCATAAATGGTCTTGGAGGCTGACCTCGTCTAATCGGCCTGCAGTTTTGATGCTAGATTGTTTCTGTGTGGAACGCTTCGTTCACTAGAAGAGATCAGTCAGAATGTTTTTCTTTCTTTAGGATCCTCAGGGTGTACAGCACCCAGAAGAAACGTGTGGCTTTTAATGTCTCAAAGATGCTGTCTGGAATAGGGGCCGAAGGAGAGGTATGAAGTGTTGACTTTCTGTGTTAGCAGTGCTCCAGGAAGTCACGAGCTCCTCCGTGTCCTACAGCTAAGTCCCTGGTCTCAGGCACCTGACACTTGAACTACCGTGTGCTTCCTCAGGTCCAGCCAAGGCTCAGTTAGTGTGTTGGGCTGGTCTGCATGGAAATGGGGACATCCGGGGGCCAGGGGAGAGCTGCCGATGGTGGGTAGAGGTGTCCAACCCCAGCTCACTGTGGAGTCGCCTGGAAGCATTAAGAGACATGTGTGCCTGCCCCCCACCCCCCAGGCGTGTGTGATTCGCTTGGCTTGAGGTAGGCAGGGCCTCTGGGATTCTGAGGTGTAGGGAGAGTCGCGAGCGTCTGACCGAGGGGGACCCGGCCCTATGCCGCAGGAAGGTGGCAGCGGGCAGTAGGCCGTCTTGGCAGGTTTAGAGCGAATGCTGCCTGCAGGACCGTGGGGACCCAGCCAGCGGTCCTAGAGGAATCAAGACCATGGAGGCGGGCACTTAGACAAAAGGGAGCAGGTTGTCACTGGAACCAAAAAGGGATGTGGTGCAAACCTGGGCCTCAAGCAGCTGGCGGGGCCAAGCGGGCCACGAGCTGACAAAATGGGGAGCTCATGTACAGTAAGGAGGGTAATGCCGGGTCTTTGGGTCCTTGAGACTTAAATGCTTCATGTTTATCCAGTGGCAGTGAGTGGGAGCAAAAACCGTTCCATGCAGGTGTTCAAGAAAGGTTTGAAAAGATGGGATTACCAGTTTAAGAGCGGACTAGTTTATAAGAGGTGTTCCTTAAGTTGGAAATTCAAAGTGGACGCACACATCATCCTGCTTTTCTCCCCGGTCTCATCGTCCAGACACACCGCTCTTGACAGTGCACAGTGTTCTCATGGAGGCTTTTTAAAAAGATAACTGTAGAACCACAAACATGCACGTAGACCTGTATGCACATAGGACTTTCTGTAACGCAGGGGGCAGTTAATCTTTGTGAGCGATCACTCTTGCGGTCTGGAGTGATTTGATTTGTAATATATTTCCCCTGTTATGTGAGTGTAATAAATGACATTATATAAAGACAAAAAAAAAAAAAAAGGAACTGGTAAACCGTTATTGTGATTGTAAAGATTTGGATTAAAAAAAAAAAAAATTGGATTAATGTTTAAACTTGTGTGCCTCAGGTCAGAAGTTACCGGATGTTTCACGACGACAGCATGAAGTCATTCTTCCGTAGACTCAGTTTTACCCCTGATGGGTCTTTGCTCCTCACACCAGGTGGGTTTGACAAGCTTTCGATTTGAGGCATGATGGCAGCGGTGGGTGATTCCAGTTGCCGCTTGTCAGCTCAGTGAATCCTGATTAAAATAGCGACCCCCCAGCTTGTTCAGACATTGAAACCTCCAGGGGAGCTTCAGGAAGCACTGGTCCCCGGGTTCCACCCCCAGAGATGGTCTGATTGGTCCGGGGTGTGTGTGGTCTAGATTTTGGAATTTAAAAAATTTCCAAGTAGTTCTGATGTGCAGAGAAGTTGGGGAGCCACTAGGCTAGTGTGACAGACATTTTTCTCTTAGATTTAACTTAAAATGTTAATGTCTTTTCACTAGGCATGTATGTAGAGGTCATAGTGCTAAAGCTAAAAGAGGTTTATTGTTTCTATTCTCAATGAAGCAGTCTATTGTGGCAGGGACAAGTTTGGTTGGAATAACTTGAGTATGACAAAACCGCAGAATCAGCAAGGACAAGACAGGTTCATTGTCTACAGGAAGGCATGATGTTAAGCCCAGCAGCGTCAGCCGGGGCACTGATTGCCAGGGTGTTCTTAGAAGAATGTCTCCTGCTCTCCGTGGCTCGGGTCCCATCTTTTTTATGAAGGTGATCACCTAACCCAGGGCTGGGCCAAACAGGAGGGCACAGGTCAGGTTGGCCACTAAGTATTCCAGCCCAGTTGGGCAGAGGAGGCCTGAGAGGGTGTGAATTGTACATGCATACTTGTGATGCCTTAGGACATCGGGGATCATGTGGGAATGACATTGGCCTGGGGAGGGGGTGTCTCAGGATCAGCAACAGGTGGTTGCTAAGTATATTAAAAGTTGCTTACTAAACTCAGTGACAAATCTTTACTAAATGACCACTCTAAAAATATTGTGTTAGAATCAGGTATCAGATGGATGTCTGCTTTCGCCATTATTATTCTTTGTGGTGTTAATACATGCAGGAAGAGGAGAGAATGAAATTACAAAGATTGGAAAGAAGAAACCTTGGTGTTAAGATTATGTTTCTAGAAAATCCAAGAGATTTAAAAATATCAATAAAAAAATCTGATAAGGTGGCTGGATACTATCTATGAAATACTTAAAAATCTTCTATACTGGAATATGCACTTAGAAATATAAAAAGGAAAATTATTCCATTCATAATGCAAACCCCACAAAACATGGGAAGAAAACTTAATAAAGGCACAAAGCCTTTATGAAGACTAGATCTTATTGAAGATTATAAAACAAGTTCTGAACGAATAGAGATCTCAAGTTCTAAAATTAACATACGCATTGATTTCCAATTAGGATCCTATTAGAGGCTTTTGGCTTACTTTTAGTTGGACAGCCTGCCAGCTCTGTTAGGAGAATAAATGCTGAAGAATAGATTTAATTTTTTTTAAGTTTATTATTTTTGAGAGAGAGAGAGCATGAGCAGGGGAGGGACAGAGAGAGAGGGAGAGAGAGAGTCCCCAGGTGACGCTACACAGTCAGCATGGAGCCTGATGAGGGGCTTGAACTTAGAAACTGAGAGATTGTGAACTGAGCCAAAACTAAGAGACGCTTAACCAACTGAACCACCCAGGCGCCCCCAAGAATAGATTTAAAAGTATGAAAAATAGGAATAATACTTGAGCAGGCACTTTCCTAAATGTCAGCAGATACTATGGTGCCACTGTTATCAAATCAATATGGTTATTGGTGTAGGAATAAACAGATAAGTGAACCAGAACAGAAAATCCAGAAATAGATCCCGAGATAAGGAAATCTGATATAGTGGGAAGAATGAATTATTGAGTGAATGGTGCTAGAGTGTCCAGCTGTCTGGAAGAAAATTCTATTGGACTCTTAACTTACATATGAAAATAAATTCCAGGTGAAGTCAATACTTAAATCTAAAAGGTAAAAACGTAGGAGGACATCCTATGGCCAGGGAAGACAGACGGAGACAGGAATCCTGGAAGCTCTGGAACGATGGGCCTGTTTGCGTTTGACGGTGAACTTTTGTACGGTGGAGGCCCCAGTAAACGAAATCAGTCGGCAAGTGATGGAACTGGAAAACGCCGTTTACGAGACAGGAAAGAGAGAGCTTACGTATGTCACGTTCAGCGGCTCTTCCAAATCGATGAGAGAAAAAGAAAAATCCAGAAGAAAAAGATGAGTGAAAGAAACAAGAAGGCAGTTTATAGAGGAGCAAATTCACGTGTTCAGCACCCACAGGGAAAGGTTTGGACCCTCAGTGATAGAGAAATACAAAATAAAGTGACCTACGATTAGGGATTTCTTTATTCTCTTCAGACTAGACAAAAGTGCAAATCTCCCTGGCTGATGGGCATGCAGAATGTGGGTATTGCTACAGGAACATGAATTGTTACAGCCAGTTTAGAAAACAGTCTGGAAACCGTTAAATGCATGTACCTTTCAGCCCATCTGTCCCCACCCCCCACCGTCTTGAACTCCGTCTTTAAGAAGTGAAAACCTAGTACATAAAGGTATATCTTCCACGATATTTATTGCAAGTATGGCTTCTAGTCATGAAGAATAATACTGATGAACAAGACGGGTGGATGACTTACGGCATTTTCATACCAGTGAACATGGGGCAGCTAGTGAAGATACATCATCCAAGTTAGCTTTCGCCGGTGGTTGACTGAACAGAGCAACAGAAGCGAAGGTATAAACGAGATCCTGTTTTTGTGAACTAGGCTAAAAGCCCCACCCTCTGAATATATACGCGATGGAGTTGTAACTGGGTGTTGGTTGTGCGAGCAAAGAGGAAAGAGGACACAGTGGTTTGTTCAGATGGCGGATGTGGGGCTGGAAGGGTGGGCTGAGTCGAAGAGACTACTTGACGGAGTCTCTGTCCACCCTTCCCCACCCCCCAGTGGAGACGAAACGGTCACATGTGAAGTGTGTGTGTGTGTATCAGGAAAGATACTGCTGGATGGTTGACAGTCATTCTGTGGCCGGGTCTGGCCTGGTTGTAAGGTGATCCCAGGGTGACTGTGTGGAAGAGCTCAAACATGGGCTCCCCCCAGAGCAAGGTCAGCTGCTTCATGGGTTGGGGTGCAGTGGAGGCCTGGGTCTCCTGGCCGCACCAGGCAGGTGGGAAAGGCTAGTGGCAGGCCCTGGCTGGCAGCCAAGCTCAAATCCAGCGGACACAGTGGGGTGATACAGCGAGAGCGCTTCTCCAGCAGGAAGTGACTGGCCTCCCAGACGGAGGCCTGCCTGGTTCCTCCTGCCCAGGCCTGAAGCCCCCCCGAGCAGGTGGGCCGCTCAGGGGGAGGTGACAGGTCAGTAGAGCTGGAATAAGAGCTGAGCCCAGCCTGGGACCGTGTGTATTTGTCCTCAGTCACAAAAACACTGTCCAGGGCACGTGGCTATGGGGAGAAATGTTTAACAGGCCAGGGTTGGATGCTCTTGAGTGTGTCTTCTTTTGTCTAATAAAACCTCACCTCTCTCTCTCTTCCTGCTTCCCCAGCTGGATGTGTGGAGTCTGGAGAAAATGTAACAAATACCACCTATGTTTTCTCCAGGAAGAATCTTAAAAGGTATGCAGTGGAAGAAATCGTTGAAATGTTTACCCTTTCTTTTTGTTTTTGGTGAGTAACGGTGCCCTTTTCTAAGAAGGTCATGACCGATCTTTTAGGCCCATCGCTCACCTTCCCTGTCCTGGCAAAGCGACGCTTGCAGTTCGCTGCTGTCCCGTCTACTTTGAGTTGAGGCCGGTGGTGGAAACAGGTACGTTAGAGCCACAGTGGTTGTGTTAGGTCTTCGCCGAGGCAGGTCACCAGGCTGCGGGGGTCGCGATGTGGGCTTTCTCCCGTGGGGGGCACGGCTCTGTGGGTTTGGTGCGGTTGAGTTACCGTGAGGAGCAGGAGCAAAGCCCGAGGTTATCAAAATTGTCCCGTGTTCGTCTTGTCTAGAATATGCTTTCTTCGCTTCACCTTTAAAGGAATGAAAGTAATTTTTTTTAATCCAGAGCAGATTGAATGTCGTTCAGTATCCGTTTCCTATGCAGTAAAATGTTTTTTTTAGTTTTTTTTTTCCCTCAAGGTTTTTCTCATTATCAGGGGCTTTAGTCGGATTCTGATGGGCCTTGGCGTAATTTTCTCAGGTTTCTTGTGCTTGGGGTTCATTGAGCTCTTAGATCTATGGGTTTATAGTTTTCATCACCTTTGGGGAATTTCAGCCGTTACAGTGTCAAATGTCTTTTCCGTCATCCCCCTTCCTGCCCACAAGGGGCTCCACTTACACGCGCGTTAGGCCATTTGAGGTTAGTCCCGGGTTTACTGACGATCTGCTTGCTTTTTTCCTTCTCAGTACTTCCGTTTTCTGTACTCTGTGTCCCATGTCTCTACTTAACACACTCCATCCTTCCTCCTCTTGAACATGTAGGATAGTTTTTGTAATAACTTTTAATGACTTTGTGTACAAAGGATTCGTTTTGATTTTTTTTTTTCCTTCATTGTGGGTCATATTTTCTTTGCATGCCTAGTAATTTTTCATTAGATGCCGGACATTGTGAATTTTACCTCCGTGGATGCTGGGTATATTTTCATAAATATTCTTGAGCTTTGTTCTGGGAGGCAGTGAAGTTACTCGGAGACACCGTGCCGCTTATCCTCGTTTGGTGGGACCACGCCAGCATGTGGTCCAGAGCTAATTTCCCCCCTGCAGCAGAGCCGCCTGAGTAATCGGTGCCCCGTGAAATAGGTTTCCCACTCTGGGTGGAGGAGCACGCTCTGTCTGGCCTTGCGTGAGCTTCGGGAATGACTCTCTTTCCTGTAGTTCTTGCTCTGGCCTCGGGTGGTTTCCTCACTTGCAAGTGCTGATCAGGGCTCAGCTGGAGACCCGAGAGGGCCTGTGAACTCCGGCTGCCCAGGCCTCCCTGCTTCATCCTCTACCTCTCCCGGGCCTGGCAGCTCCAGGCAGGAAGCTGGATGTAGGATTTCCTCCTTGACTTCCCATCCCTCAGAGATCACTGTCCTCAGTGCCTGATGGTCAGAAGTCTTGGAAAACATTATTTTGTAGATTTTGCCTGGTATTTCAGTTGCTTCAGGTGGGAGGGTAAGTCAGGTCCCTCTTCCTCCAACGCTGGAAGCAGCTGTTTTAAGCTTTTTAATCCTTTCATGTGAATGAATGTAATTACCTGGAAGCTTGAAATCACCTTAATAAAATGTTTCTAGGTTACCCTTATTTTTCGTATCAGAAAGGACTTGTTCTATTCACAGGTTTTTTTGTTTTGTACCCCCACCTTTTTGGACCTTGGGTGCCCCTGAGTCTTGGATCA
Organism: Leopardus geoffroyi; assembly: GCF_018350155.1. Taxonomy (NCBI): domain Eukaryota; kingdom Metazoa; phylum Chordata; class Mammalia; order Carnivora; family Felidae; genus Leopardus; species Leopardus geoffroyi. The sequence continues at coordinate 9,151,894 of NC_059333.1, read as the reverse complement.
GGACACGGTGTCCTCATCAGGTCACGTGTGGTTGTCCTTTATTCCCATATAAATTAAAGGACTGATTTTTTTTTTTTGTAAAGCACATAGCAAACTAGCCTTCAGTAAAATGATGTCATTTCCGTCTCCTGAGAGAGGGCTTTTGGGAATTTGTTTCCTCTGGCTTGTTTTCCGCCCTTTGTCCCTGTTTTCACCCGAGCAGACAGAGCGTCACAGGAGCCGGGCACGGAGCTGGTGCACCTGCCCTACCGCCTGGTGTTTGCTGTGGCTTCTGAAGACTCTGTGCTCTTGTATGACACCCAGCAACCGTTCCCTTTTGGCTACGTGTCTAACATACATTACCACACCCTGAGTGATGTCTCCTGGTGAGTGGCCGGTGGTGAGGGAGGGTGGACCTGGAGTAGAGCCTTGGGGCAGGGAGCATTCCAGCGCTACAGGTGGCTTTTTTGGCCGGTGTTTACCAATTCTTTTTCTTTTTTTTTTTAATAATTTTTTTTAACTTTTTTTTTTTTTTAAGTTTATTTAAAACTATTTTTTTTCTGGGGTGCCTGCGTGGCTCAGTTACTTAAGAATCTGACTTTGGCTCGGGTCATGATCTCACGGCTCATGAGTTCAAGCCCCACGTCGGGCTCTGTGCTGACGGCTCAGAGCCTGGAGCCTGCTTCAGATTCTGTGTCTCCCTCTCTCTGCACGCTCCCCTGCTGGCTCTCAGTCTTTCTCAAAAATAAACACTAAAAAAAATTTTTTTTTTTTTTAACTTTTTTTCTAAGTTTATTTATTTTGAGAGAGGGAGAGCGAGCACGCATGCATGCCCATGCAAATGGGGGCGGGAGACAGAGAATCCCAAGCAGGCTGCAGCGGAGCCCTGATGTGAGCGGGGCTCAAACTCATGAACCTCAAGATCGTGACCTGAGCTGAAGTCAGATGCTTGACAGACTGAGCCACCCCGGCACCTCTTACCAATTCTTTTTAAAGGAAAGGCATTTCTAATTTGCAATAATACTGTTTCCTATTGTAACAGAAACATCTGAATGATGCCATTCAGTTGCCCCAGGGGTTCCTCTGATTCTCAGACTGAGGGAGGGGGTACCCTTTGGGCTGCCTGCTTGTTGGGGGCGTGCCAGGCCCTCTGGGCTTGCAGGAAGCCCGCACCCACGAGCTCCTGGCACCCAGAGCTGCACCCAGGGAGTCACCTTGCGCTCCGCCTCCTGCCGGTGGGGTCCTCCAAGCCCCTGGGTTCCTGATTTGCGCCCAGCTCTGCCTGGGCCTGTTCCCGCACTGTCTCTTCCTTGCTCTTTACAGCCTTTTTTCTCCTTTTCGTTTTATCTTGGGGGGAAAAAACCAAAAAAAGGAAAGGTCCTCACACTTTCATCCAGGTGAATTCGATGGCAGTCCTGAGATACTGTGGTGCCCGAGAAACGCGATGGGGTTGGGAAACCAAGGGCAGGAGTGAGGAGCCCACCCAAAGCCTATGATTTTGCTTGAACTGCCATGGTGTCACTAGTCATGAGAGCCTGACGAGGGGCCCGTAGACTTGGGTTCAGTTTCTAACCTTTTGTCCTGTTTGGGGAACAAAGGTCCAGCGATGGGGCCTTCCTGGCCATTTCTTCCACGGATGGCTACTGTTCGTTTGTGACATTCGAGAAGGATGAACTTGGAACACCTTTGAAAGAGAAGCCGGTTTTAAGCGTGGGAACTCCCGATACAGCAAAGAAAACGAAGAGTCAGCCACACCAGGGGTCTTCGCCAGGCCCCAGGCTGGTAGAGGGGACCCCCAGCAGCCCCTGCACACCCCCGCCTCAGCCAAGACCATCTCCAGCCCCAGCAGCGCCTTCCGAGGAGAAGAAGGCCCTGCAGCCCAGCACGCAGAATCCCAAAGCACCCCCATCCCGGAGGGTCACTCTGAACACGCTGCAGGCCTGGAGCAAGACAACACCCCGGTAAGAACCTCTGATGGAAGAAGAAATCGTCCCTGCAGTTTGCCAACAGGAAGCCACCAACCTTTAATGGGGGAAATGCCATAAGTACTTCACACTGCTGCCGGAGACCTTGCTAACCGTGACCTCCGCTGCGTCACTTCTGCCTCTCAGGCCGGCTCCAGACCCCTGTGCGTGGCCTATAGACAGTTGGCCACAGCCTGCCCTCTGGGGCCGTTCCCACTGGCCCTGCCTCACCCTTTGTCCCGTAATCTCTAGTTTGCCCCTGGAGGCCAGGGCCCTGAGCACACTCTGCCCTAGGGGCCTCTCTGCCCTTACCTTCCTCCGGGAGCCCCAGCCATCTGCGTCCCCGGTGACACTGGAGTCTCCCTGGATGTCCCTGCAGCCCTTCCTCTGTCATAACATATCACATTCAGTAGCAGGAGTTTGGTTAGGCTTCTGTTTTCCCTGTTAGGTTATCAGCCCCCTTAAGGCAGGAAGCGGTTCCCCAGTCATCACCTGTTTTCTCCTGCCCAGAACAGTCATGGGCACTGAGCAGCAGGCGGGGAAATCAAAGGAACATCCTTAGTAGGCAGTTTTTACTGCATCTGTGGACTGGCTCATGGTAAGCAGTGTCTGGTCTGATCGTGTCCCCGGGTGATGCTGCAGGTGTCTCTGTCCCTCTTCACGTCACTCTGGCTCCTGAGCCCGCCTGAGTTCCCCGCCGGTGCTGCAGACAGAGCCCTTCTGTTGTGCATGGCAGCTGGGGTCCAGGGGTCTTCCTAGGACTGGAAGTCCCCCGTCTGACCCTGTGGGAGTCCTGGGGAGGGAGCAGATGACAAGCACCACGTGTCTCTCGCTTCCTCTGCCCTGCCCGGGACTTCACTCGCCAGTCTGTAATCTGGATTACATGTAGCGTTTGGCTCTTCTCCGGTGTCTGAGTTCTGCAGACTAGCAACGTTTTTTTGTTTTTCTGTGTTTTTTGGTGGAGGAAGGGAGTGGGAAGGTGTTCTTTCAAATACTCTTATGAAACCTTTCCCCTCTTAATTTCTTGGAGTCGTCTTCTGTTATAACTTAAAAAAAAATAGTTGTTGAAAAAATAAGATTGGATTTTAAACAAGAACTGTGTTTCAGAGCTTTCTGTAGTAGAAACCATTGTCGGCTAGCCTTATATATGCAGTGTCCAGTGATGTGTTCAGCATACCACTGCAGATCAACAAAACACGGGTTTTGAAACTTTTAGGTGACTAGCGATTGACTATCATAAGCCTAATGATTGAACTTAGTACATGAACATAGTCCTTAGTTACTAAGTGGGCACATCGACATTTAATGTCTACATGGTATGATTAGCTGAAAATTTTTAATGTTTCTTTTGGGTAGTTTTGAAATTTGGCATCATCATAAATGATTCTTAGGATACTAATGAACCATGTACCTCTTTCCTACTTTTTTTTTTAATTAAGGAGGATAAATTTACTACCCTTAAAGACAGAGACTCCACCAAATTCCGTACCAATTAGTATAATCTCCACCCCTTCCGCAGAAGAAACTGAACCAGGTAAGTGATACTGTTATTTTAATAGAATTCAAGATATTCTTTCTCTTTTGTTCTTTTGGAAATTAACCACCTAATTTTAAGTCAGTTCTGAGAAAGCAGGGATGTATCTTATTAGACCGTCATTCAGATTCACTGGCTGCCTGTTTATTCTCGGCAGGGAGAGTACGTTTCCACGCAGGCATTCAGGGAGCTGAGTAGGTGGCAGGTTCCAGAGGTGCTGTAGGGTCAGGGTTCTCCACCTGGGCACTATTGACAATCTGGGTCAGATAATTCTGTGTGTGGGGGCTGTCCTGCAAGTGTGGGGTGCTTAGCACCTCTGAATGCCGATACCCATTTCTCCCCCCACCCCCTCCCCAACTTGTGACATTCTCCAGTGTCCCCACACATTGCCCAGGTGAGAGCGCCCCCAGTTGAAAACCACCAGATCCTTTCCCTTATGTTCAGATAGGACCCTTGGTATCTTGTCTGGGCACAACATTTATTTTGTGAATATCAGCTCTTAATTTTAAGCAAATGTTCACTTACTTGCCAACCTGCGCTTGTTAATGTTCTAGGGATGCCCGGGGACCCTCAGGACAGTCCTCCGGAGCCCAAGCGGCCTCGGCTTGGTGAACACCAAGGAAGTTCCCAAGGTCTGGAGCCTTGAGGAGATCTGTCTGCTGCTCGAAGGCTGCCAGGTCTGGGGACCCCCGTGCACAGAGAGGGGGGGCTAGGCCGGGGACACCGGAGACCAGTGGCAATAGGCGGAGCCTGATGGATACTCGTGAACTGTTTACTGTAACAGAAGATACACATGGGCCAGTTTTTCTCCAGAACTATGTTTGCACTTGTATTCAAGACACATGCTTACCTCGGAGCAGTGAACGTTTTCATAGACCGGATCTTCTTTTGAGTTTCTGAAACTGGAGCGGTTCAGCCGTGTCTAGTGTGGAACAGGGAGTCCGTCCTTGAAACACTTACAGGGAAAGTGCAGACGCTTTGCGAGCAGGCCCTTCCCAAAGCTGGCATGAGAGAGGAGAAAGTTATTTGAGAAGGTTTATTCTGCTGATGTTCCCTTCTGAATAGTTGGTTTTTAGGAGTTAGTTTCCTTTCTGACTGTAAAGGTAATAAAAATGCTCGTGCTGGAAAGCTAGCGAGAATAAAGTAGGAAAAACGGGTCCAAGATGGGACTCTGCCACCCTCTTCCTGCTGGAAGGAACCATGTTGCTTTGTTGGCATATTTATTTCCTTTTTTTTTTTCCCCAGGGAGAGAGTGGAGATTTCCCTTTAGAGTTTGGTATCCAAATAGGTTAACTTTTCAGATTGATTTTTCAGAATAAAAGAACTTCTCCTGGGCAGTTTTTGCCTCTGCCTTTGCTTTCCCCATCTCCGGGTGAGGGTGTGTTCTCTCCTGCGGGGAGGGAACCAGAGCTGGGGGCTGGGCGCGCACAAGGTGCTGGCCCCAGGAGGCAGTCCCTGGGAAACGTGCTCGAGGTGGCTGCTGGTCCTGCGGCAAGGGGGTGGAACCCCCGCCTGGAAGCGCCCGCTGCTGCTTCTCACCCAGAGAAGGTGCTACCGTTGAATTTCAGGATGTGTGACGCCTGCCACTTTGGCATAGCGGACACCATGAGTCGTGCAAGCGAGGCCTTCCCCCCACCACCCCTGGCGTTCTTCCCAGTCTGGAAGAGACGGAACCCCAGTCAAGTCTGATGGGAAGTGGCCAAGGAGTGGAGGAGTGTGCCCTTTTGAACTCAGGTCAGCAGCAACAAAGGAAAGAATTGGAAAGAGGATCAATTTGTTGCTTAATCCATAACCTAGTTACCCAGAAGAAGAGTCTGCCTCCCGTCTAGATGGGAAAGTGGCAGCCGAGGGATGATTCACAGTGGACTGAACGGGGCGGGGCGGGGGGGCAGTGAATGTGTGCACAGCTATGACGACACAGGTGTGGGTCACACGCAGTACGAAGACACTTTAAGATGTCAAATGGTATCTGTTTTGACCACTGATTCTCAACCTTCACCGAACACTGAAATCACCCAAACAGGTGACAAGGATACCGTCACCTGGGTGCCTGCTCCAGAGCGTGTGGCCTGATGGGGCTGGGGGCATGGTCAGGGTTTTTGAAAAGCTGAGTAATTTTGTTTTTAATGTTTATTTTTGAGACAGCGTGAGCAGGGGAGAGGCAGAGAGAGGAGACACAGAATCCGAAGCAGGCTCCAGGCTCTGAGCCGTCAGCACAGAGCCCGACGCGGGGCTTGAACTCATGAGCCGTGAGATCATGACCCGAGCCAAAGTCGGACACTTAACCCACTGAGCCACCCAGGCACCCAGAGCTCCAAGTAATTCTGACGGCCAGCCATGACTGGGAAATCCTAAGAGGAAAGCTTTCCCCGCATATGATCTCTTCTGGTTATTTAAATACATTTCCGCGGAAAGCTTTTTCTTGCTTATTCTCTGTCCTCACTGGCAGCCGTAATCCGGTAGCTCTGCTGTGTGTTTGAAAAGATAACGTGTGAGATGCCATCGGCTCCTCAGAGACAAAAGATCATTTTAAATTTCCTGAGGCTGGGGCGCCTGGGGCAGGTGGGGGAGCTGGCGGCTCAGGCGGTTAGGGGTCAGGCTCTGCGCGGACAGTGTGGAGCCTGCTTGGCATTCTCCCTGTCTGCCACTCGCTCTCAAAATAAACTTGAAGTTTTTTTTCCCCTGACGCTAGAGTGAGGGATATTTCGTGGTCATCCATTCCTGTGCAAGGAGGTGCGATGATGGGTCCTGTGTTCTAGGTGAGGGAGCCTGCTTTCCTGGCCTGACTCCGTATTTGTCTACACATCTGTCTCTTGTGCAGCAACAAGGTGGTGGGGGCCAGACCAAGAGCACCTTTAGCCTGAGGTAGTGTTTCGAGGTACGACTCAGTTGTCAGCCGCCACCGGATGTAAGTTACAGAATCAGCCGTCAAAGCCCAAGCCGTTCAACCCTGCGTCCTGATCTAAAACCGCTTCCATCCGGATAGTTCCCCCCAGGGAAGCCTGCTGCAAAAAGAGCCCGGCCTGAAGGGCGGGCGGTAAGAACCGACTCACCACCAGGGATCTGCCGTCGGGCGGGGTGTTTGCTCCTCAGTGTTGCCGGCCATTCCTGGTGACTCCTCACACCACAGTGGGTGACCGGGCCCGAGCCACTGTGCCAGCGGCCTCCGGGCGGGGTGCCCACCGGGGCAAGGGCGCTCGGGCAGAGAGCGAGCGTGTGCCGCCGGGGGCAGGCACGTCCGTCACGGCCGGTCCTCTTACTCATCTCTGCCCCTGCGGCCACTTCCGCTGTCCTTGGGGGAGCGCTCACATCTGCTCGTCAATGGTACTGTCCACCCTTCTTAGCAAAACAGTTGTCAGCGTCCGTTTCAACAAGTAGGTTCCAAGTCCTGGGCTCTGCAAACTTCAAGTAGGGAGGCATGGACGGTGGAGGACGGAGGGTAGAGGACGGGTGGCCCAGCCCTTCCCACCCGCACGTTCCCTTTGTTGCTCTGCTGTAGTCCAGTCGGCTCCCTCACACCTGTTGTGCGCATGTCTCTAAGGGAGGCACAGACCTCGGACAGGTTACTTTGCCAAAACAAGTTTCTTTACAGCTCGACTAACTGTGCCCACCTTGGCAGGGCAGAGGGTGAAGAGGAAAGGTGGGACAGAGGGGAGAAAAACTGAGGGGCTGGAGGTAAACCAGGTCGACCTTCCCCCGTCGAAGTAACAGGTACCTGTATTCTCAGGTGAGCTCCCGTGGCCACTGGAGGTCGCTGTCCCCCCTGGATCCGTCCAGAGGTAGGGCTCCTGGCGACACAGCCCCGCCCCCTTCCATGTAGGCCACAGCCCTGCCAGGCTGGGAATCAACTTGGCCACAGTGGCCCCGGACACTGGCTTCAGTCCCTGGTGGCTGGTCCTAGAGGAGCAGGGCTTAAATTGGGGTGGGAGGGGGGTTAAGAAAGTAACATGTGAGTATCCATCTCCATTCATTCATTCATTCACTCATTCACTCATTTATTCAAGAAATGTATATGGGGGCATCTGGGTGGCTGGTTGGTCGGTCAAGCATCCGACTCTGGATTTCGGCTCAGGTCACGATCTCACAGTTTGTGAGTTTGAGACCCGCTTCGGGCCCTGCACAGGCCATCCAGAGTCTGCTTGTGATTCTCCTTCCCTCTCCCTCTCTCTCTGCCCCTCCCCTGCTCTCTAATAGATAAACTTAAAAAAAAAAAAAAATGCTTATCAAACACCCAGGTACCAGAGGATACATCAGGGAACAAGAGACAACTCCCAGAGCTTACGTCCTGGCTGGGGGAGATGAGCAATAAACAAGTAAATCTACGCCGGAAGAGGACCATGGGAAAAGGGAAAGATGGGCGTCAGGGGCGGGTGGAGAGGGTTACAGCTCCAAGAGGAACAGCTCCCCTGAGAGGGTGGCGACAGCTGAGGGGATGGAGAGACAAGCAGGGCAGGGGCCCCGGCTCTTCCAGGAACGAGGTCACAGCTCAGGGACTGATGGGCTCAGTGTCCAGGCTGGGTGTTTGGGGGTCCCCTGCACCCAGGCTCCTCCTGAGCGATGGGGGTGCTCGCACTCGGGAGACCGGGCCCGGGCCTAGGGTGACCACTGCACCCTTGTCATTGGGACGGGGAAGGCGGCTGCCACGCTCTGCTGGCAGTGGAAGCTTCCTGAATCGTACGTCCGGTCCAGCTCTCGCTCCAGATCAAAGAGCCACGCGTTGCACGCCGTTGTCGTGTGCTTCCTGCTTTTAAGCAAATTCTGCAGCGGTTTTAACAGCTAAGTTGTCAGAAGTGGTGGCTGTGGAAGGTGTGTCCTTCATTGTGGCCTCTGCACCTGAAGTTCTTCCTTCCTCAGCACAGACAAGGGCAAATGGGGAGCAAAACACTCTCACTCGGATCCCCTACAGAAGCCCTAGGTTTCCTTAAGTTTGAGCTTAGAGATGCTGTGAAGCAGTCAGTGTTGCTCCTTTTAAAGGGGTGGTAACTGGGGCGCCCGGGTGGCTCAGTCGGTTAAGCGTCCGACTTCAGCTCAGGTCACGATCTCACGGCTCGTGAGTTCGAGCCCCGTGTCGGGCTCTGTGCTGACAGCTTGGAGCCTGGATCCTGCTTGGGATTCTGTGTCTCCCTCTCTGCCCATCCCCCGCTAACACTCTGTCTCTGTCGCTCTCAAAAATAAACATTAGAAAAACAATAAAGAGGTAGTAACAGATGCTGGTATTGATCGTGTGGGGTAAGGACATCAGCCTTTTTTTTTTTTTTTTTAAGTTTATTTATTTTGAGTGAGAGAGAGAGCGCGCGCGCAAGCAGGAGAGGAGCAGAGAGAAGGAGCGCGAGAATCCCAAGCAGGCCCCACTCTGTCAGCACAGAGTCGGATATGGGGCTTGATCCCACGAACAGTGGGATCATGACCTGAGCTGAAATCAAGTCAGGCGCTCAACCGACTGAGCCACCCAGGTGTCCCTGGCCTCGTTTCTTAATACCCCAGATGACGTGATGCCTCCTGTCATAGCACGTTACCTGGGAAAGGTGTGTCAAGTGTAATAACAAGACTTCGAAAATAACTCCGTATCCCTGCCCTCAGTGAGCGCCCCTGGCGGCTCTCAGGAAAAATGTGTGCCTGGGAGGAAGTCAGTGCTGTCCCTGGCCCCTCCAGACCTCCTTTCCCCAGAGGTCCCTCTTCTGTCCCCATGGCCAACTACCTGCCAAGTACAAGAAGCTGGCAGCACGAGGCTTTCCGGCCATTGCACATGTCATCTGTGGGGCTTTACAAACAAAAGAAAACCAACTCAAGTCTAGGCTTTGTCTAGACCCTGGAATCAGCTTCTATCGGTGGGAAGCCAGGCACATGCATTTCAAAAACGCTCGGAGAGATTCCATGGGCAGTCGCATGAGAACCACCAGGTGGAGGTGTGTGAACTCTGAAAGATAACAGTGAAGGACAAAGTTCTTTGAACTCACTGATTTTATAAAGAAATACATATCCAACTACTCAAGAGGAGGCTGGATCTTGAAGACTTTGCCACCCGGCTCTAGTGTCACTCTGCTTCTACTTAAAAAAGTCATAGGAACGAGGAGACACTATGCTAGGGTAGCCACCTCCAAGCTAGCCACCCACAGGGTTCACCCCCCCCACCCCCACCCGCCCTCGTTTGGAACAGGGATTCCATGAATTTGGGTTCCTAACGAATGAGTACTCCAAGAAACCACTGGGGGGCGATATTGCCAGTCCGTGACTCCACTGTCCAATTTATGAACTAATGTATTTTTAATGAGAGGATTTTTAATCCCATTGTTATGGAAGTGGCATATTATCTATTGCAATACATTTTCATGTTTATTACTTTCTATATAATTGCATGCTATTTTGTCGTTCCAAAGACTTCTACAAATCCACGGCACATACTGAATCAGAGCCCTCCGCAAGAACCGCACATAAGAATATCTAGATTTGTGTTTTATGTTAAATGTAGCCAAAGGTATGAGTTTGAAGAAGCTAACCTTAAAAAGGTTTCTTTCTAAACTTTTTAAACCAGAAATACATACACACACACACATACATACACACACACGTGTGTGTGTGTGTGTGTATGTGTGTGTGTGAGGTCTTGGTGACATTTTTTTACATTAGCAACAAATGTAATATCCACTGTGCCTTATAACCATACAAAGATATATGTACAGAGTTGTTGCAGTATTTTGAAACGAAAAAAAAGATTGGAAATCATATAAGTGTCTACCGATGGGACAGCCATTAAATTGCAACGCAGCCATAGGGTAGAAGGTTTCGCACCCCTAGCTGGAGTTGCATGTATTGCTGTGGAAAAGGTTCAAGCGCAAAACCAAGGGGAAGAACAGCAGGGGGAGCCCGGCGTGCGCATCCTCTTCCTCCCCGGGAGATGACGGAACTGGAATGTGCGCCGCAGGCGTGCGCAGGCGCGGTGCCGCGATTGGAGGGCGGTCTGGCTCCCGGACCTTAGCCTCAGGAGCCGAGTGGGGTTGGGGCGGTCGGTGCCTGTGGTTAGGGCAGTCGAGGCCCTTCCGGTTTTAGAGCTCAGATCAGCATATATTAACGTTTGCCACCTGCTGGTGCGCGGAAAACCAGGAAAGACGGTTGTCCCTGACGGTGGCAGGGGAAGAACTTAGGTCACCGGGAGGCGGGAAGGGCACGGACTTTGGAACCAGAAAGAGATTTTAATTCTGCCGCTACTGCTACACCGCTGTGTGACTTTGCACATTTTGCATCCCCTCCCTAGGCCTCAGGCTCCCCGTCTGTAAAATAAGGGGCCAGCACCTGGCTTATTTGGTTGAAAGGACGGAGTGAGATACAGACCTTCTTCTTCAGCTGAGAACTCCACTTATACACGGGAGAAATTTAGTGATTCCTCGGGAGGCATTTAATCAGGGTTCAGGGTTCTCCAGCGACACAGAACCAAGAGTATATATATTATATATACATATACACGCACACACACATATATGCATACATACAAACATATATATATGTTTTATTATATATATATATATATATATATATATATATATATATATATATATGTTTTATTATAAAGCAATTGGCTCACGCAATTATGGAGGCTGGCAAGTCCGAAATCCACAGGGTGGGCTCTCGGGCTGGCAGCCTGGAGAGCCGGGAAAGCTGACGGCTACAGTTCCATTCCCAAGACCCTCGGGTGGAGACCCAGGAGAGCTGACAGTGCAGATGAGGTCTGAAGGCGGGTTGCTGCAGAACTGCTTTGTGCTCGGGGAGACTGTTCTTTTTGTTCTAACCGGGCCTTCAACTGATTGGGCAAGGCCCACCCACGTTATGGGGGACAATCTGTTCACTGAAAGTTCAGAGTTAGGTGTTACTCTCGTCGAAAACCACACTACAGATTGACACGTAAAGTTAACCATCACAACCACCACCTCAGGCCAACCCTGGGGACTGAGAACGCATGTGGCCTGGCAAACTGACCATCTCCGGTGCGGAGTCTGCATCCCCGCTCCGTGGCGAATGGGACCTCCTGGCCATTTAGTAGGATGACCCCCCTCCATCTGAACGTCCTAATCTACAAAATGAGGACACACGATGATCTGAGGACTCTAACAGAGCAATTCAGGAATTACTGAAGCAGCATTGAAGGGCTGTTCCTTGGAGCAGGGATAACCAGTCGCCTGTGAGTTAACTTGTTGCCGCTAAACCCAGAAGAACACGGGTTCTCAGCAAGCATAGGGTTTGAAGGTCGCAGGTTCTGGGGCCGGCCAGCCTGCTTGAATCCTGGCTCTTCCACTCACTGTGTGGCCAAGGATTGATCGCTTCACCTCTCTGAGCCTTGTCCTTCTCACCTGTCAAAGGAGATGCCTGATGGACTTGAGTGTGAATTAACTGGGAAGCCATGGGTGGAGGGTACGATGTTCCCATAGTGAGCCTCAAAAACCTATCAGCCGTTATTATTCCTTTCTAGACCTCCATCCCCCTCGCCTCTGAACAAGACCGCTTCTCTGTGGGTGAATGTGCTACAGCAGTTTGGGTCTGAAACCAAAGCTTTAGGACCCCAGCTCACATTGTGCATCCTCGTTCACCTTCGAGATGGCAGAAGCTATAAAATTAACATCTCAAACGTCTCTCTTGCCAATGGGGTGCTTTGCCATGAGAAGCAGGTGTCAATAGAACTCACACTACACTGGGGAGGGGTTCCTCTTTCTGGGATGAAGAGATTTGAACTGATCACCGAGAAAGCAGCACCTGCCATGAAGGACAGGCTAGGCCCTGGGGCGCTGTAGGGAAGGGCTCTGGGACTTGGGGTGCTGTGGGGCTGGGGGCTGGGTCCTGGGGTGCTGTGGGGTGGGGCTGGGCCCTAGGGTGTTGTAAGGGAGGGGTCTGGGACTTGGGGTGCTTTTTGGGGGGAGGGGCCTGGGTCTTGATAGACACCCATGTGGCTGGAGCTTTGTGGACCAATGGGTAGATAGTATGTGATGAGGACCATGGAAAGGAGTCTGGATGCGTTCATAGTGCAAATGGGGTGCTTTACGGTGACCTGATTCCCCTGCGTTCTAGAAAGCCCTCTGCACACCACATAGAGAATGGATTGTGGCGGGAACTGCGGTCAGGAGGCCAGGCAGGGGTGGTGGGCCTGGACCAGAACGCTGACACAGGGGGAGCCGAGGGGCAGGCCCACTTGAGCATTCTGGAGATAAAGCAAGGAGGTCAAAAGGAAAATACTTCTAGTTGTTAGATTAAGTCCCGGGGATGTAATGTGCAGCGTGATGACTACAGTTCACGACATTGGGTTGTCTACTTCAAAGTGGCTACGAGAGCGGATCTTAGAAATTCTCATCCCAAGAAAGCAATATTTGCAACTCTGTGTGATGATGCGTGTTAGCAGAATCCACTGTGGAAACCCTTCCATGATATACACATATATCAGATCCTTATGTTGTGCACCGGGAAGTAATCCAATGCTAGAGGTCAGTTCTAGCTCAACAAAACGGAAGGGAAACTGCATTGACTCATCTCTGGTTACTATAGCTATTGATGGTAGAAATTCTAGAACTCCATTGTTGGGAAGAGCCTCAGGGCTTTGGATTTCAGAGCTAGAAGCAGCCAGTAGGATTGCTCATATCTGCCTAATTTCCCGTTACCTTTCTTACAGAGGGAGGGCCTGAGGCCTGGGGAGGGTGGGTGCCCATGCTGGGCTGTACGACTTGTAGATGCCAAAGTTGCTTCCGGGAAAACAGAGCACCAGATCCAGGCTCTTTCCCCCCCCCCCCCCCCCCGCCGCCCCAACCCCCCTCCCAGTTCTGCTTATATAATCCACCGTCTTCCTAAAGCAGGGATATCCCGGATCGCTGCTTCGTCTCAGCCTCCCCTGGAACCCCTTCCAGTGATGGAGAGCTCATCCCTTTGTGAGGAAGCCTGCTCCATTTCCGCTCAGCCAAGGTAGATCATTCTCCCATCTACGGCCTCGAACCCAGCTCGGGTTACGTTCCGTGAGCCACAGAGCAGCCCGTTCCCTCTTTCCAGAATTTCAGGTGATTTCAAAATGTCCACCTCCCCCTTTGGGGCCTTCTTTTCCAGGCTACACACACTTCGTGAACAGCGGGACCTCCTAACCCGTAAGTTGCCACCCCCTCCCCCGACTGCCCCTGTTGGGAGGGAGAAGCCGCTTCGGCAGCAGAGGTGAAGACGGCTTCGTGGAGCAGCCTGGCCCGCGTGACAAAGCCGAGGCTGTCTGGTATCGGCTCCAGCTGTGAGTCACTGGCTATCCTTATTTCAAGGGCAGCACTGCGCCTTGAGAGCTCCTGTTCCCTGGCCGATGAAGCAGCTGGAGGAAACATGATCTAGGCATCCAGAGGCCCGTGCAAAATGCAAGACCGAGCCGAGTGTCCTAGGGGAAGCGGAGCGAGGGCTTGGCGGGGTGGGTGCACTCACGTGTCCTCGTCACCACGTGGCATTCACCTTTGTCTTCTGGTTGGTTTCTCGTGTTTCTCTTCTCAGCAGGGTGGGGAATTGTGCAACCAGTTTTATTTTCTGATGCAATGTGGGCTTGTCCCGTCTTACTTAACTAAATGAGCTCACCGAAAACAGAGCCTTGGTTGAGTCGTTCCCAAACACTGTTGGTTTCCCTGGACATTCCCTTTTGCTCTGTCTTCAGGGCTCAGCTCTGTGATGCTGGAGGAGTTAGGATTGGCCCTTTTTCACAGGTCTCCATCAGAACTTACAACTTGTGCAGTGTCCCAGTGGAGGACCTGGGGTGAGCCCTGTGGAGCCCAGAATGTTCCGGGGAAGGCACTGAATGCGGTGGATGTCAAGGGGAAGACTGAGCTCGCCACTCTCCTGCCTGGTTTGGCCAAAGACCCCACTCCCAGCTGCTGTGATGGACCTTCTGGGCTTCCATTGTCAGAAAGGGGCAGGCCTGGGCCCAGAGAGCTGCACTGGAGTCAGGGCCCCACCACTGAACAGCTGTGGCCTTGGAAATATTACGTGGCCTCCCTGTGCCTTAGACTCCTCTTGGGAAAGGTAAGAGCACGGGCAGCTCCTGTCTCCTCAGGTCTGTGGGGTAGAATGAGACACTGAAGAGCTTTCTGTATAGTAGGCACCTCACAGAAGTACAGCGAGTGTCAGTGTGTTGCTTTTCAATTTGGAGCCACTGAGAGAAAGTCTAAGACTTAGGGAGTATCCAAGATGGCGACACAGGAAGACCCTGAACTCACCTCCTCCCACAGACACACTGAATCCACACCCACCTATAGGGCAATTCCTCCTGAAGAAAAACTGAGGGCTGACTGAGCGGCTTCTGCACAACGGAGGACAGAGGGACCACACAGAACGGCAGGAGAGACGGAGAACGGGAACAACGGGAACCCCGGCCTCTACTCTGAAAGCCACAGTGGGGAGGGACCCCTAAAGCACCTGCCTGCAGATTCGCCCGCCCTGAGACACAGCGAAAAATAGTGGCAGCTTAAGGGGCAATGAGACTAGAAGGGAAGGAAACCCATTCACTAACTCTAGGGTGTCCACCAAGTGGGGGACTGCTGGAACTCTGAGTCAGAGGGGCTTATAAATGCCACTGTTTGCATTCCCCCTCCCCCTCCATAGCACAGACAGCAGCAGGGTCTGGGTGCCTTAGTCAGCCTGTTGCCTCAGTGAGACCCAGGCCCCTGGTCCACACCAGCTCCAGCTAATCCCCTAGCCGCACCCCCCCCCCCCCCCCACCGACCTGTACCTGCCTGAGCTCTAGTAGCCATCCTACCAGTGCAGCCCCAGCATGGTACACTCTGGAACACCGCCGCCCAGTGCCTACTTCAGCTCCAGCCATCCCGCCAGGGTGCCCCCTGTACAGAGCACCTGGGGACACTCTGGTCCACACCTGCTTCAGTTTCAGCCATGTCACCACAGTGGCCCCAGCGTGGAGTGCCCCAGGACTCCCGGCTCATGCAGACAGCCAGGCAAAGCCAGCGGGCACATGCAGTCTACACAGGGACTATTTCTATACAAGGCCACTCCTTCAAGACTGGAAGGGGTAGTTATTTTGCCCGATTCATGGAAACAAACACAGAAAGTCAAACAAAATGAGGAGACAGAGGAAAATGCCCCAAAGGAAATAAGACAAAACTCCAGAAGATGAACCAAATGAAATAGAGATAAGCAGTGTACTTGATAAAGAGTTCAAAGTAACGGTCGTAAAGATGTTCACTGGACTCGAGAGAGGAGGGGAAGAACCCAGTGAGAACTTCAAAAAATAGATGGAAAATATGAAAAAGAAGCATCAGGGTTTAAGAATATAATAACTGAAATGAAAAAATACACTACAAGAAATCAGTAGTAGATTAGAGAATGCAGAAGAATGGGTCAGTGATCTGGAACACAGAGCAATAGAAAACACCCAAGCTGAACAGCAAAAAAGAAAAAGAATTTTAAATTTAAAAACTGAGCATAGGTGGGGGCACCTGGGTGGCTCAGTCGGTTAAGCGTCTGACTTTGGCTCAGGTCATGATCTCGTGGGTTGTGGGTTCAAGCCCCACCTCGGGCTCTGTGCTGACAGCTCAGAGCCTGGAGCCTGCTTCGGATTCTATGTCTCCCTCTCTCTCTCTGCCCCTCTACTGCTTGTGCTCTGTCTCTCTCTCAAAAATAAACAAACATTAAAAAAAAAAAAGACTGAGCATAGTTTAAAGGGACCTCTAGTACATCAAGCACACTAACATTCACACTATAGGGATCCAGGATTGGGTGGGGGGGGCGGGGGAGGTAGGGAGCAGAAAACTTATTTGAAGAATTAATAGCTGAAAATTTCCCTAATTTGGGGAAGAAAACAGACATCCAGATCCAGGAAGTACAGATAGCCTCAGACAAGAACCTAAGGAGGTCAATATCAAGATACATAATAATTAAAATGTCAAAGATCAGGGGCACCTGGGTGGCTCAGTCCGTTGAGCATCCAACTTTAGCTTAGGTCATGATCTCATGGTTTGTGGGTTCAAGCCCCATGTCAGGCTCTGTGCTGACAGCTCAGGGCCTGGAGCCTGCTTCGGATCCTCTGTCTCCCTCTCTCTCTGCCTCTCCCCCACTCAAGCTCTGTCTTTCAAAAAATGAAACATTAAAAAAAATAAAATGTCAAAGTTTCAAGATAAGGAGAGAATCTTAAAAGCAGCAAGAAAAAAGCAGCTGGTTACAAATAGGGAAGCCCCCATAAGGATATGTTTTCAGCAAAAACTTTGAATATATTATCCTGCTCCCTCTGGCCTGTAAAATTTTTGCGGAAAGGAAAAAATCAACAACCAAGAATACTCTGCCTGGCAAGATTATCATTCAGAATTGAAGGAGAGATAAAAAGTTTCCCAAACAAAAATTTAAAGGAGTTCATCACCACTAAACTGACCATACATGAAATGTTAAAGGGACTTCTTTAAATGGAAAAGAAAAGGCCACAGCTAGAAGAAAATTATAAAAGGAAGAAATTTCACAGGTAAAAAGCAAACATATAGTGGGGCACCTGGGTAGCTCAGTCGGTTAAGCGTCCGACTTCAGCTCAGGTCATGATCTCATGGTTTGTGGGTTCGAGCCCCATGTCGGGCTCTGTGCTGACAGCTCAGAGCCTGGAGCCTGCTTCGGATTCTGTGTCTCGCTCTCTCTCTGCCCCTCCCCTGCTCACGCTCTGTCTCTCTCTGTCTCAAAAATAAATCAAACATTAAAAAAAATTGTTTTAAAGAAAGCAAACATAGTAAAGTTATTAGGTCAATCACTTATAAAGCTAGTATGATGGTTAAAAGCAAAGTAGTAAAGCCAATTATGTGTTAGGGGATCCACAAAATAACAAGATGTAAAATACGACATCATATACGTAAAACATGTAGAGGGGGAAGAAAATGTGGTGCTTTTAAAATGTGTTGGAACTTAAGGACCACCGACTTACTACAGTCTGCTACTTGGGATGTTACATACGAACTTCACGGTAACCACAAATCAAAACCTATAAAAGGTATACGAAAGAAAGAATAGAATCTAAGCATAATGCTAACGTCATTAATCACAAAGAAAGAGAGCAAGAGAAGAGAAAAAGAGACAAAATACAAAGACAACCAGAAAACAATTAGCAAAATGATAATAAGTACATGCTTATCAATAATTAAGTGTAAATGGTCTAAATGCTCCAGTTAAAAGACACAGTTGTGACAAGACCCATCTGGGGAATTCTGGTCCGAGACGGTGATGCAGGAAAACCCTGAACTCACCTCCTCTGTGGACACACCGAGTCTATACCTATAGATACAGCAATTCCTCTGAAGAAGAACTGGGACTGATTGAACAGTTTCTGCACAAGAGACAGAGAGACCACATGGAGAACTGCAAGAGACATAGAGACACAGTAATGCAGGGAACCACCACCCCCCCCCCCAGCCCCATCTGTGAACTGCAGTGGGGGAGGGATAGTACAGAGACATCCTGAGCAGATTCGTCCGCCCTCATGCACAGAAAAAATACACTGCAGTTAAAAGGGGCAACTAGAATACAGAGGAACCAGCCCTAGAACCCTGCCAAATGGCAAGGGAGCTGCTGGAACTCTCTCTGGGTCAGAGGGGCTGGTGAGCACCATGGTTTATGTTCCCTCTCCAACTTAATAGCATGGATGGGAGTCCTAGCCAGCCTACCACCTCTGTAAACCTTGGGCCCCCAGCACATCGGCCTTAGCCATCCCACCAAGGTGGTCCCCATGTGTCACAACCTGGGACACCCCAGATCATTCACTACAGTTCTGGCCATTATGCCAAAGTGACATAGGCAAAGTACCCCAGAACACTCTAGGGCCACACTGCTTTGGCTCCAGATGGCTTGCTAGGGCACCCCTGGCACAGAGCACCCGGTGCCTCCTAGCTCATGCCTACTTTGGCTGCAGCCACCACACCAGAATCCCTGCACTGAGTACCCTTGGACCCCACCGTGGTCTGTGCCCCACATAGCTTCAGCCACCCCACCAAGGTGCCTCCTATGCAGAGAGCCTGTGACCCCTTGGGTTGCACTTCAGCTGCCCTACCAGGGTGCCTTCTGTGCAGAGCCATCGGGCCACCCTGGCTCAAGCGCATTTCAGCTGGGCCACCCCACCAGGGCAGCCCCAGCATGGGGTGCCCCAACCCCAGCCCACGCAAGCCACAGCTCTAGCCAACCGGCCAAAGTCACCAGGCACAAGCGCTCTACACAGGGAATAACCACACACAAGACCATCCCTTAAGGTTAAGAAAAGTAACAGTCTCACCCAATTCACAGAAACAAACACAGAAAGCCAAACAAAATGAGGAGACAGAGGAATATGCTAAAAATGAAAGAACAAGAGGTGCCTGGCTGGCTCAGTCAACAGAGCACGCGACTCTTGATTCCAGGGTTGTGAGTTCAAGCCCCACACTGGGTGTAGAGATTACTTAAAAATAAAATTGATAAAAAATAAAATAAATAAATAATAAAGTATATAATAACAAACAATAAATAACAAAGGACCAAAATAAACAAAATCACTAATGAAGGAGGAAAAAGAACCACCAACACCACAGAAATACAAACTGTGAAAGAATATTTATGAAAACCTATATGCCAACAAATTCGACAACTTAGAAGAAATGGATACGTTCCTAGAACTATATCATCTTCCAAAACTAAAGCAGGAGGAAATAGAAAATTTGAACAGCAATAAGATTGAATCAGTTATCAAAAAACTACCAACAAAGAGGGCACCAGACTGGCTCAGTTGGTAGAGCATGTGTCTCTTACTGTCAGAAGTTCAAGCCCCACACTGGGCACAGAGATTACTTAAAACAAAACAAAACAAAACCCCCAAAATTCCCAGCAAAAGTCCAGGACCAGATTGCTTCACAAATTCTATCAAATATTTAAAGAAGAGTTAATATACATTCTTCTTAAACTATTCCAAAAATATAAGAAAACTTCCAAATTCATTCTGTGAGGCCAGTATTACCCTGATACCAAAACCAGATCAAGAAACACACACACACACACACACACACACACACACACACACACACACCAAAGGAGAACTACAGGCCAATATCTCCCATGAATATAGATGCAAAAAAAATCCTCAATAAAATATTAGCAACTGAAACCAACAATACATTAAAAAATTATATACCATGATCAAGTGGGATTTATTCCCAGGATGCAAGGGTGGTTCAATATTAACAAAACAATCACTGTGATATGCCACACCAATAAAAGAAAGGATAAAAATCATATGATTATTTCAATAGATACAGAAAAAGCATTTGACAAAGTATAAACATCCATTCATGATAAAACCCTCTACAAAGTAGATCTAGAGGGAATATACCTCAACATAATAAAAGCCTTCTATGAAAAACCCATAGTCAACATCATACTCAAATAGTGAAAAATTGAGAGCTTTTCCCCAAGATCTGGAACAAGATAAGGATGTCTGCTCTCACCACTTAAAAAAAATTTTTTTTAATGTTTATTTGTGTGTGTGTGTGTGTGCGCGCGTGTGTGTGAGAGAGAGAGAGAGAGGGGGGGGGGGGGGGGGAGAGGGGGAGAAGGACAGAGGGAGAGAGGGACAGAGAGAGAGAGGGAGACAGAGGATCCAAAGCAGGCTCCGTGCTGTGAGTGCAGAGCCTGATGCAGGGCTTGAATTCACAAACTGTGAGATCATGACCTGAGCCGAAATAAAGAGTTGGTCACCTAACTGACTAAGCCACCCAGGCACCCCCACTTTCACCACTTTTATTCAACATAGTACTGGATGCTCTAGCCACAGCAGTTAAACAACAAAAAGAGAGAAGAGGCACCCAAATTGGAAAGGAAGAAGTAAAACTCTATTTGGGATGGCATACTATATATAGAAAACCCTAAGACTCCACCAAAAAAACTACTTGAACTGATAAATGTAAAGTCACAGGATACAAAAATCAATGTATGGAAACCTGTTGCAATCCTATACACCAATAATGAAGCAACAGAAAGTGAAATTAAGAAGAAAAAATCCCATTTACAATTACACCAAAAACAATAAAATATCTAGGAATAAAATTAACCAAAGAAGTGAAAAACCTATACTTTGAACACTATAAAACCCTGAGGAAAGAAATTCAAGACTATACAAAGAAATGGGAAGACATTCTATGCTCGTGGGTTGGAAGAACAAATACTGTTAAAATGTCCATTCTACCATAAGCAATCTACAAATTCCTTGCAATCCCTATCAAAATACTAACAGCATTTTTCTCAAAACTAGAACAAATAGTACTGAAATTTGTATGGAACCACAGAAGACCCCAAATAGACAATCCACAGAAAGAAGAATAAACCTGGAGGTATCATAATTTCAGATTTCAAGATATATTACAAAGCTGTACTAATCAAAGCAGTATGGTACTGGTACAAAAACAGACACATAGATCAATAGAACAGAGCCCAGAAATAAACCTATTCTTATGTGGTCAATTAACCTATGACAAAGGAGACATGAATATACAATGGGGAAAAGACAGTCTCTTCAATAAATGGTCCTGGGAAAACTGGAGAGCTACAAGAAAAGAATGAAATCGGACCACTTTCTAACACTCTATAAAAAAATAAACTCAGAATGGATTAAAGACCGAAATGTGAGGCCAGAGACCATAGAACTCCTAGAAGAGAGCACAGGTAGTAGTTTCTCTGACATCAGTTATGGCAACATTTTCTAGATAGGTCTCCCGAGGCAAGGGAAATAAAAACTATTGGGACTACATCAAAATAAAAAGTTTCTGCACGGCAAAGGACGCAGTCAACAAAACTAAAAGGCAACCTACTGAACGGGAGAAGATATTTGCAAATTACGTATTCAATAAAGAGTTAGTACCCAAAATATATAAAAAACGTATACAACTCAACACCAGAAAGCAAATGATCCAATTAAAAATGACAGAAGACCTAAACAGACATTTCTTCAAAGAAGACATACAGATAGCCAAAAGACACATGAAGAGATGCTCAACATCAGTCATTATCAAGGAAATACAAATCAAAACCACAATGAAATATCACCTCGCACCTGTGAGAATGGTTACAATAAACCAAGAAGCAACGAGTGTTGGCGAGGATATAGAGAAAAACCCTCATGCGTTGTTGGTGGGAACACGAACTGGTCCAACTACCATGAAAAAGAGTAGGGAGCTTCCTCAAAGAATTAAAAAAAGAACTACTGTATGATTCAATATACTAGTGCATATTTATCCAAAAAATACAAAAACACTAATTTGAAGAGATACATACACCCCTATGTTTATTGCAGCATTATTTATAATATTCAAACTATGGAAGCAGCCCAAGTGTCCATCAACAGATAAATGGATTAAGAAATAGTGGTGTATGTATGTGTGTGTGTGTGTGTGTGTGTGTGTGTATGTATATATATATATATATACATACACAGAATATTATTCAGACAATCTTGCCATTTGCAACATGGATGGATCTACAGAGTTATGATGCTAAGTGAAATAAGTCAGAGAAAGACAAATACAATATGATTTCACTCTTATGTGGAATTTAAGAAACAAAACAAGTGAACAAAGGAAAAGGAGAGAGAGAGGCCAAGAAACAAACAATTATACAGAACAAATTGATGGTTACCAGAGGGGAGGTGGGTGCAGCAATGGGTGAAATAGGTGAAAAAAAATATGCTAATTCAATGACTCTTACAGCTATTGTATCTTTGGAGCTTAATAAAAACAAAACAAAAATAAAACGAAAAGCCTTGCATTTGGGGTTTGGTAACCTTAAGGAACCTTAAAGAACTACCCAAGAAACTGAGGGTTGATGGGGGGTGGGAGGGAGGAGAGGGTGAGTGATGGGTATTGAGGAGGGCACATTTTGGGATGAGCACTGGGTGTTGTATGGAAACCAATTTGACAATAAATTTCATAAAAAAAAAAAAAAAAAGAACTACCCAAGAGAATCACCTAAAAAAAACCCAACAACAGCCACAACAACCACAACAACAAAAACTTCCCAAACAAAAATTAAGAGAGTTCATCACCACTCCACTGACATTACAAGAAATGTTAAATGGACTTCTTTAAGTGAGAAAAAAAGCCATAATTAGAAGAAAATTATGAATAAAAAATATGTAAAATATGACAACATGTATATGAAATGTGGAAGCGGCAGTAAAAAAAAATTTTTTTTAGAATGTGTTTAAACTTAAGTGACCATCAACTTAATGTAGACTGCTACATATTTAGGATGTTACATATACACCTCATGGTAACTAGAAATCAAAAACCTATAACAAATACACAAAAAAATAAAGAGAAAAAAAGCCAAGCATAACCTTATAGGAAGTCTTCAATCATAAGAAAAGAGAACAAGAGAAGAAAGGAATAAGAAGAACTACAAGAAAAAACAGAAAACAAAGAACAAAGTGTCAATAAGTACATACATATCAATAATTACTTTATATATAATGGTTTAAATACTCCAAAAAAAAGATATAGCAGAATTGATTAAAAAAAAAAAAAAAAAAGACCATGCAGCAGCCTGCAAGGGACTCAACTTAAGGTTTACTGATACATACAGTGGAGGGAAAGTGGAGGAAAAGTGGAGGGAAAGTGGAGGGATAGAAAAAAATTCTGCCTTCAAATGGAAGTGAAAAAAAGAAGCTGGGGTAGCAATACCTATAGTAGACTAATTAGACTTTAAAACAAAGACTGTAACAAGAGGCAAAAAAGGGCATTATGTAATGATAAAGGAATTAATCCATCAAGAGGATATACCAACTGTAAATATCTATGCACCCAACATAGGAGCACCTGAATACATAAAGCAGATATTAACAGACATAAAGGGAGAAAGCAATAGTAATACATCAATAATAGGGGACTTTAACATCCCACTTACATCAGTGGGTAGATCATTCAGACAGAAAATCAATAAGGAAGTAGTGTTCTTGAATGACACATCAGACCAGGTGGACTTAACAGAACATTCCATCCCAAACCAACAGAATACACATTCTTTTCAATTGGTTGTGGAACATTTTCCAGGATAGATCACATATGGCCACAAAACAAATCTCAAAAAATTGAATAAGACTAAAATCATATCATGCATTTTTTCCAACCACAGCCATATGTAACTAGAAATAAATTACAAGAAAAAACTGAAAAACACAAATGGGTGAAGGCCAATAACAAATGGCTAAATAACCAATGAGTCAACAAAGACATCAAAGAGGAGATGAAAATGAAAACAAACGGTCCAAAATCTTTGAGATGCAACAAAAGTAATTTGAAGAGGAAATTTATGGTGGTATAGGTCTACCTCAAGAAATAAGAAGAAGCTCAAATAATCTAGTCTTACACCTCAAGGAACTAGACAAAGAAGAACAAACAAAGCTCAGGGTTGTAGAAAGAAGGAAATAATAAATATCAGAACAGACATAAATGAAACAGAGACTAAAAAACCAATAGATTAATAACACCAAAAGCTGGTTCATTCACAAGATAAAATTGATAAACCTTTAGACAGACTCACCAAGAAAAAGAGGACCCAAATAAATAAAATGAGAAATGAAAGAGGAAAAGTAACAATCAACACAACAGAAATACAAAGGATTATAACAGACAGCTATGCAAATTTTTTGCCAACAAATTGGACATTCTAGAAGAAATGAATAAATTATTAGACATGTACAATCCTCCAAGACTGAATAAGAAAGAGCAAATCCAAACAGACAAATTACTAGTAAAAAATTTGAATAATTAATTTAAAAACTCAACAAACAAAAGTCTAGGACCAGATGGATTCACGTTGGTGAATTCTACTAAATATTCAAAGAAGAGTTAATACTTATTCTTCTCAAACTATTCCAAAATATAGAAGAGGAAGGAAGCTTCCAAATGTATTCTACAAGGACAGTATTACCTGGAAACCAAAACCAGACAAAGACACTACCAACAAAACAAAACAATGCCCCCTCCCCTAGCCCTGCAAAACTACAGTCAATATCCCTCATGAATACAGATGCAAAAATCCTCAAGGAAATATCAAACTATATTCAACAACACATTAAAAGGATCATTCACCACAATCAAGTGGGATTTATTCCCGGCATACAAGGATGGTTTAATATTTGCCAAATCTATGTCATACACCACACTAACAAAACAAAGGATAAAATCATATGATCATCTGAATAGATGCAGAAAAAGCATTTGATAAGATTCAACATCTGTTCATAATAAAAACTTTCAATAAAATAAGGTTAGAGGGAACATACCTCAACAAAATAAAGGCTATAAATGACAAACCTACAGCTAACATCACTCAATGGTGGAAAACTGAGAGCTTTTTCTCTAAGATCAGGAACGTGCCAAGAATATTGACTGCCACCACATTTATTCAATACAGTACTGGAAGTCCTAGCCACAGCAATCAGACAAGAAAAAGAAATAAAAGCCAACCAAATTGGTAAGAAAAAGTTAGACTGTCATTTTTTTACAGATGACATAATATATATAAAAAACCCTAACAACTCCATCAAAAAATTATTAGAGGGGCGCCTGGGTGGCGCAGTCGGTTAAGCGTCCGACTTCAGCCAGGTCACGATCTCGCGGTCCGGGAGTTCGAGCCCCGTGTCAGGCTCTGGGCTGATGGCTCAGAGCCTGGAGCCTGTTTCCGATTCTGTGTCTCCCTCTCTCTCTGCCCCTCCCCCATTCATGCTCTGTCTCTGTCTCAAAAATAAAAAATAAACGTTAAAAAAAAATTATTAGAAGAATTCAGTAAAGATGTATTATACAAAATTAATACCCAGAAATCAGTAGCATTTCTAATTTTTTTTTCAACGTTTATTTATTTTTTGGGGGACAGAGAGAGACAGAGCATGAACGGGGGAGGGGCAGAGAGAGAGAGAGACACAGAATCAGAAACAGGCTCCAGGCTCTGAGCCATCAGCCCAGAGCCTGACGCGGGGCTCGAACTCACGGACCGCGAGATCGTGACCTGGCTGAAGTCGGACGCTTAACCAACTGCGCCACCCAGGCGCCCCCAGTAGCATTTCTATACACTAACAACAAAATAGCAGAAAGAGGAATTAAGAAAGCAATTCATTTATAATTGTATCAAAAAGAATAAAATACTTAGGAATAAACTTAGCCAAAGAGGTGAAAGACTTGTGCTTTGAAGACCATAAAATTGTTGAAAGAAACTGAAAGTGACATAAACAAATTGAAAGATATACCATACTCATGGAGTGGAAGAATTCATATTGTTAAAATATCCATATTACCCAAAGCAATCTAGACACTGCAATTTTTATCTAAATACCAATAGCATTTTTCACAGAACTAGGACAAATAATTGTATGGGATCACAAAAGACCCGAAGTAGTCAACACAATCTTGAGAAAAAAGATGGAGATAACACAATCTCAGATTTCAAGATACACTACAAAACTAGTAATCAAAGTAGTATGGTAGTGGCACAAAAATAGACACATAGATTAACAGAACAGAATAGAAAACCCAGAAATAAACCCATGCTTACATGGTCAATAAATCTATGACAAAGGAGGGAAGAAACCTGAGTGTCCATCAATAGATGAATGGACAAGGAAGATGTGGTATAAAATATACAATAGAATATTACACAGCCATAAAAGGATGACAGTGTGCTATTTTAGACAACTTGGGTGTACTTAGAGACTATTATACTAAGTGAAATAAGTCAGACTGAGAATGACAAATATCATATGATTTCACTCATGTACGGAATCAACAAAAAAACCCCACAAATGAATAAACAAACAGAAAGCAGAATCAGATCTATAAATCTGAACAATGAACAAACTGATGGATGCTAGAGGAAAGGGGTTGGGCAAAATGGGTGAACAGGAGTGGGAGATATGGGCTTCTAGTTATGGAATGAGTAAGTTACAGGGATAAAAGTCACAGAATGAGGGATATAGTAAAAAATACTATATGGAGATTGATGGTAGCTACACGTCTGGTGAATGTAGCAAACTGTATAAACTTGTGGAATCACTATGCTGTATACCTGAAACTAATGCAACAATGTGTGTTAGCCATATTAATAAGATCTATGACAATTGAGGCAAAAATATACAATGGGGGAAAGTCTCTTCAATAAATGGTGTTGGATACCAACAAATTAGACACACTAAAATAAATGGGTAAATTCCTAGAAACATATAACCTACAAAAACTGAAACAGGAAGAAAAAGAAAATTTGAATAGACCAAATTACCAGCAATGAAGTTAAATCAGTCATCAAAAAACTCCCAACAAACAAAGTCCAGGACCAGACAGCTTCACAAATTCCATCAACCATTTACAGAAAAGTTAACTATTCAAAAAAAAAAAAAAAAAAGAGGAAGAAAAATTTCCAAATTCATTCTGTGAGGCCAGTATCACCCTGATACCAAAATCAGATAAAGACACCACACACACACACACACACACACACACACACACACACACACACACGGGAACTATAGGCCAATATCTCTAATGAACATAGACGCAAAAATCAACAAAATATTAGCAAACCGAATCCCACAATACATTGAAAAAAATCATGCATCACAATAAAGTGGAATTTATTCCCAGGATGCAAGGGTGGTTCAGTATTCATTATCAATCACCATGATACCTCACATCAATAAGAGAAAGGATAAAAACCATGATTATTTCAATAGATGCAGAAAAAGCATTTGACAAAGTACAACATCCATTCATGATAAAAATACTCTACAAAGTAGGTTTAGAGGGAACATACTTCAATGTAATAAAAGCCTTATATCAAAAATCCAGAGGCCAAAATCCATAAGGAACTGATCAAACTCAACACCCAAAAAACAAATAATCCAGTGAAGAAATGAGCAGAAGACATGAACAGACACTTTTACAAAGAAGACATCCAGATGGCTAACAGACACATAAAAACATGCTCAACATCACTCATCATCAGGGAAATACAATTCAAAACCACAGTGAGATACCACCTCACACCTGTCAGAATGGCTAAAATTAACAATTCCAGAAACAACAGATGTTGGTGAGGATGCAAAGAAAGGGGAACCCTTTTGCACTGCCTGTGGGAATGCAAACTGGTGCAACCACTCTGGAAAACAGTATGGAGGTTTCTCAAAAAATTAAAAATAGTAATTGCACTACTAGGTATTTATCCAAAGGATACCAAAATGCTGATTTGAAAGGGCATGTGCACCCCAATGTTTATAGCAGTACTATTAACAATAGCCAAATTATGGAAAGATCCCAAATGTCCATTGACTGATGAATGGATAAAGAAGATGTGGTGTGTGTGTGTGTGTGTGTGTGTGTGTGTGTGTGTGTGTGTAATGGCATATTACTCAGTGATCAAAAAGAATGAAATTTTGCCATTTGCAACAACATGGATGGAACCAGAGTGTATTATGCTAAACGAAATAAGTTAGTCAGAGAAAGACGTATATCATATGATTTCACTCATATGTGGAATTTGGAAAACATGACAAATGAACATAGGGGAAGGGAAGGAAAAATAAGATAAAAACAGAGAGGGAGGCAAACCACAAGAGACTCTTAAATACAGAGAACAAACTGAGGGTTGCTGGCGGGGAGGTGGGCAGGGGAATGGGCTAAATGGGTGATGGACACTAGAGAGGGCACTTATTGAGATGACCACTGGGTGTTGTATGTAAGTGATGGATCACTGAATTCTACTCCTGAAATCATTATTATACTATATGTTAACTAACTTGGATTTAAATAAAATTTTTTTAAAAAGAAAAAAAAATCCATAGCCAACAGCATTCTCAATGGTCAAAAACGAAGAGCTTTTCCCCTAAGGTCAGGCACAAGAGAAGGATGTCCACCCTCACCACTTTTATTCAACATAAGTACTGGATGCTCTAGCCACAGCGATTAGACAGGAAGAAATAAAAGGCATCCAGGTTGGCAAGGAATAAGTAAAATGTTCACTATTTGCAGATGACCTGATACTATATATAGAAAACCCTCAAGATCCCATGAAAAAGACTACTAGAACTGACTAATGAATTCAGTAAGGTCACAGGATGCAAAAATCAATATACAGAGATTTGGTGCATTTTCTATAGTAATAATGAAACAGCAGAAAGAGAAATTAAGAAAACAAACTCATTTACAATTGCACCAAAAATAATAAAATGCTTAGGAATAAACCCAACCAAGGAGGTGAAAGACCTGTATTCTGAGAACTATAAAACACTGAAGACAGACATGGAAGGTGACACAAATAAAAAGACACCCCATGCTCATGGACTGGAAGAGCAAATATTGTTAAAATGTCCATACTATCCGAAGCAATCTGCAGATTAAAACGCAATCACTATCAAAATGCCAATAGCGTTTTTCACAGAACTAGAACAAACAGTCCTAAAATATGTATGGAACCACAAAAGAACCCCAATAGCCAAAGCAATCCTGAAAAAGCTAAGCAAAGATGTAGGCATCGTGATTCTGGACTTCAAGCTATGTTACAAAGCTGTAGTCATCAAGACAGTATGGCACTGGTACAAAAACAGACACTCCGATCAATGGAACAGAGAGCCCAGAAATAAACCTACAATCATACGGTCAGTTGTTCTTTGACAAAGGAGTCAAGAATATGCAATGGGAAAAAGACCATCTCTTCAACAAATGGCGCTGGGAAAACTGGGCAGCAACACGCAAAAGAATGAAAATGGACCTCTTTTTTACGCCATACACGAAAATAAACTCAAAGTGTATTTAGGACCTAAATGTGAGACCTGACGCCATAAAAATCCTACAAGGGAGCACAGGCAGTAATTTCTTTGACATTGGCCTTAACAACATTCTTCTAGGTATGTCTCCTGAGGCAAGGGAAACAAAGACAAAAACAAACAAACTGTGAGACTTCATCAAAATAAAAAGCATTTGTGCAGTGAAGGAAACCATTAACGAAATGAAAAAGCAACCTCCTGAATGGGAGAAGATATGTGCAAATGATAGATCTGGTAAGAGGTTAGCATTCAAAATGTATAATTTATACAACTCAACACCAAAGATATTAATAATCCAACTTTAAAAATGGGCAGAGAACCTGAATAGACATTTAAAAAAATTTTTTAATGTTTATTTTTGAGAGAGAGAAAGACAGAGTGTTAGCGGGGGAGGGGCAGAGAGAGAGGGAGATACAGAATCTGAAGAGGGCTCCAGGCTCTGAGTTGTCAACACAGAGCCCGGCACGGGGCTTGAACTTACGAACTGTGAGATCACGACCTGAGTGGAAGTCGGAAACTTAACAGACTGAGCCACCCAGGCGCCTCTGAATAGACATGTTTCTAAAGAAGACACACAGATGCCAACGGACACACGAAAAGATGTGCAACATCACTCATCATCAGTTTAATAACAACTGTAGGGTGACAGATGGTAGCTTCACTTACTGTGATGGGCGCTGTGTAATGTACAGACTTGTTGAATCACTGTACTATACCAGTTTCAGGTGTATGTGTCAACTCTACTTCAATTAAAGGGGAAAAAAGAATCATCTCAGTTTCTCCTCGAGCTGACCCTTGCCCCTGACCCAGGACTCCCGCCATCACACTGGCATGGTCTCCAGCGTTGGCTGGGAGCCCGCCTCTTCCATCTCTCTTCTGGGGTGGATGTTGCCACCAAGCTCACCACCGAGGAGCATTTCCACCAAGTTTCCCCTCCCCCTGCCCCATCTGTCCAGCACCCCCACCACGACCACCAGTCTGTGAGTTCATGGAAAGTAGGGACTGGATTTTCCTTTTTTTTTTTTTTTTTTTTAAATTGAGGTAACATACATGGAACATAAAGTTTACCACTGTAATCATCTTTAATTGTACAATTCAGTGGCATTAATTACATTCATCACACTGTGCACTCGTTGCCACCATCGATCTCTAGATTGGTATCGCCCCAAACAGAAACGCAGTACCCATTAAGCATTAACTTCCAATCGCCCCTCCCTCTGCTCCTGGTAGCTTCTAACCCAGGCACCGCGCCATCAATATTTTTTAATAATAATAAAAAAAGGACACAAAATCAATGTACAGAAATCAGTTGCATTCTTATACACTAATAATGAAGCAACAGAAAGACAAATAAAGAAACTGATCCCATTCACAATTGCACCAAGAAGCATAAAATACCTAGGAATAAACCTAACCAAAGATGTAAAAGATCTGTATGCTGAAAACTATAGAAAGCTTGTGAAGGAAATTGAAGAAGATACAAAGAAATGGAAAAACATTCCATGCTCATGGATTGGAAGAATAAATATTGTTAAAATGTTAATACTACCCAAAGCTATCTACACATTCAATGCAATCCCAATCAAAATTGCACCAGCATTCTTCTCAAAGCTAAAACAAGCAATCCTAAAATTTGAATGGGACCACAAAAGACCCCAAATAGCCAAAGTCAAGTTGAAGAAGAAAACCAAAATGGGAGCCATCACACTCCCAGACTTTAGCCTCGACTACAAAGCTGTAATCATCAAGACAGCATGGTATTGGCACAAAAACAGACACATAGACCAATGGAATAGAATAGAAACCCCAGAACTGGACCCACAAAAGTATGGCCAACTCATCTTTGACAAAGCAGGAAAAAATATCCAATGGAAAAAAGACAGTCTCTTTAATAAATGGTGCTGGGAGAACTGGACAGCAACATGCAGAAGGATGAAACTAGACCACTTTCTCACACCATTCACAAAAATAAACTCAAAATGGATAAAGGACCTGAATGTGAGACAGGAAACCATCAAAACCCTAGAGGAGAAAGCAGGAAAAAACCTCTCTGACCTCAGCCGCAGCAATTTCTTACTTGATACATCCACAAAGGCAAGGGAATTAAAAGCAAAAATGAACTATTGGGACCTCGTGAAGATAAAAAGCTTCTGCACTGCCAAGGAAACAATCAACAAAACTAAAAGGCAACTGACGGAATGGGAAAAGATATTTGCAAATGACATATCAGACAAAGGGCTAGTATTCAAAATCTATAAAGAGCTCACCAAACTCCACACCCGAAAAACAAATAATCCAGTGAAGAAATGGGCAGAGAACATGAATAGACACTTCTCTAAAGAAGACATCCAGATGGCCAACAGGCACATGAAAAGATGCTCGACATCGCTCATCAGGGAAATACAAATCAAAACCACACTCAGATACCACCTCACACTAGTCAGAGTGGCTAAAATGAACAAATCAGGAGACTATAGATGCTGGCGAGGATGTGGAGAAACGGGAACCCTCTTGCACTGTTGGTGGGAATGCAAACTGGTGCAGCCTCTCAGGAAAACAGTGTGGAGGTTCCTCAAAAAATTAAAAATAGACCTACCCTATGACCCAGCAATAGCACTGCTAGGAATGTACCCAAGGGATACAGGAGTGCTGATGCATAGGGGCACTTGTACCCCAATGTTGATAGCAGCACTTTCAACAATAGCCAAATTATGGAAAGAGCCGATGAATGGATAAAGAAATTGTGGTTTATATACACAATGGAGTACTACGTGGCAATGAGAAAGAATGAAATACGGCCTTTTGTAGCAACGTGGATGGAACTGGAGAGTGTTATGCTAAGTGAAATAAGTCATACAGAGAAAGACAGATACCATATGTTTTCACTCTTATGTGGATCCTGAGAAACTTACCAGAAGACCATGGGGGAGGGGAAGGAAAAAAAAGTTAGAGAGGGAGGGAGCCAAACCATAAAAGACTCTCAAAAACTGAGAACAAACTGAGGGTTGATGGGGGGTGGGAGGGCAGGTGATGGGTATTGAGGAGGGCACCTGTTGGGATGAGCACTGGGTGTTGTATGGAAATCAATTTGACAATAAATTTCGTATTAAGAAATAATAATAAAAAAAGCTAGATACTAAACACATAGCTGTTGAATGAATGAATTACCCATTAAGGGAAGACAGGCACTGTTGTGTGACTATACAAATGGCAGCCGGGAAGGGGTAAATCTTGGCTGAAGATCCACATTCTGTGAAGAGTGAGCTTCACAAGCTGGAAAACATCAAACCCACAAGGAACGCTTGCCTTTCACACTGCTCACAAGCCAGAGAGTTTGTTGAAATCGTTGGAAACATTGGTCGTTTCTCTCTAAAAGTAATTGTGAAAATGGCTTCTTTGATGGTAGCCTCTCACTCACCCACTCACCCCTTCACCTCCCACCCCCGTCCACCAACCCAGCATCCCAACCAACATCCACCCATCTGGCATCATCTACCTACACTATAGCCACCATCCCCCCACCTCTTCATCTACCTCTCACCTTCCACTCCCCCATCACTTACTGCCGACCTACCTGAGCACCCTTCACCCACCCATGCACCCCTCCATCCCACTTATGAGCCCATCTCTGGTGCTTGGGCACAGCCTCGTGGCCCGTAGTGGCTCCCATTATTGGGAGCCCATCCTAGGGTGCAGCCCAGACAGGGAGGTTTCTGAGGCTTCCTTCCAGACCTCACTGATTTGGGGATGCAGGAAGGGCCAGGCCCAGCCACAGGTTTGGTTTATTCCAAAGATCAGCCTGTGGATCTGTCTGGACCCCGATGATTCTGTGCTTGAAAACTTTTCACCCACAGAGAGAGATGCAGGGTGTCCTAAAGGGCCCTGGAGCTGCTTCCCATTTTGCCTCTTTTCTCCATGCCCCCCAGGGATGGAATGTTGAGAGCTGGCTGGGACTTAAGTGTTGCTCTCGGAGCCTTATTTACAGAGGAGGAAACTGAGGCCCTAGCATCTCAATGTTCATCTGAGCCAGGGGCTACCGTTCCCAAGCGTCCAGCCCGAGACTCAGCACCCTGCCAGGTGACGGGACAGGACTCTGCTGCCCGTGGGCCTTCCCCTTCCCTTCCACCTCACACAGGGGGAGGGTCCCGTGCACACATGCCCTGTGGTTGGGAGCAATCAGTTCTTGTCTCTGTGTCTTAAACACAGGGATGGCAACATCTGTTGAACAAGTCACATTGATGCCATGCGCGCTTTTCAGTTGCACTGGCTCCTGGTACCCCCGGACAGCCCCCTTGTAGAAGTGGCCACATCAACTGGAAGCCAAAACACTGGTTCAGGAGAGAGAGATTTCCAAGAATTAGCCAGGTGGCGTAAGGACCTGACAGGTCCCAGTAAGAGAGAGTGAAACATAGCCATGGGCTCTCCCCGCCCGCAGCTCTCAGCGTATCACTAACACCTTCTAGGCTGTCCTTTCGAGACTGTGTCGGCATCAAAGCATCCTGCAGAATGTTATTCCTCTTGCCAGACAAACTTGAGCTGTTTCCCAAACTCGAAATCACACCTCGGAAGAGATTGCTTTGTCAATTCCCTGGCAAGTACATTTCCCGCTCTGCCACCAACAGATCCCCCATATCCTGCTATGGATTTGGCCTTCCTCAGACTCATTTGGTCCATTTAGAAAAAAAATGTACCTTGGAGATAAAAAGCAGGGAAAAGAGAGGAAATAACAGTGGAAACGCAAAAAACCAAAAGGCGGTGACCAGAATGTTAAAAGTCAATAAAATGCCGTTTGAAAGGTTCTTTTTTATACTCTGTTGTAACAAGTCCAAGGGATTAACGGAGACCCCTGCCTCCCTCCGGCAGTGCTAATATTCCGTGGAGAGAGTGTTTTTACAAGTGGGCTCCATTTGCAATGACATTCTGAAACTTGAAACACTGCAGCTGATTTCACCGGTCGCCTGAACGTACGTATTTATGAGCCTCAGAACCTGCTTTCTGCAGCATACGTCCATCATTGGCTCCCATTTTCCAGCCAGGGGATCAGAGGTGGGGTCAACTGTTGGATGGTGGGGATAGCTCTTAGAGCAATGAATTTTCTTTTTCCTTTTTAACAATCACTCTGCAGCAGACTAGCATTCAGGAAGATTAAGGAGCAGGAGAGGGTCCCACGGTTTGCAGAGCTTTGGGGACATCTTTAAAGATGTCTTTACAGCAAATTTTCCAATGTAGGAAGAGCCAGAAGCCACATCTGGAATGCAGTAATACGAGGACAGCTAATATTGTTCTTCTGGACAAATAACTGATCAAGTAAATTTCAAAGTGTGGGTTTAAGGGGAGCCTGGGTGGCTCAGTCGGTTAAGTGTCCAACTCTTGATTTCAGCTCAGGTCATGATCTCACAGATCGTGATATCGAGCCTCATGTCGGGCTTTGAGCTGATAGCGTGGAGCCTGCTTGGGATATTCTCTCTCTGTCTCTGTCTCTGCCTCTCCCCAGCTCATGCTCTCTCTAAATAAATAAACATTAAAAAAACCTCAAAATGTGGATTTAAAAAAGACACCTCATTGTATATATCAAAGTGAATAGCAGATAGCTGGAAGATTTTATTTTATTTTTTTAACATTTATATTTTACGCGGGGGGAGAGTGCAAGCAGGGGAGGGGCAGAGAGAGGGGGACAGAGGATCTGAAGCGGGCTCTGCTCTGACGGGCTGACAACAGGGAGTCCGATGTGGTGCCTGAACTCACCAACCACAAGATCATGATCTGAGCCGAAGTTGGACACTCAACTGACTGAGCCACCAGGTGCCGGGATAGTTGGAAGATTTAAACATAAAAATCAGCTACTTTATGTATGCTGCCTCATGGTGACAAGGTGATGGAAAATCCGTCTTGAACTGGTTTATGTGACAGGGGAATATATTGGTTCAAGTAACTGAAAAAGACAAGGGGTGCTAACAGTCACCAAGATCCATCCTCCATCCATCCTTCCTTCCTTCCTCTCTTCCTCCCTTCCATCACTGGACTTTGTTCTCAGTCTGGCCAGTGACATCAGGTCCATGACGCCCATCCTGCTCCTCTCTGGCTGCAGTATAAGCCCCGTTGCCTCTTGTGGGCCTTGATGGGGTCACGTGCCTATCCCTGGGCAGGCACGAGTCCAGGTAGGCATGGACTCAACTTCGCCCAAAGGGCTTGGCTGAGGTGGGGGAACCTGGTGGTGTAAAGGTAGAGTGGGCAGTGTCACCAGAAGAGGAGGATAAAGGTGAGTGGACTCTGGGTGGCAAGAACAAGAGGTGTCTCCTGTATGTTAAGATACCTTCAGGGATCCCCCAGGTGGCTCATGGGCAGAGCGTCTGACTTCAGCTCACGGCAGGGTCTCACAGTTTGTGAGCTCGAGCCCCACATTGGGCTCACTTCAGTCAGAGCAGAGCCCACTTTGGATGCTCCGTCTCCCTCTCTCTCTCTGCCCCTCCCCTGCTCATGCTCTCTTTCTCAAAAATAAACATTTCGAAGTTCAAAAACAAAGAAGGTAGCTTTAATGCCTTGTATGCCATGTGCCCCCTTGTTTCTCTTCAGAAATGCCATGGTTATTCTCATGTGTTAATTCTTACAGGCAAGTTTCAAAATAAGTCTTTTCAGATTCTAAGGAAAAGAAAGCTTTTATCAGATTGAATTAAATTTACAGATGATCTCAGGAAAAAGGACATCCTTACCATATGGAGTCATCCTACTCCAAAACAGGAGGTAATTCTCTAGTCACTCAAATTTTCATTAATTTTTCTCAGGAGAGTTAAAAAAAAAAAAAAACTTCTCTCTGAGTCTTATATATTTCTTAAGTTTATTCCTTGAGGTCTTTGTTTTGTTTTTTAATTAACAGTCTTTATTTTCCCCCCAGCAATTTTAGGTTAGCAGAAGAACTGTGATGTAAGTACAGAGTTCTGGTATACCCACTCAATCTCTCCCCTCTGCCTAGATTCCCCCGTTATTGACATCTTGCATTTGTGAGGTACATTTGTTACAACTGATGAACGATATTGATACATTTTTCTTAACTAAGGTCTTAAAAACATTAAAATTTTTTTTTTAAAATAATGCCATGTAACCACCACTATAGTACCCTATAGAGAAGTTTCACTGCCCTAAAAGACACCTGAGCTCCATCAATTTATCTCTCCTTCCCTCCCCACCAGCCCCTGGTAACCACTGATGGTTTTCCTGTTTCTATCTATGGTTTTGCCTTTTCTAGAATGCCATATACTTGGAATCACACAGCTTCTTCTGGCTTCTTTGGCTTAGCAATAGGCATTCGTGATTTCTCTATGCCCTTCTGTGGCTTAAGAGCTCATTGCTTCTTATCACTGAATAAAGCCCATATGCATGTGAGCAGTTTATTTATCTGTTCTTTGGGATTTTTAAATGCATTTTTACGATGGTTTATAAGTGAAAATTTTCAGTAATGACTTCTAAGTTCCCTTGCCAGTTATGCACGCTGTCTGTTAGCATCAAAGTTGTTTCTAGAGCTTTGTGGTGATCGGGCTGGGACTCTGGAAACTTTGTGGATACATTTATAGAATATGATGGCCATTGTAGTGATAATTAACTACTTATTACATTACATAAATATGTTTTCTTTTTAGTAGGTAAAGTTCTCGTCCCTCAGCAACGTAAAGATTTTTTTTAAGATTTTTCTTATTTTTTAAAGTATTGTCTGCACTCAATGTGGGGCTTGAACTCACAACCCTGAGATCAAGAGCTGCATCCTTCTCCCACTGATCTAGCCCCACCTTAGCAACTTAGATGGTTGTAATACAATACTGTTGTCTATACTGACCGTACTGTGCATTGTATCTCTAGGGCTTATCTACTACTTATAACTTCGTACCTTTAAGCAACATCTGTCTGTCCCTCCCTATCCCCAGCCCTCATAACCACCATTTTATATGTTTAATTAAAAAAAATTCCACATATAAGTGATATCACACAGGACTTCTCTGTCTCTGACTTAGCTCACTTAGCATGATGTGTTCAAGGTCCATCCATGTTGTTACAAATGGTAGGATGCCCTCCTTTCTCATGGCTGAATAATATTCACACACACACACACACACACACACCACATTTTTAAAATCCATTCATTCATTGAGAAACACTTAGGTTGTTTCCATATCTTGGCTATTGTAAACAACGCTGCAGTGAACATGCTGGTATGTGGGTCTTGGAATTAGTGTTTTCATTTTCTTTGAATACCCAGAAGTAGAATTTCTGGGTCATATGATAGTTCGAGTTTTAATTTTCTGAGGAATTTCTATACTGTTTTCCACAGTGTTTGCACCAATTTACATTTCTACTACTAGAGCAAAACTGTTCTATTTTCTTCACATCCTTACCTGCATTTGTTATTTCTTGTCTTTTTGATGATGGTCTCATCAATAGGCGGGCGGTTATATCTCACTGTGGTTTTGATTTTCATTTCCTTGGTTAATGAACACTATTTTCTTTGCTATAGCTTTGTAGTATAGTTTCATGTACCTGTTGACCATTTGGTGCCTTTTTTTTTTTTTTTTTGAAAAAAAAATGTCTATTTAGTTCTTTTGTCCACTTTTAAAGTGAATTGTTGGGGCGCCTGGGTGGCACAGTCGGTTGAGCGTCCGACTTCAGCCAGGTCACGATCTCGCGGTCCGTGAGTTCGAGCCCCGCGTCGGGCTCTGGGCTGATGGCTCAGAGCCTGGAGCCTGTTTCTGATTCTGTGTCTCCCTCTCTCTCTGCCCCTCCCCCGTTCATGCTCTGTCTCTCTCTGTCCCAAAAATAAATAAACGTTGAAAAAAAAATAAAATAAAATAAAGTGAATTGTTTGTTTTGTTATTGAGTTGTAGGAGTTCTTTATAGGTTTTGGATATCAATCCCTTACCTAATACATGGTTTGCGAAAAGCCTCCCATTCTGTAGGTTGGTTGCCTTTTCATTTTGTTGTTTCTTTTGCTGTGCAGAAGTTTTTAAGTTTGATGTATCCCATTTATTGATTTTTGCTTTTGTTTAGGCTTAATGTCAGGTCCAAAAAATCATTGCCAAGACCAACGTCAAGGAACTTCTTCCCTTCACTTTCTTTTAGGAGTTTCATAGTATCAGGTCCTAGTTTTAAGTCTTTGATCCATTTCAGATTGTTTGTGGGCAGTACAAGATATGGGTTCAGTTTTATTGCTCTGCACGTGTTCGTGCAGTTTTCCCAAAACCATTTGTTGCAGAGAATATCCTCTTCCCACTGGGTGCTCTTGACTCCCTTGTCAAATATTGATTAATGGAGTAAGCAGGGTTTAATGGGCTCTCTGTGTTCTGTTCTATTGGTCTATGTGTCTATTTTTTTTGTGTGCCAGTACCACACTATTTTCTTTGCTATAGCTTTGTAGTATAGTTCGTAATCAGGAAGTGTGAAACCTCTAGCTTTGTTCTTTTTCCTGGGGATGATTTTGGCTATGTGGAGTCTTTTATGGTTCCGTGCAAATTTTAGGATTTTGTGTGTGTGTGTGTGTGAAGATTTCCATTGGTATTTTGAAGGGGATTGTGTTGAATCTATAGAGGGCTTTGGGTAGTATGGACAGTTTAACAATATTAATTCTTCTGATCCATGATCACAAGAGGTCTTTCCATGTGTTTGTGTCTATATCTTTTGGCAAAGTCTTGTAGTTTTCTTTGTATAGATCTTTCACTTCCTTGGTTAAATTTATTTGTGAGTGTTTTGTCTTCAACATTATTGTGATTTAGATAGTTTTCTTGTTCAGATTATTCACCCTCGGTGTGTAGAAATGCAACTGATTTCTGTATGTTGATTTTGTATCCTGCAACTTTACTGAAATCGTTGATTGTTTCCAACAACTTTTTGCTTGAGTCTTTGAGATTTTCTATATACAGAATCACAATCACAGCATCTGCAAATATAGTGAGTTTTACTTCTTCCTTTTTGATTTGGATGCCTTTTATTTCTTTGCCTTGCCAAATCATTGTAGCTAGGACTTCTAGTGTTATATTGATTAACATTGGTGAGAAACCAATAGTGAGCAAAGACTGAATCAGTAATCAAAACCCTCCCAACACAGAAAATCCCAGGACTAGATGATCTAACTGGTGAATTCTACCAAACATTCAAAAGAGAGTTAATGCAAATCTTTCTCAAACTCTTCCAAAAAATTAAGGAAGAAATACTTCCAAATTCATTTTACAAGGCCAACATTATCAAAGCCAGATAAGGACACTACAAGAAAACCCTAGACCAATATTCCTGACAAATATAGGTATAAAAATGCTCAACAAAATATTAACAAACTGAATGCAAGAACACATAAAAAGGATTATATACCATCGATCCAGTAGGATTCTTCTCTAGGCCATAAGGATAGTTCAACAGATGCAAACCAGTAAATATATCACATTAATAAAATGCAAGATAAAAATCCCACAGTCATCTGAATGGATGCAGAAAAAGCATTTGATAAAATACAACATCTTTTCATTATGAAAGCCCTGAGCAGATCGGCTATAGCAGGAGCGTAACTTAATAAAGGCCACATATGACAAACTCACACTAACATACTCAATGGATAGAAATGGAAAGCTTTTCCTCAAGATCAGAAGTAAGACAAGGATGTTCACTCTGACATTTCTTCTTTAAATGCTGACTGTGTGTTAGTTTCTGCCAGCAGCGGCAGGGAGGGAGACTGAGGCTGGAGGAGGGCAGACTTCCATCTTCCCTGGCTTGCTTTCCTGGGGGCATTGCCTTGCAGGACCCTCACCCTTCCAGAGTGGTTGGTGCTGGGCTGCACCTCCCAAAACAGCCCCCTCGGGCTCCTCGGAGATGCTAGAGGACCGACTCCCGCCCCAGACGTCTGCGCCCCAGCTCTGCAGACCTGTCCTCTGAGCTTTCAAACTCACAGGGGGACAGTGGCCTCCTGCAATTACTTTCTCCGTGTTAACCCAGTGTCCCTGTATTGATTTCCTGTGGCTGCCGCAACAAATCATCACACACATAATGGCTTAAAACAACAGAGATGCTATCTTACAGTTCTGGAGGTCAGAAGTCCAATGCCTGTCTCCCTGGGCTAAATTCAAGGTGTTGGTAGAGTGAGTTTCTTCTGGTGGCTCTGGGGGAGAATCCATTTCCTTGCCTTTTCCAAGGCCGCCTGCGTTCCTCATGGCCCCTCGTTGCTCTGCAAAGCCAGCAGAAATGCCGAGCCAAGACCTTTTCTCACCGCGCTCTCTCCACTTCTCCCTTCTGCCTCCTCCTCCACTTTATAAAGACGCTTGTGATTATACTGGGCCCACCTGCGTACTCCAGGATCCTCTCCCCATCTTAAAGTAGCTGATGAACGGCCCTAAACCCACCTGTTCCCTTAGCGTTCCTTCCCCCTCGCCAGGAAACCTGATGTGTGCACGGGTTCTGGGTATTAGGAGGTAGACATTGTGGGGACTTTCCTTTTCCTGCCATAGTCCCCTTTACACTTTTCTTGTTGTCCAATGCCCGTCTAGCCAATTCCTTATACTAACTACTGTCCTATAACTAGTACATCCTACCTGATCTTAATATCTTAATACTTCACTGTTATCGCTTGTTACAGGAAAGCTTTTTATTTACCTTCCTATCCATCTACCTATCATCTATCTCCGTCCACCTACCTAGCTATCTATTATCTATCTATTCTTTAACCAGCCATCTTTGTTTTTTAACAGAAGTGTGGTTGACACGCAATGTTACATTGATTTCACTTGCACGCCACGGCGATTCAACATCTCTAGACATTATGCTGTGCTCACCCCAAGTGTGGCTGCCATCTGTCCCCACGCAACACTATTCCAATGCCATTGATTCTTCCCTGTGCTCTGTCTTTTGTCCCCGTGACGAATTCATTCCATAACTGGAAGACCGTACCTGCTGCTGCCCTTCCCCCATTTTGCCCATCCCCCCCACACCCCTGGCTTCTGGCAACCATCAGCTTGTTCTCTGTATTTGTGGGTCTGTTTCTGCTTTTTTTGTTTTTTTAACCAGCCATCTTACTGAACTAGATTCCTCAGACATTCAACCGTATAACTGGATATAAACATAACTTTCCATTTATTTCTTATGGGTTATTTTGTTCAAAAACGTTCAATAACGGGGGGGGGGGTGCTCTTTATACCTAAAATGTGCATATCTGCTCACACACGTACAGAAAATAAATTCTCACTTTAAAGGAATAGTAACCTAATCCTATTTTACCCAAGTATTTTTCAAATTTTTAAAACATTTTTCTTTTTCAACCTTAAATTTATTGGCTTTTGAATATTTGATACATTCCTATTGTTCACAATTCAAAGGTACAAA
This sequence comes from Leopardus geoffroyi, assembly GCF_018350155.1. Lineage (NCBI taxonomy): Eukaryota > Metazoa > Chordata > Mammalia > Carnivora > Felidae > Leopardus > Leopardus geoffroyi. Next base: position 9,110,271 of record NC_059333.1, on the reverse strand, counting down.
GGGCTATATAGCAAGAAGTTATAATAAATCATCTTCCCACCCTTGTCTCCTTCCACAGAGGCAGCTAAAGTTATCCGTTTCTTGTGTGTCTTTGCAGAGATATTTCATGCAAATATAAACTTAAGGAAATTGTTTCTGATTCTGTTTTTCTCTGCATCCAAAAAGAAAAGGCCATGACAGCTTATCAAACGTTAAGGGCTCTTTTTGTGATGTTCATTTTTTTTCTTCTTCTTCGACCTACTGAGACCTCTGAGATTTATCTATCTATCTATCTATCTATCTATCTATCTATCTATTTATTTAGAGAGTGCACGCACAGCGTGGGGAGGGGTAGAGGCAGAGAGAGAGAATCTCCAGCAGGGTCCACGCTCAGCACAGAGCCTGATGCGGGGCTTGATCCCACCAATGGTAAGATCATGACCTGAGCTGAGATCAAGAGGCAGTTGCTTAAGTGACTGAGCCACCCAGGCGCCCGGAGACCTCTGACATCTGTTTTGAATGAACTTATGTTATTCATGGTGTATGTTTACCTTGATGTGACCTATCCGCCAGTATTTTATCACGCATTTATATCAGTATTTTTAACTGAGATGCTGAGATTGGTCTGTTGTTTGGTGTGTGTAGGATATTTTTAACTGGCTTTGTTAGTGGTGTTTGTCTGAGTCGGGGTCCAGACAACAGCTAGAAGTCACGCTAGGTGCGTTGGAGGGATTTTAGTGTAGGTCATTGCTTGGTTTCCACTGGCCCCGCTGAAGAGGTGCAGTGAGGCTACCACAGGGTATGTGGGGAGAACCCAGACGTCAGAACCAGCTGCTGCTGGAATCTGAACGGCAAAGGGGTCCCAGTCCTGGTATCCACCCGACCACAGAAGGGTAGTGTAGACCAGAGACTATAGGTAAATAATGAGCACCTGAAAGAATCAGGAGGCTTGGGGCGCCTGGGTGGCGCAGTCGGTTGAGCGTCCGACTTCAGCCAGGTCACGATCTCGCGGTCCGTGAGTTCGAGCCCCGTGTCAGGCTCTGGGCTGCTGGCTCAGAGCCTGGAGCCTGTTTCCGATTCTGTGTCTCCCTCTCTCTCTGCCCCTCCCCCATTCATGCTCTGTCTCTCTCTGTCCCAAAAATAAATAAACATTGAAAAAAAAAAAATTAAAAAAAAAAAAAAAGAATCAGGAGGCTTGCCTTCTTTCTCCGTGGCCTGGAGTAGCTTAAATTGTCTTGAAAGCATGTCTTGAAAGTTTGAAAAAATTTCCATCAACCATCTGAGCATGAGCCCTTTGTGGGGGAATAGCTCATGGACAGCTTTTTTTTTTTTTTTTTACAATTTTTACCCAAATTGTTGAGTTAGCCTTTCCATCTTTCCTCAGTCCAGTTTTATTGAGATATACTTCCCCAGAATACCATTAACTGGCACAGAGTTGGCTAAAATATTGTTTTATAAGTATTTTCCTATTTAATCTGAATTTTATCTGTGTTCTCCCATTGCTGTCTTTTAATTTTTTTTAATGTTTATTTAATTTTGAGAGAGAGACAGACACAGAGACAGAGCACGAGTGGGGGAGGAGCAGAGCGAGAGGGATACACAGGAAGCAGGCTCCAGGCTCTGAGCTGTCAGCATAGAGCCTGATGCAGGGCTCGAACTCAGGAACCACCAGATCATGACCTGAGCCTAACTCAGAGGCTCAACCGACTGAGTCACCCAGGCGCCCCTCCCATCTCTGTCTTATAAAAAAAAAAAAAAAAAAAGGGATCGGGGCGCCTAGGTGGCTCAGTCCGTTGAGCATCTGATTTCGGCACAGGTCATGATCTCATGGTCTGTGGGTTCAAGCCCTGTGTCGGGCTCTGTGCAAACAACTCAGAGCCTGGAACCTGCTTCAGATTCTGCGTTTCCCTCTCTCCCTGCCCCGCCCCCACTCACTCTCTGTCTCTCTCAAAAATAAAATAAACATTAAAAAAATTTTTAGGGGCGCCTGGGTGGCGCAGTCGGTTAAGCGTCCGACTTCAGCCAGGTCACGATCTCGCGGTCCGTGAGTTCGAGCCCCACGTCAGGCTCTGGGCTGATGGCTCAGAGCCTGGAGCCTGTTTCCGATTCTGTGTCTCCCTCTCTGTCTGCCCCTCCCCCGTTCATACTCTGTCTCTCTCTGTCCCAAAAATAAATAAACGTTGAAAAAAAAAAAAATTAAAAAAAATTTTTTTTAAAAAGAAGTGAGCAAGCTACCTTGTGGTCTTTCTACTCTGTTTTTCAAAAAAAAACCCCTAAATCTTAAATTCATGATCAGTTCTTTTGTTTTTTTCCCCCCTTATGTTTTCTTTAAGTTTTATATTAATCTTTCTAATTTTCTTCCTTCTAGAATGCTTGATTAATTTTTGTGTGACGTGTTTAAGGATATGATTCTTACTTTTCCTTCAGCTTTGGCCTTCTCCCATGGGGGTTGATATATAATATCCTCATTATTGTAATTTCCTAGATAGGCTGCAGTTCTACTTCGATTTCCTCTTTGAAACAAGGAAAAACAGACTTTTTTTTTTAACATTTCTGATAGGCTGGGTATTAATATATTTTTTATTTAACTTTATTATTTTTAGTTTTATTAGCTTGAGAATGTGGTTTCTGCTTCACTTCTTGGAATTTGTTGAGGTTTCTTTGTAATCTAATATACAGTAAAATTGTGTAAGTGTTCTATTTTTTTTTTTTGAAAAGGCAGTGTATTGTATTTTTTCTTTCTTTTTAGGACACAGAAGTAGGTACGTTTGTACAAGATCAGCCTTGTTCATCCTATTATTTGGATCATCTATATCTGTTTGTTTGTTTGTTTGTTTTACTTGATGATAGGGACCAAAGGAAGTGAATTAAAATATCTTACTCTCGGGGCGCCTGGGTGGCTCAGTCGGTTAAGCATCTGACTTTGGCTCAGGCCATGATCTCACAGTTTGTGAGTTTGAGCCCTGTGTCGGGCTCTGTGCTGACAGCTCAGAGACTGGAGCCTGCTTCCGATTCTGTGTCTCCCTCTCTCTCTGCCCCTCCCCCACTCATGCTCTATCTCTGTCTCTCAAAAACAAATATTAAAAAAAAGATTAAAAAAATATCTTACTCTTCGCGTCGGGCCCTGTGCTGACAGCTCAGAGCCTGGAGCCTCAGATTCTGTGTCTACCTCTCTCTGACCCTCCCCCGTTCATGCTCTGTCTCTCTCTGTCTCAAAAATAAATAAACGTTAAAAAAAAAAAAAAAAAATCTTACTCTTAATGTGTTTCTGCCATTTTTTTTTCCCAGTTCATGAGAGATAGCTTTTCATTGTGGATTATAAAATCCATCATGATGAAGTGACCCTTATGTGCCACTTAATGAGTTTTCCTTGAATTCAAATTTCTGATATTAATATTAGACACCTTCCCCTGCTTCCTTTTACTTGCCATCATCTTACCCATTACTTATTCATCAGTCTTCCTATCCTTTCACTTGTAATTTTACTTTCAGCTTTTCTGAGTCACTTTGTTTTAATATCAGCATATAGTTAGATTTTATTTTTTAAATTCAGTATGAGATTTTTTAAATCTTTTATTAAGTCCATCTGATTATATTACAATTGATTTACATTTATCTGAAAGCATTTTTTGGTGTGTGTGTGTATATAAGTTTATTTATTTATTTTGAGAGAGAATGAGCAAGGGAGGAGCAGAGAGAGAGGGAGAGAGACAGAATCCCAAGCAGGCTCTGCACTGTCAGCCCTGAGCCTGATGCGGGGCTTAAACTCACAAACCCATGAGATTGTGACCTGAGCTGAAATCAAGAGTCAGACACTCCACCAACTGAGCCACCAGGCACCCTGGATGTGTATATTTTTAATACTTTCTTGCTGTTTCTTCTGTTTCTCTCCTTTTGCTGTGCTGACTTTTTTTTTTTCTCCTTTGAATTTAGAAAGTATATAGTCTGGGTTCTAGTATTTACCTTTATAATTTTATATAGTATCCGTAAGCCTATTTTTTTTCACACTATCAACTTCAGTAACACAACTGTCCCTTTTTATTTTGTCATATAAAAAAAAAGATGAGAAAATTAGCACAGTAGTCCCTCCTTATTTGTGAGGAATAGTTTCCAACATCCCCAGTGGGTACCTGAAACCATAGATAACACTGAACCATATATATATTGGGTTTTTTTCCCCTATACATACATTTATAAATTAGGCACAGTAAGAAATTAGCAACAATAACTAATTGGGGCACCTGAGTGGCTTAGTTGGTTAAGTGTCCGACTCTTGATTTCAGCTCAGGTCATGATCTCATGGTGTATGAGTTCGGGCCCTGCACTGGCTCTGCACTGACAGTGTGGAGCCTGCTTGGGATTCTCTCTCTCTGCCCCTCCCCTGCTAGCGTGCACTCTCTCTCTTTCAAAATAGATAAACTTAAAAAATAACTACTAATAAAATAGAATAATTGTAACAACATATTGTAAGGAAAGTTATGTGAATGTGGTCTCACTTTCAAAATCTCCTATTTGCACTGTCCTTACCCTTCTTGTGATGAAGGGAGATGATAAATGCCTCCGTAATGAGATGAAGTGAGGTGAGTGATGTAGGCGCTGTGACATCACCTTAGGCTGCTGTTAATCTGATGATATGTCAGAAGGGGGATCATCTGCCTCCAGACCCTGGTTGACCATGGGTAACTGAAACCACCATGGGGACTGAAATCCTAGGTAAGGGGAAACTACTGTATTCTTGGATTCTCTTCCCAAATTTTATTTGCTTGTTCTGGAATTTTTGTCCTACTTTATATAATTATCAATTAAAAATAACTAAATAGGGGCGCCTGGGTGGCGCAGTCGGTTAAGCGTCCGACTTCAGCCAGGTCACGATCTCGCCGTCCGTGAGTTCGAGCCCCGCATCGGGCTCTGGGCTGATGGCTCGGAGCCTGGAGCCTGTTTCCGATTCTGTGTCTCCCTCTCTCTCTGCCCCTCCCCCGTTCATGCTCTGTCTCTCTCTGTCCCAAAAATAAATAAACGTTGAAAAAAAAAAATTTAAAAAAAAGAAACTGAAAATACATTACCATTTAAAAAAAAAAACTAAATAGTCCCTACTTTCCCAGGAATTATAATAATTACATTCTCGTTATTAGAATTTCTGTATATTTCATAGAGTCAATGCTCAATGCTTTTCTAATCCTATGACTTCCCCACTTCTGAATTATTTCTTTTTATCTCTCGGATTACATCTTTAAGTATTTTTTCAACTTTATTGAGATATAATTGAAGTACAGTAAATTACACATATACAAAGTACACAATTTTATCAGTTTATGCACACACACACATTTGTGAAACTGTTGCTACAATCAAGGTAACAAAAATTTATAAAAAACACACACAGAACACACATTTACACACACAAGATAACACACATTTCTATATAAGGAAAAGCAGTGCTCAGTGTGGAGGACAGATAACCAAATATCCAATATATACTTAATTTTGTAGACCTAAAAAAAAAATAGAATTGAATAGAAAAACAATTAGGAGATATAATAAAAACGAGAGTTTTCTGAAATAAAGAAAGACATAAATTTGTACATCAAAAGAGTTTTTTATTTTTTGGGACAAAAATAATAAAGAACTATAACCTCTTTATGAAATTATTGAAAGATGAGGTTGAAGGGAATATGGCAGAAATAAAATTGTCTACTAAAAAAAAGTTAGTCTAACTTCAGATTTCTCCTTAGCTATTTTATTTTATTTACAGTTTATTTTATTTATTTTGAGAGAGAGAGAGAGAATGCGTGAGCAGGGGAGGAGCAGAGAGAGAGGGAGAGAGAGAATCCTAGCAGGCCCTATGCAGGGCTCAATCCCATGAACCGTGAGATCATGACCTGAGCTGAAATCAAGAGTTGGACACTCAACTGACTGAATCACCCAGGCACCCCTCTCCTTAGCAATTTTAAATGAAAGCCTAAAATGGTACAATCTCCATTGAAGGTTTTGTTTGAGGAATACTATTTGACCCAATTTTCCATACCCAGACAAATTATCATTCGTATGACAAGGCAGCAGAAAGATGTTATCAAATGGTCAGGAATTCATGAGCTATATCATTCATATAGACTTCTCTAAAATATACTGGATTGAAGCTAACATCATATCAATGGTGAAAGACTGAGTTGTTTTCCCCAAGATTGGGAATAAGGCATATGCATTTTGAACGCTTCTATTCAATATAGTTTTGAAGGTTACAGACATTGCAATAAGGTAAGTTAAAGAAATAAAAGGCATGAAGATAAGAAGTGACACAGTGTACTTATCCCTGGTTGAATATTCTAGAGTTTTATATGGAGCCATACTGCAGTTATCTGGGTATACAGATGCAGCAGGAGATGTTAAGGGGCATGACTAAACTTTTGGAGATGATGGAAATGTTTGTTGTCTTGATTGCTCAAAAGTAATGTGGGTGGGACTTTCCTGTGTTCCTGAACACTATTTCAATCCTTCCCTTAGCATTTATTCTGAAAGATGGGAGGTTAATAACCTATGTTCTCTGTTGAGATCTTCAGTTGCTTAAGACTTTGGGAGGAAGACCAAGGTTGTAGGCAGCTGCATTCTGGAAGCTCTTGCCCTGTGGTTTCTCTCTGAATTTGTTGAGTCCGTGGGAAACTGGGTTGATGTCTTATCTTGTTCTGTGCATTTGGAGTTACCTTGGCTTTCAGTTTGTTCCTCTGGTGCGAGAAGTTGAGTAGAAGTTGAGTGGGTGTGATGACGCCTTGCAGCCTGGTTTGTAAGAATTTTGTTGTGGGGACTGTAGTACAATTATTTTTATCCAAGAGCTGCTGCTTGTCTGCAGCTTCCAGAGTTTCCCGTTAGGAAAGGAGGGAGTTGACTCTCTAGGGAGTTGACATTTGAACAGAAGCACGAATGAAGGGAAGGAATAAGCCATTTGAAGATTTAGGGGGACAGCATTCTAGGAAAAAGGAACAGCACATAAAGCTCAGAGCTGGGAGAAATCTTGGTGCTCCTTAGTTGAGAGCCTTTTCTTTAAGTCTTATGTGCATACTGATCTGCATCGGGAGCTGTTCTAGTGAGGGCTTTTCTGTCCTTCCCCAGCCCGCACATGCCATTAACTCTTTCAAGCCAGGGGATGTTTTCAGGAGGGGGAGATTCTTTCAGAATTTCCTTCCTTTTCTCTGAAAGCACTCACTGTGCTCACAAGCCAAGTACTCCTGTGTATACTCTTGGTGTGCCATTTCTCATGCATATCTGGACAATGGCCTTTGTTTTTTTGTTTTTGTTTTTAGCTTATTTACTTTTGAGAGAGAGAGAGAAAGCACAAGTGGGGGGAGGGGCAGAGTGAGAGGGAGAGAGAGAATCCCAAGCAGGCTCCAACCAGCACAGAGCCCAACACAGGGCTTGAACTCATCAACCATGAGATTGTGACCTGAGCTGAAATCAAAAATAGGATTCTTAACTGACTGAACCACCCAGGCGCCCCTTGACAATGGTCTTCGAAGTTGAGAAGGGGTTGGGGCCTTTCATAATTTTAGCCTAAATGGAGTTGTCTTTCTCACGGAACCCAGATATCAATTGTCTCGTGTCCTTTTGCTCCTGAATCCACATGTAACGTGTGCCGGCCCAGGCAAGGAACTTCTTCAATTTCCCTCCAAACATTTGGGCAAACAGTTGTCCAAAAGCATGAGTGATTTTGCAGATTTTACTGAAGGTTTAGTAGGGAGACAGAGGGGGTAGTTATATCTTGTACTTCATCGAAAACAAGAGATCATCATTAAATGTTTTGTTCTTTAGGTCGTGTGGGACCCAAGGAATTTAATAAAAATCCCCTACCCCTGGACAAGCAGAGCAAGACTAACTCCATTTTGTGCTACACCCACCATCTCATGTATAACCCCCACATGACCTACTTATTGTTTAAGACACCCCCCCCCCACCCTAGTGAAGCCGCTGAGCACACCCTTACTGGAAACCGGCTCATATAGGAATATGGAACCCCTAACCGCCAAAGAACGTAAACCCCGCCTTTTGCACGCCAAACTTGCACGCCAATTCTGACCAGAGTGATAGGCTAGTTCAAACAGTTACTATAGGGTAAATTGTAATTCAATTGGCCACCTGCGTGTGGACTGACATGACTATGCAACTTTCTGTGTGTGTTACAATCTCATTGGCCACTGGCCCCTATAAAATTGCTACACCTCTTAACCTAGGGGTCCAAGTCCCTGCTCCACTGTGTCGGGTATACTTGGGCCCAAGCTCGAGCTTGCAAATAAACCCTCGTGCGTTTGCATCGGTATCAGCTCCTTGGTGGTCTCTCGGATTCAAAACCGGGGGCATTACAGTCGCTCTTGAGCGAGTGCCAACACGCGGTGGTTCGTGTGTGGGTGGTCAGAGCAGAGAAGCAGGGCTGCTGCTGTCCCTTGCACCTTGCGGGCTGCAGCCTCAGGCCGTGAGATCCCCAGCCATGGAGAGCCTCTACTACAACATTTAAACAAAAATTGAGGTGAAATTTACATAACATAAAATTAGTCATTTAAAAAAAAATCACAGTAACATAAAATTAACCATTTCAAAGGGTACAATTCAGTGCCATTTGATCATACTGTTGTATAACTACTGCATCTATGTGGCTCCCAAACATTTAATCACCCCCAAAGAAACCCCGTACCCCTCAAACAATTACTCTCTGTTCTTCTCTCTCACCCTAGTCCCTGAGAACCACCAATCTGACTGGGCTGCTCCAACAGGGAACACACAGAGCCCGATCCATACAAAGGAATATGAATCAGCCATAAAAAGGGAACGAGGTTCTGATACATACCACGACATGGACGAATCCTGAAGATGTTACATAATTGCATATATATATATATATATATATATATATATATATATATATATATGCAATCATACAATATGTAACCTTTTGTGTCCATTTTCTTCACCTAGCTTGTCTTCTTTTTTGCTGTTCATCCACGTTAAAGCATCTGTTCAGAACCCTATTCCTTTTTATGGCTGAGGAGTATTCCATTGTATGGGTACACCTTATTTTGTTTATCCATTCATCTGCTGACGGACATCTGGATTGTTTCCACCTTTTGGCTACTGTGAATAGTGCTGCTGTAGAAACATTCGTGTACAAGCAGTTGAGTATCTGTTTTCAATTCTTCTGGGTGTGCACCTAGGGGTAGAGTTTCTGGGCCACCGTTACATTTTAATTAGGATTCCCCACTCCTCAAGATGTGTTGGTGAAGCCACTTTCTGGGACTTTCTACAGGACTCCCACCCATCCTCGCACACTTTCTCAATTCTTCAGTCTCACCTACTGGAAATACTCCCACAGTCCTGGTCACGGACTGCAAGGTACACGCTGTTAGGGTTTCTTAATCCTGGGCCCTCACACACGGCTCTCGACTTGCGGTTTGGGGTTTCGGGAGTGGAAGAAGGAGGCGCTGAAATGGAGCAAGGGCATCATCGAGAAGGGCTGCTCTGCCGCCGGGACCCGGCCAACGTGGGAGGGCAAGAGCGATCGAGGGGAGCTGTGTTCTCTGGCTGCCACTGGAGCCCCAGCTTCCACAGAGTGAGTTACTTCTGGGGGACCAGTGACCCAGAACAGCACCCCGAGGGAGGGAGGGTCAGTGGTAACACCTGTGGCCCTGGGGCTCGAGTGGAGGGGTCTGACCAGAGTGGCCACTCTCACAGAGTGCCACCTTGCCCGAGCAGCGGGATGGAGTTGGGATGCACAGGACAGGCTGAGGACCCAGCTGCCGCTCCGGGGGCTCCCAGAGCTTCCTCCGTGGGCTGCGCCCCTGTGTGCCATCCTCCTCTACCCCAGGCTTTACGTTCCGGCACACCACGTTGACTCCGCAGTGAATTTGACCCAAACTCCAAAGGCAGCCTCTGGGCTGAGTGAGGCCTCTCCGAAGCACGTTCTTTAGTTGCATAGGCTGCCAGGTGGCATAGGACCCCAGTCAATCTTGGTGTTCCAGTTTGCCCCGTTTTGTGCCCCTTTCCCTCCACCCTCAGGAACTTGAACTTGCTGAAGGGATCAGTCATTCACACTGTAGTGTGAGTCAACGCTGCTTTGCTAGGGATCCACGGAGGAACTCACGCTTCTTGCCTTCCCTCCTTCCAGGGAACTCTAATTAAATCATCACAGACCTATTTTTGACCCAGGGCTATGGCAGTTCTTTCACATACAACAGTGAATGCCATGGACAAAATCTCTGCACTGAAGGATCTGGAGTCTAATGGAGGGGTCAGGGAAAAAACGTATACACAAAGTTATAAAACAATTACCCATTCTGAGAAGGGTGGAGGGAGTTAAAGGTATGCTGAGATAGGGCCTAACAGGGATGCTGGGATGTGGATGAGAAGGAACCAATTATTCTTTCTATATGATCTGGCTCCTCCCCCCTCCCCCGGAAGTTTTTTAAACATCTTTTTTTTTTTTTTTTTTTATGTTCTGAAATTTCATGAGGTTGTATCTTATTTATCTGTGTAAACTTTATTAATTCTAGGGGCACCTAGGTAGTTCAGTCAGTTAAGCATCTGACTTCGGCTCAGGTCATGATCTCTCAGTCCATGGGTTTGAGCCCCGCATCGGGCTCTGGGCTGACAGCCCAGAGCCTGGAGCCTGTTTCGGATTCTGGGTCTCCTTCTCTCTCTGCCCCTCCCCGCTCACACTCTGTCTCTCTCTTTCTCAAAAATAAACATTTAAAAAATTAAAAAAAAAATCTTTATTAATTCTATTTAATACTTGTTAAGCCCTTTCAATTTGGAAATTCATGTCTTCTTTCTTTCAGTTCTGGGAATTTTTTTCATTTTTTTAGATAATTGCTATTCATACATCTCTCTTATTATTTTCAGGAACTCCCATTTGTCAGATGTTTGACCTCCTACAGGGATCCTCTATGTCTTTCATCTTCTGGTCTGTGTTTCCCTATTATTTGTATTTTTTAAAGCAATCTCTACACCTAATGTGGGGCTCAAACCCATGACCCCAAGATCAAGAGTCATATCGGGGCGCCTGGGTGGTGCAGTCGGTTAAGCGTCCGACTTCAGCCAGGTCACGATCTCGCGGTCTGTGAGTTCGAGCCCCGCGTCGGGCTCTGGGCTGATGGCTCAGAGCCTGGAGCCTGTTTCCGATTCTGTGTCTCCCTCTTTCTCTGCCCCTCCCCCGTTCATGCTCTGTCTCTCTCTGTCCCATAAATAAATAAACGTTGAAAAAAAAAATTAAAAAAAAAAAAAAAAAAAAAAAAAAAGAGTCATATGCTCTACCAACTGAGTCAGCCACGTTCCCTTATGATTTGTATTTTAATCTTTGTCATGCTCTGGAGTATTTTCTCTACTTTATGTTTCAATTTGTCTATTTAATTTTGTTAAAATGTATTTATTTTATATAAAACTTTTAAATATTCTATTAAAAATTTTTAACTTAAGAGCCTTTCCCATTTTCCAATTCTTTTCATAGCATTCTCTTCTTATGGAAGAAGTAAGACCTTGAATTTCTGTAAAAATATAGATTAGAGATTTTATTTATTTATTTTAGAGAGAGAGCGGGGGAGAGGGGCAGAGAGAGAGAGAGGGAATCCCAAGCAGATTCCACACTCAGCATGGAGCCCAGCGTGGGGCTCCATCACACAACCCTGGGATCACGACCTGAGCCAAAATCAAGACTCAAATGTTCAACCGATTGGGCCACCCAGGCGCCCCTAGAAGGGAGATTTTGAAACATTCTCTTCTCTTCCCTGAAGCGGCTACTTCCTCTGATGTCAGTTTTTGTCAATTTTGTGCTACAGGCACAGGCTTTCCTCAAATGTCTGATGCTGTTTTGAAGCCTGGGGCAATGCAGAAGCTGGTGGGGGAGTGTGGCTTATGCAAGCAGGACTTGTCAAAAGGCAGGCTTGCCTTTAGCCAAATGGAGCAGGAAGCTGGACTTCTGGAGAACTTCTGAAATGCCAGTAGAGGGCTCATGGTGACGGGCAGACACCTGTGCTACTTGCCCTATGACCTTGTCCCCAGAAAGTGTGTTCAGTTGCTCTAGCCAGATCCTCTGTGTGTGTGAGGTGGGGGTGGGGAGAAGCAGTAAAGGGAGTAACCCCCCGCCCCCACCCAGTTGCAGACCCTCCACTGCACTCCCTGTTGTGCCTTCCACCACTCTGGTTTGATAATTATATTTTCAGGGGTGCGTGGGTGGCTCAGTCCTTTAAGTGTCTGACTTCGGCTCAGGTCACCATCTCGCGGTTCGTGGGTTCAGGCCCCATGTCAAGCTCTGTGCTGTCAGCTCAGAGCCTGGAGCCTGTTTCAGATTCTGTGTCTCCCTCTCTCTCTCTCTCGCTGTCCCTCCCCTGCTCACACTGTGTGTCTCTCTCTCTCATAAATAAATAAACATTAAAAAAATTAAAAATAAAAAAATTTATATTTTCACATCAGCTTTTTGTTTTCAAGAATGAAAAAAACAAACCAACCCTAACAGTCCTTCTTCTGTTCTCTTTGTTGTGCTTTTTACTATTTTATTATTTACTATTATTTTAATGGGGTCCAAGCAGGGAGAGGCATTTAAACACATAAACTTAGTCTGCTGTCTTGAATTGGAAGTTCCCAATTTAAAAAGATTACTGCGGCTGTCTTATGAGAAGGGAGCATAAGAGTGAATCAGGTTCTAGAACCGTCCAGAATTGTTATGACCCTTCATTAACAAATGAACTTGTATATCCCTCTTAATATTCTTTGCTCTGGAATCTATTCTATCCGGTAATATTAGAGCCAGTCCATCTTTTTTTCTTTAAATTAGTGTTAACATTGTATATTTTTCTATCCTTTTGCTTTTAACTTATTTTTACCTCATTTTTAATTTTTTTTAATGTTTATTTATTTTTGAGACAGAGAGAGACAGAGCATGAATGGGGGAGGGTCAGAGAGAGACGGAGACACAGAATCTGAAACAGGCTCCAGGCTCTGAGCTGTCAGCACAGAGCCCGATGCGGGGCTCGAACTCACGGACCGTGAGATCATAACCCGAGTTGAAGTCAGATGCTTAACCAACTGGGCCACCCTGGGTCTTGTTTTTTTATCCAGTTTGACCATCTCTATTTCTGAAATTGAAGCTATCAGTCCCTGTACATTTAATGTGATTATTGATATGGTTAGGCTGACATCAAAAGGACATAATTCTAATTTATGCACCTAATAACAGAGCTTCAAAATACATGAGGTAAAAGCTCACAGAAGTGTAAGGAGAAGTGGACTGCTCCACAATTTATAGCTGGAGACTCCAACATCTCCCTCTCAATAAGTGGTAGGCCAGGTAGAAAAATCAGGAAGGATATCGAAGAATTGAATAGCACAGGACAGAGAGAAATAGTCGAGGAGGCAATCTGGAGAAGTCTGGAGGGGGTGGGACCCCAATTTGAAGAAGGCTCTTGAGAGGGAGAGAAGCAGAGAGGAAGCAGAACAGGGGAATTGACAAGTAAGTCAGAGGAATTGGATAGAAGGTGCAGGAAGCTTAAAGCCTTTTCTTTAAATAGGGATGGAAAGGCTTTGCATTCATTATAAGAATTTCATTCACGGAAGATGAGATGTACAGATGTTTCTGAGCACCAGAATGGCACTTCAGAGCCTCTCCCCAAAGACCCTGGTTTAACCCTAACCCTGACACATTTGGGCTCTCTACTGTCGACTCTCCTGGTGAAACAAGGTTCAGCCTCCACTTGGAAAAAGGGATGGGCTCTGGGGCCACTGAACAAAATGCATCGCCCTACATTTTCTCCTCCTTTTCAGCTTTGGTCAAGTTGAGTTTCCAATAGCAGAGTGGCCCATGATGCCAGGAGACCCTGTTTTCCACACACTGAGGTCCTGGGAAGTTCTGTGCAAATGGATTTAAAAAAAAAAATTTTTTTTTAAGTTTATTTATTTTTGAGAGAGAGACAGAGTGCAAGTGGGGGGGGGGCACAGAGAGAGAGAGAGAGAGAGAGAGAGAGAGAGACAGAATCCGAAGCAGTCTCCAGGCTCCGAGTTGTTAGTACAAAGCCCAAGGCAGGGCTCAAACTCACCAACTGCAAGATCATGACCTGAGCCAAAGTTGGAGGCCTAACTGACTGAGCCACCCAGGCGCCCCTGTGCAAATGGATTTTAAAATAAACTAACTCATATGTAAAATATGTGAGAAGAGTTGTATATCTAAAAGGATTCAATGGTGGCTTTTTGTGAATCACAAAGCTGTGCATTCAACTACAAGTCTCTTCTTGAGGAACTGCCATGTTCAAGGCCATGGGAATTAAACGGTGACTAGATCAGGAAGGCTCACAGTCTTGTGGGGAAAGGAGGTGAGCACGGGGCAAGTTGTAAAAAACAAAACACAACAAGATGCACATACCCAGTGATTAGTATCTACCCGGATAAATGATCATAGAACGAATACAGCCGCGTAACTACCACTCAGGTCTAGAGAGGGAACGTTACCAGCACCCAGAAGCCCCCCAAGTGCCCCCTGCCAATGAACAAAGTAATGATACTGATTTGCCTTCTCCCTCCCGAAAACAAAAGTTGCCGTTGCTTCACTTCCTTGCCAAAACTTGATATTGTCGATCTTTTACATTTTAGCCACTCTAGTGGGCACGTGGCAGTATCTCATTGTGGTTTTAATCAGAACCGGATTTTAGGGGCGCCTGGGTGGCTCAGTCGGTTGAGCGTCCGACTTCGGCTCAGGTCATGATCTCACAGTCTGTAAGTTCGAGCCCTGCATTGGGCTCTGTGCTGACGGCTCAGAGCCTGGAGCCTGCTTCGGATTCTGTGTCTCCCTCTCTCTCTGCCCCTTCCCCGCTCATGCTCTGTTTCTGTCTCTCAAAAATGAATAAACGTTTTTAAAAATTTTATAAAAAAAAATCAGAACCGGATTTGATGTTAGAGTAACAAAGTCGTGTGGTATTCTCATGCCAGTCATTGCAAAGGGGGATGGTGAATTTCGTAATGAAGTATCTGTGAAGCCGTGAATGGAAAAAGAGGCTCCTTCTCCCGCTGAGAGGGTCGTCTGGGGAGAGGCTGGGGGTCAGGTTCTGTCTAGGCTCAAGGACTCCCAAGTGTAGCACTGGGTCCCCTTATTCACATAAGCTCCTCCCCAAGGCAGACACCAGCTTCCCTAGACACCTGCTGAAGCCACTAGACCCAAACTCTCCTATGTTGTCCTGGCTGTTAAATCCTGCCTTCTTGCTATTTACTACGCTGGGTGGGAAATCTATGCAAATGCTTTATTTTGGAAAAATGCTTGGGATGACTGAAAAAGTCCTAGACCTCCCCAGAGCTGGAGGCGGCTGATGCTGCTGGCAGGAGCTGGTGGGCTGCCCTGTGGGACAGAAAGCTTGGGCCGGTCCATCGGTCGCCCAGCAGGGATGGCGGGTGGCAAGCCTTTAAGTCCAGAGCCCCTCAGGAGAAAGGAATTAAAGTGTAGAGTGTGCGCCGTGCTGAGCTTTTCTGAGGTGAAGCTGCCAGAGCAAGAGGTGTGAGGACGATGCAGGTGAATCGCCCCCAGGGGCTGGGCCCGCCCAGATTTATGGGGTGACCTCCACTGGCCTTTCCCAGGCAGGAAATGGGCTGCTGGCTAATGCCTTTCCCCTGCCACACGCACCTGCAAAGGCCAGTTGGTAGTATTTTAAAATAACTTACTAGAATGAAATTTCTGTGTTTTCATTTGGATAGTTGCCCAGCAATTGGCTTTGTGCTTTTTGATTCAAGAAAGAAATGGCTTCAAATATCCAGGACCTCAGATTTCAATCTCTCCTCCTCTGTCTCCATCTCTGTCTCTGTCTGGCTCCGTCTCTCTCTCGGTCTCTCAGTCTCTCTCTTTCTCTCTCTCACATACATACACACACACACACACACACACACACACACACACCCCTGTGTCTCGTCCTGGGGGAGAAAGGCATGTAGATACCACAGGACACTGCAGAGGATTTAATCCTCTAAATCTCAGTTCAACCAGGTTTCCTCATGTGTCTTTCCCCCCTCCCCACCCACCGCCCCGGGCTACCTCTGCTTGTTCCTCCCTCTCCAGTGCACAGTGACTGCTAAGCTACTGGGCGTTGTTAATTCTAATGTCATTTGTCTAAAACTGACGTTTCTGGCAGAAGAAATGTGCAACGGGTTTGCCTTTGCTCTTGGCCTGACTTCGTTTTGCAAGGCTGCTCCCGGGGACTCATTTTCTGTTCCCTCCCTCCTGTCTGTGGGTCATGCAAATGGCAGAGCCTGGAAACCTACTGTGGGTACTTATGCCTGGTGCCTCCCTGGCCACCATGAGGAGCTCCTGCTGGGTCTATAACAGGTGGGAATACTGCCTGCGGGCCGTTGCAATTCCTTCCCCTGGGGCCTTGAGACGACTCTTCTTGAGAAGTTCAATGTGGAGCCAGGTTCCTGCTGTCTTCAGGAACTGTGCTCCAGGTCTGGGCTGCTGTTCTGGGGTCTCGCAACACCTACAGATACACATAAGGCCACTGGGGTGCCTGGGGAAGCTCTTAGGCCTTATTTTAATTAAAAATTTTTTTTCTTAAACTTATTTATTTTAGTAATCTCTGCACCCAGTGTGGGGCTCGAATCCACAACCCTGAGATTAAGAGTTGCATTCTCTTCTGACTGAGCCAGCCAGGCGCCCCTCTTAGGGTTTATTTTAGTAAACTATTACGTGCGTGCAGAAGGAAATGTGAATTTCTGCTTGCACAAACTCTTCTCATGTGAAGGGGCTTTAAGTATATCTTTAAGTCATCCGAGCAATTTGCTTTATTTATTTATTTATTTATTTATTTATTTATTTATTTTAGCCCTCGGGACTTTATCACTCCTGGAAATCACAAATATTTTCACATCAAATAACAGTCGTTGCAAATGTCTTAAAATACTATTTATGCTCGTTACTGCTTTGGCCTTCCAGTATTTATTGGCGGATATTGTCATTTAGTGCATTTGAAAAGGAGCACAAATATTGCTATGCCACACTTTGTAAATATGTTGACAGCCATGTCAATTATCATTAGTTTCCTTTTGAAATCTTACATAGTTATCTTTTTTCTTTCTGTTCAGAAGCATTTGGGGCACCTGGGTGGCTCAGTTGGTTAAGCGTCAGCCTCTTGGTTTCGGCTCAGGTCATGATCTCACGGGTTCATGAGTTCGAGCCCCATGTTGGGTTCTGTGCTGGCAGCCGGGAGCCTGCTTGGGATTTTCTCTCTCTCTCCCTCTTTCTCTGCCCCTCCCCTACTTGCTCTCTCTCTCAGAATAAAGAAATAAGTAAACTAAAAGAAAAGTACTAATGTGAGGTGGAGTTCATGGGAACCTATACAGAACCCGGTGAGAGGACCCCCAATGCATTACCTCGGGAGGGATCCATAGGTCTGCCTTAGTGCTTACGCAGGAAGAGCGGGAACTGCGTATTTTCCTTGAGGGCTCTCGCAACCTCTGCACTGGAAACAAGACTGTTCTAGTGCGTTCGCTCTCCACTCAGGCAGCTTGCTGCTTCCACCTGGCAGCCCCCTCAGCTTTCCCTTTGCTTGTCTTAAGCCCAGCTGCCTCCCCTGCCAATGGAGCCAGCCACCGCACCTACATCCCGCGTGAGCGTAAAAGTAGAGGAGTTAATTTAACACAGCTGATCACGCCCTTCTCCTCGGCTTCTAGAACGTTCTCTTCAGTTCTCCTCACTCGCTGGGCATTCCCCCTCTGGCTGCTGGCTCCATCCGCCTCATCCTTCCAGCCTCCAAACATGAATCTCTCTTGGCCTCTTTGATTCCTCATGTGTGTTCACTTGCAACGTGATCCTTTCTAGCCGCTGGCTTGCACGACATTCCTGGGCCGATGGCTCCCAGAGTGACCTCTTCCTGAACTCCGGCTTCGTATATCCAAGACCCACTCCACGTCTCCACTTGAGGCAGCTCAGACCAAACACCTGGAGAACGATTTAGTCTCCCTTCCGGGACCAGAACCTTTTCTTTCCGGAATCCCCTTCATTTTAGAAAATAGCAGCCCCATTTTTCCAGGTGATCCAGGCTCAAATCTTGGCATTATCCTTTATGCCTTCTTTTTTTTTTTTTTTTTTTCACACTCACAACCAAGCCCGCCAGTAAATCCCACTGGCTCTGCCTTCCGGTGCATCCCGATTTCTTCCCCTTCCAACCTGCCACCTGGTCCAGACCCGCATCTCCTGCCTGGATTGTCGCCATTCATGCCGTTCCCTTTGCTGGGCAGGGAGAAAGCAAGGAGGGACCAAAGCAGGGAGAAGCAGGGTGGCACTGTGGCCAACCATGGGACTTTGGGGTCGGACACTGAGGGGTGAAAATCCTGGCCCTGTCTTCAGTGTATCGCTATAAGGTAATGGACGGTTACCACACAGGTTGTGAATGAGCCATAGTTCTTAAATTGTTTCCATTTAGGGCGACAGTGGCTGACACGAAAGCAGGCTTCTCTGGGAACTCATGAAAGCACTCAAGGTGTGTCATCCAAGAGGGGACACTCAGGTGCTCTGAGTACAGGAGGGGTGTGGCTCCATCTTAGGAAGTGGCTTCCCAGAGCCAGGGACGGGGACAAAGCGTTCACAGGGTGGAGGTTCCCAGTGTCTGTTCACACAGGGCCCGGGAGGGTCTGGGACACGACGTGGATGACTGGGGATGCACGGGGTGTGGCCTGGGAGGAGCATCGGGAGGCCCTGGGCTGTAAAGACATCGACGCTGGTCATCAGTGGGTAACAAGGTGTCCCCAAGGACTAAAGGCCCCTGCAAATCCAGGGCCTCCCTTAGTGCTGGGGTCCTGAGACCTAAATGCAGGGGAGGGAACCAGAAAACATGGCTGGCTTTAGACCTCTCTGGATCAGAGCCAAGTTTGATTTGATTTAGAGAAGCAAAGAAATGTAGCATTTCTTATCCCATAAGGGTCTTGCTGTAATTTAAACCCATAACAACTGTCCGACTCAAGTTTCCTTTTTATTCTGAAATTTGGGGTTGTGTGTTATACCTCCAAAAGGAGACCAGACTGTTGTCGAAGCAGACTTAGTTAAGACCAGCCAGTCCCAAAGATTTGGACAAAACCAAAAACATGCATCTACGTGACGGCCCTGGCGGTAATGTGGCAAAGAGGGGCTGGAGCAGGGCCTGGCACTTGTGTTGGGAGTGAAGGAGGAAACTGGGAACTCATCCCTATACCCCGTTACTTGAGGGAGGGAGTCAAGGTCTTGTTCAGATCTACTTCCTGTTTGGGCTGGCCAGGCTATAGGACAGAGCCATCCATGTGTCACCATCTTGTGTGTCACTTCCTGCTTCCTATGGGGATTCAAATTTGGACCTCGGGGTCTGACATCACATTTCGTCAATCCAGCCAGAGCCAGAAGCTCTGTGGGATGATGATTGTGGAAAGAGCTGTGTGTGGTCATGAAATAATCGCTGAATTATTTGCAAATAGTCTGGACACAAAAGTAATGAGACTATGGGTCACGTTGCTACTTGAGTGAACGTATTTGTCCCCTGCTCACCTGTCTTTTAATCCTGGGTCTTTTACTCAGTGGCGCTGTGACCCTGGGCAAATACTGGTCAAGTAACTTATCTCTTTATATTTTCATTTCCTCGTTTCTTTTTTTTTTTTTTAAAGAATATTTTTAAAGTTTATTTATTTTGAGAGAGAGAGAGAGAGAGAGTGAGTGGAGGAAGGGCAGAGAGACAGAGGGAGAGAGAGAGAGAATCCCTAGCAGGCTCTGTACTGTTAGCACAGAGCCCAATGCCAGGCTTGAACCCGTGAACTGCGAGATCCTGACCTGAGTGGAAGTCCAATGCTTAACGGATTTAACTTCCTCCTTTGTAAAATGAGGTTAAGAATAGCGTTTATCTCATTGGACCAGGTTAGTAAACAAAAAGAATGAACTGGGCATATAGTAAGTGCTCAATACACTCTAATCACTATTATTATTGGTCTTTCACCTGAGTAGGAGATATGGACATATTTAATTTAGTTGTGACAGAATTCGAGAAAGAGTTTGAAAAAAGAAACCGATTTTTTTTCTTTAATTTGTACTAGGTCTATTACCTAGAATAACTTCACCAGGCACATTCTAGACCATGACCATCAAGGTAGGACTAGCAGAACATCATGTTATTTTTAGATTTTCTTTGCCTTCTTTATTGGTTCAGATTGATTTATTTGTGTAATTTAAAATGTAGGTTAAAATTGCTGGTTTCAACCTGCATGAAATGATGACGTTTCGGGTGTAAATCCCTGGTCTGAAAGGGATGGCAGATCCCAGCCCACATAGCTTCTCTGCAGTCGGATAAAAGCTAAAATGGACCGCACCCGTCCTTCCGAACAGACATGGCATTTGTTGCCTGGGGTCTGAAGGTCAGCAAAAAACAGTACGGAGCTGCTCCATTAGTCCCTCATTTTTCATGCTGTTATGAGTCAGCAGTGGTGCAGTTCAGTAGCTCTAACTGGTAAGGCCCAAAGGGACCAGATGGGCTCTCAGTGCTTGTACATTACTGGTGAGAGCTTCCGTCTGGGGGAGGCACCAATGGCAGGAGAAGCCCACGGCGGCTGGGATTCCCCGTCACCATCTCAATGGCCTGGTCTGAGGGCCTGGAGGACCTTGTCAGGAGGAAGCATGAAGTTCGTAGAGTATAAACCCACCTCTGGCCTTACTGGATCCGGGGGCCCCAGGCTGCGGCCTGCCTGGCCTCTTGACCCTTGTCCTGGAGCCTCCCCTTCTAGCCCCCCTGGTCCTGGGGCAAGGGTTTCACCAGGCCACAGCAGCAAGCCTGGCCAGTTGGCTCTGGGTCTGTGCTGACCTGTTGTGGCTCTCTTCCCTGCAGGCAGTAATGCTAGAACCCTGGAGCCCTGGTGGCCCTTCTACAAAACCCCTTGAGAATGGAGGAATTCGCGAAAGTGCCACTCTGTGGGTAGGTCTCAGTCTCCACTCTTCCCCCAACAGGGTATTTTCTTTACACGTTCAGAACTTGAGGTTCGGGACAGAGACAAGAGCAGGGCACCATCAGGGCACATCATGGGCAAGGCTGTGGAATGAAAGGACACGGAACAGGACCAAGCTCCCCGGACCAGCTAATGGGACAGCCGTAAGAGTCTGAGTGTGAGCGAGTGTGTGTGTGTGTGACCACGTGATTGAGATCACAACCAGGAAACATCATCAATGTTCTTACAGCAGTCAGAGCTCATGTGGCCCTGTCAGCAGTTCTTTCCAGCTAAAGAAGTCAACAAACTCTGGTACCTGCTCTGAAGGCAGCTGGCATCATGCTTCTGTCCCCAGAAAAGCCAGCGGTGATCTGCGGGGCAGTCGGGCTTGAGCCGTGCTCCTAACTGGGCTTCTTGCCAATGCCTCGGGAGCCAAGCGGCCAGGCACCTTTTGCTCTGTCTTTTTTCTTCTGACTTTTGCTTCCTTACTAGTGGAGGCTACCAGGAGAAAACGACCGTTATCTTTACTTTGTGATTTAAAGCAATCATCTTTTCCCCCAGGGACCCCATACTTCCTGCCCTGCCTCTGGGCTTAAGCTGGAGTGACTGTTCTTGGTGAATATCCCTCAAGCATCATTTCCATGAATATCAGCCCGGCCCTCCTCTGATTTTCCCATCGTATGTGGGTTGTGGCCACCCTCTGAGGGTCCCCATTGCTTGGCGATATGGAGTCCTGCAGTAGGTTGTGGTTACAAGACCTTAGCAGACAGAACAGACTGGAAACAGAAACAAATACTGTCCATTTCATTAACAACCACACCCAAGAGGTTTATTCCTGTATCGCAAACAAACCCCACTGACCCAACTCCCAAGTCGCTTTTCATTCAGCTGTTATTCAATCACCCACATAAATACATATAATAAATACAAAAACGGAAAGGATTTTTTTTTTTTTTTTAAGTCTTTGGTATACAGAGCTTTTCTCCCCTCTCCTATTTTCCCTTCCTTCCCTGTGTTCTCAGCCCACTCCCTCATATTCATATTAATTCCTCTGGACAAAAAAGTAGCCCGGAAGTAAACTCTGTGCCGGGACCCTGCATCGGAGCCAGTCTGGGTCCTGGTGCCGCTGTGGACTCGGGGAGGGACGGGCCCCGGGGACTCACACATAGTCGTTCAGTCTGTACCCGCTGAGCGAGGCCGAGGTGGCCGAGGGGGCCCGGTTGTCCTTGAAGGCGGCGGGGGGCCGGTAGGCGGGCGCGGTGGCGGTCGCGGCCCTGGGCTGGGCCTGGTAGGGCCTGGAGGGCCCCTCGTCCTGGCAGGCCAGGCAGAGCAGCGTGCCGCCGATGAGCGACAGGGACGAGGAGATGAAGCCGAGGTACAGGGCCTGCCCGATCTCGAACTTCATGCCGCTGGGCAGCAGCGGGTTGTAGAAGTTCTGCACCACGTCGTTGGTGGTCCAGGACACCGCCACCAGGCAGAGCAGGCCGGACAGGATGAAGAGCGCGCCGCCCAGCACGGCGAACGTGGTCTTGGCGGGCGTGCCCTTGGCGCAGCGCGTGCACTTCATGCCCACCACGGCGCAGGCGCAGGCCACGCCCGCGAGCAGGCAGGAGATGACCATGAGCGCGCGCGCCGCCTGCAGGTCGCGGGGCAGCGCCAGCAGCGAGCGGTAGATCTGGCACTGGTAGATGCCCGTGCTGTGCCACACGCACTCCATCCACAGCCCCTTCAGGTAGGACACGGCCGTCAGGATGTTGGTGCCCACGTGCGCCGTGCGGCGCCAGTGCGGCAGGATGGTGGTGATCAGCGTGCCCACCAGGCCCAGGAAGCTGAGCAGGAAGCCCAGCAGTTGCACGGCGGTGCTGGCCATGGCCCCGGTGGCCGGCTGCCGGGCTCGCTCAGGCGCGCGCCGGAGTCCTAATGAGGCCGGGAGGCGGGGCAGGGAGAGAAGGGAAATGGGTTAAAGATTATCTTGCTGCGTTTATTTCTGCCCCCGAAACTGAGTTTTCCGTGGGCAGTTGCCATGACAATTAACATATTTTTAAAAACAGTTTCTGACACTTCATTGGGTGCAAGGATAAGCTGCCTGTCCAAGACATTTTCCCTGCGAGGCCAGAAGGGGAAGGGATGACAGCAGAAATCTGGCCCGCCTGCCCTTCCCCGGCGCCCCCCTCCCCGCCCCGCAAGGGCAGTCCAGAGCCCCAGTTTCTGATCTATCAGCACTTAGCAAGCCGGCGTGGAAAGTTCTGCCTTCTGCCTACCCTTAAACACTTCGGCTGCGTTTGAATCTCATTTCGTGCTGCTTGGTCCCTAATCACTTCCGTTGTTAAACCCACACGTGGACTGACAAGAGCTAAGGTGTGCCTACCTGTGCCTGAGAAATTAGCCCCAGACTGCCTGTCAGGATGAAACGTCTCCCGAAAGGGGGTGACTTCCCTGGGCTCTCAGAGAGGGAAAGGTTTAATACCCACAGGCAGGTCTGACGCTTTCTTCCAGAACCCCAGAGCTGGATGTGAACTTCGAGATTGCGCACTGATGTCAGGGGCCAGGGAGTGACCAAGGTCACAGCTCCTTAGGTGCTGGGGCCAGGACCACAAACCAGGGCACCTCCCCTCACACCTGTCTGCGGAGCGGTGTGCTTGTCGCTACCTGACTTGCAGAGAGACGGGAATGCGGAGCCATTTCAGAGGTTTCAGAAATTCTAACCATGGCCAAATCCAGAACGCTTCTTGGGGGCAAGGACCCGGCACCTATGTAGTGCCAGACGAATAGGGGACACTCGGGAAGTGTTGGAAGGGAGGAAGGAGAGAGGCAGGGAGGCAAGGGAAAGGACGCGATGAGGAGAGGAAGGGAGGAGGGAAGGCGGGCAGGTGAGCAGAAAACCCTGGTGAACACCACTGGGTCCTCTCTCCTGCCCGGGGCAGGGTACCAATCCACCCTGTCACCCCCACCCGCTGAGTGACTCGGGGTGTCTGTCTGGGCTCAGCTTCTTTCTCTAACATGAGGGAGCTGGACTCCATGGCCCCAGAGTGTTTCCTGGTTCTGGAAGCTTCTCTGCTGATGACAAGTCACTTCAGCATCCCAAACCAAGGAAGAACTCAGTGGGCAAAAC
This sequence comes from Leopardus geoffroyi, assembly GCF_018350155.1. Lineage (NCBI taxonomy): Eukaryota > Metazoa > Chordata > Mammalia > Carnivora > Felidae > Leopardus > Leopardus geoffroyi. The sequence goes on along the minus strand of NC_059333.1, from coordinate 9,086,246 downwards.
CTACTTCCTTCATCTCAGTTAAACGCAGGAAGGCTGCAGGGAGCGAAATGTGGGCTGGGGGGGCATCTCCCAGGCGGCACAGAGGCTCACTGCGACTGTCTTTAACTCTGGGTCCCCTTGTGGAGAAACCCCCTACTAAATTACAGCGCAGGATTTGGTTAGTAACACAAGTGACATTGCCACGGGGGGCCCGTACCGTCATCTTGCGGGATTTAGAACTACCGGGCTTCGATGTCTCAGCATTGCAGCGGGTATTTCTTAGTTCCGTGCTGCTAAACAGACAAACAAAACTAGGGGACAACGAAACAGTGTGGTGCCCAGCAGGACACGCAGTGGTCAATGTTAGGGTTTTCACAGGCGTTTTAAATGATGCTTTCTTCAGGACGCGGTGGTCTCCACACGCACTTCACCCTGACAGGCCACCTGCGCCTTGTCATGATGCTGGCTTTCTTTAGACTCTGCTCCAAGGCTTCTTCCCTCCACTTAGCGAGCACCCACTCTGTGCAGGGGCTGGGCTCGGGGTGGGGGGCGCCCGACAATCTCTGCTGTCCAGGGCAGGGCGGGGCCGGCTGTCTTACAGCCACTGCCGGGGAGGAGATGGCACCCAGGTAGAGGGTCACTCTGATGGATGAGGCAGGGCTGCTGCAGTGAGCCCCCCGCCCCGTGTGCTGAGTGCCCCAACAGAGCTACCACCAAAAGTGCCCATTTCTGGGCCTGAGGGATGCCGGGCACTTTGCAGAGCACTGACATAACGTTGCCCCATGTGTCCCCGTAGTAACCCGGTCATGCAGCGACTGTTCATCCTGTTTTACACATGGGGGAACCGGGTGCAGGGGGTGAAGTTCTCTGCCTGGCCTGGCTGGTCTTTTCCCTGGTTTGATTCCTCCTTCAAATGCTACGCTTCGCGAGTCAATAGGACGGATGTTGGCATGAAGACTGAGGGGTGGTGTCATCAGTGTATTCTGGAGAGTCAACACTTATCCCACTTGTCCCCAGAGAACATTAGTCTTGATCCTTTTGCAGTGGTTCAGGTGGCCAGGGTGACCCAACGGTTCTGGTTTGCTGGAGACTGAGAGGTTGCCCAGGGCAGGGGACTCGCAGTGTGAAATTGGGACAGTCCCAGGCCAGCCTGGACAGTCGGTTCCTACACGTAGCCTGGAGGCTCCCAACTTCTCCAAGTGGCCTTTGAGATCCTTCCAGTCCTGCATGGAGGTTGTCCCCAGGCTGATGGCCGCTCAGGCTGTCCCTGGTCCTGGCCATTCTGAGGCTTCTCAAAGCTCTTGCTTGTCAAGGTCAATCGTTAAGTACACTGATCCTCAAGAATGTGGCATAAAAGCTAAGCCTGCTTGACCCCGTTAGTCTAGGGAAGTGGACCAGAAGTTTATTGGAGGTCTAAATATTTATGGAGAGCTGTGACTGCTAATTTTAGAAACCATTAGGTTGCTATTTTTAAACTTGTACTAGAAGGATTTGCTAATTTAAGAAGTGAGTGTTAATGAGCCCCCAACTCCCAGACACCAGCTCCCCACCCCTTCCCTGGAGTTACCAGCAGCTGCTACTGGCATTAGGTCATAATTCAGCTTCCCAGCAACCACTGTTCTCCGTGGGGCCATTCAATGGAAAAACAATTTCAAATGAAGGCACCTCCTGGGAAACCACCTAAAACCATCCCTGATGCTCCGGAAGGATCCTGCCCAAGCATGCCTCCCAAGAGGGGCAGTGCATACAGGACCCGCCGGGCCATGTAGAGTTGCAACTGGCTTCACCTGCGGGCCACTTTTTCCTGCAGACGTGTGCGTGCTTGTGGAAGCGTGCGCTAGAGAGATGTGAGTCCAAGACAAATATGGTTCTAAGAATCAAGTTCCAAAAAAGACCTTGACGGCCTGGGTGGGTGAGGCTGAGCGTAACAAGATAATGCATTCCAGGAATAAATGTTGTGTCTTGCATCTGGGTTTGCAAAGCCTCCAAAGCACACTCCTGGGTGGGCAATACGTGGCTTAGGTGTGTGCTTGAGCAGGATTTAGGATGGTGTTTCCCAGCGAGTGTTTCTTGCCACGCTGTGTTTGCAGGATGTCTCCTGTGAGGATGTAAATGTCAGGTGGGTCTGTCGAAAGCCGGTAACCACAGACCTTCTCACCACCCTTACTATGCAGGTGTGCACTGTGAACTTCTAGAAAACGCTGCGCGGCATTTCCTAAACTTGCTTGACTAGAAACATCCTCTCCTGACTTTTCCAGGGAACGGCCTGAAGTCAAATCACTTTGGCAAGCAGGCTGAGAGGTTATAAGTCCCTTGAAAGTTTCATGGGGCAGTGATGAGCTAGAATTGCTAAAAGAAAAACCAAAAACCAAAAAACCAATTTGGTTTTCGGGAAGGCGAATGAGCACAGACAGGAAGGCCAGCAGGATGTAGGGTTTGCCCTCAGCAGGGTCTCAGAAAGCCCCGAGGCTATAAAGTAACATGAAAATCCTCGAAGGCCAGCTGTGAAACACACCAGGGCACGCTCGGCCCCTCAAACTGGATCTGGTTTTATGAGCACCAGATCTGAAAGGTGAGGGTTTTTTTCCATATAAACTTTTATGGTGCTCCTTCCTCTGTTGTCTGTGAGCTACATTCCTTGTTTTTTTTTTTTTTTTTTTTTTTTTAAGGAAATAAATAATTAAAAAAAAAAAAAAAAAAAAGGAGCAGGAACATGGTGTAGTCTCTCCATTGCATTCAACCTCCCAGCCCACCTGGAGTCTAGCTGCGTCAGCTTTGGAGCTTTGTCTCCTAATTAGGTGTCAACAGTGGGGGCCAGTGGGGACAGCCTGGCTGGGACAAGGGACAGACACAATGTTTGCCTAGCCACTGCTCCTGCTTTTTTACTGTCCAGTGTCCCTAGGCACATCAATTCTTCATTTTGTCTGGTCTCCCGAAGACCTTTCTCCTGCCGGATAAGGTGTGAGCTCAGGCCTCCCTGCCCCCCAGGCTGCCTGGAGGGGTGCAGATGTGAGGCCAGTAGGACCTTTGAGTCACACGATGTCCCCACCTCGCAGAAGTCTCACCTTTGGCTACTTTAGCTCTCCTGTGGACACACGGGGCTCGTTGGCCCTTCCCCACCCACACTACTGAAGGGCATGTCAGACCTGGCGTGGGAGTGGTGCGGCCCGTGGGGAAGGAGGTTCATGAGCCAGGCGTGTGGGAATTTCTTTACCCAGAACCCCCTGGGCTCATGTCTTGGTGAAGAGTTGGAAGATTCGGCCACTCAGCCTCTTTTTAGGTTTGGTCTGCCCTGCAGTGGGAGATATCAAGCCATCTGGGAACGGGCCATCACACACACCTCATCACACACATTACACTGTCCCCAAGGGCTCCTGACATGGGGTTGGATCCACTGTGGAGACAGCATACAACCTTGTTTCCTAGCACTTATCAAGAAAGAGGAAGAGCTGCCTTTAAATAAAATGGTCCTTGGACTTTGAAAGAATGCAGAGTTGTCTCAACCTTGATGTTCAGCAACTTAAGAAAATGGCTCAAAAAACGGTGTGTTCTTGTTGCCCCAGCTAGCTTGGCTGTGCATTATTGCTTAGATATTTCACAAATGCTACAACTTGGGAACAAAGAATAAACTCAAGGAAGATTTGGATTCACCTTAATGATATAAATGAGCAAAACTAACATGAGAAAAGAAAGACCTTTTATGCTATATCCGAATAATTGGATTGGACTCCAGCGGCAATACTCTAGTATTTCCTAAGCACGTGCTGGCTGCCGTGTTCCTTATTAACGTACAAAGCAAATGGATCTCTTTCCTAGAAGCTGGAGGTGCGATTTTAGTACACCTTCTTACACAAATATATAAGAATTATGAGAAAGTGATCAAGTAATACCTTTGAAAAACCATTTCATATTCATTCAGAGTGGGCCACACTGTGGGGTTTTTTTGGCTCTAAAAATGAAGTTTCCTTCGTTACAGCTCCAAACATTCTGGAACTTTCCTTGGGTTCTTTTTCAGACTGGCAGGCATCTGTATTTTAAGTTTATGAGGACTTCTCTGCCATCTACCCATGTTGTAGAACTGCAGTCTTTCTGTGACAGGCAGAGACAGAATAATTGTATGACTAACTTCTTACTACCATGGTGTTTAGGGCTTGCTCACGTCATTCAGGGATATCAATGTGAAACATCTTTCCCACATCATAGAGAAATGACAATTTATAGATTAAATTTTTCCCCTCTCTTTTGGAGGACTAAAGAAAAACCTATTTTTCATAATAAGAACTGGTTTGGGGAGAAGCCCGTGTTAATACAAATGAAAACCATGGGTATGTGGTTAGATGCTTGTAGAGACCATTTTCAACTCAGCGAGATTGAGCAATCTATTGATTTAGTGAAAACTCCAAGTTTAAGTAACCACAGTCATAAAAATTCCAAACCATTCCTCAGGAGGCATTATCTCTCTAATTCCAACTCACCAAATTTCATTAGAAGCCATTAAAAATACAGCAGATAGATATTTCTAAATGAAATGATCAGATTTCATTTAATAAAATACATTGGTGCCTTTGCATAGCTGTTTTTCCTGACAAGATAGTTGTCTAGATTTGCTATGTTGTTGTTTTTCCCTTTTCAAGGTATAGGTGAATAAAAACCTATTAGACAAGAAAAATATTAAAAAGTAAAAAGACACAGGTTATAAGAATATTGTCTAGAGAGTCAAAGATTAGATGATTCATAGTTAAAATGTTCCATGGGAAAGCTTTATACAATAAAGGATGTTATGGGTTGAATTATATCCCCCCCAAGAAGATAATGTTGAAATCCTAATGTCTAGTGCCTCAGAATGTGCCTTTATCTGGAGATAAGGTCGTTGCAGATATAACTGCAGATAAGCTCATTATAATATAGTTAAGGTGAGGTCATACTGGACTAGGGTAAGCTTCTAAACCAATAAGACTGGTGTTCTTATAACAAGATGGCCTTGCGAGCACACAGAAAAACAGGGAGGACGCCATGTGAGGAAGGAGACAGAGATTGCAATGATATGTCTATAAGCCAAGAAATGCCAAGGTTTGCCAGCAACCACCAGAAGCGGGGAGTGGAACAGAGTTTCCCTCACAGTCCTCAGAAGGAACAAGCCCTGCTGACACCCTAGTTTTGGACTTCTGGTCTCTAGAACTGTAAGAAGATAAGTATCTGTTGTTTTAAGCCACCCAGTTTGTGATACTTTGTTACAGCAGCCCTAGGAAGCCAGTATAGGGGACTAGCTGAATGGCAATATGCGGAGTTGTAGAAAAAAAGCACTCATGTCTGAATAGAAGTGGGTCCTTTCTAGAACGGGTATTGAGCACAGTCTGGTGGCTTCACATCTGTCATGGAAAACAACAAGGCAGTAGTTAGCTTTGTGCCCCAAAGCATAGAGGACAGAATCTATGGAGAAGGAAGAATTTGGAAGACTCGTTGTAGTTGTGGAAACTCAAGAGCAAGTGCCAACTATAGTAAGTAACCCATACAGCAATCAGATGACTCAACCTCTCCAGACTGGAAAAGTGTATGAATCCACGGATCCCAGCCTGCCAGACTTTCCCTTGGAAATCCAGTAAAGCTCAGTGGGACCTCCCTTTGGGGCTTAACGTCAAAACAGAAATGAAAACAAGCAACAGGACATTGTCCTAGCTGGACTGGTAACCTCCATGAACAAGATAACTCTTCCATGAAATTTTTAAGCTTGTGAAAATGATTTATCTGGGCAATGAACTGGAAACATTGCAGTGATAAAAAATGTAGTGTTAAATGAAAACATGAGACTGAGATTTACTAATGTTAAATAAAATACAGTTAAATACAATGTCTAATGCTCATTCTCTATAAATTTAGCTTTCTGAACCCAACTTCACAGAAGCTGTTAGTTATTAATGATCAGAATAAAAATAACCACAGCTAAATGTAGTGAGTGGCTTGTGATGTGCCAAACATGTGCTAAGCGCTTCTGTTGGCATTAACTTATGTAATCCTGCAAGAAATCTATCATGTGTATGTTGTTGTCCTCATTTACAGGTGGGGAAACTGAAGCTTAGGTTAAGTAACTTGCCCAAGGTCACGCCTGGGCTGTTTCAGGGAGACCTGTGATCATCCAGGTAGGAGATGCCAGCAGTGACAAAAGTGAGTGCTGGAAGCATTTCACTGATGGGTTAGCTGTGGGGTGTGAGAGACAGGTGTCAAACATAGCCCCAAGGTTTCTGCTTGGGCAGCTGAAGAATGGAGTTGCCACTTATTGAGAAGGTGAAGACAGTGGGAGGTGGAAGAATCTGGGTTTGGAGGGTGATGGGCACAAAAGAGGAGTTTTGTTTTGGACATGTTGAATTTGGGATAGCTGTCACTGCACAGGTGGGGACACCCATGGTTGGATATAGAGGTGTAGAGTTCAGCGAGGAGACTGGACTGGAGAAGGCCATTTGGGACACAACAGCATAGACTTATGATTGAAAGCCATGAGACTGGATGAGAGCTGTAGACAGAAAAGGGGAGGGCCTTGCCAGTGACTCCAGGAATCCTCCAACAGCAGAGATTGGGTGATCAGGAGGACCCAGTAGCATGGGGCACGGGAGTGGCCACAAGGGAAGAGGCAACCCAGAGTGGTGAGTGAAGACAGAGCTCCACATTGGAGAGAGTGAGCCACCATGCCAAGTCCTCAGACAAATCAACTAATATGAGTACTGAGAAGTGATCACTGGATTTAGCAGCATGGAGGAAACTACAGACCCTGGTAGGCACAGTTTGGGTGGAGTGATTGTAATGGGTTCAAGAGAGAATCAGAATGGGGCACATGAGCCCAGAACATTGTTTTAAGGACTTGGACATTAAGTGCCCTCCCAGAGCCCCCCATAAACTTGTTCTTACCATTACAGTCCTCCTCTGGGACCCCAGCCCCTCCTGAGCACTCACTCACTCCACCTCATGTATTAATCCTGGCCAAGAAGTTACTCCACAGGACACTTACATTTTCCCAGATGGCCCCTGAAAACAAATCTCCTGTCCCTGGCCCTAACAAATAACACTTGCATTGGTAAGAATATGACTGGGTCAGCCCTCGGAGGGAGACCAGTGATACCTTCAGGCATGTGTTTTTAAAACACTTAAGAAGTTTAGACTTAATTGGGTCAAGTATGAAATTTCAGATTGCAGAATTCTTCATAAAGGCAAAGGCCTCGCAGATGAAATAGCGTGTGGTGTTTCTAGCTTAGTCTTCAGACATAATACAAAGGGCCATTTTGTGCTTTTTTTCTGAAAAGTACAGGCACTATGGGTTACCTTTGCCTGTTCTCAGGACTGGCTACATCATTTGCAGAAGGCAGTGCAAAATGAAAATGTGGGGCCCCTTGTGCAAAAATCATGAAAAATTCCAAGATGGCTACCACAGTGCATCAAACCAGCATGGGCCTCTCCTGAGGGTGGGGTCCTGTGGGTCCTGTTACAGATGGAGCCAGGAACTGGAGGTTGGGATTTTTCCTTATTTAAACCCATGAATACATCTAGGTGAGATATTGAAAGGAACAGCAGACACTTTTGCAGTGTTCTGAAGAATAAAAAAATATGGTTTCAGATATTTATTTTTTCTTCGTTTAAGTGTAGCCCGCTGTAAGTACTTGCCAAGGAGGAGCCTTTCGAAAACAAAGCTATTGCTGGTCTCCTGTGCCCAAGAGTGGGCTCCGATGGAAACAGACCTGTCGTTCTAAATCTGTTTTCACTTCCCTCTTGTTCCAGGGAAGCTGTTGGTGTGCATGGTGTGGGTGTGCACGTCCCAGAGTTGAAGAGGCAACATCTGCCTCTGGGTGGCTTGCTTCTTCTTGGAGACTCTGCTCCAAGCCCCCCAAGCTCTGGCAGGGCCCCCAGCCCCTAGCGAGAAGTGGCCGAGGGTTCTGAGTCCCAGCTACTCCTTGTTCCTTCCAGAATGCTCCTTCCAGGGTCCTCCACATAGGAGGATCTCGGAGATCAAGCGCTGGGTGCCCTCCCCAAGAACGGCCCCCAGTGGAAAATTCCCGGTGCGTTATTGCCGTTGGCAACCCGGGGCCAAGAACTGTGGCCCTGGCAGCCATCCGACCCGCAAGCAGAGTGAGGAATATGAAGATTAGCTGAAGGGAGGAATGTTTGAGCTTAAAAGCGCCAAGAATCACCCCTGAACTGGCAAGATTGACTGCATTTTTAAAAAGACATCGGAAGAAGCCTTGAAAACAGGCTTTTAGACTTCTTGTTCTTGTGTAATGGAAGAGTCTCTGATAGAAGAGAATGAGCCTTTTAAGAACAAAAACTGACATTCAGTTGTATTGATTTTTATCTAAAAACAAAAACAAACGCCTAACTGGAAAACAAGTATTTATAGTAACATTTTCATGGTACCAGAGGACGAATCTGTGTTGCTTCCTTTTCTTTACAGATTTCTCTGTAGAGGCTTAAAAAGCATTGATCCCATTATATATGCAGGTAAGTAAAACACAGTCAGCTTAAAAGATTTTTGCAAAGCAGATGGTGCCAGATAAGAATGGAGGCTGGCTTCAGGTCTGAGTAATTTTGAGCAACCAGCTCAGCCTTACGTGACTCACCTGGCTATCTCCATCATAACAGCTGCTTCCCAGAGCCGTCTAGAAGATGCTAAGATAATATATGTAAAAACCTGTAAGCCCTGTAAGGACGCCCAACATATGCAAGGCCTGTGCTGCTAAAGATTTATCATCATGATGGATGAATCCATTCCCGAGTCCATCGAAGCTGCGACCCCAGCACCCGGGCTGAGCCCAGACCTGGCGCTGAGTCGCTGGAGAATGGAACCACGGGACTCTTCTCCGGTTTCCCAAGACTTCACAACTAAACCGAGCGATTAAGAGGTTTTGGACCTTGAAAACTGCAGGAATTAAATCTCTTGGTGGGAATGTGCAACCAAAAAAGCCAGTGTCCTGAGTGACTCCACGGTTTGGGGACCCTGTCAGGGCACTAATCCCGGATCCCTTTCTACTTTGCCTGTGGCCCTCCCAGCAGGCCTCGGGAAGACCGCCCATCCCGGGAAGACCATGGCAGCTGTTGGGGGTGTGGGGTTCAAGGTAGTTGAAGGATTAAGTCAGGGGTCAGATTGCATGGAATTTCCCCTGTTTTACCCTTATTAAGAGAGATCTATAACTTCCATTCCCCTTCTCCCATGCCAGTGTGTGTGTGAGCTAGTGGGAGGGGTGAGGGCCGTGGGGAGGATAAGGCTCCCACGTCTGGAAACTGAGTGCCCCGCCTGGCCCTCTTCACAGGAGAAGCAAGCCTGTCACAGTGCAAAGGGTCAGTGACAGTGAGCTCAAGCTGACACCGCTTTGAAACACTCAACAGATTTAGCCCTAGACCCGGCAGACAATGAAAGAGTTCTTCCCAAACACTCAGGGATCTTGTCCTTTCTGGCTCACTAGGAACCCAGCTGCCCTCACAGTCGGCTGCTGGGCTCCCCAGGGGTCCCCGGCCCACTGCAGCTGCCCTTTTCAAGGGGGGACATTGACTGTGTCACCTGGAGAACCCTTGCCTGCCCATAGCTCTGGTAGGCGGGGGCCTCACAGCCCTGAGACACATGACTGTCAACCCCAAACCCTCCCGGCTCAGAGCCTCACCCCAAACTCACATGTCTTTGCGTCCCATCCACTTCATGGGGTCCCTCGCCAGTGGGGCTGCTCTGGACCCTGGCTGGGGCGCAGCCTGTGTGACACAGGACTCTGCAGGGACGCTGCCACCCTCCTGTCCTCCCTCTCCCTCCAGCTGGAAGCTTCAAAGCCAGAGTATTTGAGAGAAAAGTGCTACCTTGCTCTTTGAGAAGGGCTTGTGTGGGCACGTGTGTCATTGGTTGAATGGTTCACTGCCCCGTGCACGATGTGAGGCAGCTGGGCCAAGGTGGACATTCAGGACCAACCAGAAATGTCATTTCTGTACTTTGGAAAAATGCCCGATACACATAGTCATCTCCCTAAAACACCCTCCAGTCACTCTCTGGGGCTAGTGGGATAAAGCCTTGACTGCCAAGCCCGGCACGGAGGGCCGCCCACTGTCAGCCCAGCCTGCCTGCCCACACTCCCTGCACTGGGCCCACTGACGGCACACCCCTCCTCTGTATCCTTACTCATGGCTCCCTGGGGAACGGCCTGATTCCCGCCGAGGATCACCTCCTGTTACCCTGTCCGCCCATCCTGCTCTGGGCCGGTCACCTGGCAGTTGTCCCCACACTGCTTGGGACTTTGATCATATTGAGCAACTCAAGGGTTTCTCAACTTGCAGGCTGCTATGCTCTGGTTGCAAATCACTGAATTTTGACCAAGGTGCAACTGTGTTTGTTTGTTTGTTTTTTTCCGGGTACAACGGCAGATACGGGCCGCCAGGAGAGTCTGTTGGTAGAGTATGGAGCTGGGTGGGCCGTGGGGCACTGCATGGAAGGAGGGACAATGTGCCACGAGTTGGAGATAAGGGACAAGGTGAAATGTGAAGCCAGTGCCAAAAGAAGAAGGTGGCTTTCTTGGGATGTACAGGGAGTTTGCCTGGAGAGCCCAGTGGGGCTGGGCATAGTTCTAAAAGTTAGGACAGCACCCAAGGGTGGCTGAGGGAACCGCACTGTGCTGGGAATGCCTCCAGCCTCTCCAGGTGTGCTGCTGGTCATTCTCAGGTACAGAATTGCCGAGAACCACCATTTAACTTGATTCCTGTGTCTGTCCCTTTCTCATTGATTCCATCGTGACGGTCCAAGGGCAGGGACTTGGGCTTCTGTATTCCTTTAGCAGCACCCCTCAATCTGTGTGGCTTTGGGTGATGCTTAAGGACAGTGAAGGGGGCACCTGGACGGCTCAGTCCAACTCTTGGTTTTGGCTCAGGTCATGATCTCACAGTTGTGAGTTCGAGCCCTATGTTGGACTGTGTGCTGGCAGTGCGGCACCTGCTTGGTATTCTCTCTCCCTCTCTCTGCACCTCCACCCCCACCACCGCTCATGCTCTCTCTCTCTCTCAAAATAAATAAATCTAAAAACATTTAAAAAAAAAAAAGATGAAGGAACTCAGCCGTGGGCAAATGGCCCTGAGTGTGGACCAGAAACCTAATCCCTATGTCCCTGGCAATGGGACGGTGATGGCAGAGAGGGTGTCACTTGGAAGTGCTGGGAGCTTGGAGTGGTTTAGAAATGTCTGTTAGATATGACTGATTGAGGATTGACCTACAACCCAAATCCACAACGCTTTTTAATCTCTTCTCCAAAAGTAACCGTTGTAAACAAAATCTTTAGTTGAGAGGCATTCATAGGTTCAGAGCCTCTTGTGTTTAGTAAATATCATCTATAGTAAAATGCACCTGCATGATCTATAATTTTAGGCAGGGAATTTGGGGGAGTGATTTTTGGACTTTTGTCTTTGGGGGAGATTTGGCAACTGCCTTTGATTTCTTGGCACTGATTATGTATTTTTGGGAAATTCTGCAAAGAGAGAGAAAATGCAAACCCCAAATTGTTTCAAAAGATTATAGTATTTTTATAAATACTACATGTAACCATCAACAGAATGGACATTATGTTATGTTTTATAGACTTTCATTAAACCTTTATTAATCTTTATTTTCTCTGGAACAGTTCATTCCTGTTCTGGGCTGAAGTGTGAAAGCTCCCAGACCCATGGCCCTGGCCTGTGGCTCCTGATGGACGAATGAACCTTTCCTGGGCCAGAGGGCAAAGTTACAGGTTCACTGTGTGACTCAATCTGTGTATAAATGTATCGATTCATTTTTTTCATTCATTAAATATTTATTGACCTCCAGCACATGTCAGCAACAGGGTGCTTGGTGAGCAAGACAGACGCTACTCCTGCCCCCTCAGAGTGTGGGGGGTCACAGGCACGCAGAGCCAGCTGCACCAGGGACAGTTCGCAGGCAGGGAGGTTAGGCTTGGGGGCTCCAGCCCTCCTCTCCCACCCACGACCCTCATCCTCGTTTCTTCGACGTGCCATCAAAGTCCACTTTTGGATCCCTTTTTTAAAGCTGTCAGGTGGAAATGACTCATTATGGCTTAACATTTTATCACACCCGGGAGGTATTTTTAAATATAAGGTATAAAGATTTAATAGTGAAATTTCAAACACCAATCAGGATGCAAAGGAGAACTGGGCAAAAGAAGTCTTGAGCATTTTCCTAACATCCCTAAAATCATTCCATTGAGTTAGGGTGACCTCTGTCCTTGTGGATATGATAGAAGCCAGTAGATACTTCACATTAGATGAATGGATGCATGGATGGATGGATGGATAGATGGATGGATAGATGGATGGATGGATGGGCAACTGGATGGATGGATGGATGGATGGATGGATGGATGGATAAGTGGATGGATGATGGATGGATGGATGGATGGATGGATGGATAGGTAGATGGATGGATGGATAGATGGATGGATAGGTGGATGGAGGAATGGATGGATGGATAGATGGATGGATGGGCAGATGGATGGATGATGAATAGATGGATGGATGGATGGATGGATGGATGGATAGATGGATGGACAGATGGATGGATAAGTGGATGGATGATGGATGGATGGATAGATGGATGGAGAGATGGATGAATGGATAGATGAATGGAGGGATGGATGGAGGGATGGATGGATGGATAGATGGGTGGATGGGCAGATGAATATATCACCTTTATTCTGCTCTCAATTGGTCTTTGAAGCTTGATTCATGTTTTGATTCCTCATAGAGCTGGGCTAAGGTCTGACACACATTAGGAAGTTGGTAAAAAGTTTGTTGAATGAACAATTTAATGAAAGGGAAGCTATATATGCAGTAGGCCTGTGGTTTGGGGTTCGGGCTCCTTTTGGGTCTGCAGTTAGCAGACTCTCAGCTCTCTTCCTGGGGGTAAAGGCCATTGCAAAACTTGACCTTGCTAAATTTATTGACAGCATATCTAGTCAAAGCCACTAGACTCCAGTGGAAACCATTGTTCTAGGTTTCACATTAACTTGACAGAGGCCTGACTTTGGTGGATTCCTCTTATCAGTAATAATGATAATAAAATGATGGCAAACACTAACATAGCACCCACTGTGTGCTACATGTGATTTTAAGCACATTACATATATTTACTAACTTAACCCTCAAAATAGCCCTTTGCTTTACAAGGCACTACTATTAATATAATTTAATGGTTGGAGAAATGGAGGCTTCAAGGAGATAAATGACCTGTCCAATGTCATCCAGCTTTAAGTAGCAGAGGCAAGACTTGAACCCAGGCAGACTGGCCTTAGTATCTGGGCTCATATCCCCATATATATAAATCACATCTCCAAAATGTGCTGGCAGCTGCTGGGCTCCTGTTGCACAAGGAGAGTTTTTGTCACTCTTTCACAGAGAGGGCTCTTGTGGGTGCCAGGTTGCTATGGTCCTCGTTTGGGGTCCTTTTGGGGTCCTGGCATTGACCATGGTGTTATCTACGGAGGGACAGGCTTGGTGGAGGAAGCTCCTTCCCTGCCTGCTCTTTTTTTTTTTTTTTTTTTTTTGAGAGAGAGAGAGAGAGAGAGAGAGAGCATGAGTGGGGGAGGGGCAGAGAGAGAGATGGAGACACAGAATCTGAAGCAGGCTCCAGGGTCTGAGCTGTCGGCACAGAGCCCAACGCGGGGCTCGAACTCACACCCCGTGAGATCATGACCTGAACTGAAGTCAGAGGCTCAATCAAGTGAGCTACCCAGGCACCCCCCCCCACCCCTGTTTATGCTTTTATCCTGGAAGACTAGGTAGATCTTAGTTCAAGCTGGGCTTCTCTGATGTTGTCTGAACATAAATATTTTGGCTAATGCTGGCCACTTGGTGTGAAATGAGAAGTTTCTGAAATTTAAACAACACATCTGTGAGACATGACCTCACTTTTTTTTTTATCTGGTGCCCATAATTTAGCTGTCAGCAATCTCAGCAACACACATATCAGCATGATCCTGTATGTGCTAATTGCTCGTTCATACTCTGGACACAGGAAGACTTAACCTTTCGGACGAAATAGATACTAGTAACTTCACAGTCAGAGTGCCCAGAGATTACCTGATATGTGACAACCAAAGAATTATGTCTTAAATATTAAGAGATCACCAGAATTGAAATTGGAAACTCAAACAGATATCTGTACATCCATGTTTATAGCGGCATTATTCGCAGTAGCCTAAAGGTGGAAACAATCCAGATGTCCAATGATGGATGCATGGATAAGCAAAATGAGGTCTATCCATGCAGTAGAGAATTATTTATAAGCCTTAGGAAGAAAGGAAATTTGGACACACGCTACCACATGAACCTTGAAGACGTTATGCTGAGTGAAATAAGACAGTCATGAGAGTCAAATATTATGTGATTCTACTTATCTAAGGTCCCTAAAGGAGTCCAATTCATAGAGACCGAAAGTAGAACAGTGGTTCCCGGGGGCAGGGGAGGGGGGATAGGGAGTCAGAGTTTAATGGGGACAGATTTCCTTTTGGGAGGAGGAACAAGTTCTGGAGATGGATGCTAGTGATGGTTGTACAATGCGAATGTATTTAATGCCATAAACTATACAATGAAAAGTGATTAAAATGGTAAGTTTTATGTTACGTGTATTTTACCACAATGAAAGACACACGCACACACACACACACACGCACACTCACAAATTGTGTGTCTTATATTAGCCGTTCTGAGTGGGACCGCCCCATCCATTGTGCTCGCAGTAGTTCTTTAGTTTACGTGCAAGGAGTTTCATTGGAATAAATATTCTCAGACATTAACCCAAACAACACTTTCCTCTTGTCTCTGTTCTAGATAGTGCTGAGAGCCAAATGCCCAAAACCTGACCCTGGTCCACCTGGGAGGACCAAGGACTATCAGAGGCTTTAAGGCCCTGAACAGTGGCCTCCCTGCAGTGAGCCCTCCTGGCCTCAAGGGTGCGCTGTGGGAAGTTCCTACTCAGCCAGGTGCCGGCGGCTGGGCCACCGCAGAAGCAGCAGCCACGCAGTCCCATTGTGGGACCTGTGAAGCATCAGGTGGGGCCTGCGAAGACCGCCAGGTCATCCACTTGCCATTCTAGACTTGCCCACCCTGGATTCCTCCTAATTGCTACCCCCTCATGGTGCAGAAAGCCGGCTGATGCTGGTGTTACACCTCCGGGTTTCCTGCGCCTTCTAATTTACCAAGGGCTTGCACCCAGACTATCATCTCATCATACAGACGACTCTGTGAGTCATCCGTTATCAAGTCTAGGCATCTTGTCCAGTCCTTACAGCCGATCATAGAAAAATCTGGGCCTCTGACCCAAGCTCAAGTTCCTTCCTCCCTAGGCTGCCCACCCAGGGTCACCAGCCCTCCCTCACGCCGTCGGAAAAGGCAGCGGTGACGAGCAAGTGGGTTCCGGGTGGAGGTCTGCAGGCGGGCACTGAACGCTCCATCAAGATTTGGTGAGTGAACAAGGGTGGGTCTCCAGCACGATTTTCAGAAAAGCTTTGCTCTCCAGTTCCATTCCTGGCTTACGTCCATCGCAGCTGAGCGACCAGCATGGCTTTGCTGGGTCCTAGCTTAAAATGCTTTTAGAATATCTCATTTGCCACAGATCAGGCAGCATGTGGATGAGAAAGTCAGGCTCTCAGGACACACTCAGACACAATCAGGCCCTTTACCAAAGGGAGAGGAATACTCTGAATATTCAGTTTGAGAAGTACGGAGCGACGTGTGCTTATGCCCTGATGGACTTGCCTCACAATCTCCTTTCTAGAGTCTGTGCCCTAAAACAAGGCACTTTAATCTCCACCTTTAGCTCAAGAATCTCCCTTCTCTGACCAGGGGCCTCTTCCATAAAGAGGTTAACCAGAAAATAAGAAAGAACGCACAAAGCTTGCAAAACCAGAGCAGCGAAGAATGTAATATGTTTCAGAAAGTCAACGAAAATAAGAAAGGAGCCCGATGTCAAACTTAACACCATCATTTTAATTTCCAAGTGCTTTTGGGTTTTTTCATGTTGGTTTCATGGAAATTTATGTTTGTGGAGAGCACTGTATTTGCTACAGGATCTTGCTGTGTTCATTTAGCCCGGTAATAAAAACCATCTGCCTGAAATCCTTTTTGGAACAAGAAAGGGTATAAACAAATAAGCAAAGGGGCATAAATGACCAGGGGAAGGGCTGTTCCAGAAGCAGGGAGTGTGGGTGAGCCTGGAGCAAATGCCACAGGCCAGTGTTTGCAGGCGCTGTTACCTTCGGAAGGTATGTGTGAGGCTATTATGAAAACCCACACACCTTGCACATAAATATGGTACATTTTGGCAGAATGGGGCAGGATGAACAGCGCCTTTCTCTTCCCGAGCACCTAATCTGCTTGGGGTTTTGCCACCAGAGTGAGAACAATATTAGGAAGCATTGACCCATGAGACCCTGTAGTGTTAAATACTGCTCCCCTGACCCCAAAACTTATGTCCACCTGGAACCTTATTTGTGACTTTATTTGGAAGCAAGGTCTTTGTAGATGTAATTAAGTGAAGATGAGGTCATAGGGCACCTGGGTGGCTCAGTGAAGCGTCCCAGTCTTGATTTCGGCTCAGGTCATGATCTCATGGTTGTGGGATCAAGCCCCATGTCGGCCTCCGCGCTGAGTATAGAGCCTGCTTGAGATTCTCTCCCTCCCTCTCTCTGCCTCTCCCCTGCTAATGCACACGCTCGCTCTCTCTCTATCTCAAAAAAAAAAAAAAAAGAGGTCATACTGGATTAGGGTGGACCCTAAATCTATTGGTTGGTGTCCCTATAAGAGAAGAGAAACACAGGAGAGAAGAGGGCCATGTCAAGACGAGGCAGAGATCGGGGTGATTCCATCACGAACCAAGGAACACCACTGGCTGAAGCACCCCAGAGGCTGAAAGAGCTAAGAAAGGACACTTCCCTGTGGCTCTTGGCACCTTCAGGGAGCATGGCCCTGATGACACCTTGATTTTGGACTTCTGGCCTCCAGAACTGCGAGAGAATCAAGCTCTGTTGTTTTGGGCCTCCTGGTTTGTGGCGATTTATTATGGCAGTCGCAGAAAATGCGTACAACCCCCACTTCAGGCTGGGAGCTGTTTAGACTGGGAGAGGTGGGGCATATTAGAACCCGGGAGAACTTGGTCAAAGTCTTGGCCCTTAAGTAAGGAGCTGAGAAGCAGGAAGAGCTGACCTTGAAAGAATACCTATTGAGCCAGTTTTTTTGGTAGCTGGTCTGTTTTTCTGCTACCTGAGAGATCACTGGATGGCCACTTAGATGCTCCTGGGTCCAAGGATGAAAGAAGCAAGCCCTAGAGAGAGCAGTTGATGAGAGGCTCTGCCCTACCCTCCTGGTCTCAGGGCCAGCTCCACAGAGAGGTGGCACACCGTAGGAGTCCCAGCTGAATTGGGATTCTGTGGGTAGCGAGGGCTGCCCTGCCGGCTGCTCTGGAAGGCAGGGCGTGGAGAAGAAATAGCAAGAAGGACTAGGTTTCTGGCTTGTGATATTCAATATAGGTGTTTATGTTCTCAGAAAGACAGTGTTCGTGAAAGCCAGGCATTGATTGGCAAGAGATAACTTTCAAAATTCCTTTAGCTCCTATTACCATATAAAGATCTGGGCCTGGGGCGCCTGGGTGGCGCAGTCGGTTGGGCGTCCGACTTCAGCCAGGTCACGATCTCGCGGTCCGTGAGTTCGGGCCCCGCGTCGGGCTCTGGGCTGATGGCTTAGGGCCTGGAGCCTGTTTCCGATTCTGTGTCTCCCTCTCTCTCTGTCCCTCCCCCGTTCATGCTCTGTCTCTCTCTGTCCCAAAAATAAATAAACAAAAACAAAAACAAACAAACAAACAAACAAAAAGATCTGGGCCTAGAGATTTGATGCCTGAACTTCTTATAATCTAGAAAACTCAGGACATTGCATATAAGTTCCTGCCCCGAGGAGCAGGGAAACTCAGTTCTTTCCAGCCCTCGTGGATAAGGAAGGGGAAGCCTGTGGTCACATACGCTTGCCCCCATCTCCCCCACATTGAATGTTCTGGGGACCCCAAAGAAAATGGGCTTTTCTTCTGCTACCTGTTTGAATCCTTGGAGGAGACAACCCCATCCTAACACTGGGGTGCGTGGGTGCTGGGAGTGCAATGTGGTCACAGGAAGGTGGGATGGATGAGCTTGAGTTCAGGATTCCTGGCTCCCTTTGTCTCCTCCGAGGCCTACAGAGGACCCAGGGATCCTCACATGTCCCCAAAGCAGGTATTGCATGTAGCCAAGAGTCTGGCTGGGAGTCAATGGCTGCAAAGAGCCCACCCTGGCCAGGGATAGAGTGGGCATCCCACCAGTCACTGGGGGATCTCCAACGTGGCTTGGTCACGCGTGAGAGCCCCCAAGCCTAGTCCTTCAGTTCCTTGTCTTTAGCAAGGACATCAGCTGGATGCCCAGAAGGCAGACCCAGCCCATGCTTCCCTGAGCGGGTAACTATCAGCACGCTCACCAGGACCAATGTGGCTTCCAGGTAGAAGAGGCCAGTGCAGGGACTGGATGGGAGATCTGTCCCTTCCCCATGGGGCCCATGAACTCCCCTGTGTACTAGCTGCCATCTTGGTATGAGCATAGGAAGGAGAGACCCAGCACTCATGAGAGGTAAACTCTTGAGAGGTAAACCAGTGAGGGTTTCCCTCATGAAGCCTGCTCCCCTCAAAGTAATTGTTTCAACAGAAAGGGCGGAGGTAATCCTGATGACAAGTAACAGTCCCCTCTGCTACCCAGGGAACAAGGGCTCAGGAGGAAGAGAACTAAAGAAGCTTCATGGCACCCTCACACTTGAATGGTGGAAGTGACTCTGAGCCCTCACCATCTTGGCATGGAAGAATGACTGTCATGTGCTGAGCTGTGACCTCCCCCCCCCCCCATTCTTGTGTTGAGGTCCTAACACCCAGGCCCTCAGAATGTGACTCTATTTGGAGGCAGTGCCTTTATAAAAGCAAAAAAAAGCAAAATGAAGTCATAATGGTGGGCCCTGATCCAATCTGATTGGTGTCCTTATCCGAAAAGGAGAGGAGACACGGAGAGGAGACCATGTGAAGACAGAGGCAGAGACCAGAGTGGAGCAGTCGCACCCCAAGGGACACCAAGGTTTGCTGCAATGACCAGGAGCTGGGAGAGGCAGGGAAGCATTCTTCCCTAGAGCCTTCAGAGAGAGCACGGCCCTGCTGACACCTTGATTTTGGACTGTTAGCCTCCAGAACTGTGAGAGAATAAATGTAAGTTGTTTTAAACCACCCAATCGGTGGCACTTTGTTACGGCAGCCCTGGGGAACGAAAACACCGTGGCGTCAAGGTCGAGATTTCTGAAGGGCCAAGTTCAATCCAAGTGGATTTAAAAGCCTTTCTCCTGAGGGCGGATTCCTGCAGATTTAGAACCTGGCGGGGAACTCAGGGTCCAGGAGGCGGCAGGGCATCTCCGGGAAGCATCCCTCGCACTGCTTCCTGGTTTAAGTCACCTGGTCTGGAGCCCTTAGACCAAATGCCCGTCACCCCCGCAGGACTCACTCCTGAGGAGCCAGCTGCGGGGGAGGAGGGAACGGAGCCTGCAGGGCACAAAGGCGTTCTTGCTTCCCGGAAGGAAGCAGTTCTGAATCTGTTTTCTTCTCTCTTCCATCGGACTGATCTTCCCTATCTCCAGTAACTTCTACCTTTCAGCAAACTCCAGCAGGCCCGGCGAGAGCAGTGAAAGTACCTAACTTCAAAGCCTTCACATAAATCATCTTCGAGGCCTGCCCTGAGCCCGGGGAAGCCGGAACGAGGCGGAGAAATCACTCCTTATTTCATCGCTGTGTGACGGAGACTTTGTTCCCCCCGCACAGGTCACACCTGTCCCCTTAACTGCTGTCACTGGGGTCCCAACCACCTCAAGACACCTGCATGAGCCCCCGTGCGGGGGCTGAGTTATGAGCTGCGCCTCAGATCAGCTACCAGTGACTTCGATGTTATTCCAGGGGTGCGAGGGCTGGGGCGGCCTCGCGAGGGTTGTGGTTTAATTTCCTCTGCCGCTTTCAGGGCAGCCCTGAAGGAAGCCTCTGGAAGTGGTGGTGCTCCCCAGTGGTCACTCTTTGGTCTCAACACTGGTGGTGACATTGTTGACAAGGAGGGGGTGCCTTTGTGCGCGGGGACAGGTACGAGTGGAGAGAGAAGAAAAAGGGAAATGATAACAATGACGCCTTTTCCCTGGTTCTGGAGGATGAAAAATTGCCCTTTCCTCCTACACAGAATTTTGTTTTGCGTCTCTTGTCTGGGTTTAGTTATGAAAGACCAGTGGGACAACGGAGGGGAGAAGCTGTTTGTATGGTGGCAGGTTGGTGGAGGAAAATGAGATGTCCAGGGTCAGATTAGATACGTGCATTTAAGTGCAACAAACAGGCTGGGATGCCCTGCGACTGGAGAAGGTTAAGGCTGACAGTGCCGGGGACAGACATGCACACGCACCGCCCACAGCAAGGTGGGAACACCCTTCGCTGAACCTTGAGCTCCAAGGAAGAGGACCCAACGATCCTCGGTTCCGGATTGGGACCGGGCTTGCTGGGCCCACCTGTGCAAACGGGGGGCTCACAGACCTGAACCTCAACCGGGGCTCTGCTGGCCAAGCCTCCCTCCCTGCCAAGGGGTCACGTCATCTTCTCCTAAGTGGCTCCCTCAGGCAGGGACATCTTTTGTAATTTAGCCACCCAGACAGGGGCCTCCTTCTGTTATCCAGTCATCTGGGTGAGACAGCTTTTTAAAAAATGTATTATTATTATTATTACTATTATTATTATTATTATTTTACCAATTGGTCACATTGGTGGACACGAGCCACCCTGATATGACAGAAGAGCAATGTGTGTGTGGTTGCTTTTAGGAAATTTCACTGAGGGAAGGGGACACACAGCGATGATACCAACGAAGGCACGCCACAAGTGACTTAACACACCCGTCGGGGGAGCCACGGAAGCCCGCAACTCATGGGAAACCAGCCTTGAGAGTTTTTGTGTGAATGGGGCCATTCTGCCCTCAGCCTTCTCCAATTTTGAATTTATAGGGGAAGTCCGGGGCTATAATTTAGTGAGGAAAATGGGGGCATTGTGTTTTCTCTTTGAAACAACCCAATACTTAAGTGGAAAAACAAGACCCGCTCTTAACAATCGTTGGGCACACATTTAATAACCAGAAAAATCCTTTAATTTCCGGAGAAGGCTCAGAAACCTCTCCTAAGCATGTGCCTACTGTGATACCTGTTTAGGAAATACGTGGAAGAGGAAATAGGAAGATGTGCAGGGGTGGGGGCAGAGGGGGGAGCCCACGGAGGCTGCAGGCTTCCTCTGCGGAGGATTTTGCCTCCTGTTTTCCGTGGATACCGCTGGGGGGCCGGACAGATGCCTGCCCGGCGTCCTGGGGCTGCAGCCCTATCTCTGGGGCCTCTGCCATTGCCTCACCATCCTTCTCTCCCCAGGACCTGTCCTCACCTTCTCCTCTTCCTCCAGCCCCCTGCAATAACTTCCTGGGCCTGCCCGAACAGATGGCCACAAACCGGATGGCTTCCAACAGCAGAAGCTAATTCCCCCACACTTCAGGAGGCCAGAAGTCCAAGATCAAGGGGTCAGCAGGTTGAGTCTTCATGGGAGCTCAGAGGGAGAGTCTGCCCAGGCCTCTTTTCCCAGATCCTGCTGGTTGCCCACAATCACTGGCGCCCCCTGGCTTGCAGACACATCACCCCAATCTCTGCTTCTGTCATCATCCCTCTGCGTCTGTGTCTTTTGTCCTCTTCTCAGAAGGACACCAGGCATATTGGATTAAGAGGCCACCTTCCTGGGGTATGATCTCATCCTAACTCTACTAATTATATCTGCCAAAGCCCTACTTCCAAATACGGTCACATTCTGAGGTCCTAAGAAGGACACGGATTTGGGGAGGGGACACACTGTTCAACCCAGCACATCCTCATTCTCCACCTACACGGAAGTCCACAGAATTCGGTCCTTGGAATCCCAGGGAATTCATCCATGGAAGCTCCCGGCCTCGCGGTTCATCTCTGACAGCTCCTGTCCCAGAAGAAGCCCTTCTCTTAACATTATGCTGCTACTAAGAAACCCATTCCCCCTCTCCCTCTGTCATTAGGGTCAAACTCCTCTCCTTGCATGCTCAACATCCTTCCCCACTGCCCCCGTGCCTCACCCTACTGTCCCTGTGTGCTCCCACTCACCGCATCTCCAGCCCTGCCCTCCTCTGCCCTCCGGCCACCACGCTCTGGTCCGATGGCCCCTGTCCTCCCTCCTGACAGCTAGCCCTCCCCATTCTCACAGTGAGCCTCTGTCGGCTGTGTCGCCACACTGGCACACAGTGGGTCTTAGTTCATGCTTGGTCCGTTGAGCGGGATCCTCTGACTCTCTCCCAAGCACGTTAGGCTGCACCCGCAGCTTCTGTGTCCAGTACGCAGAGGGACGATGTGGAGGTCACTCCTTCCCTGAATCACTCGCTGCCTCTCCCATTCGCTGGTGTCTCTCTCTCACTCACAAGCCATCGCCCCAGCTAGATTTTAGGCTTTCAAAAGGCTGAGGCCAGGATATATCTGCTTCTGCCCCCACGGCACGATCCAGGGACAGAACACTTAGTAAGTTGTTCCCTTCAAACGTGTACCAATGCAGCCAGTTTGCTTTATGGGCCTGGGTTCCTAGAAAGAATTACTCACTAGGGAGTGAGTCAGCTGAGGATGTTAACACAGCACGACTGGGGGTAAAATCGAGCTGTTTTATATGCATTTTGAGTTTCTCAAGGTAGACCTGAGGTCTGCCTGTGTTAGCATCTGCACGGTTGCTTGTTCAAAGGCAGGTTCCAGGGCCCTGACCCGGACCTACTGAAGCAGAATTTCAGGAGGCGGGTCTGGGAATTTGTGTTTTTACGTCAGCTCCAGCCCAATCCAGGTGATTCTTGTGCCTGGTAAAGTTGAGAATCACGGATCCAGACAAATATGGATTCGAAATACACTGGTGGGGTCAAGGACAAATGAGTGGCTTATTAGAGCTCACAGAGCCAGCTGGGGCAAAGCCAAAAACAATTTACTGCTTTCTGGGTGACCAGCGGCTTCAAGGACTGCCATGGTCTCCTGGTGCAGAGTGATAGCCTCACAGAATCAGGTGGCTGGTGGGGAGAAACTGGGGGGTCTCCTGAGTGACCCCACAGGCAGTGCCGGGCTGCCCCAGCTGCAGACAGAGCCTACGTGTCTTCCCATGCTGGTCTCCCCCGAGGCGGAGAATTAGAGCATGCTGTTCATTTATAGTGTTTGCTTTGCTTTTGGAAACACCTCAGGGCAACTCAGGATAGGTTTCCACAGCGGTGTTTGACTTGGCTTAGTTGCAAAGTTCCCCCTTTTTAGTCTATTTATTGCAAGTTAGCACACGGCCCCGTATCCAGGAGTCCAACACCGGGTCTGACAGAAGTCGAGGGTAGGCAAATGAAAGGAAATGGTGGGAGGGCTGAATCGCGTCCCCCACCCACCTTCTTGGCTGAGAGCTCAGCTGAGGTCCGACCTGTTACTGCAGCCTAAGATGCCTCGGGACGGAGTGACACGTCCAGCCACTGCCTGCCCTCCAACAGGGTCTGAAGGATCATTTTCCAAGATGGAGATATATTCCATCTTTCTGGCTCTCATTTTGCTTGTACATTTTCTTTTTAAAAATTCAACTACCTTTTGTTTTGTTTTGTTTTGTTTTAAAACAACTACCTTTCAATAGTAAATTGCTGGTCCTCTTGATGTTTACTTGCAAGTTTCAAATAGATGCCATATTACATTTTCATAATAACCTAATGGCCATCACTGTGCCGTCTGTCTCATTTACATCGTTTCATTTAATCCGCATAAAACTCTATGTAGTCGGCATCATTAGATCCCATTTAATAGTGAGAAAACAGGAGTGCCTGCGTGGCTCAATCGGTTAAGCGTCCGACTTCGGCTCAGGTCGTGGTCTCGCGGTTTGTGAGTTTGAGCCCCGTGTCCGGCTCTGTTGCTGACAGCTCGGAGCCGGGAGCCTGCTTCCGATTCCGCGTCTCTCTCTCCCTCTGCCCCTCCCCCGCTCATACTCTGTCTCTCTCTGTCTTTCAATAATAAATAAACGTTAAAAAAACATTTAATAATGAGAAGACAAATTCAGAGACGTTAAGTGAGTGGCCCAACATGACCCAGCTCATAAATGGGGACCGGGACTTGCAACTCAGCGCCATGTTTTCTCAGCACCATGAGCCCTCTCTGTCTGCTGATGACCTACCCCAGGCTGAACCTTGTCTCTTGCCTGGAAGAAGGCAAACAACCAAGTCTGGCTGAGGGCTGAAAGACTTGCATTATCCTCCTAGTTTGTGTTAGCAAAATGAAAAGTGAGGAAATGCACTTATTCACACTGACATGTCTGCAGAGAGCTTCTGTTCACATATTTCTTTCCGTAAACCTGAGAAGCATGACTGAGAGTCACTAGTGTGAGTGGCAGAAACAGCTTAAGATCCAATCAGAACATAATCAGCACCTTTGGGATATGGCCATCGTCATCTGACCCACGAAGCGTCATGCTCAAAGGTGTGGGGGTCGGGTGAAATTTGGGACGTTTGGAATCTGAGACATTCGTCTCTGGGCTGAGACCGGCGAGCTGAACTGGGGACCTACACACTTGGGCCCAAGCACCCCCACATTTCCCACTCAAAGATTCCTTTCATGCGGCTTCCCTCCCATATTTCCTGCACCAAGGGCATGGGCGCAGCCCTCCTGCCCTGTACCCAAGGGTGGCCATTGCGGTCCATCGCAACTGCAGGCTCTCTCAGTCTCTCTGAGCAGCAGCCTGGGCCTGAATTAGAGGACCCGTGGTTCTCTCAATACAAGGCACACATGGCAGGCTCCCAGCCAATCCCTGGTCCTGGGTAAGGGTGGCTTTTCATGGAATGAGGAAGATTGAAATGAGAATAGTTTAGGACTTGGTTACTCGGCCATGAAGGAACACTGGATAGAAAAGAGTTCTCTGAATTTAAAAAGCCCAGTGATTGATGAAGTCCAAAGACCCCAAAAGGGGCTCAAGTTTTGTTTTTGTTTTTTTTTTAGTCTGAGAGAGAGAGGGAGAGAGTCTCAAGAGGACTCCACACTCAGCACAGAGCTAGATCCGGGGCTCAATCCCATGACCCTGGGATCATGACCTGAGCCAAAATCAAGAGTTGGGTGCTCGACCCGGGCACCACTTGGCACCCCTCAGCTATTATTTAAACATGAATTGCATGCCTGGACCTTGGACAGCACGGTTTAGAGAGTCTGGACCAGACAAGCTGGAAGGGCTTAATGGTACTGCTCTGCCTTAAATATGCAGAAAAACACCATCGTTTGATTCTCATAATGAGCTAAAAGCAGTAAGAATAAACCACCATGAGCCACAGTACTTACTATTGGATCAGCTGCCCATTTTGTGTTCCGTGTTTACACATGTGAATTCTAGAAGCCACAATAGTTGAAGCTGGAGCTGTTATCCCCAGTTTGCGTAGTGGGGAACAATAGATTTGACGAATTCAGTAACTTGCACAAAATTACAAAGTTAGCAAGTGGTAAGGCCCAGAAATGAACGGGGTCCTTTCTTCTCTACACTGTCTCCCATGAACTGTTCTTCTCCCCACTGTAGTCTGATGCGGTATCACATTCTACTGCTCCACTAGCCAGGTCAAGAGCAGTTACGCCATCTTTGTAATATGCTGGGGGGTCAGCCCCGGAATTGGCAGGGTTCCACTCCCAGCCAAGAAAAGAATATTCCAAGGAAATGATACCTTAGATTTTTTTTTTTTTTTTGCCTTAGTGGGTAGACATTACGTGAGAGGGTTACGGTATGTTAAAGATATATTACTGTGACGTCTTGTAAATTTTATAGCCACCGTTTTACACTTCATTGACATTCCTGATCTTATTGTGGTGTTCACTTCAAATAATGTTGCACAGATGAATGTGTAAGAATCAAATGCAAGTTGTACGTTATTTGATGATGCACTAAATGATGATATCTTTAGGAATGAATTTTTTCTTGAGTATCGTGGTTTTAATGCTATTCATGATTGCTTTAATAAGTAGAGTTTCTTTGCCTTCATAATTATAATAGTCATAAGAAACATGAGTTGTTTAGTTTTTGTTTATAAAACAAAATACTGAACATTTCTTGACTATTAAAAAATCTATACAATCTCAGAAACATCTGACTTGAATGAATGAAGGAAAAGGTTCTCAGTCTGGGCAACACATTTAAAGGCTTGGGAAGCTTTTAAAATTCTTCATTCTAGAGCAATTAGGTCAGATCTCTGAGAAGCGTGCCCTGCCTAGTTATAATTTAGAAAATTCTGCAGGTGATTCCAACATGTAGCCAGTGTTGAGAACTACTGGGTCTAGACAATAATGGATTTTTAAATTTATGAAGTTAGAATATCAATGCATTAGTGTAACATAAAGGATAAAGACCTACATTATGCATTAAAATGAATAGTTTTGAATATAATACATGCAATAAGTCCATAAGTTACAGATACAATTCAATATTCAATAAATATTACTGAAAGAATGAACATCCTACAAAGTTTCATATCGAAAATCCTATTTTGACGAAACAAAGATAATTGTAAGAAGTTATCGGTGAGACAGAAACATTTTTAATTAAACCATAATATGCCATATATTATGAGCTACACTCCCAGTTTCAAAAAAGTTCAAAACAGGGAAAAATCTGTTCTATAATTGATGAAATACAGTGCAGTGCATATTATTAGTGTCCACTAGATGCCGCTGTAATCTGCTACTTCAGGTTTCAAAGGCAACCTGAAAACCAATGTTCTCCAAGTACCTAAAATTGTAATAATCCACCTCTTTTGAAGACAAAAGACTTAAAATCTCATATTCTGAGGAGCTGCTGCTCACTACGTCCTATTAAGACCTAACCAAAGTATATCCCTAGGTGTAAAATTATGTAAAATGTGAATTGAAAAGTTTGAAAGGCTTGAAAGAAAAAGTTGCATTGCTTCTCTTGGATCCATACCCCTGGATTTCACATTTCTCTTGTTTGTAGTGGGTTAGAGAGAAGAGACAGTAATAGGAAGGCTGGTGTTTGACTTAAATCAAGGAAAAAGTAAAATCTAAAGGACAGAAAACAATGTCTTCTCATGAAGGCAGCAGATCATGGCACCTTGTGCATATGAGTTATTTCTTGCCACCACCAGAAAGGTCAGGGGAAAGGGGGGAGCCAGGGTCAACGGGACTGGGCCTCAAGCTTAAACCCAAGCCCAGTGTAAACCCTGGGAATTAAACCAAGGCCTCCACGGATGAAAATCTGGATGAATCCCCCTATTGGGTGAGAATCACTCTCCCAGCAAAATAATAGAGGCTTTGGGTCAAAAGGAAGCTTGCAAAAGCTTCTGGAAAAGTGCATAGAGTACTGCTGCTCAAACTGCTCCAGATCTCCAATGAGATGAGAACAGAACTTGAGATTCAGCATTTCAAAATACTTTTATAGCAAAATAACAAAGTCATTTTTATGTCTGTGAAATGTAATAGAAAGAAACTGAACTCATATTTTGTATGTATTTTTGATTTCATTTTTCTAGTAATTCAGTATATCTAGTATTCTACCAAAGTACTGGTCCGTAACACATTGGAAAGTATTAAAAAACAGTCTTTCACCCCAAATAGCTTGGGAAGGACTGCAGAAAGCCCACCTGAGCTGTAGCGGGAGGGGGACCCCAGGACAATAACCCTATTAAACTCCTGACTAATTTTCTAGTGGACAACGTAGGTCAAAAAGGGCTGAAGAACGGGCACTTTGATTGGGAGACACAGAATGACTGGAGGGGTAAAAAGAAATCCAAAGAACAGCGCACCTCGGGGAGCCGCAGCCTCTGAGCCCACGGTCGGCAGCTCACCCTAGAACCCCACGAGCTCTTCGAGGCTCAGAGACTCCTCACCATCACCCTTCAGCTGCCCCCCTTGCCAAATGCACACACACAACAAACTGACCTTGGGATAAGAGGAACTCGGGGGGCCACAGTGAAAAGAAAACACACAACCACTCAGAATGGCTCAAATCTTACGTATTTAGTTTTGTGAGAGAAGTGCATTAACTCCTTCCTGGCTTGGCCCGGTCCAAACCAGCTGGCTTTGATGGAAACGTGGCTTAGAGCACCATGGCTTATCCACGTATGGATAGCCGAGTTGACAATTTTGCTTCTCTGAAAAAATGCCCTGTTGTTGCTATCATACTATCAAAACGTCAATTGTGAATACTCTTTAACCCAGCGGTTTGCCTGCTAGAAATTCACCCTGCAGGTACTCTCTTACAGCAAGCAAAGGCAACACTCGTTGATTCTTTTTGCTGGCGAAAAAACTGGATGAAACCAAAATGGCCCTCAACGAGAGTCTAGTTAACCAATGGCACCCCGCACGGTGGAAGAGAGCGCCCCATTAAAAGGCTCAGCGCTCCTCTGTGTCGTCATGTGGAAAGAGTTCCAAGGCGCAATTTTAAGTACGAGAAGCCAGTTGAGCACAATGGGTACAGTGTGATCATATTCGTGTGAAACAAGAAGCATATGCATTTTGATCATGCAGAGAGGGCTTCTGGAAGCTGCATAAGCATCTGTTCACAATGGTTACCTCTGGGGAGTGAAGCAAAGGCTCTAGACAAAGGAGAAGGAGTTTTGTATCCGCCATCACACGCTTCTGTCTTCTCTTCTAAGTAACAGTATGTATTAATTTAACACGGAACAAGGTGCCCGTCCCAGAGACGCAAGAGCTGCCGGAAATGGCAGCAGGGATGGTCAGCCAAAGGTGTAACGTGAAACGAGGGGGTCACACAAAGTCAGTCATGCTGTAAAGGTCAAGAGGCATCGACAAAAGCAAGAAACGCAACTCCTAGATTGCTCTCGCCCATGGCTGGTGAATAGTTCTAGTAACAGGCAGCATCAGCCTGGGGGGACCCCATCAAATCCAGGGGAACGTGTGGCGGGGGATCTGAGGCTTCCAGGATCTGAGGCCATCACCAGGTAAAAGAGTCCAGAGACAACGGCCTGAGTGTTGAATTACTGTGTGGACACAGAATGGGCAGAAAGGGGATTGGGGCGAAATGGTACAGGAACCTGGGGGCAGGTTCGGCGAGCCCCTGGGGACCGGGTGGGGGACTCTGCGATCCGAAGCAGCCTCACAAGCAGTACTGCACACCTGGGAGAGCCGACCGGGGCCGGGGGTGACGGAGCGTCCAGGTGGAAGCCAAAATCAAGCTGGTAAAGACGTGAAGAGCAAACCTTCCTGACTTCTGCTCCCCTTCTGTGTCACGGTCTATCCGACACCGTGTTGGGGGGCCTGGCCAGGGGTGGCGGGCAGGGGCAGGCCGGCAGGGGGCCACCACCCACAGGAACACCGGTGTGCTTGGAAAGAGACCTAACGCCCTGTTCCATCAGCCAGGTTGGGCCTGCACCATCATAGAAAAACCAAAACACCGCAAGACAGAGAGACAATAGTCTTTTCTACTACCGCCCTCGGGGGGGGGGGGGGGGGGGGGGGGAACAGCGGGGGACAGGGAAGGGTTCTTGAATGCGGCCCGGAGTGAGGGGTTCCCAGAGCCAGAACAGTGTCTTCTGACACAGGCCGGTGCCCTTAATTGCCGGGCTTCTGTTTTGCTGCAAGCGGGCTGCAAATTGGGAGCCAGAAATAAAGTCTCTGGAGCGGAGGGGAGAGGCTGAAGCTGCCCCCAAGGGCCTTTCTTCCTGCTGGGCCCTTCCTTGATTTATTCAGAGCACTCAGCCTTTCCTCTGAGTAAATACTGAACAAATATTTTAAAACCACCGTTTAAACAGTGTGGAATTATTAGCTCGTCTCCACCCGGCCCCGGGCACGGCCGCTGTGCTAACCGCATCCCCCCAGGCCTGCGGGTGGGGGAACGGCCCTGGGCCCCGTACACTTCCGGTGGCGGCACGGCCATCTTGAGAGGAGGCCACACTCGGGCTATGCTCGGACCGGAAGCTGCTGGGGCCAGAAGCTGCTCAGGCCAGAAGCTGCGTGGCCAGTGCCCCGGGCCTCCTTTTGGGCTAAGCTAGAGAAGGGTAGATGGGCATGGAGGTGTCCACAGGAAAGTAGGAGTGGGGATGCCATGGAACTTTTCAGACCCAGAGAAGAAGGAGAGCTGTGGTAAGGTGACTGAGGTGTCGTCTGAAAGTCTCCATGAAGAAATAAGGAGAAAGGCAGAGGCAATGCTGAAAGGAGGCTGCCCCCACCACGCTGAAAATTTCTCTAACAACGTCGGGAGTCCCGAGGTTCTTCTCTTGAGGAATACAGTAGTCACTGCCTTAGAGGTTTTGGTTTAGAGCGACACCCTAGAAACCAAGTCTGCTTACCGATCTCCTGCACAACCTGCCAAAGGGGCACAGTCAGAGCCCTGCCTGAGATGCGCTTTCACCCTTGGGGCTCACGGGAGCCGTCCAGCCTTGGCTAGAGAGGGTGGTATGAATAGCCAGAACCCCGTAATATCCAGGGCTCAATCGTCTTCTTGGCCTCCTCAACCTCAAATGCGGTGAGCACGGCTCCCTCTCAGCCCCCCAGCATAGAGCTGCTCAGGACATTCTTCCACCAGTCAGACTAGAAATACCGGAAAAGCAAAGAGAGCTGCCCTCAGAGGCAGCCTCGGTATTTTCTTTCCTTTTGGCCAGTTCAATTTTAACTAGAAACTGGAATAATAATTATAATGATACATGTTTACAGGTTTTAACTAATTGATCCCTTGGAGTCCTCTTCTAGGGGGAGAGCATTCTACCCACCTCATACATCAGGAAAACAAGAAGCCATATGGTTGGGCTGGGCTGGGTGGTCGCTGGTGTCAGTAGGAGAGTGGAGACGTTGGCTTCAACAGTTCTTGACTTCTTGGCCTCTGTCCAGATCGCTGGGCCTTGCAGCCCCTAGAAAGGGTAACACATGAGAAATTGACATGGACCAGACCATAAACTATCAGGAGCAGTTGGCTTTCGTTGGGAGGGTAGGTTCCGTGGCCCTGCCTGTGCCTGTTTCTCTTGGAGAGACACGCTTGGTGAGGAGGAAAGCCCATTTCTTCAGGAGTGTTTTGCCCATCTTTAATTACCAGTTAAAGCAAAAACATTCTGTAGAGAAAACTCCACTTGAAAGAAAACTCCCAAGTTACTGTGAAGGTTTCATCTTTCCCTTTTGAATTCCAAGATCTGCAGCCATATAATCCAGTGTTGGCCTAAAAAAATATTTGTTTACAGAAATACCCACATGAGGTATTGGGGACACCAATACCAGGGCATGGAGGTGGAGCCTGTATGGTAACCCCCAGCCAAATCCCTCAAATCAGCTCTGACCTACTTATTATGAACCCTCTTACCCTGTTTTAGCAAGTGGTGTCTAGATTTTCTCTCGATTCTACCTTCTCTATCTGCCAGCAATAGTTTTCTCAACGAATTAGGGTGAGATGGTGGGTGTAGGTGAGGGGAGAAGGGTCATAAAGGTCTCCAATGGTCATGACTATTTCAAGGTCAGGGAGGTGGTAGAAACAGAGGGAGGCGGGTTGGGAATCCTCCAACCCCAACAGATGAAGACACACACACAGGGGCATGCAAGTCAGCAAAGAAATGCAGGCTGGGTTCCCAAAGAGAAATGCTTGTATTTTTTATACAAGTGGGGGGTCAAGTACAATCCTTTCGGAGTATAACAAGGCAGGTTACCAGTCCTGTTGGGAAGCATAGCCTTGCAGCTCAATAGGTTTTCCCTCTAAACCCACAATAGGCATTTACTTAGTCTTGATTCCATATCACCTGGTGGTGGTGTCCAATATTTCATGTGGGTGTCCTATTTCCCTAATTCACATGTAGGCTTTTGAGTAGGCGGGACCAGAGTTTTCATAATCAATATTAATTAAAATGATTGATCAAACAGTTTCCCCTTGTGTGTTATCAGCTGAGGGACATAAACTAATTTCAGTTTCATTCCTATTGCTTGATTTCTTTTCATCGTCCCAAGTTTCCTGTTAAGGCCCAAGCTTTAAGAGACTTCCCCAATGCAAAGAGCACATCTGGGAGACATGTGTTTCATTTCTTTGCTTTTTCACAATGGTAATTTTTTCGGCTACTACAGGAAGCTCGTGGATTCAGAAGTACAAGGAGCCCCACCAAGGCCTATGATGATATCCGCTGATGCTATCAGCAGGTCTGAATGCCAACATCTGCTTAAAGAGTGATTGCCCTGAGAGGTTCATTTGGTTGGTCTGTTTGCAGGTGATAACCTCATATTGAAGTAATTTCTCCCCACCAAAGGGTCTAGAATAGGTTCAGTTGTAATCTATTTTATGTAGTTGTGACTGCCTTAAGAAACCTGGAAAGGGTTATTAAGGGTGTGTGTCTAGGCAAATGGATAACTTTTCCAGCTCAACAGTCTGTGAACACCATTAGTAGCCCTTGAAATGGTTCTCCAGGAAGTGTGGGCTGTTAATAACTCTGCCCCGATGCTCCTATGTGAGCTGAACAATGAGATAATGTATAACTTTGCAAGTAGCCCAAAGTGCTCTGAATTGACAGCCTGATCAGGGAGAGGGAGATGTTGTGCCATCCTGTACCCAGAAAACGCTACCAAAGCACCAGTGGAAGATGACCAACTTTCTCTTGCTCGTAGATTGATTTGTCACTCTTGTCGATGGGCCAAAGAATGACAAACTGATAGACCCATGGTGCCGGGTACCTTTACTGGCTCAGAAAAGGGCTCCTTGTCAGTCCATCAGAGGTGCTAAGACAACTCAGGTGGCAAGGGAGAGAGGATCCTTTCATCAATAGCTATTAATTGACTTTCACTTTGCAGGAACATTTTATATTAGGTGTTTGGCTGTAGAAAGAAAAATATGCCCTCAGGATATTCATACTCTAGCTAGGGAGATAAGGCCCAAGATTGAAAAGCTACCTAAGATACAAGGCAGTGGAATATCTACCCTTAGGGATAATATTCAGTCATTACAGTGAATCAAGTGGATCCAGAAGTACTGAGAGCCAAGTGGAAAAAGGCCATTGGCAGAACAGGATACCATCTACGTAAAAAGGAAAGCAAAGCACCTATGTGTGTAATGAACATATGTATATATGCAGATGCATAAAGGGGCTAGGAAGAGGAGACACCAATGTAGAGACAGAAGTTCCTTCTGGGGAGGGAAGTGAGGTTGGGGGAGGGCGGTGAAAGACACCTTTCATATTTCTACTCCACGTACTTCTGTATGGAGTAAATTATTTAGAACAAGAAAATACGTATACATTTCTTATGTAAAAAAAAAGGAAAAGAGTGAAAAAATGTAACAAAGCAAGTACATGAGAAACACCAATGGGTGACCCCAAAGGTGAGTGCGGTGGTCTCGTAATCTCTTCAGCTGCCCCTTCCACCTTCTCCTGGTGTTCAGAACCCGGCTTTGCTCAGGAATGGGTGCACATGACTCTGGACACACCTGAAGAAAACCAAATAGTGATGGTTCCCATCCCTCTGCAATGATCTCTTGCGCTCGACCATATGATATAATCAGGGCCAGTGAGATTTAAAGGAATGCCCAGGGGGCTGCTGGTTAAGCTTTGCTCTTAAAGAGAGGAGCAAAGAGGACAAAGCGCTCCTTCCTTCTACTGGATATCGCAGTGTCTGGATTGAGTACTGGCACACAGTACATGCAGTACGACATGCAGCAGCCATCTTGCACCTTAGGAAGCTACCCCAGGGACCAAGCCAAACACTGAGGATGCTGGTAGAAAGACGGAGAAACTGGAGTCCTTGAAGATGCTATGGAGCCACTGAGTCAAGCTACCCAGACCTGCCCTGCCTCAGGACTTCTGCTCCAGTGAGAGAACACATTTTTCTTTTGGTTGAAGTGGGACTATCCATTACTTGCAACCCACTCAGCCTGATGGACTTATCGGTCAGCTGGAGACCCGTCTGGGGCCTCAAGCCCCTTGGGCACCTCTGAGGGGACCTTCGGCCCTCAGCACCACACCTCCCGGGCAGTAGAACATACTCCAGAACAGAGAAGGAGTCGTGAACCCTTTGGGCTGGGAGGAGCCTGGGAACTCATCCTGAGACCGGGGGACCCATTCCTCTGGCGTGTCAGCGGGTGAGGAGAACGTCAGACAAATAGCCCCAAAGTCTGCCCCTGGGGGTTTTGATACAAGTTCCTAACAGAGGCAGGAGCTGCATTCGGAAGGCCAAAAGAGCCATCACAGCCAAAGGCTACTTGGAGGAAATGTTTCCTTTCCTTGGAGCAGAGAGCCCCTCGGCGCTTCTGGAGGAGTGAGAAAGGAGGACCTGAGCAGATTCCCAAGAGTGGGAATTGAGTGTGGGGTTGGAGGGGTGGCTGCCCAGAGCAGGACCACAGCCTTGCGGAGCTCGGGCCAGGCAGCAGTGGACTTGAGCAGGCTGGAGGTGGCTCGCAGCCGCACGCACGGGGGAAGAGGCGAGAAAGGCTGGGAGTCGGCCTCCTGCAGGTGTTCCCAGGACCCCCCACAAATTTCCCCAGAAGTGATGATGGTTTTGATTGGTTTGTAGAGGAGTCTACCTGAATTAAACTCCAGCCCCTAAACTGCTATTGATTTAAAATGTTTTACACTGGGATAATTCCTTTTAGTGTGTTGGGGCTCCTGAAGGGAGGGCAGGGAAATGAAGTCTTACTTACTGTGGTTGCTTGAGGGGGAGAGAAGGAGAGAGGGAGGAGAGGGATGATTTCTGGTCCTAAACC
The DNA here is from genome assembly GCF_018350155.1 of Leopardus geoffroyi. Lineage (NCBI taxonomy): Eukaryota > Metazoa > Chordata > Mammalia > Carnivora > Felidae > Leopardus > Leopardus geoffroyi. The sequence goes on along the minus strand of NC_059333.1, from coordinate 9,051,481 downwards.
TGGTCCTAAGGAGGGGGTGACTGGTTTCTACTTGGGCTCTGAACACTCAACCCTGCATGGAGGTATCTGTTTCTTTTCCTGGTCTCACCTCCAGCTTGAAATCAATCACCTTGCTCACTTCTTGGAGCGAAGTCAAGGAAGGCTTACTGTTAAATCACAAACTCCGAGAGGGGGTACAAAACCCAGCCCCCGCTTTCAAACTACTCTGGGGCACTCTAAAGTGACGTGACTGCTCCAGAGGCCTCAAACGCTCAGCTCCAACTTCATTAAAAAGATTTCCCCACCTCACACCCAGTAGGATGGCTACTATATATATAATTATACATATAATATATATAAGAGGAAAATAAAAAAAAAAAAAAACTTGTTGGTGAGGTTGTGAAGAAAGTGGAACCCTTGGTCATTGCTGGGGGCGGGGAGGACATAAATGGGTGCAGCCACTATGGACAACAGTATGGAGACTCCTCAAAAAATTAAACATAGAATTACTGTCATATGATCCTACAATTTCACTCCTAGATATATATCCCCCAAATTGCAAGCAGGGACTCAAAACAGATACTCGGATTCCCACGTTCACAGCAGCATTAGCCACAATAGCCGAACGGTGGAAACAACTCGGATGTCCACCGATGGCTGAATGGAGAAACAAAATGTGGATATGCATACAACAGAGTGTTATTCAGTCTTTGCAGGGACTGAAGTTCTGATAGATGCTACGACTCAAAAACATTTTGAGTGAACGAAGCCAGACACAAAAGGACCAGTCGTGTGATTCCATGGTTGGGAGGTACCCAGAGGAGTCAAATTCATAGAGACAGAAAGTGGATTAGTGGCTTCCAGGGGCTGGGGAGGGAGGGACAGGGAGTTAGTGTTTAATGGGTACAGAGTTTGTGTTTGGTATAATGAAAAAGTCCAGAGTACTCAACGTTGCTGAATTGTACCTTCAAAACTGGTAAAAATGGTAAATTTGATGTTACATAACTCTTCCCACAATTTTACTTTGTTTGTTTATCTTTTAAGTGTTTATTTATTTATTTTGGAGGGAGGGAGGGGGAGAGAGAGAGAGAGAGAGAGAGAGCGAGCATGAGCAGGGGAGGGGCAGAGAGAGAGGGAGAGACAGAATCCCAAGCGGGCTCTGCACTGTCAGTGCAGAGCCCGATGCAGGGCTTGAACTCACGAACTCTGAGATCACGTCCTGAGCTGAAATCAAGAGTCAGACGCTTAACCGACTGAGCCACCCACACGCCCCAATTTTACAATTTTAAAAAGTAAAATAATATTTAGAATTATTAACATTAAATAAGAAATAAATTAATAATGGAAAACTGGGGGCGCCTGGGTGGCGCAGTCGGTTGAGCGTCCGACTTCAGCCAGGTCACGATCTCGCGGTCCGTGAGTTCGAGCCCCGCGTCGGGCTCTGGGCTGATGGCTCAGAGCCTGGAGCCTGTTTCCGATTCTGTGTCTCCCTCTCTCTCTGCCCCTCCCCCGTTCATGCTCTGTCTCTCTCTGTCCCAAAAATAAATAAACGTTGAAAAAAAAAAATTTTTTAAATAAAAAAAATAAAAATAAAAAAAAAAAAATAATGGAAAACTGTAATAAAAACATCATAAGCATTCAGATAGTCAAAAAATACCCCGTTTATACATTGGAGACCACCTGTGTGTTAAATTGGGCTTCCTTCTTGCTTTCTCTTTGTGGCCGCTCAGGAATCAAGTTTCTCTCAGCATTTCTCTGAGGGAGTTCGCATATATCACAAATATGCCAGGGGTTAAGAAGCTTGTATCTCCCGCCCTAATCTTTTAAAAATTCAGACCTACTCTTATCCACTCAGATAAAATTGTGGGAGCCTGGCTGTAACCTGCTGTCATCACAGCCCCCGACCCAGTTGTGTAAAAACACGTCTGATGTGCCCCATCATTTTATATTTGTTACTTATTTAAGTTTCCGATGCATCACGCATCACTTTGATGTTTCTGAATAAGAACACAAACTACCATTAGATACTCTCAGTGCTCTGCTTTGGAACAGAAACTTCCCTCTCTCTCCTCTTTCAAGTTTAATCAAAGAGCATCTTGACACAGCCATCTGGAACTTGCTCTTGATTTTCATATTCATCAGAACATACAAACGTCATCCATTTGAACTCATAAAATAAAATTTTGCAAATAAAATACCATGTTCGTTTCAAACATGGGGGTCGCTATAAGATTTGAATTCCAAAAAGTTTCTGCTGAGGGAGAAAGTTTGAAAAGCACTGTGTTTGCTCAAATCCCACTTGGTTCAATTTGGTAAACATTTATTGAAGTCTCTGTTCAATTATTAGCTGAACTCACAGTAAGTTCATGGGGGAAGCCAAGGAAGAGAGTTAAATTCACATTGCCTGTAAGATAGAAATGCTCTTTACATTTTAAATGGGTGGGGGAAAATCAAAAGAAGAATAATTCATGACACATGAAAACTTATGTGGAACTCAAACTTTAGTGTCCAGAAGTAAAGTTTTTTTACTGGAATACGGTCATACTTATTCACTTTTGTATTCTCGTCACTGGTTTTGTCCTACGCTGCAGAATTGGCTAGTTCTGATAAAGGCCACCTAGTCCCGAAGCCTAAAATGTTTACGATCTAATCCTTTACAGAAGGAGTTTGCCAGCCCCTGGATTAGACAATGGCTAAACCAAGTGTAGTCTGAATATCAAGACCTGAGAAGCCCACCAATAATCTTGACGTCCCCAGCACTGGGGAATGTTACTGCAGAGTCACTCAATCTGGGTCAGCGGCTCTCCAGCTTGGGCAGAACCGGTCCCCAGTGGGACATCCAGAAGCGTGTGGGCATAATTTCTGTTGTTACCATAATGGGAATACCATGGGTGTTATGTGGACAGGGACTCGGGATCTGAAACATCCAACGATGCATGGGACAGACCTACCCAAAGCTGTTCTGTCCCAAACATCAATGGCACATCCATTGATAAATAGCGATCCAGATAATCACTGTGATGGTTAATCTTACGTGTTGACTTGACTGGACCATGGTGATTGGACATTTGGTCAAACGTTATTCTTTTAACCTTGAGTAAAGGAGATTACCTCCATAATGTGGGTGGGCCTCCCCCAATTAGTTGAAGGCCTTAATAAAACAAAAAAAGGACTGGCCTCCCTGAGCAAGAAGGCTCTTTACCCAATGATAGCCGTTGGACTCAAACTGCAACTCTTTTTTAAAATTTTTTTTTTTCAACGTTTATTTATTTTTGGGACAGAGAGAGACAGAGCATGAACGGGGGAGGGGCAGAGAGAGAGGGAGACACAGAATCGGAAACAGGCTCCAGGCTCTGAGCCATCAGCCCAGAGCCTGACGCGGGGCTCGAACTCCCGGACCGGGAGATCGTGACCTGGCTGAAGTCGGACGCTTAACCGACTGCGCCACCCAGGCGCCCCAAACTGCAACTCTTCAGAAAGTGAGATGTAGAAATCTGTTCCATCCGTTCCCTCAACTCATTCTGGTCAGCCTCTCCTGCTCCCGGGGAAGGAAACCCGCTGATGTTGACGCCATTGGCCAGAGCGGCTTCTACACTGCTCCCAACCGCTCAGTTCCGTGCTTCCGCACGAGAGAGTTCACAGAGTACAGAGTCCTGAGAGGACGTGTGAATCAATGCGAGAGCCACAGGCATCAGAGACAATGTCTCAGAGACCTGGAGCTGTTGTCACAACTCAGCCCAAACTAGGTGGCTTAAAACTATACAAGTGCAGGGGTGCTTGGGTGGCTCACTAGGTTAAGCATTTGGCTCGGGTCATGATGTCACGGTTGGGGGGAGTTGAACCCCGCGTCGGGGTCTGTGCTGACAGTGCAGGGCCTGCTTCGGAGTCTCTCTCTCCCTCTCTCTCTCTGCCCATACCCAGCTTGCTCTCTCTCTCTCTCAAAATAAATAAATAAACTTAAAAAAATTTGTTTTGAGAATAAAACCAACAGAAGTATATTCTTTCACAGTACTGGAGGCTGGAAGTCTGAAATCGAGGTGTTGGTGGGGCCACGCCCCCTCTAAAGGCTCTAGGGAAGGGCCTGTCCTTGCCTCTTTGGCGTCTGGTGCTCACCCATAATCCTCGGTGCTCCTTGGCTTATAGACACGACATTCCAGTCTCCGCACCCGCCCGTCTTCATGTGGCCATCTTCCCTCTGTGTGCTGTGTGTCCAAATTTCCCTCTCCTCACATGGATGCCAGTCAGTGGATTAGGGCCCACCCTCCTCAGTATAACTTGGTCTCAACTCGATCATGTCTGCAAAGACCTACTTCCAAAGGAAGCCACACTCCCAGCTATCAGGGGTTAAGGTCTGATCATCTCTTTTGGGGGGGACACAATTCCACCCGCCACAGACACAGACTCCATACAGACTCTAAACAATCCGCCAGAAGCCACAAAGACGCCACTTAGAACAACTCCTCCCGAGGCCGGCACAGCCCCACCCTCCAGCCATTCGTGTGCACACAGGTGCCATCCCAGAGGCCCAAGGCAGAGAACAGAAAAGAAGTCGTCCGCTTTTATTAGACGTCTGGCAGAAGACCCAATATGTCTCCTAAAACGCTGCCCTCCTGGGGGCCTGGGTGGCTCAGTCGGTGGAGCGTGCGTCTCTCTCTGTCCCTCCCCGCTGCTCACCTCTGTCTCTCTCGCCTTCAAAAACAAAGAAACATTAAAAAACAAAACAAAAAACCCAAAACACTGCCCTCCTTTTACCTCTCCCCACGGAGCAGGCTCACGGCTCTGCCGAGCGGCTCTTGTGGGATGCGGTAGAGGCTGGGCACTGGAACAGCAGCTCCCTCCAGTTCCTGAGTCCCACGGAGCAGGCGGCCAGAGTGGCAGTGGCTTGGGGGACAGCCAGACTTGCTCGAAAAGCTGTCATTTCAGAAAGGAAGGGGAAAATCCACTTTTTTTTTTTTTATAGGCACTGAGTACCAAAGTTTAAGAACTTGCCTATGACCACAAAATGTCTGAAGTGGAGGTAGTCTGTAAGGATCAGCCTCTTCTTAAACCAGCAGCCCCTCCAACGGGCTCCTGGCATCAGCTGGGCTACCTTGGGCTTGCTTGGGAGAAGCCTGGAATCACATGGCCCCGGCTGGTTTGCAGCTCGCAGGGACATGGAGGGAAGAAAGGAGAACAAAGGGAGGCAGTGGGTGGAAACGTTTTCTAAAGGTGGTTTCCTCCCCTCCCGGCTTCCCGATACACAGGAGGCGAGAGTTAAGGGGTTTGCTGAATATCTATTTAGCACAGAAATACAGCCTCAGACATAGCATCTTGTAACTAGAGCCACGCAAACCTCTACTTCTGAATGTTCCCATGGCAAAGACACAAATTTTCACAACATTCCAAGAAAATCCTGAAATTGAGTCCTGTAGATGGCTTGGAATTTTTTTGGCCAAGGAAATAATATTCCACGCATCAGAGGTGCATCTGTGTGGGCAGATGTCTTGGGATCAGCGGAGGGAGGGAGGCCCAAAGCTGGTGGTCACTGCTGGGGTGGGGGCCGGAATGCAGGCAGGAGGGCGAAGCGTCCCCTGTGGCAGAGAAACTGCTGGGGGGGAGGGGCAAGACCAGAGACGGGGAGCAGCAGGGTAAGGACTCAGGAATGCATTTCTCTTCCCCATCCCCACCCCCTACTTCTCAATGGAAATGGAAGCATTGCCATGATTTCCCAACCGAACATCACGCTGGAGAATGTTTAGTGTTTTATGCATGAAGGCCCGTGGCCATTATCATGCCCTCGGGCGTCAGAATTTTCTATCAACAGCAAAATGTCAGCTAAAAATATCCCATCAAATCATTATAGGGAGTTTATTCATGTCGTAACTTTAAAAATAAAGGCCTGGGCCGCCAAGCAGAATCTCTGTGCTCCTCATTGTGGATTAAACTGATCCCAAATGGAGAAAATGGCAGGCTCTCTGGCACCTAGGTTTATTATAAAATCCGTCTTCTTTTCACGTCCAATATAATCAAGGCAGCCACACCCCATGCTCAGCCAGCCTGGCCTTCCTTTCCCCAATTCCAGACCCCACTTTATGTGAGAATACATATAATTACCCTGGTGGACTCGGAGCCTGTCTTGAAATAAAGCGTCAGAACCCCAGGGGACCGACTCAAACCCAAATCGTGCACCCTGACTTGGCACCCGTGTCCTTCCTTGTCAGCTCTGGTTAACTTGGGGAGGCACTGAGGGCTCCCCGGGATGGGCGGGGGGGTTTGCAAACATTCCTGCCCCAGGCCCCGCAAAGGCCTGAGGAACAGAGACCAGAACTTCCTCTGGCCCCCACCGCAGCCCCTTTGGAGACAGAGGGGTAGGCCTACCCATTCCGGCTGCCCTCATTTTCACAAACGCCATGCAGCAGCCTCTGGAGGCCGCGGTGATATATGGTGCCTTCCAGAGAACAGGATACAGATGCGTGGGGGAGGGTAACCCGAGCACAGTCCAAGAAGATGCTTCTGTCCCCGGAGTTCAACACATAAATTACAAACCACGATTTCAAATTTGAAGGAAAGTATTGACATTCCTCTCCTTCCCGAACTTTGGCCTTTTGTGCTCCAGGTTGAGTTTGAGAGGAGTGTAGCTTTCGCCCAAGATGACTTCTTCCCATCCTGTTTCAGTCATCTGCTGGGTCCTCCACAAACAGTGAGGACGTCTGTCTCTGTGACCAGGTCACAAGCAGCGAGGACCCTGCCTCTGCTGCTCGGACGCTGGCCAGCCACGGATCTGTACTGCTCATGCATGGTCTTTCCTGGGAGCAGAAGGAATTCGGGAAGGGAAGGGGGGGTTGGGACGGTGCGCACACAGGCAGGCAGACATCCAAAGCCAGAGACCGACCAGGGCATTTGGTATGGGCTGTCCCCCTCCGCGCCCCACCTCGGTCTGCCCAGCATCACTCGGTGTCCTGAATGGACACTTTCCTCACCTTGTGCCTCTACCCTCCCAGCTACAGGGAGCAGGGAATGATCCTGAGGGCACCCAGGAATCCCACGGACAGACAACTACAGGCTCCATCACCCTTTGCGTGTGTTGGTCCTTCTGACTGTACAGAGCAGACAGACGGCATCAAATAATAGCTTGGCTGCCTGTACGTCATGCCATGGCTGTCCCAGGTTTTAGAAAGCACTGATTGTCCTCTTGAGATTCCATTTGGATACGAACGCATGGTGTGTGTGTGTGTGTGTGTGTGTGTGTGTGTGTGTGTGTGTGTGAAAACTGGGATATCCTTAAGCTAAATTGTTTAGATGATCTGTGTTCACCTAAACTTTTGCAAACAAGGAATTGCACTTAGGACTTAAACCCCATCATAAGATGATTTAGGAAGTATCCCACTTTCGGTGGAAAGTGGATTAGGCACCGTCCTATACGACAGACGCTAGAGCAGTAACAGGACAGAATGGGGAGACACGTGACCTGGGTACCAGGGCCGACTGCCCTCTAGGAGCATGAGGAGCCCTCTTCTGGATGAGTCTGCTGCAGCAGGACAGGCTGCTGGCCACGTTCATCTGCCCCGAAGTTCAACCTGCACAGGGAAATGGGGAATCAGGTACTCTGAGAAATTAGGCTCTCCTTCCTGCAAACGAGACGCCACATGACCCTGGCGGAGGCCCAGAAACCAGGGAAATGGGCAGTGTGGGTGCCATGCGATAGCCAGGCTTATATATCCAGACCCTGCTGGACCTGGGCCCACTAGGGCAAATGCAGCCAGCCACTTGTTGTGCAAACGTTACGTGCAGACACATAGCCACCGGTCACTGTCCAGTGTACCAGCAGGTACCTGTTAGGACAGGAAATAGAACCCATGTGGAGATGTCCTGCCCCACCCCATGCCCTCTGCCCCAGGCCATGACATACAGTGGGTGAGGGTCCAGAGATGCACCCCTCTCCTCAGGTCATACTGGGCACATGCTGGGACATGATGCACAGGTGCAAGGTGCTTTCTACTTGCCCCTCCCTCCACTGCTGAGCCATCTTGACTCACACCCATGGAGTCCCGGGCCCTTTGGGAGCCTTCTCCTCTCCTGCTGCCCATGCAGCTGTTCCGTGGACCTTTACGCAGCTGAGCAGACCCTCCAGTCACACGCAGGTGCTCTGTGGGACATGCTCGTGGAGAAGAAAAGTAGGGTTGGCCAGACCACTCCAAACTCAATTACACACTGACTCCCTAGTCAAGGCTCAATCCTGTGACCTCACGAGAAATAGGAGACAGAGATCCCACCCTCAAGAACACGTAGTCATGCATGGAGCCAAAACCGCGGTGCACAGAATGAGATGTCCGTCTGCTGGAATACGCTGGAAGGGAGCCATGGCGCCGCGTCTTGAGAGACGAAGACGGCAAAGCTAACAGCAGGGAGAGAGAGAAGGTTCTGGAGCTAGGGAGCAGCACCGTGTTCGGGGAGGTGGGGTGAGAGGAGGGTGAGAAGCTCACGGGCAAGACAGGGACGGCAGGTGGCACCAGAGGAGGCAGCATGGGGATGGAGGGATCGGGGAGGTTGGGCTGAGGGGGCTTTGGAAACTGGGCAGAGACTTCGAAGGGGGACTCCCTGACCAGGGAAGCGGAGGCTGGGCAGGGCGGCCACACGTGGCATGCCCGGAGTAGGATGCCCTCGGAGTAGTTTGCTGCCCGTTGAAGCGCCACGGACCACGTCTGACCCATGAGCTACAGCTGTCCTGCCTGTGGAAGGTCAGGCTTTCAGAATGGTGCACTGGGGCCCCTTGCCTGGCCCATTACACTTCCTCTGTGGGCTCCCAAAGCATGGCCCCTGGGCCAGAGGGAAGCTTACCGTGAGGGGAATTTCGGCCCATCTAGGCTCCCCTCTCTGACCTCGTCTCCATCTCAGGGCCGTCCCTTCCACCCAGGCACCCAAAAGCCTCGTCTTCTTTCTTTCCTCCCAGAATCATAGATTTCAGAGTTGGAAGGAACTTACAGGAGGATCACCTAGTCCAGGGGTCAGCAAACTTTTAGTGTAATGGGCCAGACAGTGGGCGTGTTAGGCTTTGCTGACCATATGGTCTCTGTCACAACTGCTCAACTCTGCTGTCGTGGTGTGAAAGAAGCCATGACAAAAAGGAAGCAAATGGCGTGGCTGTGTTCCAATAAAACTTTACTCATAAAAACAGGCAGAGGGCAGACACGGCCCACGGATCACAGTTTGTCACCGCCCCCCCCCCAACCTAGTGTTTGAGATTCTTATTTTATAGACGGTAAAGCTGAACCCCGAGAAATGAACTGACTCCACCAAAGACTCAGAGAACTGAAAATCCGATTGGGCCTGTTGGGATGTTTGTGTTTTCACTGAGGAAGAGAAAATAAAAAACAGTGTCATTGTCAACCAGAGGAACTGTGCGTCCCAAATGAGACGAAAGCAATGCTTTCAAGGGGAAAACGGGAGGGTTCAGGGCACAGCTGGGCCAACACCACGAAGCCTCACTGTCCTTCCTTTTGGACGTGATAAGTTCATATTCTTGGACCACCCCGTCAGCATGTCAGGTTTAAAATATTACACGTGGAATGATGAAAAATTGCCAACATCTCAGCACCGTCTCTTGATTAATGGGTAGTTCCTCAGAGATTGATCAGTTTGTTTGATTTTGTTACTCAGAGTGACTGATGGCTGCTTTAAAAAATACTTAGCTTTAGAGTTACCCTACATGAGATAATTTTCATATGCCTCGTGTAGCCCCGTCTAGAATAATTGGACTTTATTGCCTTCCTTCCATGCATGAACCGAGGTTCCCTGGAGAAGCAGAACAGATTCAGACTTTGTTGCCTTAATATTTCCACGTAGATCAGCTGCTGTATTCATAGAGCAGCTTTGGCCAGATGGCCAGCCAGCCTTGTAGTGACATTTCCCATTTCCCGTCCATTACTCACCAATGGAAAATAATGGGATGTGAATTCCCCATTTGGGGTAATATGTGGTTACAGCCTTGTTGTACCTGCACTGAAGATAAATGACTTATCATGCAATCATTTCTGAACTCTCTGGGGAAAAAACAGGAGAAACAACACGGTGTTTGGCAGGAAGAGGAAGCATCACTGTTACGGCATTCACTGGGACAGCTAAATTTAATTTCCGATTTTTGTCTTCTATTGCTTATTTTCTGTTGCTTAGAGGGAAAGAAAAGTTTGTTTTTGCTGCTTAAGATATTTAAGGTCAGGTTTGAGAAGGGGTTCTCAGACACCCCGATGTTGGTCTATCACCAGGATGTCCTTTTTCCAAACACCGGTGTGGTACAGAGCTGAGGTGACAAAAATTGCTGGAAAAAAGTCCAGCCGGATCGTGCAGACTTACTCAAACGCACTGAATTCTTGTTCAAAGTTGTTTTCGAATTTTTACTTCTTGAAATATTAGTTATCATCCCTCAGTGTTTGACCCAATACAGTCAATACTGTACCAAGCTCATCCTTGGTTTTCAACTTCCCTGTTTGATGTCACCCTTAGAGGTAAATATTTTTGGCTAACACTCCCTGTAATTATTGTTAAAGACGAGTAAGTAGGAATGATAACATTATTAATAGAGTATGCAGAGTGAGAACAAACACGTCTTCAATCCTTAGCGTGGGCCAGGCAGTGTGGTAAGAGTATCCCCGCATAAGTCATTCAACTGCCTCTGTTGTCCTTTGGGGCAAGTGCCATTATCACCATACTTTTCCAGTAAGGACAAGTGATACAAGAGAGGAAGACTAACCTGCCCAAGTCCTACAGTCTGAGCGAGATTTGAACCCACATATCGGATTTCCAGCTTTTAACCCCTGCACACTGGCGACGCCAAGTGCTGGGGAACGCTTCTTTCTGGAACATTCCAAGTTTTCCCTTCTCAGAAAGAAGGTGACTCAGCTACTTCCCAGCTTCTGCTCTTCCTGCTGGGCTACAGGTCTCTTCCTGTCTGATTCTCACAGGAGGGCAGAGCTAAGGAGCTGGGTGGGGGTCCTCGTGGGACCCTCGAGCCGTCCCATCCGTGCAGGGGGCATCGCTCCCTGCCCTGAAGATGGGTGATTCACCCGGGGCCCCAGGTCGGCTGATGGCAAATCAACTTTCCTCAATGAAATAATCTGCATGTTAGAGGCAGCAGAAGGTGTGGGAAACTGCAGATGTTCTGGAAATGGCTTCCTCCTTCCTCCTCTCCCCCCTCTCCAGCACAGGCAGAGCCTGTTACAGAGGGAGCTACAACCTTGCCATGGCCTTCCATCCACCAAGCCCAAGGAGAACGTAAGCCAGGCTGCGGCTGACAGCATTCGGCCACAGAACTTAAACAAAGAAGGTCACCTGCCCGGGAGTTTACCCCGTAGTAACTCAAGCCTTTTATAAACTCATTTGTATTCATCCAGACGGCTGTTTTGGCTAGAAAGAAATGCTTTCTCCTCACTAGAATTACCAATAATTTGAGCAGAAAGCTACAGGCAAGACATATTAATCATGTTTGAAAGGATGTATCTTTTCATACAAGGGGTTTGCTTCAACAACAACAACAAAAAAAAACCCCACTTTCCCCGAGCTGTACTTATATTTAATGGCGGTTTCCAACACAGAGAGGCACAGCTTGCTTTGTGCCTTTATCTCATCGCCACCTTCTCCCCTGCAGGTGAGACATCAGATTCATATCCCGTTTACATCATCCTTGGTCACTTGCGTGGGGTTCAGAGGAATGAACCACGGTGGAAATTTTTCTCCATTTTCCTTTTTCCCTCGTTTATATTTGTTAGTCTAAAATCATAGCATTGCCTGATACAGGAAATAAATGTAGTGAGGGAAATGCTGTATGCAGAGCAAACTCCTAATGCATAGTTACTCTGCTAACGTGAAGTTGCATGCCTGCTAAATCCGTCTGTCTCCCAAGGATCCAGCCCTATAGATACGTGAGCGGCCGACTCCCAGAGAGGTGGGCTTTAATAGGACTATTAAAAAGGTTAGCATTTCCGTGATTGGTTTATGCTTCCCCCTCCATTTCAGTTAAAGATTAAGTCTTTGCAGCAGGCTGTAGCTCCAAGGCAGGTTTGGGAGGGATGTGGAATACTTTCTTAATTAAAAAAAAAAAAAGAAAAGAAAAGAAAAACCCTCATAGATAGAGTTAGTTTATTTTTAACAGCAACAGAAGCACTGTGGGAAGCTGGTTTGCAGGCTCCGTTTCATTCACAGACTGTGCTCTGCAAACAAAAAAGCAGCCTTGAGTCTCCCTAATGAAAAAGCAAGCTGGGGGAGCTCTGAAGCAATCTTGCCCCCCTCCCGCCCTGCGCGGTGGCCCCTGCTGTTTAGGCTGCTCTGCAGAACTGCTGCCTTCTGTTTGCCCTCAACTTTGTGCAGCTGTCTTCTGACAAGCTCACTTGTCCCACCTCAAGCAGGCCAACCACCCTTTTACTGAGCACCTATTATGTGCCAGACATTGAGCATAGTTGCTGGGCGGATCAATAACATAAACACTATCCCCATCTTCACAGAGATTGTCTGGTAGAAAAATATGTATTAGGTTAGGGTTGCGTTAACGATACTTATAATCTAGGGAAGCGCATGCAATAATAGAGACACAAGTAATAACGGGAAACGCGTGCAGATCACAGGGACGGTGCAGACAAGGCTGGATTCCGACAGAGGCAGAGGGGCAGAGAGCCCTCCGGCAGGGAGGATGGCCACCAGGGCTAGGAAGGGGCAGCTAGGAAAGGGGCAATATTTCAAACAGTGGGAGGAGGCTGTGTTACCAATGAACCTGGTGGAGGCAAGGAGGAGGCCCGGAGCAGGGAGGCCAGAAGCAAATCTTCCAACAGCCCCGATAAAGAAATAAGAGCTACATCTCTATAAACAAACAGAAAGAGCTCCGAGACAGACTGGTGACCGAGAAAACAAGATGTGAAACAAATTACATTTAAAAAAAAAAAACACTAAAAACAATATATGTATGTGTGTGTCTATAAATGCATTTTTTTTTTTTTTTTGCTTTTAAATGTTTTAAGATTTATTGATTTTTGAGAGACAGAGAGAGAGCACCAACAGGGGAGGGGCAGAGAGAAAGGGAGACACAGAATCCAAAGCAGGCTCCAGGCTCTGAGCTGCCAGCACAGAGCTGGACATGGGGCTCGAACCCACGAGCTGTGAGATCATGACCTGAGCCAAAGTCAGACGCTTAACTGACTGAGCCACCCAGGTGCCCCAGTAAATGCATTTTTAAAGGTCTCTATTATACATATACCCCAAACCAATAATAGTCTCTAGGAGGGGCAGGAGGGCATTAAATGGGGGTGAGGGGCAGGGTGCCCTTCAATTTTTTTTCTGTAATCTTGACTTTTTTTAATTAAGGAGAATATATTCTGTATTACCTATGTAATTAGAATATATATACATTTTTAAATGTAACCAATAATCTATTTACTTTTCATTAGAACACATGGCACTTGAGAATATTACATTATGTCTGTGTCTAGGTTTGGTATTTCAAAGTCAAATGGATTCTGGAGAAACGGAATTCCTGGTCCATAAAAAGCAAGGTTCACCGGGTCCAACTCCCTTATTTTACAAATGAGGAAATGTGGGTTTCTCATGGTCTTTTCATTTATAGGTACAGGAGGAAGTACGTAAAATAATTCATGGAGAAGTCATTGTTGCCTTTAGGCTTTCCAGGCAGCTATGAAAACTACATTAAAATATTTGTTTTCAAAAAAATTCATTTGTCCAACCGCAAAAGCCATTTTCTCTGCACAGGGGAGCTCTGGTACATGCTTGAACGTAACATACTAGCAACTGGGTCAGGAGTCAAGTTCTGCCCAAGTGCCACCATGTGACCTTGACATAACCTCAGGGTCCCCATCCTAACACTGGGGATTTTCTGAGCCCCCAAGAAATACTATTACTTCACCACAAAGGGGGGGGGGGAGAGGGTACTTAAACCTGTGAGGATAGAACGCTAGCCTTAAAATAGGTGCTTCGAGCATTCCTAAAGCCAGGCTCTAACCAAAGTCTTGCAAGATCTCTAATACATAAGCTAGTTTGTTGGGGGTGAAAAAAGGAAAGTAAGGGCTTCTCTGGAGAATATGGTGAGAAAGAGAAATCAGTATTTTGACTAAAGAAAATATTTAAGTTATGATTGGAAATATATTTGCAGAGCAACAAAAAAGGACTTTTTCCCCCTTAAATATTCACAGCTGGCTCTCGGGGACCGTATAAAGTTACTATGCTACCAAATGACTCAACTTGCAACATCTGTAATGGTGATTGACACAATGTATTAAGGGCTATCTAACTCTTGGAGTCACGACACCCCTGTTTGATTAGGGTTTATTTTATTAGCGCCAAGAGACTCACACGTTTAACATCTGTGGTGCTGCTCCTGAAATTCCGAGCCATAAAACAAGGAAATTCAGCATGGTCTGAAATTCCAGAACATAGCAAACAACTCTACAGAAAACACATTCGGGGGGGGGGGGGGGGGCGCTGGTCGGTAATCGAGCAGGGCTTAGCTCAGGCGGGACCGCACATCTGGCCGCACCTTCCCTTAGCAAATGTGGGAAGGAGGAACTGGGGGTGGCCAGAGTCCAGCTGGGCAGAGAGGGTTGGGGACAGTCAGCCTGGGGAAGGGCCTCTCCTGTTGCCACGCTGTTGAGAGGGAGTTTCTGTGCAGTTCACCTCTTGAGATAGTGCACTACCCGCTTAACCCCGTGTTTCAAGATGCTCATGGTTTATAATCGTGGATTCAGCTTTGTGCTCTGCATAGGAGAGAGTGAAGCAACCTGAGCACCACCCCCCACCCCCCATCTCCTGGCTATCACAGAACCTTTAAAAGTGATGGCTAGCTGTATGTTGTACCAGTGTGGGAAAATACTGATGGGCAGACAAAGCCAGAGACAGAGAATAGACAGGATCCTGGGCAGCAAAATAATGCCATGGTAACAAACTGGCAAGATCTGACTTACACCTGCAGCCCAGGGCTAGAGCCGAACGCAGAAAAATAACGAGAGTTCAGTTTACTGGGGTGAAGGGATGCTTTTAAAGAAAAAAAGGCTATTAATGGAAATGAAAAAAAATTGTATTATATTAATGGAAGTTACACTAATGGAAATTAATCCTTTTAAAGACATAATCCCTACTTTTTAGGAATACTAGAGTCCCGGGGGAGGTGTGGGGGCTCGGTGTGAAAAAACACAAGGTCAACCTTGAAGAGTTATGAGAGAAGTCCCGCGGGACCCGGGGCAAGATCACAAACTTCAAAGCTCTTTGACGAGTACAGGACGATAAAAACATATGGCTGGCGGGCAGCTCATAGTGCCACATCTTCCAGCGTGGCTGATACCCACGGGTCCTTCAGCTCACTCTTTCTTAGGAATACACAGCGTGCTTTGGGTGCAAATGCATTGCAGAGAGGCCGGGGCGGCTGAATCACCATAGCACCGTCCCACCAAGATGCCACACAGGCTCCTTCGCAGCCCAGCGCGGTCCTGGCCACGTCTGCCCGACACCCGAGGCCGGAAGCAGCTCCTAACGTGTCTGCCCCGGCCTGGGTGTTCCATTGTCACAACGGCATCCAGCTCTGGGTTCATTCATGCTACAGCCCGTGTCTTCACCCCTCTCCCAACGCTTGGCATTTTAATACCGTCCCCCAACCTTAGATGAGCTGGCGGCCTCTTTCCCAGCCACAGCAAGAGGAAACGCAGCCGCCTTCCCCCTGATGACGGCAGAATCGAACCCTCGCGAGCCAGGAAGCGTCGCGGCAAGCCCTGCACTTACTGTAGAATTACAGCCACAGGAGTGTGATTTATGCAGGATGAAAAGGAGCCGTAAAATGATAGGCTTTGTCCACAAACAGGGCAGTGGTTCATTAAATTGCAGCACATCCCTCCAATGGAAAATCACTTATCTCTTTTAAAAAAGTGGTTTCGTTAAAGACTCTGCAGTAACGGGAAAAAGCACATGACACAAAATTAAGTGAGAAAAGGTACCGTACAAGACGTATACAAACTATGATTATAAATATGGAAAAATTATTTTAGAGACTGGAAGAGAATACAAATATGGAGAGGTGCGTGTAGTATGCGTCTGAATATAGATACCTATATAATCGCAAGTTCTGTTGCAGAAGGGAATAAACAGGTCCACGGACAGAGGTCCACTGACAGGAGGGTTGATGCGCAAGTGACTTAGCTGATTTTCAGGAGTGGTGGGATCATGGGGGATTCTTTTCTTTATTGCCCCAAATTTCTATGACATCTTACATAACATGTAATCGAAAGTTATTATCTGAAAGAACACGTATTCTGGGTTTTTTTTTTTTTTTTTTGCAGACTCTTTCCAAAGTTTGAATGGACATACTGAACTATGTGATTGCAAGGAGTACACTTTACAGCTAAGTCGCCCTGGTAACCTGCCTGGAGGCGGAGGCAGGATGGCACCGAGAGAGCCAGACAGGTCCTCCCTCCTCATGGAGAAGGGGAGTCCGTTCAAGATTCAAGAATCTTCTCTCAGTGTTTTCCGGGGGGGGGGGGGGGGAAGCAGCATGGCTGTGCTGTTCTGAGCCTGGGTTCGGCACTTGCACAGACAGAAAAGAAAATCATCAGAAAATCTTGGTAAGGCTTGCAAGTTCAGGTGCGGCTACCTTTGCACAGAGGTCGTGGGACAGGAGCAGGGGTGGGGGGCTGTCTGTGCTGGGAGTCCAGGGCTCAGGTTCTCTCAGCTTCATCTCTGGGGCCAGCCTTGCACTCATTCTGTCTCTATCCCCAGGGTCCAGTGGGGACTTGCCCGCTCCTGGGGACCTGGCCAGGGGAGTCAGCGTCCACAGGGGGGGATTGAGGACAAGAGCCAAGGCCAGGTGGTCTATTGTCTATCCGTCCTCAGGGCACGCCTGTTCTCTCCTTGTATCAAGAAATCAACTTACCTAGACTGGACTCATTAAAAAAAAAAAAAAAAAACAACTTCACTGCACTACATTTTAATGTTGTGTCCTTGGCATTGACCTTGTGTATTACAGAAGCAGCTCAAGGAAGAATGTTCCGGAATCACTGATGAAGCTGTTAAAGATGCTACTCGTTATTTTCTTTGATATCATTTGTCTAAGGATCCCCTGGACGAATTATTTTTTACAATCTACTATGGGTAAAGCTCATATTTCCTGAAGATGACTTTTTGGCTTTTTTTTTTTTTTTTTTTTTCATTTTTGCTTTGGCAGCCAGAAAACTCAACATCAAATCTCATGGTTAGGTTACACTGACCACATTAATGTGGTGTTTTTAAGTTTATTTATTTATCTTAAGAGAGAGAGAGCACGTGCATGTGTAAGCAGGGGAGGGGCAGAGAGAGAGGGAGAGAGAGATTCCCAAGCAGGCTCTGTGCTATCAGCACAGAGCTGGACACGGGGCTCAATCCCATGAACTGTGAGATCATGACCTGAGCCGAAATCAAGAGTCCTGAATGCTCAACCTACTGAGCTACCCAGGCGCCCCTAATGTGTGTTTATGGTATGTTTGCCTCTTCCAACCCATCTGCCACCTTCCTGCATGGTAAAAAAACATTTTCTCTTTTATTCAACAGACTTTCTATTCTATTGTAAACTACCTTAAATACTTCTTAAGCATAGACACTTTGTAAATAAACCCACACAGTACCATATCTTGAGGAAATTGATCATTGGCAGAGGCACGGGTTTGTACATTAAGCAAAGTTGCTAATGCTGCTTAACCAGAAACAAATCCACAGCCAGGACAAATACAGAACACGGGGCTTTCTATCAGACAACTGGGTTGGACAGTTCCCAAGTCAAAACCGTAACAAAAAGTCTTGGAGATTGTTCTGGATTGAAGGAGATAAATAGTCACAACAACCTTCATGGTGACCTTTAATTGGATCTTGGTTCAAGGGGAAAAACAAACAAACAAACAAAAAACCTCCAGCTATAGAAGAGATTTTGAAGCAATTGGGATAATTTGAACATCTGCTGGATGGCAAGATGATGTTAAAGTAAAGTTAATGTTAATAGATACAATAATGGTATTGTGGATATACAGGAGAACGTCCTTGGGATGATGAAATATTTCCTGTGAAGTGTCATGATTGTTTTCAGTTTACTTTTATTTTATTTTTTAAATGTTTATCTATTTTTTTTAAATTTTTTTTTCAACGTTTATTTATTTTTGGGACAGAGAGAGACAGAGCATGAACGGGGGAGGGGCAGAGAGAGAGGGAGACACAGAATCGGAAACAGGCTCCAGGCTCTGAGCCATCAGCCCAGAGCCCGACGCGGGGCTCGAACTCACAGACCGCGAGATCGTGACCTGGCTGAAGTCGGACGCTTAACCGACTGCGCCACCCAGGCGCCCCAATGTTTATCTATTTTTGAGAGAGAGAGCATTCGAGCAGGGGAGGGGCAGACAGAGAAGGGGACAAGAGAATCTGAATCGAGCTCTGTGCTGACAGCAGAGAGCCCGAAGCAGGACTCCACCCCACAAACGGTGAGATCATGACCTGAGCGGAAGTCGAAGTTGGACGCCTAACCAAATGAACCACCCAGGCACCCCCTACAGTTTACTTTTAAATGGATAAGCAACACAAATGTGTGCATATACACATATATAATACATACATGCAAAGAGAGAGCCAATATGGCAAAATGCATAATTGCTAGATCATGGGGCTAGTCTCCAGTCGTTCATCGTAGCATTCTTTGCTATTGGCTGTGTGTTTGAAAATCTTCACAGTAGGTTGGGCAGAGTTATACAAAATCCCAACACTTACAGTATAGATCCAAAGATATATTAGACCTGATGGCAAATCAGCTTTGGAACCTCCCCCCCCGGCCAAGGGATACCCCAAGCTTAAACGGTTGGGATAAATGTTAGGGTTCAAGAAACAGAAAAACTTGGCAAGAAAGGGAAAGTGCTACAAGTTTACTGTCACGTGTGGAGGATGTGTTTGGAGCAGCATGGCAGGAAAGGATAGGATTTCGGAGGGTGGTGGTGCCCAATGGCCACCATAGTTAGGAAAGACCACATTCCCTCCATGCTCTGCCCACCAACTCACATGGAGCACCTAAATTTAGCTGCCTCTAAATGGTCCCACAAGACCCATGCACCGGAATCAGGGTGCTGTAGCTCCAAATGACGCCACCACTGTTAACACCGGTTTATTTCCATAGTTTTCAAGGGCACGTTCAATGTATATACGCCACGTAGCCACCACCAAGACGTTCATGGACCGCCCCCCCGTGACTATGGAGATCACCCACGCCCGAATATAGACACAAATGAAAGCAGCTGGAAGCCCTTATCACTGACCACCAGCACCAACTCCAAGGCTGCCAAAGTCCCAGGCTCCTCCCCCCTGGTTCCACCCACCACACGGTGGGTGCTCCTCACCTGTGCCCATGCTCCTCACCTGTGCCTGACCAGTGACGCTGTGACCCACGCTTCTAGCCGTGAATTCGGAGCCACGCATCCTACACTGCCCCCCTCCAAACTGTTGGCTAGAGAGGCTCTGTTGCTGCTCACATCAATTTAAGGGATGCCGAGAACGAGCTTCGAATCATTTCTTCCCTCATTTGAGAACAGTTAATGAGCACCTATTATGTTCCAGGCACTGTGCCAGACGAGAACTTACATTTGTGAATAAATCAGACAAGGGTCTCGCATTCATGATGTCTAAGGTCTACTGGGAGCCACAAACAATGAAACAAGCAAGCAAACAAATATATGTGTGTGTGTATACATGTAAATATACCTAATTACAAATTGATTTGCTCTTGAAAGGAAACAAACAGGGTGTGGTTGATTGGTGGCAGACACCGGGCAGCGGGACCCTCTGAAATCCTGTCCCTTTTGCATCACGTACAGGTGGGAGGGGGGCAGTGGTTGAGGTAGAGAGTCTCTGAGGAAGCACTGGGGATCAAGTGCCAGAGGAGGGAAGAAGGGAGGCAGCTCCGGAGACTCGGGAAGGGGAGGAGAGCACAGGTGCAGAGGCCGCAGGAGGGGGGCCAGGGTGGGTAGGAGAACGACTCAAGACGGTGTCTGTGATGACCCGGGGCCAGACCCTGTGGGTGGCAATAAGCAGATCTGGGTTATTCTAAGTGGGTAGGAGGCCACTGAATAATGTTAAGCAGTGCATAGACATAGGCGTGACGCAGGTTTTAAAACCCCACCCTGTATGTAGCAAGTAGACTGCACGTGGGCAAGAGCAGAAGCTATTGCTGTAGTTTGAGTGACTCCTACATTCCTTAACTAGGACAGTGATTGGGGAGTAAGGGGGAAGTGGATGGAATTGGCAGGCAGGCTTTGCTAATGGGTTGCATGTGAGGGTTGAGAAGGGTGACTTCTAGATTTCTGGTGTAAGCAAATGGCCGTGCCTCCTCCCTTACTTGTTGAGGGTTCACCATGTATCAAATTCTGCACAGTTAGCTTGGCCACATTTTTTTCAAAGATGATTTGAAACGTCTTGCAATAGAAGTCACAGATACAAGGAAACTATTGAAAAGGTGTGTGTGTGTGTGTGTGTGTGTGTGTGTGTGTGAGCACAAGAGCCAAGTAACAAAAGGATGGAAATAATCATATCCTAGTCCTCATTCTGCCAGAACTTATTACAATTGCAAGCAAACAACAACAACAAACTTGACTCTGAGCTTCCCAGCAGCCAAAGCAAAAAGGGGAAGGTGAGTTTTATAGAGTTCATTGTCTAATAACAGGAAGCATGCTGGCTTATGTGGAGAAACAAAACTATCCTCATTCTCTACTTTAAAAGAATTTTTATTGCTACATAGCTTCTCTAAGGGCCAGTGATCAATATGACAAAAAGTTTTGTCAATGAGAATTTAACATAAAATACAAAGAAAGGCCTTCCATATAAAACCTGAAAAAAGCCCAAATGCCCAGGAGAATGGGCCATCAGGGACATTGGTCAAGGTCACAGGTCTTTTTCTTTCTTTGGTTTTGTTTGCTTTAATTTTTTTTTGTTTTAATTTTTTTATTAAAAACATTTTTTTAATGAGAGAGAGAGAGCACAAGCGAGGGAAGGGCACGGGGAGACACAGAATTTGAAGCAGGCTCTATGCTCTGAGCTGTCAGCTCAGTTGTTTAACCTACCCAGCCACCTAGGTGCCCCTCTTTGGTTTTATTTAAAAAACGTTTTTTTTAATCTTTATTTATTTTTGAGAGACAGAGTGTGAGCGAGGGAGGGGCAGACACGTCATCACAGACACGTCTTGAGTCGTTCTCCTCCTGCCCACCCTGGCCCACCTCCTGTGGCCTCTGCACCTGTGCTCTCCTCCCCCGCCTCTCCCGGAGCTGCCTCCCTTCTTCCCTCCTCTGGCACTTGATCCCCAGTGCTTCCTCAGAGACTCTCTACCTCAACCACTGCCCCCTCCCACCTGTACGTGATGCAAAAGGGACAGGATTTCAGAGGGTCCCGCTGCCCGGTGTCTGCCACCAATCAACCACACCCTGTTTGTTTCCTTTCAAGAGCAAATCAATTTGTAATTAGG
Source organism: Leopardus geoffroyi (assembly GCF_018350155.1). Classification (NCBI taxonomy): domain Eukaryota; kingdom Metazoa; phylum Chordata; class Mammalia; order Carnivora; family Felidae; genus Leopardus; species Leopardus geoffroyi. The sequence goes on along the minus strand of NC_059333.1, from coordinate 9,030,024 downwards.
TATATTTACATGTATATGTATAAACACAGAGAGAGAGAGAGAGAGAGAGAGAGAGAGAGAGAAAGACACAGAATCTGAAGAGGCTCCAAGCTCTGAGCGGTCAGCACAGAGCCTGATGCGGGGCTCGAACTCAGGAACCATGAGATCATGGCCTGAGCCGAAGTCCGATGCTTAACGGACTGAGCCACCCAGGTGCCCCTGGTTTTATTTTTAATAGTGCCATTGTGCTGGCTCTCTTGGTATCCACTGACTTCCATGTTTTGTCTTATGTACATCTCTTTTGTGATTCTTTCTGTGTGTGTGTGTGTGTGTGTGTGTGTGTGTGTGTACCATTTGAGAGTGAGTTGCAGGCATTCTAACACATTTTCGTAAACTTCACGCATGCCCACCCTCCCCGGCCCTGCCTGGAAAATTCGGACTTCACCTGCCTCCGGAAAAACAAACCTCGCACAACAATTTCCAGACCTCTTTGATGTCACAATGACAATAAAGACCCATGAACTCCTTTGTGTCTGTCCTCTGATCAGCGGACCCTCCTGTGACAGACCGCCAGGCAGAGCCCTCTTACATCACAACCCGCCTACCGGGGACCCCGGGTGCTGGAAGCCCCTCAGGGTGGGCCTGAACCAGATTCCACTCCAAGTGTCGCTAAGAACGCCCCGCAGGCTGAAGTGGAGGCACCCAGGAAGGGCCCGGATGGCCACGCCCAGGGGCACCCCCGAACTCACCCCTCCCGGGCGGCTTCACAGCGGCTCATGGCCGCTCCTGGGTCTGTGGCTGGAGCACCGCGCGCCCCTTTCCGTCCTGGGGGGCGGGTAGCCGTGGGGGGCCCCCCGGCGCTGGGAGCACAGCGGCCCGCAGGTGGCCGGTGGCCGTGCGGGCGGCGCGGGATGAATAATTGACGCCGCAGCTGGGTGGAATTACCGCGGCAGGTGCCCGCCCTCGCGCAGCCCACGCCGCCCCGTGGCTGCCCCTGCCGCTACCCTGGGGAGTCCTGCCCTCCTGGCAGTCGACCTCTGTGCCAGCACGCGCGAAATGCATGGCCTTCTGGCTGGGAATACATTTGCATTCTCCATTTCAGGTTCAAATGTGTGTGCATAAAACAGGATTAATTAGCACAGCCTGGCGAGGTTCCTCTCCCGCCCGGCAGGAGAAGTGTGAAAACCCCGGCAGGCTGCAACACACCCCAGATCCCCCGGGGAGGGCGGAGGGACCCATCTGCTGAGGCTGGGGGGGGGGGGGTTGCCATCTGGGGTGGAAAGAACCCCAACTTCCACGAAGGAGCCAGGAGAGCAACCAGCTGCTCCCGCATTCTCTGCCCTTTGCCGTTCATTTTTTTCCAACAGACATTTATTGAGCATTTATTATGTGCCAGCTCTGTGTAAGCGGGGAGGGGGGAGGCCACGGCAGCGCGTGAACGAGTCCCTGCTTTCATGGAGCCTCCATTTGGGTGGGTGGGGAGCAGACAACAGAGAAATAACATAGTTGGGGGGGGGGATGATAAGAGCAATTGCCCATAAAAGAATATTGGAGTTTTCTAGATGCTCAGGAGATGCAGCCCTGTCCTAGCAATTCTTAGATCCTTACTGTAATTTAGTAAGTGTTATTTGATGATAGTATTTACTAGGCACTTAGCTTGCATTTGGTGCCAGAGTGAGTGCTTTAACACTTTCGCTTTATACAATCATGACGATGATCTGAGGAAAGTGAGTGGATCCCAAGGCCCCGGAGCTCGTGAATCGTCCAGCTGGGACTTGAGCCCCCATTCTGAAATGCTAAGCTATGATTTATACACATACATAGTTTTATATATTATATAGACTTTATAAATTCTATATGTATGGTTTCTCCCTCCTTCCCAAATGTGAGGTGAGACCGAGATAACCTAATATGCATTAAAGCTCTGAAAAGGAAAGGGCCACCTCATCACATCTCCTGCTTTCTTGCCTAGATTTCTAGTTGATTCCTAAAGCGGCAAAAGAATGCGTGCTTATAGGGGCCATTTGCTAGGTGAGTCACACAAATATCCTCCAGCTGCTTGGAGCTGGGGGCCTGTGTCACGGATTCCACCTGTGATGCTAGGCTGCACCTGCTGTGGCTGGGTTTCAGTTTGGGGCCCGAGCGGGTGACACTCGAGAACACAGGAGTGACACCAGCTCCCGGCTCCTGTCAACCAGGTTTCCATTACAAGGGTGCTGCCTGCCAGCCCGGAGGGTGATGGGTTCCCTCCAGGAGCCACTGTTACACACATCATGTCCCGGACAGTCCCCACCCAACACCCCACTCTGCGGCCATCCACCTGAATTTTTGAGGATAGCAGTGCCAAGGACAGTGAGCTTTCTCTGGCAGAGGGTGCCAGGGAATCAAGGCCCTGAATGTAGAACCAGGGGCATCCTGACCCCATCCGTAGGCAGGTCTGGCTGGAGTCTGTGCACCCTCAGAATCTCACTCAGCCACTGAGCCTGGAACAAAGGTCTCCCAGGCCCCAGAAAGCCATTCCCACCCCCACCACCTGACTGTTTCCGTGGAGGATTGGAGTTGGGATTTGAAAGGGCAGCAGATTCGAGGCTGGGGAGAATTTGGACTTTGCTGTGCATTAGTCACAGGCAGCTAGCGATTCTCTCCCTCTGAAGTACATTCTCAGACCCCCAAAGAGCCACAACGAAATAGTTTCTCTGCGTTTTATCCAAATATGCCGTGGACTTTGGAATGAACTCTTACTCCTCCTTCCTGCTGACCTGACTGCAAATCAGCTTTTGATGGGGTTGGACAGTTTGGAGAGATGGGCAGCGATCATGCTGAAATATGATGACAGGGGCAAGACTGTAAGGGCATCTTCGAGGCAAGACATGTGCACAGAGCAGCCATGTGGAAACAATTAGGACAATAAATTTACTAATTGCTGAGAGTAACTTAATAGCAAAACCACAATGCTCTCTGCTATTAGTCCCAGCTACTGCAACGGGTCCCATTTTGCTTGCTGGAGGCATTGCAAATATCAGGCCAGCCTGTAGGGTTGGGGATAGCCGGCAGAAAAATTTGCATGACTTCTGGTAATTGAAAAGTAAATGACTCTCTAGCCTCAAACCCATTCAAGGGGCCCAGGGGTTTGAGGCATTTTCTTAAACCTTGGAGAGCGAGGCAGGAGTCAGGGTCCCTCTCTCCTGCTGTGTCTCTCTTTACTCTCCGTCACCTTCTGTACTTTGTCCGTGATTGGGGTTACTCAGGTTTTGGAGGCTTAAGAATTGATTTTTAACAAGTAGAGATTCAAATGCAGTATTTTATTTTCTTTTTAAATTAAGTAATTGACTTTTGAGAGAGAGAGAGCATTTGAGCAGGGATGAAGGGAAGAGGGAGGGAGGGAGAGAGAGAGAGAGAGAGAGAATCTTAAGTGGGTTCTGTGCTCAGTATGGCTCGATCCCACGATTCGATGTGGGGCTCAATCCCATGACCTGAGCCATGACCTGAGAGTCGGACACTCAACTGACTGAGCCACCCAGGCACCCCTCAAATGCAGTATTTTAAAGAGCGTTGGAGTTTTAAGGTTGAATGGGTAGGAATGAGGTAATAAATACATGCAGGGAGTCATTCTTACGTTGGGTAAAGAGCCTTCAATCTTTATTTTTTTAATATTTATTTATTTTTGAGAGAGAGAGAGACAGACAGAGTACAAGCAGGGGAGGGGGAGAAAGAGAGGGAGACACAGAACCTGAAGCAGGCTCCAGGCTCTGAGCTGTCAGCACAGAGCCCGACTTGGGGCTCAAACCCATGAACCTCGAGATCATGACCAGAAGTCTGATGCTTAACTGACTGAGCCACCTAGGCGCCCCAAGAGCCTTCAATCTTTAGGTCCCCAAGTCTTTGGGGCTGCTCGTCACAGATGATTCTTCATCAGAAATTAGGCATTGCACCCCAGTATCAGGTATAAATGCAGTATGTTTGGAGCCCAGAAGAATCCTTATCCTTCCAGAAGATCAGAGACAACCATCAAATGTACCACCTTCAAGAGCTCACAGGTGGGCACAGCACTGCAGGTCTGCTAAGTAGATGGGCATCTTGTGTCCACATTTCTCTTAAAGTTGCCCAAGTCTTCAAGGATTTGGATCATTCAGTCTCCTTTTTTTTTTTTCATCTCTGAAATATTCAGAAAAAATAGGCCAAAGTATTTTTTAAAACTGCGTTCCTGTCTGCCTCTACATGTGTTTGACTAGGTATCAATGGGAAGGTATATTTCAGAAGTCGAGGGTTCCGTTGGTACTTTATTGTGATATTTTTATCCTTTCAGTGAACAGTTGAACGATTTCCTTCCCGGTTACACTGATCATGGCCTGAAACTTTGAAATTTTAAAGACGGGGTTTCTTGCTGCGGGAGCATCCTCCAGAGAGGTCGGCCAGCCCTGCTGGGAGCCCGAGTGGGGGAGGGGTGCCGCGAGCTCTTCTGGGGATGGGAAGTTTTTCCACGAAGCCTTGAGCCCTCCCTCCAGCTGCTAGAGCCAGTGGGGCCAGCCTAAATGGGTTCCCCTGAGCAGCTGCCTTCCAGGAAATAGAGGTTATAACCTTGGACTGTCTAAAATTTGGAGAGAAATAATATTTCTGAGGCTGTCCGTCCTGTGGCCGCTCCGAAGTTTATTCTTGGATGAATCCAGATGTCCCGAGACCTGTATATGGGAGGGCATTGCTTTCATTCTTTGCAGAATTACTTCCACTAAATCCCATGCTATTCTTGCCTTATTGACTGGCGTCTAAAGAATACTCATTAAGAGCACAAATTCTCAGGCCCCAGGCTAGACTCTGATTCAGCATTTCCAGAGGAGCTCAAGGAACGTGTATCTGCCGATTTTGTGTCAGGACAGTTGCCCCAGACTTTTTCTTTCATTCCTTGGAAGAACTTTGCTTGCTTTGAGCCACTGGCTTATTTTTTATCCCTCGCCACTGGTGCTTCTAACTGAGCACGCTCTACCTTTGGGTCAACTGTACGAATCTCAGATTCCGATCCCCTCCCAGCAACAGAGACGAGATCGCAGGCACACGTTGTACTTTATGTTCAGCTTCTAATTACTGCCGTTGCTTTCCTTCCCCTCTGCCGTATTTGCCTCAACTTACTCATCAATCATTTTTGTGATGAGTAATTTTAAACATCATGTAAACATTTATCTTCGTTATTAGGAAAAAAACCCTTCAAACACACGGGGTGTAACAAGTGTGCCGTAAGGCACCCTCCCGTACCCATCACCAAGCTTCAATAATTTTCAACTTAGAGTTGATCTTTAATGTTTGTGTTTACTCTTAGTGGCGTGTTGAGTCTTTGCAAGTCCCCCAGACCCTTTTTCTTCAGAGACGGAGAGGACGTTGTCCCTAACCGCAACAAGTCCGTAGTTCTCATCTGGAGGGGGTGTTGCCTGTCCCAGCCTGAGGACATTTGGCAATATCTGGGGACATTTTTGGTTGTCATAACTGGGTGGAAGGCGGTGCTGTGTTGACATCTAGTGTGTAGAACCGGGGGTGCCGCCCAATGTCTTACGAAACACAGGGCGGCCCCCACAGCAAAGCGTGGTCGGCCCCAAAGGGCAAAGTACCAAGGGGGAGAAATCTCACACTAGATGAAAAGGAGTATTTTCCGAGCTAAAAAGTTGCTAGGGAGCTGAGTTTGAATAAAGCAAAAACTGGCCTTTTCAAGTTGAAAAGTGTTCTAAAAACCATAGGTTTGGTGGTTTATGGTACATTTGGGTACCACATGCCAGAACACCGTAAGAAACTGTTCACTAGTGGGTGTCTGGGGAGGGGAGCTGGGGGACCGGGGCCGGGGTGGGATACTTCCTTTTCACCACATTTCCCTTCGTGTCTTTTGTATTTTATAACGTATACGTGTCTTACCTACTTGAGAGAGTACATTTGAATAACGTGGAATACACGACTGTTTTCAAAGGGTCGGAAAACCCAAAATTCTTATTAAGAAAAGAAAAGCTTTTAAAATGGTTGTGTAAGGAGACCAGAAGGAACCTTCCAAAGGGCTTTCCAGAGCACCGTGAGCCTGTCAGACACCGACTGGGGCTCGCAGAGCGCGGGGGCCATTAAGGGAATCAGAAACACGTGGAGGGGCGGCCGTCTAGTCCCGGCATGATGGATCAATTGTGGGAGAGTGAAGTTAAATGAGATGGTCCCCATGCCAAGCCTCTGACGCTAATGAGCCCTCAACTCGGGTAGCGGGTCTCCCAGGGCCAGGCAGCGAGGCGTGGGGGTGACGTGCAGCCTAGCCCGTCACAGTGCGGGGAGGGGGGAGCAACCCCCAGCCCTGACATTGAGTCCTTGCCCCGACGGCTAGTAGCCATGAACCCCAGGGAAGTCACGTGCCCTCCGCCTGATCTTCCAGAGGAGATAGCTACGATGGGCTGTAAATGGTGACAGAAGAGCAGTGAGCCCCTGGCTTCTTTCCAAGTTCTTTTCCAATTCTTCAACAGGTCCAGGGAAGAGGCTGCTGTGCTGGGGGCTCGAAGGCCCCCCCGACCTCTGTGTTCTCCTCATCCTCTATGCTCCCCCTGGCCTCTCAACTCCAGCCCCCAGGACCTTCTGTTAGTCCCTCAGAGTTGCCAGGCTGCCCTCCACCACAGGGCCTTTGAACATGAGGTTCCTTCTACCAGGCCCGCTCTTCCTTCCTCTCTGTCCTAGTTAATGTTTGCTAATCTTCTCCAGAGAGCACTCACCGACTCCCCTAGGAGGTCAAGTCCCTTCCTTACAGGCTGTCCGGTCCTGGGACCTCTCTCTCCTAGCACTTGAAGGGATGCATCTTCATATTGTGTGTGCAATTATGTGATAAATGTCTGTCTTTCTGCAGGTCTGTAAGCTCCGTGGGAGCAGGGTCTGAGACCGGTGTATGTGCCTGATTCCAGAGCAGCATCTGGCGCATACTTGGAATTCGACAAGTTATCTGTTGACCAAGTGACAAAATGAGTTAACAGAAATGGCCCTGCCCCAGAATTGTGTGCCGCTAAAAACATGTAAAGTCGCTCCTGGAAGAGCAGATGAGGTGGGCGGAGAGGAGGGGCCTCCAAGATGTGGCAGAAGTGGGCCTGAGCAGCTCAGGACCTTCTGTGACTTTGCCAGGGGTGGGGTCGGTGTGTGGCCGGGTCTGGCCTCTGCCAGAGGACACGCCTGGATGGGTACCCTGACCACACCTTAGCTTCTTCCGTTTGTCCCCTCTCCCGGCTGGTCCCGATGGAGCAAGACAGACCTCACCGATGCTCCAGTTATGAATTAATTACCTCCTGAGGTTGGTCAGCAGGTGGTGGGGGCTCAGGAGTGGGGCAGCTAGGAGATCCTCCCGGATGATAGGGGATAACAAAAAACCCCCTTCCAGGCTGACACCTGAGAGGGGCGAGGGATTCTCCTCTCTACAAAAGCAAGGCCCACCCTGACTACAGTGACCCCAGACTGCATTGGATGCCCCCTCCTGGGCTCCCATAACGCCCTGGGCACGTTCCAGTTGCTAAGCAATGGCAATCGTGCCCTTGTTATGTCTGGTACCGAACCAGGCTGGGGGCCCCCAAGAGCAAGACTTTTTTCTTCCTTTTAATCCCTAAGCCGTGCACAATGCCTCAATTATCAAGGTGCTTGATAAATGTCTCTGGAATGGGATTCCCACTTGATCGTGTGTCACCAGGCCTAGATGATTAATTCTTGGAATCTTTTTTTTAACTTGTCCATCTTGCCACAGTTTCTGTCAGCAAGAGCAGAAATGGAGACCAGAAGAAAGGGTGTTTGCTTCAAGCCAGATCTTTATATTCCTTCAGGTGTTCATTACACACACACACACACACACACACAATATCTCTCAGCTACCAAGAATTCTTGTTGAAGCCAAAAGTGGTAGAGGTGTAAGAAAATGCTGCAAAATGAGAAAGATATATTTGGTGTTGAAAAGTGAATTGATGAGTAGAAGTAATGTGTGGGCTCCTGGGTAAGACGAGCCGCCCTGGAGAGGCAGAGGCCCCGGCTGGAGCCGGAGAGCCCACTGGCAGGTGTGCGGGCCTCCCCAGGAGACCCCCACAGAGACCCTGGAGGACATTTTTCTTTCATTCTCTTTCTACAGAGACCGACTCCTCCAGAATGTTTCCCAGAGGAAGGGCAGGTGGCGTGGGCGTGGGCAGTGGGGGGAGTGGGGGGAGGCCGTTCTCCAAGACTCCAGCCAACCTCACGACTGCTCGTAAGCACACAGTGGGTGGGGCCGTAGGCTCTCGCCATCCCCGGAGGGAGTCACCTGCCCCAGGTAAGCATGCTGAAGCCACGGTTGGACTCCACTCAGTGAGCTCTCTCTCCCTTTTTGGGTCTTTCGTCAAGTGTCACCCGAGGGAGTTCGCTGGCCGGCTTCCCACCTACCACCCTTCCCTGGCCTCATGGCACGCACATACTCCCTTCCTCCCCCTGCTTCACTTTGCCCTGAGCATGGCTCTCTGACGCCCATGCGCGTTTCTCATTCACTAGCATCCCTCTCTCCCCCGGACCATAAGCTACAATAAGACCCCCGCCTGCACGGCTCACTGCTCTGTCCCCAGCATCCAGAACGCCGCCTGGCCCGTAGATGGTGAGTGGCTGAAAGAATGAACGAGCTTCGTCATTGAAGGCTGGCTTTTGGGACTCTGATTCATTTAAAGACACTGCCTTTCTAAATTCCCCCAAGTACCAGATGGTCCCAACCTCTATGTAAACTTCAGTGACTTAAAAGTAATTTTCTTTTGAAGATGTATTGAGGGTTTTACAGGTGACCTTGAGAGAGAGGAGACATGCTGCCTTTGCATCGGGAGGCTTGGCCACTGTCACCCCAACAGCAGCTTAGCGCCTCTTGCTGGGACCCGAAAGGTAGAAGCAACTCTCTCTTCACTGGGTGGAAAGTAGATAGAGACGTTTATAAACCTGGTTTTGCGGTTGGACTACTCAAAGCACCTCGAGGCAGAGCTTTAATCATTGCCAGTTGAGGGCACCCTCAACTCACCCTAAGGTGAGTTTGCTAAGAGTCATCCCGTCCAGAGAGAGCAAAGAAGGGGTAGTCTCACCTCCCCCTTGCTGGGACTTCTCAAGTGGTCCCTGGAAAGCTGGGTCCATGGCATTAGGTGCCTAGTGCTTGTCCCATCGCTGCCCTTTATACACAGCTGTCCCCACTTCCAATCTCTTCTCCAACATCGGCCCTGGATCATCTGTTCCCACCTGGTTCTTGCCACCTCCCTTCTATAGGACTCGGTCCTTATCTGGCCTTCTCCAGTTCTGGGTGACCTGTTCAGAGGTCCCGGCCCCGCTCTCTCTGCTTGTTTCCTTATGCCAACAACAGCCACCGTGCTGGTGGGAGATGCAATATGCCACCAGCCACGTTCCCTGCAGAGACTGGGTGGGCTGACAGGTGTCCCCTGTGATGAGACAACAGCAGTTTGGAGTTGCTGCCCTGACATTTTATAGCAGGACGGCCCTGCTCACACTCTTGAGTCTGGACGTATCGGTAAGGGCCTGAGCTTAGGATTTCTGCCCCAAGTTCCCGCTTTGCTTTCTCCGGGGCACCTTTTTTTTTTTTTTTTTTAAATATAATTTATTGTCAAATTGGCTTCCATACAACACCCCGTGCTCATCCCAACAGGTGCCCCCCTCAATGCCCATCCCCCACTTTCCCCTCTCCCCCACCCCCCATCAACCCTCAGTTTGTTCTCTGTATTGAAGAGTCTCTTAAGGTTTGCCTCCCTCCCTCTCTGTAACTTTTTTCCCCCTTCCCCTCCCCCATGGTCTTCTGTTAAGTTTCTCAAGATTCACATATGAGTGAAAACATATATCTGTCCTTCTCTGACTGATTTATTTCACTTAGCATATTACCCTCCGGTTCCATCCACGTTGCTGCAAATGGCATGATTTCATTCTTTCTCATCGTCCTGGGGCAGCTTTTGAAACAGCTTATCTGGGGCGCCAGGGTGGCTCAGTCGGTTAAGCAACCGACTCTTGATTTTGGCTCAGGTTGCAATCTCATGGTTCGTGAGTTCAAGTCCCGAGTTGGTCTCTGAGCTGAGAGCACGGAGCCTGCTTGGGAGTCTCTCTCGCTGCCCCTCCCCTGCTTGTGCTGTCTCTCTGTGCTCTCTCTCTCTCAAAATAAATAAACATTAAAAAAAATAAAATAAAATAACCACTTAGAGTTTCGCCCATGAATATTTGTGACCTCTGCCCCAATCACCTGACAAGTAATAAGCATTTGCTACCCTGCTGTCTACTATCCTCCCCACCTGGGACCTGGGACAGAGGACCCCCCCCCCTTCCCATGGCTCACTGCGAACCTTCTCCCCGCCCCCGTTTCTGGGATGTGTCAGTAATAAATCTTGTGACTTTACTTCCTTTGTGTGGGTGTATGGACATTGCCCTTCAATCAGAAAAGGACCCCATGGTTTTCACTTCCCCACAGTGGGAGCTTAGATGCTGAGGGGGCTTCCTGCTGACCCTGGGTCATAATCTGCACATTCTTAATTTAATTCGCCAGCTCCAGCCGCCCCCCCCAACACACACGGAACTCATGTCCTCTGGAACCTCAGGATGTGACCTTGTTTAGAAACAGGGTCTTTGCAGACATAAATAGTTAGGATGAGGTCATACTGGAGCAGGGTGGGCCCCGAATCTAATATGACCAGTGTCCTTGGAGGGAGGCTCTTTAGAGATGCAGGCACACACCGAGGCAGAGGGAGGAGGGTCTTTGAATCGAAGTGATGCATTCATGAGCCAAAGCTGAGGGTTGCTGGGGACCACCAGAAGCTGCACAAGAGACACAGAATGGACTCTTCTCGGAGCCTCCAGAAGGAACCAGCCCTGGTTTAGCATCCAGAACCGTGAGAAAATAGCTCTCTGTTGTTTAAGACCGCGCGTCTGCAGCACTTTATTTGGTGGCCCCGGAAACTGACCCAGAGACACGACAGGCTGGCACCTGGCTGACCTCCCCTGGGCCTTTCCACGGGGAGGAAGACGTGGCCCCGGGGAGATGTCCGGGCAGACACCTTTGGGGACAGGCTTTGTCCCTTGAACCTCATCCTCTCACCACAGCTGGCCCACCCCTACTCAGCACGCTGCTCTCCAGCCTCCCAGTTTCCTGGGCGGTCTGCCCTCGTCGGCCCGCAAACCAGCTTCGGGCAGGGTCCCGGGGACAGAGACACCGTGAACGCTGTCGGGTCGTGGCCAGCACGTTATTTGGAGAGGAAACGGGTCCCAGCAGTCAGGGAGGCTGCGTTCCTGATGTGGGTCCGAGACAACCTGGGAGGGAGGGGGAGCCCCTGAACAAGCCGCGTGGTAACGACCCCTCCTGGAGACCCCCCCGATGCGCCTTGTCTCACACCGGGGGACAAGCATCACATGGGAAGAAAAAATGATGCCAAGCAAAATTCTCACTCACTGTTGAGATCGCGGAAACAGAGGGCCACTCAGCTCAACCGTTTCTGTCCCGTCGGCCGAGCGTGAGCCCCGCCAGTCCTGCCACCCGGGCCACAGACGAGCCATCCCTCTCGGCGGCCGGTTTCGTCATTTTAAAAGGATTGCTGAGGTGGAGGCGGGTGGGAGGCCGTCGGGAGGGTGCTTGTCTCACGCGGGATTTCTCCCGTTTGCTAACAGTAAAAAAACGGGAGAAGCAATAAAGTTACTCCACCCATCAGTCATCCACTCCGAACCAGTCGCAATGACGGACTGTGTTCTTCAGAGCTGGCACCGAGTCACGGGGTCTTTCCGTGAGCAGCCCGGCGGCATGAGCCAAACGCAGGAAAACCAGAAGGTACGTCTGAAACGCATGCAGAAGAAAAATCCTCCCAAGTCATAAGAAAGATCTGGAGACCGGTAGTTGCTTTCCTCAGCAGCAAAGCATCCACTGTTGCTCTTTAAAAAACAATAAAGGGGCGCCTGGGTGGCGCAGTCGGTTAAGCGTCCGACTTCAGCCAGGTCACGATCTCGCGGTCCGTGAGTTCGAGCCCCGCATCGGGCTCTGGGCTGATGGCTCAGAGCCTGGAGCCTGCTTCCGATTCTGTGTCTCCCTCTCTCTCTGCCCCTCCCCCGTTCATGCTCTGTCTCTCTCTGTCCCAAAAATAAAATAAACGTTGAAAAAAAAAATTAACAAAAAACAATAAAGAATGGTTCCGGCAACCTCAGAGGTGCGTGTGCTTCTCCTGCCTGTGTTAACGGACTAGCGGGCTTTCTGCGTCCCTGCCCTCGCTCCGTGGGGAAGAGGGAGCCGGTGGTCGTGTTGAGTGGCTGAACCCGTGGGCACCAGGCTGCATTCGTGGCCAAGCCGAGCTGACCTGCTGTGAGCCTCCTTATCCTAAAAGGGTTTGCTGTTGACAGTTGTTGCAGATTATTGCCCAGAATGCTCTGACTTCAGCCGTCTCGGGGTGGCCACGGATGAATTAGATTAAGGCTCACCAGAGCCAAAGAACCAACCCTGCTTTGGGCCACGCCGGTTTTTACTGACTTACAGAGTAAACGAAATGTGAGCCCCTATCACACAACAAGACAGAAACACAAAGACCCACGGGCTGGAAAGGACGCCTGTATTTGCCGAAATGGATATATCGGAATGCCTGCCTGGAACAGCGCAGTCTCGGCTCTGAGACCTTGACCTCGCCAGTGGAAGGAAGCCTTGCACGTGCGCCTTTCCTGCTCTGAGCTTTGGGATTTCTGACGGATTCTGGCTGCTGCTCACGGGCTGTTTCCCGGGCATGTTACCTGCCTGGGCTTTGGGGGTGCAGAGACCCCCTCCTTGCCCCGGTCTCTACCTAGAACGACTCAGCCGTCCTGCCCCCCGCCCCCGGGGGGGGCGCTGCTGAGGTAAAACACGCCCAGCCCTGGGCACTCGACACGCAGGAGCTATTCCAGCATGGGCCGGACGTGCCCAGACTCTTCCAAAGGCTGCTAAGCTGTGACAGAGACTCTGTGCCTCCAGGCTGCTGTGGCCTCAGAGGACCCCGTCCATCCAAAGGACTCCCTTCGAGCCGACCCAAGGAACTGGTAGAGCCTGTGGTGGTGTTACTTCTTCCTTCACTGGACTCCTGGCTCAGGGGCGAGAGGAAGGTGAAGGTGAGGGTGCAAGGTGGGTGCATCTCAACACAGCTGAGGCCTGGCAGCTCAGGTGAGGCAGGGTCCCCTCCTATGGGACAGACACCTGGGGGGGTCTCTGGCCCAGGCTCTGCTCCTGGGCTCATGCAGGATGCACCTTCCAGTGCTTTTCTGCTTGGTGGTCCTTCCTGGGGCAAGGCTTGGGGAGCCCTGACAGCCAACCCCACCTCCCCGGAGCCTTTTCTCTCCATCTCCTGCCACCCCGCCCCCTCGCTCCCGGGAGCCCTGAGCCCACTATTGGCTTGCTCCTGGGGCAGGTCCAGGCTTCGCCGTGATGAGCCAGCGGCGGGGCCATCGAGTGGAATACCCTTCCCCTTCATGGTCCGCTAACCTCCCCCCACCACGGAGAGGACACTGGGTTCACTGGTCAGCCGCCAGCAGGGCCCAGAGACGGTCAACAGAAGCTAATAGAGGAAGCTATTCTCACTCCTGCCACAGTGGAGGCAACTGTGTCTGAGACGGGCAGGGTGTTGTGGCTGGACCACACCTTGCCCGTAAGCCCCTCCTGGCCCAGAAGCCATCACTGCCTCTCTCTGCACCTCCCGAGGGAATTATAGTGCTGCTCCTGCTCCCTCCTTCCCGTAAGGACACCGAGTGCCTCCTGCTGCAACCTGGGCCCAGTGCCCCAGCAACACAGGCCCTGCCCCCAAAGAAGGACCAAAGGACCAGGGTGGTAATATAAAAGGCTACACAGAACAGGTACGGAGGCCTGCCTTGTTCTGAAGATTTCTCTTACTCATTCCTCACAACGCTCCTAGAAGATACATGCTATTAGTGTTGCCATTTCACAAATGGAGGGAGTGAGGCACAGAGAGGTTAAGAAACTGGCGCAAAGTCACACAGCTGAGATGGTGAACTGAGATCTGAGACTGAGAAGCGGTACTCTGGTGTTTTAACCCCTGCATTACCGTGTTTCCAGAAGCACAGGCCTGCGGATGCCCACCTCTCCAACTACTTTGTAAGCCCCTCGAGGGCTTGGGGGGGGGGCACACATTTTTTCCCCACGGGATGTATTACCACCGAGGAGGCACTTAATAAACACCGATTATGTTCTGCCTTTACTCCGCAGCATCGAGGGGCCTGAGGCTGCCTGGGAAGGATCTGTAAAATCTGACGTGTCTCCCCAAGACCCCTCCAATTCCGAAGCCTCCCCCAAATCACAGCCCCAAATGCCTTTCTCCAGGCTCCTATATGTTGACAGAATGGTTTCCTCATTTGCTGGCCATCCCAGCACACTGTGGGCCTCCTGAGAGCGAGGGTCAGCGTCTCTGACATCCCGAGGGTCCCCCGGGGCATCCAGGGGGCTGGCAGGCCCCGAGCCACTGGTGGATACTTGTCAAATGAACGAAGAAATACCTCTGCCACTGCCTAACTCTGAGGGCCCTAACCATGCCGATTTCTAGAATACCCGTTAAGAACGCTGCCTGACGGGAGAGTGCTGCTTTTCCAGTATTTGGAATGTATTAGGAGGGGTTTCGAATAAATTGCCAAGATACATCAGGCTAAAACCGCCTTGGCTTTGCCAGAAATCACTGGAGAATACAAGCCAGAGGAGGGGGCCGTGGGCTGATGACCCTCGAGAGCCCTCAGTGCAGGAATCCATCCCGTGGAAAGTAGGATTTGGCTCCCTGCACCCTGCCTGGGGGTGAATGATTAGGCTTCAAAACAGAACTTATCAACGATTTAGTCTCATTAAGTTGTAAGAAAACAGGCAACGTGTTCCAAGGTCATAAGTTTTCTGCAACGTTCAAACGTTTGCAATGGTTTATAAAACCAAAGGAGCGCCGGGCCCACTGGGGCTCGCTGGGGTGATGGATATATGTGCAGTTTGCGAAGAACTTTTCCAGGCCGTCTGAAAAGCCAGCTCATTACAACTCCATGGGCTACGGGCAGTTTCTGTTTCCTAAGTGAAGGCTGATCCTTAGTGTGTGTGTGACGGTCTCCAAAGACTTGCAGGTCCCACCTGGCGTTTTTCGCTTCAACAGAAACATCCAAGACTGCAGGTTGAACACACAGGCAGCCTTCCTCCGCTTCTCTGTAGGTCAGCGTGCGTGCGTACGTGCGTGCGTGTGTGCGTGCGGGTGCACACACCTCCAGGGCACTCCACAAACATCAGCCCCAAATCTCGGCCTTACAACAGGCCGCTTTGCACGAGTCCCAGCTGTCTGGTTGGTGTGAGTGATTTCATTGCATCGCTTCCTGATGCTGAGTGTGGCCGCCATGTGTATGGGCTAGCAGATGACAGTGGCAGGGACGACTCCCCCTCAGGGGACCCTTGGTTTTCCAGTTTACATTCCCAGAGCACAAGGACTTGTTTGCTTCTCTGGAGTTCTCAACTGATTCAGCGTGTCCTCCCGTGTTTTCTGGTCAAGCTGGCCTCCATCACGGGTGGGGAAAGTCTCCCGTTTGTGTAGGACTTGACCAGGGTTGGAGATGATCAAGGGCGGAAGTCTACAGAAGGTGGCCACGGACACTGCAGGCCACTCGATCAAGTCCCATTGCTTGGGTCTCGCGGCCAATGGGCCACGAATGTGGTAGAAAGACTGTAGTTATTGAGTCCAGCAGATGCGATTTGGAAAGCTAGCTCTAACCCTCCAGGAATGTGACTTTGGGAAATTCCCTATCTGGACTCTGAGCGGTCTTCTCCTCCATGTGAGGGTGGCATTAAATGGGATGACCCATGTCAAAGCACTTACAACAGAACAGCATCACACGACTGAGATGTATCAGTTGTGAATTCTCTTTACACAGAGCTGTCTTCCTGAAGAAAGTGTCAGTGAAGGGGACCATTATCCCCATTGGCTTACATCAATTTTGGCCAAACATCTCTTGAGTGTCTGATTGCTGAAGAAGGTCCTACTGTATGTGTGTGTGTAAGGTTTTCCCTCACTCTGGGGAAGTTAATTATCCCCAACACATCACTCGCATGCATTTGGGGAGGTAGCTATTTAAGGGACTCAAACATAAATACATCTATCTGAAAGTGAGGCATTCTCAAAATTCAAGAATATTCCTCCGTAATGACTGGTCTAGTAGCTGTGGATTTTTCTGTATAGGATCTGTAAACAGATATTTGTCTTTGGAATGACTGCTGTGGACGAGCCAAGACCATGATCACGGCACCCTGGAATGTAAGCCCCCTGAACTCAGAACTCGGTCTCTCTGTTTTGTGAAGTCATACTTCACTGGGACACAAGTCTCTTTCTTCCTCCTCACTGCGCTCTCACGTTCTCTGCCAGCTGGACCAACTCTGCACCTTGGAGTCAAACCTTGCAGCCCGCCTGTGTTGAAGCCCCACACTGGTTACCCCTGAGAACATCACCCGTGGGGCTGACACAGCCTGGGGAGAGGTATTCTCCAGGAGGTCAAGGACAGCCAGGGCCCTCCACTGAGCCACACCACAGATATGCTCCCCCAAGGGACCAGATGTCTTGGGGCCAAAGGAAAGGCCTGGGTGATGCAGTGGGGGTAAAAATGGGAAAACGTGCATTCTTGTTATGGTTCAGACACACAGGAAACATTGCAAACTTGCTTTATTTTTTTTTCCCCCAAAACGAATCTGATCTCCCTTTACAAGTCCCTATTCACTGGGCTGAAGGGGGGAAAATGCATTTATTCTGGTTGAAAACCTAGTTCCATCCCTAACCCAGGGCTTCTCAAGCTGCATGTGGTAAAGAACTCTCTTGGTTGTTGTTTTTAATTTCCACCTAGTTGCAGATACTTCCATACAATCCAATAGAAATGACTTACTAAAAATAAACTTTAATTAAGGACACACAAAGCACAAGCCATTTTTTTATGATTGTTTCAATAAACATGAAATCATTCCTACCTCAACAAGAACTTCTGAATGTCTACCCTCAAGATGTTTATACTTATGTCATCCTATGGTGGCAACAGTTTGGGGAGCCGCCCCAGTGCTCGGACCCACTCAAATGGCACTGATTTAAACAGTCTCCAAAGGCTTAACTTGACCCCTCTGATTCCATCCTCACTCTGTTGCCCCTTCCGAGGTGATATCTGGGCGTTTAGAGGTAGGAGGATGGCTTATGTGCCCTGGAGGCGTTGGGGGAAGCTACCTGGTACTAATACAGGTCTATGGGAGGGGCTGGCTGTTTCTCACTGGCATGGAGTTGGCCAGCTGAAGTCCAAGGCTCATGAACCATCTTGACTAGTAAGGACCAGGTGGCCCCATCCCACGGTTTGAGATAGGGATTCTGCCATGGCCTCCACCTACCTCTGGACATTTCTCTGATACAGGTAGCATGGTGCCCACCATCCCGAGCCACTTGGCGAACGCTTCACCATCCAGCTGAGTCATCAAGTGGCCTCGGTCTAGTGCTACCAGACTCTCTCTGCCAGTCAAATCTCCTCCATCTTCTTGGTTTCTCTGGAGCCTTCTATGTTGGTGAGGAACTACCCAGCAGAGCGATGTCCTCTAAACAGAGAGTTCACAGACCCCCTCCACCTTCTGTATTTTCTTCAACTTAGTGAATGCATGTCTCTCTTTCTGGGTCTCTGCCAGGAGAGATGATTTGGGACCCACACATCTCACTACTAACTCCTCCTGCTGCCAGCCGCCTGCGTCCCACAGTCCTCCAGGGCTAAAAGGAGCTGGCATCATTCCCTCCTTCCTTCTGAACATAAAACTCTATGGCTTAGTCTTCCATACCTGGCTCTTGGTAGGACAGTGGGATAGAAAAGAGTCGAGGACATCCCTTATCTCAAAAACACCTGACTTCCAAGTTTATCGTTTGGCCGCAAAATCCTATTTTGAAAGGCAGAAGCTAAATGTCATTTTTTCATTTTCTTTGCATTCTTTCCCTGATACTCTTAAATCTCTCCATGCATGAAAGTGCCATTATTATTATCATCTGTGAGAGGTGACATACCGCCTAGCTAATGTATTTCGCTGGGTAATTTCTCTGATTAATCCACTCACATCAATTTTTCATGCAGGAAACAGAAACTCTGAAGGAATAGGGCTAGGATGGATAATGTTTGAGGGGGGTGGGAAATCTGGGACAAGGGGGCTTCCCATGGGACCTGCAGTGTCGCACTCTTAACAGACATGGGTCACCAGGAAGACCCAAGGACAGGAATTAGGCTGCAGCAAAGAGGTGGGACGCGAGGGGAAATAAGAAAAGCACAAGGATAACCTTTACCCCCTTCATGATTCTGCTCTGGTTCATCCTTCAGCTAAATACTAAACTTTTCCCCCGTGTTCTGGCTCTAAAAACATAACAATACCTCTTCTGGAGTATTCCTGAGGAAAAGGATCCATTTACTGTAAAGCCCCACCAATCTTCCACAGTGGATAGCTTCCAGCCCATGTGTCATCTTGTATTTATGATTTACTCGTCAGCTTTGCTTTAAAAAATAATTTTTAGTAACTCTAAAGAAATACTTTCTCTCCTATCTTTAAAATACTCAAACGGCCCCCTACCCACTCCTTGCTCTTTTTTCATGAGCAAATTACATCTGGCCTCTTTCCCACCTGGGAAGTAGACGGTGATCACGAGGGATGGAGAGGTGGCTTGTGCTTGGCTTGTCTATCTGTCAAGCAGGGCAGTTTTGTGGTGAGCCCACTGGCCTGGGAATTCTAATAACCCTGACTTCATGGGTAATTTGGGGTAAGTTATTCATTCTGTTCTTCATTTAGCTCCTCTGCAAAATGGGACAAATAATAACACAGCGTGATCTTGAAGCCATAACAAGATGATGGGAATGAAAGCGGTCACCTTCATCTAACCATGAGCTTGGGTGCCGCATAAATGGAGGAATGAAAAGTTATCATTCTTTGGGGGAGTCACATTTCGTGACGAGCTCCATGTTTTACTCACTCGTTTTTTTGTTTTTGTTTTTGTTTTTTTTTAAATAAAAGAAGTGAAGAAATAAAGATTGCTGCCTAGGATCCATGGGATACCTTCTCTGCTACTTGTCCGAACAAGAAAAATGCCATGCTGTTTTGAAAAGTTGATCACACAGGACTTTGAAGGATTGCATCTGGGCCCAGTTGCAGGAACAATGGGAAAAAAATATTGTGGCCAGAGTATCTCCATGCATTATTTGGGTTTTAAATCCTAAATCACTACCTACGATGCATGGTCTGGTTTAGGCTACCCAACTAGATATGTTGGCCTGGCTCCTCACTCTAGAGCACTCTCTTAATAACCCAACATAAAAAAGCAGGGCCTTTTTCAAAGTTGCAAGTCAATGTGCTGTAAACATGGGTCTGAGGTTGGAATATTGAATTCCATGAATATCAACAATCTGTCTTACCCCATTAATCAGAGGTTTGCAATCTCTACAGTCTTATGAGCCATGGGGCCGTCACTGATAATTCTCTGTCAAAGAGAAATGTAATCATCTAGACATGTACTTGAAGAGGAATTTTTCCCCTTGTTGATTTTATGTAGGAAATAATTATTAGAAAATGTTGGCTGACTTGGTGGCTTAGAGGTTTGTGGGAGGGTAGGCCTTATGTTGGGGATGGCAGAGACATGGGTGAGACAGAGGGCCCTTTGACAGGGCTCTGCAAACACAAAGACGTTCAATAATTTGTTAGGCTGGGTCTCCCTCTGCGTGGTCTCCTCTGGGACCCATTCCCAACAGTGAAACTGATAATCCCCAAATCCACTCCCCCAGATGTTATTACACCATATTTGAATTGTTATCGAGACAGAGAGAGAGAGAGAGATGTTGGTTCAATTCCGATCCCCCAAACTCTAAGGAACTATACTCCTTCCTTGGTAGGAAAGTATGTTTGATGATGCTTAGGGCCATGTTTTTTGAGTCTGGCCGCCACGCCTCCCCAGCTGGCTTCACCCCATCCCGTGGAGTCCTTGCAAATGCCAAAGATGATGCCGGCTGGGAAAGGACACCCAGGGCCAGGGCCGTGTTTCAGTCCCCTGAGGCCAGCACAATTACCCTTCTGCTGTGTTCATACATAAGTCTTCCATTATGCAACCACGTTGTGCATCAGGAAGGACCCCTTGTTCTCTAAGTTGGGTATGCTCGCCGTGTACTGGGCTTGAACACGTGTGCGAGAGTAGCAGGCACCAGGGAACTTCCAGCTATATCTAAGCCAAGCAGAGCTAGAAACTAGGGACATAATTTTTTAAAATTTGGATAGAGGATCCTTTGGGGGGAGGAAAACACTAGCACCTCCGATCTGCGGCCCTAAGCCTGCAGGAGTGACAGATCAACCCATTCCCGGTATCTAGAACAGATGTGGTTTCACCCCTACACTTCCTTGGCTATCACTGAGGAAAGAGGCTGGGGTTGCTTTGGGTTTAGTCACTTCAGTTAGGTCCCTCCAGAAAAGGATAGATGTGGCTCTAAGGTCACTTCCAGGGTGTTTCACTGAAGACCTTAGGTGATATGTGTCGCTGTGATAGGCAAAGTCATTTCTCACCAAAGTTGCCCATGTCCTGACCCCCACAACCTGTGAATGTGTTATGGGCCATGGCAAGGGCCAGTTAAGGTCGCAGATGGAATTAAGACTGCTGACCAGCTGGCCTTATAATAAGAAGATTGTCATGGGTTATCTGGGTGGGCCCAATGTCATTACAAGGGCCCTTAAACGTGGGAGACAGAGGCAGTGTCATCTCTGAGGGGTATGATGTGAAAAAAAGGCTGGACTGCCATGGCTGACTTTGATGATGGAAACTTCTTGAACACCAGAGCCACTGGTTCTTCAGAACCAATCCTGCAATCTTCTTAGAATCCTATGGTTTCCATCCCCACCCCACCTCACCCCCCATCGCCTTTTCTTCTGCTTCTTTTAATACGTAACCTTGTCTTGCTGGAAAGATCCATAAAGTTTCAGAATTCCTTTCCTGGTGGTGTGCTATTCAGCTGGTTCTGGGGGAGGCATCTGCCCATTTCTGTGGTGTAAATGCTTCTACTAGGGCTGACGTCAAGCTACCAATGTCACTGAATGCAGAGATGGGAAGAGATGTTCATGGTCTGGACTGGGCAGCCTCCAGCACCCCTTGAAGCCTGTCTGAAACTCCCCACCCTTCAAGAGGGAAGTGCAGAGCCCCAGACCTTCAGCAAGCACAGCACATTTGCAACAATTTGGCCTTTGCCATAAGCAGTGATGTGGAGTCTTTCAAAGCAATTATGTTTTGTTTTACAGATTGTCCTGTAACTAAATTCCCTCATTCCCCTCCTGCAGCTGCTCAGAACCAACGGAAAATCCCAAAGAGCCAAAAGGCAGAGTCACAAGCAGCCGTGAGCTGATTAAAGACACTGGTTGCCAGTGGTCAAGACCAGTTTTGATTCCAGAACGTGCTTTCCATAATTCTTTTTTCCTTTTTATTCTTCAGTTTCCTTTGATTCCACAAGGTTACTTGAAAACCATCAAAACCTAAAGTCATCAGTATTCGGAAAAGCATTGAGATCTGTGATCAGGTCAATGTGTCTCATTTTCTAGTTTATATCCATCATGCCTAAGTGACGTAGTAAGTCGTATTTCCATCATTGATGGTACTCCACCTATCGGTAAATTGGTATGAAATGATTAAATCATTTTGTTGGAGGAAGTCTAACACACACGTATAGGAGATATCCTATGTACTTAATAATATCACTGTTGAAGGGCCACCTGAGTGGCTCAGTCGGTTAAACATCCGACTTCGGCTCAGGTCATGATCTCACAGCTCGTGGGTTCAAGCCCCACGTCAGGCTCTGTGCTGACAACTCGGAACCTGGAGCCTGCTTCGAATTCTGTGTCTCCCTCTCTCTCTTTCCCTCCCCTGCTCACCCTCTGTCTCTCTCTCTCTCTCAAAAATAAACAATAAACATTTAAAAAATTAAAAAAACAAAATAATATCACTATTGAATTGCAATCGGTATATGAGAAAGATACTTCATGGATTTGCTAGAGAGAGGAAGTAAGATAATATTTGTAAAGCACCAGATGCACAGTAGGTGCTTTAGAAGTGCTTGCTAAACAAATGTAAACAAAAAAATATGATTTTTTTTTTAAATTGAGAACTTAAGAGGACTGTGGCTTAGGAGAACTTAGTCAAATATCACCCGGCCCTTTAAAGGCAAATCATAGCGTAACCGAATAATTTTTGCCCTGTGTTTTTTTATGAAGGCTTTTTTTTTTTTTCGTTTTTGTGCTGGACACTAGCAGTGACTCTGTCGTCCATGGGGGCTCCTGGGACCACATGGTCACCCTATCCCGCCCACGTAAGCTTTCCCCGTTACGGTGTATGAGATGCTGTATACAGTTGCCCTCTCTGCATGCCGTAGTCGGCCTGGGCTCCAACCCTTCCAAATGCCATGTGCGAGAGCATCTTCTTGTTCACACAATGACGCAGCACCAGCCCACATGAGGTGGCCCACCTACCCTGGGCTCCTTGTTCCCCTCCAAATTAATTCCAAAGGCCAGGTGAGGGCCTGGCCTCAGCAGGGCCTGCTCCTTGGGTTCAGGATTATAAATCAGGGGACTCACGGTGATGGGCAGAGAGGCCGGAAGACATCTGTCTGCCAGCGGGGAAGGGAGAGGTACTTGCAGCCACGGAGCTGACTACAAACTCTTAAGCTTCCGGGGGCATGTAGGTTGGGATAAAAGGAGAAGGAGAATATTAAAGATGCTGGAGCTACATTTCCCAGAGAACTTCTTCATCCCATTGTGAATTGATCTGCAGCCCTGGGTTTCATCAGCCACATGACACCCCAGAGTCAGCCGGGAAAGACGGCCCGACATGGAGTACTCACCAGCAATTAGGAGCCTGGTCCGGGAGGCCTGCCTGGCCCCAGGTTGGGGGGGGGGGGGTGCCCATTCACACAGACGAGCTCAGAAAAAGCTCTTGCCTAGAAATTGAATCCAGTTTCTTTTTCCTGTGTTTGTTTTGCAATCCACCCTTGGAAGGGAGAGTTGATGTAGGAAAGCAATAATTCTCCAAGGCACACCGCTTCAATTAAGAGATAGAGAAGCCCAGAGGGGCCCCGGAGCCTCAAAAGGAGCCAACCACAGATTAATGGATGTTAAAGAATGTTGCATTCGAAGCCGGAATTGCTGATTTATGTCTATTCACATATTCTGGAGCATTTCGCTCACAGCATTCCTTAATCATAGCACGATTACACGACTACTTTCATTCGGGGGTGCGGGGGAGGGGTCTGTTTACTTGGTTCAGCTGCAGTAAGCTTTTTACTACAATGCATTTTTGTAAACCGAGATCAGCTTCCCCGCCTCTAGTCCCCTCTGGGTCTCCTTCCCTGGTCCCACATAGCTCCTCCTTGGCTATTCTTAATATGCAAACCATTTTCGTCTCTGAGCCTGAAATTGTCCAGGCTCCACGCGTCTCAGTCCCAGGTGTATTTTACCCAGGGTGGTTTGAGGAAGTCAGCTGAGCCGTTTCCCTTCTGGAAGGGAGAAGGAAGTCCATGCATTCCCTAGGATGAGCTGAAGCCGTGCGTTTTTGTTTTTGTTTTTGTTTTTGTTTTTCCATTCATTTGTTCCACTCAGAGGACATTTCCTTAGCACCTACTATGTGGCAACTCAATGCTGGCCAGGGAGATCCGGGTAGAAATACGATTTCCCCCCTTTCACGGGAGCTCGCAGTTCAGCTAGGGAGACAGCTGAGAAAATCAGAGACCTTGAGGAAAGGCAAGTAGGAAATGCCTCCAGGAAGCATTTCCAGGACTGCAGACCCTGGAGCTGGACACCGAAGGCCAAGTGCAGAGGCAGGGGCGAGGTGAGCAGGCCCGGATGTGTGAGGGGACTGGGCTTCCCAAGGAACTGCAGGAAGCCCAGTCTCGGTGGGCCAAGGGGGTGGAGTGCAGCTGGTGAGCCAGACGGAGGGTCCTGAATGCCATGGGTACGACATGGGGTGTGCTGCTCTGACCTCCTGCAAGAAAGGCCTCACTGTGATACAGGTGTGCTGTTTCGAAGGGACACATGCACCCCCATGTGTATAGCAGCCCTATCGACAATAGCCAAAGTATGGAAAGAGCCCAAAGGTCCATCGATGGATGAACGGATAAAGAAGACGTGGTATATATATATACAATGGAATATTACTCGGCAATCAAAAAGAATGAAATCTTGCCATTTGCAACTACGTGGATGGAACTGGAGGGTATTATGCTAAGCAAAATTAGTCAGAGAAAGACAAATACCATATGACTTCACTCATATGAGGACTTTAAGTGACAAAACCGATGAACATAAGGGAAGGGAAACAAAAATCATATAAAAACAGGGAGGGGGACAAAACAGAAGAGACTCATAAATATGGAGAACAAACTGAGGGTTGCTGGAGGGGTTGTGGGAGGGGGATGGGCTAAATGGGGAAGGGGCACTAAGGAATCTCCTCCGGAAATCATTGTTGCACTATATGCTAACTAATTTGGGTGTAAATTTAAAAAAATAAAAAATAAACTTAAAAAAAATTTTTAAAAAAAGGCCTCACTGTGGTGCAGCCACTGTGGAAAACTGTATGGATTTTCCTTCAGAAATTAAAAATAGATAGGGGCGCCTGGGTGGCGCAGTCGGTGAAGCGTCCGACTTCAGCCAGGTCACGATCTCGCGGTCCGTGAGTTCGAGCCCCGCGTCGGGCTCTGGGCTGATGGCTCGGAGACTGGAGCCTGTTTCCGATTCTGTGTCTCCCTCTCTCTCTGCCCCTCCCCCGTTCATGCTCTGTCTCTCTCTGTCCCAAAAATAAATAAACGTTGAAAAAAAAAATTAAAAACAGATATACTATATCATGCAGCAATTCTGCTTCTGGGTATTTATCTGAAGAAAATGAAAACACTAATTCAAAGAGACACCTGCACCCCCATGTTCATCACAGCATTGTTTATTATGGTTGAGCTATGGAAGCAACCTAAGAGTCTATCGATAGATGAATGGACAGCGAAAATGTGGGGCGCTGGGGTGGCTCAGTCAGTTGAGCGTCCAACTTTGGCTCAGGTCATGATCTCACGGTTTGTGAGTTCGAGCCCTGCATCAGGCTCTGCGCTGACAGCTCAGAGCCTGGAGCCTGTTTCGGATTCTGTGTCTCCCTCTCTGTCTGCCCCTCCGCTGCTCATGCTCTGTCTGTCTGTCTGTCTCTCTTTCTCTCTCTCTCAAAAATAAATAAACATTTAAAACACTAAAAAAAAAAGATGTGATGTATATGTACAATGGAGTATTAGTCATGAAAAAGAATGAAATCTTGTCATTTGCAACAACATGGTAGGACCTTGAAGGTATTACGCTAAGTGAAATCAGTCAGACAGAGAAAGAAAAATCCTATATTATTTCACTTACATTTGGAATCTAAAAAACAACAGCAACTAAAGACAAAAATGAAACAGAAATAGATTCATAGAAAACAAACTTGGCTGCCAGATGGGAGACGGTGTGGACCGACGGGTGAAATAGGTGAAGGGGATCAAGAGGTACAAACTTCCAGTTACAAAATAAATAAATCATGGGGATGTAATGTGCAGCATAGGGGAAAATAGCCAATAATATGGTAGTAACTTCAATACTGATGGTATTGAAGTTACCATCAGTAACTGATGGTTGGCTGATGACAACGCAAAACTTGAAATCCTCGTACAGAAAACAGTGAGGGAAACCCATCTTTCTCGACCCCCTCCCTCTTCTCAGAAACACACCCTTCCGATTATTCTTTTAAAAATTCACCCTGGGGCTGGGTCACCGTGAGGCTTCCGGACAAGGCATTTTATGGAATTGACTGCCACTTGAATCCAATAACCAATCAACTTAATCAACCGCTTTGACTTTTTCTTTTGTTTATTTCTGAATTAAGTGATCCTACTGAATTCACTGGTGCTCCGGTGTCTTTTACACCTGGAGTTATACCGGTATGCTAAAGCCATTTATGCCAGTAAACTACAAATAATACGGCATTTACAATAGAAGAACAGTGAATTATTGTATCTCAAAGGGTCCAGGTAATAAGCCAACTTTAAAAATTGGTAACTGGAGGGAAGGTATTAGGCTCTACAGTCAGGGTTACCAAACAGCTTTGATTTTGAGAGAAAACTCTTCATTATGAAAGGATGCTAGCTAGGAATGATCAAGTCAATGATCAAATTAGGAAACCACCACTTTGTAACCTTAAATGAAATAAGTGATTTGTCAAGGATCATCAGTGGATGCTGGAAGGTGATAGGGAATCTCATAACCCACGAATGACTTGCTCATCAAAAGAGTAAAAAAAGATGGCTTTGTAATGGATAGAGAGACCCATGGGTGCCCTCGTAAGCAAGCCATCAAGCTTCAAGCCGCTGAGAGTGGGATAACCCCCCACCACCGTGACGCGATAAGAAAGGCACAACATCAGCGGTGAAGGGTTCTGGGCAAAAAAATGTGTAGCCTGGAATTCCCCAATCCTTGAGAAGTAAATGCCAGCGGGCAGGAAATAACCAGAGAGTGCGTTGCCAGCCAAGACAATGGAGGCAGTGCAGGCTATGGGGGAATATATCCATATTTTTCAGAGATGCTTAGTAACTACATCCCTGTAGTAATGTCTGTAATTTATTTTAGATTCCAACAAAAACCCACATTGCTGCAACTAGGACAAAATGTTAATAATTGTTACATCCGGATGGCGAGTACACAGGTGTTCATGATACTATTTGTTCTTGTTTTCTGTGTGCTGGAAGTTTCACAACATAAGTGAAAGAGGGAGGTGCTGGAAGAGAAAACATTTTAAAGAAAAGCTCCTAGAGAAAACACCTACTTTTTACCAAGCGTTTTAATGGCGCTGCGTAGAAAGCCACATATTCTCAGGGGGTTTGTGAAAATAAGATTCCTGGCCCAGTTTAGAAACAATTCAAGTTGGAAAAAATAAGCCATTCAGAGAATAGCAATGCACAGCATATTCCCTGTAACACCCTTACTGAAGTATATTAACACAAGTAACTCTCAAGTGTGGTTAAACTCTGTAAGGGAGTACAATGAAAGTACTTTTAAACCTCCTCTTACATGCTTTATAACACAGAGCTTATTCAATGTATCGCGAAGGTTTGCCAACCGTTGTTTCTCCCTTAGGTTCTTTGTGCGCGACATGGTCAATTGTGTCCAGTGGTACACAAGATCCCGAGAAAAATGTGTCCTTCAATGTCTAGAAGCAAGCAGTACCCACTCTCCTTTTTTAAGTTTATTTATTTTGAGAGAGAGCACGTGTGCCTGAACAGGGGAGGGGCAGAGAGAGGGAGAGAGAGAAAGAGAGAGAGGGAATCCCAAGCAGGCTCCGCACTATCAATGCAGAGCCCGATGCCAGATTTGAACTCACTGACCTGTGAGATCATGACCTGAGCCAAAAATCAAGAGTTGGACGCTTAACCAACTGAGCCATCCAGGTGCCCCAAGCAGTACCCACTCTTACTCCCTAGCTAAGGCTGTGGAACCAAGGTTCAGAGCAAGCCTCAGGCTTGGGGGGTTTCCAGGGGTGGAAGAAGGAGATGCCTGCAAAGGAGTGAACTTCCAACCCAACCAACCAACGGAAGAGATGGAGATTCTTGGAATGGCAGGCCGTTTGGAGCCGGAGAAGACACCGTTACCCTCCCTGATTGATGTAGAAGGACGCTGCCAAATTCCATTCTCCAGACTGGAAATTCCAGGATAGCGCTGGTACCTGTGAGTGACACTTTCTTGGACCGTCACCAGGAGTTATAGAGTGCTCTCCCCACCCCTACGAGTCTAAGGTATGAAGGGTAAAGGTCAACACCAAGAAAATTTTAATTATCACGAAAGCATCGCTATGGAGTTAACCGGGAAGGATCTACAGAAGACGGTGTCTGGCGGGGTCGTCTCAGGTCCATTTCTTAAGGGCTCCCTCCTCCCTCAATGAAACCAGATCCAGCCACAGGACTGCCAAGTTCGGCCTGCGCTGAAGCACAACGAGCTTTGTTTTACAAGCGTCTCTTTATGATTCTGTAATCGGCAGCGTACAGGGGAACCTTTTGCAATTCTGGTGCCGATGCTTTCGGGCTTGTTATCCCAGGCTTTTATTGCCCTTGGTTGGGTTTGTTTGGTTTGGTTTGGGGGTCGCCACGTAATTCCAGCCCTGGCGTCATCCGCATCTGCACAGGGGGCTTGTGTGGGGTGCGCGCAAGTGAAGCGGACGCCCTCCGGAAACAGCAGGGAGCACCCCGAGCGTGCACCTCGCAGCATTCGAATTCGCTGGATGTGGCCCCATCGGACATGCGCCGTGGGTGACCTGCCGCCTGCAGAGGTTGGCTTTGGCGCTGTTTCTCCAGCCGCGGAGCTCTGCACCCCTCCCCAGGGATTGCAGAGGAAACCTTGGTCTTCCTAGAACCTCATTCAGTCAGCAGATACACAAGAAATTTATTGCCACACCTCAACCATTACATAGTAATAAATGGAAGCTGGTATCACTCCTTATCAGCCCAAGAATTTTCAAGCCTGGTTAAATGCCTTTTTCTATACGAATGGTGTTTGCTTTTTTTTTTAAGTTTACTTATTTATTTTTGAGGTGGGGTGGGGGGAGGCAGAGAAAGAAGGAGAGAGAAAATCCCAGGCAGGCTCTGCACACTCAGCCCAGAGCCTGATGCGGGGCTCCAACTCACAAACGGAGAGATCATGACCTGAACCAAAATCGAGAGTCCCACGCTTAACCCACTGAGCCACCCAGGTGCCCCTGGCATTTGCTTTTTCAGCACATGTTTTGGAAGACACTGGTCAACACGGAGGGCTCCAAAGTCAAGAACTTTGACTCAGATCTTGACTTTGCTACTCGTTAACTGTGTGACCTAGCAAGCAACTGAATATAAGCGTCAGTTGCCTGGTCCGTAAAATGGGTCTAACAATGATCCTAACTTCTTCTTTGAGAGGATTGAATGAGGTGATGTGTTAGCTCAGTTCCTGGCACGTAGTTGGGGCACCCTGAGTGATGGCTGTCGTCATTTCCAGTCCTGCTGCTCCCACTCCATGCCACACTGAGCAAGAGATTTGCCAAATGACACTTGGAGGGTATGTCAAACTGTGTCTACCGTGCATATGCAGGGAATACACGCTCTAGGAATTGGAGGAAAGTTACAGTACTAGATATCAACACTATAGGGACTACAATTCGAAAATTCTCTGAACAAAGGTGTACATCATAAAGAGTTACAGAGTCTTGGGATTCATTTACGTCTGGGGGTTCTTTAGAAGCTTAAGCACATGGTTTTGAAATCTTGCAATTGACATGAAGGATTTTCTCTATGCAAATCATCCCCATCTAATCTAATAGCACCGCCGATAAAACCTTTGGAAGCAGAAGCCCATTCCTAGATGGTGAAAGTTTCTTAATGGTTAAGTTCCTTAATTTATTTACTGTCTAGTCAGCTATTAATTTTTTTATATCAAGAAAACCCTATGGATGAATAAAAAAGTCACTGGAATTACATGAATGTATCAAGGTCATAAGACACAAAGTCAATATAAAAAAATCAGTCTTATTACTATATACCTATAATATAAACTTGAAAACTGAAATTTAAAAAATCAGTGCCATTTACAACGGCATCCAAAACTTCAAATACTTAGGAATAAATCTACTGAAAGATGTGTAAGACCTTACAGAAAGACTACAAAACATTTCTAGGGGCGCCTGGGTGGCTCAGTCGGCCGAGCGTCTGACTTCAGCTCAGGTCACGATCTCACAGTTTGTGAGTTCGAGCCCTGCATCGGGCTCTGGGCTGACCGCTCAGAGCCTGGAGCCTGCTTCAGATTCTGTGTCTCCCTCCCTCTCTGCCCCTCTCCTGCTTATGCTCTCTTTCTCTCTTTCTCAAAAATAAATAAACAAGATTTTTAAAAAACCTACAAAACATTTCTGAGATAAGGGAAAGAGACCTAAATAAATGGATATATCATATTTATTGACTGGAAGACTCAAAACTATGAAGATACCCCTTTTCCCTAAACTTATGTATTGGTTCAACACAATCTCTATAAAAATTTGAGCAGGCTTTTCTTGAAGGAACAAAAGAGGTGATTCCAAAAGGATCCAGAATATCCAAAATTATTTTGAAAAAAAAATAACAATTTGGAGGACTTACACTATGTGATTGTTAGGTATATCGTAAAGCTACAATATTTAAGACAGCAAGGTGTTGGCATAAAGATATGCATATAGATCAATTGAATAAAATAGGCAATCAATGGACCGACATACAGACAGACCATTGATTTTCCACAAAGATGCCAAAGTCATGGAGAAAGAAAAGTCTTTGTAATAAATGTTGCTAGAACTGGATATGGCGTATTTATACAATGGAATACTATTCACCACTAAAAAAAATTTAAAAAACAAAAGAATAGACTGTTGATATACCCAACCACATGGACGATTTTCAAATACAAAATGTTAAGCAAAAGAAGCCGAACTCAAAAGAATACATACAGTCTGATTCCATCCGTAGGAAGTTCAAATAAAGACAAAATTAATCTACATGTATAAACCTACATAGAAGTCAGAAGGTGATGAAGGGGAAAAGAGACCGACCGGGGAGAGAATTTCCGGTGTGATAAAAAAATGTTCTGTATCTTGTTTTGAGTGGTAACTACCAAAGTATATACGAACCAAACATCTAATATTTGTACACTTCATTTATGTTAATTATGCCTAAATAACATCTTTAAAAATAGGAAATGAAAAATTCTTAGGAGATGAAATGTTTAACGAGTGAACTGCTGTCATGTCTCTACTTTTCCCTACATGCTTTTGCAAAGAATAGATGTATTGTGATGGCATTGATCATATTGTGTGACTTCTTAAATTGCAGCCCTATTTGAAATTTTTGGAATTCCTTTCGTGTGAAACTATTTGGAGTAATGAAAACACAATAGAAACTTTATAGTGTTTGTGGTGAAATAGTTTCTAACATAAAGAAACTATCTTTTCCACATAACCCAAATGACAAGACTTTGATTGGATTGCTTTACCAACCAGCTACATTTCTAGAGGACTCAGGGATAAAACCCTATAACTTTACTGACCCGGTTCCCGATGCTATGCTCTCTTCCCCTTGACCCCTCCCTCACTCCCACATCTTTAGTTACTGCTGAGATCGTTTTCGGAAATGAAATCATATTTAGCAAGAAAAGTCAAACTGAAAAGCAGACAGCCCTGTCTCTCCCTGAGAATGAAAATACTAGAACACATCACCATGTTATCTTCTTGCAGAATTCTCTATACCATATTCTTTTTTATAGAATTGAAGTTTCTACTTTTGCAAATGAACTCAGATTACCAACGTTGGTCAATGTTGTTTGTTTTTTGCCTCATTAGCCGTTAGGCAATGTTCAGGGTCCATTCTTGGCTTCCCCTTGGATTTATCAACTTGAATTGATCCTGATGTTTAGTGAGGTCAAACCGTAATAATCAGCCAGGAATAACGGACTGCACGAATGGAGCCCATGCTGCATGCCAGGTACTTCCACTACCATTTATCTCCACAACTGCCCTATACGATAGGACTGTCGTTATCCCCATTTTACAGATGAGAAAACTGAGGCTCAGAAAGGTTATGTCCTTTACATCTAGTAAGTGGCAGAGCTAGGGTCTGAATCCAGGTGGTTTGCCCTCAGAGTTCATGTTTTTGGTTACTATCTCTTGCAACTTCATTAATGCTTTAGCAAATTTGGCCACCAACTCTTACCACCAACAGGTGGTCCTGCCCTGTGTGGTATTTGATGATGGAGACAGTCTTGGGAGTGGGTATGTTGTCCACAGGAGGCACAAACGACATTTGTCAGCATAGAGAGACACTCCCAAACGCAATTCTCATGATTTCATAGGTGTTTATGGTCGTGAACCTTACAATATCGCAGCCTAAGTAGGTTTCACTTACTCCCTAGAGGAAGGAGCCATCTTGCTTTGGGAGCATACAAAACATCACCCGCCCTTCTGGCGAGATGAGCTCTTAGACCCTGACAACAAGCTTCTCCGGAATTCCTCAGTGAAGAACGCAATGGCATTTCTTCAGTGGCTCTCCGGGAGACCCCCACACAGTCCATAAATGCAGTGGAGTTTATCTTTCCTTTGGAAACTAATCTTGCCTTCATCTACATGAAGATAAAGTCTGCGGATCCTAAAATTGCTATCGCATTCCCACGTACTTAACGATTGAAAAGCAATCGAACCATCTCTTCCTACCAAAGTAAGGTGAGAATAGGAGTATGTTTTGCTGACATCTTCTAGAGTCTAGATAACTAGATCTGGCTAGATTGCAGGCAATCAGAGTCACTTAATTAAAAAGCTGGTGAATTAATCATGGACCACCCAACCTGCTCTTTAAGAAGCAGAGAAGTCTCTCATCGTTTCCTTCCTTCCATCTTTCTTTCCTTGGTTGACCTCCTTGCCCATCGTCTTCGCAGCTAACTTGCCTGCTCTAATTACTGTAACCTTCCACGGTCCACATAGACTCCAAATTCAAGATAAAACTGAGCAGAGAAGTAATTTACAAACCAGAAGTTCAACTCACCGTGTTGGTGTGCCGCCCACCCCGTCCGGTGCCGCGTCTGAATGCTCTTCAGGGCTCCCCTTGAACATCTTACTGAGCCTTTTGTTCAGGTGCCCCCCTGGCTCCTGACTTTTGCCTGGCTGGGTCGTGTGTGCTCTTTCCGTATCTACCCCCAGCTTGACCTTTCCGCCAATCTGAGCCCTCCCCGCCCCCCCGGTCCTCCCGTTGGACCTTATTTGCTCATTCCCCCCCCTCCCCAAGGCTGTTGGACTCTCAGCTGGTGTCCAGCCTGCTGCTGCACGAGATGTCTCTGAGACCCCCCGACTGTCCAGGCGTGTGGCATACCTAGTTTCAGCTATCAACCCTGCCCTTTCGAGTACCTGCCATCCCAACTCTGTCCACTCTAAAAAGGGGCCAGTGTCTCTCTCAGGCCCGGCTTAAAGAGTCACTATTCTCTTAACAAAAGGCCAATCAAATACTAAGATGGTTTCACTGACGTGTCTCTCGGCTCAAATGACCTGTTTTCTTAGGCCTCATTGTTGCTGGTCACGCCGGTGCCTCTTGGTGTTCAAATTCAGAAGAAAGCCCAGACTGCGAGTGGCATTAGGAAACAGGAAGATACCTGAAGGAAAAGCAAGAGTGTGAAGAAAGCAGGCAGCGAGGCCCTGAGGCGAGGGAAGAACACAGGGACGAGGCGGCCGGTGGGTGAAGCCCACCCAGGAAGTGAGGGGAAATCCACGCAGGAAGTGACTTCTTAAGGAGAGGTGAAGTCTGAGGAAAGACAACAAGATCATCACCAAAATACAAATAAAACCTGAAGATCAGGATTAAAACTGTTTTGTTGTCTGGGTAAGGGGGATGGAGAAGAAACCTTTCCACGCACATTCTCTTCCATTTTCCCACGTGAACCTCATCCTAATGACCAAAACCAGGCAGGCAATATGGTCTTGGTTGTTCAGCTGAAGTCTGGGGTCTAGAAAGGTTGAGCATTAGCCCCTTGGGAGGCCCCATGTTATTCTAGAGCTTGACCTAAAACTTGGTGTGCTCATCCTTGTTCATTGTTCATCCCTATCTTGCAAAGTCTGTCCTCCGAGTCAGGTTCAGTCAACAGTGTAACGAGTACCGGTACCTCTAGTGTGTAAGACTCGTCCTGGGCCCCAGGGTGATTCAGCATGGTGGGCCAGGAAGCAAATCCATGTGGGAGGTGAGCCGGCTTGGGCTGGAGTCCCAGCTCTGCTACTCACGAACTGTGTGCCCTTGCGTGAATGCCATATGCCCTCTGAGTTTCTGTTTTGGTCTTTAAAAGGAAGTTGGAAATACTTGCAGGTTTAAGTAAAGGAATAGATATAAAGAGGCTAGCACAGTGCCTTGCACGCAGTGGTTAGAAATGGTGCCATATCCTTCCCACTTCCTGCATTTATGCCTCTGACGTGTGTTTTCCAATACCGCTAAGCAATCCCCTCTCAACGGACACAGACCTGGTGTCCTACAACTTAACTACATTCCGACAGTATCTACTTGGAGATAACGTCAGATACCACAGGTAAAGGGCTCAGTCCCACAAGACTGTTCCCACCCCCCGCAGACACCAGTCACAAATCCACGTCGTTACCTGTGCTTCTGACTGGCTATCAGAGCTTCCCACAACTTCCTTCCTGAGTTTGATTGGTTTGCCAGAGCAGCTCAGCAAACACGGGAAAACATTTGCTTATGTTTGCATAACGGACATGCACGTCTCTATGATGGCCGTGGGGAGGTAGACCAGTCGGCTAGTTTCACAACAAAGTACCACAGACTGGGTGCTGTAAACAACAAGAATTTATTTTCTCACAATTCTGAAGGCCAAAGTTTCAAGATCAAAGAGTCCCCAAGATTAGTTCCTTCGGTGGCCTCCTGACTTTCTGGCATGGTTCCTTATGCATGGCCTAACCCTACATTTTCCAGACTGTGTTCAGAGGTACACCCATCCCAAAGATGGCCTGCAGGAAGGGATCCCATGGGCAGAGTTTACGAAACACTGTATACTCTATCCTGCCCATTAAAGGTTCTGATAAGTCCTTCAGTAAAACAGGCCCTGCATAATTCTGCTTAACCTCACCTTTCCTAAACCATTTCAACACAGAACTTCTTTATTCGGTGCTACAGCACATTTGCAAAGCACTCCTCTTACAAAGGTTAATTTTATGCGTCAACTTGGCTGGGCCACAGTGCCCAGATATTTGGTGCAATGTTATCCTGGATATTTCTGTGAGGATACTTTTGGGTGAGATTTACATTTAAATTGGTGGACTTTGAAAGTAAAGCAGATTACTGACTCATGATGTGGGTGGGCCTCACCCAATCAGTCAAAGGCCTGGATAGAACAAAAACACTGACCTCTCCCCAGCACGATGGCCTTCAGACTTCATCAGCAACACCAGCTCCTCCTGGATCTCCAACCTGCTGGAGATTTTAACTTACCAGCCTCCATAATCGTGTAAGACACGTTCTTGAAATTATCCATCTATCTACCTACCTATCTATCTCTCTATGCACTAGTCAGGATTCTCCAGAAGAATCGAACCAATAGGATATATATGGATATATAGAAGGAGATTTATTATAGGAATTGGCTCACGAAATTATGGAGAATGAGAAATCCCAAGATCTGTCATTGGCAAGCTGGAGGTCCAGGAAAGCCAATGGTGTAGTTCCAGCCCCAGCTGGAAAACCTGAGAAGCAGCATTTATGACTGACGGTATAAATATGATTACATGTCCAAAGGTCTGAGAACCAGGAGGGCCAGTGTCCAAGGGCAGGAGAAAATGCACGTCCCAGCTTCAGCAGAAAGCAAAGTTGCCCTTCCTCTGCTTTTCTGTCCTATCAACAGATGGGATGGTGCCTACCCACACTGGCGAGGGCCATCTTTACTCAGTCTGTACTCTGGCTACCAACTCAAATGCTGATCTCTGCCCAGAAACACCCAGAATAATGTTTTACCGGCTATCTGAGCATCCCTTAGCCCAGTCAAGTTGACATGAAATTAACTGTCACAATATATAAGTACACATGCTATTGTTTCTGTTTCTCTGCAGAGCCCTGACTAATGTGCCCTTTGCCAGCAGGACACAGGACACAACTGGGGAACATCAGTGCGACGTCTGTGGTCTCAGTTGGACGAATGACCCCATACTTAACGCAGGCGGGCTGTCATGGAACAGGAAGGCTCACAGACCAAGGTAAGATGCTCCAATCCCATGATTTATTAAACTGATTCAAAACACACAGCAAGAAGCAAGGGGAGAGATCTGGGCTTGGCTGAGTCGCTTAGGATCGGTGCCTGTGGGACGGCATGCCCACACGCCTGACTCCTGGGCTACGCAATGCTCACGCGTCCTGTCTGCCTGTTGTGTCCACCTTCCCCGCGGAGGGCGGGGAGGGGGACTTCTGGGACCAACCTAATAAAAAACGTCCCCCAAAAAAAGACGCTATGCCAAGATCGTTCTTCTTGCGTATATTTGTTGCTTCGAGTAAATGCCCTTGACTAGAGTTGCAGGCAAAGCAAGCGGTTTTTATTTCACGAAGGTTAGAGCCTGCTTTGTTTTCGATCCGTTCCAGAAGCGGTAAACACGAAAACGCACATCGTCTTTGAGCAGAGTGAAGACGCTTGAGAAGGTGGCGTGTTTTGATCAGAACAATGGGTCGTACGGGGTCAAGGAAGGGGAGGGGTGGCAGGACACGCATCCTGGCATCTGGGTTCTGCCAACGACTCGCGACGGACTGGCGGAGTGGATGCAAAGGTGTGAGAGGAAAGAGAAGGAGGCAGTGCAATAAATTTAAAGGGAGAGACAGATGCATATGTAAGTCATAAAAGTTGGAAAGGAGAAATAAAAGATAAGAAGTGAGAAATGGGAAAGCTGAGAGGTGTTATCTGAATGAATAAATCGAATGAAGGCGAATATTTC
This sequence comes from Leopardus geoffroyi, assembly GCF_018350155.1. Lineage (NCBI taxonomy): Eukaryota > Metazoa > Chordata > Mammalia > Carnivora > Felidae > Leopardus > Leopardus geoffroyi. The sequence continues at coordinate 8,993,524 of NC_059333.1, read as the reverse complement.
ACAACAGGATTAGGTAGAAAAATGCAACTTTCCCCCTTTAACCAAAAGAGGCAAGAACTCGCCAAGAAAATCTGTTCTGCTTGAGAATGGCCATTTTTTAGCGATGAGAGTCAGACACTTTGTGGACGGGAACCTGATAAATGTGCCCGTATCTCAGTGGTCAGGAGGGAGGAGGGAAAACAGACACCAAGTAGGCACTGACTCCCCAGAGGAGACAGGAGAAAGTGGAGAAGAGAGTCAGGCCAGCACGGGGGGCTGAGAAGGCGAATGTCCGAGGTCAGATTCGGTCTGCTGATCTCTGCCCCATCTCCACACAAGGACTGGCTCCCACGGGCAGCTCATCAGCCCACCAGTGTGCCTCACTGTTGACCCAACGGGCACTGCTTCGCCCCAGACCAAGAATTTGACCCAGGTTCCACCTACGACAAACCAGCTGTAGGGAAAGGGTCTTAAATCTCCAGGAACGGAGGCTTCTCTTCACAGAACATTCCATCACCTTGAAAATTAAACTTGGTGATGGCTTAGCAAGACCTGCGGCTCAGGTTTCCCGCCCCCAGCCCTCCTTAATGTCAAGAGTGACAGCAGAGCGCCGCGCCGACGACTTGAATGAGTGGTCAGGTCTTCAGCGGCATCTAGAAGGAGACAAGGGCATCCTGTAACTATGTCCAGAGATCCCCAAACCTGCTCAGTCCTCATGGGACCACCCCGCACAGTTCCTTCCTAGCCCTCCTGTGCTGCGTGGGAGCTAAAAGAGTCTCAGCTAGGTTTCCCTTCCTGTCAAACCTGTGAAGAAAGTTGGGGGCGGGGGGATGCTGGGCTGGAAGGAGGTCGGGGGAAAGCCCTACCTACCACATGTGAAACTCAGGGAAAGCCGTCTCTCGGGTCCTGAATGAACTGTGGGGGCCTGCCTGGTGACTCTTCACAGCAGCCCAGGTACAATCTAGCTCTTTCTGCAGACAAATCGCTCCAGTCAGGGATGTGGTAGCAAGCTTCTCAGAGACATGGGGCCCCAACTAGACATTAAGCCACAGGGCCACCCAACCCCTGCCACCCCCCTGTACAAGTCCAATAACACCTGGGTTTTGCCATTCCTTCACCTTCTCCCACCAAAGAAACTCTACCTCCCCCTGCCTAGAAGGGCCAATATGGTGGCCACAGGCTGTACCTTGCCATTTGGAAGGTTTGAGGTGAGAATCCTTGCTTGTCTCTTCTAGCTTCTGTTGTGTACGGGCAACCCTTGGCATTGCTTGGTGATGACAGCATTCTGGTCTCTGCCTTCATACTCAACGTGGCATTCTCTCTGTGTCTGTGTCCAGATTGTCCTTCTCCGATAAGCACAGGAGTCATACTGGATTTAGGACCCACTCTAATCCCCGATGATCTTATCTTAATTGATTGCAATCTGCAAAGACCCTATTTCTAAATCAGGCCACAATCTGAGGTTATAAGGGGACATGAATTATGCGGACATACTGGTCAACCCAGTACGGTAACTTATGGATAAAGAATGCCAGGACTTTTGGCTTCGTAGGTATAGCCAACTTTAACTACAGTATCCCATTTTCCTCCCAAAAGCACTCTGAAATGACCATGGGTCTCCTTTTCCCATTCTATAAACCTGGTCTAATACAGGCAGGGCTCAGCTTTCAAATAACGGAGTTTTCCAGAGCCACCATAGGCAAGGACATGTGCTGGTGATAACTGTTGGCCAGGCCAGCCCCCTCAGGATGAGGGGGTGTATTAACACAACCCTGGCTCCCTCCGCCCATCACCCACTCCTCCTTCCAGATTGGAATGTTGGAAAGAAGTCAGACATGATTAGTGAGAGGCCTTGCTCCTTGGTTTACTCTTAGGAGTGAGCTGTACCTCCGGGGGTGGAGGTGGGGGGCCTCCGTTGGGGGGTCATGCCCAGATCCACCACACCCCTGCCTAAATTTGGTCTTCAGACTTAGGGAACTTATTCGCCCATAGATAGAAGCCATATCTTCCCACCTAGACTTTATCCGTTGTAAAGGAGATCTTTGGGATGTCATTTCTCAGTTGGTTCAGAATGCACATGCTGTGTATCAGGCACCTTAGACAGAGACGTGCAGGGCTCACTCTCAGCATCAACTAAGCTCACAGCACTTCTCGCACCATCCATTCACGTCAGCCTCATTCCCCACTTGCCAAAAAATATATACATGAGGCTGAAAAGGAGAGTGCCCAACCCAAGGCAAGCTTGAACTTTCCATAAAAGGCCAAGGAGGGAACTGATTTCTCTTCCGGTATTATTTCCCCCACAATAGCTGGTATGCATTCCCAAATAAGGCAACAAAGGCGCCTGGCCAAGTTGCCGAAAGGAGTTTTAAGTGAAAATCTTCCAAACACCAAAATCTCAAAGGACAGGAAGTAGCCGGCCACCCCCTTGGCCACGGTTCATCGTAACAGAACCTGTTTCTATAGAACAGGCTTCCACGATTATCTATTTGCAGAAATGTACAAACACAGCCAGCCTACTCTGTGCCCGTGGAAAGACCTAGATCAATACAAGTAACAGAAGAATGAAGAAAAGAGAAAAGGAAAGATTTTATCAAGCTTATTTACTTTAAAGGTACCTTAAAAACCTGCACAAACACACCTGCTTCTTCAGTGCAGGGGGGTGGAGGGGGGGAACAGAGCAAACATGTAGAGAAAGAGACACTGTGGCCACAAAGCCGGTCCCCGCAGGAGGCGCTAGCGTCTCAGCCAGTGAGGCTTTAAATCCAGATCAACCTTCAGATCAAAGGATTCAGAAATGAAGGGACGCCTGGGTGGCTCAGTCCGTTAAGCGTTCAGCTCTTGGTTTCGACCCAGGTCACAATCTCACCGTTCATGAGACGGAGCCCCATGCCGGGCTCTGCGCTGACAGCCTGGAGCCTGCTTGGGATTGGGGAGCCTGAAGCTCCGTTGGTTAAGCATCATCCTTCTCATGATCTCACGGTTCGTGAGTTCAAGCCCTGCGTCGGGCTCTCTGCTGTCAGCACGGAGCCCGCTTCAGATCCTCTGGCCCTCTCTCTCTCTCCCCCTCCCCTGCTTGTGTTCTCTCTCTCTCTCTCTCTCTCTCTCTCTCTCAAAAATAAATAAATATTTTCAAAAATGAACCTAGGGTCACTGTATGAGTGCAGTTCAGAATTAACCCTACCTCACGCTGGGGACAGTGGTATGTTGGAGAGTGTTTGCTGGGCGTGTTTCACAACTGGACCGCCAGGGGGGAAACAACCCTGAGTTGTGGCATCTGCCCATCTCTGTGGTGTAAATACTCCCGCAGTAGCTGATTTCAAGCTACTTGACCCATATGACTCACTGAAGGGGGCTGGGAAAGATGTGGAGTAGCATGTTGCTGTTTTCTACTGTTTCCACGCCCCCACGGCTGAGCATAGGTAATAGTCAATTGACCCCTGAGCAACCTGGGGTTCCTGGGCACTGACCCCGGGGCAGTCAAAAAGCCGCAGTAACTTTTGACTCCCCCCAAAACCTAACTACTAATAGCCTCTGTTGACCAAAGCCTCACCGATAATGTAAAGAGATGATTAGCATGTATTTTGTGTGTTATATGTATTATATACTGTGTTCTTACAATAATACCTAACTTTTTCTTAATTTTTAATTTTTTGTTTTTGTTTTTGGGTTTTTTTTGGGGGGGGTATTTCTAGGCTGCGTGATTTGTAACTTTTTTTAGTCAAAAAATTTTTTTTTTAATTTTATTAAAAAAAAAATTTTTTAAATGTTTATCCATCCTTGAGACAGAGAGAGACAGAGCATGAGCAGAGAAGGAGTAAAGAGAGAGGGAGACACAGAATCCAAAGCAGGCTTCAGGCTCCGAGCTGTCAGCACAGAGCCCGACGTGGGGCTCGAACTCCATGATCGTGAGATCATGACCTGAGCCAAAGTCGGACGCTCAACCAACTGAGCCACCCAGGCGCCCCTCTAACTTTTTTTTTTTTTTTAATAACTTACATCCAAATTAGTTAGCATATAGTGCAACAATGATTTCAGGAGAAGATTCCTTAGTGTCCCTTCCCCATTTAGCCCATCCCCCCTCCCACAACCCCTCCTATAACCCTCAGTTTATTCTCCATATTTATGAGTCTCTTCTGTTTTGTCCCCCTCCCTGTTTTTATATTATTTTTGTTTCCCATGCCCTATGTTCATCTGTTTTGTCTCTTAAAGTCCTCATGTGAGTGAAGTCATATGATTTTTGTCTTTCTCTGACTAATTTCACTTAGCATAATACCCTCCAATTCCATCCACGGAGTTGCAAATGGCAAGATTTCATTCTTTTTGATTGCTGAGTAATACTCCACTGTATATATACACCATATCTTCTTTATCCATTCATCAGTCAATGGACATTTGGGCTCTTTCCATACTTTGGCTATTGTCGATAGTACTGCTATAAACATTGGGGTGCATGTGCCCCTTTGAAACAGCATACCTGTATCCCTTGGATAAATACCTATTGGTGCAATTGCTGGGTCGTAAGGATGTTCTATTTTTAGTTTTTTGAGGAGCCTCCATACTGTTTTCCAGAGTGGCTGCACCAGCTTGCATTCCCAGCGCCCCTATAACTTTTTAAAAAATTGTCACAAATCTCCACAAAATTCCAAAACATTTACTGAAAAAAAATCCGTGTATAAGTAGACCCACACAGTCCAAACCCGTGTTCTCGAGGGCCAGCTGTAAAATGTCCTGAAATAATTAGGAAGTGATGGGTTTGAGGATTTATTCCTTTGTTTGAAATAGAATTTATTTAATTGTCAGTTGATGTATTTTAATTTTTAATAATGACGTTCAACAATGAGCTCACTAAATTTCCGAAAATTTAAAAATTGGCTCGAGTTAGAATAAGCCACTCCAGCATATCACTGCCTGGGAAGCGTTTTAAAAATGCCAAAGACCTGTCTCTCTCCTGCCACCACACGATTGCCAGAGGCCCCCAGAGTGGGGACCCCACATGCGTATTTTAAAAAGCTCACCAGGGTGGTTCTAATGGATATCCTCAGGTGAGACACTGATGTGGCTCACCTTCCATTTTACAGAAAGGGAAACTGAGGTTCAGAAGCTTATATGTCCTGCCTGTTGGTTACAGTTTGGCCAAGCTGGGGAATGACTATTAATTCCTTCTGTTTCTTCCCCCGCTCTTCTCACCCTGGTCATGGGTGACTTTGCATCTAGTTTTGAAATATCAAGGCCCTGGGCTCCTGGATGGCTCAGTCAGTTACGTGTCCAACTTTCGAGTTCAGCTCAGGTCATGATCTTACAGTTCATGAATTCAAGTCCCGCGTCGGGCTCTGTGCTGGCAGTGTGGGACCCTGCTTGGGATTCTCGCTCTCTCCTCTCTCTCTCTGCCCCTCCCCTGCTCATGCACTCTCTAAACAAACAAACAAACAAATAAACATTAAAAAAAAAAAAAAGAAATATCAAGGCTTGTATTAGGATCCATATAGCAAGACCTCATTCCTTGTTAACTATTTTAACAATAACTGAAGTAAAGTTTACCGTTAGGCCATCTATGCAACCGCCAGGGTCTAACAAGGAAATGAGAAGTAAGCAAGGTTAAAAGGAGACTTCAATATTCTCAAGAATCTTTTAAAACCAGCTTTGTATCTCTTTTTTTTTTACAAACCACCTATATATTAGTAACGAATGGCTCTTATCTCCTCACAAACAGAGCTCTGACTGACCGGCATTGTTTAGAAGTTTCAATTATTGGGGCGCCTGGGTGGCGCAGTCGGTTAAGCGTCCGACTTCAGCCAGGTCACGATCTCGCGGTCCGTGAGTTCGAGCCCCGCGTCGGGCTCTGGGCTGATGGCTCAGAGCCTGGAGCCTGCTTCTGATTCTGTGTCTCCCTCTCTCTCTGCCCCTCCCCCGTTCATGCTCTGTCTCTCTCTGTCCCCAAAAAAATAAATAAACGTTGAAAAAAAAAATTTTTTAAAAAGAAGTTTCAATTATTAAATGCTTAGTTTAAGTTATTCCTTTTACTTTAAAAAAGAAGTTACTCTGGTTAGCAAGATGATGTGTGATTTTCACTTGCTGGGATTTACCCCTGTATTTTTTTCTAAATTTTCTTCAGCAGGCATGACATTGTAATGCTGGCATATACCAGCATTTAAAATGTTTTTAGGGGAGCCTGGGTGGCTCAGTTGGTCAAAAGTCTGACTTCAGCTCAAGTCATGATCTCATGGTTCCTGAGTTCGAGCCCCGCTTTGGGCTCTTGGCTGTCAGCATGGAGCCTGCTTAGGATTCTCTCTCTTTCCCTCTCTCTCTGCCTCTCCCCCGCTCGCACTTTGTCTCTCTCTCAAAATAAATAAGTACACTTAAAACAATGTTATTATAATTGAGGAGAAGTTGATATGATTTTTAAAAACCAACAAAATCAATTCTATTTCTACACCCGGGACTTTCCACAAACCCAGTCTGGCTTCTTCCTGAGTATTCTAAAGAGAGCCGTGGAGGGGCGCCTGGGTGGCGCAGTCGGTTGAGCGTCCGACTTCAGCCAGGTCACGATCTCGCGGTCCGTGAGTTCGAGCCCCGCATCAGGCTCGGGGCTGATGGCTCAGAGCCTGGAGCCTGTTTCCGATTCTGTGTCTCCCTCTCTCTCTGCCCCTCCCCCGTTCATGCTCTGTCTCTCTCTGTCCCAAAAATAAAAAAACGTTGAAAAAAAAAAAAATTTAAAGAGAGCCGTGGAACCTTCTGCTGCAGTTCCGTCTCCTTCAAACTTTCCTTTTTTGGATTTTTTCCCCTTATTCTTCCCCCTGGAAGTTGAGGGTAAAGTCCTTTGGATTCCGCACCCACTCTGAGGATGCGGGGCCCCCCGGGACAGGATGTCTTCTCCTGAGTGTCCTGCTCAACCGCTCACGGCCAAGACCTCAGCCTCCAGCCCTCCCGTGACGAAGCAGTTACCCTGCAGCAGGTCTTGAACAAGTTCTCTGCTGCTGTTAGTTGAGAGAACGTTCCAGGACTAACTGTGAACTCACCCCCCAAAGATATGACATCTGAGTTTCAGTGGAAGCCGGTACAGTTAAGCCGTGTACAAATACGAACACGCCTAAGCTAAGAATGAGGCCTGCCGATTCCAGCAGCTTCTCTGTCCTCTGCCTGGGTGACCGAGCATCAGCGGGAGCTTCTCCTCTCTGTCCTGAAGACGGGCCACTGGGGACCCCACGGAGTGCCCTCATTCACCCCACGGTTAGGAGAGCATCCTGTCTCCGCAGAGCCAACGGGAAACCCGGGAGACCCTAAGTCCGGAAGGGGATAAACTTTTCACCAGCACCTGGCTTCCTGAACAGTCTTCACGCTTGGGCTCGTCCCACAGCATCTTGAGAGCGTGTCCCGGCCTAGTCCCATCCCTGTAGAGGACGGGGTCGGTAAGGAGGTGATGACAGGGCCGGGAAGCTGCACTGCAGGTGCTGGGCTGGGCTGGAGGCACCTGCCAAGGGGACGCTTGCACTGCTCCCCTCAGCCCAAGCGCACCCTCGAGGAGGGGTGGGGGTGGGGGTGGGGGTGGGGGGTGGGCAGGGGGCGGGGCTTCAGTCTTTGATGCAAGAAGACTTGAAAGCAAATTTCCCCCATTCCAGGCAGCTTCTGACTGCCGCACCCCTGCAGATCTTCACCCCTGTTCCTAAGCCCATTCTCCCTAATCCCAGTTCTAACGCAGGCTCCTGACACTCGATGCTCCCATGAGGCCACATCCAGTGGCGGGTTTACACCTGCCCAACCCTGGGGGGTAGAGGCTCCCGCCTAAGGCCCTGGGGAAAGCTGCGTCAGCGTCCCCTCCCCTGCCCCTATCGCATGTGTGTTTGGAGGAGTCCCGGGTCCTTCTGGCACCTCAGTGGCCTCGCTGGCCAGCAGGGGTCACCACGTGCCCCCTGGCTTAGCGTGGGCATTCAGGGAGCCGCTATGCACGAAGGACTCCGCAAATGGCCCGGGTCTCGCCAATGCCGGACACAGTCCCCAAGTCTCCGTTCCTGCGGACCTCTTCCCCGAGTCCCTTTGGTCCTTATGCTGGCACTGCCATCATGTCCCCATGGTCTCTGTATTAGCAGGACGGCTGCCAGATAAAATACAGGGCATCCGGTTAAATTTGCATTTCAAATAGACAACCACTAATTGTTGGTGTCAGTATGTCCCATGCAATGTTCTCATTTGCTAAGTCTGGCAACCCTTGCCTAGTGAGAGTACATGTTTCTTGGGCTGGGCCCCAAGCTTGCTTCATTTGCGTCCCCAGCCTGGCACAGGGCCCGGCACAGGAGTGAGGAGCCGGTAGACGGTGGTTCTCCACAGGGGCGGTGCTGCCCCCTAAGGGCTGTTTTGCAGATCAGAGAGGGCGTTTTTGGAGCCATGGGGCAGAAGGAGGAGGGGCCTCCTGGCAGCAAAGGGACAGCGGCAGGGACCAGGCAGGCACAGAACAGCAGCCCTCTGCCCTTTGTCCCACGCACCTTTTCTGGACGTGAAAACCTGCTCGTGAGGGTCTGAGCCTAGAAACTAGCTCCATATGCGCGCAAGGGGAATTTTGCACTGTGTTTTCCAGGAATGCAACCACGGGGTAAATCGAGGAAAGACTGTATTTTGCTTGGCTAGGAACAGCAAGCTCTTCGCTGTGTCAGGAATCATTACATCAGCGTTTTAAGAAGGTCACAGCTCGGGCAGTCCGGTTCTCACGGCTGCCCTCGGCGGAAGGACAGGCTTTCTTCCCCTCCCCCCACTTCCCTGCTCTTTGCTTCTACTCTCCGGTCTCCCCCCCCCCCTCCCCACTTCGCTCCTCTCGCTCTGTTCCTGTTTGCCTCCCTCTTCCTCCCCCTTCCCCGGACAGAAACCCTCTGGTGCACCCCGATGGTGTGAAGGACTCAGTGTTTTATTATGAGACTGGAGTATGACACCAGAATGCTCTTAACATCACCCCCATCAGGGGAGGCTCATCAGCTCATGGGTGTGGCTAGCCCAGAGCCCTTAGCTCTTTGCCTAAGGGGCCTCCTCCTGACCCGGGCAGGGGGTAAAACCCTCAGCTGAATGTGGGCAGGGCCGCTCCCCTCAGAGCGGCGCTGAGGTTCCAGATTGGACAAAGAGGAGCCTCTTTGGGGATGGTCTGCGACTGACCTGGCCCGAGGCATTGGCATCAGGAGCCCCAGGTGGCCGAGGTTAGAGGCCACACATCGGTAGGGTTTCTGCCAGAGACAGAGCAGCTCTGAGGGTTCTCCGGCGCCAGGTGTCCCCGAGGCAGCCCTGGTGCCCTTCTTATGCTAACATCCACCTCCGTCCCCCAGATACCCAGGTAAAACTGACAACCACAAGCCAGGGCTGGAGTTTCCTGCAAACAGTCCAGCCGGGGAGTCTGCAGAAGGGACATCACCTGCCATATTTCCCCTTCTCTTTGCTCCTCAGATGATCTCACAGCCCAGAAAATGCCTCGTCTCTTTCCTTTACAGGAATGCCCCTTTTTATTGCCTGCAACAGGGATCAGCAAACATTTTCTGTAAAGAGCCAGGTGGTAAATATTTCGGGCTTTGCAGGCTATTCAGGGGTCTCTACCACAGCCGCTTCATATATATAAGCGGAAGGGTGTGGTTCTGTTCCAATAAAACTTTATTGGTAAAAACATGCCGCGTGGCCAGATTTGGCCCTCAAGTCATTGTTTGCCAACCCCCGGCCTGTGAGGTTACGGAATCTAAAAGGTCAGAAGCTTTCCTGTTGGAATCCCTGAGCAAAGCAAGGTGGACTCCCTTTCCACCTTTCTAGAAGGGTCTCTTGGGCTCTTCCTAACGTGTGCACCCCAAGGGGGGCAGACAGCGTTTCAACTGCCCCGCAGTGGCCTCCGAGTCTTGGCTGCCGACAAGACTGGCTGTTCCTCACTCCCTACCAGTTCTTTAGAGCACCCTGCTGCTTGTTAAAAACCCAGAACCTCCCGAAAGAATGCACCCCCCCCCCCCCCCTCTAATGTGCCCTTTGTAAACTCTCAGAACTGGCCCTGTTTTGAGAATGTTTTATTGCCACCTCTTGCTGAGAGAATGCCAAGCCGGTAAAGATGAAGAGACGGGAGATTCTGCTCATCTGCCTCATAGGAAAGAACAATCGATTTCTCAGCTCATGAGCTCTTGTGCCCTCCTCCATTCTGGTGCTTCTGCAGTGGCCCAGTAGGACCAGGGACAGAAGTGTCTATCGTGGGGAAGGAAACAGGGCATCTGTGGGTCTTGTTATGACAGAGGCAATTCCAAATGCAAAGGGTCCGTGGGGCTTTATTAATGGATTTTCTGACGGTTAGACAAAACAGCAGTGTTTCCGAGCCAAAGAAACAGAGTCTCTTCTGAGATGATAGATTACATTTTCAAGAGCAAGCATTTAGATCTCCCTCCGATTTTTTCAATGAACAAAGGTATGAAGTTAATGCTTTTCCCTCAGAGCAGAGAGTCGTCAGGATAGCATTTTAAAACTCCCTCACGTGGCTGAGAGAGAGGCTTGTCTGAGTTGAAGAGTGTATTCAACATTCACCAAACATGGTGGGTTTCCTGAATAGGTGACCTACAGCCTTGAAGGCGAATGTGTGTAAATGATGCTTTCTGACGGGACTCTGGAAAGATACACAATAGGAGAAGGATCCGGGAAGGGGAGGAGGGAGGCAAGAGCGTTCACTCCGGACCTTCCTGTATTCTTTTCATTTTTGACCCACGTGAATGTACTATCAAGACAAATAATTTTTATTTTTTATTTTTTTTAACGTTTATTTTTGAGACAGAGAGGGACAGAGCATGAACGGGGGAGGGTCAGAGAGAGGGAGACACAGAATCCGAAACAGGCTCCAGGCTCTGAGCTCTCAGCCCAGAGCCCGACGCGGGGCTGGAACTCACGGACCGCGAGATCATGACCTGAGCTAAAGTCGGCCGCTTAACCGACTGAGCCACCCAGGCGCCCCAAGACAAATAATTTTTTAAAACTTCAGTGTTTATTTATTTTTGAGAGAGAGAGAAACAGATTGCAAGTGGGGAGGGGCAGAGAGAGAGGGAGACACAGAATCCAAAGCGGGCTCCAGGCTCTGAGCTGTCAGCACGGAGCCCGTCGCGGGGCTTGAACCCATGAACCGTGAGATCATGACCTGAGCAAGCCAGATGCTTAACTGACTGAGCCACCCAGGCACCCCTCCAACCCAGTTGGTTCCTTGGCCACATACTTGATTTTCCTCCCCTGTCCTGGCCAAGGGGAGGCTCCCTCCTATAAATACCCAGCAGCGTGGCTGGGGCTCAGGGGGAAGAGCAGCGCCCCCTGGCAGATGAGGTGGGTCACTGTTCTTGTAAAGGGTAACATGGCATTTTCAAGAACATTCAAGTTTACGGATTCATTTTCTTTGATGAGTTCAATAGCACATCCAGAGGAGCATCCAGTAGTTTCAACAGAGACATGTGGCATCACGGGGACCTTAGAGCCATCTGGCCTTAGGTGAGGAACTTGCAGTCCCCAAGCCTCACTGTCCTCATCCATAAAATGAGGAAAGATCACCAGCCCCGTGGAATTGTGACTCTTCTTAACGTATTAAAGGCCCTTGGTAAAGTGACTCGTTCTCAGCAACAGAGCCAACACCAACAGCCATCCTGGGAGGGAAGACCCCCACGGACTAGGCAGACCACTGTCACCCACCAATGTCTCCTGACTCCTGGGCCCTCCTGCTAGTGTGGCCAACGAGCGGCTCACTCTCTCTACTTCATCTTACTCCCCAGGCCATCACAGCCTGGGGAACAAATCTCCTTCTCCCTCTGGCCCCCCATGACAGCACTTCACCTCTAGGGTGCCAGTAGCACCTTGGACTGTTTCTCCTGGGGAACCGCCCCTGTCTATACGTGCAAGCTTGGCTGCTGTTCAGAGTGCCCTCCGGGACCAAGAGCTGGCCACAGGATGGCTCAGAGCTGGCCCCTCACAGTCTCTCTCCAGGAAATCTGAAGTTTGGGTGGTGGGGCTCCGAGATGGAAAATGGTCCCCTTCTCCTACCCTTTCCCTTTCCACCGGCTCCACTCTGTTCCAGGCACTCACAAAAGCTTTTCACCCCCAGATGCAACTCCAGACCCTTTCTCCGAGAAAGCCCCCTTCTTTGTGAGGAAGGCTCCCTCCCTCTGTCCTCATGAAGCCTCTTGGGGTGCTGATTCTGACTCCCCAGGTGGGAGGATGCCCCCACCGCACTGTGAAACACTCGCCACCTTGCATTTCTTCTTGTGAGCGTGCACATCTGTCCCCAACCTCACTCCCTGCTCCGGGAGGGCTGGGACTCTGTTTCACTTATGTTCGTACCCCAGCCTCTAGGACATTGGCGTGTGGGCCCCGAAAACCATGTTTTGAATGAGGTGGCCCATTCACTCACAGGAGGGCCTTGCAGAGCAAACACCACCAAGACCCCACAGCCTGGCCAGCGTGGCTTCCAGACCCAGGCAGGAAATCTCTGTGTGGTTGTGACAAAGACAGCCGGTCCCAGGGAACAGAGACTGAGCTGTGCAAGGTTGCTGGTTCCAGCTGGTATACGTTGGAGAGTGAATAGGGTGAGTGCTGGGGGCCAGAAACCCCCCTGGAAAGAAGCATCTCCTGCGGGGAAGCTGGGCACCCCTCACTCCTACTGACACACGGAGCCAGATGATAAATGAGGCAGGGATCCTGGGCACCCATCCTCTAGACATGCCCTCCAACCCATCCTTCACACGGGTCTTACAGGGCCGGGGGGGCGGGTATAAGGAAACCCAGGGAGCTGTCGGGGGCACCAAGGGCCAGAGAAGCGAGCTAGCACCTCGAAGAGCCCAGGGGCCCAGGGGAGGCAGCTTCCAAACTTGCCCCCAGGACTTGACTCTTGGACGCGGGAGCTGACTTCTCGGCTGCCTCCCAGACCTCAGAGGCCCCACCCTCACCTCCCCAGAGCCAGGAGGGGCCCGGGGGCTGTGTGGGCTCCCAGGCCTGCCCACACCTCCATGCCCAGGGGCCTGCAGAGCCCAGGCCGATCTCCAGATGATTCCGGCAGAAACTCAACCACAGCCAAGTGGTGCTTAGGAAACAGAAGGGCTTTTGACCTAATTATTCCCAATTGGTTGTCTCCATCGATCACATTCTCTTGATAATTGCCCAGCTCCTCACTTCTAGGTGGGGGTGCACTTCTCGCGTGGGATAAATGGGGTGTGACGCTGAGAAACGTGCAGGCCCTTGCTTTCCACACACTGGGCCTTTGTGGAGGAGTGTTTTGTTTACTGCCATTAAAATGAAAGGAACACAACCAGGGAGCGTGTGGGGGCCATGGAGGGGCAGGGGTGGCTCCTTAGGGAGAGAAGGGGCTGGTGTAAGCTGATCTGGGGCCTGGTCCCCAGCGGGACCGCCGCCATCTGGCCCAGACCCCACTCACTCGGTCACTCACTCGGTGTTTGCAAACCCTGATCTTGTGCAAATCCCTGGTCTAGGTTTCCTCCCTGACTGCACATCAGGACCTCAGCCTGCTTGGCTTGGCACTCAAGGCTCCCCAACGCTGCTCCTGCCCTCCTTGTCTACTTCATCTCCTTCCGGACCCCCAGACAGACCAACAACGTGCTCTGTCCAGGCTCAGCCACTCTATCCGGGAAGGATATCGTGAATCGCTATGTTGGCCCCTTTGCAGAGGCCCGTGTGTCTCACCTGCCCCAGCCTTCCCCCTACCCTCAGTCTGCTCATGCTCTTGCCAGCTCTGTGCAGCCTGTGGGGCTCACCTCCGCTCTCACCTCTTCTGGGGATCCTTGCCCAGCCCTCTCCAGCTTCGCCAAACCCTCCCCTGCAAACTCCCAGCGCTGGCCCTCTGTTCCTCATGGGTCTGTAGTTCACGATGGCCCCTCCTCTGTGTATCCTGGCTCCCCAGCTGGCCTGTGAACTCCCGGGGGCTCCCCGGTGTGGTCTAGGCCCCAACACTAGAGTGACATCAGTGACACACAGAAGTCAACACACACGCCTGTTGGTCGATAAAATAACGGGGCCACAGGAACGTTCCGATGGCGTTTAGCCACTGGAATCCCCTCCCTTTAAAGAGCACAGGCAGGTCTGCCATGTTCTCCCTCCCAGGTCTTCCTCCCTAACTGCAGGGACCCCTCCCCCACCCCCCCACCCCCCCGCTTGTGACTCCGATATCGTGGAGACTAACTTCAGGCTTCAGGCTTCAGCCCACAGGAGCCTCCCTGGTGTCCAGTTCCCTTGTGCCAACAATCACGCAGACGGGAACTGAAAGGTATACACTCTATGGGCCAGGACTTACGGTGACGTCTTCATCGAACACAAAGAAGGACTTCCAAAGTGACCTCTCCTTTTTCCCACTTTCCCCCGGAAGTCACCGGAAATGGAGCTGATTGGGCATCCTGGCCATGACCGTCGCTGCTGTCGAGGTCTCCTAAATGTCCGTTCCCCACCCCTAGTATGAGTTGTTGAGCCTCGCGGAACCTCGTAACTTCCGTGTGATAACACCTCTGTTCCCCTAAATCTGTAGTTCTCAACCAGGGGTGATTTAGCAAAGCCCCTGCCTCCACCAGGGGACGTTTGGCAATCTGGAAACACTTTTTTTTTTTTTTAAGTTGTTTTTTTTTTTTTTCAACGTTTATTTATTTTTGGGACAGAGAGAGACAGAGCATGAACGGGGGAGGGTCAGAGAAAGAGGGAGACACAGAATCGGAAACAGGCTCCAGGCTCTGAGCCATCAGCCCAGAGCCCGACGCGGGGCTCGAACTCACGGTCCGCGAGATCGGGACCTGGCTGAAGTCAGACGCTTAACCGACTGCGCCACCCAGGCGCCCCTGGAAACACTTTTGATTGTCACGACTGGGGAGAGGGGTGTTGCCGGCACCGAGTGGGTAGAAGCCAGGGTTGCTGATAACATCCTACAGTGCACAGGCTTGACCGCACCCCCCCCCCCCCCCGGCCACCACCCCCCGCAACAGAGAACCATCCAGCCCCGAGCATCCGTAGCACCGAGGGTGACCACCCCGCTAGGCTGCTGTGCTCCATTTAGGAAACGTATCACAAAGTGCATCTTCTAGATGATCTGTCTCTTTTGATTCCAACCGTGAGTTGACATCTGCCGTTTAAACTTCCGAGGGAAAGAAGCCACCGGCACCATCCCAGAGAAACCGAGGAATGAAGGACTAGAGGAGGCTTCTAACCGGGAGACGAGGCAAAGGGCGTGTGGAGCCCCCAGTAGATGAACGCGAGGGGGAATGCCGGAGGTCCCCGTGTTTCTGGGAGCCCCCCCTCGGGCCCTGAAATTCAGAGCACTCCATCAAGCAGCTCTCCTGAGGGCTCCGGAGGAAAGGGTGATGAGAGACACATAAAGAGAGCACTTTTGTTTCTAAACTGACGGGGAAGGGCAGAGGATTTTTCTCAACGCCTGAAAAATGTGCCCATCAACGGGACAAAATAATGCAGGTGACTCAGTTTTCATGTGCGCTGAATACTCGGTTTTCCCAATGAAATGTGAAGGCTTATTTGTTTAGTGGAAATTCTCAAAGAATGGTTCTGCCTGTTGCAGCAGGTAGGACGTGTAGTTTCCTTGTGCCAGAGTTTTTCAACACAGGATTTCTCTGTTTGACAATATTTGAACAGATGGGGTGTGTGGCAGGCGCCTGTGACAGCAAGATGCCTGAGCGGCTTCCAGCCTGAGACCCGGATCCAAATGTCTCCCGTTGTCGGCCGATGTGTTTGTAGAAATTGGAGCACCCCAAGCTCTCGCCTCCTGTATTACCTATACCCAACTGGTCTCGGTTTTGCCAGCGTTTTCCCCCTACGGCTTATTGATTGTATCAGTGAGGATTGCTTTCAGCTGCAAGTAATGGGCAAACCCATCGAAGACGGGCTTACGATGTCAAGATGATCGATGAGGGCACGTGATAAGAAATGAGAAGTTGAAAGTTCCTGCTTTTCTGCTGTGGCTCCGAGAGGTCACAGAGGACTCTTTCTCTGCTTAGGTATTTCTGACAAGTTAGATTTTCATCCTTAAGCTCGTCATCTCACAGTCATAAGATGATCCAGCTGCAGATATGACAGCATCTCCGAAAGGAAAGAAACGGTGATCAATGCCTGCAGTGACCAACCAGCCCCCTTTGTCCAGGACTGAAGGGTGGGAGGCCTCCCTTGGATGCCTCAGGCAGACCCGGACAAGTTGGTCACCCTCTGGCCCCCTGTTATTAGGGAAGGATATCTCCTCCAGGAGCAATTTCCACTTACATCTTTTGGACCAGACCTAGGACACACGCTCAACACTGGGCCAGTGCCTAGAAAGAGGCCAGGGATATGCTGTCATGATTCCCCCCCTTGGGGCTGGAGAGGAAGGCCTCCCCTGGGCTTGCCCGACACTTGAACAGAGTTGGGGGTTTTATTCCCCAGGATGGAACATCTGCCAGAGTGTTCATGAAAAAATGCAATTTTCTAATTAACCAACAGAGCAGAGTCTTAAAGACCATTCATTCATTCGTTCGTTCGTTCATTCAAATATTCATTTATTGAACGAGTATGTGTCGAACCCTACTGGCCTGGGTGCTGGGAACAGCCTCTCCTCTCCCGAAGCCTCCAACCAAGTGAAGAGGCATCTGCCCTGGGCTTGAGAGGTCAGGTGTGATGAGTCGGTGCAAGAGTTGGAATTCTGGGGCCCGTGTAACAGGGAAGCTAACCAGCCAGGGAGGAGGTGACTAGGAAGTGGAGACCTCCAGGGTGGACGGAATTTGCTAGGAGATGGGGAGGAGAGAGAGGCAGAAAAGGAAGAATAAAGGGAAGGAGGACCCCACTTCGCAGGGATGGGCCATCTCCCTGCTCTGTGGGGGGGGCTGGGAGGTGAAGGTGGGTGGTTTATGCTGGGGGTGCCTGGAGGGCATCGGAGGGAGGCACGAAGGGCACCAGAGAGGGGCCGGGTTAGGTAACTATGTCCTAGGGCCCTGGTGTGGTCTCCTCCACCCGCAGCCCGAAGGGTTTCATTGCTTCCTCCCACGCAGTAGCCTCCACAGCAAGCCTCCCTCCTCCTCGGGCCTGAGCTCTGGCCCAGCCCGCACTCCCCGCCTCAGGGGAGAGACGTCCCGGAGCAGATGGCTCCCGCCCTCTCTTCCTCTGGAGAACCTGCATCCGGACACCTTCACCGAGAGCTTCTAGGACTTTCACGCACATACATCCCCTGAGGCTGGGGCACTACTCACTAGCTCCCAGGGACACTGATGCCTCGGGTCCAGAGGCTGCAATTTTGGAGCAAGGCCTTGGTCTGATTCTGGAAGCTCAGTGCTGCTCACATCCTGCCCAACCCTGACCATTACAGCCATCGCCAAGTCCTCTGCTCTCCTCTCTCTCCTGTCTTACCTCCTGTGTCCTCAATTGCTTTAAAATTTGAGATGGGACTCTCCTTGAACCCCAACCACCATAAGAAATCCCCTTATTTTAAAGTTCTCATTCGTCGAACTACTGAGTCCTTCCTATGGCCGTTGAGTCATTGGGACTATGGGCCACCCGCACAGGGCCTCTGTGGTTGGGAGCAATTCAGAGAACGTTGAAACGGTCCATCTAATTACCGAGGCCTTTCTACATTCTGGGTGTTCTTCCAGGAGCCGGGGATAAAGCAAAAGATCAAAATATCTGTTCTCATGGAGCTTACATTCTGCTGAAGGAGACAGTCTCAAAAGAGAAAGAATGGTATGTGCTAAGGGAAAAATATAAGGCTGGAAGTTGAAATTATGTGTGTGGCAGCCAGGAAAGGCTCAGCAAATAACGTAGACTTCACTGTCAACTCGTGTAGTAGCGGGGGGATTTGTCACACGGGTCACAGCGCAAACACACTTTGTGGGCCTGTGAAACCCCCATGTCTCTCCCTGTCAGGCCTCTTCCCCGGGGCAGTACAGCTGGGCCATCTGCCTGCCCCGGAGGGATGGTCCCACAGGGAGGTCAGCCCTGCAATGTTTCCCTGGAACCCCAAGGAAGACAGTGGTCTCCATTAAAAAAAAAAAAATTTTTTTAACATTTATTCATTTTTTGAGAGACAGGGTAGCAAGCAGGGGAGGGGCAGAGAGAGGGAGACACAGAATCTGAAGCAGGCTCCAGGCTCCGAGCTGTCGGCACAGAGCCCAACACGGGGCTCGAACTCACAGACCGTGAGATCATGACCTGAGCCAAAGTCAGACGCTTAACCGACTGAGCCACCCAGGCACCCCCCGAAGTTGTACTTATAAGAAGGGCTTTCACACACTCTTTTTTTTTTTTCAACGTTTATTTATTTTTTGGGGGGGAACAGAGAGAGACAGAGCATGAACGGGGCAGGGGCAGAGAGAGGGAGACACAGAATCGGAAACAGGCTCCAGGCTCTGAGCCGTCAGCCCAGAGCCCGATGCGGGGCTCGAACTCACGGACCGCGAGATCGTGACCTGGCTGAAGTCGGACGCTTAACCGACTGCACCACCCAGGCGCCCCTTTCACACACTCTTATATGAACTTCAAAACAATCTTTTAAGAGTACACATCCTCCCACTATGCCTTACTAGATGTCTGACCTTGGCGTATGCATTAACTTCTCAGTCCTCAGTGTTTTCATCAGTGAGATGGAGGTTATCATACTTATTTCATAAGGTGGTTGTGGAAGTTAAATAACTTACTACAAATAAAGTTTGCATGGAAACCTTGCAAACAGAGATGAATACCAAGAGCTTTCCTGGCACGTAGGACGTACTCAGTAATTGTGAGCTTTTGCCGCTTGTAGTAATTTTGTTTATCACTTCGGTAATCATTCCAAACCTTTGCAACATTCGGTGACCACCCCACTAACCATCCTCAGCATCTAATTTTATCTCTTTTTTCATTTTTTAAAAATGTTTTATTTATTTATCTTTAGGAGAGAGAGAGAGAGTGGGGGGGGCTGTTCGGGAGGGACAGAGAGAGCGAGGGAGGGAGACAGAGAATCCGAAGCAGGCTCCATGCTGTCAGCGCAAAGCCCGACTTGAGGCTTGAACCCATGCACTGTGTGACATCATGACCTGAGCTAACATCAGGCACTCACCCGCCTAAGCCGCTCAGGTGCCCCGTCTTCTTTTTCAAATGAGAGAGACGTACTTAACTCTCCACGCCGACCCAGCACTGCCCGGCGGCCCAGGGCCAGAGGCTGGTTCCGACCCCCAGTTCTTATCTTGGCTTCGGCACACGGAAGCTGTGTGTGGAGCTGAGAGAAAATGACAAGTCCCTTCTCTGCGCCAGCAGCGTCAGTGAGAACGCCTGCCTCCTACAACTGCGAGAATTAGGAATAAAGCCTTCAGACCATTTTGTTGCCCGAAGTCAACGCTCTAAAAATGTAAACTACTATTATTTTTATTGTGCACCAGCCAGTGATTCCGAGCCTGTTTTTTTAAATCCCCATCCCCTCTTTTCCTCACCACCTGCCCCCCCTCCCCTGCTAACCATCAGTCTGTTCTCTAGAGTTAAGAGTCTGTTTCTTGGTTTGTCTCTCTCTTTTTGTTTCCTTTGCTCATTTGTCTTGTTTCTTAAATTTTGCATGAGAGTGAGATCGTATGGTATTTGTCTTTCTCTGACTGGCTTATTTCACTTAGCATTATACTCACTAGCTCCACCCATGTCATTGTAAATGGCAAGATCTCATTCTTTTTTTATGGCTGAACAATATTCCATTGTGTATATATATATATATATATATATCACATTTTCTTTATATATATCACATCATATATATATATATATACCACATCATATACATACACACATCTTCTTTATATATATATATCACATCTTCTCTCTATATATATACCACATCATATATATATATATCTGTATATCACACCTTCCATATATATACACATACACACACACACATATATGTACCACATCTTCTTTGTGTGTGTGTGTGTGTGTGTATGCCACATCATACACACACACACACACACACATCGTCTTTATATATATATATATATATATATATATATATATATATATATAAAACACATCTTCTCTATATATATACCACATCATATATATATATATATATATATATATATATATATATCACACCTTCCATACACACACACACACACACACACACACATATATAATGGAATATTGTTCAGCCATGAAAAAGAATGAAATCTTGCCATTCGAAATCTTACCACATCTTCCGGTGTGTGTGTGTGTATATAGATAGATAGATAGATCTCACATCTTCTTCATCCATCTATCTGCCGATGGACTCTTGGGCTGCTTCCAGAACTTGGAATAATGCTGCAATAAACATAGGGTGCATGTATATTTGTGGCCATTTTAAAGCAGGGCTGTACTTTTTTCCACTCCTCCCTTTGTTGGGGTGGGGTAAGGGGGAAAGGAGCTTCCTCTGCTTGAATCTGGGTGAGCTCTCCGACTGCCTCGACCACCAGGATCCGGAGTGAGTGTGACTTCTGAGGCGGAGTCATAAAAGGTCATGACCTTCTTCCTCGCTCACAGGGAGCATTTGCTCTTGGAGCCCTGAGTTATCTGCAAGGCCGACCACCCAGAGACACGCCACGTTGGGGTGCTCCAGTCTATAGTCTAGCTATCCCTGCCAGGGTGCCAGACATCATAGTCCCTCCAGACTAGCCCACTGGCTAGGTGAGTGCCACCCAGGACCTCCATCCAAGAACACCATGTACAACAGAAGGTGCCCAGCCAAGCCCTATCTGAACCTGTGACTCACCAAACTGGGCACTGTAATAAAATGATGATTGTTTTAGGCTGCATAGTGTTGAGGTACTTTGTTACACAGAGATGGATAACTGGTACACTAAAGTACAATTACTTCCATTGCAGTATTATTGCTACTATCACCAGTATCAGAATTAAAAGACTGACAGGCGGGCACTAGTGTGCCTTCCCAACCGAGCAGGAACCAAAAGGGTAGTTAGAAGGTTCGAGCACGTGATCTCTGAGCATAACTAATTTTCTGGGTTGGGCGTCCTTCCGACCGTCCGGCCTGACCTCTCTGTTGGGTTTTGCGCAAACCATCTCTGGCTGGTAAACTGCCCTTTGGGAAACCGCAGGAATAGTCCTGTCAACCGTTTCTTCAGGGCTCAACCTCTGGGGAGATGACTCATCTTATACGATCTGGCCCAAAGAAAGGCATCCCGCTCTGGGTCTAGTAAACGCCACCATGCTGATGGTCACCATTAAAAACGCTGCAAACCGAGTCAAGTCTTTTACAAAACAAGGACAGCACAGGAGATTTGCAAGGACCTCCCTCTGAAAACCAAAAAGAATAGACTCTCACCTGGGAGGAGGACTTGCTTTCTTCACCTCCGGCTCTTATCCCTGTCTTAGTGGGATGTCCCTGAAGCAGACACAGGCTGGGCCACCGTGCCAGAAAAACATTGTGTTACTTACCTTTCATGTGGCTGTTGTTGTTGCTGTCCAACTATGATATGTGACTCCTTTTTAGTACTGTTATTTTTTGTTTGAACGCTTTAAAAATCTTTTAAGTCTGTGGATCTGCTGATGGACGGTGCCTTCGCTGCGATGGGTCAAAACCAAGAGACCTGTGTGGATAAACTTTCTCGTACAAGTAGAAAATTACTTAATTTCACACGAGAAACGGATGGATGCTGCAAGCAGAAATGGACTGTCCGTGGACGTTCCTCACGCGGTAGCAGACAAAAAAAATGGTGCCTCGAGTGCTTAGTGTTTGATGTCATTAACAGTTTCGAAAAACTCTACAGTGTAGAAAGGTTTGAAAAAAGAAAAACAACACTGCAAACTGCAAGCCAGACCAAATACCAAGCTAACAAGCACTCTCCCCACCCCCCCACCCCCTGACACACACACTTTTTGAATTAAGATTATATAAAATCTACACTCTTGGTTTCCCCTGAATATCGCAGCGGAGGCTTGGCAGATCTGATCTCTGTAAGACATCAGCCAAGGAGGAAAGACTGACGACCTTCCATTCCTTCTATCCGTCAAAGTGAAGGACACAAACACAGTGCTTTTAATCAATATTTATGTAACACTCACCCAAAGCTGGACTTGCTGAAGTAAAATATAACCTTTCTCTCTTTAAACACCTTTTACTTGTTATTCAAATAGGAAGTTATTCTTCCAGAATTAGCTATGTCTGTCAACCCAGCATTCCTGAATGCCACATATAAAGCTCTTACCATATCCCACCTTCTCAATAACTTTCTTTTTAGCTTAGCTTTTATTTATTTTTGACAACTCCCTGGGGTTGCCTGACAGGAGAAATCTTTAGGACTGGGGTAATATGGTTTTTACATTCAGGACTACATTATTTTTTTTTATTAGTGTTTTCAACTCGGAATAAGACAGTGGGACAAACCCACGCCAAATGCAGTCCATTTTTTATTAATGGTTCCACAGACCAACATTTATTTTAAGCCTTAATGTTCCAACTTTCTTGTCTCCTTCATTGGTTTAAGAGGTGCCGGTGTGTTCTCAAATGTGTTTTTGTTGGATCGGCATAGGGTATAGCACTTTGGCAGGAAAGCATGGGTTAAGCAGATGAAAATTCACTGGATTCTATCAGCGCAAAATTCCAGGCGCTACTCCCATTGTTTCCTTACGGGTGCCATAAATTGATCGGGATGAAACGGTCCCTTTGCGCCATTGATCTTGGTTTATAATCCCTTATCCATGGATGGGTCTTCCCAATTTAGGCCATGGCTGAAAACACACACATTATTATTTCCTTCTACATTCTGCCCTGTGTCTAACCCAGTTCTCCAGCTCTTTCCTCTATGGATGGCCCTCCCTGTCGTATTCTAACCCTATCATTGGAGTGACGTGAATGAAATTAGGTAGTTTTGTGACTTCCCAACGGAATTCTACCCCTACAGCCCGGCAGGTCAGAGATTTCCTTACTTGCCTGAGACAACATTGCACAGAGGGCCACAGAATGGGTTTGACCAATCTGGCCTCATAAGCCCTGAGGGCTGCCCCACTTGCAACATTCTATTTGGGGGCCCGTCTAGTTTAAGCAGAAGCCAGGGAGTGAGAACCTGAGCTCTGGAAAGACAGAGCAAACGGATTGGTGGAAGTCTTAACCCTGCTTTTTCCTTTTCTTTTTTCAAATGTCTGTTTACTTACTTACTTATTTAGAGCGTGAGGGAGAGAGGGGCAGAGAGGGAGGGAGACAGGATCTGAAGCAGGCTCTGCTTCATCAGCACAGAGCCTGATGCAGGACTTGAACTCATGCACCGCGAGATCACGACCTGAGCCGAAAGCAAGAGTTGAACCCTTAACCAACTGAGCTCCCCAAGAGCCTCCCTGTTGTTTCCTTTTTGAAAAATTTGCCAACCACTCTTTGCCTGCCTCATGGACACAACTATTGTTAGGTTCTCTCTTTTTGTTTTTAAATTTTTTTTAATGTTTATTTTTGAGAAAGAGAGAGAGAGAGAGACAGAGTGCAAGCGGGGGAGGGGCAGAGAGAGACAGAGACACAGAATTCGAAGCAAGCTCCAGGCTCTGAGCTGTCAGCACACAGCCCGACTTGGGGCTCGAACTCATGAACCACGAGATCATGACCTGAGCCGAAATCGGACACTTAGCCAATGGAGCCACTCAGGCGCCTCTCTTGAACATCTATGTGGTCCAGGCTCTAACTAGCAGGCTCACTGTGACATTTTCCAGATCTAACTTGAAAATGTATGTTATTTATTGTACCCTGCCTTGATCCAGAAAGGGCTTAAGGCAGCTGACTGAAATATATGATCATGAAAATCTGATTCAACTTCTTATTTGGTTAAAGACATTCTGCTGTAAATGGGGGAAAAAAAAGTTTTGAAATCCTCTTTTTCATTACAAGGTGATTACCGTATTTTACAACAAACAGACGTTTCTCATAAGTGAATACAGTTGAGTATCTGTCCAAAAATTTCCTTTGACCTTGTAACTTACGGCTAATATATAGTGTTTTCGTTCCTTCCTAACCAGGAACTTTGATGTCATCATATAAATTATGCAGAAGAAATGTCTTGTGTGGGCAAAGCTGGACAGTCACAAGATTCGAATCCACTCTGATGGAACGCCCCTGCCTGTGGCATGGAGGGTCTTCTGCTCTGGTCACCCCCAGGACACCTTCCATTTATTATTTCATTTTATTTCCCTCATCATGGAGGCACAGCGCTTTCTAGTTGTTTTTCCCTTCCGTTGGCCACTTGAAATCCCACATTTCTGTGATTAATTAAAATATTCAAATGTCACTCTTTTATTTCTAGTTTCTAAATGAGCTTTTGGCTGTCTCTGTGGAGCAGAACTGATTTTTCATATTCCCTGGCCAGGTCAGGCTTTGGTGGGATCCCGTGGCCGTTTGTGGCCATGAGGTCAGCTCCCCTTGACTGATCATTGCCATTTCCTGAAGTGCCTGCCATGTCCCTTCCCATGTCCCCTCCCAAACAGCCCTCATCAATGGGCAGATTCTGGAGGAAGGGGAGGAGAAATGCTTCCATCTGTGTGGAGACTCCAGTGTAGACACTTGCTTCCACGGTCTTCCTTGCGTGCGGGTACAAGTGGGGGGAGTTAACCCACCAAGTCATCTGGGTTACATGCTCCCAGTCAGCTGTTACGTGTTGGACAGGATACACAGCTCACTGCTGTGTGTGTGTACAAACCCTGAGGTTGGGGGCTTTTGCTTTTATTTTTATTTATTTTTGTTTGTCTGGAAAGAGACTTCATAGTAAACTATGCAACAAAGTAGAGAAAGAGAATAAAATCACGGGGGGGGGGGGCGGGTACCTTCTTTTAAAGTCACTCTCGGTGACTCAGTTGGTTACGCATCCGACTCTAGATTTTGGTTCAGATTATGATCTTGTGGTTCGTGAGTTCGATCCCACATCTGTCAGTGCAGAGCCTGGAGCCTGCTTGGGGTTCTGTCTCCCTCTCTCTCTTCCTCTCTCTCTCTCTCTCTCTCTCAAAATAAACTTAAAAACTTTGAAAAGCAAAAGTCACTCCCCATGTTTTGAGCTTTGTGGGGCAGGGCACTGTGCTAAGTGACTTTCACACACAGGATCTTCCTGTGGAGGGGACACCATCACCCCCATTTTCCAGATGAGGAAGCCAAGACTCAGAGAAGACAGGATGCTCTAAGGATGAGCCTGGGATTTGTTTTAATCATGTGTGGTAAAGGTACACAAACACAGAAGTAGTTGTCGTGAGGGGAGGAGGCACAGAAGGCCAGGCAGGGCCACACGGGGAAGCACAGGGTCTGTCGGGAGGCAGAGGGCAGGAAAGGGGAAAGCATGGCTGACAGGCTTTACTGGGGTTTTCGTGGGAAGGGAAGGCAAGGCCAAATAAATGGTTTAGGATTAGTGAGTTTCAATAATTATGGCAGGCTCTGAGCTATAGAACTGTCCCTTGGAGTCTGGTACCTGGCTGCGTGGTGACATAGGGCAGGGGGAGGATTGGTGTAGCATCTGAGACTCCAACTTAGGATGCGGTTGAGGTGTGGGCTCTCGATTGGTTGGTTTGTGATCAAAGGCACGCTTGCAGGGGAGTTGTCTGCTGCCTCTAGGAACTAGCTACCCCCGGAAGGGGCTGTTTCTCCAGGTTCAAGGCCCCAAATGCCAGACCATCGGAATACAGAAAATAACAAAGAGTAGTCACTACACAGGTTCGTGCAGGTCATCAGGGGCAAAGCCAGGGTTCAGACCAGGCCTCCCAGCCCCAGTCCAACATAGGGTTCAACCCTGTGAAATGTTTCTTTCCCCCATTACCCACAGCTGGCTCACGGGAGCACAGGAACTGATTAAGGGGCACGTCCTACTCTTGGGAGCTTATTTTTGTTAGCAAAAGACAGACAGAAGGCTCACATACAAGGTTAGGATAACCTTCCCCCTGGAAGTCACCAAAGCTTGGTCGGATGGTATTGTCAATGTCTCAGGGACATTTGCATTTGCCAGGAAGCTTGTGATTCATCTTTTCTTTAAAAAACATTTTATTGAGGTATAATTGACATATACCATTGTATTAGTTCCAGATGCGCAACATAATTTTCGCTATTTGCATATAATGCTAAATGATCACGGCAAGTCTAGCCAACACCCATCACCATACATAATTAACGAAATCTTTTCTTGTCATAAGAGCTTTTGAGATTTACTCTCTTAGCAACTTTCAAATACGCCATACAGGATTATTAGCTCTGGTCACTATGCTGTACATTACATCCTATGGCTTGTTTATTTTATAACTGCAAATGTGTGTCTTTTGACATTCATTTTTCCCACTCTCCACCCCCACCTCTGGCAACTACCAGTTTGTTCTCTGTATCTATGAGCTTGGTAGGGTGTTTTGTTTTGTTTTGTTCTTTAGATTCCACATACAAGCAAGACCATAAGGTATCTGTCCTTCTCTGCCTGACTTATTTCACTTAGCATAGTACACTCTAGCTCCACCCACGTTGTTGGAAATGGCAACAGTTCATTTCTTTTTGATGGCTGAGTAATATTCCATTGTGTGTATATACCACACCTTCTTTACCCATTCATCCATCCATGGACACTTAGGTTGCTTCTCTATCTTGGCTATTGTAAATAAGGCTGCAATTAACATGGGGGTGCCGCATCGTTTTGAGTCAGTGTTTTTATTCTCTTTGGATGAATACCCAGAGGTCGAATTGCTGGATCATATGGTAGGTCTGTTTTGGATTTTTTGAGGAACCTCAATACTGTTTTCCACTGTGGCTGCACGATTCATCTTTTCCACAAGTTAACAATTCACTTCTGCTTTCCTTCCTCAGACCCACCTTGCATCTTTGGGCTGGGGGGAATCAAGTGTACTAAGAAGGACACATCTATTTAGGCAATGCGGATGTGCACACCTGTGAGATTTCTGAGGCTGTCAGAGCTCGAGGCCCCAAGGGGCAGGGAGAACCATCGGCCTCTGTGTCCTCTGTGCCACCCTCCATGTGCAGACCCAGTGTCCCCCATGACCGGCACTGGGTGTGTGGAAGTTTGCACAGAAAGAAAGAAGTAGGGGAGAGGTGTGTTGGGAGAAACAAATGAGTGTGATAGATCTAGATTAGCCCAGCTCAGTAGGAACTGAATATACACCACAGATGTCATTTTAAAAAGCCACATTAGAAAGATAAAAAGAAACAGGTGAAATTGATTTTGGTAACCTATTCTATATAGCATCCAACACACATTTCATTTCAACACATAATCATCATAAAAATTATTTATGAGACATTTTCGTAACCCTTTTTCCTACGAAGTCCTTGAAATCTGTATGGATTTTATAGCTACAGCATATCTCAGCTTGCACTTAGCCACATTGTAAGTGCTCAGATTTCACATTTCATGTAGCTGGTGCCTACCATTCTGGATGGCACAGACATAGATCAGTAAAACCCAGGCCATTTGTTCTCTTGGCTTCCATGGCAGGAAAGGGAAGGATCATAGCCCATCTGGACATAAAGTACTTATGGAAGACCGTGGGCTGATAGCATCGGAACAGAAATGAGACAGAAGGGCAACATATACTAAAGGGGAACAAAGAGCAGGCAGGAGAAGCATAGAAAAGGAAATAAGATGTGGAAACACTCCATTCCTTGCGTTTGTCTGTTGTGTAAGCAGGACACCAAGTTTTTGGTTTGTTTGTTTTTTTTAAGTAAGCTCCAGGCCCACCATGGGGCTTGAACTCACAACCCTGAGATCAAGAGTCACATGCTCTCTCCACTGAGCCAGCCAGGCACCCCCACAGTGCCAAGCTCTTAAGACACATCATCTCATGGAGTTCTTGGAACCCAATCTTTGTCATCCAAGGACACTGAGGCCCATGGCACAGGTCCAGCTCAGAGCTAGGAGCTCATGATTATAGGATTCAAACCCACTCTTGTGTGACTGCAGTACAGCCCCTAACGTTTCAGTAACACGCCACGGACATCGATTATGTTTGGGTCAAGGTGGGAAGTTTTCTGCTGGAAAGATTTATGCGTAAGTTAACATGAATCCGAAAGCAACTTTGCATGGTTTTCACCCCAATATCAACTGGAGAAATCAGGCAGGATGACCTCCTCATCATAACACGAGGCTAGCAAGGCATCACTCACAGGTAACTGCAGGCATCTCTTTGGATAAAAGGCCCCCCTTTTTTTTTCAGAATGGAAATATCTATATTGTTTTGTTTTAAGGACGTGTGCGTTCATTATACAATGTCCAAAAACATAAAAAGAAGAGCCTCAGTAATTCTTCTCCCCACTCTGTAAGAGTCACTATAGATGATGGTGCGTAATTAGAACAAAAAGAATCCACGTGACACATAACATTGTGTACCTGCCTTTGTCACGATGCGTCACCTCTCAGATCTATGTTTCCATGGCAACACCCTTCCCAAGCAGTTTATCCTTTTTTTTTTTTTAAGTTTGTAGAGTGTTCCATCAATGAATGGACCCCAACTGAACGATCCCCCTTTGACGGGCATGAAGGTTGTTTTCAGGGTCGTGATATATAAACAACCCTGCAATGAGCATTTCCCAAATATCCACACATCTCCATGTCTCTCAAACTATTTCATCAGGACATATTTATATGGCAGGTTTTAAAACGCCAGCGTCAACATGCATGTTATGCTGGGCCACACATACTGAGGGTAAAACATCCACATCACGGTAACGACACACTCTGCATTCTTGGCTTTTGTCTGTGACCACCCCCGAGCCTCGTCGTGGTGCCCCCCTAGACGCTACACCTGGGGAGCATGACATGGACTTTCAGGCCACGCTGAAGCTTCTTCCACCTTCTTCTCACCTTCCCTATGCCCATCTTATGAGATGTCAACAGCCCAGCGTCCCAGGCTGAGGACCGAACTCCCATCTCTGGTGCTGCAAGTCTCCGGGCTGATGGAGGAATGGGGAATGGCAAAGTCATCCCCAGGTCTGTCACACAGTCGCAAACAGCCCAAGCTTAGCACTTCTCTGGATCCTGCGGTCCCTGTTCTTATAGCAGAACATAGGCAAGGCTGGAAGATTCCAGAACCCTCACCCTAGGGCACTATTTATTATTCTAGGCTGGACTGAAAAGTCTTCTGGCTCTGATCTTTGGATGGGTTCTCCCCTAGGGGGCTTCTCAGGCCTCCAGACCACTAGACTCATGGCTCAGGTGCTCATAGGAAATGCCCAAACCCATCAAAATCCTAAAGTGAGTAGGCTTAAGTTCTTGCTGTGTCTCCACCCTAGGCTGTTGATCTTCAGTATCTAGGGAGGCGACAGGGCCACTTGAAGATTTTGTGGGAGGACTATTATGGGTGTCCCCCCCCCACCCCCACCCCATGCAGGAGGCTGGTGAGGTTGGAGAGACTGGAGGAGACAACTTGGGGTGAGGTTCACGTGCATTTAAGAATGTTGGAGTATCAGAGCTGGAAGGGACTGGAGTGGGTGTATTAGTCAGTGCTGCTGCAGTAACAAGCAGTTCTGAATTCTCAGGGGCTACAACAGCAAAAGCATCTTCCTCACTATGTAATGGGGTCCACTGTGCTACGGTGGCCCTGCTCCAACCATCTTTTCATTCCAGGATGCCGGCTCAAGAAGCAGCACTGTCCTGGCTCGGAAGGCAGGGAAAAGAGCAGGAAAGCTGCCGGGGGCTTCCCCACAGCTTCCTAGACAGAGCTGTTCCTCACACATGGCTTAAGTCCATGCACTCGTGTTCCGTTGGCCAAAGCATACTCCATGGAGAAGCCCCAAGCAATGGAGCAGAGGCGTCTAATACCTTCACAGGGGAGAGCAGAGTGAATAACCGTGAACGCCAACTCTAGCTACCACACGCAGTGCATCCCTAATCTATGATACACCCGGAGAAACTGAGGCCCAGTGAGGGAAAGCTTGACCAAGGCCCACCCACCAGAACCGGGACTAGCACCAGACCTCCTGGCAACCAACCCAGTGCTCTTAATCCGACCCCAGAGCTTCCCAGAATGTGTCCCAAGAGATATTGTCGAGGATCTGTGTTATAAGATACCTCAGAGCCTCTGCCGATGCCATTGAGATTTATGGCTTTGCACATCGGGAAAGTGGTCTAGGGCCTTTCCCAACCTCTTTGACCACAAAACCCACAGATCCAGCTGAGGAGCAGCCTGTGGTGCTGGCTCTCCTGGGAACACACTTTGGGAAATGCAGCGGCACCACACCAGCGAACCACATAGACCCTAACTCACCGTCGGGAACGTGGAACTTGAAGTTTTATGTTGCTATCAGGAATGTTTTAAAATAACGCAACCTTCACATAAATTCTTCCCAGCTTAGAAATAGACACAGCTCTCATTTTTAGCAAGTTCACGTTATTTTGGGAGGCCATCATCACTTTTGATTATTTTTTCCACTTCCATTTCTTTTTCAGTTGCAGCTGAAAATGCTATAAATGCAATGAAACATATTCATAAAGTCTTTGGTGGATGAATCATGGGGATCTGGAAAGTGTGCTTGCCTCTCTGCTGTGAGCCTTCTCTTCTTTTTTTCTTTGACAAAGACAACAAACGTTACATATCATGTCTCAACCAAACAAGTGTGTTTTAACACAACAAAAACCTGTGCTCTGGTGTGATCACGGCAACACAGCACGTCATCCTCAAGACGTCTCAAAGGGTCACACGTGGCCTCTGCTTGGGACCATGGAACTATCGGAAAAAGGCTACGAAGATTAGATCATTTCAGATCATTAGGGTATTTTTTTCCACGACCATTCTTTTGATCTGTAACATATGTGAAATTAAAATACACTTTATACGGTTTTTTCCCCCCCAAACCCTTCAAAAAGTAAAATTCGATTCAAATGGCTCAAAAATGAAACCGTGAACATACTCCAGTCACCCTTTACCAGCATTTTCTGACACGCTGGAATAGATCATAAGCAGGCAAGGAGGGATAGTGCCTTCTCCAGGGCTCTCAGGCAGGCAGCCCCACAGATCACGAGCTCCTGGGTTGGAACAGCTCACCTAGAGCCTGGGTCCTCTCAGGAATGTCCCTCCAGGTCGCTGCACAGACCCTGGGGAAAGACTCCTTCCTTGGGTTACCTCGAATGGTACAAAACTGTCCTTTATACTTTCCTACAATTCCCATCTTTGGGGAAGGGAAAAATTAGCCTAATCCCTCTGTTCCGTGACCATCCCTTCAAATATTTCAAGACCGTCCCCCTTCTCCCAATCTTTCTCTCAAACACTCACCGTTCCGGGCTGCTCCTGGCTCAATGTTTCTGAGCTCCTTCAGCTGCTGGAGACAGATATCGGCCTAAAGGAGCCCCATGCGTCCATGATGCCAACACCAGCAGCTGCAGCCCCGGGGGGTGGGGACAAGTGGAGGGCAGGTGGTGTCAGGGTCACATGTGGCTGGCTGGAGGGTCTTGTCTCCTTCACTGCATCATGTGTCATCACAACTGTGTCCCCACATTATCATGATGTGACCTTTTTTAAAAAATCTTTTTAACATTTATTTATTTTTGAGAGAGAGAGAGAGAGCGTGCGCGCGCGCGCGCGCGCGCACATGAGCGGGGGAGGGGCAGAGAGAGAGACACAGAGGATCCCAAGCAGGCCCAGTGCTGTGAGTGTAGAGGCCGATGCAGGGCTCGATCTCACAAACTGTGAGATCATGACCTGAGTCGAAATCAAGAGTCGGATGCTTATCCGAATGAGCCACCCAGGTGCCCCCATGATGTGGCCTCTCTACCCAGGGCCACACACTGAGAATTTGGGCCTATTTGTTGCTGCAGTTACCCTGATTAATAGGCCACTGGAGTGTATGAGTGTGTGTGTGTGTGTGTGTGTGTGTGTGTGTGTGTTATATGTTGTATATTATGTATTATATACACATATCATTTAAGTCATATTCATAGATTTGCATAATCCTATTACCGCTCTAGGATGAAGTGGTTTGTCATTTTTATTAGTTGTCTATACGAAATCCAAGACTTCAGGTTGTTTTCCGGATAGCCTTGAAAATGTACTTAAAATTTAAAACGTTTAGATATGGTGGCAAAAGAAAAGCTTAGCCAGACTCCTGTTTCACCAGATCACAGACCCTTGCAGATAACACAGGGGGGTCTTTTCTCCGCGGTGTCGCCTTCACGTCCCATCCGATGCTGCCTCTGTGACAGGTTGAGCGAAAGAATGCAAAGAGGTTGCAGAAGAGAGTCGATCAGTCCTCCCTGGGCTCCGCCTGGGTCTGTCCTGGGGAACCTGGAGGGGTTTCATTCCGTGAGCCCGGAGGCCTGCCTTTCCCACATCCACACCTGAGCGAGCTGGAGGCCTCTGCTCACCGCTGGGGTCCATCCTGGTCTCGTAGGGAAACAGTGAGCCATTGTTTGGGGGAAGGAGGAAAGAACATTTTAATGAGTGCGCACACACCCTCAGCCTCCTGTGCCCACGGTTTCATCCGGTTTCATCCTCGAAGACACATCCAGAGAGCGATATGCAGTCGTGCTGGGGGCCCCGCGGAGCCCGCACGCCTCGGGCCACAGTTCCCCTCCCCCTTGCCAGCGCCCCCACCGCTGGAGGCACCGCCCGCAGATCCCCTGGTGCATCATCCTCCTAAATCGGGCTCCGCTGGGCAGGACAGCACGGTGTGTGGAAGGCAGTGAGCATAAGCCACTTGCTTTTCCTTACTGCTGGAGGGGGAGCAGCCGCCGTCAGCCAGCCCCTTAACTGACCTGCTGGAAATCACAAAATGCTGAAATACCGTACGGATCATCGTCACGGGTGCGGCTTTGGCAGGAGAACCCTGAACCGCCCCCCACCCACTGGAAGGTGATGCCCAGGGTGCCACGAACACGCCTCCCACCCAGCACATCCACTCCGTTTTGGTAACAGCAAAGGGGGCGAAAAGCAAACAGTGTGTGCGTGTGGCGTGTATTTTTCTAACAGGGCAGTAAGAAAATACTTGCTACCTGAGATATTTCTGCAAGTCAGTGAAGCAAGCAGTTCCACATGTGGGTTGCATTATCCTCAGAGTTGAGCCTGGCTTTCTAACACACACTAAACAGGCGTCTGCAGGGGGGTGGGTTTAATAAAAGCTGCAACTTTCGCTAATGCTTAGAGGCAGTAAAGATACAACATCTCAAGTGCGTCAGGATAGGCTAATTGCCATGCGCCAACATCCCGAAAGGAGGGTTGCCCCAAAAGATGATCACCCTGCCATCATCCGCCTGGACCAGCCTGGGGTGAAGCTTCGGAGGTAGCAACACCCACGTGTGGGGGGAGGTTCCGAAGCTTCTTTCCTGAGGAATGCTTCCTGCAACTCAGGACGCCCCCACCATCTCCCGGGCCATGCCACGGTCTTGGGTCCCAAATGGATTTATGTCCTGTCCCTCCATAGCGCTCATGTATGGGGAAAGCGCCTATCTGGACCCCATTAGTTTGGCCCAGGAAGAGATGTTTCAATGTGTTCGTGTTTATGGTTATGCCCTTAGATTTAATTGAGGTCATTACAAGAAGCAGCTGGATGAAGATTGCTTCTGCGTTTGGGCTGAAATGCTCGTCAAGGGCAGGGTTCATTTTGTCACCCGGTGAGCCCAGGGGAAGGCCCAAGAAAGACTTTTTTTAAGGATATAATGCCATGTGCACGGGTGGGAGGGAACCCTTTCAAGATGGCTGGCTCCCCTCTTCCTAATAATGAATGTTATGCAAGCCAGTGGCTGCTAGGAAGTTCAGAGCCAAACTCAAGAAGTCACAGTAGTGACTTGGGCTCTGCTCGCTGTATCTGTTTCCTCCTCCTTTGCATGGTCCTGGTTTTTCTGTCACATTAACGTTGCCGTATATATGGTTTGCTTCCAAGCCTTCTGGGAAAGAGAGGGAATATAAATAACCTACTGCTAGATATTGCTACCTCCATAAACAAGGTTTTTTTGGAGCATGACAGTTTATCACTATCTCTTTGCAGGGCTCACAGTGTTTTCTTGCTTTGAGTTCTTGAAACTTTGAAATATAGCGGTATTTTTTCTTTATTGAACTCCTTTGCGTGGTATAGAAAATATAGACAGTAATTTATTTTCTCTCTTCTTTTATTGCGGCGTAATTGACCTATAATGTTATGTTAGTTTCAGGTGAACCCCATGGTGATCTGACAATTCTATGCATTCAGCTATGCTCACCGTAACAGGTGTATTTCCCATCCGACACTACACAGAATTATTACAATACTATTGACTGTATTCCCCATGCTGTACTTTTCATCCCTGTGACTTATTTATTTTAGAACTGAAAGTTTATGCCTTTTAATCCCCTTCACCTATTTTACCTATACCCCCAACCCCTCACCTCTGACAACCACCAATTTATTCTTTGTGTTTGTGATGCTGTTTCTGTTTTTGTTTGTTTGCTCATTTGTTTTGTTTTTTAGATTCCAATGTAAGTGAAATCATATGGTATTTGTCTTTCTCTGACTTCTTTCCCTTACTGAAATATCCTATAGGTCCATCCACGTTGTCACAAAATGGAAGATCTCATTCTTTTTTATGACAAATATGCCACGATTAATATACCACACCTTCTTTATCCATTTATCTATTGATGGAAACTTAGGTGACTTCTGTATCTTGGCTATTAAGTAAATAATGCTGCAATAAATATAAACATGCATATATATTTGTGAATGTTTTTGTTTTCTTTGGTAAATACCCACTAGTGGAAGTATTGGGTTGTATATTTCTTTTTTTAACTTTTTCAGGAATCTCCATACTATTTTCCACAGTGGCTACACCAATTTACATTCATACCTACAGTGCTCAAGAGATCCCTTTTCTCAACATCCTTGCCAACACTTATTACTTCTTATCTTTGTTATATTAACTATTCTGATAGGCATATGGTGATATCTCATTGTGATTTCAACTTGCATTTCCCTGATGATTAGTAATGCTGAGCACCTTTTCATATGTCCGTTGTTTTCATAATTTCTCTTTCTGCTACTTTGTCATTAGTGTGTAGAAATGCAACACATTTCTGTATATTAATTTTGTTTCCTGCACCTTTACTGAATTCTCTTATTTCTTCCAATAGTTTTTTGAAGGAGTCTTTAGGGTTTTCTGTATATAGTATCATATCATCTGCAAATAGTGAGTTTTACTTCTTCCTTACCAATTTGAATGCCTTTTATTTCTTTTTATTGTCTGATTGCTGTGGCTGGGACTTCCAGTATTATATTGAATAAAATTGGTGAGAGTGCCTATCTTTGTCTTGTTCCTGATCTTAGAGGAAAGGTGTCAGCCTTTTCCCATTAAGTATGATGGGGGTTGTCACGTATGGCTCCTGTTATGTTGAGTTATGTTCCCCCTAAATCCATTTTGTTGAGTGTTTATCATGAATGGATTTTTTTTTTTATTTTTTTTAACGTTTATTTATTTTTGAGACAGAGACAGAGCATGAACAGGGGAGGGTCAGAGAGAGAGGAAGACACAGAATCTGAAACGGGCTCCAGGCTCTGAGCCGTCAGCACAGAGCCCGACGCGGGGCTCGAACTCACGGACCGTGAGATCGTCACCTGGCTGAAGTCGGACGCTTAACCGACTGCGCCACCCAGGCGCCCCGATCACATGGTTTTTATCCTTTGTTTTGTTAATGTGGTGTATCATGTTGATTGACCTGTGATGTTGAACTATCCTGTATCCCCAGAATAAATCCCACTTGACTGTGGTGAATGATCTTTTTAATGTATTGTTGGATGTGGTTTGCTAATATTTTGTTAAGGACTTTTGAATCAATGTTTATCAGGAATATTGGCCTGTAGGATTTTTTTGTTTTGTTTAGTTTTTCGTAGTGTATTTGTCTGGTTTTGGTTTCAGGGTAATGCTGGCCTCGTAGAGTGAATTTGGAAGCTGTCCTTCCTCTTCTATTTTTTTGGAATAGTTTGAAGATAACAGGTATTAACTCTTCTTGAAATGTTTGGTAGAATTCACCTGTGAATCCATCTGGTCCTGGACTTCTGTTTATTGGGAATTTTTAAATTACTGATTCATTTTCTTACTAGTAATCAGTCTGTTCAGATTTCTATTTCTTTTTGACTCAGTTTTGGAAGACTGTATGTTTCTAGAAATGTATCCATTTCTTTTAGGTTGTCCAGTTTGTTGATGTCCATAAACAAGCTTTGTTCTGGGTGCCTGCGAGAGTCACTTGTATCTTCAAGTCTGGAAATACCCCCATGGCACCAAGTGGTGGTGCCCACTAATAAAAGTCTCTAAGAAATTTGCAAACCCTATAAATATGGGGAAGAGAAATCCCCATCAGATCTGATTTTATGACTGGAGGCCAAACACCAACAGGTGCTTGTGAGAATAGCGATTTTCTACCCAATCCTGGGAAATGATAGGACAGATGCAGTACTTCCTATGAGAAGTATTTAATGTAAGAGCACACCTTCACCCCACCCCTTCCTAGAATATTCATTTTTTAAAATTGTTTTCCTGTTTATTTGTTTTTGAGAGAGAAAGAGAGACAGAGCATGAGCAGAGAAGGGGCAGAGAGAGAGAAGGAGACACAGAATCCGAAGCAGGCTCCAGGCTCTGAGCTGTCAGCACAGGGCCCGATGCGGGGCTCAAACCCACAAACCGTGAGATCATGACCTGAGCCGAAGTCGGATGCTCAACCGACTGAGCCACCCAGGCACCCCGAGAATATTCATTTTTTAAAATGTCCTTTTGAGAAACTCTACATTGTCGCTGATTAAAAAGAAAAACCATCCTAGAAGTAGCACCCTACAGCACTAGCCTCTCAGAAAGGTGACTAAAATATTGCAGGGGTGCCTGAGTGGCTCAGTCAGTTGAATGTCCACGTCCGACTCTCCCTCTCAGCTCAGGTCTTGATCTCAGGGTCACAAGTTCAGACTCCGCGTTGGGCTCCACACTGGGCATGGAGCCTACGCAAAAAACCTTTTTTTAATTAAAAAAATATCGTAGTTTCCGCTGTTTTCCACGACCCCACCTAATAACTAACCTATTATCAATCACAAACAGGAGCTGGGGAGGAGCTTAAAACTATTCCACTCTGACTGCAGGTTCTTCCAGTGAAAGACATGAAAAGATGAGAGGACCCATTCCACATGATGGATGATCCTTGGTGTTCTGCTAGCCAAGGATTCTCATCCGGGCTCTACCCTTAGTAGCTCTGTAATCATGGAAACGTCACTTTGCTTCCTGGCCTCCGTTTTTCTACCTTTGAAATCAGGGACGTGTCTTGATCTTAATGTATCCTCTTATTCTGAGCCTACCGCGTCGGGGTGGAACCAGTCATTCCTCGAATTGCCAGCTCACAACCTTCCTAAGGGGAGTGTTAAAAAATGTCCAGCAGGGGGCGCCTGATTCACCGCAAACAGTGGCCTGGGGTCAGCACAACCTGTGGGCAGGGAGGGGGACGGACTCCAATTTTTCCCTCCAGTGCTAGAAGGATTCCAGACTTCCAAGAAGATTGGGTCTTCCTGGGGGTTAGGCTGGAATCGTTCCATCTTTTCTAATAGCCTGTTTTGCAATTTATCCCCACCTCTGAGCAGCTGGTCTGGACAACTCTACTTCTGAAATTTCTAGCATTTGGTAGTTTGGGGCCATCTGCCTATGGGGGAACATCTTTTCAGTTCATTCATTTGTGCTTCCAGCAGTAGCTGAGAAACGGGGAGCTAGTTGACATTGAAAAAAAAAAAAAAAGTCTCCATCTCTTGTCCTCAATCCCTGGACAATGGGAACTGAGCTAGCGGCCAGCACGACCACTGTGATTTAGCAGGGGCTGGTCAAGGAGGGTCCCTGATGGTGGGAAGAGGGGAAGGGGACATAAAGGTGGAGGGTATGCTGTGCTATTCTCCCCGGATGTTCTGAATGCATCTCCTCTAAAGGAAGCTTCAGTCAATGATGGATGAAATAAGCTGTTTCAACCGCTGCCATTGTTGGAGTCTCGTGCCAAACGAGAGTTCTCTGGGTACAATTACCTCCAGACACCAGATTCTTCTGTGCCTCCACTAAGGCTTCTTGGATTCTTCAGGGTGCTAAGGCTTTTGAAGAAACTCCCAAGCTCTGTAGAACCTGTTTGTTACGGGTCATGTGTCCCTCAGAAACATATGTTGAAATTTTAACCATTGGCACCTGTGAATGTGACCTTGTTTGGAAACAGGATTGTTGCAGATGTAACTAGTTAAGAAGAGATCACTGGGGTGGGCCCTTAATCCGACATGATTAGTGTCCTTAGAGAAGAGGGGATTAGGACACAGACACGGACACACAGAGAGAAGGCTGTATGATGACAGGCGGAGATCGGGGTGATGCTCTACGAGCCTAGGAACGCCAGGCAGGGCCAGCAACACCGGATGCCAAGAGAGGCAAGGAAGCCTTTCTCCCCTGCAGCTGTCAGCTGCTGACACCTTGATTTTGGACTTCCAGCCTCCAGGTCTGTGAGAGAGTCCATTTCTGTTGCATGAAGCCCCCAGTTTGTGGTACTTTGCGCAGCACTGGGGGGAACGGGGACAACGGTCTACGTGTTCTGCTCCAAGATTGATCGCTGTCCCTTTCTAAAATACTCCCCAAACTTGGCTGCTGCTGCTTTGTCCCAGTTTTCCTTCCTTTGCTGACCAAATATTTAAGAAGCACCTACTATGTGCCAAGCACAGTGCTCAGCCCAGGGCGATGGCTGCAGTGACAGAAATGGCCCCTGCCCCAGGGAGCTTAAAATTTTCCAATTTGTCTCTGCTCCTTCCTTCCTCTTCTTACCGACTAAATAGGGGGATTCCAGGTTCTGCCACGGCCCCTTCTGTCCCCCTGCTCGCTGAAGCTTTGTCATAGGAACGGACCCCAAATCTACAACCCTCCCCGTTCTTGGGTTTCTGAGCTTCCAGACCTGCTGCTCCACGATCCCTCCTGAGGCCTCCTGCCACCAAATGCCTTCCTCTGTCCCAGCATCCTTATCCCCATCATACAAGGGCTGTTCTCCTGGCAGAGTGACCCCCGCACGGTCACCTTGACTGCTCCCTCTGACTTGGCCACGCCCAGACTCAGCCTCCTCCCCTCCTGGCTTTGCCCCTGGACCCTGAGGGTTCCTGGCTGCTCCCCGGCCTGTCCTGCATCATTCTATCTGTATGTGCCACCCTGGTGCCAGTCAGTCATCATCTCACTGCCACATGCACACCTCACATTGAAAACCCCTGAGGGCACTGGACCACTCCAGGATAAGTCCGCCTCCGTAGCAAGGCAGCCATGACCCTCATAAATGGCAGCCCACTCCTGCCAACCCGGGCCACCAGCCATACTGAAACACACCCCAGCCCCGTCCTCCTCACTGCCTCCCTTCCCAACGCCCTCAAACTTCCTTAAGCCAACCCTTCCAGCCATTGGCCCAGCGTCCGTCTTGCCTCCCTGGGAAACATGTTCTCACCTTCTCTGGGATGCTTACGGGCTCCCGAAGCAGGCTTTCACCTGTTTCCTGTGCAGCAGGCTGCCTCCTGCCTCCCTATTCCTGGAACCTGGACATTGTAGGAGCCACCCTGAGGCAACATGGCACGCATCACCCCGTCCTAACCGCCATTACGGGAGTGAACCCAATGACCAACCTCAAGACGGGCCAGAGTTAGACTGAGAACATGGAAACCAGGTAGGAGATTTCAGCTCTTGGGGCAGATTTCATCCTCCGTCAAGTTAAACATGAATCTCTAAGAAATAGAGGGAACTAAGGTGACAGGCGCAGGGCGATGACGAGCGGCTTGTCCCCTGAACATGCACGCTCCTCCCCTCATGATCTCCGCAGTCAAAGACCACCAAGGCCCCTGCTATGGGTTGAAGTGTGTCCCTCCCCCAACCTCCAGGACCTCAGAATGTGACCTTATTTGGGAACAGAGTCATTGTAGATGCAGTTAGTACAGACGAAGTCATACTGGAGCAGGGAGGGCCCCTCGTGCAAACCGATTGGTGTCCTTATAAAAATGTGACACCTGGACACAGACACACATGGAAGGAAGACCAGGTGAGGACACGGGGAGAAGATGGCGTCTGCAAGCCCAGGACAGAGGTCTTGGAAGAAACCAACTGTGCAGACACCGTGATCACAGACCTCCAGCCTCTGGGACCACAAGACATTACTCTTCTGTTGTTGACACCTCCCAGTTGACGGTGCTGTGTTACGGCAGCCCCAGCAAAGAAGCACAGTGGCGGGAAGGCCCTCTCCACCAGCTCCTGCTCCTGGGAGTCAGGGGAGAGGCTGGGAGGTGGGAGGGGAAGGGAGAGCAAG
Organism: Leopardus geoffroyi; assembly: GCF_018350155.1. Classification (NCBI taxonomy): domain Eukaryota; kingdom Metazoa; phylum Chordata; class Mammalia; order Carnivora; family Felidae; genus Leopardus; species Leopardus geoffroyi. Next base: position 8,953,351 of record NC_059333.1, on the reverse strand, counting down.
CACAGGTTGGCTCGAGGGATTAAGAAGACCATTTGGAAGGAGCAAAGGATTCCTGAAAGGAGACAGGAGGTCAGGCTGGGAAGGAGGTGTGGGGGCACCCACCAGTGCACTCCATCATCTCCCATCCTCTGCCCTGCAGGACTGCACTTGCCCCACTACTGTCAGCGAGAGACCAGCTTACTTCCTACAGGGCATTGCGCAGCTCCTTCGGTGGCTAATTACTCTGCTTTTCGTGGGAGGGTTTGGGGAAGCAGGTTTGGAAAGCCCTGTCCCTCTCCTCCTTCTCTCCAGCCCTTTTACTTCTTGGGTATTTCTCCATTCAGCCAACGCTTTGGGAGGGCCTGCCACCCACAGACACAGTGCCGGCAGCCGGCAGCTGGCCCACGTGTCCCACCCTGACATGGAAAGGACATCAAAGTGCCTTCTGAACCTCAGCGTAGCATCTGCACGTCGGGCTGGTCAATGGGGGAGCATCCTCGGGACCCTACGGTCAATCCTGGAGTAGCAGTTGGCTTTGAGAACACAGACCTTCTTCAGGGCACAGCATTCTATACAAATATACTAATTTTGTGCTGCTCTTCAAAGGCAAAGCGGAGGGGCGCCTGGCTGGCTCAGTTGGGTAAGTGTCCAGCTTCAGGTCAGGTCATGATCTTGCAGTTCTTGGGTTCAAGCTCTGCGTCAGGCTCTATGCTGACAGCTCAGAGCCTGGAGCCAGCTTCAGATTCTGTGTTTCCCTCTCTCTGCCCCTCCCTCCCTCCCTCTCTCTCTCTCTCTCTCTGTCTCTCAAAAATAAATAAACATTTAAAAAAAAATCAGAGGCAAAGAGGAGACCCCTCCTCTTAGGAAACTCCAACCTACTGAGCCAAGGAGCCTGAATCATTTTCCCCACAGGGTGGGCTAGTGGTCCTTCCCGGGAGAGCTCTGGGGCCATGGCAGCCCATCGGGTTCTCGCTGTGAGTCTTGAGACAGACACAGAATGTGGCTGGGCCAGGGCAGGCCAGGAGGGCTGAGCCCTGCATCCCAGGCAGGGCGGGTGATGAGGGGCACACAGGCTCCAGGGCTGGAGGGAGGGCCGGCCCGGAAACAGAACACACTGTGCACAGGGCCAGGGGGGACAGGAGTCCAGGCCGGCGTCCAGAGGCCTGGCCCACCGCCGTGCGGCGCTGAGGGATCCTGGCATGGGACTTGAGAGGAGTAGAGACCCCAGATCCGACGGGGCTGGCAGCTGGGCTGGGAGAAGGCCACAACAGGCTGCAGCCAACAGGCCGCCGTTCCCGAAGAAAACATCAGACCTTGAGAGAGTGGAGGTGATGCTAGGCAAGGCCAAGTCTCCCTTCTCCGAGGGCGGCTTAGAAGCTCACCCGCAGAAGGAGTGGCTGCCCTGACTGAGAGCACGACCTCGATCCAGCATCCTGGCCTGGTGGCAGGGAACAGTTGTGTCTCTGGGGAAAGAGAGAGACAGAGAGGAAGGCCCAAGTTCTCACAAATGGACTGGCAGGAATGAGAAGCCAAGCTCCTGAACGTAGGGCAAGCCTGAGGTCAGCACCCAACCGGGGAGGAGGAGTGGGGAGTGAAGGGGAAGAGGAGGGGCGCAGAGTGGGTCTAACGAGCTGTGGAGGATAGAGGCCAGTCCAAGAGCTATGCTCTTGGGATCCAAATGTTCCAACAGGTTTTCAAACTGTCCCCAAAGCTATTGAAATGCCCCAGATACTCCAGTGTCTTTTTGTTTTTGGTAATTTTTTAATGTTTATTTATTTCTGAGAGAGACAGAGGCAGAGTGTGAGTGGGGGAGGGACAGAGAGAGAGGGAGACACAGAATCCGAAGCAGGCTCCAGGCTCCGAGCTGTCAGCACAGAGCCCGACGTGGGGCCTGAACCCACCAACCACGAGATCATGACCAGAGCCAAAGTCGGACGCTTAACTGACTGAGCCCCCCAGGCGTCCCCAGACATTCCAGTGTCTTAACACCATCACTCAGCTGACCTTTTCCACCAGACAGCAATCTTTTGAGAGCCCCAAGCTTCTGAAAACACACTCTTACTGCCTACGGACTCAGGCTGGACCCAGTCGGCAGTCAGCCCCCAGCTGACACAGGGCGGCCCCTCAGGAGGACAAGGCAGCCCAGATAAGGAAGGAGGAGTCTTATCTGGTCTCCATCGCAGTTCTTGGGAAAGATGGAAAGCACTGTGGTTGAGCAGCCGACATTCAAACCGAACCCGCATTGCTGTTTGAGTTGCGAAAACCCATTAACAAGAAGGCTAATGTTTAGCTTTCTGCTGCCATCGATAAGAGCGGGGAGCCTTTCACCCTTTACTGACCTGGAGTAAAAATAGCTTCTTTGTCTCCATCTATAGACAGACAAACATGGGGGAGCCTGGGCGGCTCAGTCGGTTAAGTGTCCACTTCGGCCCAGGTCATGATCTTGCGGTTCGTGAGTTCGAGCCCTGCATCGGGCTCTGTGCTGACAGCCCAGAGCCTGGAGCCTGCTTGGGGTTCTGTGTCTCCCTCTCTCTCTGCCCCTCCCCTGCTCATGCTCTCTCTCTCTCTGTCAAAAAATAAAAACACATTAAAAAAAATCTTTAGACAAATTTGGGGGTGTAACCTGTAGTGAGTCTGATCAAACTACCAATCGTTCATCTTTCCCAGTAAGTCTAAAACGGCAACAACAAAGGCAGCCGGTCCTCACGCTGAAAGGGAGAAGGTCAGGCAGTGGCAGGAATCATCTGTGTTTTCGCAGTGTGTCCCTTCCCCTCCACCTGCTCTCTGCCCACTCTTCATCGAGGACATGTGCCCGCGGGGGTGACTCCTGCATGATGAATTCCAGAGCCTCATAGCCCCATGGCCTCGGCGCCCATAGACCCAAGTGGATGAGTGACTAGTTCTTATGAAGTCTGAGCACCAGAAACTTCTAAGAAGAATGGGCCCTTCTGTTTCTGGAACTGATGGAATCAGGCAGCCTGGCTGACAGCAGTCACACCTTCCCTGGGACACAGGGGCTGGCCTCCGTGATGACAAACACGCCAGGGATCTCACGCACCAGACGCTCCCCTCCTGCATTGGATCCCTCAAGCCAGGGAGCTGGGTTCGCTTCGGTCACCTGGGCAAATGCAGGCTGAGTGCTGCTGGCGGCTGAGACACAAGCCACGAGAGTGTTCTGGTGGGAATTATATGAACGACAGCCATGTTGCGACTCTGGGTTGTTTTAATTTTTCTTTTTCCCCAAGAAGGGCAGAAGCTAAGGGGAAAGGAAGAAGATCCAGGGACCAGGCATCGTGGTCCCAGAAGATAACATCAGCCTCGGGAGAACTGCATCGTAATCTCAGGCTGTTCGTGGAGGGGGGTGGGGGGGCGGGCCTGGAACCACAGCCTGTGTCGACAAACGCTCTGGAGTAGTGAGAACACGCTTTCCTGCCCCACCCACTCTGCCCGGAGGCCCACACCTCGCCAGGCTTCCCCACTGCAGACAGGAGCAGTGAGACCAGGCCTTCCACGCTCTCTTTCCTCGGGGCACCCCGTGCAGATAGGAGGCTCCCCTGTACTGCCGTGTGCCTCAGCTGAAACACAATGCAGATTCCTGAGGTTGTAAACATCAGTTTTTGTCCCAGAGGTGGCAGGGAAGGGCTGACTTCCTGACTCTCTTCGTGGGCCCCAAGCCCCGGTAGAAAGTTCCAGGTGGGAGCGGGCCAGGCTGCTGGGCAGGTCTCAGCCCGGGCGCGTGGATGGCCTTGAGCGCCGTGTGACCCGGCCACGCAGAAAAGGCATCTGTGGAACTAAGACCGTGAGGGGAAGTGGGCATGGGAAGGAAGGTTGGGGAAGCAGGTCCTTCCCGGTGGTAACTTAGTGAGGCCGTTCCGGGGAGGGATGACGATGGTAACGGTGAGGCTCCCAGTGACAAGGGTGCAGGCCCAGGTACAAATATCCCACCCTGAGAACGTGGCCCCCACGGGCCCTCGGCACATCTACTCCCACCCCAGGCTTCCTCACCTCCACGCCTTACACCCAGCCTGCGCCCCACCCCCCCGCCCAGCCTGGCTTGGCGAGAACAGAGGAACCCACATTGGGCGTATCAATACCCACTGCTATCTCCTGGGCAGGAGGCCTGGGGCAAGTCACTGAATCTCTCTCAGCTTCACCTTCTCCTCTGGTGCCATGAGGAACACCAGAGCCACATTCGTTACCATAAAAATCAAGTGCATGGGGCGTCTGGGTGGCTCAGTTGGCTAAGTGCCTGACTTCAGCGCAGGTCATGAACTCGTGGTTCATGAGTTCGAGCCCCGCGTCGGGCTCTGTGCTGACGGCTCGGAGCCTGGACCCTGCTCCGGATCCTGCGTCTCCCTCTCTGTTCCTCCCCCGCTTGCACTCTGTCTCTCAAAAAAAATAAACGGTAAAAAAACAAAAACCCAGACCCGAACAAGGCTGGCATGTCCTGCACGTCACGGTTTAGGACCGTCTATTTTTTCCAGCCTTAGCACGGTTTTGCAAGTGGTGGGCTTCTGTCTCCTTTCTGTCTCCTCTCACAGCCCGGCTGCCAGGAGGCTCACGTTTCACTTTATCACACAGAATTTTCGAAATGTCACATGAAAATTACAGCGCCTTTTCTGGAGGTATCAACGCGAGAGCAAAATCTCACAACTTTATAGCTGCGAAAGACGAGGGATTTAGCTTCTCTATAACCCTCAACACCTCCACCTTCTCCCAACCTTTGTGAGTTTTATCTCACTGGTAGTTCTTCTGATGAGATTTGTAACTCTAAACTGGCAGTTTTCAACCCCGGGGGCCCGGAGACAGTTTCTGGCTGTTACAACTTGGAGGTGCTGTTGACATCTAGTGAGTAGAGGCAACACCACCAAACACCCCCGGGTGCCCAGGACAGCCCCCACAACAGAGAATGATCCAGCCTGCATCCCAACAGGGCCAAGGTCGAGAAACCCTGTTTTCAGCAATACATTAAAATCTCCTGATCCATCCATCAGCTTAGACAATACTGGACTTTGCATCATTAGGATAAAGGAACGTAGTCTCTCCACTGCCTTCGATCACTTCCCTCTCTTTCGGCCAAGTCAAGCGTTGATCATCTGCATTCTATTTAGATCAGTAGCTGAGAGTTTGGTCTAAATATTGGTCCTCAGATCCCAAACTCACTGCAGAGCATTTACAATGCCATGATTATGTAAATATTGATCTCTGAACCATGTGATGTGACTCAACCACGGAGAAGGAAATGTGACCCTCTGCCACCCACTTGGGGAGACGGAGCCAGGTGTCAGGGTCCGCCACATTCTCTCTTCTTGCCCCTCATCAATAGCTCCAATCATGCCCCCACTTCAGTTTGCTCCACATTTGAATCCTGACATCCTTGTACGGTTCTTGATTTTGATGGACTTCTGTCTTTTTAAGTGTTGAAGCACAGCCCTTCACCCCGTCATAAGATCATCCAGCTTTCTCACTCACACACTTGTTAAGAGAATCGAGTTTCACCGTAAAGTCCTACTTCCAGAGTCCGTTCTTCTTGTTCTAGGTTGGAATGCTTGCTTCCCCGATCCAGGATGAGTAACTCTCATCCCGACATGTCTTTTCCATTTTCTCCTGGGTTGGGGTCACTTGTCCCTGCAGACTTGTCTTCCCTTCCTTGGATTCGTTCTAGCTCTGAGAGTGCATCACGGTGGGTAAGTGCCAGACTGGAGGCAAGTCCCAGGGCCTCCACATAGAAGCTGCCTATGCCTGCTTCTTTGCGTGTAGATGCGAAACACGGTAACCGAACTCGGGGTGGTTGTAAGGGTGAAATTATGCATGTAAAGTATTGAAAACAGTGCCTGGCATTTAGTTAGCCCTCAATAAGTGCTAGCAATTACTGTCATTATTTTACTGGAGCGTATCCTTAAGTAACTTCTCCAGACAGATTACATGGAAGGTAAAACTTCCTGAGTCTTTTTATGGATGAAGTGTCTTTATTTTGCCTTCTCATTTGACCGACAGGTTAAAACGTTTGAAACCACTTTCCTTCAGAACTTTGAGGGCGTTGTCCCACTGTTTTCTGACACCAAGTGCTGCTGCTGAGAAACCCCGTGCAAATCAGATTCTAGTCTCTTTGTACATATCTACTCTTTGTGAGTTTTTAGGGTCTTCTCTTTACGTTAGGTGTTTGGAAATTTCACAAGGATGTGTCTACATGTGAGATGACCCATTCAACGTAACCAACACTTTCTAGCTGAGCCCATGTTTCTCTTCAGCTCAGATTTTTTTTTTTTTTAATCTCTGGTAATTTCAGCCTACTGTTTCTTTATGAATATTTTCTCCTTTAACTTTTCTTTTTCTGTATTTCTGGAATGGCCCTCTGATAAAACACTGGACTTACTGAGTTGATCTCCCTGTCACTTACATTTTCTTCCCTATTTTCCACCTTTGTATTCTGGAGGACCGCCTTTACTCTTTCTTCCAAGCCTTTTATTAGAGGTTTCACTTCAATAATAATATTTTTAATATTTAAAAACCTCTTCCCTGTCCTCTAATTGCTCCTTTTTCAGAGCAACCACTCTCATTTCATAGCTATAATATCTTCTAAAAATTTTCCAAGGTTCTTATTAGAGGTTTGGGTAAGAATTTTCTTTGGAGTTCTTATCTGGTGCCCCGTTTGTGTGTCCTTTGGCTTCAATTATTCTGGTAACCATCGCGGCCCTCCATTCAGGGCCATGCTTCCTCTTGATGTGCGGTGCTCCTTGGCTGCCATTCCGATTTATTCACCGAACTACAGGACTGATTCATACAGGTGGCTCTTTCCTGTTATTGTGAAGGTCTGACTCGCTGCCTGGGTGAAGCATTTGTTCTTTATCACATCATATCTATCACCTCTGGCTCCCCCCTCCCCCCTGCATAGACCACTCAGTCCTCCCCTCGACCGGATTCTTTCCCGTCCAACAACTCCAAGAAGCGCACACCTACAGTGTGAACCCACCTAGACTATTTCTGTAAGGGCTTCTGCAGCACTGGAGCAAACCCCTAAGGATGCCGGGGTTAGCACATTTTTCAGGTGCCTAGTAGACACTCGTCTGTCCAAAGTATGAGCATTTTGTCGACAGGGTGTTAGAAGCCCTAAAATTAATGCCCCCAAGCAATCCATACAATCTGCTGGCATCCCTATGTATAATCTATCCAGATGTGCTACAACCGAACTGACCAGGCTTCAGAGTCCATTTGATAGGGTGGCTCCTGGTGAACCATTATGGTGCTCTCAGATTGCTATGGGGTCACCCACCGCCATCAAAGTGGACCTGGGTGTTGAGATTTAAGGCACTGGCGTGGAATTTAACAACTCTCCACAGTCTGAGACTCATGCTTACCGCAGAAGTGCTATCTTTGTTTCATTTTGCCTTTTATATATAAGAGGATCTCAACAAACTGAGGGCTGGAGGTAGGACTGTTTCTGGGAATAGCTACGTCCAGTAGCCAACACAGTCCAGCGATTAACATGAAAGACAGTTGGATGTGTTTTCCACTCTGATGGAGCTACAGTGGGAACTGAGTACAGGTTATTTACTATCAACTAACCAATTTACCATCAGCTTCTGCGTGAAAGCTGAACTGTGAGAAACAAGAGAAGGGAGGCTGCCCAAGGGGGGTTTTCCAGTGAAAGAGTTAAAAAAAAAATTGGTTTCCACGGCAACGGGTAAAACAAGAGTATTTTGAACTCTGTGCCCCTGAGGTATTCAAAGCTGATCTCCGCAGCCTTCCGGGTTGACCAGTTATCCAGCTGAACTAGTAAACACCAGGGATCGAAATGAGAGTAAGAGCTCTATCTTTGCCCTCCTTAGTTCTTCGTTTTGATTAAAAAGACAAATACCTGGAGGCGCCTGGGCGGCTCAGTTGGTTAAGCGTCCAGCTTCGGCTCAGGTCATGATCTCACAGCTTGTGGGTTCAGGCCCCGCGTCGGGCTCTATGCTGATGGCTCAGAGCCGGGGCCCTGCTTGGGATTCTGTGTCTCCCTCTCTCTCTGCCCCTCCCTTGCTCACTCTCTGTGTCTCTGTCTCTCTCTCAAAAATAAACATTAAAAAAAAATTTTTAATACAAATACCTGTACTCTATCCCCAAAGTCTCTCTTTTAAAAAATACTTATTTTTGGCAAAGCACAACAGGGAAGGGCGGTGGGGGGGAGGACAGAGGATCTGAAGCAGGCTCTGCACTGACAGGCTGACAGCAGCGAGCCTGATGTGAGGTTCGAACTCACGAACCGTGAGATCATGACCTGAGCCGAAGTCGGACGCTCAGCCGACTGAGCCACCCGGGTCTCCCTCCCAGTTTTTAAAAATAGGTTCGGGGCACCTGGGTGGCGCAGTCGGTTAAGCGTCCGACTTCAGCCAGGTCACGATCTCGCGGTCCGTGAGTTCGAGCCCCGCGTCGGGCTCTGGGCTGATGGCTCAGAGCCTGGAGCCTGTTTCCGATTCTGTGTCTCCCTCTCTCTCTGCCCCTCCCCCGGTCATGCTCTGTCTCTCTCTGTCCCAAAAATAAATAAACGTTGAAAAAAAAAATTTAAAAAAAATAAAATAAAATAAAAATAGGTTCAATTTAATTATTCTCAGGTACATACATCTGGCTCTCACTTTTCCTAGAAACTGAAAGCTGAAGAATCCTTCTGTTGCTCTTAATGAGCGCCTGTAGTCATTTCCTAGAGCTGCCGTAACCAAGTACAAAAAACTGGGGGACTTAAAAACGGATTCGCTCACATTTCTGGAAACCGGAAGTCCAAACTTCAGGTGTTGGTGGGATTGGCTCATTTTGGAGACTCAGAGTCTGCTCCGTGCCTCTCTCCTAATTTCTGGCAGATGCTGGCAACCCTTGGGGTGCCTTGGCTTCAGCTGGATAATTCCAGCCTACCTCTGTCGTGACGTGACCGTCTTCCCTCCATGTGTCTGTGCCTCGCACGATGGTCTCTGTGTCCAGTCTCCTCTTTCTAGCTTAATCTTAATTACATCTGAAAAGACGCTATTTCCAAATAAGGTCACATTCGTGGGTACCAAGGGTTAGGACTTGAACATAGCTTTTTGGGGGGACACAACCCACAACAACTGCCTACCAAGTCCCACAAACATTGGTGTGGTTATACTGCTGAAGTGGGGATCTAGAGTGATTTGACAAAAAAAAATCCTAGATCCCAAGTTCTCAACCCATGGCGACGCATACTGTTTCTAATGATGACATCAAAATGTTCCTAAAGGCTGGGGCGCCTGGGTGGCTCAGTCGGTTGAACATCTGACTCTTGATTTCGGCTCAAGTCATGATCTCATGGTTCTTGGGTTTGAGCCCCATGTCGGGCTCTGTGTTGACAGCGCGGAGTCTGCTTGGGATTCTCTTTCTCCCTCTCTCTCTCTCTCTGCCCTTCCTTCTCCCTCTCTCTCAAAATAAATAAACTTTTAAAAAATTCATAAATGCTACTTATGTTGTAATATGTCAAATGCCTCTAACCTTGAGACCCAGAAAGCCCCAGAAATCTGAACTCTCAGTCCTGGTCCCCAAAGCAGGCCATCTTCTCAGTCACTAGGGTGAGTGTAGACCTGCCTTGGTGGTCCCCTTGCCACAGGAACAGCACGTGCAGCCTTCCTCTGCTTACCTGCAAAGCCACTCATGGCATATGGTGCTGTTCTGAGCATCTAACAAAAGGCAGGATGGGGCTTTGTGACATAGCTTGAAATGATCAAGAAAAAATACATTTACCAAAAATGAGCTGAAATAGGATGTCAGATGCTGAGCGTCACTGTACAGGAGGTCAGTGTTTAACGGACGGCAGCCCATCGGCGTTACAGGACTATCTTGAACAATATTTCCAAGTATACGGGCGACGCAGGAAAAAGTAACCCACAGATTGGTTTATAAGGAAACAGAAATGAGGGGGAAAGAAAACCAACTCCAGAGGGGAGGAAAAAAAAAAAGGGAAAAGGCTAAAAGAACATAAATGTGCAAGTGTACCTCTTAAGTCCCACAAATCTACGGGGATTTGTAACTCAGGAAAACCCTAAAGTGAAACACAAATCAAAAAGTGACCAAGAGCCATAATCCACATTCCTAAATAGTTGTCTTTTCCGGTAATGAAAAAAGAATAAGACTGTAAATATGTAATATCTCTCTCCATCACCGCAGCTTCTTTCATTTCTTTCTTAAAATATTACAAAGCAAACAAATCCTGCATTCTAATCCATTATAAAGCAGTTCCATATCTAATCAACTTGAAGCCAAAGCCATATGGGCTGTGCAAACATAAAAAAAAAAAAAAGTAACTCTAAGATAAGCGAAACAGGAAATTGGAGGTCGGTGATGATGAAACTGATATCCGAATGGTAATCTGAGCAGTAAAGTCACTAAACCCTTCCTGCTCCATAAACAGTGTCTCGGGATGTGTTTCCTTTTCCCTCCCCCATGATTTGGCAACAGGTTGCGCCAGTTAGTGCAAATTATCATCTTCCTCCCTCTTACCCCCCATCAGCGCATGTGCCCGCAGGACCCGAGGGCACCAGGCGTTTACATCTGCTCCCGCGAGCTCTGTGTGGTCCGCCCTTCAGCCCACACTGCCAGGCAGGGACAGACGGACACACTTTGGTTTCCCAGCGCCTGCTGCAAAAGCCGGTCCCGACCAGGGCTCCCGACCTCGACACTGTTCACCCTTGGGCGCCAATGGTTTTGGCCCCGGGCCCCGTAGGACGTTTGGCCTCGTCCCTGGCCTCCGCCCTCTAGATGCCAGCAGTGTCTCCTAGAGTTGCATTGACCAAAAACGTCTGCAGACGTTGCCAGATGGCCCCAGGAGGGGGAGGCAAATCAGCCACAGCTGAGAACCACTTGTTTAGAAGGAACTTTGCTGGAAAGAGCTCAAACCATTCCTTTTATTGTTTGTTTGTTTGTTTGTTTGTTTTTTAAGTAGGCTTCACACCCCGCACGGAGCCCAATGCGAGGCCTGAACTCACGACCCTGGTGATCAAGATCTGAGCTGAGATCAGGAGTTGGAGACTTAACCAACTGACACACCCAGGTGTCTCTCAAATCATTTTCTTTCTTTCTTTGATTCTTTCTTTCTTCCTTTCTTTCTTTCTTTCTTTCTTTCTGAGAAAGAGAGCAAGAGCATGAGAGGGGGAGGAGGAGCCGAGGGAAAGAGAGAATCTCAAGCAGGCTCCACAGTCAGCGTGGAGCCCAACGTGGGGCTCGATCCCACAACCCTGGGATCGTGACCTGAGCCCAGATCAAGAGTCAAATGCTCAACCGACTGAGCCACCCAGGGGCCCCTCAAATCATTCATTTTTTATGGTGTTATTAGCCTTCACAGGGGGAATCCATTATGCCACTTTGGACTTGAATGCCACCTCCTCCATAAAGCCTTCCCTAACCACCCTATTTATTCACACTCACCTACTATTCCCACTTCTTATTTATCATGTTTATTAATATTCTTAATTCCACTACTAAAATATATGCAATTCTGGGCACAGAGTGGGTGCTCAAAAAAACAACTGTTCAATACACGAGTGGATGATCACCAAGTTCTACATGGTGTAAGCGATGAAGAGACGCACTCTCCATGTGGCCAGGGTGCTGGGTGAGGGGGCTCCAGGCTTCTCTGACTCAGCGAGGCCACAGTCACAGGCTCTGGGGTCTTCCCTTCCTGCTCTGCTTCTCACCCAGCCACATCGATGCCCAGTGAGAAAGGAGGTGTGGTCTTCTCCCCATTTCTTTTCAAAAAACGAGGAAGCTTTCCCATAGTCCCTGGGAAAAGCCCCTCCCTACCCCACCCTCTGATATCTGAATCCCAAGCTCAGCCCTAACTCAATCCTTTGCAAGGAAAATGGACCGACCTTAACAGGCACAAGCCAATCAGGTTTACTCTTCAGCTGCCCATGGGATGTTCTCCCCCAAGACTGGACACCCTGACAAAAGCACAGATGTGGCTACAAGGAAGAAAAGGGAGGGGTCACCAAGTGAGATTGGGCTACTTCCAGAAATGAAGGGACAGGGAGGGTTAGGGCTGTGCAAGTCACAGCACCCACAGTGTCGTTCTGAGCAACGCTGTCCCTCCTGATGCCCTTTCATTTTCGTTTACACGTCCTGTGTCCTCCTGCACAGGCTTCCTCCACCCTGACTCTCAAGTAGCAATGGCTTATAGTGTTACCTTTCCCTGACGTCTTCAGGACTTTCCTGGGAGTCTCGATGTCTTAAGTCTTTCGTGTCCAAAGGAAGCAATCTCTAATGACCAAACATCGGATTAGTAGATACAACCGGTCAGGACAAAAGAAACCTCTAGGTGTCCCTTGGAGGCCCAGCCTCCTCTATCACTTCACTGAGTCAATACAGAATCCCCGCTGTCTGTGGCCAAGTTCTTTGAGGCCTCGCCTGGGTCCCATCACTGCCTAGTTCCCACAGTACATCTAATGCCTGTTCCATGGAGGTACTCCGTGTCTTTGCTGAGTGAATGGACCCACTCCCTCTTCTGGAATTGAGGCTTCTCTAGTGTAGGGCCTCCTAGAACATGAGATGTTATTTTTTTCTGCTGTTGCCAGGATGTGCAGTACCTTGCTGGAACCCTCTGATCCTGTGGCTGGGAGGGGACAGGATCTGAAACCTGGGGATAATGCAGATTCCTACCACCAAAGCCCTTTCCACTCCTTATATATGGGCAGAGTGTCCACAAGGAGGCTGACAACTTGGGTCCTTTTCCTGGGGGCTATCCATTCCCCTCCCTCAGCACCCCAGATAATCTGGAGAAGACACTCCTGCCAGGAGAAGTGGACAGTGACAGAGCCTTGTCTGGGGACCCATGAGGGTCTGGTCAACAACCCAGAGCAAGCAGGCCTGCATTGTTCCAGCTGAAAAACCATCTCCAGTCTTCTGGCATATGCTAAGGCCATGTGGTGTAGTGGAAAGGGTTTCCAGATGGGACCCAAGCCCACAGTTACAGCTTCCGTTAGGAATACCTGTGTGTATTAGCCAGGGTTGTCTAGAGAAACAGAACAAATAGGGTGTGTCTGTGTGTGTGTGTGTGTGTGTGTGTGGAGAGAGAGAGAGAGAGAGAGAGAGAGAGATTTATTATAAGAAATTGGCTCATGCAATTATAGAGGCTGAGAAGTTCTATGATCTACATTTGGCAAACTGGAGATCCAGGAGAGCCAATGAGATAGTTGGCAGGCTCAAGATCCAAGAAGAACCTGTGTTTCAGTTCAAGTCCAAAGGCAGGGAAAGACCCAGCTCAAGGCAGTCATGCAGGAGGAGTTGCCTCCTATTCCTGAGAGAGTCAACCTTTTTGTTCTACTCAGGCCTTCAACTGATGGGGTGAGACCCACCCACACTAAGAAGGGCAATCTGCTTAACTCAATCTACCTATTAAAATGTTAATCTCAGGGGTATCTGGCTGGCTCAGTCAGTTAAGTGTCTGACTCGGTTTCAGCTCAGGTCATGACCCCATGGTTTGTGAGTTCGAGCCTTGCATCAGGCTCTGCACTCTCTCTCAAAATAAATAAACTTAAAAATAAATAAATAAATAAATAAATAAATAAATAAATAAATAAAGTGTTAATCTCATCCTAAAACACCCTCACAGAAATACCCAGAATAATGTTTGACCAAATATTTGGGCACCACATAGCCCAGTCAAGTTGACACATAAAACTGATGATCACACACTGGGTGACCTCAGGCCAGGGGGTCTCAGTTTACTCATCTACAAAGTGGGCATAATAACACCCACTTCAAGCGTTACTAGAGATGAGATGAGATGATAGGCACAGGGTGTGGGACATCCGATGCGTGTGCAACGAACGCTCTTTCCCTGCCCTGCTTTCTCTCAGAACATCGACAGCATCTCCCCTGATGGGGCTCTTTGCTGTACAGACTCCTTGAGGCTGGGCCAGACCCTGCTCTGCAGATGGCCTGAGGACTTGATCTCAGCAGCCTCTTCCTGTTCTGGCCTGAGGCCCGGGTTCATGGCAACAGACCCAACCTGCCAGCCCAACCCTTCGGCCGCCTGCCTCGTGAGCTCACCCCGCACAACCTTTGGCCCGCACTCTGGGCCCTGGTGCAGCGGAGATCCTTCTGCCACCCTGGGACACCCACAGTCTCCCGCCTTGCCTGCGCCAGGTACTCTCTGTCCTTTTACAAGCATCTCGGTGGAAGAAAGCTGGTCTGCAATCTTGTACATTCATAGGTCCTGCATGCGTGTTCTTCCTCAGACCCACGTGGCTCAGTGTCATCGTGTGTGTCTTCTCTATCAGTTGGGACGCAGTTCAGTTCTTGTGGATTTAGACTACAGCAGCTTAGTTCTCTCTTACAAAGAACTCCAGGGGGTTAGAGCAGCTCCGGTCCACGCGGTCACACAGAAACCCAGTTCCTACCCTTGGGTCGTTCCCCCGTCCCCAGCGGCTCCCTCGTTGTCTACACGCCTGCAGCTGAGTTTGCACCAATCTGGGCTCCGGCCGGTGGGAAGGGGAAAGAGTACGGACAACATGAGATGCCAGTTCCAGACCCAGAAGAAGCACTGATGTCCCTACTCACACTCCGATGGCAGAAGTGCAGTGTCACGGCCACACGTCCCTGCCGGAAGGACAGGAGGTACAGGCAGAAGGTGCTGTCCACTTTTGGTGCCTCCCGCTTCACATCCCGCTCACTTCCCAAGTGCTGACCCAGACCGCGGGGAAAGAGGGACAGTGCTGTGTGGCTGTGTGCTGTGTCCCTGAGAGGCAGCTGGGCCACCAGGGACCTGGGAGGAAGCACAGGCCTGCTTGGGACACGGCGGCTGTGTGACCAGCACCCTGATCTAGGGATTCTCTGGCCGAGAAATACTCATGATGAACACGAAACTACAAATAAGTGAATACTTGCTTAATAAATAAGAAGTTACAAATAATGACACTGAACCATTATTTCACCATGACACATTTCAATCAGCTCCCAACTCCTTAAATCTCTCCTTCTCTCTCCCTCTTTCTCTTTATAAACCTACTGTCCTATCGGTTCTGTACATATTCTAGATCTATCCCATCTCTGTATGTACATCCTGCTGGTTCTGTTTCTCTGGAGAACCCTAGTGCTGGTGTCATTTCTATTTCAAAACTTTCCTCCAAGTTAAAGAAACAACTGTCAAGGAGTTATAATGATAAAGTATCGCTACTCTTTGACAAATCTCTTCTTGTCCTGTATGTTTTAAAATTTTTTAAATTTTTAAAAATTTTTCAGAAAGTTCCAGAAGCTGGGCCTAGGCTCTGATCAGGGGCAAAATGGGTAAGAGAGTGGATGAGGGCTCCTTCTTCCTATGAATTCAAGAATCAGCTCTTTTCCAGCTCCTGTGAAGCCGTCCACTGGGAAGACATTCCCAACAGGAATATCTTTTTTTGTTTAATGTTCATTTATCCATTCTGAGAGAGAGAGAGAGAGAGAGAGAGAGAGAGAGGGAATCCCAAGCAGGCTCTGTGCTACCAGCACTGAGCCCAACTCGGGGCTCGAACTCACCAACTGTGACATCATGACCTCAGCTGAAACCAAGAGTTGGACGCTTAACCGACTGAGCCACCCAGGCGCCCCCCCCAACAGGGACACCATTTGTCACTCTGGGAGTAGCTGCATTTCCTTCCTCATTTTGGCTTTGACACTGCAAGAATGGGCCTTGTTACAGGGCCACCCTGGCTTGCCCTTATGGGGGAGGACCCCTAAAGAGTTCCAGAGGGAGCATGTTGTCTCCTTGCACCCCGACTGGGCTGCTGGGCCTGGCCAGACCGAACTCCATCAGCGCATCCCTCTATTTCCCTAGCTGGCAGGCCCTCCAGCTGGCCGGGTTGAGAATGTCCACCTCTCACCATCCCCACATGCCTGCAGACGTGAAAGGCTTACAGAGCTGCCAGAACCAGGAAACACTGATATAGCCCAAGGGGAAGCGCATTTATTCCATCTGTCAGCATTTACGAAGGACCTACTATGTGCCGGGACCCGGGCTAGATGCCGAGCAAACGCGGGCCCTGCCCTCTGGGCAGAAGGCAGGCACAAACCATCTTTATTTATTTATTTTTAATAGTCTCAGACTCCTGGTCACAGAGCAAAGATTCAATAAAGATTTTAAATTGTGTGTGCGTGTGAGAGAGAACAAGAGAAAACGGGAGAGCGGATGAGGGAGTCAGCTCCTGACTTGCCCAGTAGGAACCATTAAAAGCAAACCCCCATCGTTAGTTTCTCCAACGACCGTCTCAAACACTTCATTAGGGAGAAAAAAACAACTCGTTTTCCTCTTGAGAGTCGGTACAGTATTGATTTTCAATGTTTCAAACCCATAAACAAACACCCCCATTTATAAAACCCCATTTCACTCAAGAATCGTATGTCTTCATCTCAAACGCACATTTATGCTTCTTGGTCGGAAAAAGAAAAACACTAAACAGGCCTTAGTGACCATTTCATCCAACCTGAGAGGATAGAGGGGGGCTCAGCTTTCAGACTTTATCAATGACAAGCGGTTCCACGCTCGGGTGTTATCTGATAGCATTTACAGAGCACAGGAAACGCTGTCAGCTGGGGACAAGGGGAGCGACGGTCACGGGAAGGAGAAGGGGCGTAAAGAAATTGTGCGCAGCGCATTGAAAAGTGGAGTAAAGTCCTTGTCAAAATGAAATAAAATAATAACGGCCTTACAAGTAGTCCGAGGTGAGGGACCCTCCTTCCCAATGAGAGACTCTGTTTATTGCCAGAATTCCACACCAGCAAGAGATTTCCCCAGATGGTTTATTTTAGGAGCGCACCCCAAGAACGCTAACTGAATTACCTTTCCAATGACCTGCCAGGACCCCAGCCCCAAATGTATTTCTCTACTTAGTGTCTGCTTAACTCTGTGGGCTCAAAACTCCATTCTTAGTAACGATGACCCACAAGCCCAAGGGGCCTGCCTCACAGGCCTCACCAGCCACAGAATCTCACTCTGCTTCTAACGCTCCTCACGGGCGGCTGCAGGCGCTTCTCGGCGCTGGTACTCTGTCCCACTGCGTTCCAGAGTGGAGGTGGAAGGCAGTGCCACGGTGTCGCTTAATCACTTCCCCATCAGGGAGCCACCATCTGCCGTGTGCGCAAAATCAGGTGGGAGACGTCGTGGCAACCAGACTTCCTGGTCACAGAAGACCGAGGTAACAGGCTCAAAGCCGCTTCAAAGTCAAAGCCACTTCTGTTATTTTTTTTTAATTTTAGAGAGAAAGCACGCAAGTGTGGTGGGGAGGGAGGGGCCAAGAGAGAAAGGGAGAGAATCTCAAGCAGGCTCCACGCTCACCGCGGAGCCTGACGTGGGGCTTGAACCCACGACCCTGGGGTCATGACCTGAGCTGAAATCAAGAGTCGGACGTTCCACAGACTGAGCCACCCGGGTGCCCCTCAAAGTCACGTTTCTAAAAAGGAAACCACGCACACTCCATACGCATATGCTGGAGTATCGTTCAGCCATGAAAAGGAATGAAATTCTGGAACCTGCTGCAATGCGGATGAACCTTGAAGATATGACGCTGAGTCAAAGAAGCCAGTCGCACAAGACTACGTGTTGGGGACTGTGCTTATGTGAGATGTCCAAAAGGGGAAAATCCACAGAGACAGAAAGCAGACTGGCAGTTGCCAGGGGCTGAGGAGAGGGAGGAATGAAGACTAACGGGTTTCCTCACAGGCCGATGGAAGTGTTTCGGAACCAGGCAGAAGCCGCGAAACACCGTGAGTGCCGTGAATGCCACGGAAATTTTCACTGTCAAGTGGTTAATTTCGTGTTACATGAATCTCACCTCAGCGAACACCCACACTCGTGACTTGCAACCCAAAAGGAAGCCATGATTTCAAACCTTCAATTTCCCGTGGATATCTTTTGTAAGTTGTGCTTATGTCTCAAGAAAATCCCTTTCCAAACGCACAGGACGCATTCCTGGATTCTGATAATAATTTTTTTATTTTTTTTAATGTTTATTTTTGACAGAGAGAGAGAGAGAGACAGAGCATGAGTGGGGGAGGGGCAGAGAGAGAGGGAGACACAGAATGGGAAGCAGGCTCCAGGCTCTGAGCTGTCAGCACAGAGCCCGACGCGGGGCTCGAATTCACAGACCGTGAGATCATGACCTGAGCCGAAGTTGGACACTCAACTGACTGAGCCACCAAGGCGCCCCTAATTTTTTTTTTAAGGTAAGCGGCATCTGGAGTTGGGGGCCCAGCTGCTAATTCTTTGTCTTCAGTGGAGTCATACACTGAGAAGACTTGTAGGAGTAATTTGCATGGTGGGGGGGAGGGGGGTGGATAAAGCACACTTCCTGAATATTTGGGTCTCTCCCCTCCAGGAGAAACATAACTCAGAAATGGGGTGTTTAGGGAAGAACATATTTTTGGGGGGGGTGTTCCTGCCCAGCTTGTGTCCCTGATGTCCCCTTAGGAAAATGTGACCAGGGGCACCTGGGCGGCTCAGTCGATTGGGCGTCCAGTTCAGCTCAGGTCATGATCTCGCAGTTCACAAGTTCAAGACCTGCGTCGGGCCTGTGCTGACAACTCCGAGCCTGGAACCTGCTTCACATTCTGTATCTCCCTCTCTCTCTGCTCCCCTCGCCCCCCACCACCCCGTTCGTGCTCTGTCTCTCTCTCTCTCTCTGTCAAAAATAAAAACATTAAAAAAGAAAAACGTGGTCATGACAACAGCCTCTTTGGGAAGCCATGCTCTGGCTTCCACATCTGCGTTAGGGGTTGAATGACACACAGTTTCTTGTTTCAGTGCTCAAGGAGTGATGTGGGATGTCAGACGTCACAAGGCATTAAGTAAAGCTGCACAGAGATGGAAATCGGTACCATGTTTATTTGGAAGTGCCAGTGGCTGCTTAATTGCAATTTGTAGAAACAAGCTATTGGCTGAGAGTTATTTTTCTCAGTCAGGTTTTTGGTTTCTGCCATTTCCAGGGTGAGCCTCGAGTCCCAAGTCCTGTCCTCTGTGGTGACGTGATTTCCCAGTCAGGCTCGGGGATGAGGGGATTTGGTGAGGAGCTAAATCACAGGTTCAGGGGGGACCCCGCTTTGCCTCATTGCTGCCCCAGAGGCTCCTGCCCCAACTCACCCCAAAGAAGCTCGTCACTCAACCTCCGGCCCTGTGTCAGAGGAAGAACCACCACGGACTGTCCACCCTTGACTATTCCGAAGCAGACTTACCAGTTTGGGAAACACTCCGGCTTCTTGCTTCCTTTCCCTCCCCTCTACTCCCTTTTGGCTTAATGGCACCTCTGCAAAAAGGCTCAGGCAAGTCAAAGAAAGGAGAAGGAAACCAAGAGGAACCCTTTTTGCTGCATTTCCCTCTATGAACAGGAGAAAATTTGAAGGCAGAAGGAGGTTACATAGTCTGCGGGGCCTAGTGCCCAATGAAAATGCTGAGACCCTATTCAAAAACTACCAAGAATTTCAAGAAGGTGACAGAAAGCTTCAAACCAAGCAAGGGGCCTTCTAAGCGCTGGGCTCTCTGGGCCCGCGATGCCGGCCAAGCACTGGGGAGAGGGGAGGTGGCAGGAAGGTTGAGACACAACAGACTTCAGTAACTTAAGCCCCATCCTGAGTGAAGGGGTCCCAAGTTCTAGGAACAGTACCTAAAAATTGGACAGATTCATCTATCTGTGTTCTAAGCCTGGACTTCACTCCCAAATGGTGAGAGGTGGTAGATTTGGAGAGGAGCTGCTGAGCTGAGGCCAGAATAAGCTGGGCACGAGGCAACTGTGGGACATCCCAGTGGAGAAGTCGGCTGTAGGAAACAGAAGAGCCCATGCGGTCCTCCAGCAGCCCCAGGGCCCACTCTCCTGGCGCAGTAAGTCTGGAAGAAAGAGACAGCCTCCCCCATCCTTTGCAGAATAAAATTCCCCAAATTCCCAAGGATCGTTGACAGAGCCAGCTTCGGTCACTTCCCTGAACCCATCACTGGCCAGGAGACAGGGCATCCTGATTGGCCAGGCCTGGGTCTTGTGCTGTGTCCACATGGCCAGAGGGTGGGGCATCTTGACTGACAGCTCTATCAGAAACCACTGGCTAGGGGCGCCTGGGTGGCTCAGTCTGTTAAGCGCCCGACTTCGGCTCAGGTCATGATCTCACAGTTCGTGAGTTCAAGCCCCGCGTTGGGCTCTGTGCTGACAGCTCAGAGCCTGGAGCCTGCTTCCCATTCTGTGTCTCCCTCTCTCTCTGCCCCTTCCCTGCTCATGCTGTGTCTCTCTCTGTCTCAAAAATAAATAAACATTAAAAAAAAAAAAAAAGAAAGAAACCACAGGCTATTGGGGATGGTCCCCAATGACAAAGCTGGTGCTTCTACTAGAAGGACAATGGAAAAGTGTGTTGGACACACAAAAAATAAAGTCATCAAAGCCAGCTATAACAACTGAAACCAAGTTATACCAAAAAGGAAACTTAATTGCATGAAAAATTGGAATTCCTAGAGTAGAGCTAGCTTCAGGGATTCCAGGGACCCACGTGTTGTCACCAGATCTCCTACCTATCTAACTACACATCCATCTGTCCATCCATCCATCCATCCATCCATCTACCCATCTTTCTCATGATCCTGCTTCTCTATGTGTATTGTCAAGACACTAGGCTCTGAAGCCAAACTATTGGGTTTAAGTCCAGGTTCCATAATTTGTAGCTGTGTGGCCTTGCAACAATGTATTTACTCTCTGTACCTCAGCTTCTTCATCTGCAAAATGGGGATAAACCCATCTCATAAGACTGATGTGAGGATTAATTGAGTTACTCTGGTACTTTCAGAAGAGTGACTGGCACCTCCTGTCTGCTCCATAAACATCAGCTCTCGCTGTCATTACTACAGCTGGGCTCTTTGCATGTGGTTTGGGTGGGTAGGCATTGTAGAAGTGTGAAGAATAGCCACAGATAGCTCCAGGCCTATGCTATTCCATCTCAGCAAACCTCAAGGACAGAGAAAGCTTCAGTCATCCAGCATCTATACATAAAACCTTAGGAAAGGACTCTCGGGCCCTGGCCTTGGTTTCATGCCCATGTCTGGGTTCTGGTCACTCACTGTAGCCAGGGGATGGGATACTAGGATTGACAAAGCAGGATCATGTGTCCACAACTGTGCCTAAGAGTGGGGGTTGTGACTGGCAGTCTTGTGAGAACCACAACAAGGAGATGGCTGTTACCAGGAGGCAGGGAAAAGAATACCGAGTAAACCAAAGCCACAGGTGTCCCTTACACTAATGAACTTTTTGAGAAGACCTCTTACCTCTTCCATAAATAGCTACAGGGTGGGCTGTGATGGGCCATTATTTTAGACCCATTCTACAGGTTCCAGGGGCTTCTGTACCCTGCATGGCTTGCAATCTCTCCAGTCTCTGGCACAATGGCTGACATACAATGAGTCCTCCTCCTTACTGACTCTGCTGTCAATACATGATTATGATGTCCTGTCCTAGAGTTGTTATGAGCTTATCTTCATCTGGGATTGTTTCTTCTGAAGAGATTCTTTGTTGCCTGGTTGTGGGACCAATTTTATGTTATTCTCAGATTAGGAATTACTCATCACACAAATGAGGTAAATTGATACTTATAAATGGAAAATTTTTCCCCCCTCATAGTCTTGGATAGAAAAAAAAAATTTTTTTTTTTTTTTTTTTTTTTTTTTTTTTGGTCTCTGAGTCTCCCATTCACAGAAGGTGTTGCCTTTGGAGAGTCTTCACTTTATGAAGGTGGTCTAAGTTCCAGGTGTGCTGTCCTTAAGTGGGTGTTAAAACTGAGTGCTAAGACCTAATTCAAGTGACACTCCACCCTGGTAGCTCCGACTTTAGTGACAGATCACTCCCTCTCCCTCTGACTTCCAGTTCCATCTGTGTCTCTAGCCCTGGGATCTTCTCTCTCTCTCTCTCTTTTTTTTTTTTTTAAAGCTATGACTTTTTAATTGCTTCGGCTGACCATATTTTATGGGAATTTGCACCTAGAGCTATCCCATACCTGCTTGGTCCACTATGTTGCCAAAGCCAGAAGTCTATTGTAGACACTGAAATTGTCAAATTTCAGGATAATGGAGAAATGCACCAATGACTTGTCATATCAGGAAAAATAAGAGCAATGTTTAGGTGACCTGTCAGTCCTATTGTTCTCTATTTGAAAGACAGTATAGAGACTATTATAGATGCCACTCATCTTTCCCTTTCCCATCTGTCTTTCCTTTCTCATCAGCTAAGAGAGAAGAGCAGCCTAATGTCACTGTTGTTAGCAACAATACAGATTGCCATCTAGATAGTTTACTGAATCAACTGAATAAACCAACTAGAATCAACTGAATAAACCCCTAGACATGGTTTATTCACCATGCACTACACTGAAGGAAGTGCTTTATATGCAGTATCTCATTTGATTTTGATTATAATTCTGTAGGGTAGCAACAGTATTATGGGTCACACTTTAGGAATGTTGAACCTGTGTGATCCAGAGAAGTAAATCCACAGCGAGTAAATAGGTATGCTGGATTGAAACTCAGGCCATTCAGACTTCAAAGTCCGCCTACTTTCATTAAAGAAAAATAAAAGCAAAACGGCAGAGTGAATGGAAAATGCTGGATCTATTCTGACTTAAATTTCTTTGGGGTTCACAGTCTCCATGTTGTGAAAACACAGCACACTGGTTAATTTGCTTCAGTCCTTCCCCATTCCACCCCTGTATCCTCCTTCTAGCCCAGAACTGCATTAACATCTTTGGCCGGTTTCCTTGGCTTGTCCTCAACCCTACTTCACTCCCACTTACCAACTTCTTTTCTCTGCCATAGATTCAAACTGCTGAAGCCCGCAATCTTCCATGCTCTGGTTCATGAGTCAATGGCTCATCACTAGAATCTTCACAGGGTAATGAATATCAGTCATGTGCTACCTCTCCCCAGTCTCCCACCGCTTCCCCCAAACGCAAGTCTAGCCCAAGAGCAAACCATGGGTGCTATGTCTGCACCAAAAGGTAATCTAGGTCTTATGGCATGCCCTCACTCCTTCACACAAACACAGAATTAACTGCACCTTCCAGAGACAACACTACCAGGAATAGGCCAATGTCAGAACCGGATTCCAACAGCCACCTTCCCTGGGGCAGGGGTGAGCTTTATATCACAGCAATCTAGAGCCCAATGAGATCCAGGGAGACCTCAAGAGTACCTGTCCAGGAAATTTTAGGGACTTGGATAAAGGAGGGAAGAGAGGAGACCCAAAAGGGTCTTGATGCCAAAGCATTTCAACACACTAGACGAGAAGCATATGGGTACATGTTGGTACCAACTTCTGTTGGTCTCTGTCATCCCTGCCCCTCATTCTCAGAGCT
This sequence comes from Leopardus geoffroyi, assembly GCF_018350155.1. Classification (NCBI taxonomy): domain Eukaryota; kingdom Metazoa; phylum Chordata; class Mammalia; order Carnivora; family Felidae; genus Leopardus; species Leopardus geoffroyi. The sequence goes on along the minus strand of NC_059333.1, from coordinate 8,930,050 downwards.
GCCTAGTCCTCTTTCCCAATAACTTTCCCTTTTTCTGGATTTGATTTCCCCTCCAAAGCTTTATGTCTCCTCTCATTCATGTCCCAGATCGGAATCTAAAAGAAAGATGTGTAGACACTCCCCCCCACCACTTATCTGCAACAGCACCTCTCCCCAGGCCCCCAACACACACACCTGATAGCTGACAAAGGTAGACCTCTTTGTTTGTCATTTAGTGGAGACCAATGGCATTTTAAAAGGTTATTACTCTTAGAGTAAACTGTACAGCCCAGGGACAGTCACCCTGTGAGTTTCTTTATTCATGAATCCTCACTCTTCTGCCCACGATTGATGGGTGACAGTTCCTCATTCTGGGCCTTTCTTATATATATTTACAGTAGTTTCCAAAGTACATCCTTAATCAAAGGGGCCATGACTCGTTGACACATCTTTGGAATATTACTGAGTAACTCATTAAAATGTTAATAGCTTCTGTCCAGATATATTGATCGTGATGTCAACTATTCTTGGAACAATAAATAAAGTTGATTCTTTAAATTTTATCATTTAACCATGCTGAGTGGTATGTGAGCCAAGGAGTGTCTAAAGGCAAATAAGTCACCTTGGAGGCCTCCAGGTAAACTGGGATCAAAAAAGAAGGTTCAATCAAGCTCTGTGATGAAAAATGTTATGGCAGACAAAGTTAAACTCAAATCCACGGTGGGGGGAAATTCCCCAAATCCATGAACTATGGCTGTTTTTCCCAGGATGTTTCTAAGTAAGCCGAGGAATAGGGTGACTTTGAATCAACAGCCTGGGAAATGTCTCCTGGCTTCCCCGAGTGTTCTTAGCATGGATAATTCCAGATTGAGAGGAGCCAGCCATGCCAGGAGCCATTTGCAGTTTCCCAAGACTAACATCCAGGTGGACATCTTCTGGTGCTTTGGCCACCTGTCCCTTGCTCTCTGGCTTCTGCCACACTCACCCTTCTACATTTCTGATCTTTGAACATGACAAATACATACATCACTGGCCTTCTGCCCTTGCTGTTCCTTCTACTTAGAAACTCTTCCAGCCTCAGATGCTCACATGGCTGTAGGAGGCTGGCTTCTTCATGCCAGTCACTCTCATTCCTAAAGATGCTTCCTGGACTTTCTGTCCTAAAACACCACCCTCCACTCCCAGCCAAAACCCTCCCCAATGGGACCCGCTTGACTTTTGATGACACGTCCCTGTCTGAAGTCATCATTGTTCCTTGTCGACTTGTTTTTTATGCCTCCTCCCAGGAGGGTGAGTAGGAACCGTGTCCATATTACCCATCACTGTGGCCTCAGGATCAGGTCTGTGTCGGGCACATCGTAGGCACTCAATAAATATTGGTTGAATAAATGAATGAGCATCCCCTAAAACAAGGAAGGGATCCTGGGATGCCCAGAAGAAATTAAGCCGAGAGAGTCTCTACTAAGAAAAGCAAAGGAAAGCCTGGGAAGGGATAGATGTAGGAAAATCCCCAGGAAATGTTTCCTACTCAGAGGGTGGGGAGGAGGAAAGGATTTAGTTGGGATGCACATCTAAAACTCCAATTACTACTTGGAGCTCAATTCGAGGGGAAAATCCTTTCCATGGCTCCATGACTCAAGCCCTAAGCACCGTGGTTTAAGGGCAAGCTCAAGCCCTAAGTCAATGTTTCTAGAACAAACACCCACAACCAGAAGTGACTGGGGCCACTGACACATCACACGACTCTCTCAGGCCGGGGTGAGCCCTGTCAGGAACATTATTATCATTCCTGACGATCCGCCATCCCAGCCCTGGCTGCTCTGATACCCCATCAATGGGCCCATTCAGATGGAGCCCCGTTTCGCATATTATTCTTAATAAACATTCATAGTACAAGCCATAATGGCCCTTTCAAGGTTGCTGCTTTGAATGCGTGTTAACAACAGAGTGCCTTTGTGTACCTAAATGTAAAAATACACTGGCCACCCTGTTGATATGTAGCATATATATTTATAAATATTTATCACCAAGTCATGGCTGACATTTGCAAAATGCTGCATTTGAACTAGGCCTCGTTTTTTTTCTGTCTCCCAAGCTGAGAGGCCAGACGAGGTTAATTAATCCAATTTTGCCTAATAATGTGCGGCGTAATGATCTCCATGCCCTGGTTTTATTTGTCAAGGGGGAGGGGGCTCCAAGGGAAGGCCTCTGTGACTCAGAAAGGAGGAGTTTCCTGACTCCAGACTTGATCTCAAGCCAGCCTGGGGTGATGGAGACGTGCCCACAGCACCTTCTGGGGAAGTAAGAAAGAGAAGAAGCAAGTCACAGATGAAATCCAGGGTTCTGGACCAGGGGATAGAGTGATGTGACCAGCTTCTCTCCCGATTCCACCTCCTGTCTCCTGCCCAAGCTGCTAGGAGACTCCAGTGATTCGGAAATGGCATTCCAAATGCACTCCGGTGGCCTTGGCTGGTATGCCTTGCCCCTCATGCCGTGGTTGGTACGAGAATGGTTGCCCCCGTGGCAAGGGCAAAACAAGTTCTGGATCTGATAAGAATTGGCCAACAGAAATCCGGAGTTCAGGGGCGCCTGGGTGGCTCAGTCGGTTAAGCGTCCCACTTCAGCTCAGGTCATGATCTCACAGTTCGTGAGTTCGAGCCCCGCGTCGGGCTCTGTGCTGACAGCTCCGAGCCTGGAGCCTGCTTCGGATTCTGTGTCTCCCTCTCTCTCTCTCTCTGCCTCTTCCCTGCTCCTGCTCTGTTCTCTCTCTCTCAAAAATAAATAAAACATGGGGCGCCTGGGTGGCGCAGTCGGTTAAGCGTCCGACTTCAGCCAGGTCACGATCTCGCGGTCCGGGAGTTCGAGCCCCGCGTCGGGCTCTGGGCTGATGGCTCGGAGCCTGGAGCCTGTTTCCGATTCTGTGTCTCCCTCTCTCTCTGCCCCTCCCCCGTTCATGCTCTGTCTCTCTCTGTCCCAAAAATAAATAAACGTTGAAAAAATAAATAAATAAATAAATAAATAAAACATTAAAAAAAAAAAAAAGAAATAGCTGGACTTTACAAATCTGATTAAGGCCATGATGCAAACCCTTTGGCTTCTCGCATCGGGTTGGTTTTACAAACCACACTGCACTGAGGACTCCTTTGCAAACCTGTCCCCCAACCAGGGCATCCTGTTTTGTGCATTTTGACCCATATTTGCACCTGTGTTCCAACTCTTGAAGCCAGGAGGCATCTAGGTCAGGAGAATATTTCGAAAAGAGGTCTTTCAACCGCATCCAAATTCCCCGTATGCCTGCTTGTCGCCACCCAGCTCCAGTTTGAGACTCAGCTCTGCCTCGGTGTTGTGGACACCTCTCTCTTCCCCGCAACGGCTCTCGGTGTCTTAGGAGTCCTGTCAGCCAGCCTCTGTTCCCCTCTCCACGTAGCTCCCCAGGTCACAGAACGGACCTCACAGACGGCTGCTCCAAGCTCATCCTGCCTCGTCACCTCCAGGCTTGTCCCTCCCAGCTCTGTGGGGCCAGCAAGGTTTCTATCCCATACGACCCTGCACCCCACATCCACCCTCAGCCTTCTGTTACCTCCATGGAGTGGAAATTAGGCTGCCAAATCCCAACATGCCAGTTCCATTTAACCCTGATTCAAACAAAATAAAGAGGGAAGGGGATCTACTTAAAAAACAAAAAAAAAAGTCAGGTGCGGGCCAGAGCCACTTTAGCTTTTAAACCATCCGTGTGCCACAGAGCTCGTCAGCACCTGCAGTCCACTGCTGAAGATGCTTGAGTCACAGGCCCCTTACTCAGCACACCCTCGAAAATTGATTACCAAGTGGGCATTCACTGCACCCATGTTCGCTTCCTCATATCGTACCGCCCACAAAACAGCAATGAACTTGGAATCAAACCTGGAAAAGCATCCTTGACTGCCTGAAAGTTGCATGATCTTGGGCCAGTTACCTAACCTGTATGAAGTAGGGGTCATGAACCTGCTCCAGGGAGCCATGGTGGGTGCTGAATAAGAGAACTGGAGAAAAAGCCTTGCACGACCGCAGTAATTCTCAGCAAATCTCCGCTGAGGCAGCGACCAAGGAAGTGAAAACTAGAAATGCTTTTATTTCTGTTACTTGAATAATATCTTGATGGTTCCAGTAGCTAAATCTTCAAACTCATAGAGCTAAGTAAGCATCTGTAAACTTGTGGATGCTGACATTTTTTTTTTAAACAAATGTTTCCCCTCACCTGGATCCCATCACTTTGTTCGTGCTATTGGGTGTGTATTTTATGCCAGGCTAGAATCTCCCTGATTACATGTGTAATTAATGCCTGTGGTATGATTTGCCCTCGTAGACCCTAAGCCAAGGAGACATTAATAATTATTTATTAATCAACACATCAATGGGCTCGCCTGATGCACCCTTCACATTCTCTCAGCGTCCCCTTCCTCCTGGGCTTTCGTCAGAGGCAGACGAACTCCATCGGGCGGGCCCAGGAGGTTCCACTGCGTGATGCCTGGCAGCTTCATGCCCAGCGTTTCTGGCTCTCCTGACCCTTGTGGACTCTCTGAAGTAGGATGAAATCCACACTATAGGGCGTAGGGTCTGACTTCTGCCTGTCTGGGAAGGAGCTGAGAGAGACAACTGATTGTACAGGGCAGTTAACTCCCCAAAGGGTGGATGTGGACAGAGGGAAGCAGGAAACTGGAGGAAGCCAGGGAGAGAAATGCCTTGTCCCTTTCTCCAACAGACTACCGTTGGGCACAGTGACATCCGTGAAGCCGATGAGTGCATCTGCCAAGCAACTGTTCTGACTTCATGGCTTGCTGAAGCCTTGCTTCTCAGTTCCCCTTTCCCTTACTCTCATTGTGTTGAGATTGCATGTCCCAAATAAGGCATTTGTACTTAATCCTTGCCTCAGGCTCTCTTTTCTAGGGAATGAAGACAGATGTTTTAAAAGATGCACAAGTTGAAGAAAAAGGGGAAAGTCTCCTGAATTGACATGGAAGAGACAGAGGCTCTGAGATTATAAATAAGTCCACTCAGTGGATTTCATTAAACTGCCTGGTGAACACGATGCAATGGAGTGAATGTTTGTGTCCTCCCATAATCTGTATGTTGAAGCCCTATTCCTCAAAGTGGTGGTATTTGAAGGTGAGGTCGTTGGGAGGTAATTAGGTCATGAGGGCGGAGCTCTCATAAACAGGATTAGTGTCCTTATGGGAAGACTCACAAAACAGTTTTCCCTGCCTCCCTCCTTCTCCCCACACTCCTCTCTCCAGGATGTGAAGACACAGCAAGATGGCAGCCATGTGCAAACCAATAAGCAGGCTCTCACTGGGAACTGAACTAGCCAGCACCTTGAACCTAGACTTCCGGCTCTGGAACTGTGAGAAATAAATGTCTTTTTTTTAAGCTCCCCAGTTTCTGGCATTTTGTTACAATGGCCCAACCTAAGGTCCATGGCCAGGCCAGCTGATCTGATCCCTGCCCCGCCTTGGAGCCCAAGTCATCAGAAAAGCAAGGGTACCAGGCTGTGAGCCCCATGTGCCAGCTCACCCCACTGGGTTCTGGTGCAGCCCTAGGAGGAAAAGTCTAGAAAGCCCTGCTTCCAGCTCCTCTGGGTCTGGACTGAGTCTTTAGCTGCTCAAATTCTGTCAAGAAAACCCAGTCAAGAATAGAGCATCAGAACATTTTCTCTTCTTGGCCTTTTGTTATTTTTGAATAATTAATACAGATGTGGATAGGGCATTGGGCGGCTCAGTCAGTTAAGCGCCCGACTCTTGGTTTCGGCTCAGGTCATGGTCTCACAGTTTGTGGGTTTGAGCCCCGCATCGGGCTCAGCAGCTGGCAGTGTGGAGCCTGCTTGGGATTTTCTCTCTCCCTCTCTCTCTGCCCCTCTCCCACTCACGCTGTCTCTGTCTCTCTCAAAATAAACAAATTAACTTTAAAAAGGAAAAGCAGATATGGTCACATAGTAAAGAGTTTGCTCTCATGTAATGATGAAACTATGGTCGGCTAATGTTAGACGAGCGAGTGAGACGGGAAGAAGGGCTGCCTCTGGACCCACTGGCTCTCACTCGCTCTCTCCCTGGGGTAGTCTCATCCTCAACATAGACCTCATCTTATTTTTGTCCATGGCAGAGTTTGTGAGGGCACACGCCCAGCTGTGTTCCTCCTTGATCAGGCCCCACTCACCACCACCCCACAAAAAAGAGAGAAGAAGGTGGCTTCTGTTAAAAGATCCTAAGTGAGGGTTTGCCTACGTAAATTATCAATTCATTCCAGAAGCAAATAGGTCTTTACTTCAAGAATAAAAACAGTAACGTCCACCTCAGATGTGTAGCATTACGCTGTTCTCAAAATTCTTTTCTGGGCAATGAGCAGTGTGATTATAACAACTGCCAAATCCAGTGAGCTCTGTAGCAGACTCGTATTAGGTTGACTCACCTGAAAACTGCCAGCGCTGTAAGTCACAAATGGTTGGTTATCCGTAGTTTCACGCTGTTGAATGTATTTGGCAGCCAATGTCCAAATTTGGAGGAGAAAGCAACGCGAGTCAGCAAGAGGCCTTGAGAAGTGAAGGTTAGAAGACGAGATGCAGAAAGACGGGGAAGGCAGAGAAATGGCCATTGAGTTAAGTTGTACCAACAATGACCACTTTTCCGAGTAATGGGAATTCGGTGTGGTTTTGAGGTTTGGAATTCGATCTGTATTCTTTCAGCCAGGGAATCTTTTTCCTACAATTAACACATTTTAAAGTATGCATTTAAGTGTCTGCTGACTGATGAGTGGACTCACAGGTCAACACAGGGAAGGGGGCTACCGGCACCCCAAAATGAAGGAACAGTAATGAAGAGCAAGAACATGGCGTGTTTGTCTAAGCAATAGAGGAGCTTAAGCAACTGTGGCTTCTGATGCAGAATAATTTGCCAGGTGACCTTGAATGAGACTGTTAGCCCTCTTTTTGCTGCTATGAGAAAGGGGGGATAATACTTATTCCATGCAGGGCAGTTCTAAAGGAGGGTAAACATGATTGATCACTGCAAGTTTGGAAAAGGAAGACGGTATAATAAATACTAATTATAATAACTATTCCTGGCTTCTAAGAAAAATGCCTTTTAAGGAAAGGAAGGAAGGTTTAAAAAAGAAAAAGAAAGGAAAGGGAAAGGGAAAGAGAAAGGGAAGGAAAGGGAAGGGAAGGAAAAAGAAAGGAAGGGAAGGGAAGGGAAGGGAATGGAAGGGAAGGAAAAGAAAAGGAAGGGAAGGGAAGGAAAGAAAGGAAAGGAAAGGAAAAGGAAAAGGAAGGGAAAGGAAGGAAAGGGAAGGAAAGGAAAGGGAAGGAAAGGAAAGGAAAGGAAAGGACAAGGAAGGGAAAGGAAGGAAAGGGAAGGAAAGGAAAGAAAATTCCTTCCAAAGAGGGCCCCGTGAGGCCGTCATGGGGTGTCATGGCCTCCTGCACATCTGAATGAACTCAAAAAGAAAAAGGCACACAGAAAACCCTGTTTTAAAAAATTCTTCTTACATAAATTAATTTCATGTTTCAATTGTCAAATTATCACAGTTTTATATTACTACACTTGGGGCCAAAACTCGCAGGTAAGTATACACTTCTTCATTTTATGTGTGTAAATGCTAACTGTAAGCATTTAAAACGTAAACGTCAGAAACTAGTCCCATATAGTAACTCTTACATATATAAGGACAGATATTTTGTCGGCATCCCAGAACCCCTAGCAGATGGTTGTATCCTTGAATGAATTCCTTCAGCTCTCGGTGGCTTCATGACTGCAATCCTACCTGCTACAACACTCCATAGTGCACTCTTGAAGCCAATGAGAACACGTCGCCTGAATTTTCAAGATGCATTTACCAACCATTAGCCGGTTCTCTACTCCTCCCTACTTCTCCCCAACACGCACGCACACGGTTTACAGAGTTTGCAGCGCAAACAGAACGTGCTCCACAGGGAAGGGCTGATTGGTTTAGTTTGTGGGCAGCCCCCCAGGGGTGGTAATTGACACTTTAACGTATGACATGTTGCATTCCTTCATATCGCGGCAGTAATTGAATGCACATGAAACCCCCCTTGCACTGGTGACCTCGGAGTGTGCCACACACCTGGAAGTAGTGAGGTTCAATTAATGTGTCACCGCCACTAATAGCGGCTACCAGTGAGAACCACCAGCAGCCGTGGAACAAAGCAGAGAGCAGAGCGGAGTAAACCCCAGGACCCGCGGCTCCCCAGCAGACTGCCCTGCACCAGCCCTTAAAATCTGGGCTTTCCAGGAAAACGATTTGCTTTTAATTATGCCAATTAATTTTTACCTAATGGCTTTGCACATCTCTCAGAGTCACTTTTGTGCTAAAATACCAAAACAGTCAACTGAGAGGAAATGACAATTGGCCTAAGTAAATTTTTATGATAACGCTTTTAATGATAATTAAAAAGAAAACAGATGCGAAATTGAATATGATCTGAAAGGCGGGACTCCAACTGAGGAAATGCAGAATTAGTATGATGAATTCCACCTTTTCAGTCTGCCCGGGAGTGCGTGCAGTGCTTGCGATGGTCCCGGGACACTGCAGGGCTTGGTGCAAACTGGTCCCTGCTTTCCCAGAGCTCAGGGCTCCGGGCGAGTCGGTACAGTTGGTGGGACCCGCGCCAGGAGACAGAGGTAGGAGCACAGGAGCCCTTGAGGGACCTACCTCCGGATCTGCAGATGGGGAGGAAGCGGCTCCAAAGCTCCAGGAGGGGCCAGGGTCGCCAGGGGAGGGGGAGGGGAGGTGGAGAGACCTGTGTTGGAAAAGGCGGGGAGATAAAGTCGGAGAACTTTAGGGGTGGAGGTGAGAAAGAAGGGAGCCAAGCAGGGGGTGCGGGTGGTGGGGTCTGGAAGCTTCTGGAGGAAGAGCATCACGGGGAGGACCCAGCAGAGAACCATCGCCCAGTCTTCTGGAGGACGGGAGCTCGGACTTGTTCCAGTCTAGACACACGTTTTCCAGACCTGATATCTCTCTTTTCCTTACACACACACACACACACACACACACACGGGGAAGGCTGGAAACATTTGCGTATTAGAATTCAAAAAAGGGTAAGGCTATACAGTTTGGGCATATTCTTGGAGGAAACAAAGGAAAATTACACTGCATTTCGTATTTGGTAAATTCCATTTAATCAACAAAACCTTGCGGAGATGCCTGAATGAATGGAAATAAGTCAAAGTTGAAAGGCAATACAGTTCCACAAAACTTGACTTGTTCTCCCTGACCACGTCCAGACCTCTTTCTAACCTGGCCACGCCCAGTCCGTCTTCCCTGGCCCCGCCCAGACCTAGTTCTTCTCTGGCCACGCCCAGTCGTTTTTCTCCCTGGCCACGCCCAGACCTCTGTCTAACCTGGCCACGCCCAGTCCTTTCATTCGTCTTTGGCCACACCCATAACCAAGTCGTTTTGCCCCATGTCATTGTGGAGCGCAGGGGATTGCTTTGGTTCTCCTGGCTTCAGGCTCCCCTATAAAAGACGGGGGTCGTGGTTTAGGTAAGCATGCACTTTAGCATTTTGGCCGGTCTCCAGGGAGAACAGAAACCCTACAGGACCCCCACTGCTCCCTCCCTGACCACTCCTGGCCCTTAAGCCCCCTGAGGAGGAAGGCCTCCACATGGGAAGCAGTTTAGGCTACCCTAGACATGGAGATGTTGTAGGCAGGGTTCTGGGTAAGCCTAGCAGCTGCAACATATACATGTTCACCTCTGTGGTCTCCTCAAAACCCACTAAAGCGACAGAAAAACCAACAACAGAAGGTTTGGACAAGAGAAGAGAGGAGAAATGAATAGTATTTTGAAAGGTGGAAATAATAGACAAATGGTATCTGACGTAATAGGAGGGAGAAAGTTGAACCCTACCTGTTGGAGGGAGGTAAAGAGGTGAGAATCATAAGAAACAATATTGTCCCTACCATAGAGCTGCAGGAAGTCTTAGGAACTGGGGGGCAACAGGTGTATCTGAAGGCCAGAATACAGTGTCATACTGAAAACAGGACTGGTTGAAAGATTGTCCAGGAGTTGTGACACACTCAGGCCCCTTCCTCCAGGGCCCATTTGTCATTCTGCGCCCTGAATGGTGAGCCACTCACCCTCTTTCTGAACGTCTGCTCCCTGCCCGCCCTTCAGAATACTGGCAGTTTCGTCCGACCAGTCAAACCAGACAGACTCAGGGCGCCGGACCCAGCTGAGGGCAGGACACGGCAAGCATGCTCTCTGAACAAGGAGATAAACTCGACCATCAAATGGCATTGCAAAGTCTGGTGCAGTCTTGGAGGGAGAGGCGTTCCTAAATTTGCAGTTTGGAGTTCAGTTTGGCCCCTTTCAAAACCAGTGAGCTGGCTGCACTTCTCACTGTCAATCTCCATGTGTCAACGTGAAGGAGAGCCTTTTCTGGGCTGGTTTGGATCCCAGCAGAGAGGCAGGTGACACTGTGGGACTCCGTGCATGGGCAGTGTGCCTTCAGGGCTTCCTTGTGCTATTATTCAAAGAATTCGCTACCCTCGCCGTGAGAGGATTATATGTCCTCACCTCGCACTGGACTTGGCCAATGAAATCCGAGTGGAAGTGATGTTTGATGCTTCTGAGCCGAAGCGTTAGGAGCTACTGCTTTGTAAAGCCATTTGTTCCATCTCTGCCACAGAACCAGCGAGTCCTGGAGGGAAGCGGGGGCCTGGATCTTCAGCTGGGGTCCCAGGATAAGGACAACACGAGGCAGAATGAACATAGCGTGCGCAAGAAGTAAACCTTTGCTGTTGTAAGCATCTTCCGTTTGGGGACTGTTTGTTACCCGAGCATACCGCAGCAAACGGTGACTGCTATCCCACCCGTGTTCTGGTCTGGCTTCCAATCCACCCCACAGCCTGTGCCCTCAGGACCCCCTCACCTCAGGGACCCGGTGGCTCACATCCTCAAAACCCCCCTGCCAGGCACCCAGAAATACTTGTTCTGGGAGAACAAATAGAACCATTGGCCGGGAGAGGGAGCCTCTAGGGCCCCATTCAGGGCTGAGAGCATGGCCCGCCTTCTCTCTTGCCCTCCCCTCCATCGTGGGGGCTTCAGTGTTTCATCTTAATGAAGAGGCCATTCCCTCTTCAGCTTTGTGGATCAAGCAGGAGACCCCAGGAGGGGCCCCACATACACATGGGTTACATATGCATGACCTCGGTCCATCCTTCAGCCAACAAAACTCAGTCTAAAAACCACTTAGGTTCTCTTCCCTCCAAGTCTTTTCTTCCGCTTGAAACGTCAAAAGGAAACAGTGTCCCTGACGCCTCTTTCGTCTGTTAAAGAATCTTCTCCCCTTCCCAATGCCCTATCCGTGTGCTAAAGGGAATTTCTCTTGCGATGTCTAACCGAGTGCAGAAATAGGACCGCTCTCTTGAACTCAAAGGACAGCAAAGTTGGATATGCAGTTGAATAAGATACAAGAGGTTCTGTGTGCAAAGGCAAAGGGACAAAGGGAAACAGGAAAGGCCCAGCAGCTGGGGTGAAGAGCAGAGGAGCTACAGGGAGGATGAAAGGAGCTGGAGCTGGTGACAGACCCCTAAGCAGAATCATGTGCCTGATTTGTAGCCCGGGGGCCCCAGGCAGGGTGTGTATGCTGGGGCCAAAGGAGCCTTCAGGTGTCCCCCATTTGCGGAGGTCCATAAAGCAAGAGGAAGTTGACCTTGGCCACCCACCCGGGTGGGTGCCTGACTCAGTGCCCAAGGCCCCCCAGTCTGCCCAGCCCTGCGGCCTCCTGGCCTCAGTCCCAGCTGGAATGACCCCCAGGGAGGCTCGTGCCGTCATCATCACAAACCTCTCAGCCTCCCCCAGGGGTGAGGCCTGAGCACAGCCTCCAGCATGCCACCCCCACAGCAAAGCCACAGCCGCTCTGGCACCTGGGGCTGGTCTCGCCCAACCCACAAAGGTTCTAACCATTGGTGGGAACTACAGTCTAGAAGGATGGAGTAATCGTTGCCCGGGAGAGACAGAGGAAGGAGCCAGCAGATAAATTACTTGTCCTCCCTGGCCCCTCCTCTCCCACCCCCTCCCCCTCCCCAGCCTGTTCCAAGCAGCGGTGGCTCAACAGGGTCTCCCGTGGCCATGCAGCCGGGCTCTCCTGACAAGCTGTGGCCAGCTGGGTAATGCACTGTCTCCCCTTTCTCCCTCACTCTGGCTTCCCTGGGAGCGCACTCCCCCACCCCCCAAAACCCTATTAGCACACAGCTTTGCTGCATGTTCTATCACCTAGAGCAGGGGGACGGGCACAAGGGCACCCTCACAGAGCAGTGAGATCTACCAGAATATAAGCTCTAACCTCATCAATTTCCTGGAATCGGGGTCAGAGGCATCGGTATCCGTCTCCTAGGGAGGCTGTAACAAATGACCACAAACCTCGTGGCGTAAAACAACGCAAGGCTTCTCTCACAGGTTCTGGAGGCCCGAAGTGTGAGGTCAGGGTGTCAGCAGGGCTGCGTTCCCCTCCCAGACTCTGAGGAGGATCCTTCCCTTCCTCTGCCAGCCTCTGCTAGTCCCAGCTATCCTTGGCCGCCCTTGGCTTGTGGATGCATTGCTCCCATCTCTGCCGGGCCCCCGTCCTCCCCACATCTAATCTCTCTTTGCCTCCCCAGGAGCTCCTGCGGCAGCCCCGAGGGCCCACCCGGATAATCCAGGGTCATCTCCTGTCTCAAGAGCCTGCATCACACCTGCAAAAGTCCTCTTTCCAAACGAGGTCATATTCATGGCTTCTAGGGATTAGGATGTGGACCATTTCTTAGGGGGCCACTTCTCAACCAGCCATGCTGTCCTCACTCTCCTGGCTGGAACGCACAGCAGAGAGAGAAACAGACAAGAGAAAAGATCCTGGGACATGCTAACTTCGCCACCAGACAGCTGTGCCGAGAGAGAAGCAGGGGCAGGAGAGAGGGCTAATGTTTCCATCGCTGGTGCCGAGTGTGTGCGGCGCGGGAGAGACCCAACCTTCCGTCTCCACGTCAATGTGTGTGATTTCTTCCTTGAGAGAAACACAAACGAGTAATCCAGGGTCGCTGAGTGAAGCGGCTCACTAATGGAAGAGCCTGGCTGGCTGCGAGCCGCTCACTCGTGATGACCCGGATCCACCCGCCCGGCCTCCCGCCGCCCATTCCAGCCTCTTCGGGCCGAAGGGCCCCCACCCCAGCCACAGCCAGAGTGGAAGTGTCAGTGCCCCCATTTAAAACCCATTTGTGAAAGGCTCATAAATCACACCCTCGGAAAACTCACTCCTCATCATAACTCAGCAGAGAACGCGACTCCGTTCGGAGATTTAAATAAATGTGAGGGTGGAGTGGATTGTTTTTTCAGCAGGGCGTCACACGTAAGAGGATTCCGCATCAGGCTCTTTCAGCTGTTCGCGTTGTTAAAGCCAGGAATAATCGCAGGCTGTCTCTCCAAATGCAGCAGTCTCGATCATCAGACCAAGCAAGTGGCCACTGAACACTTAGTGTGATCTCGGGGGAGCCAGAAAGGCTCAGAAGCGCAATACGCCTTCCCTCTGACCCTGCAAAACAACTAGATCAATGTCCCAAATTCTGCAATTAGAGCTTCCTTCCTTTGGATGTGCTCCCGATCAAAACACTAATATTGCTGGAATGGGTCACTCTTTAAGCATGGTTTTATTTATACATTTACCCTAGTATTTTCTCAGAGCAAGTGTTATGGGCATACAGGATAGTCCACCGGACAGGACAGGGAGACAGTGCTGAGGCTGGAAATGAGTAATCAAGGGCCAGGCTGGGTCCCGGGCTATGCCTGGGGAGGGTTCCTTGTGGCTTTAACTTTAAAGGTGAACTAAAGTGTAACCTTGTGAGGGGTGCCTGGGTGGCTCAGTCGGTTGAGCATCTGACTTTAGCTCAGGTTATGATCTCACGGTTCATGAGTTCAGGCCCCACATTGGGCTCTGTGCTGATATTTAAAAATAAAATAAAATGCAACCTTGTGTCCAGGGATATGTTCCTGCACCTAGATCACCACCCGGTAGGCTCCAAAGTTCCTCCATTTATGAGCAGTGGGATCTAAGAGGCTGCACATAAGCCCATTTGTTAAGGTCCAAAGTGGCACGAAACAAGTTACCAGAGTGTGTCTGTCCACATAAGTTAAGTTGCACAAAAGAACTGTCTCCAGACCATGAGAAATTAGGTACTTTAGGGCTGAATTCCTCCCCAGCAAGATCTCAGATGTGACATATTTCTGAAGGTTGAAGAGATTTGCAGGGATACGATAAAACAGACACAGACAGATGAGGGAAAACTGAGTCGGGGGGTGGGGGCAGGGAGGGAAGGAGGATAGATGGGTGTCACCAGGTTTCTGTGAGCAGAGGCTAAGCAGGAATCACCAAGGGCTAGGGCAGGGATGCCCTGGGGTTGGTTGAAAGGCAGAGAGATCAGACTGGGGTATCTGGAAATCTGAGAGGCAGGAACTGAACTTAAAGTGACAGGGAGCGGTGAGGCTGCACCGTGGTAGAGTCCCATAGGGGGACCAACATCTGGGATTCTTTTTGTAGGAAAAGATCTCGAAGTCTTGTGGAATGATCTGGCATGGGAGAAAGGGGGCTTCCCCATCTATTGACAAAAAGACATGTGGACTCTCTTTGGAGGAAAGGTTCCCCCAGTTTGTTTGCAGGAATCCCACAAATTAAGATTAAACACCACCTCACAAACAAAAATCAACAAATATTTGGGAAGGCAAGTCACTGTGAATGAAAGCTAATAGAAACAAGAAACCACTTTAGAATCCCAAGGACTATAGATGTGGTGGCAACATTGTGCAGAGTTATGCATAAAAAAACATCTAAAAGAAGAAAAGACACAATGTGTGAATAAACAACAGGACCATGAATTGGTAGAATCAAGTGGGGAAAAACAAACAGAACTTCTAAAAATTAACAAGATAGCTGCTGCAGAAAAAAACGCAACGGTTAATTAAACCATAGATTACACTCTTAAAGAAAGAATGAGTAAGCTAGAAGATATATCTGAGGAAGTTATCCGGAACACAGCAGAGAGAAGAGAAGAAAATATGACAAAGTGCAACAGATATAGAGGACCGAATGAGACGGTCGAGCACAGGGGTTGGCACACTCTGGCCCAGGTGCCGCCAGCTGGCCACCTGTTCTCACAGTAAACTTTTAGGCCACCCTCATTATTGTTTGTATTGCCCATGGCATCTTTCATACTACCATGGAGTTAAGTAGTTGCGACAGACACCGTATGGCCTCCAAAGCCTAGAATATTTACTCTCCGGCCTCTTACCAAAAAAAAAAAATTGCCCCGGTCTAAAATGTGTGTGTGTGTGTGTGTGTGTGTGTGTGACTGGGAACCCAGAAGAAAATAGAGAAAATTAAAAAGAGAGGTAGGGGCACCTGGATGGCTCAGTTAGTTAAGCATCCAACTCTTGGTTTTGGCACGGGTCATGAGCTCACAGTTCGTGAGTTTCGTGAAGACTGCTTGGGATTCTCTGTCTCTCCCTCTTTCTGTTCCTTCCCCACTCTCTCTCTCTCTCAAAATAAACAAATAAACATTTGAAAAAAATACTAATCGAATACAACAAGATATCAAATGAATGAATATTGCGATGAAAAAATCATAAAAACAAACCCATGCGGTTAACTATGTGCCCCAGGGCCAGAAACTTGGCCACTAGGTGGAACTGTAGAAACAAAACAGCATCTCACTTATGGGCAATCATGGGCATCTCACACCACGGAGAAAAAAGCGCATCATATCTGAGACAACCTAAACCAGGGTCAGCAAAATAAAGGGAATCTCGTGACTTTCCTCTATGTTTCTAACTCCCAAGCAAAAACAACTTGATCCCAGACTTCTGTGGGGCTGCCATGTGGACATCTGTCAGAACCTTTGTGGATGTGACAATCATGAGACAAATTGGGTGTTTTCCTACCATACACAGACTAACCATAATTGCAGTAGCCTTGGTAGTTTTGTGGAATTTGTTTCCTTTAAATGCCTGTTGTATTTTGTATGATGATCTCGTCCTTCTAACCCCTGGACAATCTTGCAGATCTTTTTCAAGTAGGCGTCATTTCTAAATGCCTTTGCCTCAAAATCTTCCATTTACAGAAGCCCTGAACTCAGGGAGAGCACGTAGACTGGAAGGTGGGGAAATAGGAGAATTAAATGAGCATCTATATGCTGAGCAGTGATGTTCCCCCACTCACCTCCCAGAACACTGGATATAAGGCAATTTTCCCTAGGCAGGAAATTGGAGGATTTGTCCGTGAAGAAACTAAATAGCCCCAGTGAAAAGACATAGATATTGATAATTGGGGCCCCCAATGAGAAAACCAGATAACCTCTCAGTCACCCTACAGTGAAGCCCCACTACCACATGGCCCACCTGAATCCATAGGGCTTCTAGTCAGACTCCTTCTCTGACATGCAGACAGATCAGGACCTTTCCCTTTTGCTTGTTTTTGTTCTCTGTGTTTTCCTCTGTTCTGCTTCTTTGTTTTGTTTTACCATATAAGACACCATCCTCTAATATCATGTTAGAGACTTTTTTTCTAGCATTCTAACAAGATGGCAGAAAACAGGGGGAAAAAAAAGATAAATGTAGGCAGCAGAAGAAAACATCAAAAATTTATATAGCAAAATTCTCCAAGAGAATACAATGCATCTACAAAACAAGAATACAGTGACAGAAAATAGGGCACCGCCAGAGAACAAAAATGAGGTCCTAGAAAGTAATGATGTATTAACTGAAATGAAAAATTCAATAGCTGGATGAGGGAGTTGAAAAAATATCCCAGAAAGTAGAACAAAATGTCAAAGCGACAAACAAGAGAAGAAAGTTATAAAAGAAAACCAGAAAATCAATGCAGAAGTCAACACCCAAAAACAGGAGTTCTATAGAAGACAGACAAATACAGGGGCGTCTGGGTGGCTCAGTCGGTTGAGCGTCTGACTTCGGCTCAGGTCATGATCTCACAGTTCGTGAGTTTGAGCCCCGTGTCAGGCTCTGTGCTGACAGCTCAGAGCCTGGAGCCTGCTTCAGAGCCTGTGTCTCCCTCTCTCTCTCTGTCCCTCCCTCGCTCGCACTCTGTCTCTCTCTCTCTCACACACAAAAATAAACATTAAAAAAAAAGTTAAAAAAAAAAAAAAAGAAGACAGACAATGCAGAGAGTGAGAAATCAACAGAGAAAGAATACCCATAACAACTGTCATCACCAAAGAGCATAATTTTCCATATGGAACAGCTCAAAACATATCCAGCATAATGAGTGTGGGGGGGGGGTGCGGGGGGAAGGAACGCCTCCACCAAAGATTTTTTAAATTTTTATTTTCTCTTTTATTTTCAGAGGAGGAAAATGGTATAATTTTTAGGAATTAGAATGACATCAACTTCTCAACAGCAACATTAGAAGATGGAAGATAGTAAAGCAATACACTTATAATTCTAAAGGAAAAACTTCCAATCTAGAATTCTATAACTAGTCAAACTAACAATTCAAGGGAAGATTTCAAGGGAATTCAAGGGAAGATTTCATTCTTTTTGATGGTCAAGTAGTGTTCCATTGTGTATATATATACCACATCTTGTTTATCCATTCACCAGTTGATGGACATGTGGGCTCTTTCCATTCTTTGACTATTGTTGATAGCACTGCTATAAACATTGGGGTGCATGTGCCCCTTCGAATCAGCATTTTTGTATTCTTTGGATAAATACCTAATAGTGCAATTGCTGGGTCATAGGGTAGTTCTATTTTTAATTTTTTGAGGAACCTCCATACTGTTTTCCAGAGTGGCTGCACCAGTTTGCATTCCTACCAACAGCACAAAAGGGTTCCCCTTTCTCTGCATCCTTGCTAATATCTCTTGTTCCCTGAGTTGTTAATTTTAGCCATTCTGACAGGTGTGAGGTGGTATCCCATTGTGGTTCTGATTTTTGTTTCCCTGATGATGAGTGGTGTTGAGCATCTTTTCTTGTGTCTGTTAGCCATCTGAATGTCTTCTTTGGAAAAGTGTCTGTTCATGTCTTTTGCCCATTTCATCATTGGATTATTTATTTTTTTGGGTATTGAGTTTGATAAGTTCTTTATAGATTTTGGATACTAACCCTTTATCTGATATGTCATTTGCAAATATCTTCTCCCATTCTGTCAGTTGCCTTTTAGTTTTGTTAATTATTTCCTTCTATGTGCAGAAACTTTAACAAGTTTGAAACTTTAACAAGTTTGAAACTTTAACAAGATGAAGTCCCAATGGTTCATTTTTGCTTTGGTTTCCCTTGTCTCCGGAGATATGTTTGGTAAGAAGTTGCTGTGACTGAGGTCAAAGAGGTTGCTCCTGTTTTCTCCCGTAGGATTTTGATGGTTTCCTGTCTTTGCAACAACATGGATGGAACTAGAGTGTATTATGCTAAGCGAAATATGTCAGGCAGAGAAAGACAAATACCATATGATTTCACTTATATGTGGAATTTAAGGAACACAACAGATGAACACGGGGAAGGAAAGGAAAAATAAGATAAAAACAGAGAAGGTGGCAAATCATAAGACTTTTAAATATAGAGAACAAACTGAGGGCTGGTGGAGGGGAGGTGGGTGGGGGGATGGGCTAAATGGCGGATGAGCACTGGGTGTTATATGTAAGTGATGAAAACACTGGGCTCTACTCCCGAAACCAATACTGCATTGTATATTAACAAAAAAATTTAAATAAAGTTTTTTTAAAAAAGAAGGAGGGTAGAATGAAGACACAGATACGAAAATTTTCAAAAATGTGTCCTTCCAGGCATCCTGTCTCATGAAGCTAATTGAGGTTGTGCATCACCAAATGAAAAACAAGCCAAATAAGCCAAAGGGATGAGAGGAAAGAGGGGAACAAAGAGGGGAACAAGGGGGGAGAGAGAGAGAGAGAGAGAGAGAGAGAGAGAACTAACACATGGGAGACACAGGATGTCAGAGCCCAATAGGGTTTCATGAGAAAGAAGTTTCTAATTTTTTTTCAATTTAATTTTAGAGAGACAGCAGGAGCAGAGGAGAGGGGCAGAGCGAGAAGGAGAGATAATTTTAAGCAGTCTCCACACTCAGCTCAGAGCTTGACATGGGGCTGGATCCCATGATCCTGGGGATTAGGACCTGAGCCTAAATCAACAGTTGGGACATTCAACCAATTGAGCCACAGAGGCACCCCAAGAGAAACAAGGTTCTAGAGTCTCAAAGAAGCTCCTTCACAAAGTACTTATTACAAGGGGAATAGGATTTCTTTATAGTGGAGAAGCCTTAATCAAATGATTATAATCAAGCCATTATAAACAAATGATTATGTCACGTTAGTCAGATGATCAGATTTCAAATCAATGGGCAGTGAAAGACACACGTCCTGGATCTAGTCATGAAAAACAACAGTCAGAAAGGCTGAGGAACTGTTTCAGTTTAAAGGACACTAATGCAAGGTGACAGCTAAATGCAACATGTGATCCTGGATTGGGACCTGGATCCTGGGGGCAGAAAGGTTATAAAGCACATTATTGGGGAAATTGATGAAATATGAATATAAACTCTGGATTAAATCATAGTAGTAGTGTTACAACAGTAAATTTCATAATTTTAATAATTGTATGGAGGTTACAGGAAGGACTATTCTTGATCTTAGAAAATTCACACTTAAGTATTTGGGGGTAAAAGGGCATAATGTCTATGGCTTATTTTCAAATGATTGGGGGGGGGGGCAAAGTGATAACCAAATAAGACAAAATGTAAACAATTGGTAAATCTAGGTAAAGGGGTATGAGAGCTTCGCATACTCTTCTTGTAACACTTCTGTGAGTTTGCAACTATGTACAAATTAAAAGGTATAAAAAGTCTCATTCACTTCATTCAGAGTTCACTCTCATCAAAGTTTGCATTTTATGGTTAAAAATGTAGCTTTACCGGGGCACCTGGGCGGCTCACTCTGTTGAGCGTCTGGCTTTGGCTCAGGTCATGATCTCACCATCCGTGAATATGAGCCCTGTGTTGGGCTCTGTGCTGAGAGCTTGGAGTCTGGAGCTGCTCTGGATTCTGTGTCTCCCTCCCTCTCTGCCCCTCTCCTGCTCACGCTCTGTCTCTCTCTCTCTCTCTCTCTCTCAAAAATAAATAATAAACATTAAAAAGATTTTTTTTTCACGTAGCTTTACTAACAGAATAAACAGACTAAAATGTGTTAACTATAAAAAAATTAAATAAAATGTGTTAACTACGGTAGAAATACAATTAAAAACTTAATAAATAAATGAAATGCAAAGAAACTGAGAGGTTATATAGTATCTACCCCAATGTAGGCTGCAAGCAACCAACTTCTCTATGCCTCACTTTTCCCATCTGAAAAATGGACTAATAACAGTATTTACTAGCTTATGCTATAGTTTTTGAGGATTATGTAAGTTGAATGAGTAACAGTCATACTACCTTATGGAAAAGCTCACTCTGAGAAACACACCTTATAGACATAACTTCTCCCTTGCTCTGGTATCTCGGCACACAAAGTGATACTGTGTGGCTCATTCATGGAGGTTTTCCTTTTCTATGCCTGCTACTAAGAATTCTATGCAGGAAGGTGACAAGAGCCCCATATAGCTCTGATATGTTCCACTAGCTCCTAAGTCCTTTTCCCCCAATTATTTCTTTGCATTTCAGAAGCGTCCCCAAGCATCCATGTATACAGAGAACAAAGGCAAGCTTATGGGCATGTCTCTGTCTACACCCAGGACAAAGGAGCAGGTGGGGTGTGGGGGAGACTAAGAGGCACAGCCCTCAGGAACGGGGCTTCTGAAAGCGACGCACCTGAGACATTCACCTGGCGGTCCGCAGGCATGAGCCTACAATAAAAGAAATGCCATATTTGACTTCTATTTCCATTTATGAAGACGTATCAGAGCACACTTGGTCCTAAGAACTACAAAATCTGGATGACAGACAAAAGCCGCTGTCTGACTGCACCAGAGAGCGACCAAGACGCCAACTACACAGACCCTGGAGTAGAGAGAAATGGCGGAAGAAACACTAGCCCCAACTCTGTCCCTCGGAACCTCTTCCCGTCTGAAGCACAGGCCACACGTGATGAGTGAAAAGCAGCGGCCTGAAGTCTACATCGGTCTCATTAAGCTGCGAAGAAAAAATTAATTTGGTTTAGGACGGCCAAGATAGCCAGCACCTGGGGGGCAAAAGCCCCAGGAAAAAAAAGAAATTAGAAGAACTGGAGAGATATGAACTTGACATTCTGCGTGGCTTTTGCTTGATGTATTTGCTGCCCAGACCTCATAAACAAATCAGAAGGTGGCTTGTAGAGAGGTTAACAATCTAAGCAGAACTTTCAATAGCTTTGTGGATTAAATAGTGTACCCCCCAAAATCATGTCTTCCTAGAACCTCAGCAAGTGACCTTATTTGGACATGTAACTAGTGAAGTATCTTGGGATGAAAGTCTCCTGATTTGGGGCACCTGGGTGGTTCAGTCGGTTAAGTGTCTGACTCTTGATATCGGCTCAGGTCATGATCTTGCGGTTCCTGGGATCGAGCCCCGTGTTGGGCTCCATGCTGACAGTGAGGAGGCTGCCTGGGATTCTCTCTCTCTCCCTCTCTCTCTCTCTCTCTGCCCCTCCCCTGTTCTCGTCCCCCTCCCCCGCCCCTCCCCTGTTCTCTCTCTCTCAAAATAGGTAAACATTTAAAAACAATTTTAAATAAAGATAATCATAAAAAAAGAAAGTATCCTGATTTGGAGTGAGGCCTAAGTCCAATGACTGATGAACTTATAAGAAGAGACAAGAACACAGACACATGCAGGGGAAGGCTGTGAAACAGCAGAGGCAAGAAAGGATTCTTCCCCGGAGACTTCACAGGGAGCATGGCCTGATGGCCCTCGATTTCTGGCCTCCAGAACTGTGACAGAAGACATTTCTGTTGTTTAAGCCATCACGTTTGTGGCCATTTGTTATGGCGGCCCCAGGAACATGACACAAGTTACCCAGGGCTGGACATGCAAATATTAGAATCCAAGGCCTGCCAGAGAGGAGGCGTCCTAGTAAATACCCCACACTTTCCACTGAGACCCCAGGAAGACTGTGCTAGGAGAGAAAGGGAAGTCAGGCTTGGTCTGATTGGAAGGTATACTAGCTGAGAAGTCCCCCAGACTGACTAAAGACATCAAAGCGGGATAAACACAAAGAAAATTATTTGTGGGCAAATGAGTAAAACTGATCAAATGCGCACACACACACACACACACACGTTGACAGGTTGAGAGAGAGACCACAGGAAAAAAAGAAAAAGTTTGATGGCTTAGTACCTTCAATGTCAATGTAAAATTTGTCCTGCTTTTTGAATAAGAGGCTTCACATTTTTATTTTGCGCTGGGTCCTGCAAATCTTGATGGCCTGCTTCTGTTTATACCTCAAGGCACAGCTCAGACCAGCTGATGTCTCAGATATAACAGAAAGGGAAGGGGGCGGAGTCCACTCAAAAGGAAACACACACCTGGGACTGTCCTCTGGAGGAGGTCAGAAAATAACAGACCTGGGGCGCCTGGGTGGCTCAGTCAATTGAGCCTCTGACTTGATTTCAGCTCAGGTCGTGATCTCACGGTTCGTGAGTTCAAGCCACACTTCGGGCTCCGTGCCGACAGTGCAGAGCCTGCTTGGGATTCTCTCTCTCCTCTCTCTCGGTCTCGATCCCGCTTGCACCCTCTTTCTCTCAAAACAAATAAATGCACTTTTTAGAAAAGAAAAAAAGAAGAAAATGATGGGTCTGGACAAGTCTACTTTGCAGCCCCCGGCTTTTGTCTGTAACGCACTCGTGAAATTATGCACAGGGGCCAAACGTAAGCAGCCTGAACAATACAGGTTCTCCTGTGGATATTTTTCTAAATTTTTAAATAGTTTGGTAAGTATTTCTAAAAGATAAGAACTCTTTTGAAAATACGTGAAGTATAATATCATTATCATACCTACAAAATTGACAGCAATGTTTTGACAGCATCAGATATCCTCATTTTATCCTCCCATCTTTTAAATTTGTTTTTTTTTAATGTTTTTATTTATTTTTAAGACAGAGAGAGGCAGAGCATGAGCAGGGGAGGGGCAGAGACAGAGGGAGACACAGAATCCGAAGCAGGCTCCAGACTCCGAGCTGTCAGCACAGAGCCCGACGCGGGGCTCGAACTCACAGACCGTGACGTCATGACCTGAGCCAAAGTCAGACGCCCAACCGACGGAGCCACCCAGGTACCCCCTATCCTCCCATCTTTTATATTTGTCAGAACATTCCTAGGGAGATAAAATTTCCCTCGTTAACTAATGTGTTTACCCTTAGAGGCAATTCTACTGTTGTATACATTGTAATGTATATGTACAATGTTGTACAATTCTAATGTTGTATTCAGCATGTGTGTTCTTTATTATTGTTCTTTTCCTTCACAACTGAATCCACAGTTGGGCAGTTCAATTTCTTGGGGTGCCTGGTTGAGTCTAAAGACCCACAGTATCACCACACCTAATGATTCCTTTCGGATTCTACCGATCGCATTCATGAGGGCTATAATTTCCTTTCTTCATTTGCCACTAACTTTTCTTTTTTCTTTTTCTTTTCTTTTTTGAGTAACCTCTACACCCAATGTGGGACTCAAACTCATGATCCCAAGATCAAGAGTTGAATGCCCTTCTGACTGAGCCAGCCAGGTTCCCTCCGCTAACTTTTCTTAATTAATTGGGGAAGGATGCAATAAAATATCCAAAGAATTGAGCAAACCTCACAGAATGAGCAAAGAAGACAAGCTGCTGAAGGTGCTCTGCAGGCTAGCAGGGGTCACCACCAGGTAGCAGTTCAAAGTCGTCCTTCATCGCCCGAGGTATCTGAGACCAGGTGTGATGGGTGATGCCCAACATATGAGCAGAAGAGAAAATGTCAAATGCATGGGAATCAAGGGCACCTGTGACCTGGTCACGTAAAGACCACAGACTCTCTGAGAAGGTGCACAGATCCTCTTATGCCTCCTCAATGTGTGCTCTGCTTTGCTGGAGCACACAGTGACACCAGTGACAAACCGGTGACACCGGGGGACAGCACGGAACTTCCTCATTTTCTACCAGGATACCAGGACGAAAAGTGGATAGACATGGAAAGCTCTGTGGATAAACACTTCCTTAATCCGAGTAATTGATATTCAACCTATGTATCTTTCAACTCAGAATATCCAGGGACATGCAAGTATTTTGTTTATCTTATGGTTATTACTAACAGCCTTTTAGCATCTGACATTGTGAGTCGAACTCATGTTTAATGAATGAACTCTGGGAAAATTTGACTGATAGGGAGAAATTACGAATTCTTCTAAGGTAGAGCTCGTAATTCTCAGACTTAGACCCACAACAGCAAAAATTCTCTCAAGTAAATGTGTAAGTAGCAAGTTTCTACAAACTGAATTAACTCACCAAGGACTCTACAGGAAAAGGCACCTCTCTGAGTGAGTAATCTTGGCTTGTGCTCCTCCTGACCCATTAAATTGCACAAGGGCATCAGTCATTGAAAGCTAAAATTAACACTTCACAGGTCTTGCCAGAGAGTTCTGATATCTCCAGTGGGAACTTTCCGTGCTCTTGTGACAGCCCAGCATCCACTGGTGTTGCCATAGGAAAAAAAAAATAAGAATTGGGTTTCTTGCCTTGGTTTTTATAGCAATTTCCACATGGACAGCCTGCTTGGCCTTCGATGATAACCCCACTCCGGTCACATTGATTTAACAAATATTTACTGGCCATCCGCTATGTGCCTGGTACAGTGTGGATGTTGGGGGCAAAGAGGTACATGGGATAGACAGAGCATGTGCCCCAGGGCAGTGAGATCTGGCCCCCAGACCAGTCTCAGTACTTACTGGCCATATGGTTTGGAACCAAATCTCAAAAATCATGTCGATTCCAGGCACTGGAAGGGTTCCTAGTGAAAGCAGCCCTTTACACTAAGTTAGTAAGAGCTGGATTAAATCCCAGCTCTGTCCCTTACCAACTGTGTGGCATGAACCCGTGGTCACTTCGAAATGGTCAGAGAAGAAGCAGCAACAGCTGAAATGGGAGAGCGGGAGGGAAATATAAGGGAAAGCACATGTTATAATTTCTTCTTTTCTTTAATCAGGGTGTCACTTTCACGTAGTTAAATATAACAGGACACATGAGCCTAAAGTCCTCTGCTTGATGCAAATTTCACACGAATCTCACGTTACCACCACCTAGATCAAGATATAGAACATTTCCAGCACCCCAGTAGATACAATTTTTTTTATGTTTATTTATTTTTGAGACAGAGAGAGACAGTGTGTGTGTGAGCAGGGAGGGGCAGAGAGAGAGAGAGGGACAGAGGATTCAAAGTGGGTTCTTCGCGGAGAGCTAAGAGCCCGACGTAGGGCTGGAACAATGAACCTATGAGATCGTGACCTGAGCCGAAGTCGGACGCTCGACCAACTGAGCCACCAGGCACCCCCAGAAAATACAGTTTTTACAGTGAAAATACCAAAAGTCAAATCTTGGGACTTGTGTGAGTTTAGCACATCTGCCCTGTTCGCTTCAGAGCCGCTTTCTGAGAGGTGGAAATGAGTTTGTAGTCTCTCTTCCCATCCTTCTGTTGACCCAAAGTACCACGTATAGACTGGCCTGCTGGACATAGGTGTTGATAGAGGCTGTAAATCTGGCTCGGAATAGAGTTTTAATGTGTACTAAGCTAATTGGTCAATCCAAAAGGATGCAATCTACGATCTCGCCCTCTTCTGAATACGAAATTGAAATGTCCTAGTTACCCAGGCCAGATTTTCTTCGTTATAAAATTTACTAAATATTCATCATAAAATTGCTACATGGTCAAAATAAAGGTTGGAGGGAAATACCAGCATTATTCACAGCAGCCGGAAGGTGTAAAAAACTCAAATGCCCATCAACAGACCCATGGACTATCCATACAGTGGATGGGCTCTCCGTACAGTGGAATATTTGGCTATAAAAAGGCATGAAGTACTGATAAACACTACAACATGTATGCTACAAGTCTGATAACATTATGTTAAGTGAAATGAGCCAGATACATAAGACCACATGCTGTACGACCCTATTCATATGAAAGTCCAGAGTAGGGAAATCCATAGAGAGAAAGTAAGTTAGCGGTTGCTTAGGGCTGGTGGTAGGGGCAGGAAGATAGGGAATTAATAGCTAATGGGTTTTTTTGTGGCGGGAGACAATGAAAATGTCCTAAAATTGTGTGTGTTGATGGCTGTACCCATCTGTAAATATACCGGAAGCCACTGAATTGCACATTTTTTTTGTTTCTGTTTGTTGTTTTTGGAGAGACAGAGCGTGAACAGGGGGAGGGGCAGATGGAGAGGGAGAGAGAGAATCCCAAGCAGGCTCCACACCCAGCACAGAGCCAAACTCGGGGCTCAGTCAGACAACCTGGAGACCACCACCCGAGCTGAAATTCCGAGTGGGACATTCAACCGACTGAGCCACCCAGGTGTCCCTGAATTGCACATTTTAAATGAGTGAATTTAAATGAAATGTGAATAGATGTCAGTAAAGCTGCTGTTTAAAAAAGGAAGGCAACAAAAAGTACACCGAAAGATCATTCATGGTCTTCCTACCCAAATATACTCACCACCAACACTTGAAGGGATATCTGGTCTCTCTCTCTGTAGTTCTGTTGTTTTGCTGGTGATCATACAACATTTCATAGTATTGGTACACTTTCCAACACATGCCGGTCAGGATTTAGTTGTAGATAACAAATTGATTTAGTGGCCGATAGCAAATTGTCTTTTTCGGGGGACAGGGGGCAGAAAGAGATTTAATGGAGGAACTCTGGTGTTTCCAAACTACGGGAAGTACTTCAGGAAAGACTGCAGGACGGGCTGGCTGAATCCAGCATTAGCTTCCAGCCTAGGATGAAAACACCATCACTGGAAGTGTTGGCCTCAGCACAACGCTCTTGGGTCCCATGCTAACACTGACACACACACACACACACACACACACACCAAAAACATATTCACTGGGGCACCTCGCCCAGGTAATGCGCTAGGCCCTTTACACTCACTATACATGTCATTCATTTTTTAGTCAAAACTCATAATCTCCTTATGAGGTAGCTATTATCCCCATTGTACAGATAACAAAACTGAGGGGGGTAAAGAGGAGTCAAATCCACACGTGACACCACGCCTGCACCCTTAACCATTACACAAATACTCATGAGAAAAGGCCTTTTTCATTTTGGAAATGCTTTCCATAGCACAAATAATCAGAGATGGAATCAATGGCTCAAAACCCAGGGACATTTCTAAGGCACACATTAGCAGGTCAGATTCTCAATCAAAGCATTATCAGGACTGAGAATGGCCTCAAAGGCAGGAACTCACTTTTATCATGCAAATGTCTGGCTAGGTGCCTGGCACTCTGGGCCACCGGATGGATGTTTCCTGAATGAGTAACAGCTTGTGTGCAAGCAGGAGTGCGTGAGGGCTCCCCAATTCAAAGCACTGCATTCCTTTTGTTGGGTAAAGTACAAGCTGCTTCTAAGTCAGTCCAGCTCTAGACTGCAATGAATAATGAGTGCCTGGGAACACACTGCCCTTGATCCCTGTGTTCCAGCCACCCTCACACTGAGTCACCACATGGGCCCATGACTTAGTTGACTGTGAAGAGTCTAAAATGACCTAAGACGGTGTCTGGATGGCTCAGTCGGTAGAACACGCAACTCTTGATCTCGGGGTTGTTAGTTCAAGCCCCAGGTTGGGTGTAGAGCTTAAAAAAAAAAAATATATATATATATATATACACACACACACACACACACACACATATATGTATATATACGCATATGTAAGTAAGATATATATGTATATATATATATATGTATATATATAATGATCTGAGTAAGTCACATTACAGTGCATCTGGGCAACCACAATGGCTCTGGAAATTGTATCTATTCTTTCAGGTATGTAAATGGGACCATTTCTTAGGAAGGGCAACTGCTTCTTTGGTTTGCATTATTTAATGCAATTTAAGTTAACCAATTTAAGTTAACTGTCCTATTAAATGCTGATTCTCCATAGGAACATTAGAAATGGACATATACCGGCCCGGTCCACCAATGCTCCAAGTAAGTTAGACTAAACCCAATACTTTTGGAAGCTGCATTAAACTGGTGCAGGCCAGGGGCGCCTGGGCAGCTCAGTCAGTTGACTATCCGACTTCAGCTCAGGTCGTGATCTCACACTTCGAGCCCCATGTCAGGCTCTGCGCTGACAGCTCTAAGCCTGAAGCCTGCTTCTTATTCTGTGTCTCCCTCTCTCTGCCCCTCCCCTGCTCACGCTCTGTCTCTGTCTCTCAAAAATAAATCAAAAGGTTTAAAAAAAATTTTTTTTAACCCAGTGCAGGCCACTCAACAGCCTTCACAGGCCCTGCTCTACTTTGCTATCAGGAAGTGGCTGTACCCACATAACTACCACCTTAAGAGGTTTGTAATTCTAAAACCTTGGGACCTCCGTCTACTGCTTTTCCCAGCACAGCTAAGTTTCATAACAAGATGGTCTGTTTTGGGAAATTCACCGCTGAGGGGCCGAAAAACCTGTTGAACACCAACTGATCTATAACCAGGTGGGTCTAAGTTCTAATAGGTTCATTCTGTCTTTCAGACTCTATCACATGGGCTTTCCAGTCTTTATTTCCCCTAAAAAACAATCTAAGATTATTTAAGATTATTTTAAGATTGAAGATAATCTTAAGATTTAAGATTTTCCTTTTCGTGCTATCTTACCCACCTCTAGGAGTGTACTGTGCAGGGGGTCTTTGACGAAATGGAATTCTAACTTTCATTATCAATACACAAAATACCTAGAGAAAGCACTGATGTTCTTTGGCTCCCATCCCAGATGCTTCTGTCACATCTACGAATCTCTATTAGGTCATCCGGGCACAGAATAAAGCTGGGAGGTCACATTACCCAGCCAGCCCTTAATGATTTTATTTATTCCACATGGCCTGAAAACATGTTTGAACATTACTTGCCATAATTTTTCTGGTGATTTCCATGCATCATTTGTTTTAATTATGAATAATGTCTTTAGAGACACTCCGAGAAATCTCACCCCCCAGTTCCCTTCATGAACATCCCATAAAGTATCTAAAGTGAAGCAGCTTCGATGACCAACACGGAAAATCAACTTGAAAGCATGAATTCCTAAAAGATCCATCAGTCACCTTTGCTGGGAACGAATCTCAAGAGTCACGCAGGCAAAAGGTTGCTGAGAGATTCAAGAACAAACAAAACTGGAAAAAGACATTCACTGTCAGATAAGACTCAAAGGATTTTTGTACAAATATGAGTTTTCTAACTACACTTGGAGCTTTTTCCTCTCTTTCTTTCTAGCTGGGAATTTTCTCTGGGTGTCTAAAGCATTGTCTTTCCACTCTCAGCTGAAGGGTTGCAGCTTTTTCAGGATTCGCAAGGGCTATGGCACAAAGGACCCTTGCCCCCTGGTTCAGTCCAGGCCATTCAAAATTAAAATATTTGTGCAAGATAGTGAGTGCAAATTTCCATTTCGGGAACTTACGCTCAGATAGTCCAACTGCTGGACCTCAAAGGATCAAGTAAAGTCCAAGCACCTTTAAAGAACAGACAGGGAGGGGTCCGCCCTGGGGCTTCAGCGGTGTTGGCAGGTGCAGCTCCCCTGGCTTCCTTCAACTCCTTCGTTTGTCAGAGTTGACAGCTTCTCCAAAACCGTGGTGTAGACATCAGGCTAAACAGAAATACAAACTCATTAGCTTTCAGTGGAGCACCCTTGATGTTGCTGAAACAGGGAGGTGTTTTCTGGTCAGTTATCTTAAGTAGGCTTCAATAAACACGAAGATTATTTGTGCATGGTTAATAACGGCGTGGATCTTTTCCCTCCCTGGCCTCCCAACTACCCAGGAAGTAAAACCCAGTCGCATATGAGCTTTGCAGTGTCCACTCCCTTGTTTAAAGTGCTTAAAGGGGGTTTGGGGCCGTCACTTGTGCCCCTGCAGTGCTGACACTTCCCAAACAAGTGGAAAACGGTGCCTGTGGTCTCGCTAAACGAGTCATCGACTACCATGATCCAACCCTGCCGTTGCCATTCGCCTCTGGGCCCTTCCTTACCCCGTACTTGCTTGCATGTATTCTAAAGTTAGATTTCTCAATAAACTCTTCCAAGTATCCACCTCTCTCGTCCCCACCCCCACGCCCGGGGCAGGGGCGGGTGATTGGTAGCGCTTCTCCAAAATTAACAGGAAGATTGAGTGGACACCCGCCTGGCTGAGTTGGTAGAGCACGGAACTTTTGATCTTGGTGTCCTGAGTTCAAGCCCCACCTTGGGCAAAGAGCTTACATTAAAAAAAAAAAAAAAAAAAAAAAAAAAAAGATTAAAAAAAAAAGATAAAATTAAAACAAAGTTGAAACTAGGTCTCTCAAACCACCGTGATTAACCGGTTTAATTGGCCTTGACCTTGGGAGCAGAGTAGCACCTGCACAATTCCACTGAGTCACACAGGCACCCCGACCACCCCTCTCATAATGAAGGAAACCAGGGGAAGTGACCCCTGAATGTGCAAATCTGCACAGCCAGCACGGAAGGTGCCCAAGGGCTCACCCGCCTGGTTCAAAATCTTCTGTGTGTGTGTGTGTGTGTGTGTGTGTGTGTGTGTGAGAGAGAGAGAGAGAGAGAGAGAGAGAGAGAGGCACAGAGTATTCCATAGTAAGATTAAATCATGTCTTTGTCCACATCCGCCTGGCGAAAAGAGCATTAGCGCAATAACCAGGATTAGCTTGTTTCTGCCCTCTAAAAAACGAAGCCGGTGCTGGAGTTGGCGGTTAAAAATATTCATCAGCCACACAATTTGAATCTACCTTGTAGCTAGTTTATCAGCTAACCAATGCTTTTGCCAGGGAAAATATTCTTGGATTGAGAAAAATTGCTAATTTTTAGTCATTAGTTTTATATGAAAACGTGTTTTAACGCGTGCCTTCTCCTCCAGAAGATTCTTCTCTAGCATCTAAAAGGAATTCTGTCTTGGGGCAGTTAAACGAGGGCAAGCGACAGTGGAGGTCACCAGTCCCGGACCACGGGGGGCCTCCCACCAACAAGGCTGTGCCGCCGGCAAGAGAATTTGACGCTGGAGCCGGACTAAATGCGCGGGAGCTGGGAGCGGTCTGCGGGGCTTTGGAGAGGCCCAGATGAAAGCACCAGCCTTTAATTCCCACCAGACATCCCTCACCCAACGATACCGGGTCTGTCCTCTCCCGCAGGCCTCCCGTGCGCCCCATCTCCCTCTGGTCCTCACTTCTCGCGTGGAAAGAATCTGGGAGGAGGGAGGGACAGAGCGGAGGCCGAGCAACCCGAGTGGGTAGGGTGGAGGTGTGCACCCGCTACCGGTGCCAGGGCGGGGATGATGTCTTGACTGCCTCAAGCAGGCACGGGAGCGTCACGCACACCTCCCAGCACACACGACCGCACGCGCCCCAGCGCGCCGCGCGCCCCCGGCCCGCGGGCGAACCGAGGCCCACCCACGTGTACACTGCGCCCCCACGCGCTCTTGCACCACCCGCTCCGCGTACAGTGCGCCCCCTCCGTGCACACCACCCCCCCCCCATCCCTGAGTGTACTGACTCCCACCACCACCCCTGCGCTCTGATCTGCCAGCGCTCGCTGAGCCTTCAACTCTTCTCGCTGATCGAGCCCCTCTGGCGGCCGTGCGCCTTGCGCCCCCTTCCGCCAACCTGCGCACGCCGCGTTTCTAACCACGCGGGGCCGCCCGGAGACTTTGCGCGTGAAAGAAGCGGGACGCTGCCCGCAAACTGTCTACAACTAACCCTTCCTGAGTCCGCACCCACCGCGGTGAGTAAGAGTCCCAAGTCCCTTCCGCAGAATTAAGAAGACCTGTAGCGTCGGAGAAGCCTGACTCTTGGCCCTCTCCGGCCGCCGGTGTCTCCGGGTGTGGCCCGCAGCTCCCAAAGCCGGGTTTCGGTGCAGGGTAGGGACAGCTGGAGGGGTCCTGCCACCGCCTCCCGGCCTGGCCAGATGCGGTGACGTCTCCACGCCGGCTTGGGCCCGCGGCCGCCCAGATCTGAAGTCCAGCTTTGGCGCGTCCCGAACCCCGACGCCGGACTGCTCTTTGCCGTGGGTGTCGCCTCTTTCTCCTCCGTGGAGGGAAGAGTGTTTTAGACCTCTTGGGAAACCCGCCTACCACGCCGGCCGCTGCAAGAAAAGAAAAAAAAATCTTCGCAGAGCAGTAAAACACTCACACCCCGGGCCGGGGCGACCTCGCGTGCCCAGGGCAGGCTGGAGGGGGCTAGTCCAGCCCGCCCGCCGGCCCGCAGGCCTTTCTCTAACTCTCTCTACCGAACCACGAATAAACTAGCATACCTCTCTTTACAGATTTGCTTCGATTAGGGGGAAGGTTCCCCAATATTTGCTTTGCTTTGCTTTGCAAACGACCCCGTTATATTAATTAAATGAAACGACTTTATGTCCTCAAAGTACTTAATAACCCTGGTCTGTAGTCAGCCTTATATCAAAGACCTGCTAGGGAAAAAAAAAAAAAAATTAAGCCCATCAGGTTTGTGCTCTTTGATGTGCAGAAATATTTATCTCTGGTGGATAAGATTTCTTTCGTTTTTTTTTTTTTTTTTTTTTTTAGGGGAACATTTTTGGTTGTTTTTGAAAGGCGGTTTCAGCGCAGTTGTTAATGAACGAACTGATTTTCAGATTTCAAGGCGGTATATAATTGGTATAACCATTGAGGAATTTGGGCGCACGCCCTAGTAAGACTCCTCCAGCTCAAAGGTTTCCAGGCACGACCCCCAACTAGCTGGAGGCGAAAAGCGATGGCTTTGCAGGGGAGACGATGTGTAATCTCTTCCCAGAACTGTGATCTTGTGATCTTTTTCTGTGAAAAGAGAACAGCAGAGGCTTCGGGCTGCTGGGTCCTGGAGGAGGTCGCTCAGCTCCTCCCTCCCTCTCTCTCTCTCTCTCTCTCTCTCTCTCTCCCCCTGCCAAGGATCCCTTCCTGTCCCTGAGCTCGGATCCAGAGCTCTGGGCCCTGCTTGAGCCCCTCCCTGGAGAACACTGGAAGTCTGAGTGCATAGGGAGGGGCACGCCCAAGTCCTCCCCACCTCTTTTCAGAGAATGGAGAGAAAGTGGGCCTGGCTGGGGAGACAGGGAAGGGAAGTGCAAAGGAGGGGCTACCCCCTCACCCACAGGTAAAAGTAGAAGAAAAGAGTGGCCTTCTTCCATCCAAATCTGATGCAGCTTCCCTGGCTCCCTGTGGCCCATGCTCAGGGACTTTGCTAATCACTACAATTAATTACCAGTGGCACTGTTTCTGGTTCCCCTAAATAAATAGACAGTAGCTACTCCCTTCCTAGGTCAGGAAGCACTGCCTCCACCTGAGGCCTCCAGACTCCAGTCTCAGAACCCAAAGTCGTCCTAGATAACTGAGTCTGAAGAAAAGGACTGTGGTCTTTTCAAAATCCCAGAGAACAGAGTACTTACAGCAGGCCCAGATAGGAGCCCAGAAGGTGCAAATTAACCCCCACAGCCTCACGTTGGAGTGCCTCCTTCTCTAGCCCCCGGCCCCAAAATTATGCCTGAGGCACCACACGGAGGGCCAAATACTCAGCCAGGAAGGGGATCCCTGGACCCGATACACAAGGGCGGATCTGCCCAAGTTACTGCCCACCCAGCTGAAAGCAAACACTTTCTCCAACGGAGTAACTTCCAGTGAAAGAAATTTATTAAAAAAAAAAAAAAAAAAAAAACCCAAAGAGATAAACTTTTCTTCCTCTCCTTGGAAATACGTGAGCAGGACCAGTTACTGTCTAGACCTCTGGAGGACTGGAATCACTAGGAAATTGCTCTGGCTACCTCTAATTTCTTTTAAACAACGAGCAGTGGTATTGGTATTGTAACCGTCGGCTGATCCTTTCTGAGAGTAGCAATGACTCCAGGAAAAGTTGATGCTGTCTCCATGGGGCTTACCCAAGGAAAGGAGCGAAAAATCGAAGTACTCTTTCGGATAGCTCAGACCAAAAACGCCTCCCAGCCATGACAGTCCTAGACGCGATGCTAGATGCTCGTGGGACCTTCTGCAGTAACTGTATCTTGCTTGGAAATCGAATAGATTGGAACGGGCCGTAGTCCTGGATTTTCTATCGTCTCGTTTTGCTTCAGTGGTTGAAGTCCTCCTCAGACACCACTTCAGAGGGTCGCTACCCTCTCCCCCAAATCTAGTGCTAGGGACGGGAGGACTTTTCCTCCCGCCCCCACATCCTTAGCGACAAAGTCTCTGATCCTCTTCTGCCACTGTGGCAGCCTCTCCGGGAGCCCCATCCCCGGTAGAACATCTGCGAGTTTCCCTCTTGATCTCACTCGAAAGTCGGTTTCCGCGGGGGATGGGCCTCAGGTAGGCGCGGGGCGCGGCCTGGGGAAAAACAGTTGCGGAGCATCTGAAGCGGAAAATCCAAGCAGATGTGGGGCGGCCTGGGCCCGCCCCTTTCCTCTTGGGGCCTCAATTTCTTCCAGATCGGTTTCCTAATGGAAACTTTCTAAGAGGTGGGGGGGGGGGGGGGTGCGTAAAGGCGTGCTGGTGCACCTCCGTGAGCCAAAGCCTGAGAACCAGGACTGGGAGTGGGGGCGCCTGGCGAACTGGCGGTGATCCCGAAGCCTGCTGACCTCAATGTGTGTGTGTGGGGGGGGGGGGGGGCGGCTTCCCACCTGTCCTCTTCCTGCCCCCAGCTTCTCTTCATTCTACATTCTGCAGGCTCCTTCCAGGCCAGCAGGGGAACTGCTGTTTGTGAACGATGCCTGGACTTCAGGGTCTTTCGTGCAGCTATTACTTCTCCCCTGCAGGCCGGACTCCATACTCTGGGCGAGGCAGCTGGATTCAGCCCCAAAGCATAGACCAGGAGGTACTCCCGGCACCAGGAGCCCTGGAGCAAGGGGCATGCCGCAGGTGTCCCAACCAGTGGGTCAGTCTAACTAGCACGTCTTAAGTGTTTTTCCCACTTTACACAGAGCCTGTGGGTGCCCTTTCTAAGTGTAACAGGGGTCCCAGGCTTTGTCCAGTAAAAAGAACTCTGGAACAGATCCCACAGGGCACACACGGGGTGGTGGGGAACGTTCTTCCTTCACTATTCCACGCTGACACCACTATTCTTCCCACCTGGGAAACTTCGAGGTCTGCCTCCGAGCACCTGGGCACTTTCGGTGATGGGGATACGCGCGCGCGTATCTTGACTGGATGTGTGTTGGGGGGGAATTACGATGCCCGCCTGGGAGTCTGCTGAGTTAGGCTTTAGGGACTGAAGTGTCCTACACCCGCACTTCAAACGCCCCGTAATGCTACCGCTCAAACCCCGAGATTCGAACCTGTTCTGCGGATCCGAGAACAGCGGCTGCCGCTGTGAAGATAAGATAACTAGATCTCAAGTACACTTTCCCGCAAAATCCGGGAAATCTGGTTTAAGGAAAGTTTCTGTTCTTGTTACTTGTTGGGTTCTCCCACTTCCACTTAGCGGTGTTTCGGCGATCTGAGTAATCCCTTTCAAGTCCCGGAGTAATTCTCCCGGGTCCGTAACTGAGGATCGGAAATCGTGGGGGTGAGGAAGGCGTTAAATCCTCCCGGAGCCAGGGAGGTGCCGGAGCGCACTCACAGGCGGCCTGCGCTGGCTGCGGCGGGGTTCGACCGGCAGTCCCTACCTCGCAGAGCCCCTTCTCCGGGAAGCCACAAGACGACAACTGCGCAGTCAGGCGCGAGATCCAGGGCAGGGAAGCGGGCCGGCGCCCTGCGCTCGGGTACTGCGTATCCTCACCGCTCGCGGCCGCCCGGACTCCTCCGCACGCACTGCTGAAAACCGGAATTTGCTCCTAGATCCAAAACCCCAAGGGAAAGTGCTGAGCTCCGCGTCGCGGGGGTGGGGGGCACCAACTCCGAAATTTGCGCTTCTCAGTGGCTTCCGAGAGCCGGCTCCGCTGGCAAGGCCACCTGTGGCTCCGGCAGGGCGCGGGGCAGGTGCGGGCACAGCTGGAGTGTGCGCACGCTGTCTTGCCCACCAAGGGAGCTAAGACGCCTTCAACGTTGTCGCACCTCCTAGAGATGGTCAGGGGCGCCCGCTGCAGAGTTGGTGGTGGTTTGCCAGCCGCCCCCCCCCCCCAGGCGCGGGGGGAAGGAGGCGGGTCCCGGGTCAGTGGGTGCGTGGAGCAGCTGGCTCCTCCAAGGGCCTGGAGGGAGAGAGGTGGCACCAGAAACGGAGATCCCAGCTGCGGAGCCCCGAGGCCCTGGCGTGTCTCCTCCCCGACCCGACCTCAAAATTAGGGGCCCCATAGCCGTGCAGTCTGCGGCACGCGGCCGAGGGACCCGCAAGACCCGGTGCCCTGCGTCCACTACAGCTGCCCTCTGACCCCACGTGCGGGGGAAGCTGGCGCCTCCCAGCGCGCGCGTCCGCACGGTAGCCTGGGCGTTCAAACTGCTAGAACGGTGCGCGTCTGTGCGCCCGTCGCGACCCGGATTGGAGGAGGGCCCTTCGGGGTCGCAGGAGCCGAGCTGCGGGGGTGGCGTGGGGGTGGGCAAGAGGACTCTTGCGGTCCAGTGCGGTCCTGAGGGAAAGCACCAGGACGCCCCACGGCCGCCTCTCCGACTGCTCCTCCCTACTCCAGCTGCCCCCCGGCCCACCACCCTGGCCCCCGCCAACGCTCGCTCGCTCGAGGTCTCCCGCTCGCAACCCCCCCCCCCCCCACCCCGGCCTGAAGCACCAGCCCCAGCCGCGATTCCCCGAAATTCCGGCTGCGCCGAGCCGGGCTGCGGGAATGGGTACTGTCGGGCCCTGTTCCCGCCGCCACCCTGGGCGAGGCCTGGCCGCTAGGCGCAGCTCCCGGTCCCCTCCTTTCGTCTGGCCCGCGCGTCCCCGCGGCCTCCAGCCCCTCCGGGGAAAGCACCGATCTTCTTTCGCTCTCGTGTTTCGGGGAGAGAAAGGGCAGAAAGGTCACTTCCGAGCCTCTCTCTCCCGCCCTTTCCTGAGATTGGGGGGGGGGTCTTCCCTTCGGGGCTCCCCCCCTTTGGGCCCTCGGCCCTGCAAAGTGCGGAGGTGAGGGCGCGGGACCAGCGCGGGCTCGGAGGATTGGGTCCACCCCGGAACGGCACTGGCCAGCGGGTCCATCCGCCTTCCCTCGGCCACGCGCGCCCAGGACCGGTCGGGGAGCAACGGGGGTGGTCTAGGCATCACTCCCCCACTTCCCTCCCTCCCTCGCCCCTCCCCGCCGCCCGTCCGAGCGCCCAGGTCCCGCGACCCGCTCGCAGGAGCCGGTCCCCACCGCGCGCCGTGTGCACTCACCGCAACTTCCTCGAGGCCGGGAGCGCGCGGGCCTCTCCTGGGAGAGTCCCTGGAGGCAGCGACGCGGAGGCGCGCCTGTGACTCCGGGGCCGCGGCGGGGTCGGGAGGCGAGATTCGCCGCCCCCGCCCCCGCCGCGGTCCCTCCCCCCTCCCGCCCCCCTCCCAGGGCCGCGGCTGCCGAGTGCTCCGCCCGAAGGCGGGTCCGCCATAAACAAACGCGGCTCGGTCGCACGTGGACCGCGGAGCTGCTGCGGCTCGCGACACATCGCGGGCTCCGGGCGCCGCGTCTCCAGGCAAAGGGAACGGCCAGGGAGGGCAGGAGAGCGCGCCCGGGCAGGGCCCCAGCCGCCTCCGCCCCAGCTCCCCTTCGCTCCCCTCCTGCTCCATGGCTCCGCGGCCGCCGCCGCCCATGCCGCCCTCCAGTCCGGAGGGGCCTCGCGGCAGCGGGTACGAACACTCGGCCAAGGACTGAGCGGCACCGCTGCCTCCTCGCTGGCCGCTCTCCACCCCCCAAGGAAAGCCGAGGCGCGGGAGACTAGGAGAGAGAAAGGAAGAGCGAGCAGAAGCGAGCGGGAAGTCGGGCTCAGGGCACCGCGGGACAGTCCAGCCCGGGGGAGGCTGCGCCCGGGGCGGCGGAGCGCGGAGCGGCGCCGCTGGGTCGCGCGGAGCTCCGGGGCCCAGCGGCTGTGGAGAGGCTACTCGGTGCCCCAGGCCGGCCGCGCGCACCTGCCCCGGGCGGTGCCCCAGACTCACCTGGACCTCGAAGGCCCCTTCCCCATCCCCGCCGCTGCAGCCGGAGCGAGGCTCCGCGGGCCTGGAGCACGGCTGGGTCTAATATGCCCGGAGCCGAGGCGCGATGAAGGAGAAGTCCAAGAATGCGGCCAAGACCAGGAGGGAGAAGGAAAATGGCGAGTTTTATGAGCTGGCCAAGCTGCTCCCGCTGCCGTCGGCTATCACCTCGCAGCTGGACAAGGCGTCTATCATCCGACTCACCACTAGCTACCTGAAGATGCGGGCCGTCTTCCCCGAAGGTGAGGCCGCAGGTGGGCGGCCGAGAGGGCTGGGGGAGCCCGGCAGCCTCGGCCCAAGCGGGGATCTGGAGCTGGCTTGGAGGGGCCAGTGCCAGCGCGTTTGGAGGGAGGCCGCGCGGGGAGCCTCGGCTCCTGCTGGAGAGAAGAGACAGGTCTTGGCGCCGGGTGAACCGGACCATCTTCTGGTCCAAGCGTGGGCCAGGTGAACCAGGAATTGTTCTGTGAGCATGCTAGCCTATTCTGGTTTTCCTGCCTCCCTTCTTGTCTTTTCTTTCATTTCTTTAATTCCCTTTTATTTTGTCCTTTTTTCATTACTTGCTCTCTTTCCGCGGAGGGGAAGTGTGTGCACCCCACCCAGGGATAAGACGTACGTGCTGATCCTGGCCTGAGAGAGAGCAGGGTGCACCCAGAGGCCTAGGCCCGGAAGGCCCTGGCTGTAAGCAGGGCACTTGTTTGAGGCCCGGGCCTTAGATTTGGGACTCTGGAGCTGCATCTACTTTGCTCACCTCCCCTGAGGGGTGGGGGTGGGCGGAGGGCTGGGCAGAGCAGAGTAGGAGATACCGAAAGTAGGTGAGCCGAACCCCCACCCCACCCCCCACAGGAGAGAGGGGCAAATAGTACGAACATGGCAGGCAGGCCTGAGCTTAGTCTTTTCCTGATTGGAATTATAAACGCGGAGGGGCAGGTGCCATGGTGGGCACGGGTCACCAGGACCCTTGGGTCCAGCAGACTCCTGGTGTGACGGCCAGCATTCCCTGCTAGCACATGGCCTGCGGGTGACCATGGCTGCCAAGCTGGGCACTTCTGAGAAGCAGGGCCATGGAGGCCTGGTCACCACAGCATTCCTTCTGGTGTCCCGGTGCTTCTGAACCGATCACCTTTCAGTGGCTCTGTCCCCAGCCAGGGTTGCCTGCAGCCTGGCGTGAGAGATCCTGACACTTGGCCGGGACACTCTGCACGGGGACCTGTTGGGCAGGACTGAGGAGCCAGTAGGGCTGTGGAGCCCCAGAAGCCGGTGGGGGAGTAGAGACCACTTCAGCGGCAGGACACCAGAGAGTGGCTGCAGTGCAGCGACAGGTGTCCTGTGGGCACAGGGTGCTTCCGTTAAGGCAGTGCCGGGCCAAGCGATCGACCAGGAGTCAGTAAGCTTGACCTCTGTGTCGGTGGCCCCAAAGCCTGTTACATGTAATTGGCTCTGGGTCTGGAGCCACACTTCACACTAGCTCCCCAGTGGAGCTCAGGGGGCCTGTCGGCCATCGTGACCTGCAGCCCTGCACCCTGCAGACAGCGGGCGGGGGATCCAGGGGCCACGGAAGCAGTAGCCCGGCTTAGCCCTTGCCTCCCAGCTGGGGCTCCAAGCCTCCAGGGCTTTCCTCCCTGGTGCGGGAGCCAGTGACCTGTGCCTCCGCACCGGTCGACACACCTTTCCTTTTCCAACCCCGGTATACCGAGGGGCCCCCACTCCAGCCCCTACTGGGAGCTGTCTAGCGGGTGGTCGCTATCAGTCTGCCCAAGGGTGACCTCTCCACCAGAGAAACAGATTCCTCTATGGCTGAGATTTCACTGAAAATTAAAAGAGAAATACGTTTTATGAGGGCCAGGTCTCCTTCCCACCCGGGGAAGGAGTGGTGGTGAGCCGTTGTTTTTCTTCGTTTCTTTCTTTTCAAAATTTATGTATTTTTTTCCGAGTGAGCCCTTTCTTAATCTGCACAATACCAGCAGGTGTGGAGACAGGACAGGACCCTGGCTCTTATCACTTCCCCAATGGAGGGAAACACATGAGGAGCCAGGATCGGAATATTAAGTAGTTTGTTACCAGCGATTTCGAGTAAGCCAGAAATTAGTTAGAAAGAGAGGCCTGGAGAAAGAGGACTAATTGTAAGCCATTTATTGTTTGGAGCATTTCCAGGAAAGCTTGCTAAAAATTGGGAAGTGGTGGGTGTACTGCTTCTGCAGATATTTAAACTAGATCTGGGTGTTCTAACTCTGGGAAGTGAGTCTCCAGCCATTTGGGCCCAGAATTACTTGGCCCCGAGCCCTTTGCAGGGGTGGGCTAGCTGGGGGTCCAGGACTCAGAGCACCAGGCCCTTATGCTTTGTTGGGTAGCGCACTTGGAACTCCCAGAGCGGTCGGTCGGAGGGAGTTGTTTGGTCCTACAGTTTTGCAAACGGCCCTGAATCTACGGTCTAGATTGATAGGCGAAGGAAGGAGGGGGTGATGTGCCCCGGGCCCCCCTGCAGGGCCGAAGCAGGGAGCCGGGGGCCTGCCTGGAGGGTGGACGTGGAGGCCCTGGGCCTGGAGCTCTGGGAGGTGGCCCGGCTCCCCTCAAGTCCATCTGGGTTACGGAGTTGTGAAGCTGGGTGCCTGGGCCGAGAAAGACGGGTTTAGAGAGACCTCAATTATGCAAAATAACTTGCTCACCACTCCGGTAGCTCCGAAGGGCGGCCTGCGGAAGCCGCGCCGTAATTGATTTAGCCTCTGTTCTCGAGCCTGGGTCTGCGCTGGGGGCAGGGGCGGTGGGGGGGGGGGGAATGGAATCGGGCCTGGAGGAGCCGCGGGGATCCGGGCGTCGGCATCAGGGAGGTTTAGGGCCAAGGCAGTCTTGCGCGGCTGCGGCGGCAACTCCCGGATCTGCCCCGACTCTCGTCTGCGGACGGAAAGTTGCTGAGTGAAACCACAGTTCCATACCCCCGGAGCAAGCGGAATCCCCGATGAAGAAGGAACTAGAGGCCAAGCTAGAAAATGAACAGGAAAATCCAAAGGAGCCACTGGCATCGCCAATTAACCCTTCGTCCCTGAGAAAATTGCAGCCAGAGAGGGGCGGGCCTTTCCCAGGGTCCCACAGCAAGGGCGAGCGCCGGCGGGGCGGTGGCTGCTGTGCCCGCGGCCAGCGCCTGTTCTCTGCCTGGGCCCGAGGCCGTTGGCCTTGGCTCCTTTCATCCGGAGACCACCTGGGGCAGGGGAGAGATAGAGGAGCTCGGAAGAGTTCCACTTAGGGGCAGAAACTGGCGACGCGAGCCAAGGTGGACACTCCCCAGGGAGGTCAGACTGCAAGTTTAGGAGTGCCTGCAATTTTCACAACCCTTCCAAGGCTCTGCTCTGTTAAGCGGCCCCACTAGACCTCGGTCTCCTTGTCTGCAAAATGGGCCTTCAGCAACCCCATAGCTGTGCAAGCTTCCTGGGATCAAGTGTGAGGAACCAGGCAGTGCAGGTGGAAATCTAACTGGTTCTTACTCCAGTCACTGCTTCCTGGGAGCTCACGGTGTTGCCTGGGCCAGATGTGGCCTAGATGGCAGAATGCCCCACTGTGTGGACCTCTGGGCCTCACTGCAGTTGGAAGACCCGTTATTTTCTGGGCTCCCAACGTCTTCTTCCCTTTAACAGCTAAGAAGTGGCAGGTAGACAGGGAAGAGGGCAGGAGAGCAAGGCTGGCTTTGCAAGTGGGACTCAGAATTGAAAACTTAATGTGTTCACCGGTGGCTAGGAAGGCCTGGTACACGCAGGGCTCAGGGAAATGCTGGGGCCCAGGGTCTGCCTGCCCTCTTTGCACTGTGGCCTTCCCTTCAGGAGAGGGGGCGCTTTGGAAGCACAGAGGCACAGGGTGGGAGAACTCTGCTGTTCCCTGGCCATAGCTGCATGGTAGTCATGCCAGGCAGGACGAAGGACAAGTTCCTCCTTCAGGTGATGTATGCTGGGCCTCAGGAAGCCTGAGTCAAAACCGCAGAAGCTCCGAGGCCAATCCGGTGGCTGGTTAAGCTCCTTCTTAGGAGCCAGGATTCCGATTTCGCTCTCAGCAGTGGGGTAGAGGGTGGTGTCCCTTGTGGGCCCTTGTGCACAGACAGCTGACGCGAGGGACTGGCCT
The DNA here is from genome assembly GCF_018350155.1 of Leopardus geoffroyi. Lineage (NCBI taxonomy): Eukaryota > Metazoa > Chordata > Mammalia > Carnivora > Felidae > Leopardus > Leopardus geoffroyi. The sequence continues at coordinate 8,887,739 of NC_059333.1, read as the reverse complement.
GTGGTCCCAGCTTAGGAATGGAGCTGGAAAGTGAGGCTGACTATAGCAACGAGAACAGAGCCCCTCCTCCTCCTTTCCCAGACCTGAAGACTCTAGACAAGTGCGGGTGAAGGCAGGGGAAGGGAGTGTGACATTGTCATTCTCACACAAAAATAATGGGAGTTTGAGCCCGGAATCATTACCGTGGTGGAATGCGTCTGGGTTGAGACTCAGGCAGACGCCTGGAAATTGTTGTCGGGAATGGAAACGCTTTGACTTAGAGGGTTTGCTGAACTAAACTTCAACAGATCCGAGCCCATTTTCTACCGAAGCCTGGAATAATGTAGATTAAAAAAAAAAAAAAAAAAAAAAAAAAAAAAAAAAAAGCTGACTTTTTTTTTTTTTTTTTTTTTTTTTAGAATAAGGTGGAACTTTACAACCCTCTCCGCATGGGGTCCGGGAGGGCGAGCTCCCCGTCGCCGAGCAGGAGGCTGCGGGCAGTGGGGAGGAACTCCGGGCTGCGGGGCCTTGGAGGCTCGAGGCAGGACCTGGAGCGCGCGCCAGCCGCCCATTCGGGCCCCCCGGGGGCCACAACCCGGGCCGCGGCGGCGCGCTCCGGGGCGCGGACGGGCAGCCGGACTGGACGGCGCGGGGCCACGCGCGCTGCGGAGTGCGGCCGGCGGCCGGGCCTGCGCCCCAGCCTCCGAGGTCTCGGCGCGAAGCTCTGGGCGCCCCGGGCCTTCCGTCGGGCGTCTGAGCACGTACTTGGCCGGCGGCCAGGCGGGGCCGGGCTGGAAGCCCCCTCCCTTCCCCGTCCGGCCGGGCCCAGCGAGGCCTTCTCGGGGCGCCCCCACCCACCCCCCGCCTTCACACCCTGTGCCTGGACTCGGTGTGCGACGGTTGGTTTGGAAAAGGGCCCCAAAGCCGGGCTTCCCGGGGACCCGGGGAGAACGAAGCATTCCGAGGCCAGAGGCTGAAGCGCGCGGAGGAACCCCAGACCCATGACAGTTTCCTGGGTCCTGGAGTCGAGCGAGGCGGCAGTGCCAGCTCTGGGCTCCCCTGGAGCGTGGAGGCGGGAGCCCGGGCTTGTACTCCCCCCGTTACGCCCTCGCCCAGGCGCGCGACGCCCGGTAGCCAAGGACGGAGCCCCTGAGCCTGCGGGCCCCGCCGGTGGTAATGCTCCGAATGCCGGTTGTAAACGCCCTCGCAGGGTGACCGGCGTCCCTGGTTCGCTCCCGGCGTTCGGAGGTGGGGGGTGGCTTTCGGTGGAGGAGCTGAGCAGCACCTCAGCACCCCCCCCCCACACACACACCCTTCTGGACTCTGGAGTAGTCTGCAGTCAGCCAGCATAACCTTGTGTCCTCACATGGTCCACGGATTCGCAAGAGGCCGTGCTCCCCAATAACACGCCTCTTTCTCTGGCAAGGCGCTGGTAACTGGGGGACTAAGGAGGAGGAGAGAGCTGGAGGCAGGGAAGGAATGGGAAGGCAGGAGAAGGCTGGACCAAGGCGTTGGTACCACCGAGGCCTTCCACTGGACCCAGGGCTTTGTCAGCACCCTCTGGTTTAGCTCATTTAATTCCACAACCACCACCACCCCCCCTACTTTGGAGTTAAAAAATAGAGGTTAGAGGTCAGGGCTCTTGCTGGAGATCAGACCATCCAGACCCGCCCAGCTGCCATCTTAAACGCAGGAGTGGGGGCAGAAGGAGGTGAGACCCCAGTGTGTCCCCTGGGGACTCCAGAAAGCCTGTCCTGGATTTTTCTCAATCTCAGATCCAACTCTCCGTGAATGGGTGGTGGCAGGGTCAGGCATTCCCTTATTAACCCCACCTGGTTTTCACAAGATCCCTGTGAGGAATGTTTGTGTCACCTTTTAGATACCCAAGGCTGCCTTCAAGAACTGGCCATCCTGGGAGTTCTTACCAAACTCTGGATCCTTTATCTGAGGTTGCACAGCTCAACAGCTGTTTGTTGACTGACTAACTGAGCACTCAGAGAGGAGGGACCATACTTAGATAGCTTCAGTGGCAAGAGAGCCTGGTAGGTTTTAAACCGAACAGCAACAAGGGAGCCAGCCAGACCACCAAGTGTGAATACCAAGTGTGGGTATGCACGAACCCTCGGAGGCAAGGGGTGGCAGAAAGGGGTTTCCTGGCTCCTTTTTCCTCTGACCCAGTGGCTGACCTCCTCTTCCATGACCTGGCCATCTGGGTTCCTAGTAGCAGGGAGTCCCCTGCAGACACATGTAGGTCCATTGGGACAGCAAACCCTGGCAGGGGAACCACAGGCCAGGCTTGGGATCCACCCCCTCCATCCCCCCACAGTCAGTGGAGGCGGGGAGTGCTCCCAGGATCAGGTGAGATAGACCGCCAACCGATGATAACCTTGTAGGAGTTTAGCTCAGTCTTACCCTTCTCCCCTCATTTCTCCAACAAATAAAGCCCTTTGTTAGGTCCGGATGAGGGCCACGAGCCCAGGGCCTACTTTTTCGGGGTATATGGCTTTACAGCACCAAGATGTTCATTGCTGTTACAAACCTTACCTTATTTAGTCTCTACATTCAGCCCAGCTTAGATAGATTTTTATGGGTGGAGTGGAAAGGCCTCACCCGAAGAGGTTCCTTCCTTCCTGAGAGAGAGAGAGAGAGAGAGAGGGCACGCACATGCAAGTGGGGAAGAGGCAGAGGGAGAGGGAGAATCCCAAGCAGGCTGCACGCACAGCGCAGAGCCCAACAAGGGGCTCCATCTTGGTGAGAGCATGACCTGAGCTGAAATCAGGAGTCCTAGGTCAACCTAGGCCACAGAGGTGCCTTACCCACAGAGGCTTCTAATGCAAGAGCTGGCTGTGATGGCATGGGGGCACGGAAGCTTGAGGGGAACCTGTCCATTAGCCCTGCCACCTCAGGCTAGGTCCAGAAGGGGCATTCAGACCAAATTCTAGCAGCAAGGCAGAGGTGTCAGGAAATTACAGGAAAAATTCTAATGATATAAGAGAACAAGCTCTATTGAAGTATCTGGGTATTTGAATTACATGAAAAACTGTCCTGTGTATCCAGTGCATGTTTGCATATCAGGCCAGAGCCGCCCATGCAGCTTTTGGGAGAGCTGGGCAGGGAAGTCTGGTCTGGGTCTGCACCTTTCCTGAAGGTGCAGATTTCCCCAGGTGACCTGGCTGCAGACACTGTAAGAAACCTCGTCTGGGAGGTCGAGTTCACTTTTCCCACTGAGCCAGGCAAGGCCAGTGTGGTGCAAACCAGGGAAAGGAACCAGGAGTTGGGTAAAGGAGAGTTACCTGGGCACAGTTGTCCATTTTCAGAAATCACGATTCCTTTATTAAATTCTTTATTAAATTCTTCTTTCATTTAGGCCCCAGGGCTTTTAAATTTTGGTTCCTTAAATGGAATAAACGTTGGCCCCACCAAGCCATCTGTATAGATGGGGGTGCGGGGGGCAGGGAAGGACCTGCTAGTGAAAGTTAGTGGCTCCCTAGTACTGTGGTCACTGTGGTACTCCTTGGGAGGGAAAGTGGGTGCACAGTGATTTCCTGGGGTTCAGAAGACACCTCTGTTCACGTGGTGGAGACTGAGGTGCTGGGCTCCCGTTTCGGGGGGATCAGGATATGATGAAACTAGCCACTTTCTTACAAGGAGACCAGGATAAACCCCAAATCCCTAGAGCCCAAGAGGAGAAATTAAAGGTCATTCCTTTTTTAGTTGCGGGACAGAGTTTGTTGGGAAGGGCCTCCAAAGCTTTTGCGGGGGTTGGGGGGCTCTGATTCCCTAGGTGTCTTGGGCCCCGTGGCTCCCTCGGGCTTGGGGTGGAGGCCTCCAGAAACTGAGATGCCCCCACACCCAAGGGAACAGTGGGGGAGACCAGAGTGCCTACCTGGCGACTTTCCAGGCAATCCACTCGCCGCGGGTTTGGAGGAGTTGTGTGGTCCTGGGAATGGTCCCTGAATTCACTGTGACTAGGCAGGGTTCCCCAACCCGCGCGTCCTGCTCTGGCTTCGAGTCCCGCACTCCCGGTGCACAGCGGGGCGGGCAGGGATTGGTCCCGCCTTCCGGCCTGTGGTTCTGCGCGGAGGGGAGGTGGATCCCCCCCCCCCCACGGGACCCACAGTTCGCCCCTCGGGGTCGCTGCCGGAGAGAGGGGGCGGGTGGACCGCGGGAATGGGCTTGGAGCCGCCATCTCCGCTGGGGGGAACGGGGCGCAGGCTGAGACAGCACTCCCGGCCTTGCCACCTCGCGCCGGGGCGTGGAGCTAACTGGACCTAACTGGACAGATGCAGGCCAGGCTCCCAACCCCAGGACTCCAGGGAGCAACACTTAGCTCCACAACATCACCCGGCTTTCCTCCTCACTCCCGAATATGCAGACGAAAGTCTGGGATTTCTGGGGTCGAAGCAGCTGAGCCCGGAGACACAGGAGAGGAGGCTTCCCTGGGCAGGGTCCCTGTCCCCTGGTGTGGTTTCTGAAACTCTGGTGACCTTCAAGGAGGTGGTGGGGAGAAGCAGGAGGCCTTGGGGGGACAGTTAAAAACTGGGGAACCCTAATTATGTGGTAACAGGTACCTTCCAGAAATCCTCGAGTACTTACAGGGCTCCCACCGCCTTCTGCCCATACCCCCCCGCAGACCTCTGGCATGTTTGGAGCTGGCCCTAGGGAAACCCACCTCCCCCAAACCCTTCCCAAGCTGGAGCACTTGGATTGGAAGAGGGTCGGTGCTCCCAAGGCGCCTGCGGGGGCTGGGGAGTCCGAGGGATTGTGTGAGGTTAATATATGTATCATATCATATGTATTATACATACTATGCTGGAAGAGCTGCGTCCTGGACGGTGAGGTCTTTTTCGTCTGGGCCTCTCTGCCTTTGGGAAAATGCCTGTTTGCTGGCAACTCAGCAAAGGGAGGGAGGGAGGGAGGGAGGGTCCTTGGGGGAATATTTACAGGTCAAATCGATATCCCCGTTTGGCTTCAAGGATGGCCAATTTCAAAGCAGATTAGATTACTTTGTGGCATTTCAAATAAAACGGCAATTTCAGAGCCGTGAGCACGTTGGCGACCCACGGGAGCTATGGGCCTGGCGAGCTCAGCGTGCACTGGGGGTGCTTGGACCCAAGGCCTCGGCGGGAATATCTCCTCTGGCCTTCTTTCTCTTTAATCCAGAGCAAAGAGATGATGGCAGGGACACAGACAGCAACCTGCGGGGGCCGGGGAGGTGGGGGGGGAGGGACGCTCGGGACTCCAGTCGGCGCCTGGCATGGATGCAGAAGTTCCCCGTGCTCTGCCTGGCGTGGGGGCCGGTCGATCGGCGCTGCTGTTGACCCGTTTGCTTTATTCCTGGATCCAGGTTTAGGAGATGCATGGGGACAGCCGAGCCGCACCGGGCCCCTAGACAGCGTCGCCAAGGAGCTGGGATCACACTTGCTTCAGGTAAAGCCTCCTTGCGGAGAGGAGTGCCGCCTTGGCCTAAGGCTCTTACCCATGCCGGGTGGGGTTCCCTTCTTACCCCCGCTCCCAGTCTCAAGGTGACCCTCCCCAAGGAGCCCCAGGTGGGTCAATAGGACACCATCAGAATGCAGAGGTCACCAGAGGCAAGGGACAGCTCCTGAACCTCCAGGCAGTTGACAACCCCATTCACCCCATGGATCCCCCTTGCCCCTTGCTTCCCCCTGGGAGGCCGGGACTGGGGGAGGACTCAGCTCAACCGGAGTAACCTAGGGCCAGCCCCACTGTGATCTGATCCGTCTCCCAGCCTCAGTACTCACTAGACCTTGAGACCTAGGCCTGAGGATGCCCGTGGTCGCAGGCAGGGTTCTTTCCAACCTTACTTCCCTTAGCGAACTTTTGTGGAGTGCTTGCTCTGTGCCAGACGTGTGCCAGGTGCCTGAGCCAAAGAAGGAATGAATCGGGGCTCTGAGCCAGTGTGGCAGTTTTAAAACCTTTGACAGTCGTGTATGTTTGGAGGGGGTTAAAAAAAAAAAAAAGACAGCATCTATAATAGAATATTAACGGTTGGCATTTATTGGCAGTTTACTAGGGACCAGATTCTGTTTTAAGTCTTACTGTGTGATCCTGGGTCACCACCACCTAGAGTAGGTTCTATTTTTGGCTCCATGTTTATAAAGGAGGAAATCGAGGCACAGAGAGGTTAAGCAACATGCCTGAGATCACACAGCAAGTGCTGGGGCCTGGTTCATCCCAAGTCGTCCAGCTCTTGAGCGTTGCAGGTCACAACCTGGTGCAGCCTCAGGTGTCACAGAGGGAGCCCTTATTTGGTTTGTGGTCAGCCGCTTAGCACCACCCCCACCTCTGAGTCATTCTTAGCGCCCCCAGCTCGGAATCATTCAGTCCATGGTTGCTAAAATGCTCCTGACCTCAGATTTCACTCGCGGTGTCCACAGCTCTGGCCGGGTAAGCGTGCACACGACTGGCCATTTCCAAATCAGCAGCTGGCACTGAGTGGGGACAGCAACGCCTAGTGTCTCAGAATCTTTCAAATGCCCTTTACAGAGCCTCATCAACGACCCGATTCATTCCCCCCACCCGTCATTTGTCTCTGCCATCGAAAAATGCTCACCAAGAGCTGTTTTGCATTTCCACCTTCTATTTTGTGTTTTCTTTAAAGGAAAAAAAAAGTTGGCGACAGTAGGCAGTGACTTGGGTCATCGAGTCAGCCAAGAGCACCGCATTTCGAAAAAAGCGGATCTTTTAAAAACCCCTTTCCCTGAATGTCCTGGTGGGATTTCCGCCCGCCCCCTTGCATGCTCTGAGGAAGAGAGGATCCCGAGAATATTTGAAACCTGAAGCTTTTATAGCATAAAGCAAACGTTGTGGCAGCCTGGGCTGGGAAATGGCGCTCTTGGAGTCTTTCCCGCGCCCTGTGCCTACCCCCTCGCTCGCTTCCAGCACCGTGCGTGGTATTTTGCTTGTTTGATACTCCTACATGGTATAAGTGAACACTAACACCAGGAACAACTCCCGTGGAAACCTGGCGGGCAAAGTCAACTCGCCTCGGTTCCTCCGATGTGCGTTTCTTTAATGCCGGAATGCTGTTTGCATGGGCATGTTTGCAGTTAATATACATTCAAGAGAATTCGGTAATGTGAAGCTGCGAAGGTATATCCAACGTTTTCCATTAAGGATATTATTTTTTTAGCTACCGCTGGCAACTTTCAGAATTTAATTACGATGGTTTTTCTTTCTCTTTTACTCACATGGCCGACTGTCAGATACCGTTTCAATAAATGTATCTCTTCAATGATTTTGGAGCTAAGCACGAGGGCGCAGATGTGCCAAAACGTTTATAACTTTAGAAATTGCGGTACGTTGTATATTTTTGAAACGGAATTTAGTTGGGAGAATATGTTGTAGCTGAGTTCAGAACGAGAAAGGAAGGCTTATAATCAAGATGTTGATTTCAACCTGAGCATAGGTTAGGACGATGATAGTTGAGTTGGCAAAGAGTTTTTACAGTAAAACTGTACTTGAGACAACAGAATGTAAGGATATCTTTCAAGTTTCAGTTCTACTACATTCTTTTTAGGCCCCCCTCCAAAGAGGGGGCAGATTTAGCAAAACCGAAGGTAATCTGGTTTCAATTACATGCTGTAAAAATAGAATTTGTGGCCAGAAATTAATTTGGAATATTTTTTATGGGGGCAGCATTGTGGGTTGTATGGATCTTTCACCAACTTTATTGCTTTTCTTTGGTTCTGGATCTAAAATATGAATGGGTAAATAAAATGCAGTTTCCTTTTTCAAAAATAATTTAGTCTTTTTATCCTTGCCACATATAAATATAATCATTACCTTTTTATTTGTCTTAATTAGCTCTTAAAATTTTACTTTATTTTTTTGAGGGCTGGCCAACCTAGGCAATATCATTTAGGTAGTTTTAATTTTTCAGAAATTGATACCTTTTCTCCTTGAATTTTGCAAAGGTTATTTGATCTCTTGCAAATTCTAAGTAGTTAATTCTGTAGACATAGTCTGTTAAAATAACCGGGTATTTTATTTTCAGGGGAGTGGTAGTGTTCGGAATTTATTATTCAAATGGTACTTAGGGGTAACTAGAAAATTGTGGCAAATAAAGCATATGTCCTAGCGGTATAAAAGACTGCCAATTATGACATAAAATGGTCTATATAGTGGTAGGTTTCCCCCTAAGTACCATAGAAGTCCGGATTTGTGCTAAGTGCTAAAATAACCCTAAACAATAAAGCTACTGCATTTAAACTGAGCATGTTAGGAATTCTCAAATGTTTTGCATGATTTTTGTGATGTGGCTGTAAGATTGTTTTTAAAGTGCTTTAAAAGCATTTGAGAGCCTGGTCCCGGGAATTGCACCGTGAGCGTTGTAACCCACAGTCCTTCTTATGGCCCTGCACTCCATTTTGCATTGAACAAATATGTATTGATGATAATATTTTATGTGTTCCTCCACTCCAGTGATGGCACAATTATTTGATTTAACTCTGATGTAGAACTGTCACCTCTTACTCTGGCACTTTCTTTTACAGACTTTGGACGGATTTGTTTTCGTGGTAGCATCTGATGGCAAAATCATGTATATATCGGAAACAGCTTCTGTACATTTAGGCTTGTCACAGGTAGGTATTCCCTAATTTTATGTACAACCAAAATACAGAATTAAGTGTTGGCGGACCTTGACAGTCTTGTCCAACTTGAAAATGATTCTGTTCAAGCGTCTGCTTTTGTGTGTGAAAGAATCCGAAATTGCAAAATCATCTTCTTAGGCCATCCCGCAGGGCTCTTCGTGTTACATTTTGAAGGTTTTACTTTCTTTTTCCTTTGGGATTAATGACCAGTAGATCTTTGCAACAGTCAGCTTTGTTCTGAGATTCTGTCTGATAGCCTGGACTCTGCTTCTGCAGTAACACTCTGCCACTAACAAGAGCTTTACAAAGGGAGATTTTTCAGTCCATGCTTGCTGGTCGGCACGTGGTATTGTGAGTTGCCATGAAAGCAAGAGGGAAACTGATGTCGAACATGGATTTTATGCAGACTGTGCTTTGGGGAGAGAGAAGGGGGGGGGTGTAGATTTATGAGTGTTCACATGGAATTCAGGGTAATTTTTCCTGAGTTTTTCCAGTTCAGTGGTCGTTTCAGTAAAGCATTTTATATGCTTGTGATAGAAACTCATAAAACTCAGTTTACTACTGTTTTGCTCAGCAAGGTCCTGTTTTCTTTTAGAACATTTAAATATTACTGATTTTTCTGCAACTGTCTTCTAAAAGGGGGTGCATCCCATAAAGGAAAGAGGTGCACACAGCTTTATCTATTTGCGTCAAGCCAAGGGTTTGGGGGAGAATTCGGCTGCTGTCTGGGCTCCTCCCAGTGGGGGGAGGGGAGGAGTCTAACTGATTGTTGCCGTTCACATTTCTGATTTAATAAGCGTGGATAGTGGTTCCAAAAGTCACACTTTTTATACATACAGAGACTAAATGTTTCTTTACATTGTGAGCTATCAGAGTGCTTGTGTCCATCTCAACTGAAGACACGCTAGAATTAATTAGATACAGGAAATGGGCTCCCAGGAGGCAGATGAATAATCTGTATTGCACCGGCCCCCTCTGTAGTTACGCCAAAATAAAACATGCCAATTAACGTGGCTGGAGTTTTTTCATTGAAAAACAAAATTACCAATTTGGAAGCCTGCATCTGGTGTATTCCTTTTCTTTTTTCTGCCGATGCATTTTTTAAAATTTGCTATTTGTTTACAATCTTCTCTTCCAACGTGTATACATCTTTATCCACGCCCAAGGAGGGGGTGGTGTCTGTGCCTAGGTTTCTTATGCAAAGTCCTTTAAAGAGAATCTCATATTAAGATTATTTGGTGTTTCCTTTTCTCTTCCTCTTCTCTTCCTTTACGAAACCAGGTCTCCCAGATAAGATTTGCTAAGGCTTGGCTCTTACACTTATGTGACTGATGGTAGCAGTATACTTGTGGAAGAGGAAATACTGTTGGGAACTTGATATTTACCATTTATATATTTTCCAAGGTATTATACTCTGAGTTTCTATCTTGCCCTATTTAGAATTATTTAAGGCCCTTTAGTTATAACCACCCTGGTTTCTAGTCCTAATTTGATATGTGGCTGAATGATTTTGAGTAGATTACTTGACTTTTTCCTCATAATTTATCACATCTTTGGTTAGTCTTATCATAATGTCACAAAAAAGACAAAACAGTTCACATTCTTTAAAAAGGACTGCACATTGGGGCACCTGGGTGGCTCAGTCGGTTAAGCGTCCGACTTCAGCTCAGGTCATGATCTCACAGTCTGTGAGTTCGAGCCCCACATCGGACTCTGTGCTGACGGCTTAGAGCCTGGAGCCTGTTTCGGATGCTGTGTCTCCCTCTCTCTGTCCCTCCCCTGCTCATGCCCTGTCTCTCTCTGTCTCAAAAATGAACAAAAACGTTAAAAAGTTTTTTAAAAAAAGGACTGCACAAAGATAAAACAGGTGAAGTCACTAGTATCAAATACTAAAGTCAGATCTGAGTTCCCTAGCAGTCAAAGCAAAAAGGGAAATGTATAGCTATATGGTTTCATTGTCTTGATAGAGCAGGTACTTAACCTCCCTGAACCATAACTTAAACAAGAGAGTAATGCCTGCTCCACCTCTTTTTCAGGGCTGTGGTAAGAAATATATCAAAGTGCCCATTTTATGTGACTTATAAACCATAGGGAGCTACACAAAAGCCGGGTGTCCCCACGGCTTCATTGGAACTGTACTTCAAGTAGCACAAAAGTTGCTTCAAATAGTGTCCTTTGGTGGGCACATATTAGGACTGCTTAGTCATGTGACAAGGCCTGGCACATGATAAGGCCCTGTGCGCACACCAGGATGGTCTGGTTCACGCAGGCTACTCAGTCTAGTATGATATTTTCTCTCTCTGTCATTTTTCTCTCTTTATGTGGGAAATGAAATTAACTGTCCATGAACACAATAATTAAGAATGAACAAGGGGCGCCTGGGTGGCGCAGTCGGTTAAGCGTCCGACTTCAGCCAGGTCACGATCTCGCGGTCCGTGAGTTCGAGCCCCGCGTCAGGCTCTGGGCTGATGGCTCAGAGCCTGGAGCCTGTTTCCGATTCTGTGTCTCCCTCTCTCTCTGCCCCTCCCCCGTTCATGCTCTGTCTCTCTCTGTCCCAAAAATAAATAAACGTTGAGAACATTGTGAATGTGCTTAATGCCATTTAATTAAAAGAAAAAAAAAAAAAAAAAAAAGAATGAACAAAATATTGGATAGGTGACCAGTATGCCTCCTGTTCACGATGAATTCTACAAAAGGAAATCCAAACAGAATAATTTAGGCACAATTAAAATTATATTTCCCTTTGGTCACAATGCAGAGAGAAACCTTGGTGCCATAATTTTGGAAGGGCAGGGAGTTATACATGATCACTTTTCAAGAATGTTGTAGAGATGCCTTTTGTTTATTATGTTGCTGGCCGGGAGAAGTGTCAGTTTAAAAAAAAGATAAACTGTGTAGAGCGACTGAATTTTTTTTTTTTTTTTTTTCTTGGTCTCTTAGTGGGACTGCCTCAGCATCAGCCTCCAGCTACAAAAACACTTTAATGCAGACGTGAGCCCTCGTTAGTGTCTGGGGAGTGTTCCATGCTGAACTGTTTAAATAAGCAACAACAAACCGTTCCCACAAATTTGCCTCCTGCTCACGATTAACTCTGCAGAAGGAACTCTAGGCAGAATCACAATGTGTATTTTTTTCTGTCTTCTTTACTTAAATAGTAAAATGAAGTATTGAATAGGATGTCAAACGCCCAACTTCTCCTTTAAAAAAATTTTCTTGCACCTTTTAGATTATTTTTATTAGTAGCAAAAAGTCAGGCAAGGATGTCAAACATGAAAACTTTATTAAAATAGGCTTAAGGATCTTTCTTTTAATCATCGGAGGCGAAAATGTTAAAATTCTATCCAGTAAGCAGAGTAACCCTTCAGACAGATTTTCTGATGAATAACGATAGTGGTAATAGCTTATATTTACATAACGTCCTTCTGTGTTCCAAGAACTTTCAGTTACGCTCGATGACATTATCTCATTAAGTAACAACATCTTTCACATTAATTCAGGGTTAAACTCTGTGTTAGCAGCTCCTAGGGAACATAAGCTCCTAGGTTTGTCATTATTGTGTGATAATTCACGGCAAAGTGGTGGTGGTGTTTTTTTTTCACATCTGCACTACCTAAATAACTATCTCAATTATCTATTTTGGAGGGTATAAAAATGATTCTTTATGTGTGATAAGCCCATCCTAATTCAAAGCGTTTTATTGAGCTTTCTTTAAACGAGTGTTAGAGTAAGAAATCTGGCAGAGTTTACTATTTTTGTTTTTAAATTAGGAGACACGGTGACCCTTGCTGTCAGACTTTCTTACCAGAAAGTGACAGAGACAACCACAAAGTACAAGTCAGTCTTCTCAGCTCACTGTCCAAGTGTTGGGAAACAGAGTCAGGCTTCAGGCTTGAAAATTCCATTCGGTATATGTGCACGCAAAGGATATGTAATAATTCATATAGTCACGTTTATATCTATTTGGAGGGGTAGAGTTGGGGAAGCATTCTTTATCCACACAGGTTTATTAGATGGTTAGTTCCATGGTTTTTTGGTTGGTGTAATTAACTTATTTATATTTGAAAAAGGAAAAAAGCCCTGTAAAACCTGCTGTGTGTTTCCTCAGACACTTTTAAGTATCCCTGTGGTTTAGATTTCCTCACCAAAGTTGCATGTATTATATAACATCTAGGTAACTAATGTAAATTTTCAAGCAACTATAGGTATGTGTGAAATGGCCATTTATGAGACATATAAAGGAAAATGTAATATTTGAGATTGTAGCCGGAACCACAACCGTAAAAATAGCCACGGCATTGTTTGGGGCCATAGACCTAATCCTTTCACTTTTGAAATAAAGAGAAAGGACAGCGTTTTATGTTTGTTGACATAACTTGAACCCTGAAACCCAAACCATCTTATTTTAAAATGCTTAATTTACCATAGTCAGCAAAACGCCCAAAGCAGAGTAATGTGCATTTCCAGAGCACTGGGTGACTTTCCCCTTCTGACCCAGAATATATCCATTTAGTGCTGTATTTATCATATGTAGTTTTCTTGGCAGGAAGGAAAGGTATTCAGCAAAACATAAAAACGCTCTTAGTAGGAAAGCAATTCATTTTGTAGTTAGCAGGGTTTTACAAATACTAAAATATCACATTGAGGGTCTGTTTTAATAAGGTTGATGTATGAGACCTGGGGAGTTTTATAGCGACAACTATAATTTTTTTTTTTTTTTTTTTTTTTTGGTGAGGTAGCCACATTTCTTTCAACCATTCAAAAGCACGAGTAGATATGTAAATACAGGAAACACCATGTCAACCATAATTTTGAGTCAAGGTCAGCACTGTTTTATCATTCCAAAATTTGTTCTCTAAAAACATTTCTGTTATTTGAAGACCATTTTACTTCCTGGACAGACTTAGAGTTTATAATTGACCCAAGTATTCAGCAAATCAAGCCTCTTCATTCACGGACCTTCTCTGTTCTTTTTCCAAACGCATATGGCGAGAATGGGATCTTTGAAAACAGATGAAGCTACTTTAGGATTAAAACGCAAATCGAATCCCTATAAGCAGAGATGCAAATCTTTCTGCAAGTTTATAAATATGTTTCAAAAGACATGAGTTACTGGGACGTCCGGCTGGCTCAGTCACAAGAGCACGTGACTCTTGATCTTGGGGTTGTGAGTTCGAGCCCCACGCTGGGTGTAGAGATTACTTAAAATAAATAGTTAAATTTTTAAAATAAAATAAAAATAAAAAGACGTGTTTTTTTTTTTCTAAGTAAGAACTCAGAGCAAACTAGAATACTTCTTTTTTCCCTCAAAAACATGCCTAAGGGAAAAATGATGGACCAACACAAAAATAATTCTCATTATTTTTTTCATTTTAAAAACAAGCTGTTGAAATTGTAAATCAATTAAAAAAAAAAAAAAACAGCTCCCTTACTTATTAGCCTCTGTCCCTCTTCACCTGAGAGAGCTTCACAAGGAGCCCCCACTGCTGTCCTCAGGGAAGAAGAGATTGTCCTGTCCCACGTGGCTGACTTAACATCTGCTGGTTTATCGAAATTTTTTTTAAGGATGAACAGAAACGACTTGAAAGAAGAATGTTTTCCTTTCATTCCTTATAGTTTGGAGTGAAATTACATAATAACTTTTGTCACAGGAAAATCTCCCTTCGGTCATTAGCAAAGTGCGGGTTTGGGAGGCGAGTGTCCAGGAGGGAGGCAGGGAGGCTCTCTGTAACGGGACTCCCTCTGTGGCTCTGTTGGCACAATATTGGAAAGAAACATTCCAGGAATAATGCAGAAAACAGAACTGCGAAAGCCGTTTTAGAGACAAGATGCCTTAGCGGGCCAGAAACATAATTTGTTCTGCATAAAATGGCAACTCATACGTCTTAAGACATTGGAAGAGCTGGCTCAGAGGACGGGGTAAATTACTTCACGTCTCCATGGCCGCGTGGTCCCAAGTAAAGAGCTCGTGGCCTTGATGCTAATTCGAAACAGTGGCTCCCAGGAGAACTTGTCCATTAAATTGCCTGGCTGCCTCCGTCCTGCTGCGTGAGGTGGCACGGTCAGAGCTGCCCCTTTACAGAAGATCGTGTCGTCTCTGCTCTGCTCGAGACCAGTGAGCCTCCCAACAAAACATGTGGTTCACAACACACTTAAAAATAACAAGGGGGTGGTTAGGGACAGAGCACTCACAAGCCTGCCTTTGCTCTTTTAGCTTGCCCTCCTCTCCCCGTGGGGCAGAGCTAAGAGAGTTCATCAGACCTGCCCAAGGTTCTCTGCCTCCCAAGGGCATTTTCTCGCAGGCTTTCAGTTTCTTCCACCCTGGGCCTGGGGGCTCTTCCTGGCCATGGTGGAACAGCCCATCGGTGCCCTGGGCCCCTGATTAATCCCGGACGCACTGACACAGCCCTCATCTATACTGGTGTACCTCTAATATAGGATCCACCCGGCACTGCTCAGAAGGCCGTTGTGATGGTCAGAGTTTCTGGAACATTCTGCACCACTGCCCATCTTAGGATGGGGTAAGGGGGTCCAGGCCTTGAGACTCTAATATCCCCTATCATGGCACTTATGCTTAGGGGGAACAGTGGAAAAGTTCTCGTTTAGGCATCGAATCACCAGGGACCTCTGTGGATAGGTCGTAATGATGCTATTTCCTAGAGACCCCCATCCCTGCAAGGCAGGGTCCTGGCCAACATCCACATGGCCTCTAGGCCTGCCGTCTTGTCCTCTGCAGGGTGTGCCTGGAAGTAGGTGGTGCCCAAGTGCTGGGGTCGCACCCCCAGGGGAAATAACCAGCCTGTCACATGGCTGTCTGGAGCGGGCCCAAACCTTCCCGCAGGTCCCGCAGCCTCCCCGCCACACCCGTGGGCGGGAGCCATCGGGCAACACAGTCATCCCAGACTCGGAAGGCCAGGGACACGTTTCCAGCCACGTGACAGAGGCCTGGCGGTGCCTGAGGGGCACAGCTCAGAGCTGATGGAGAAACGAACTGGAGCCCCTGTGGCTCCCACTTGCTCAGCCTCTGAGAGGCCAGACTTGGCTCTCGCAGGGACGATAGTCTGGACTTAGCAGCTGGTGTCCCAGCTGGCCAGTCCCCTCAGGCAGCATGGGAGTGCGGGGGGAGAAGGGCAAGGCCCTAGCTCCAGTCTGTTTTAAGCTGTCTCCTGTATAAAGGACACTGCCTGGGCCATGGGGGTCACCCACCTCCATGACACCTTTTCATCCTTCACTTCCCAGTTCCTCCTGCTCAGAACTGTCTTGGATTTGACCCCAATCCCCATGTGGGAGGCGGTTCAGAGCGCTGCTTGATGAAAGCCACACGTTTCTGCATGGGGACAAGGTGTGGGTTGCAAGGAGAGGTGGGACCCCTGTCCCTGGTGGTGCCTACCTACGGTGCACCTTCCCCTTCCTCCACCCAGGCGACCCCGAGGGGATTTCTGACCCTTCCCTTCCCTCTGTGGCAGGTGGAGCTCACGGGCAACAGTATTTACGAGTACATCCATCCTTCCGACCACGACGAGATGACAGCTGTCCTCGCGGCCCACCAGCCCCTCCACCATCACCTGCTACAAGGTATTTCCTCCAGATGAGAAGAAACCAGAATGAAAACCAGACAAAGCGCTCTCTCTCTCGCTCGCTCTCTTTCTCTCTCTCCTCTCAATGTGACCTGAGGGTTTTGCTTCCTGTGTTGCCAAGGGGCGGGGGAAGCATGACTGGGGCCGCCCAGCAGGGCCTCTCCAGAAAACACACAGCACGAGGCATTTGCTTTTATTCCTCTGTCCTTTGAAGCAACACTGTGGATCTCATTTCTCATGCCAGAGACCACGTGAGGTGCTGCACGAGGTAAAGGAACATGGTCAGAGGCTTCTCCCCTAAAGTGCTCTTGGTTTAGAGTTCCAGGGACACAATCTAGACCTGGGCTTCTTCACCAGAGGGCCCCCAGATGGAACTCAGGGGGTCTGTGAAACTGCATGGGAAGAATTACATCTTTATTCTGTCTGGCTGAATTCCGCTTTTCCTTTGCATATAGACTGTAGACTGCCCCCTTACTCTCACTAGAACCCACGGCTTTGCCCACAACGAGAATCACATGTGTTCGTTTCACTTTACGGTGTTCTTGTAGGTACTTAAACATATCACTGGGGCTCATTGCTACTTCAAAATTTCAAGAGTTATGAGCCTGCTACTGGGTCTTGTTATCTCACGTGTTAATCAACCAGCACATTTATAACCATATCACTACTCGTTTTAATATTTTGGTAACTGTTTTCAACACAGCTGGTTCCATTTGTGATCTCATATATTTTATCTTCGGCACTTAAAACCATTATTCTGGGTAGAGATGCCATGGCACGAATCAGTTAAGAAGCCCTTGTCTCGACGGAGGCAGGTGCACCTCCCCAGCCTGTCTCCGTGTGGGGGCAGTTTCCTCCACCTGACAGTCCCATCGTTTAACACATATTGACTGGGTTCTATGGTCATAAGCGCCGTGTTAGGACATGATGTGGCTCGACTATTCAGTGAAGGGTGAGGAGCACATCATTACACAAGTGACTTCCTAAGTTATAATTGCAGTGCATGCTGGGAAGACAGAGAAAAACTTAATTCGGGGGCCCTGGGCTTGTAACTCCGTCTGACAGTCCAATGAGACCAACCAGCATGTTGATCGATAGGTCTCTTGTCTGCTCTGGACTATAGTATCCCAACTTGGCCAGACTTCCCCAGTAGAACAAAATGTGAAAGGAGAAACGTGAAGCAGGGTGAGAACGGGGTCGCCAGCCAGAGAAAAGCTCGAGTTCCACTCTTCCTGCTTCCTCCTAGGGAGGCTGTTCTAGGCTAGAAAGAGAGACTCTGGAAGAGCCCACTCAGTTTTATTTTATTTAAAACATTTTTATAAATGTGTTATTTATTTTTGAGAGAGAGAGAGAGAGACAAAGCATGAGCAGGGGAGGGGCAGAGAGAGACACACACACACAAACACAGAATACAAAGCACTCTCCAGGCTCTGAGCTGTCAGCACAGAGCCCAATGCGGGACTCAAACTCACAAACTGTGAGATCATGGCCTGAGCTGAAGTCGGAAGCTTAGCTGATGCCCCAGAGCCCACTCAATTGTCAAACCACCTGCAGATTCAACTCTGTGCATCCCCCACCCCCCGCCGGCACGTTCTAGCCCCAGAACTAGTCACTGTAAGCCTCACTTTTCCTGATGAGGGAGAGAGATTGCTGTCCTGGTTTCTGAGCTGGCAGCTTGCTTTTAGCCATGGTCTGTGACTCTTAACTCCTTGCAAATGGTCTGGCTGCATAAATGCACACAAATAAGACCCTGAAGAAGTAATTTCTAACAAAATGAGGTCTGGGGGGGAATGTACCTGAATCTCATTCTTTCACTGTGGGGCTGTTTAAAGCTGGAAGAGGCGGTGGGAGTCTTGGAGAACTCCCTAAGAATATTGGGTTGTTATTGTTCTAGAAAGTTCCACGGCGTGTTAATTACATGGGCCTGGGCGCTTTCTCACTAGCTCTGGTTTCACATCATCCTTCTGTGTCATAGCCTTAAAAGGGTGTTTGTAAAATGACAGCACATGAGTCTTGGGAATATCATGAGACCCTTTCAATCCCAGTCTCTGTGGGGTTCATGTCTCAGGTACAGCAACAACACAAGAGAAGCACAGAGGTCTAAGAGAGATGGGGTTGCCCCCAGATTCATTTCCACCCAAGTGTGCAAGGCCTGAGGTTCACAGGCGCTCAGACCTCTCCCTGGCTTCTTATCCACAGAGTTGTTTTTGTGCGTCTGAACTTGCCCCATCATGTCATGGTCATTGTATTGTTGGCTTTCTCCAAAGCTCCATGGTTAATTACCGGGTGAAGTTTTTTTAGACCTCAGTGCTTGCCTGGGTATGGTACAGACAGGCAGCCACGTTACAGGGAAGCCTTATGTCTCACAGACCATAGCCTGCTTGCAGAGGAATTGTGGGTAAATATGGCCACCCCTCCAAGCAGGGGGAAGGGAGGAGCCTCATAGGCGATGGCTGGGAGCCTTTCCTCTACTCCTAATGGTAACCTTTCTTTAAAAATTAATCTATTAACTGCCACCAAATAACTCTATTTAGCGTGGAGTGACCTCACCCTTACCCGGGGGCATGGACACATCATTCCAGAGAACTGGCATCTGCTCACTAAAGCAGATTTAGTTTCCTTTGGGGACTCACTTGCATTTGCACTAGTGAGGTCAGAGACTCGTGGGTGAGGCCTTTGGCCCTGCCAGAGAAAGACCGAATGGGGAGGGTAAGAGCCCTGAGAAAAGAGGGGGCTACGTATGAGGGCAAAGGCTTTGATCTGGCTGAGGGGGTTCCGCATTCCAAGGCAGTCCCGGGCAGTGTCAGGGCCCTGTGGCTGTCTCCCTCTGCTGGGGAAAGAGCTGTACCTGTGAGCCCTTACTCAGTGTCCTTTACCCTGAGGGAAGCCAGATGCTTCTGGGCCTTCCTGGCCAACCCAGGCATCCACCCCAGGACTAGCCAAGGCGATTCTTCTGGTGCCAGGCCTCTCTGTGCCTGCCAGGAGGGGGCCATGGGCATGCCAAGGGGGGCTGGGCCCACTGCGCTTACAGTCCTCACCTTGGCCCCAGGTGGCTGTTTCCTGAGTTCTTGCTGTGGCTGCGTTTCCAGCTGCCTGCTTCTGGAGCAGGACAGGGCCAGTCTCCCCACCCCACCCAGGTCCCTGCCCCAGGCAGAAGCTCCCTGGGCCAGGGTCGGGGCATTCTGGGATGAGGCTTCCGGCTGCCCCATCTGGTCCTGAGCGTCGACTGATATTATTGGGACAAAATCGGGGGAAGCATCGTGGAACAGTTGGCCCATCTAACCTCACTCCTGCTTTCAGAGTACGAGATAGAGAGGTCCTTCTTTCTGCGAATGAAGTGTGTGTTGGCGAAAAGAAACGCGGGCCTGACGTGCAGCGGATATAAGGTGCGAGGAGCCTCGTGTCGGGGGAGGGAAGGAGGAGGGGGCAGAGGAGGGTCTGAAGGAGGGGGCAGAGGGTCTGAAGGAGGGGGCAGAGGAGGGTCTGAAGGAGGGGGCAGAGGAGGGTCTGAAGGAGGGGGCAGAGGGTCTGAAGGAGGGAGCAGAGGGTCTGAAGGAGGGGACAGAGGAGGGTCTGAAGGAGGGGGCAGAGGAGGGTCTGAAGGAGGGGGCAGAGGGTCTGAAGGAGGGAGCAGAGGGTCTGAAGGAGGGGGCAGAGGAGGGTCTGAAGGAGGGGGCAGAGGAGGGTCTGAAGGAGGGGGCAGAGGGTCTGAAGGAGGGAGCAGAGGGTCTGAAGGAGGGGGCAGAGGAGGGTCTGAAGGAGGGGGCAGAGGAGGGTCTGAAGGAGGGGGCAGAGGAGGGTCTGAAGGAGGGGGCAGAGGAGGGTCTGAAGGAGGGGGCAGAGGAGGGTCTGAAGGAGGGGGCAGAGGGTCTGAAGGAAGGGGCAGAGGAGTATCTGAAGGAGGGGGCAGAGGAGGGTCTGAAGGAAGGGGCAGAGGAGGGTCTGAAGGAGGGAGCAGAGGGTCTGAAGGAGGGGGCAGAGGGTCTGAAGGAGGGGGCAGAGGAGGGTCTGAAGGAGGGAGCAGAGGGTCTGAAGGAGGGGGCAGAGGGTCTGAAGGAGGGGGCAGAGGGTCTAAAGGAGGGGGCAGAGGGTCTGAAGGAGGGGGCAGAGGAGGGTCTGAAGGAGGGAGCAGAGGGTCTGAAGGAGGGGGCAGAGGGTCTGAAGGAGGGGACAGAGGAGGGTCTGAAGGAGGGGACAGAGGAGGGTCTGAAGGAGGGGGCTGAAGGTCTGAAGGAGGGGGCAGAGGAGGGTCTGAAGGAAGGGGCAGAGGAGGATCTGAAGGAGGGGGCAGAGGGTCTGAAGGAGGGGGCAGAGGAGGGTCTGAAGGAGGGGGCAGAGGAGGGTCTGCAGGAGGGAGCAGAGGGTCTGAAGGAGGGGGCAGAGGAGGGTCTGAAGGAGGGGGCAGAGAAGGGTCTGAAGGAGGGGGCAGAAGAGGGTCTGAAGGAGGGGGCAGAGGAGGGTCTGAAGGAGGGGGCAGAGGGTCTGAAGGAGGGAGCAGAGGGTCTGAAGGAGGGGGCAGAGGAGGGTCTGAAGGAGGGGGCAGAGGGTCTGAAGGAGGGGGCAGAGGAGGGTCTGAAGGAGGGGGCAGAGGAGGGTCTGAAGGAGGGGGCAGAGGGTCTGAAGGAGGGAGCAGAGGGTCTGAAGGAGGGGACAGAGGAGGGTCTGAAGGAGGGGGCGGAGGGTCTGAAGGAGGGGGCAGAGGGTCTGAAGGAGGGAGCAGAGGGTCTGAAGGAGGGGGCAGAGGAGGGTCTGAAGGAGGGGGCAGAGGAGGGTCTGAAGGAGGGGGCAGAGGGTCTGAAGGAGGGAGCAGAGGGTCTGAAGGAGGGGGCAGAGGAGGGTCTGAAGGAGGGGGCAGAGGAGGGTCTGAAGGAGGGGGCAGAGGAGGGTCTGAAGGAGGGGGCAGAGGAGGGTCTGAAGGAGGGGGCAGAGGGTCTGAAGGAAGGGGCAGAGGAGTATCTGAAGGAGGGGGCAGAGGAGGGTCTGAAGGAAGGGGCAGAGGAGGGTCTGAAGGAGGGAGCAGAGGGTCTGAAGGAGGGGGCAGAGGGTCTGAAGGAGGGGGCAGAGGAGGGTCTGAAGGAGGGAGCAGAGGGTCTGAAGGAGGGGGCAGAGGGTCTGAAGGAGGGGGCAGAGGGTCTAAAGGAGGGGGCAGAGGGTCTGAAGGAGGGGGCAGAGGAGGGTCTGAAGGAGGGAGCAGAGGGTCTGAAGGAGGGGGCAGAGGGTCTGAAGGAGGGGACAGAGGAGGGTCTGAAGGAGGGGACAGAGGAGGGTCTGAAGGAGGGGGCTGAGGGTCTGAAGGAGGGGGCAGAGGAGGGTCTGAAGGAAGGGGCAGAGGAGGATCTGAAGGAGGGGGCAGAGGGTCTGAAGGAGGGGGCAGAGGAGGGTCTGAAGGAGGGGGCAGAGGAGGGTCTGCAGGAGGGAGCAGAGGGTCTGAAGGAGGGGGCAGAGGAGGGTCTGAAGGAGGGGGCAGAGAAGGGTCTGAAGGAGGGGGCAGAAGAGGGTCTGAAGGAGGGGGCAGAGGAGGGTCTGAAGGAGGGGGCAGAGGGTCTGAAGGAGGGAGCAGAGGGTCTGAAGGAGGGGGCAGAGGAGGGTCTGAAGGAGGGGGCAGAGGAGGGTCTGAAGGAGGGGGCAGAGGAGGGTCTGAAGGAGGGAGCAGAGGGTCTGAAGGAGGGGGCAGAGGGTCTGAAGGAGGGGACAGAGGAGGGTCTGAAGGAGGGAGCAGAGGGTCTGAAGGAGGGGGCAGAGGAGGGTCTGAAGGAGGGGGCAGAGGAGGGTCTGAAGGAAGGGGCAGAGGAGGATCTGAAGGAGGGGGCAGAGGGTCTGAAGGAGGGGGCAGAGGAGGGTCTGAAGGAGGGGGCAGAGGAGGGTCTGAAGGAGGGGGCAGAGGAGGGTCTGCAGGAGGGAGCAGAGGGTCTGAAGGAGGGGGCAGAGGAGGGTCTGAAGGAAGGGGCAGAGGAGGGTCTGAAGGAGGGGGCAGAGGAGGGTCTGAAGGAGGGGGCAGAGGGTCTGAAGGAAGGGGCAGAGGAGTATCTGAAGGAGGGGGCAGAGGAGGGTCTGAAGGAAGGGGCAGAGGAGGGTCTGAAGGAGGGAGCAGAGGGTCTGAAGGAGGGAGCAGAGGGTCTGAAGGAAGGGGCAGAGGAGTATCTGAAGGAGGGGGCAGAGGAGGGTCTGAAGGAAGGGGCAGAGGAGGGTCTGAAGGAGGGGGCAGAGGGTATTAAGGAGGGGGCAGAGGAGGGTCTGAAGGAGGGGGCAGAGGAGGGTCTGAAGGAGGGGGCAGAGGAGGGTCTGAAGGAGGGGGCAGAGGAGGGTCTGAAGGAGGGAGCAGAGGGTCTGAAGGAGAGGGCAGAGGGTCTGAAGGAGGGGGCAGAGGAGGGTCTGAAGGAGGGGGCAGAGGAGGGTCTGAAGGAGGGGGCAGAGGGTCTTCACCGGTTTGTATTTTGCTTGCTACTCAAGAACGTCTGCAGACAGAAGCACAGGGACCCAAACATGGGACAACTTTCTAGTGACGCTGCTCATGCAGCAGGTAGGGAAGGAAACTCCCGGAGGACTGGTTTCGTCATCTGAGACCACGAATGAGCGTGGTGAAGGGTAGAATGTCACCCTGGCACGTGCACTTGGTGTTTCACATGGGTCGGCGGCCCGGCCCCCAGAGGCCACTGAGGAGCCACACCCTGGGGGCGGCAGTGAGCATTCAGAGCCCGGACATGTCGCTCCTCCCTCGGAATGTTTCGCCAAGTCCAGTGGTGACGATTGTGATGTGCTTGACTAATGATAGACCTGTTCTGAGGAGCAGCGAGGCTTCAGCAGCAGCATCTCATCTACTTAACTAAAAAAAAACAGTTTTTTTGATAGAGAGAGCAAGTGTGGGAGGGGCAGAGAGAGAGGGAGACACGGAACCCGAATCAGGCTCCAGGCTCCGAGCTGTCAGCACAGAGCCTGATGAGAGGCTCGAACCCACAAACTGTGAGCTCATGACCTGAGCCAAAGTCAGATGCTTAACCAACAGAGCCCCCAAGGTGCCCCACGTCTACTTAATTTAATTAACAGTCATAGCAGCCCTCTGGGGGAGTACTGTTGGCCCCATTTTATGATCCTCAGGGACGCAAGCAAGGAAGGGAGAAGACGGGCAGAGGCCCGCAGGCTGGGGGTCAGAGCCCCTTCGGGCTGCATTTCTCCGGCAGATGTGGCCGCCTGCTCTGGCAAGTTCTGGAATCCAGGAGCAGGTCCCCCGAAGAGCCCACGGGCAGCCCCAGAATCAGCACCCCCAGACGGAAGGGCCGGTAGGGGGAAGCGTGCACTGAGCGTCCCCTTCCAAGCTTCTGATTCCTCCCTGGCGTCTGAAGTTACTGTTTCTCCCTCCTCAGAGGAGAGAGGTGCTAAGCCCAGGGCTCCGGAGATGGAGGGGATGGGGGCCTTCGTGCAGGAGCATTTGCGTGTTAGAAAAGGGTGGGGGAGAGAAAGGGGACAGCTTTGTGCCTCTGAAGCTTATTCTCTTTCTGGAACACCCCTCCTAAGCTCCTCCCCACCCCAGGGGCTGCTTCCCCTTCAGCATCTCCTCAGCCCTCTCCTTTGAACTCCACACTGAGCTCTTCTTCCCTTTGACTTTACCCCACTCTCTTTTATAGTTTGGGGGATACCTTTTTTGTTTGCTGACCCAAACTCGAGGCCTATTTCGACCAGGGTTGTGGGGAGCCCCCCACCCCGCACTGTCCTGTACCCAACAGACTTGGGTCTTGAATTGTCTCTGCCACTTATTAAACGTCTAATCGTAAGCAAAACACATCGCCTGTCTTGCCCTCAATATCCTCCTCAGTAAAATGGGACAATAGACCAGAAGGATTTCAAGATCTGTTGCAGCCCTAAAGACTGAATGCGTTCAGCAGTCCTGGAGGAAGAGAGCTGAAGATTTTAGCTGTTCATCACTGCTGTCATGATCCTTTCGAGATTTTACTGATCCTAACTTATATAAATGCTTCCAATATGGAGGCTGAAGGTTGCACAAATGTTCCTGTTTGACATTTGGAACACTATATGCTCTCTCCTGCATGGTTTGTTTTTTGTGTTTTTTTGTGTTTTTTGGCTGTAACAACCAGAGGTTTCTATATAGCCTCTCTGGCTTTTTGCTTATCATAAGGGAATAAAATCTTGACCTCTAAATAAAGTAAATAAAAACACATTAAGAGGAAGGCTTTTTTGATCCTACTGAATGAATTCTTTAAATTTTTTTTTTAACGTTTATTTATTTTTGGGACAGAGAGAGACAGAGCATGAACGGGGGAGGGGCAGAGAGAGAGGGAGACACAGAATCGGAAGCAGGCTCCAGGCTCTGAGCCATCAGCCCAGAGCCCGACGCGGGGCTCGAACCCACGGACTGTGAGATCGTGACCTGAGCCGAAGTCAGACGCCTAACCGACTGAGCCACCCAGGCACCCCTCTACTGAATGAATTCTTAACATACTGGAATGGTATAGCTTGTCAAGTGATACAAATGTCAAGTTGACAGATGTCAAATCCAGTCCCATTGGGGGACGAAGAACATAAAGTGAGTGTCTTAGAACCAGAGGTTAGCTTCCCATGGTGCCTTTGTTTGCTACCTAATAGTGGGTTTGGTGATGAGTTAATTAGGTATCAATCCATTACATATTAGGGTCTCAACTCGGGGAGTTACTGGGGCAGAGTCAACTGGGTAAGACGACCTTACATTTGATTGCACTACTGTTTCCTAAGGGTGAAGCATCACTTCGTGTCTTCTGAGCAATGAGTTGGGTGTCGTCAGCATGTTGGTGTGACCTTTGTGGGGTCACACCAGCTCCGTAGAGGCTGGGCCGGGGAGAGTCCAGCGTGCCCAAGAGAGCCAGCAGGCTCAGAGCCGGGAGGAGTGGGTACCGGTCTAACCCCTGGGCTGACCCTGCCCTCTGCTTTGCCAGGTCATCCACTGCAGCGGCTACCTGAAGATCAGGCAGTATATGCTGGACGTGTCCCTGTACGACTCGTGCTACCAGATCGTGGGGCTGGTGGCTGTGGGCCAGTCGCTGCCACCCAGTGCCATCACAGAGATCAAGCTGCACAGTAACATGTTCATGTTCAGGGCCAGCCTTGACCTGAAGCTGATCTTCCTGGATTCCAGGTGAGTTTGGCACCTGCTGCTGCTGCAGAATTCCAGAAGATACTGACGGTGGAAACTGGCCTGAACGCTGTGTTGTTAAGCCAAAATGTAACGAGGAAATCAGCCGTACTAAGAAAGGGAGTTAGGGGACGCCTGGGTGGCTTAGTTGGTTAAGCGTCCGACTCTTGACTTGGGCTCAGGTCGTGATCTCATAGTTCCGTGAGTCTGAGCCCTGCGCTCTGGGCCGTAAGCCCAGAGCCAGTTTGGGATTCTCTCTGTCCCTCTCTCTGCCCCTCCCCTCCAAAATAAATAAATTAATTAATTAATTAAAAAAAAAAAAAAGAATGTGAGTTAGAAGGGTATTTGGTGGAACCAAGTCAGGAATTGAAAGAATTGATATCAGCTTTAGTACTTAAAGAGTAGCCAGCTTCTCCAGGTGCTGGGTACCTGTTGTATATTATTTATTTATATTTTCATCATCTCATTGGAGTTGGAGCTGGAAATATGTGCTGTGGACACAAGTTAGCCTTTGTTGAAGGCCTGCGATGTCAGGATTCTGCCCTGTGTGTCCATCAAGTAGGTGGGACCTTAAGGCAAAGAAAAGATTTTGCAATGAGCTGGTGGGAAGCCATCGGAGCTCTGATGGCCACAGAGCTGAGGCTGACAGCAGACAGGTGGCCTTTGCCGGGAAAAGCTGTGACTACAAGCTCAGTGGGTGCCCTGTCTGGGCTGGGAGGACACCTCTGGCTGGCAGTGAGGACGAAGGTACAGTGGCCCCTGAACTGTCTCTCCCAACCGCCCTTCCCCTCCTCCCTGAGAATGTCCACCCATCTGAGGATCTCTTGTCAGAGAGAGAAGGGAGAGCGAATGAGGCAAAAGCACTAATCTGTTGTTTCGCTCGGCCTGCCGAAGCTGGCCACACAGGGGAGGTGTGTGCTGGAGAAGCCGTGGCCTGTCCCCCGGGAGGGCTTGCCGGCTTCACGTGGCCCCAGGCCCTTGGGACTTCCTCCAACCTACCATTTTCTTTTTT
Source organism: Leopardus geoffroyi (assembly GCF_018350155.1). NCBI lineage: Eukaryota > Metazoa > Chordata > Mammalia > Carnivora > Felidae > Leopardus > Leopardus geoffroyi. Next base: position 8,861,435 of record NC_059333.1, on the reverse strand, counting down.
TATTTCTTTTTTATTTTTTTTAATGTTTATTTATTTTTGAGAGAGAGAGACAGAGAGAGACAGAGCACGAGTGAGGGAGGAACAGAGAGAGAGGGAGACAGAATCTGAAGCAGGCTCCAGGCTCTGACCTGTCAGCACAGAGCCCAGTGCGGGGCTTGAACACACGAGACGTGAGACCACGACCTGAGCGGAAGTCGGGTGCTTAACCGACTGAGCCACCCAGGCGCCCCTTCCGCCTACCATCTTCTTATCCGTAAAAAGGTCAGCCTCGCCCTGCCCACTCGGCTACCCACAGGCTGTTAGGAAAGATGAAATTTGATAATAGATGTGAAGCATTTGTAAAAGTAAAGCCTGGAAGCACTTGGGTGGCTCAGTCGGTTAAGCATCCGACTTTGTCTCAAGTCACGATCTCACAGTTTGTGAATTTGAGCCCCGTGTCAGGCTTTGTGCTGATGGGTCGGAGACTGGAGCCTGCTTTAGACTCTGTGTCTGCCTCTCTCTCTGCCCCTCCCCTGCTTGCACTGACTCTCTCTCTCTCTCTCAAAAATAAATAAACACTAAAAAAACAAACAAACCAGCAAGCAAAAGTAAAAAGCTGATGCACCTAGTCCTTTAGAGTCCTCAGCTGTACAGGAAGGGACAAATGTTCAGAGACCCCACTTTTGCCTTTCGGTGTGTGTGGCCAAGCTGTCTGGGAGAAAGGAGGTATATATGTGTGGGTGTACATGTATATACGTATATACACACATATGTGTAAATATAAATATAAAATTTTGCTAATATTTATTGATTTTCCCACCTTTTTATTCTGGTAAAATATACATGACATAAAATTGACCATTTTAACCAGTTATGGGAGAAAACCAAACATACCTGGTTAGGGGCGGGAGACAAAGACACAAAGTAGCCTAGTTTATCATTAGTGAACCTCAGAACCCTTCAAAGGTAGAGAAATGACAAGGGTTGGCCTGACAGGCTTGCCATCGTGCTCCCAGAAACTCCAAGCAAAGAGTACCCAAAACTCTTTGCGGGAACGAGGCCAGCACCTTGGGGCTGGCCGGACTGACAAATGCTGCCCTACTGCATCGAAGACAGAGGCACCTGCCAGCAGAGGGGCCCTGGGCGGGTGGACTGTCTGGGCCCATGGTGGCAGCATGAGAAGGAGTTCTTTCTGGATTCAGGGGCCACTTCTAAAAGTGAACGGAAAGGAATTTTGGCCGTCCGAGCTCATTACTTTAGAAACTTGGGAGGACACGACCAGGTTCCCCCTTATTACCTCTGTCTCCCAGTTTTTCCTTGACGATTCTAGGAAAAGCCTCTGAGGCCTGGTGAATTCTCTAGAAGAGGAAAGAGAGAGGTCTCCCCAGAGGAGACATTTCAGATCTTCTCAAATTGTTTGAAGCACACAGCTTTGAAACACAAAGGACAAATGGAGGGCTTTGCAGAAGAGGGTGTTCGAAGGTAGCTCAGAGGCCAGACTGCTCCTGAAGGAAACAGGAAACTGTTTCTACAGAAGTTCCCTGCTGTTCTCCCAGCTATGTACCTGGAAGCTTCTAACAGATCTCCTGAACTCCTGTCGTGTAGACGTTTAAAGGGCTCAGAGACAAGCTAGAATTCCTCGAACTCACTCTGGTCTCCAGTCTGCTGCAGTTCGGTCTCTGAGGGGCCGCTGGGGGTCAGGGACAGAGGGCAGCAGAATGGCCCAGCAGGGTGGGAGATGTCAGCTCCTCCATCCAAAGCCCAGAAGCCACGGCGACGGGTTGGCCTGAAGCCCAGCAGCCCTGAAGTCACTGGGTGGGGGGCCTGCAGGGGTGGGGGTGGCCACTTGGCCCCCCACCCAGTGTAATCCCAGACACAACTGAACTCAGCATAACCTGAAATTTGGTTCAGAGGGGTTTTGTGGTATTTCACTTTGAAACTGTAGCTGGTGCTTTTGCTAAGGATGGGTGAACCCAGCCATGTTTGGGGTTTGGCAAATCCCTCTGACAGGTCTTCAGACACTGGAGGTTTGGAAAAAACCAGGAGGGCATGCTGCCAGACCCTTCTCTTTCCCTTTAATTTTTAAAGCCAGTGTGCACTTTGATGAGAAACTTAATACATGTGTTTCTGATTCATTTACACGTTCGGGGCTGTTGTTCTGTAACTTTACTTCCAAAGGGTCTGGGAAGCCTCTTTTGTCCCCACACCGTACAGACGCCTGGTTTTCTTTTTCCGGGGGGGGGGGGGGGGGAAGCCAGGTCTCAGTTTTCCTGCCACACTGGTAGACTCCGATGGGGCCTGAAGTTCTAGATGGCCCTTAGATAAGTCCCCGAGCCCGGAAAGGCCTGCACAGGTTCCCTTTCCACCGACCTCCAGCCCCATCTCCTTCCCGCCCTGGAGGAACACCATGGAAATGTGTACACCAAATAGTGAGCAGTTCCAGGGAAATATGAGGCTCTCCGAGATTTACGACCCGGAGCCCGCGCAGAACTCGACAGAAAGGGGAGCGCGTTACGGAACGAAAGTGAGGTCGAGTTTCCCCGTTGAGTTCGCAACTGACATTTCAGAGACAAGCCAGCAGGACCCCCCAGTCCGGGCCGTCCTCAGGCCCCACCTCTGCCCCCTCGGGACTGACTTCTCACCAGGACCTCCCTTCCTCTGGAAAAGCTTCTTGTCCTTCTCTTTCGTCTGTTCTTAAATGTCTGTCACCAAGGTTTCTCGGCCACCTCTTCCAAGGGCATAGTCACCGGGTCGGTTGCCCGGGGCCCCGGGAAGTGGCACCACTGCCACGTGCAATTTCCACCTGCGGATGGAGTGATCCAGATGCCACGGATGATGTGGTCTCGGACGCTGGGAGTCACTTTTCCTCAAAGAGCTGATGTGGGAAGTCAGTATTCCTGGGGCCTGATGAGAACAGAGAGGCGGTAATGGCATGAGGGCACCGGGCACGTGTTTGTTGCCCTTCTGCCAGCGAATGTTATGATTTACCCCGCAGCCACAGTATTTTCGGGTGTTGTCGTACTAGTTTTTGGACGCTGCACGAGCCTCCGTTGATCGGACGCGTTAATGTCTCCAGCTCTTCTGCAGATGCTCCCGCCCGACCAAAACCTCGTGAGACCGTTGCGCCAGGTAGCGGGGGCCAGTGGGAGATACAAAGGCTCACATACACAATAGCCAGGACGTGGGAGCAGCCCAAGCGTCCATCGGCGGACGGACAGACAAACAAAACTATTTTATCTACATAAAATAGAACATCATCGAGCCATAGAAACGAATGGCATTCTGTCCCACACCACAACGTGGGTGACCCTTGAAATCAGGATGCCAAGTGAGAGAAGCCAGACACAAAGGGACATGTACCAGGTGGTTCCACTCATCCGAGATATCTAGAATCGACAGATTCCTAGAGACAGAGGGAGAGGGAGGTTACCTGTTGCAGCGGGGGGGGGGGGGGGGGGGGGGGCGGGAGGGGGGCGGGGGGCAATGGGGAGTTCTGAAGAACATCGTGGTTGTCGTTATTGCCACTACGTGTAGACATAAAAATGGTCAAAGTGGCAAAGGTTGTAATGCATATTTTTCCACAATAATAATTTTTTTTAAAAATTTAAATGTTTATTTTTGAGAGAGACAGACAAAGTGTGAGTAGGGGAGGGACAGAGAGAGAGGGAGACACAGAATCGGAAGCAGGCTCCAGGCTCCGAGCTGTCAGCACAGAGCCCGACGTGGGGCTCGAACTCACAAACCGTGGGATCATGACCTGAGCCAAAGTCAGGACTCAAAACTGACTGAGCCACCCAGGTGCCCTGATTTTTGACAGAGAGAGAGAGAGTCAGAGAGAGAGGGAGACACAGAATCGGAAGCAGGCTCCAGGCTCCGAGCTGTCAGCACAGAGCCCGACGTGGGGCTCGAACTCACGAACCTTGAAATCGTGACCTGAGCCGAAGTCGGATGCTCCACCGACTGAGCCACCCAGGCACCCCCACGATAATAATTTTAAAAAAGGTTCCCACTGGACTGTCACCCAGAAGCCACTGGAAAGTAGTTCTTTCTCCCATCAGAGTTCACTCTTAAGCGCCCCCAGACAAGCTTCACCCTGAAAAAGGAAAACATTTGAAGCCACCCCAAACGTTCTTGTAGCCAGCAGTTTCAGAAGAACATTCCTGCCCATGAATAGTGCTACATCCTGCACTGGGCTAGCGTTCAAAGCCTTTCTCCTTGTAAAAAAAGATCATTCTCGGTTTCCAAAACCAACATCACCCCCCACCCTGAGCCTTTTAGCACTTGATTAGTTGGCAAAACCAATATTAGTTTAAATGAAAGGCAACCTACAGAACAGGGTAACACATGGAGCCACTGTCCTCCCCCAGGGTGACCGAGCTGACCGGGTATGAGCCGCAGGACCTGATCGAGAAGACCCTCTACCATCACGTGCACGGCTGTGACGTGTTCCACCTCCGCTACGCGCACCACCTCCGTGAGTACCTCGCTCACCGCGCGGGGCCGGGGGCCGGGGCTGGCCAGGGAGGGGGTGGCCAGAAGTGGGGCGGGAAGGTCACCCTTGTTTGGTACAACAGTCCTCCGTTGTGCACACATGAATTCTAAACCTCAGACTGACCCCATCCACCCCTCCGTTTAGCACAGCTGCTGGTCAGTTCTCAAGCATCCAGGCTCACCTTCCAGTGAAACTCTGGCAGGTGTGGGATGGTGCACAAGTTGCTGATTCCAGATGGCGGATTTATTTGGAACCTAGATTTCTCTAGGACATCTGGACACGTTTACACAAAGTGCCACAGCAGAAGCGCCAACACGTACAGAGCCCTTGCTCCTGTGGGGCACCGGCTTAGGTGATTAAAGATGTTACTAACCCAGTGAAGGAGATTCTCCTGTTCATGATCCTCCTATTCCTACTGAGGATGCTGAGGTTCAGAGAGGTTAAGCCACTTGCCTGAGGTCACACAGTGAGAGGCTGGAGAGTCTGGAGCCAAAGCAGCCAGGACCCGGCCCCTGACCACTGTCCACCACCTGGCTGGGAGGCTCAGGGGAGACCACAGGTTCCCAGGATGGGAGAAAATGGAAAGAATGAACAAGTATTCGATTGGCCAGTGCAGAAGGTTTGGTGAACATCTGGACAGGGAGGGGCGTGGGGCTCTAGTCACTGAAGTGTTCAAAGAAGTGACACTTTTCTTCTAGAATCCAAATCAAGGCAGCAAATAACTGACACGGGGCGGGATACCTCACGTCCAGCCCTCCATGCCTGGACTCAGGGGTGCTTGCTAATGGGGTGCAGATGGCCGGAGCAGCCAGCTCTGCAGGGCCCTCTGGGTGGAGAGGGCAGGTGATTGCTCCGAAAACCCCAGCCCCGGGGGTCCCCCGCCCCTTTCCGTGGAGGCAGGAGCATGGCAGGAGCCCCGATATCCAGCAAGGGAGCTGGAAGCGAGCCCCCAAATTACCTGCAGGAAGGGATCCTCTTCCAAGTGGGGCTCCATTGGGAGGAATTAGGCCTCTAAGCACAGAGAATGAAAACGTATGGAATTGAAAGTCTTCATTTTAAATCCCATTTCCTCTCTCTCTCGAACTACCTGGCTAACAGAGGAGCAGGGATTTCCGCCCTGCCACCACCTGGGAGAAATAAATACAGTTTTTGTTTGGGAAGTGTAACGAAGGCCACAGCGATGACCAGCACAGGGCTCCTGTGTCCCCAACACAGAACGGAAGCTTTTCACGTACCCATTGTTTTTTGTGTTTTTTTTAAACTTTATTTTGTATTTATTTTGAGAGATAGAGAGCAAGCAGGGGAGGGGCAGAAAGAGAGAGAGGGGGAGAGAGAGAGAATCGCAAGAAGGCTCCACACTGTCAGCGCAGAGCCCTGTGTGTGGCTCGAACCCACGAACCGAGAGATCGTGACCTGAGCCAAAGTCAAGAGTCGGATACTTAATGGACTGAGCCACCCAGGTGCCCCTCACGTATCCATTTCGGGGCGCGGGGCTGGCCCTGTGTCCATTTCCCAGATGAGCGGTGACCCTCACGGGTGGAGACCTGTGGGCAGGCAGCAGCTGAGTCAGACAGGACCAGAGCCCGGGTTTGTCCGGCTCTCAGGCCTTGAGCGGTTCCCACCACGTGATGGCTCTGAGCCTTGGAGGCACGGCCCGTCTTCGCTTCATCAGGAGCCCTGATCTTCCCCGAGCTCACCCGGCCTGCAGAGGGAGTTTATCTGAGAGGTCCACTGCAATTTGCATGATAAATTTGCCTCAGCTCACCTGGAATTTAGCATTTCCAGACATTTCAATTATCCAAGAGGACCCTGAAAGGGAAGGCATACACAGGCTTCCCGGAGACACACAGAAAAGGCAGAAGCATTTAGAAACCAGAGGAAGCACGTGTTTTTGTTTTTGTTTTTTTCAAATGGGCTCGAATTAGTAAATCAAAGAAAATAAAAAATAGCAATATTGACAACGATTGCTATGGTGCGGTGACCTTAACTATGGTGGAGAAACCACCCCAGGGGCAGGAGGCAGAGAGCATATCCCAGCCAGGCTGGAGGTGATGGGGGGGGGGGTGGCCTTGGGATCTACCATGAGCCTCGCATCTGTCCCTGACTCACTTCTGTCAACTTTTCCAGATGTAAACTAGAGGAGAGCTGACAGGGAGAGGTAGCGGAGGCCCTTGCCCACAGATGGGGGTGGGAATCAGTCTTCTAGAGCTCACACCTTGGCTCCAGGATTAGAACCTCACTTGGGTGTCCCTCTCAGGGAAGCCATGACATTAACCTGGACATGACTTTCCCCTCCAAAGCTGGGTCTTTCAGATGAAGAAAGGGGCGATATTCAACAAAACAGAGCATGATTTTTGGAAGCAGAGTCTTTATTGGTGCGGAGCTGGGGAAGTTTTGAAATCTCTCTGTTGTGTGGTCCCTGGGGCTTCATCTCCTTTCCAGGCACGGAACTGGGGCCAGAGGGGCCAGATCCAGAAGCCGACCTCGAGCCTGGGGTTCAAGTACAGTAGTTTGTTGGGACAGTGACAACTGTTTGTTGGGGAGAGAGAGAAATAAGCCATGGAAGGGAAGGAGCCACGAGACGGGCTTGTCTGACCGGGACTCAGTCAAGGGGAGTGAGCTGAGGTTTAGACCCCTGCTCCTGCCTGTCATGAGCTGAAGGCTGCTCTTAGGGGTGTTAATCTCCCTGTCCCCCCTCATCTGTTAGAGTGAGCTCTGCCAAAGAAAGGCCTCAGGAGGGAGATGGGGCCATCAGAAGTTCCTGGGTGCACTCCATGGTGAGGGGAGGGACGTGAGGAGACATCAGCCAGAGCGAAGGTCCGCCTCTTTACCGTGTCTCCTCAGCCTCCTGCCCTCATTGGTCTCCAGGCTTTGTGAAGAGTTCTCCATCCAGCCATCCCTCCATAAGGTGCTCCTCACCCCCCAGCCCAGCCTAGTTGGTCATCTTGTCCTTGCTTTGCACACCTTAGTCACCTTTCTCTTGTGGGGTGGGGGGCTTTTTTTTTAAGATTTTATTTTTAAGTCATCTCCACACCCAATGTAGGACTTGAACTCACCACCCTGAGATCAAGAGTTGCACTCTCCACCAACTGAGCCAGCAGGCCCCCCTCTGGGGGGACCCTGTTGCCCTCACTGCTCAGGGTCCCTGTTGGTCCATTGGAGTGTCCTCTATCCCCAAACTCCTGCCCCGTGGGCAGCGGGGGGGGGGGGGGGGGAGCTAAGCACCGCCCCCCTTTCCAGTTCTGTTTTCACTGCCACCATGATGTCAGCTGCTGCCACATCTCTTCCAGGAGGGTGTGTCCAGCTCCTTCCAGCCCAACCCAAGGGTCCTAGGTTCTTATTTCTGGACAATGCTTTCACCTCATGCTGTTCACATTCTTATGGGGTCTACCTTGATCTGCTCAGGCCACTGTAACAAAATAACACAGGCTGAGGGGCCTAAACAACAGAAACTTGTTTCCTAACAGCTCTGGAGGCTGAAATCTGAAGTCAAGTTATCAGCAGGACCGCTTTCTCCTGAGGCCTCTGCCTCTGTAGGTGGGCATCTCCTTCCTGTGTCCTCACATGCGTGAGGCCCTCTGTGTGTGTCTGCCTTCTCATCTCTTTCTATGACAGGGACACCAGCCATATTGGATTAAGGTCCCCCTCTTACTCCATTTTCTTTTAATTACCTCTTTAAAGACCCCATCTCCAAATGCAGGGACATTCTAAGGTCCTGAGGGTCGGGCTTCAACATACGAATCTGGGTGGAACGCAGGTCAGCCCATGACAGGGACTTTCTTTAATAGCTCTGTGTCATTACCAGGCAGTAGGCCCAGCTGGGCAGGCTGGCTTGGGGAGGGCAGGTGGGAGGTCTGTGAAGGCAGGATGCGTCATTTGGAAATGTGGCTCTTCGGTCCTGTCTCCTGGTGCTTCAGTAACGCAGGGCTCAGGAACCTAGCCCAAGCCTCCCGCCCTCCCGCCCTCCCGCCTGGGATCCCAACCTGGATCCCAGATCCACACGGTGGCCCCTGCCAAGCTGGGGGCTCAAGTCCTTCAATTCAGTCACCGCTGGAGCTGGCCTAGTGGCTGTCCCAGGAGCACAGGCATGCAGGGTGGCCTCTCCCACTTCCTCCCCATCCCCCACAGCTGCACATGGCTGGAGGGGGCCAGGGGCCACGGTGACCCTCAGGATTCCAAGACCACGGGTCGGGGGGCGGGCGGCTGGCCCCCTTTTACAGGGAGACATACAGACGCATCTTTCTTCGCAGCTGATGAGGTCACTGAGCGCAAGAAACATCTACCAATACCCAGGGAGGTCACTGTCCGATTCTCCAAGGCCAGATTTTCTCCACACCAGCGTCCCAACCCCAGGACTCCCTGGAGATGGGGCGAAGGGCTCTGCCAGCAGCAGAGTTGGACATCAGGCAGTGGTGGCTCTGGATGACCACAGTCAGCCAAATGGTTTTCACACATTGTTCAAAATATTATCTTAACCCAGTGCAGGGATCCACAGGGTCCAAAGAAAGCATAGCCCCTAAAGAAAGAGAATTCAACACCTTCCAGAAAGTCAGCTTCATGAGGAGAAGCAGGGCGGCACAGGGAAGTCTTTGGGGAGCATGGGCTTCCAAGGGGTCAGCAAGACAGGGGCTGGCATGGCCCGGACACCTCATGTCACTGTGGGCCTGGGCCTTCCCAGATGAGCCATGTGAGTCAGACCGTGCCAGGACTTTCCCTGGAAGCTTCTGTAGAGAAAATGAACACGGATCCTCTAGGGAGCATATTTGAGCCCCCCTCCAACCTGCGCCCTGCCCACTGTCCTGTGGTGGCCGAGGGAAGGCCCCCACATCTCAGCTAAGTGTGGGCCCTGGTGCAGGCATGACACTCATGTGGCCTCAGGGAAATGGGGGCCTTGAGCTAGGGTCTGCCCGTGCTGTCTCCCTCCTGTCTTTGTCAGGTGTTTGGGTGACTTTTTCTTGCATGGAGGGGAGCCAGTAGAGGTCTGTATTCTCTTGACCTGCAGGTCCTGGGGATGGGGAGGGGGTGATGCACAGTTGGGAAGGGATTGATATCGCTGAACTTGAAGATCTGTTGAGGGACACGAGGCAGATTTCTGGAAGACACAGCAGTTTGGAAGAACCATGATGTCCAAGAGGGTGGAGAATTGCACCCAGCTCCCCACCTGGGGCCCCTGGGCAGAGTGGGCCAAGTCCAGATCACAGAGAGTGCAGGCCAAGTCCAACTGTCATAACGCTTTCAATCTCACGCAAAGGCTTCTAAGCCTGAATATGTGGTCTACAGAGTTCAAGGAATAACTGTCATAACAAAATTCCGGGACACCTGGTAGACACCCATAGAGAACACACCCTAAATGGCACACAGGGGGCACCTGGGTGGCTCAGTTGGTTAAGCATCCGGTTTTTGATCTCAGCTCAGGTCACGATCTCGAGGTTCGTGGGTTCGAGCCCCGCATCTGGCTCCACACTGACGGTGCAGAGCCTGCTTGGGATTCTGTCTCTCCCTCTCTCTCTGCCCCTCCCCCCATTCATTCTCTGTGGCTTTCTCCCTCAAAATAAGTAAATAAACTTAAAAAAAAAATTTAAGGGCACCTGGGTGGCTCAGTCAGTTAAGCGTCCGACTCTTGGGTCCAGCTCAGGTCATGATCTCATGGTTCGTGAGTTCGAGCCCTGCATCAGGCTCTGTGCTGACAGTGCAGAGCCTGCTTGGGATTCTCTCTCTCTCTCTTTCTCTGCAACTCCCCCATTCGTTCCCTCTGCCTCTGTCTCTCAAAATAAATAAACTTAAAACAAATGAAGTGGCACACGAGAGTCACAAACTCAAATGCTTATGGGGCCAGGCATGTAGCACCAATGTGTGAATGGGCATCTGTAGGGCAGTAGGGAATGGCTAACACGTGACCATCCAGAGGCATTCCCAGTAAAACAGCACTGAGCCACCAACAGAACCCACCCGTGAGCTTATGCGGTCCATGGGACACTGGTGTGCAACCGCTCTGTGGCATCGCTGTGGAACAGGGCACAAAGGTCTCGAAACGGAGGACAAACTTGCAAGTCTCCAATCCACTGTGGCAATTACATGTCAGGGGGGCGCCAGCCTCTGCTGCTGGCCTTGCCTCTGGACTGGAAACGGGTGATCGCGTTTAATTCATGCTCAGATCCCTTTAGATGCTCTCTTGCAAGCAGGGTCTGGAGCCAGAGGAGGTGTTGGCTTGCAGGTGGAGGTGTGGGGAAGCCTACACCTTGAGGGGGAGCCAGGAGCAGGGGAGCGGTAAATCATGGGAGAAAGCACCGCGTGATCTCCACGTTGTCCTGACCCGGAAGCAGTTGTGGACATAGAGGTGTGGGCTGGACCTTCTCGGTGTTGCCAGACGGCTCAAGCTCTGCCCATCATCCGTGGTCAAGGTCACTTTGGACACATCCCACAAGGTGGCCCTTGTGGGCGTTCTTCCTCAAAGTGCTTCTCTCTTCCCGGTGCGTTCCGTGTCGTTCTGCCAGCCGGACGTGCAGAACCTCTAGAGGAGCGCACGACTTTCCATCGGTGTCACCCACTGCAGGTCCGAGCTGGCAGAGGGGACATAGCAGGAGGAGGGGATCAACCTCACCAGTATTTCTGTGGAGGGTGGTTTTGTCTCCTGGCGCTGCTCTAACGAAATACTACAAACTGGGGGGCCTAAAACAGCGGAAATGTACTCTCCCAGGGTTCTGGAGACCGGAAGCCCGAAGTGAAGGGGTCAGCAGGGCCGGGCTTCCTCAGAAAGCCCTGTAGGAGAGTCCTTCCTGCCTCTGCAGCTTCTGCTGGAGTCCTTGGCTTGCAGTCCCCGCTCACCAGTCTGTGCCTCCACTTCCCCTCCTGTGCGTGTGTGTCTCCTCTTTGGTCTCTTATGGGTGGGGGGGGGGTCGTTGGAGGCAGGGCCCACCCTGTTCCAGGACGATCTCGTCTATCTTGAGATCCTTGACTTAATTACACCTGTTTAGAGATCCCTTTTCCCAAATACGGCCACATTCACCGGTTTCAGGGGCCAGGACGTGGAACACATCGTTTGGGGGAACCCCATTCAGTCACCATAGGGATTTTTGGCATCTGACATCATCAGCTCTTACAATTCAGAACGGAAATAGAAATTAGGCTCCAGGCCAAGGTTCCCTTGCCTCCCAGAGGAACCAGGCAGGCCACCTACTTTTCTGCGCAGACACTCTGTCTGCGTAGCAGATTCACAGAACTAGAATTTCCACCCCAAAGCAGCCTCGGCAAACCGTGACCGCTGGCTTCCCTCTCAGCATGGGACACCCTGATCTCAGAACCATCGGAGGCCCAGATGCTGGAGGTGCTGTGGCCCCAAGTGCTAGGAGCAGGGCCTCTGTTCCCAGAGCTTACAGCTTACGGGCCATCTCCAGCCTGCCTGGTCCCCCACCGCCAAGCAGAGCCTTACTTTATAGCACCCCTCCTGCTCTCCTCCTCCCCCCACCCTCCACGGGATCATTTCAGGCAGCTAATTAAGACCAACAGATTGGAGGGGGAGCTAGACCGAAGCCAGGCATGTTGTGACTAAGCGTCTAGGATTTCAGCTTGGATTGATAATGTGGACTATCACCATGGGTCATAGAGAAGCAAAAAACAAATCTATGCCCGTGTTTGTTTGGTCTCTGTATCTAAGCCGCATCAGAGCTGCCCTTGGCATCCTAATATAAAATATTTGGGATAAACTGGCTTTATTGTATCCAGTTTAGATGATTATGGGTAGGTTTTAGGAATGTTGTAAGAAATAAGGAAAGTATGAAATCCAAGAGAGGGAAAAGGAAAAATACACCATCTTGCTGCCAGGGGTGTGATGGGTACCGAGGGGGACGGATTTCAGAGTGGAGGGGCTGAACAAGTACTTCTGCTGAAGGAATGACTTCTGGGGAAGTCCACATATGGGGCCCCAGGTGGGCCCTATAGCATGTCTTTTGGGGCCAAAAGCAAATTGGCCGAGTCTCCGCTAACCTTCCTTGTACCTCTCCTTGCACATTGAGCTACAGAGAACCTTCTGGAGACTCGTGTCCCTTCCTCCCAGAGGGATCACTCTGAGACAAGGGAGTCAGAACACCCGGGCTGGGGGCCCCGGCTATGCCCTCGAGATTTGCTGGCCCCACTTCCTGGTGATGCCTACTTCCCACAGCTGTAGGGGGTGTGAAATGAGGGGTTCGGACATGAGCGGGCACCCGAAACCGTGGATTTTGCTGTTAAAAAAGCAAACCCCAAGAGGAGAAACATTGTAAAGGTAGCTCTTTCCTATTATCTCTGTGCTCTCCAGCACGGACTCTGGCCCCTGCCCCGTGCGTCCACGGAGGTGCACATGCTAAACCCGGGAAGACGAGAGCCTGTGTCTACACTGTTCCCGGGAGCCCCGCCCCTCATCCCAGGGGTGGAAGGGGGGATGGCGGTCACGCACCGAAGGGTGGGGGGCCTGATCCGTGTTGTATTTCCACTTCCCTGACCCCACACAAACTACCTGCCTGTGGAAAAAATAATTTTTTCATTTAAAAAAAAATTTTTTTAGATGTTTTTATTTATTTTTGAGAGAGAGACAGACAGAGCATGAGTAGGGGAGGGGCAGAGAGAGAGAGGGAGACACAGAATCCGAAGCAGGCTCCAGGCTCTGTGCAGAGCCTGATGCGGGACTCGAACCCACAAACCACAAGATCATGACCTAAGAAGTTGGACGGTCAACTGTCTGAGCCACCCAGGCGCCCCAATAATTTTTTCACTTTTGTTATAAAGCTGATACCTCCTTAGTGTTGGAAATGTAGAAAATCAAGAAAAGTGGAACAGGAGAAAATGAAAATTACCTGTAATTTGACCAGATAATGAGAGTTGATATGTATTGAGTCTTTGCTGTGTGACTGCCACCACTAGTCTAAAGCTTCCCATAGATGATCTAATCCTCACTGTGACCATGCGAGGTAGGGAGTGTGATTATGCTCTTGTTCCAAACAGGGAAACCAGGTCACCGGGGCTTTGTAATGTGTCCGAGATTGCAGTTAGTTGGGGTGTATATGTGAGTGTGCGTGTACTTTTTCTTACCTGTACTCTATGCTCTTCTGAATCTTGTCTCTTTTTTTGATGAGTTATAACTGACATATAACACTATATTAGTTTCAGATGTACAACGTAGTGACTTGATATTTGTACACGTTCCTCCATGATCAGCACAATAAGTCTAGTTACAATATATAGTTATACATTTTTTTTCTTGTCTTGAGAGCTTTGAAGAGCTAATTCCTTTAGCAACTTTCAGTATACAACACGGTGTTATTAACTGAAGTCTCCGATGCTGGAAGTTTGTACCTCTTGACCATCTCCTTCACCCGTTTCTCCCACCTGCCCTCCGTCACCTTTGGCAACCACCAATCAGTTCTCTGTATCTATGATTTTTTTTTTTATTAGGTTGCACATGTAAGTGAGGTGCCAGGGTATTTGTCTTCGTCTGACTTACTTTACTTAGCATAATACCCTCGAGGTCCACCCGTGTTGTAGCAGATGGCAAGATTTCCTTCTTTTTTATGGCCAAACAATATTCCTTTGTGAGTGTGTGTATGTACGTATACCACGATTTCTTTATCCATTCATCCATGGGTGGACACTTAGAGTGGTTCCATTTCTTGGCTATTGTAAATAATGCTGCAGTGAACATGGGGGCGCAGGGGTCTTTCCGAGTTAGTGTTTTTGTTTCCTTCAGAGAAATACCCAGCAGTGGTATTTCTGGAGCATATGGTACTTCTATTTTAAATTTTTTGAGGAACCTCCTCACTGTTTCCATGGTGGCTGCACCAATGTACCTTCCTAGTCATAGTACACATGGGTTCCCTTTTCCCCACATCCTTGCCAACACTTGTTATTTCTTGTCTTCTTGATAATAGTTATTCTGACAGGTGTGAGGTGAAACCTCATGTGATTTTGATCTGCATTTCCCTGATGATAAGTGATGCTGTGAACTTTTTCATGTACCTGTTGGCCATCTGTATGTTATGTCTTCTTTGGGAAAATGTCGATTCAGACCTTCTGCCCATTTTTTAGTTGGACTATTTTATTTGTTTGTTTGTTTGTTTGTTTGTTTATTGCTACTGAGTTGTATGTGTTCTTCGTATATGTTGGATGTTAACCCCTTATCAGGTACGTAATTTGCAAATACTGTCTCCCATTCGGTAGGTTGGCTTTTCGTGTTGTTGGTGGTTTCCTTTGCTGTGCAGAAGCTTTTTAGTTTGATGTAATGCCACTTGTTTATTTTTGCTTTCGATCTTTTAAGGATTATTTTGTGGTTCCATACAAATTTGAGGATCGTTTGGTCTATTTCTGTGAAGGATGATACTGGAATGTTGATAGGTATTGCATTAAATCTGTAGATGCCTCTGGGTAGTATGGACACTTTATATTAATTCTTCCCTTCCATGAACATGGAGTGTCTGTCTTTGCATTAATATGTGTCTCCTTCAGTTTCTTTCATTGATGTCTTATAGTTTTTAGTGTCTTGTCTTTCACCTCCTTGGTTAAATTTATTCCTAGCTATTTCATTATTTTTGATGCAATTGTAAATGGGATTGTTTTCCTAATTTCTTTCTGATAGTTCATTATGAATGTGTAGAAACTCAGCAGATTCTTGTGTACTTATCTTATATTTTTGACCCTTACAGAATTCTCTTATTCTAAGAGTCTTCTGATGGAGTCTTTAGGGTTTTCTATCTATAATATGCCATCTGAAAATAATGACAGTTTTACCTCTTCCTTTCCAATGTGGTTGTCTTTTATTTCTTTTTCTTGCTTAAGTGTTCTGGCTAGGACTTCTGATTCTGTGTCACATAAAAGTGGCAAACGTGGGCATCCTTGACTTGTTCCTGACCTTAGAGGAAAAGCTTTCAGCTTTCTCCTGTTGAGTATGTTAGCTTTGGACTTGTCATGGATGGCCTTTATTATGTTGAAGTACATCTCCCTTCTATATGCACTTTGTTGAGAGTTTTTATCATAGATGGCTATTGAATTTTGTCGAATGATTTTTCTTTATCCATTTTTATTGTTCACTTTGTTCATGTGGTGTATCCTATTGATTGATTTGCAGATGTTGAACCATCGTTGCATCCCAGGAATAGATCCCATTTGATCACGCCGTATGATCCCTTTAATGTATTGTTAAATTCAATCTGTTAATATTCTGTTAAGGATTTTTACATCTATGCTCATCAGAGATATTAACCTGTAATTTTCCTTTTCTTGCAGTGTCCTTGTCTGGTTTTGGTATCGAGGTCATGCTGACCTCATACATGTGTTTGGAAGTGTTCTTTCCTCTTCTGATTTTCCAAAGAGTTTGAAAAGGACTGGTATTAATTCTTATTTAAATGTGTGGTGGAATTCACCGGTGAAGGAAGCCATCTGGTCCCGGACTTCTGTTTATTGTGAGGTTTTTGATGACTCCTTACCAGTTATTAGTCTGTTCAGATTTTCTATTTCTCCATCACTCAGTCTTCATAGGTTGTATATTTCTAGCAAAGTATCTGTTTTCTTGTAAGTTGCTCATTTTGTTGGCATATAATTGTTTTTCTTAAAGTGTGCTACAATTATTTCCAAATTTTTATTTAAATTCTAGTTAGTTAACATACTATGATTGTTCATAGTAGTCTGTTATTATCTCTGTATTTCCGTGATATTGAATCCTGTCTTTTTTCTCATTTAACATTATATCATACACGTTCTTCATAATATTTCAAATTCTTATTAATCATTATTTCAATAGCGGCATAGTATTCCAAAGTTTATTTCATCTTCCCTAATTCATGGGCAATTAAGCGTCCCCTTCCTTTTCCCCTGAATTATAAGCAGGACTGCTTGTAATAGGATCAATGATTGGAAGTGAAGCCACTGTGTCAGTGGATGTGAACTGTCAAACTGCTTTCCAGGGCGGTACGAGTCCAGGCTTCTATCAGCACGTGACAATGCCTCTCCCCATAGATCAGCTGACATCATTGTTGTCATTTTATTTCCCTTGAGATACAATTCATATAATATAAAACTGACCATCTTAACAGTTTTCAGAGGTTCTTAGTATATTTATAATGTCATGCAACTATTACCTTTACTGAGTCCCAGAATATTTTCTTCATCCCCAGAAGAACCCTGATACCCATCAGCGGTCACTCCTGGCTCCCCTCATCCCCCAGCTCCTGTCAACCACTAATCTGCTTTTGGTTTTTATGGATGTGCCTATTCTGGACATTTCACATAAATGGAACCATGCAATATTTGTTTCTTTTTTACTGTCTGCTGATTTAATGGATGGTATCTAGCTCTGAGTTAAGCAAATACATTGAACATTTGATCATCATTTATATTTAATCTTTGGTGAATTGTTTGTTCCAGTCCTTTCCTCATATTACTTCTAGGTCTTAATGTTTTTATTGATGTGTATGAACTCTTTACATATTAAGGCTAACAACTCCTCGACTATCATTTTTGCAGTAATTGTTCTTCTGCACCAGAATATTTTGCTGCAGGTGTTAAAGTGGATGATAAAGAGGCACTCTTAATGTGGAAAGAAGTCACAGAAGGCCATGGAGAGCCTCGGGAGGGTTTGGGCAGACAGCGCGGGGGCTCTGCCTAGTGGCATAAGATGGGGGCTGAATTTCTGTGTCTGTGAGCCTCCAGGGGGTTCCTTCAGTGCCAGCTAGTGCAGTCACAGAATTTGGCCACCTCCCCAAACCCCTGCTCAGGTAGCTGTTAGTAGGGCCCTGGGGCCAGCCCTGATTTGAGAAACAGGAATGCCCTGTAGCCATGACCTGGGCATCAAGGGATGCCTTTTAGATTTGTGCTGGCCTTCCCCTCCTTGGAGAAGGATAACTGGGCCTTTCTCTTCTCTCCTGCCCACCCAGTGCTTCTGGTACCTTCCTTTCTCTCCAGCCTGTGCCCTCCAGGCCCTGAGGGAAATTAGTACAGAGGCTTTGGAAGTGAGTATGGCTCAGCAGTCTGGAGTTTGCACCCATGCGTAGAAGATGGGCCCAGAGGCCCAGTTTTCAGAAACGAAATAGCCAAGCAGAGGTGCTTCCTACATGAGCAACAGTAGGAAATTAATAGGCCTGATGAAAAGTGGGGCTGATGGGAAGAAAATATAGATGGCAACAGAGTAGCAAACAGTCTCAAGGTGAATACACACATGTTCTGGAGAGTAGCAAATACTAACAACAATTTGAAGCTTGGTTGAATGTACTTGTTATTTTGTTTAAACAACTACTTCACTCCCTGCTCCTGCTGCGGCCACCTATTGAGGGTGTGGGGATTAAGGGTTTGAGGGATTATCACATCATCGTGGCATTTTGCAAACTGAAAAGCCAAACCAATTTTATCACTGTGCCAGATGCAAATGTTTTATGGGGACTAATTGTTTCTCCCAGTGAAATCAATGACTATTAAATTTGAGTTCTCAACAGGGGAGGGGAGAGAACGCGCCTTGGACCTCTTGAAATTATAGGCAAAAAAATCTTGCGTGTGTGCACACAAGCATGCACCTTCCTGTAGAGAAAGCCCATCTCTTTGTCAAGTTCCCAAAGGTGTCCTTGACCCCAGAAAGGTCCAGAGCTGGGGCTGAGGTCATCGGTGGGGGCAGAGCCCCCCAAGCAGAGCCTGCTAATTGTCCCTCGGGATTCATGTCACCTTGTGCTTGCAGTGCTGGTGAAGGGCCAGGTCACCACCAAGTACTATCGGCTGCTGTCCAAGCTGGGCGGCTGGGTGTGGGTGCAGAGTTACGCCACCGTCGTGCACAACAGCCGCTCGTCCCGGCCGCACTGCATCGTGAGTGTCAATTATGTCCTCACGTAAGTCCGACGTATTTGTTTCCTTGCTCTCTCCTCTCCCTTGCCCTTCATCAGCCCGCTCTCACAAGCCGCAAGCCCTGTGTCTCTCTCTCTCTCTCTCTCTCTCTCTGAAACTGTTCATTTGTCTCCTGTTTTGTTTTTATTTGAACAATCTGGTGGTTCGGGAAGGTCCAAACTATTTCTGAACTCGGCACCGAGGGCCAGGTGCTGGGCTGCGGTGGGAATACCACGAAGGGAGCCCTGCCCCAGGCACAGCTGAAGATCAGATCCGAGAGACCAGCTGAGGGGCGCGGGGGTGGGGGGAAGGTGGGAGATGCCCCCCATCTTGCACAGGAGGGACAGGAGACGCGTCCAGACCAGGAATATGAACTTACGCTCCTTGTGCCCACAAGCATCAGGGCCGTCTTGCGTGCTCCCACCACCCGGGACGGGGATCTCTCACATTTCCCCCGTATTTCTATATAGCCTGATGCAAATGATGATGAATGTTTGGTCTCTTTAAAATCTCAGAAGGCCAAGTTCAGTTGCAAATTCTTTTAGGACCATTAGACACACAACAGGACATAAGTCTCCCTGGGACCATATATTACTGTGGACCCACGGTGGCTACTGTATGTTAAGTCACCTGCACCCAGCTCTGTCCCTGAACTTGACACCTTTGCTGTACCCCAGCCCCACCTTGAACAAGGTCCTCCTGTGTGTTCAAGGATTTGAACTCACTCCTGGATTTAGGCTCTCACTCCTTTCATAGAATGACTGCCGGGTCCCTGGTTTCTTGGGTTTTGTTTTATTATTATTTTTTTAGGAGTGTGATTTTGGCAAAACTGCAGGGAAGAGAGCATTTTAGCCCCCTAATGACTCTTCCTGAGCAGACAAGCGTGGGCTGGTACTTTAGGCGACTTCCCCTCCCACGAACACAACTGTGCCAAGCTGGCTCTTTACGGCCGAAATGGGCGCCTGATGTGGAGATAGGCAAGGCTGGCAGCCAGGCTCCTGGACCCTTGAAAGTCCCCCACTCGCGCCTCCCTGGGTGCTAAATGGAGAAACAGCCGAGCCACAGACACTCAAGGCGATGAGTACTGCTCCTGCCCTTGCTTTGGCCCCGACACACTTCCTGGTGGCCCATGGTAGGACCTTTGGGACCTACAGGACTGGAGACAGCTACCTCCAAATCTTCTGGCTGGATAATGCTGACCTCTCTCAGCACTGCCCAGGGCTGCAGGGGGCCTTTGATGGTGAAGGTGGGCGGCCCTTTGCTCAAGTCCCGGGCCCTGCAACCTCAGTGGACCGATTCGCTGGAGCTTGGGGAACGAACTTGCGGGGGGGGGGGGGGCTGGGGGAGGGGCAGGGAAGCCGCTCTGCCCCCCTGGCGGCCCCCTGGACATGACTTGTCCTGCTCTTGCTTCTCAGGGATATCGAATACAAGGAACTGCAGCTGTCCCTGGACCAGGTGTCCACATCCAAGTCCCAGGACTCCTGGAGGACCGCCTTGTCTACCTCACAAGAAACTAGGAAATTAGCGAAACCCAAAAATACAAAGATGAAGACGAAGCTGAGAACAAACCCGTACCCGCCACAGGTAACACACACACCCCCTGCCGGGGGCTCAGGACACCCAGCCTGTTAAGGAACAATGAGCCTCAGTGCATAGCGGGTCTCGGGTCTCGGGCCTGGAAGTTTCCCCTGCAGAGTGCAGCAGAGGCCCTGGGGGGATGTCCTGCTCACACAGTAGAGACACGGCCTGAGGCCCACGGAGCTAACATCTGGGAAGGCTCAGCAGGGCTGGAAAAAGAAGGCTAAATTGGGAAGGCACATCAGCTTGCTGGAATCCGCCTTCGTGCGCAGCGTGTTTCCCTAGCACTTTTTAAAACGAAAACCTTTTTTTGTTTTAATACTTTGTAACCTCTCAGAAAGTGGCTACATGTATCTGGTATGTTTTCCACTTGGGCTGAGACCGCCTCCCACCCCGGGCGGGGGGCGGGGGGCAGGGGGAGGCGTCTCTGTGGCACTGCTTGTTGCACACCTGTCCCCAGTGGGACCTCACCGCGGTGGCCGGGGGTGGGCCCAGCCCAGGGATGCGGTCAGGCTGACTCCAGGGCGGGATCCGGCGAGGCCGGAGGGGACTTCCTCACCGGCCCTGTCGTCCGTCTCCTTTGCCGTGCAGCAATACAGCTCGTTCCAAATGGACAAACTGGAATGCGGCCAGCTGGGAAACTGGAGAGCCAGCCCCCCAGCCAACGCCCCGGCGCCCCCAGAACAGCAGCTCCATTCAGAAAGCAGCGACCTTTTGTACGCCCCGTCCTACAGCCTGCCTTTCTCCTACCATTACGGACACTTCCCTCTGGACTCTCACGTCTTCAGCAGCAAAAAGCCAATGTTGCCGGCCAAGTTCGGGCAGCCCCGAGGATCCCCGTGCGAGGTGGCACGCTTTTTCCTGAGCACACTGCCAGCCGGTGGCGAATGCCAGTGGCATTATGCCAACCCCCTAGTGCCTAGCGGCCAGTCTCCAGCTAAAAACCTTTCTGAGCCGCCGGTGAACACTGCTCGGCACAGCCTCGTGCCAAACTACGAAGGTGGGTCATGTTTGCACGAGGGGAGGGGGCAGGACTGCGAACGGTGGCGGTGGGTGGCAAGCGGAAAAAGGATCCTCACGCTTTGGGCAAACTTCTCCTTTTTCTGCTTGTAAGTAGGGATTCCACGCTCTCCTGCTGGCAACGGGAGTCGCTTCGTGACAGGCTGGAAAGCTGGGCGACCGCGCCCGTGTGCCACACGTGGCACTGGTGACGGCATAAAGGGTGGAGGAAACCGGCGTTCAGCCACCCCCCCCCCAAAAGCTCCGGCCTCATTCGCTTCCCCAAGAGGGAGACAGAGTGGTTTTCAGGACCAGCTCCCATGTGCGGAGAATGCTCCAACCGCATTTATTTTAAAAGATTCCTTTCCAGCCCGCCCCCAAATGAATCTGGGATCCTGTTGGCTTTCTTCCCATGCCAGTTTTCAAAGTGGGAAAAACAGTGGTGGAAATTCATGAGCTCAGAGACAGAAATGTCACTCACCAACCCGGGGCAAATGATGTAAACACTCCGAGGACTCAGTTTCTTCATCTATAAAATGGGATCGGAGGCCAGGTGATATGCCTACCCCAGGCCTGGGCACACGCTAGGTGCCTGCCCGCACTGCTGGTTCAACAACAGGAATGGCCCCTCCAGCAGCCTTCCTGGTGGCAGACAAGCAAACGTCCTCTGTGGATGTGCCACCGGCTTCCCCAGGCCCAGACAGTCTCCTGTTTGCTCACTGAGCCAACCCCAGGCAGAGGGTAGGTGGGGATTGAGGGGTGGCTGCGAGAGGTACCTTCCCATTGCACGCAGACCTAACTACTGCTCAGGGTGTAGACCAAGATGGTACAAATTCCTGCGGTGGCCACTAAATGTGGGGTAAATGTTATATGTCCCCAGCAACGAATCACCTGCTTAAAGAGGAGCGCTCTCTCAGGGCCCCCTCCTTTCCCCTCTTTCTCTCTTTGGAGGCAGGTAGGGCTCTGTTCCTCCTCAGCGGCTTTGGGAATCTCTTGTTCAGACCCAGTCTTTACAAGGCTGAGACCCGTCTTGTCCCTAATGTGAGACGAGGGATAGACCGTGGGAGAAAGCCAACTGTCTTGGAGATTACTAGGACACGTTTTTCAAAAGTGGGGAGCTTAGAAAAGAACACACCAGCCACTAGGGCAGCATGGTCCCACCTTCGGCCTGGGCCGGTCCTCGGAGCCTCCAGTGTCTCAGATTTGGAGAGACAGCCATCAGTGTATCGGGTCCCTCAAATAACCAAGGAAGGGATTTCCCCTGACAGCCAAAGAAAGAAAGAGAAAGCTAGGCATCTTGATAGCAGCTGAAGATATTATCCACTTGAGATTGACCTGAAAGAATTATTTTTCTTGGTCTGTGGAAGTTGGCCAATGATATAACTAACACAGTATTACATTTTTTTAAAAGTTGCTATTTTGAAAGTGAAAGAGGTTAATAACCACCTCGTTTATCACACACTTGGTAAAAAAAGGACCAAAGGTGCTAATTTGGGGCAATTTGCGATCCACTTCCTAGCCTTTTTTGATATTAAAGGAAGACAAAGATTGTCTTAAGGTAAAAAAAAAAAAAAAAAAAAAAAAAAAAGGGAGCTAATTGATTGCAGGCATCTAGTTAGTGAGGGTGGTTATTACTTTAGTCATGACCCCTCTAAAGGGAGCAGGGTGATTACCACCCCACTCTCCCCACCGAGGGCTAAGGGGGAAAAAAAAAAAAAGAAAGAAAGCCTGTAAACCAACGCTGTCCAAGATGGTAGCCAGCAGCCACGTGTGGCTCTTGGGCACTGAAATGCGGCTACTAGGAGAATGAGAGGTGCTGCTGGGTAGGCCTGCACTTGGAAGGCAGGAACAAAGAATCAGATACCGCAATCATTTAAAACTATTGATCCCACATTGAAATAACCTTTCGGACATGTGGCATTAAATTGAGCGCACTGTTCACATGAATTCCACCTGTTCCTCTTGGCTCTTTCATGCGACCACCCGAACGCCGCCGCAGAGAGCAGCCTGCGGCCGGACAGCGCGGGCGGGCCTGGGCGCGGAGGGGCAGGGGCCGGGCGGCTGCGGGGGCGGAGCGCGCTGCGGGTGGCCCAGAGGGTGGTGGCGGCGCCCCGGGCCCGCCGGGCTGGTGCCGCTTTGGGCGTGTCCCCTTCCTCCCCCCGCGCGGGCGTCTAACGTGTCGCCTGTCCCCGCAGCGCCCGCCGCCGCCGCCGCGCGCAGGTTCAGCGAGGACACCGCGCCGCCACCGCCGCCGCCGCCGCCGAGCTTCCCGAGCTGCGGCCACTACCGCGAGGAGCCCGCGCTGGGCCCGGCCAAGGCCGCCCGCCAGGCCGCCAGGGACGGGGCGCGGCTGGCGCTGGCCCGCGCGGCGCCTGAGTGTTGCGCGCCGCCCGCCCCGGAGCCCCCGGGCGCGCCTGCGCAGCTGCCCTTCGTGCTGCTCAACTACCACCGCGTGCTGGCCCGGCGAGGGCCGCTGGGGGGCGCTGCGCCCGGCGCGCCCGCCCTCGCCTGCGGCCCCGGCGGCCCCGAGGCGGCGGCCGGCGCGCTGCGGCCCCGGCTCCCGGGCCCCGCCGCCGCCTCGCCGCCCGGCGCGCCGCTGCCGCACTACCTGGGCGCCTCGGTCATCATCACCAACGGCAGGTGACCTCGCGCAGGGCTGCCCGCAGGGAGAAGCCATAGGCCGGGCCCCGGGCTCCTGTTGTCCAGAGTGCAGCCGAGTTACGAGGGGCGGGCTGTATATGCACGATTTAAATTAATTTATACAGAGACGACTATTTTAATAGAACTCCGCGGCCGGCTTCTAGATTTTTACGCAGATCCCGCAAACGCCGGTGCAGAGGACTGCGGCGCGCCCGCGGCAGGGGAGAAAGGCCCGCCAGACCTTTGTTCTCCAAGAGCCCGGTCCCGAAGGGGGCAGAGCTGAGCGTCCCCCGCGTCCCCCGCGCGACCTCCACCTGCCCCGTCTCCGGGGGCGGACTTGGTTTCCTCGCCTCGCCACCAGGCCCGCGCGCCTCGCCTCGTCCCCGATGCGCAGCAATCCCACTGGGGACTGAAGGAGCTTCCGCTCCGGGGGAGCCTCCGCCGTAAAGACGAAAGCCCAACCCGATCCAGTCAGATACGCCAGGCGGTGGCCCACCCGGAGGAGGAGGAGGCTCCAGAATTCAGAGCGCTCTTAGATTCTTAAGGCAGGATGTGATGATTTAAGCCCCAGGAATCGACAACTCTCATGTCTTTAAAAGTCATTCATGAGCCTCATGAAAAGTTGTTTTAATTTAAGCCTTTTTTTTTCGGTTCAGAAATCAGCAAGCCAAGACCAAGGGAGTGAATGAGCATGGGTGTGCTTTTACTTCCTCCTAACCTCTGTGAACTCTTGATACCGAGAATAGCACCTTCAGAGTATATTGAATAGGCATTAAATGCAAAAAATTATATATAGCCAGATATTTTCTGAGAATGACATGTGGATGATTTAGGTGCCCAAGGCGACTGGCTACCCCTGTCAGGTTTGATTACAAGGCGAAATTCCTCCGGTCCACCCAGACCTGTATTTCCCTAGGCTCGTGTTTGCTACAAGTAGTGCTAATAAAGTTAGTTAAATTGCATGTGCAATATGGAAAATTGTCAATGGACTGCGCCTTGTGGAAGAAAAGTCGCTAAAGGGATCTAATAAAAATGGTGCATACATTTTCTTTAGCATTTCCTGCCTTTTCTGCATAGCAAGAAAACTCCATGAACATGTCCTGTATGTAGGAGGTAAACAGAAATCCTTTTATAAAGCACCAGCAGTGTTTTTAAAAATAAACTTACATTCATTTTTGTCTTTTATGTTTTTGCTTCAAGACTTCACCATTTAAAAATCCTACCATGGCTCTGAAGTGGTTCGATGCATTGAACCACCGTCTTCTAATTTGCTTCACCCGATAAACACTCCATTTCGCTGTGTCAGAAACGGTTTTCTTCTAGGAAACTCTGCGCCTGAGCGGAAAGATGTTTCACAAAAGTCTTTAAGGCATCGTTCTAGAATCAAAGGGCACCTGTAACCAACTGTTCTCAAAATGTGAAATGATCGTCTGCCGACCTGGTGTCACACTGAGGGTCTGCCTCCTTTCTGAGCAGGGTGTCAGTTGCCTCGTGGTGGGGGAGGGGGGGGTGAAATTTGCAAATTTTGGAACACGTGTGGTGTGGCAAAGGGAAGGAGTCAAAAGAAGCGAACGCATACACCCCTGTCCTGCGCTTAGCTATACCTCATCAGCAGGTCTTTGTGCATACAGAAAATAAGCCACGGGGTAATTATTTTTTTATGCTCACAACCGTCCTAATTAAACCATGATTCCTGGAAGGAGCGGTTTTGAGGAGCGGGAGCGATCAGCCGACGTTTCTCAATAAAGTACCGCAAAATGCATTTGTGTCTAACTTGTTGCGAACCATCGGGGGGCCGTGTTTATGAGTAAATACAGATCATGAAGGCTTTCGAGCAGCTTAAGATCAAAGGTTGCGGTGAAAAAGATAAGACCGTTATAGATTCACAAATGATAACGTAAACAGGCTTAACAATGAGTGTGTGTGTGCTTGAAAAATAAAATGGGTACTAGGGAAAACGTCGTTGTCTACACAAACATCACGGTTTTCATAACCTAGAACGTGAAGGAAGATTCCTACGCAAGCCGGCTTTCAGGCGGCCAGCAGCTCAGTTTAAAGTGAACGGGAGTTACTATGGCAACCTAATATTGTTAGCCCATCTTTAAGAGTCTGCACATTTAAGCTGGGGGTATCGTTTCTTGACTTCGATGAGGCTCCGGCAGGGGAAGAGGAAGCATTTTAATAAATACGACTCTCTTTCACAAAAAAAGAAAACAAAAATTGTAGTGGGTTCCTAACACGTTGACGAAAAATGCCAGATCAAACGGATTTGAGAAAGAAACCCAGTTTAAGACTGGCTGGGCCCTCCAAGGGGCCTCCCAGGGAAAGGAATTCCTTTATGTTCATGGAAGCCCTTTCTAGAAAAGCCATTCCATTCATACCTTTGTAGAGAAGGGAACGGGGCTGCTTCAGGAGATCTGCAAGAGCGGTATTTTCCACTCCCTGGCCCCCCACCCCTTTGTCCTTTTTAAACAGTCCTAGGGCCAACCAAGCCTTTCCCCTTGGACCCTGAGGGCGGGAGAGGTTTACACGGTCAATGAATCCCGGACAAAGTCTACCCGAAGTTGTAATTTATTGTAACTGTAAGACAGTTAAGGTAGACTGTGGGGGCTGCTGCGGTAAAATGACATAAAAAGAAGGTTTTCAAACAAATGCCAGAAAATTACAGTCGTTTAAAATCGTAGTGCATCGCAACTCTTGGGCTATCGAAGATGCATTTATTCAAGCTGTTCCTAAACTTAAGTATGACATATAAAGTTGAAATCTTGGGGAAAAGCCTCAAAAGTCAAGCAGTTCTTACAAAAGAACAATTCTCCAAGAACAAAATTTGTTCTTCTATTAAATTTGTTGTCACATTAAATTTGTTTTTCAGTTTAAAAATTTATATTAAATTTCTTTCTCACCTGAGCTAAAAGGTTTTTGTTTTGTTTTGTTTTTGTTTTACTTTGGGTTTCATTCTTTGGAGTAATAATATTTCTCTTTTGTATGACACATTTGTCAAAAATAAATCAAAAACAACAAAAAGCACCCAGCTGCTTAATAACTTAGAAATACATACATACTCCTTACCATGTAAAACTATTTATTTTGTAAAAATGTTTAAATATGAATAAAAATGCTGGTAACCAAGAATAGTTGCCTGTTTTTAAAAATGAAACTTGTGGTAAAAATAACAATGAGCCCAAACTGTACAGAAAACCTTAAAGTTTATTTTGGTAAGACTCGATTTTTATAGGCATTGGTTTAAAGTAATTACTTTTCAGAGATGATTCTTTGAAAAGGTAAAAATGGGAAGGTGTATGCTTTTTAAACATTTTTGATGTGCATAGTAATTATGCAGGAATAAGGATTCTCCATTTTCTGCCCGTTAGGAGCAAACAGAGCTTCCAGAATGCAAGCTGAAAATGTCTCCCTGCTACATCCTGAAACTCCTGGGTGAGGCTGGCTTTTCTCCCGCTTCCCAGGTCGAGGGCAGGGGGAACCACAGAGGCCAGCCCCGTGGGTGTACGTGGGGGACTCGGGGACTGGAGGCTGCATACTACCCTCACCTGGGCCTGTGCACCCACCCATCACACACCCCTCATCGGCCCACTCATTCCCACATCGGGCAAAGTCTGCGGTAGCGACCCCCACGGAGTGTTTGAGACCAGACACGAATCCTTGGACTTTTTGCCCACACCCCCTGAATGCTGCCAGGAGGCCCAGCATCAAGGGGTGCTGCTTCGGCGGGAGCCACGAGTCCTAGGGAAAACTTCCTTGTGCACATTCGGGGTGCTTTTCCACGGCTTCCTCGGAAATCTGCCACCAGCCAGGAAGAGAGGGGGTCTGGTCTTTTACAAAACCAGGTAACATGCTCAATGCGCAGCGTGTACACGCGGGGGCCAATCAATGTGCAGCCTCCACACGCGGGGGCCAATCAAATGCCCGGAAAGCCCACGCCAATCCTGAGTTCAGTTACCATGTTTTCAAGATTATGAAGAAAATGCAAAGTTTCCGTTAAGACTTTAAAGCTCCTTGAGATCAGAGACCGTCAGGTGCACAAAACGACCTCAAATCCATGAGTGTCGCGTAGCAAGTAAATAATTTCCCTAACGCTAATAGCTACAAGTAAAATGCTTTTATTCAGCTCTTCTAAGTGAAGCAGAATTTCAAAAGTCTTTGGTTCATTTGAGGCAAAATCGGGTTTACGGAAAACGTAGCATCTGCTTCAAGTCTACTTCGTGTCCCTCAAGGCGACTGGGTGACGACACGAGAAAGAACAGTCTTAAAAGCACAGAGGCAAAGCGGTCTATGCCCGGAACATCTCCATCTGCGCTGACATGGCCGCACTTCATTAGTTTTAATTTACAGAAAGGAAATGAAATGATAACATTTTTCTCCCCCAAAGCAGAACTATCTAGAATAGGACTTCAGCTAAAAACAAAACGTAGCATGTTTTTCATTAAAGAACCCCCCAAAGAAATTCAAACAGTAACAATGGCAGCTCTGAGACAGGACTTGCCTTATATTACCAAGTTTGAGAAATGAAACTCGCAGCATCAGCGGGGAGATCTTTCCTCTCGATGATATTTTGCAGATGCCCTCTCAAGGGTGAGTTCATCTGGTGATTTTGGGATGGTGTGGACTTTTATTTAAACTTGTCAAATTCCAAAAGAAGACTCAGACACTTAGGAAAGCAGCATTTTTTTTTTTGACAAAAATAATTCTAATTGAAGCCTTATTTGCAAAAATTACTTCTGAAGTTCTTTTAAAAGTTACAGTTCCAAAAACACATATTGGGTTGTTGTACTTAACTAAACAGTCTATTTTTTCCCCCTTCCTATGGTGCTGGCTGTGCCTGGCTAAAGGTGGACACATTTTATACTGAAAACAAGCAAGTTTTTGGAATTAGCCTAAGTAAAGCTGGATAAAGATAGTGCTAGTGTATAATAAAGGGATTCTGTTCAATGCTGAGAGCTCCATCAAGTTTTCTTTCCACTAATTTCAGTTGGGACTGGCAGGGAGAGAGAAAAGTGGACAAAAACTGGCCTTTTAAGGCTGAAAAGTAATGCGTGTGATTCCCAAGTTCAACAGAGATAGGAGTTACATGGAAAGAGCATGGAGTACATCTGGAAATCACAAATGTATATCAAAAGGTTTCCTTTCTTTTGTTCTTCCATGGAGACTTTTAGGGCATCAGATCTTGAACATCTTCTTTTAAAGCTTCTCACACACGCGCGCGCGCGCGCGCGCACACACACACACACACCCTCCCTCCCTCTTAGATGATGGGCGCTCAGTATCAGTTGTATTTCCTTTCTTAGCAATTTAGGAAAAGAGGGGTAAAAATTACGGCTTACAAATAAAACACCATGTACTTCTGTTCTCTGTGCACCAAACCGTCTTTCAGGAATGCGCCACATTTCAAAGTGAACCTACAACTGGCTTAAAAGCCCCAAAGCCTCCCTTGTGTGTGGTATGAATGCGTCTTCGTCTCCAGCTGTTAGGGCCCAGTCATCCACCCCACATTCACACGAGGCCTAATCAACACTTTAAGGCTCTTGAACTTGATCCCATCACTTCAGGATATGCAGTAAATTCAAATTTATGAAAAGAGGGCTCATACATTAATGTCCAAGCAAGTAACTGATTTCCTCTCCAAGGTCACTGCAGCCTGCCAGTGACACCCATCTCTGCAGCCACTTAGGCACTGTGACTGGACCACAAACCAGTGGGTCCAGAGTAACCCTCAGAAATCCACCTCTCCTTCCTTATGGACAAAAAATAAATAAATAAAACAACGAACTGCCAGTGTTCCTCTAGCAAAACACCTCCCTGGATGCTCATAAACAGTGTTACCAACCCTCTACCTCATTGCTGGTCTGGGCCTGGAAGCTTTTTTTGATTTATTTTTTAATAGTCTGGGAGTGAAGGTCTCTGCTACTGGGGAAACATCTGAATTATTCCATTGCTGTTTCCAAATAAAAACTTTTGTGTTTTTTGTGTTTTTCTTCTGGGCCAATAAATACACATCCAAGCCCAAGAGGGGAGAAAGATTTCACACCTGTGGTAGTGCTTTATCTGAACTAAATCTTCTGCTACCCCCCAGAACATCTTCTGACACCAAGTCAAATGGCAACAGACAGAACAAAATTAAGGAATTAAGGAGGTTAATTGGAGAGAGAAAAAAAATCCGCCTACAACTCTAAATCCGTTTTCCAGCTCCTCGGGCTAGGAAAGGCAGC
The DNA here is from genome assembly GCF_018350155.1 of Leopardus geoffroyi. Taxonomy (NCBI): domain Eukaryota; kingdom Metazoa; phylum Chordata; class Mammalia; order Carnivora; family Felidae; genus Leopardus; species Leopardus geoffroyi. Next base: position 8,831,693 of record NC_059333.1, on the reverse strand, counting down.
AGAAATTGAACCGGAATGTTCGATGCAGTGGCTCCGCCCGCCCTCCCACTGCCCAGCGGCCAGCACAGTGACCCCAGGCTCGGGCTACTGCTGTTTGGGGATGATGAGGTTTCTTAGCATGTCAAAGGAGTTGCCATCTGGATGCACCGTCACGATCTCACCGTCCTCCTGCTGAACCTGAAGGAACCCAGAGTCATCTAGGCCGACTATCCACACCTCCGGGCCCTCGAGGCCTCCCAGGCGGACCCGCTGGCCACTGTACATGAAGAAGAGCACACCGTCACTGGGAAATGTCACGCAGTATCTACAGACAGGTGGTTAAGTACTTACCCATTGGGTAAAGGGTTCGGGAGGGCGGCGGGCGGGGTAGGATGCTCGGACTCTCACTGGTCCCTCATGAACTGTTTTCATAAACTACTAGCATAATCAGGTTGATGGCAATTCCAACAGAGAGTTCGGACTTTCTCCTCATTCTGCTCCTCCGGAGGATGATGTGTACCTACTTCCTCACCCCCTAGCACTTCTAAGAACCACTGTGCAGCTCTAGGTTTTCTTGGCTGAGATTGGGGCCAAAGAAACTGAGCTGGGAAGCTAATTTTATAAAACAAAGCTGGGTGGCATCGCCTGCGAGTTAAACTCGCTCTAATGCTACTTTTAATCTTTTCAAAATGTACCTGCGGTGAGTTACGTCCTTGTAAATAGTTTTTAAAATAGAGGATCCCTCCCCTCCCCCCGCCACTCATCTTTATTTGGAAGAAGTCTAAACCTGCAGAAAAGTTGAAAAAATAGTACAATGAACCTCAGATTCCCTCTTCGCTTATATTCACACCAACTGATAACATTTTCCATATTTGCTTTCTCTCTTCGTGCACACACATGCTTTTTTGCTGACGTTTAAAAATAAGTTGCAGGCATCATGACACTTTACACTTAAATACTTCAGCATGTACCTCCTAAGAACAATCTCCCACAAAACCAAAATACCATGATCACCCTCAAGAAGTCTAATCTTGGTATAATAACATCTAATATATAGTTCGTGTTTAAATTTCCCCATTGTCTCATTAATATTTTTTGTGGCTATTTCCTCCCATCCAGGATCTAATTATGAATCACATCGTGCATTTATTGTCATGCCTCTTTAGTTCTCTTTAATGTCAAACAAATCTCCCAGCTTCTTTCTATTTTTTTGTGTTAGAGGACATTAACATTTTTGAAGCATAGAGGCCTGCTGATAGGTACCAGTGCCTCTCAAGCTTTGGGTGCATGTGGATCCCCTGGAGCATCTGTCGAAACATGAATTGTGCTCGAGTGTTCGGCCAGCCTCAGAGTTTCTGATGTAGGAGGCCCAGGGTGGAACTTGAGAATAACCTGCATTTCTAACAAGTTCCCAGGTGAGGATGCTATTGCCCCTGGGGGATCTTGCTTTGAAAACTGTTGATATCTAGAATGTTCTACGATTTAAATAAACATGCGGGGAAACTCTCCGGTGATGCTGTGTCCTTCTTGCTGCATCCCATCAGCAGCAGACCTGGGATGCCAGTTCATCCTGGCATTGCTGATGGTAACTTGCTCAAAATAGTGTCCGCCAGTTTTCTCTCCATCAGAAAGGGAAAAAATAGTTATCTAGACCTGTGCTCAGTTTCTTGTTTTAAGATAGTGAACTACTAACTGAATGAAGATATTTTAAAAGAGTGAAGACGGGCCAGCACTGACCTGTGTACCCAATACTTATAATAAAGGGGAAGAATGCCACTGGGCCCTTTGTCCTGAAACGTGTCGATCAGTTTCTCCAGCACGGTCACAGTTCTGGCGATGAGATCATCGGTCCTGAAGGGCTTCAGCTCTGCCCTGTGTTGCTTATTGTATTCTGTGACGAGATCATTGATGCATATGGTGGGGTTACTGTTACTCACGTTAAATCCACAGCCTGCAACAAAAGCAAACGGTTGAAAAACGCGAGCAGCTCAACGTACTGGGAGGATCACACATTCCTCTCAACCACCTGGAAGAAGTTACAGCCTGGATCCCCTGCCCCCTGCTTCCTTGTCCTCATTTCAAATTTATTATCTCTGGCCACTTAAAGAATGACTTATCTCTTTGGGACCGGTTTCCTTTTTTCATCCTTCCTTTATTATCCTTGTTCAAGCTGGGATCACCCCAACCTTACTGCAGACCGGTTGGGGTGAGAAAGGCAGATTCGATTCGATTAAACAGAAGCTATGAACGGGACCGAGCTCCTTAGACTGGCCTCTGAAACGATCCTTCACGGGGTCGAGCCAAGAATCGTCGGTCTGCCCTGAGCCCAATATACAGTAAAATTTCTTGTTTCTTTTCCGACTTGAGTAACAGAACACATGTCTGAAAATAAAGAATTTTATTCAGGTCTTAAGGAGTAAACTCTGGATTCAGAGATTTCAAACCTTGGTCATGGCATAAACCTAGAACACATCTTTTAATACTTTACCCTTGGAAGTCTCTGGTGCTAGGGTTACGCTGTTGGCAAGGGGCCAACCCATGTTCAGTGGCTCTTCTACAGGCTCCTAAACCACAGCTTCGGGAGAGCGAGTTACCAGCAGTGGGGTTTGAACAGGCTTGCCTCTGCTGTTACTTAATATCACCATCCTCTCCGGGAGAGTTGGAAGTCTTCAGAGAAGTCAAACCTCAGTTTTCAACAGGGCCCTGAATCAACCTCAAAGAGGTCTTCAATAAGAAATGAAATACGGCAAGAATGAAGCAGTGAGACTATCTTGTTTTCAGTGCCTCTGAGAAAAAATTCCCCAAATACTCGCCTCAGATAGAATGGTGACATTTACAATAGCAGTATTCTTTGGTAAATGTTCGGAGCCATTTTCAGCGTGAAGGGAAAGACTGATTGGCCTCAGATTTTTTTTTTTTTTTTAATATACTGGCTATTAAAATACAAAGCAATATAAATTACATCTGGAAACAAAAAACACATACAGCAACAGGGACAGAATCAGCAGTTTTTCATTTGTTCATTCATTCAACAACACACACAGCACGGAGGGTGAGGCATTAGAGTATGTGTATACAGTCCTGAAAATCTCCGTTATATTCAGAAAATTCCAAGTCCTGGGGAAAATAGCAACACTGACTAGTGCCAACTTTGGCTACACCTTTCTAAGAACCAGAGAGTACCCTTGTTGGTGACTCTGAATCTTTCCTCAAAGATGCCCCCTCTCCCCCTCATCACTTCCCATGGCCTTAAGAATTTAACAAAAGCTACGAATTCTCCCCAGAGGAACATGTTCCCTTTCCTCCCCCGCCCCCAATGGCAGACTTCCTTAGCTCCCTGAGGCCATCCCTGGGCCCCATTGATACCTATGGGCCCTACTTCAGAACATCTACATCTAGCCTCATTAACACAGTTAAAAATGGGAAGCAGAGCTTGGACGATATGAAACAGTTTGGTAGCAGCACTGGAAACATAAGCTTTGCATCTTTTGGCTGGCATTTCTGACACGTCGTCACGTGTTTTCTGTCCAGTACTAATTTTTGAATGTTGAGTTCTTCTGGACATTAGGGAGAAGCGGATGCTCGGAGGAGCAGGAGCCTAAGAATTTCTGAAACTGTTTCTGAACCCACCTCCTCGCCTGATGCGGGTGCGCTGCGGGGAAGCAGGATTCTTCACCTCACCTTGACCAGCCTGGAGCTTCTTCTGAAGGTCCAAAAGAACGCAACTTTTTCATGGCCTGGGAAGGTCCCATTAAGAATGCCAGAGCACCAGGAGACCCATCCTTGAAATTAACTTTCTTTTCTTATTACAAAATGGCATGTCAAATGTTTATTTTCACCATTTCTAATTCAACAAGAAGCGGGCACGTGGAGAGGTGTAATAAGAAACCTGTTTGATGTGATACCAATTTGGTGGTTTCCATGGCCATAGACAGGAACGCTAAACCCCTTGAAGGGCTTTCAACCAATCTGGCTTGTTTTGCATACATATTGTGTTCTGTAACTTAGGACTCAGAGAAAAAGTAATCCCATATGATAATCCACTCCCCCCAATGTAGCCATGTATAAACCATTTTTATTTTTGCTTTTATTAATCTAAAAATGTGGAAGAAAGGGCTTTAAAAGCTTACCAATAAGTATATAAAATGTTTCTCCCAAAAGCGTTGAGTTAACCAGAACTCCACCAAGCTTCATGAAGTCACTATAATAAATATCGTTGGGCCACTTCACTCGTAAGTTGATATCCTAAAGGAAAATCTGTGCGTTAATCAAGCAAGCACAGGACACAAAGGGAAAAGGAAGATAGGCAGGATGTTCTCGAATCTAATGGAACATGGGATCTCAACCTCTCTTCTGGTTCTGACAGCTAATCTTTGAGACAATCCAGTGTGAAAGGACCACCTTGGGGCTGGGAGAGATCTAAAGAACATATCTGGCATAAATTCTGGCATTTTCCCCGCACCCCAGCACTGTTCATTATCTCAGTACAGGCATATGTCTTCATCGTGCTTCACAGACACTGTGTGTTTTACACACTGAAGGCTGGCGGCAGCCCTGAGAGGAGCAAGCTGATCGATCAGTGCCACCATTTTCCAATAGCCCTTGCCCGCTTCGCGTCTCTCTGTCACAATTTGGGAATTCTCACAACATTTCGAACTTTTTCATTATTTGGTTATAATGGTGATCTGTGATCAGTGATCACAACTCACTGAAAGCTCAGATGATGGTTAGCATTTTTTAGCAATAAAATATATATTTTTAAGTTTTTCATTTATTTTGAGAGACAGAGAGAGGGAGAGAGAGAGAGAGAGAGAGAGAGAGCATGAGCAGGGGAGGGGCAGAGGGAGAATCCCAAGCAGACACTGGGCTGTCAGTGCAGGGCCTGATGCGGGGCTCAAACTCACAAACCGTGAGCTCGTGACCTGAGCCAAAACCAAGAGCTGGACTCTTAAGTGACTGAGACCCAGGCACTCTCTCAATAAAATATTTTTAAGTTAAGGCATGTCCATTGCTTTTTTAGACCACAGTATAGTGCAAATGTAACTTACATGCACCGGGAAACCAAAATCCACCAGCAGTGAGCACCTACTGTGTGCTGGGTTGGGGGCAGGGGGAGAATAATACTTCTGGGTTCTCTTCCCTTAAGGAGCTCATGCCCGAGAGAGAAAAGATGCCCTAAGTTAACCAATATCATAAAAGGTGGGTAGAAATGTTTCAAGGAGAATGCTACAGAGATGCAGGGTAGGAACACGGTTCACTGAATTATTACGGAAGGATCTCAAAACACTGCCAACAGTCAGCAGTTAACAGAAACGATTTGTTCTGTGGCTCACTGCGTCTCTACCCTGAAGCAACCCTGGGCGACCCTGCCTGAGCCCCGATCGCAGTGGAACGGTGCTGGTCACTGCCTTGAGCTGGGCCACCCAGACCCCCACCTCCTGCCGGGACTCTTAAGTGGGCACAGAGACCGGGTGAGACCCAGTGGGTGCTGGAGCAGCCAAGTTGTGCCACGTGTGGGGAGAAGAAGGAAATCGGGATATATGAGGCTGAAAGAAAGACACTCAGCAAATAAAACGGAAAGACTGCAGGGTAGCTGATGGCCTCTGATCCCACAGTGCTTTCGCTTCCTTCCCTGAGGGCCAGTACCACCCAGAGCCCCTTCTCAGCACTAGTCCCTATGTTATTTACACCAGACCCCCAGGGGGTACTAGTTTTGTCCCTGTTTTAAGAGGAAGAAACTGAAGCTGACAGAGACTGCCTGGGTGGCTTGCAGTTACACTCAGATGCAGCAGAGCTGGGATTCTTTTTCTCCCTGCCCCCCTCTCCCCTCCCTTTCCCTTCCCTCCCATTCCTTTTTTTCCTTCCTTCCTTCCTTCCTTCCTTCCTTCCTTCCTTCCTTCCTTCTCTCCCTCCCTCCCTCCTTCCTTCCTTTCTTCCTTTTAAATGTTAATTTACTTTTTTAAGAGACAGCATGAGCGCCAGCTGAGGTAGGGGCAGAGAGAGAGGGAGGGACACACAGAATCCCAAGCAGGCTCCAGGCTCTGAGCTGTCAGCACAGAGCCCAACGCGGGGCTTGAACTCACGAACCGTGAGATCATGACCTGAGCCGAAGTCAGATACTCCACTGACCAAGGCACTCAGGTGCCCCCAAACCCAGGGCTTTCTGACACCAAGCCCCCAGGAAGCTTAATACTGTGCTACAGAGCCTGCTGCTTCCAGGAAATCTCCTTCTCTCCCTTCAACAAGGCCTTCTTTGCATCTCAGCCAGCGGAATACATTTCTGTTCTGCCCCGCAGGGCACTCTAGGCAGAGAGGAGAAATGCAAAAGCACAAAGGAACAAAAGCATAAAGAAGACGTGGGGATGAGCACCGGGACCTGTAACTGACAGGGAGGGAGCTTCATAATCCTTTGTGTCTAGAACAGGGATCTCCATGGCGGCCGGAGCAAGGGTGCCATTCTGCTACCCTGCCCCAGGGGACACTGGGCAATGCTGAAGACATCTCTGGTTGTCACAGCTTGAGGGAATCCCACTGGCACCTAGAGGGAGCAGCCAGAGACGCTGTCCCACCTCCTGCAGAGGAAGGCCTCCCACCTGAGATGTGGGGCCCAAATGTCAACAGTGCCAACGGTGAGAAACGCTGGTGTGGAAAATCTGTAGCTTGGAGACTTTGGCCTTGGTCACTCTCGCAGGTCCCCTTCTTTGTCTTCTCTCGCCTTCCCAGGCCCCCATGTACCCAACACGGTCCCTGCCCAAACTCGGCTCCTGCGGTAGGTGGGCAGCGGCTTTCTTCCGCGCTGGCCCCGTTCCCGGGTTCCTGATTTACTTCACATGTTCAGGTCTAGTTGGTCAATGGCGGCTTACAGAATCGTGGCTTCTCCTGTGGGGAAACTATGGCATCTATTTCAACAAAGAGAAAGGCCGCGTGCTTATTTTTATACTATCTCAACCACGTATTCAAACAGCTGCCGCGGGCCTCCCGGGTACAAAGTGCTATGTTAGGCTCTTTGGGATCAAAATAAAACTACTCCTTCATCCACAGAGCTGGTTCCTTTACAGGAGATGGAACCAGAAGCACAAATAACACTGCTCCAGAGCGAGCCACGGGAGAAACCATAAAAGTGGCTCAGACCTTCCAAACACCAAGAGGTTAGAGGAGGGAGTTTGTAGCTAGAAGTTTCCGGGAATGGCATCGGAGCAGGGCCTCCCAGGGCAAACAGAACTTCCAGGTATGGGGAGGGGACAGGAGGGGAGGGGAGGGGAGGGGAGGGGAGGAGAGGGGAGGGGAGGGGAGGGGAGGGGAGGGGTGGGGAGGGGAGGGGAGGGGAGGGGAGGGTGGAGGGCTACAGACACCCAGCATGGCGGGGACCTCGCAAACAGAAGAAACAGTGGGAGGGATGGTAGGCAGTGGATTGCAAGCTCTGGAAGGAGTAATGAGCATTTCCGTGACACTCCCTCTGGTCCAGGGAGACAGGCACCATCTGTGTGCCGATGGTGACATCTGACCAAAGATGTAAGAAAGGCCAACTGTACGGAGCGCCTGGGTGGCTCAGTCAGTTAAGTGTCCGCCTTCAGCTCAGGTCATGATCTCACAGTTCGTGGGTTCGAGCCCCACATTGGGCTCTGTGCTGACAGCTCAGAGCCTGGAGCCTGCTTCCGATTCTGTGTCTCCCTCTCTCTGCCCCTCCCCTGCTCACGCTGTCTCCCCCCGCCAAAAAATAAACATTAAAATTTTTATATATAAAAAAGGCAAACTCTACATAACTGGGGCCTATTTCAACCATCCTGGGTTTGTACTGTGTAAGCTAAATGGACTCTGTTAAAAATAAATACTGAGAGGCACCTGAGTTGATCTCAGTCAGTTAAGCATCTGAATTTGGCTCAGGTCATGATCTCAGTTTGTAGGTTCAAGCCCTGTGTCGGGCTCTGCACTGACAGCATGGAGCCTACTTGGGATTCTCTCCCTCCCCCTTCTCTCTGCCCCTTCCTCACTTGTACTCTCTCTCTCTCTCAAAATAAATAAACTGTAAAAAAAAACTTTTTTTTTAATAAATAAATCCTGAGAAAGTAAACCCTAAAAGTTCTTATCACAAGGGGAAAAAAATGTTTTCTAGGAACTATAGGAGGTGATGGGTGTTAAGTTCCTGTGGTAACCACTTCACAAGTAGGTCAGGTCATTGTACTGTGCGCCTCAAACTTACATGGTCAATTCTATCTCAGTAAAAACTGAAAATGAAATAAAGGAAGAATACGTCCAATCCCAAACCAAAGTCACATCACACAGGTGAGACTGGGCTGCGTGACTACAGAAACAGGACAGAAGAAGGAGCGTGAGGGACAACACCCATCAGGTGTGCTGTTGAGGGCGGGCTGCCCACCTCACATCCCGCTGCCCCCAGCCCTTCCTGTAAGGCAGGCACTCAAAGAATGCTCGCTAAGTTAACAGGTGAGGCTACAAGGTCAAAATCAAAGCCAAGAAAAAGCTAACCAGGCTAATTTAAAATTTAAATTTTCATTTATTTTCCTAAGACCAACAAACCTGTTGCTAGGGTTAAAAATACACCCCCCCCCCCCGACCTCCCAACAGAACTTTATCTTCTCAACTGCCTTCTACGAGGGGAGACGTCTGGCTCAGGGGGCTGCAGGCTGAACCTGTGAAGGTTGCGGGGAATCCTGCTGGCACCTAGTGGGAGCAGCCAGAGATGCTGTCCCACCTCCTGCAGAGGAAGGCCTCCCACCTGAGATGTGGGGCCCAAATGTCAACAGTGCCAACGGCGAGAAACGCTGGTGTGGAAAATCTGTAGCTTAAGCCCAAGCCCTTCAGATACAGACAGCAAGTGTGCTGAATACCTGGTAATAAATGTCATATTTCAGTGTGCATGCCTGGGACTTCAGTGTGCATGCCTGGGAAACACATACCCCAGCCCTACACACAGTGATCATGACGACATGACCACATTAGAGGGGGTTAAGGGGTGCTGGCGACGATGGCTTCCCTGTTGAACATGAGGACAGGCCCCACTGAAAGTCATGACCTTAGCCTCTGACTTCAGGAGTTAATACAATAATTGTTTTCAGCCTGACATAAGAGCTGTAGGTGGGAGGGAGCCTGGGGATGAACGCCCTTGAAAAAAAATTTTTTTAAGTTTATTTTAGAGAGACAGACAGACAGACACGAGCAGGGAAATGGCAGAGAGAGAAGGAGACACAGAATCCGAAGCAGGCTCCAGGCTCCGAGCTGTCAGCACAGAGCCTGACGCGGGGCTCGAATTCAAGAACCGTGAGATCATGACCTGAGCCGAAGTGGGATGTTTAATGGACTGAGCCACCCAGGTGCCCTGGGAACTCCCTTTTTACACTCATGTGAAATTCTTCCAGGAAAACTGAGGAAGAGGATATACAGTGACTGTGTGCACTGGTCTCTTGTCTCCTTAATAAGTGACACTAAAGTATCCAATGGTAATGACGAAGCAGGCACCCCTGCCATAGAGCTGGGAGCAACACCCCAAAATGAACCTGCACGTTAAACCTGGGCGGCCACAGACAAAGGATTGCTCTGCCCAACAGTGACTGTGCAAAATGAAGGTGGGAAATGAGAAGGTTGTTTAGGTCTATAAAATAAGGCTTTTCACCAGAAAACACAAGTGGCCCATCCTGTCCAATGGGCTTCAATTAAAGGAAAAAATAAATAAGAAGATGTTTGCCCTAAGATACTTGATAAATTGGACAACAGCACAGAAAGGAAACTCTGGGAAAGAAACACATCTGGCGAGCCTCACGCCGCTGTAAAAGCTGCTGGTGCTTTCCAAACTCTCAAAGCTCCAAGAACACTCTGTTGCCCAGCTTTGCAAAGAGCAGGCTGCAACTCTATATGCAGCTATCGTCCGGACACATCCTCCATATACTGACTTTATCAGCTGGGATGTACGCGCAGGGCGGGGATGTTAGACAGAGGAGCTGCACGTACCTGGTACTCAGGAATGGACCTTACCGCCTCCACAACGGCCAGGGACATCAGATGCTGGACAAATGGGATCCTCTGTCCCAGCTGGGACCTCAGCGGGATGGAGACGAGTAGGGTGGACACGGCGCATCCCATGGGGCTCAGCCAAGCATTCGATCCCCGCCCTGGAACACAGGCCCCATCAGGAAAGTGGCCACGTCGCCATGTGAACAGAGTCAGATGCACACAGCGCCAGAAAATGGGCCGAGCAGCCACGTGCGCAATCAACCCAGACTGATTACGATGCTTGGAGATTCTAGGGTTAACTCAAGAACAGAGAAGCTTTTTAAAATCTGATGCTGTGTTGCTGAACAAGTTTCTGATAAGTAGCAGAATGTTCAGCCTCAGTGAGCATATCATTTAGGCTTTGATGATTCAAAGTCTTACAGTGTCTGAACATGACTGTCAGCTTAATTTTCTCCATACGGTCATGCAGGCAAAAACAGAAACAGTGGGGAAAATGAGCCAGGTCTGTCCTGTCCAGGAGAAGTCCTGGGAGCCACATTTTAGAAGTGACCTATATTGTGGTGATAGTCTCACAACCTGTGAACATATTTTAAAAAGCCCAAAATTGTACACTTTAAATGAGGGAACTGTATGGCATGTGAATTACATCTCACTGTTATAAGGGGGGGAAAAGGAAGTTGAATTTAAAAAGTAAGCCCTAGCATTAACTCTCTGAACTATTTTTTCCTAAAACAGAAGCCAAGAAAATAAAGTGATCAAAATGAGAGGTATAATCAAAGTCCTTCTATGTCCTTTATTTAAACCACCATATTGAGCCCCCCGGCTTTGGATAAAATGAATTTTCTCTTTGATTTATGTTCAAAAGACATATTCAAAGGAAAGAAGTGGGAAACAGTGGATTTCTTATTTCATTGCTCCTTCTGAGAAAGGCGTAAGGAGCCTCTCTTGAGAGTTACAAGCACGTTTGGGTTGGCCTGGCGCTGTCTGGAGCAGGGGCGAGGGCCAAGTGCCTCCTGCATGACCACCGAGCATGGAATCTGCTTGTGGTTGGACCCCAAGTGGATTCTGGGAGGATGCGGGCTCTGGTTTCCGAGGGTCAGCAGGTGGCGGAAGCTCTGAGCAGCCCTTGGCTTCTCTGTGATCACTCTGTGAACGGGCATTGACCACTGATCAAGCGCCCGCTGCATGGAATTTCCAGGGCAGCCGGGGTAGGGGCTGGCAGACGGAACGCCTCCTCCATGTGACACTCAATAGGGACACGGAAGGCACCTCCCAGAGAACCTTCAGGCAAATAAATGTCTCTATAACACAGTCATGATTCACACACTGCAATGCCTAGAATGTGTCAGAAAGAGGAATTTACAAGATGTAGATGACTGAATGTTAAAACCATCCCCAGGGGCGCCTGGGTGGCTCAGTCGGTCAAGCGTCTGACTTCGGCTCAGGTCATGATCTGGCAGTCTGTGAGTTCCAGCCCTCTGTCGGGCTCTGTGCTGACAGCTCAGAGCCTGGAGCCTGCCTGGGAGTCTGTGTCTCCTTCTCTCTCTGCCCCACCCCTGCTCACACTCTCTCAAAAATAAACAAACATAGGGGCGCCTGGGTGGCGCAGTCGGTTAAGCGTCCGACTTCAGCCAGGTCACGATCTCGCGGTCCGTGAGTTCGAGCCCCGCGTCGGGCTCTGGGCTGACGGCTCAGAGCCTGGAGCCTGTTTCCGATTCTGTGTCTCCCTCTCTCTCTGCCCCTCCCCCGTTCATGCTCTGTCTCTCTCTGTCCCAAAAATAAATAAACGTTGAAAAAAAAAAAAAATTTTTTTTTTAAAAATAAACAAACATAAAAAAAAAAATTCCCAGTAGAACATCCAGTGATTAATAACCATCTCAGTTTGAGACAATGCTTTTTAATTGTACTAAAAGGCTCAATCTTCTGATCAATTTCCCGCCCTCTTCCTCCATTTTAGGAGGTGTGAACACAAGCACTTCTAATGTGCGTCTCCTCCGCGATCAGCACACACGATCCACTGGCAATCTGGACACAGGAGTCACAGATTTTAGAAAACAAAACAGCAGAAACGATAACAAAAGATGACTGACCTTTGCCCTGTGTTTGGCGGACTGCGATGGCTATTAACCCCATTTCCTGCGGGATCTCAAACATCAACCTGCAAACGGTGGGAAAGACTGGTCAGCCAGAACGGGGACATGATAGGGCAGCCCACAGCTCACACACAAGGAGGGACCCTGTCTGCACTCATTTGCGAGCATGTGGGGGAAAGAAAGGGCCATTTTCCAGGTTTCGAGGGACAATGACCCCCTTCCCAGCCTCTGCAGTGGGAACAAGGAAGAAGAGCCCAAGAAAACACCATTTAATCAAACAAGATTGGGGTGGGGAAAGGCTGTGTACCTGCCTGAGCTCTTAGTTTATTTAAGACATTGCTCGATTCTATTTCTTCGGAATATCCTACCAAGTTCTTTCTTCCCCACTCTGATGTGGTGTCCCTTCTTTGGGTGACAACTAGCAGTTCCTGACATTTGTTTCTACTTACGGTGCGTTTCTGTCCGAACACTAGAACATAATCATAACAGAAGTTTCTGATTATTCAGAAAACCAATATGGTGGCAATAAAGCCGTTTAAAAGATACACTATCCCCTGAGAACTAATTATGTTTTAACTATAGTAAATAAATCTACACCTTCTGAGAACTCCGGAGAACCTTGGATCATTTTAGGCTTGAGTTCTGCTTTTAAAATGGTTTCATTTAAAAGAATACAAACTTCCCTTTGGGGATAGGTAGAAAAGTGCCTTATATCTCCACCAAATGAGTCAATATTAACCTTTTTTTTCCCCCAGAAAAGGAAAGGAGGAAAAAAAAAAAAAAATCCCTCACACTGAGAATTTCCTCCCAGCCACTTTCTACATATTTTAACTCTGCGTGCGGAAGACTTTCCTCTGCATTCCCAGGAGTTGCTGACCAGGTACCGAGTGGGCAAGGCTCACGGTAGAATTTATTAAACCAAGCAAAAATCAGGTTTGCCCACTGCGGGTGCAGCTGCTGGCTCTGTGAAGTACTTTCGGGAGAGGGAAGAGGTGAGAGGAGGGATGATGGAGAGACGGTATTTGTATGAAGTTTCCAATAATAGTTTCCAAGGTTCCATAGCACCCTGCTCCCCAGGTGCTGAGGAGAAAGGGCCCTGAAGAAAGACCACGATCGGGGCTCAGGGAAGGGGGTGGGCCTCCACAGATGGTAAGAGAAGAAACACACTTAAAAGTGTAGAGAAACGGCACAGTGTCTCTCTGTGCACCATGGCCGGCAGACTTTGGCATTGATGCGCACGGACCCCAGTAGCAAGGGGCCCGGAAAACCCCTTTTCCTTGCTAAGAAGAGCCTGGCCACACCGGGTGGGGGCCGGCTGGTCTGACAGGCACAGGGCACTCCCAGAGAGCAGGCCGCCTGCGTCAACGTGCCAAGCCCACCTTCCATCTTACATGAAACACAGCTCCAGAAGTATTTCTCTTGGACACCATGAATAACCCATTGAGACCAACTGTTCCTATGCAATGTTGGGCTCCAAGAATAAAGCGTCCTTTTCTTGGGTCGGACCAGCGGAAAACAGAGAAGGGATCTCTGTCCATGCAGGGAGGTAACACTGTCTTCTCAGAACTTCACGCTTTCCAGAAAGTTCCGGCAACCCCTCACCTGGGCTCCAAAGGCCACGGGTTCTGGTGGCCGTGGGGGGCAGCTAATAACCTTTTCTAGGGGAGTAGGCAGGGGGGATGATTTAGCACGTTGTGAGCAGACCGCAAAAGCTCTCTCAATGGCAGGCAATCTAGGATGTTCTTTAAATAAACATGTAGACAGAACACGGTCCTGTCGATAGCCAGTGCTGGTGATGGTGGAATTAGGCGAGGGGGTGGGGGAGGTTTAGAAACCAAACACAGACTTCTAGAACAAAGAGAAATGATTAAGGGAACATATGCACTCAACTGCTGGAGGTTTGGCAGCAGTTAACAGGGCATATTGATGAGAAGACGGAGTTTGTGCAGCTGAAGGCCAGGAGGAAATTCTGCAAGAGGGAGACAACGAGGGAAGGAGGTAATACGCGGTCTGAGACAACCAGGGGCCGCCAGATTTATTTGTGCTATCTGAGATAACTCTGGGGGCCAAACCACACGGCTTACGGTCAACAAAGAAGCATTTATGAACTTCGCAAATTTTGCATTTCAGAAAATGAAGCCGCTAGGGTTTGCTTTAGCAGAAAGGAGGTACCATAAATGCATTTCCATCCTGAGTTGATGATGTTCTCACAAAAGGAAACAGAAAAAGAAAGACAAAAAAAAAAAAAAAAGGATGAGGTTACATAATGATTATGCCCCCGCTGCTGTATATTTTCTGTCCTTGTTTGTGAAGGCTGTGGAATAAAAGGTTTCTGTGAGTGGTAGCTGAATGCACTCACTTCGGTACTGACAGGGCATGCCGGAAAAGTGCTCTGTTTTTCTACTCTTCTCTGGAGTCTCCAACATCCAGACCTCAAAAGGTCACTTTGCAAATGTGACCACTTCGGTTCCTAAGGACATCACAGCACCTCATGGGTGCTCGGCCAACGGAAACGTCCCGAATTTCACCGTTGGAATAAAGCTTCAATAATTAAGACTGATCTAGAGGACAGGCCGGTATGAACCTGTGTGAAAATCCTTAAGGAATAAAAATTAAATTAAATTCAGACCCATTCAATCCATTTTGGGGATTCAAACCTAAGGAAACTGTCAGTCCACATTCACCAAGAGCTATACAACTGTGGGAATAGCCCATGTGTTCAATAGGGAAATGCTGAGTACACTGTGGTACATGAAGTCAATGGAATAACTCCCACTAAATAGGGTGGTTATGAAGAGTATGTGGCAACACGAAAGAAATGCTTGCAACACGCTGCTAAATAAAAAAGCAGTATACAGGGGCGCCTGGGTGGCTCAGTCAGTTAAGCCTCTGACTCTTGATTTCGGCTCAGGTCATGATCCCATGGTTTGTGAGGCTGAGCCCCATGTCGGACTTTGTGCTCACAACACAGAGTTTTCTTGTGATTCTCTTCTCCCTCTCTCTCTGCCGCTCCCCAGCTTGAGCACACGCTTACCCACTTGCTCTCTCTCTCTCTCTCAAAATAAATAAAAACTTTAAAAAGCAGTATACAAAAACCTACATATACTTTTATTCCAACTATGTAAAATTCATAGAAAACGGAGTGAGATTTATTCAGGCTTTATTACTTATTAGGCGTTATAGGATGATTTTTTATTTTAAAACTTTCCTTTAAGATGACTGGTTACCTTTAAAAATTATGCTGAAATTTGGCGCACTTGGGTGGCTCAATTGGTTAAGCATCTGACTTAGACTCAGGTTATGATCTCACTGCTTGTGGGTTCGAGCCCCACGTCAGGCTCTGCACTGACAGCTCAGAGCCTGGAGCCTGATTTGGATTCTGTGTTTCCCTCTCTCTCTGCCCCTCCCCCGCTCATGCTCTGTCACTCTCTCTCAAGAATAAACATTAAAAAAAGTATGCTGAAAAATTCTGGCAAAAAAAGCATGGCTTTTATGTTTAGATATAATATTTGTAATTAATTCTTCATCAGTATTTCCAAGAAAAGAACTAAAAGATCTGCTTTAAAATTAAATAAGACAGAGTTATCTACAGCACCCGTTTTATTATGAGCAAAAGCTTATTTGATAGTATTAAGAAGTAGAAATTCTTAAAACCAGTCTGTTCATAAGCAATCAGCCTTAAAAACTTTATGCTTTCTGACCTGGTGACTGTCCTTCTAGGTATAAATCCTAAGGAGTATTCAGACAGAGAAACAAAATAATTCAGGGGCACAACTATTCATCACAGCTTTACAATGTGAAAATCAGAAACAATATGAACAGTCTATGAATAAAGGAATGAAAAAAATCATAGCATCCTCACATGAAAACCTATCATGTAGCCATCTGTGATACACGCAAATGTCCACTGGACTCCTTCAGGTGATTAAATTATGACGCAAAACCCTATATACAGCATTATTCTAAAAGATGTTCTAAAAAACCCTTTTTAAAATTGTTAAGAAATATACCACAATATTAGCTCTGGTTATTTTGAGGAGTGTATTCATTTAAAAAAAAATACAGAAAAATGCAGAGCAGAAAATAAGTCCCTCTTCTCATTAAAAGTGCATATTCTCCTAGACTTCCCCCCCTTTTAAACAAATACACATAGATATATTTTACAAAATAGGTTTTCTGATGATTGGAGAAATTCCTGACTGGAACTATTAAAAGGATGTTGCGGATGTATAGTTATGGACATCTTATTGATGCCTTATTTGACTGATACCTTACTGATATTTTAATCTTACAGACAATAAAAAGGGAATGAGTGAAAACAGCACGTGTGATCCCCTTCTATGTAAGCTGTCCATTCCTGTGTGCATTTAGAGAAAAATACAGGACACACATCAACAGCGGCTGTTACCTCCAGAAGGTGGAGGTGGAACCAATACATGGTGATGTTAACTCCTCCATGCTGTCTCATGTGGTCTCTGGGTGGTAAGATTTCACGTGGTTTTGAATTCCTTCTTTATACTTCTCTGAATTTTCCAGTGTTTCTGCACTGGGAGCGCATTCATTGTACAATCAGGAAAAAATGCCATTTAAAAGAAGATTTATTGAAACTCAACTTTGCTTCCTTAGGTGAAGCATGCATCCGCCAGCTCACTAGCTGGGGAGCACTCTCTTCCTTTCCAGAGATGGTAGACTGCCAACTGACTGAGCGGTAGCAGGCTCCCTGTAAGGATCCCCCATAACTCGAACGCTGCACGTATGGCTGTGCCGGTCCCTTGCCGTCCTTCCCTGGGAAGCATGTGCCCCGTGCAACGGGCAGGCTGAGTCTGCCTCCTGTCCCTGCACAGATTGCCGCTGGGCTCGGGAGGTGGCATGCGTGTGGCCACCGGCATCTTCGGAGCATGGGGGGCCTTCATCAACTCTTGCTCCTGGTGCACATGCTGTGTCTTTTCTTTGATGTCTTCCCCCTGGTATTCTCAGTTCTGACCCCTCCCTTTACTTGGCTTTCGGAAACACACATTCTCAGATAGTCCCCCTCCCGTTTTCTATACGTAAAAAATAACCCAATTATGGGGTAGGGATGAGGCAGGGGGAGGAGGACCCAGGAAGCCAGACATTCATTCAGTCACCATTTCTGATTTTTAAAAGCTTTACTGGAAGAGATACTCCCACTACGCACAACCCTGCGGACGTCTGCATAGTTCAAAGGAAACAGCGCTAAACTTCACTTCAGAAACTTAAAAAAAAAATTTTTTTTAACGTATTACATTGCAAACACCAACCATTAGTTCAGGAAGACTTTTTTTTAAGTTAAAAAGCTAAAATATCAAGATATTTTCATTTTGAAAAAGTCTGACTCTAGGAGTCAATTTTCTTAATTTTTTTTAAAGTTGTCTTCAATGTAAGAACACGCATTTTTTTTTTTAATTTTTTTTTTCAACTTTTTTATTTATTTTTTTGGGACAGAGAGAGACAGAGCATGAACGGGGGGAGGGGCAGAGAGAGAGGGAGACAGAGAATCGGAAACAGCCTCCAGGCTCTGAGCCATCAGCCCAGAGCCTGACGCGGGGCTCGAACTCACGGACCGCGAGATCGTGACCTGGCTGAAGTCGGACGCTTAACCGACTGCGCCACCCAGGCGCCCCAGAACACGCATTTTTTAAAAAATTTTTAAATGTTCTTATTTATTGTTGAGAGAGAGGGACAAACAGAGCACGAGCTGGGGAGGGGCAGAGAGAGAGGGAGACACAGAATCTGAAGCAGGCTCCAGGCTCTGAGTGGTCAGCACAGAGCCCGACTCGGGGCTCAAATTCACAAACTGCAAGATCATGACCTGAGCTGAAGTCAGACGCTTAACCTACTAAGCCACCCAGGTGCCCGCTTTTTTTTTTTTTTTTTTAAGAAAAACTGCTTAACTATTTTTTTTTTTAACAACAACACATGGAGTAAGGGGTCAGCCTAGAGGGCTCTGTGATGCCTGGGGACACACTGGTGACTTCTGAACAAGTGGCTAGGCATGTGGGTGCAAAGCTGAGATTGACAGTCCCAAAGATGCACAGTGCCATCCAGGAACTGGGGCGAGGGGTGGCTACTGCTCCTGGCAGGACAGGAAAGGCAAGGTTCCTGAGGAAACTCTGAAAACACCACAGTGCAGCAGAGTCAGACCAAGGGAATCAGATCAAGATTCAAATTCAAATCCCAGTGTTGACAGAACTAACCATCAAGTGAGGGGCTTCGTCTCTCTAAATCTCTCCAGTCACCCAGGAAATCTGGTTAGGGTAGGAAGGAGACAGAACACACGTGGTGGTTTGACACTGGGTGGGTATTTAAATAGAGCACTTCCTCTTTGTTGCATGGATCCTACAGCTTCCTACTGTCCCATGACCCCCTCTTGGGGATCAAGAGGGCGGTCAGGGAGAGGGAGGACCAGTGGAGTGAGAGTGTGTGTGTGTGTGTGTGTGTGTGTGTGTGTGCGCGCGTGTGTTTAAAGTTTATTTATTTATTTTGACAGAGAGAGGAAGCGGCGGGGGCGAGGGGAGAGAATCCCAAGCAGATTCTCAGTGCACAACCGACTGAGCCACCCAGACTCCCCAAATGTGTGTTTTAGCACTCCTCAAAAATTCTAGATAATGCCTCTCCTCTGTACCTCTCACCCCCTCTCCCGCTTCTATCTACAAAGCACTAACATCTAAACATAGGGCTACAAAGCATTTAGATTAACACCAGTAACTGGAGTTGCAAAATATTCCCTTTTAGATCTTGGGTCTCTGAACCCACTTAGCAAAGCTATAAACTGTTGGGTGAACTAACTATTTGGTTGACTGTTTTTGTTTTTTTTTTTTTTAATTTTTTTTTTCAACGTTTATTTTTGGGACAGAGAGAGACAGAGCACGAACGGGGAAGGGGCAGAGAGAGAGGGAGACACAGAATCGGAAACAGGCTCCAGGCTCTGAGCCATCAGCCCAGAGCCTGACGCAGGGCTCGAACTCACAGACTGCGAGATCGTGACCTGGCTGAAGTCGGACGCTTAACCGACTGCGCCACCCAGGTGCCCCTTTGGTTGACTTTTTAAAGGCAGCACTTTCTTCAGGTTATTATTACTCGTGAATAATTTCAGCCACTCATGCACACAGGCACACAACAGTTTTATTAACATATTTTCATTACCTTCTGGCTTTGACATTTAAAGCTATAACAACCTGTTCTCAGTCAACCCCTAGAATACTGTAAGTAAACTTTACATTATATACCCTTTTCTCTCTTTCAGTGTATAACTGGATGAGTATTTTAATTATAGGTGAAATGGGAATTTGGACTGTTCAAGAACACCACGTCGCAACCCCCCTCCAGTGCTCCCCAGAAGCAGAAGCCCCACCTGTACCTCTGTTGAAGGATGCTGTGGGTCAGACCCTCTCCTGGAAATGCTGTTTAATTTCTGTATCTCCTAACATAACCACCACTCATAGGTTTCCGGCTAATCTTCCCCATCTCCAACGTCATAATAGCATCTACGCTACTGCTAAATCACTTCATTGTTCACAGGGAAGGGGTCCTGTGGATTCAGCTTTCAGAACGAGGCACCTGTCTAGTTAGACCAAGATTTATTGCTGTTGGCCCGTATTATTCAATCAAGATGAACAAAAACCACGGTTTCTCACCCATGACACTGTAACATAAATAATGGATGTCTGGGCATCACCTCCTTCCACTTTAGACCAGTGCAGTTACAGAATTTGCAGATGGACAACCAGGCTTGTGTAGATGGAGATCGTCATGGCACCCACTGCGACCTCTATGACCATGTCTCAACGGTGGTCCTGATCCTAGCTCCTCACCTTCTGGATGTGAGCCTTTGCTGTACAACCACACACGGGCACTCAGACCACGTGCTAAGCCCCTCCGCTACAGGTCACCAGATTATAGGATCTCAACCCATGGCTCAAGCCAATCAGAGTCCATCATCTGTGGCTGAAGGTGGGGGGCTCCTCAGGGAGCATGTCCACAGCCATTACCATGAGTCATCTACCCCAACAGAGGGCCTTCTGCTGCGGGACGTGGCTGCTGTTTCAGAAGACAGGCGCTGACGCATCTTGACCACATGGTGAGCAGACATCTGGGAACCGTTTCCCTGCAGGCACTGGGTAGACTTTCAACTTGTCCAGAACTGATGCCGAATTTTTATGCTATGAGTGGCACTTCACACGCAGTATCTCATCTAAGCTTCACAAGTCAGACAAAGATACGGTGTTGGAAAAGTGAAACCATTTCTGTAGGGCCACAGAGCCAGCAGGTCAGGAACTCAAATCAAGTTCTGGCTGGTTCTAAGGCTCATGCTATTTTGCTTTTGTTTTGAACCTTTCTCTTTGAAATAATATCAGACTAGCAGAAAAGCTGCAGGACAGTAGGAGGAACTCCTACATGACTTTCACCCAGCACCCAGATTTCCTAAATGTTAGCTTTTTAAGCACAGAGGCTGTTCCATCTGTCTTTCCGTCCATAATTTTTTCCCTGAATTACGTGCAAGTTGCAGTCATAACATCTCTTTATTTCTCTGTATGTCAGTGTATCTTTCCTAAAAATCAAGGATTTTATGTAATCAGAGTACGATGATCAAACTTGGGAATTTAATATTCTGATACAATACTATTATCTAATCTGGGGGTCAGCAAACTCCTGTGAAAAGCCAGATAGTAAATATTTTAGTCTTTGGGAGCCACTGGGTTTCTGTTGCAACTGTTCAACTCTGCTATCCAGGCACAAAAAGCAGGTGTAGACAACCTGTAAATAAGTTAAGTGTGGCTTACTTATTTCAACGCAACTTTATAGACACAGAAATTTAACTTTCATATACTGCTCATGCATCACAATATAGTATTTAAAAAAAAGCCGTAGACTTTATTTTTTGAGCAGCTGGGGGTTTACAGAAAACTAAGCAGAATGTACAGAATTCCCTTAGGCACCTTCACTCGCTGCACTTGCTTCCTTATTACTACCACCTTGTCTTAGTGTAGTATGGTCGTTAAAACAGATGAACCAACACTGATACATTATTATTAACTAAAGGCCACAGTTTTAAATATTTTTTGAGAGAGACAGAGAAAGAGAGTGAGAGAGCACATGCATAAGCAGGGGATGGGTAGAGGGAGAGAGAGAGAATCTTAAGCAGGCTCCACACTCAGTGGAGATCATGACCTGAGCCAAAATCAAGAGTCAAACGCTGACTGACTGAGCCACTTAGGTGTCCCTAAAGGCCACAGTTTAATATTAAGTTCACTCTCTGTACTGTACAGTTTTATAGGTTTGGACAAATGCATAATGCCCTCTGTCCACCATTACAGTACCATACAGAATAGCTTCACTGCCCTAAGAATCCTTTGCACCCCACCTATTCATCCCTCCTTTCCTCCTCCCAACCCTGGCAATCACTGATCTTTTTATTGCCTCTACCATTTTGCCTTTTCCAGAATGTCATATAGATTTTATTCATTTAATTGTTTTTTCCCAATCATTTAAAACTGTGCAAAACCATTCTGAGCTCTCAAGTGGTACAGAAAACTGGCAGCAAGCCAGATTTGGCCTGAGGACCGTAGTCTGCCAACTCCTGATCTCATCTACAGAATTTATTCAAATTTTACCCACTGTGCTAACAATGACCTTGGCAGTAAAGCATGGTCTTCTTTCTGGTTTAGGGTAAATCCAGATCATTTGTTGCATTTCGTTACCATGTCTCCTTGGCTACCTTCAATTGGGTTCAGTTCTTTGGTCTCACTTTGTCTTTCATGATCTAGACGTTTTTGAAGAGTGGAAGAAAGACATTACAGTTATTTTGTAAAACGTCTCTTGATTCAGATGATCTGAAATCTCCTCACAATGAGATTCAGGCCAGCACTTGGGGGCAGGAACAGAGTTCTTAGTGAGGCTGTGTCCTTCTTGGTGCACCACATCAGGAGGCACATGGAATCACCTTGTCCCAGTGTTGGTGAGTTAACTCTAATCCACTTGGTTAAGCGGTGTGTGCCAGGTTTTCCATGTAAAGTTACTGTTTTTCCACTGTTAGTTAATAAGTATTTGTGGGGAGATAAATATCTTGTTTCTTATCAGATTTAACCTACTGGTTTCAGCATCTGTGGATGAAACTCGCTTGAATAGATTGATTATTTGGTTGCCAAATAATGATTTTCTGATTCCACATGTACTTGATGGGATGCTATTATAAGGAAGAGGTTTTTTTTTGTCTCCCCACTTATTTGTTTGTTTGTTTGTTTATTTATTTATTTATTTATATCAGAATGGATTTGTAGATTCATATTTTATTTAACACACTACATATTTTCCTATCACTATTTACTCTGATGTTCGAATTACCCCAGATTTGGCAAGTGGCAGCTCCTTCAGGCTGGCTCCTGTGTCCTACTGACACGTCCCTGTCATCTTTCAGCATTTCCTTACTTTCTGTCATAAGATGAGGTTCCAGGCTCACTTTCTCAGTCTTAGCCCTGGAATCAGCCTTTTCTCCATGGAGCTCTGGTTCCTTTTAGCAAAAAATGACATTTATAAAACAGATCTGGGTATGAGGAAATAGCTAGAAAGTGTGTTTCCTTCCTTCCTCCCCTCCTCCCATCTCATCCATCCATCCATCTATCTGACCATCCACCTACCCATCCACCCATCCATCCATTCAAACATCCATCCATCCATCCATCCATCTTAAAAACCATTGAAGTCCACTGAAAACCCGAATTCCAATTCAACACCACAAGGTCCATTCTGTTTTCCCCCTTTCTATATTTGTAACTTCCTTCTCCAATAAGGAGAAATCTGGCTCCCATTATCTCAAATATATTTACTTATTTGCTCAATACTGTAACACACAGAAAGTGGTTTCAGAACTGCTGACCCATGCTACTGTGAAAAACAAACTTACTAACTAGCCTTCACTATTTATCTATAGTTCTTTTTTGTCTTTAGCCTGAGGGTATATAGTCAAATATTGTGTTTAAACATTCCCTGGGCTTGTTCTCTGTTGCTTTCACTATAGTGTGGTTGTTATTCATCTGAAATGAGGTTAGGTTTAATTGTACTTATGTATCCTATTATGGGCCCCTTCCTCCAATCTTTGTTTCTTATTTTTTTAACTCGGTTCCAAGAATCAGAATTATATAGAGACGTATACTGAGAAGTGTCCCACTCCCCGACTCACCTCATCTACCTGGATCTCTCCTAACTCCTTTCTGTAAATAACAATTCAACTAACGTCACTAGTTTCTGGTTTATTCTTCCCATGTTTCCTTCTGCACAAATAAACTGATGCATGCATATTTTCTGCCCCCCCCCCCATTCCCTTTTAGAAAGTTACCATTTTGTAGATACTTCTTTGCCCTTTTTTTTCTTCCACTTACTATAACCAGGAAATATGCTTTCTAAGTTCACAGAGCTTTTCTTCATTCTTTTCTAAACTGAGGGGCACACTACTGTGTGGATGTAGCATCGCTTATTCAACCACTCTCTTACAAACAGGCATTTAGGTTGTCTCCAAAAGACAGTATAACGAATACCCTTGTTCTCACGTATTTTTGTGTTGTTTAAGTGTATCTTCACGATAAGTTCCTAGGAGTGGGATGCTAGATCATAAGGAAAATGCACATGTAGCTTTGTTAGATGCTGCCAGACTCCCCTGCATTACTAACGAACCAGCCACAGATTGCATACCTGTTCCCTCACAGCCTCACCAGTATAGTATGATGTCCCATGCTTTCATTTTGGCCAGGTGAGATGGCTTTCAGTGTAGTTGTAATTTGCATGTCTCTTACACATGAGGTTTCCATATGTTTAAGAGCCATATATATATAGTGTATGTAAACTACCTGTTCATATCTTTCACCTATTTTTTTAAAGTTTTATAGGGGCGCCTGGGTGGCGCAGTCGGTTGAGCGTCCGACTTCAGCCAGGTCACGATCTCACGGTCCGTGAGTTTGAGCCCCGCGTCAGGCTCTGAGCTGATGGCTCAGAGCCTGGAGCCTGTTTCCGATTCTGTGTCTCCCTCTCTCTCTGCCCCTCCCCCGTTCATGCCCTGTCTCTCTCTGTCCCAAAAATAAATAAACGTTGAAAAAAAAAATTTTTTTTAAAGTTTTATTTACTTATTTTTGAGGAGGGGAGGGACAGAGAGAGAGAGAGAGAGGGAATATCCCAAGTAGTCTCTGTGCTGACAGCGGGGCTCAACATGGGGCTCCATCCCAGGAACCTTGATATCATGACCTGAGCCAAAATCAAGAGTTGGATGCTTAACCAACTGAACCACCCAGGCGCCCTGTCTTTTGCCTATTTTTAAGAGTTCATTATATATCAGGGAATAATAGTGCTTTATCTATGGCATCTTACCAATATTCTCTACCACTTTGTTATCTTTTAATTTTGTTTATGGTGTTTTTTTACCATGGAAAACTGTTTGATTTTTTTATATCTATGTAGTAGTCAGCTATATCAACCTTTTACTGCCTCTTGCTTTTGTGTCTTCTGAGCCTTTCCCTACACCCAAATTCTATAGGAACTCATCCATTTGTGTCTAATATTTGTAAGATTTCACTTTAAGTTGAGATCCCTGACCCATCTGGAGTTTATTTTTATGTATGGTGACAGGGATGGGTCTGATTTTATCTTTTTCCCCAAATATCTATCAAATTGTCTCAGGATCATTTTTGTTAAAAAAAAATCTATCTTTGGGGGCACCTAGGTGGCTCAGTCAGTTAAGCATTCAACTCTTGATTTTGGTTCAGGTCATGATCTCACGGTTCATGAGATCAAGCCCCATGCTGGGCTCTACACTGACAACGTGGAGCCTGCTTGGGATTCTCTCTCTCTCCCTCTCAAAAAAAACAAAAAAAACAAAAAAAAAAAGTCCTTTTTGGGGCGCCTGGGTGGCTCAGTCGGTTGAGCATCCGACTTCGGCTCAGGTCACGATCTTGTGGTTTGTGGATTCCAGTCCCGCGTGGGGCTCTGTGCTGACAGCTCAGGGCCTGGAGCCTGCTCTGGATTCTGTCTCCCTCTCTCTCTGCCCCTCCTCTGCTCATGCTCTGTCTCTCTCTCAAAAATAAATAAACACTTAAAAAAAGTCTTTCTTTGGCCTAGGAATTTGAGAGGTCACCTTTATCATAGACCATTTTTCTATACCTAGTTGGGTCTATTTCTGGACTTTCTATTCCATTCTGCTGGTCTCTCCATTTATTCATGTGCCAGTATCACACTGTTTTAATCACAGAGGCTTTATAGCATGTTTTAAAATCTAGCAAGGCTAGTAGCACTTTATGGTTTTTCTTTATCATTGTTTTCCTATTACTGCATACGTTTCTAAATGAACATTAGCATCTACTTGTCTAGCTTAATGGGTAAAAACATGGTATTTTTAGTACAAGTGCATTAAATTTATAAATTAACTTGGGGAGAACTGATACTTCATGATGTCAAATTGTCCTATCAATAGGCAATGTCTTACCTTTTTTCCAGATTACTTTTGTGTATTTCAAGCATGTTTTAAAGTTATCTCATGTAAATTTTACACATTTTTAAGCTCACTAATTATTTTATCTTGTTTGTTGCTATTGTAATGGCATACCTATCCTTCGCCAATTATTGTTTGCACATACAAAGACTAGCGATTTCTGCATGCTAATTTTATATCTTGTTCTGTCATTGAAATCTTTTATTGTGTGAGTTAAAGAATTATTGATTCTCTAAGCCTTCCCAGGCATACTATAATAACATCTGCAAACAGACATAGCTTTTCTTTCTTTTCAATTATGCCTCTAATTGACGTCTGTTGTCTACTTGGATTGACTAATACCTTTAGTACTACGTTAAGTACAAGTAGAGATAGTATTCTTGCCTTGTTTCTGTCCTTAGTGGAACCCTCAGTTTTTAGGGTTCCCCCACTAAAGAAGACACTATCTTTAGTACTCAAACACACATACAATCATATTAAGAAAATACCCATTAATTCCCATTTGGGAATGTATTTATCAAGACAGGATGCTGAGTTTTATGAAACGCTTTTTCAGCATCTATGGAGATAACAATATGCTTTTTCTCCTTCACTCTACTGACACATTAATGAACAAATATATCTATAAATATATCAATTTATTTTTTTCCAGTATTGAACCAACCTTGCATTCCTGGAAAAGATACTTAATCATGGGATATTACTTTCTTAACGTAGTGTTGGATTCTGTCTTGTTAATATTTATTATGTCTGTATCGATGCTCAGAAGTGATACTGGTCTGTAATTTTTTGTGTTGTCTTTAACAGATTTAACTAGCAACATTTACTCCATTAAAGAGATTCTGAATTTTTTTCTTAAATTTCTCTACTGGAGTCCTGCCTATCAACAAGACTAAACAGTTTTGGCTAATGACCCTATAGAACAATTCCTAGGGAAGCCTTTTCTATTTGTTCTTGAAATGGCTTTAGTACTTCTAGTCTGCATCAAATCTCTTTGCACCTGTAGCTCTGTGTGGGTCATTTGCAACACGTGGGGATCAAGGCAATGAGTCCCATTAACATGGACTAGGTTAAGGAATTTAAGCCTACGAACCTTGAACGGAGGCTTTCACCTCACCCTGGTCAGGCTAGACAGACACTGGACTTTCTCAGGAAGGTACAGACCAGGTCTGGTAGAGATCAGCCAGAATGACCAAGTCCCCTGACATTCCACAGAGCATTCCTCATGTGTAACGAGCCAGAGGTCAAAAAGGAAACCATTTTGAGACTGTCAATCATCTCCATTAGAAACTTTAGAAAAAACTGAGATCCTATTTAGATGTTTTGTGCTATACTTTTCACTCGATTTTAACAGATGACTCCGTCTTTGCTAGAAACCACCAAACTCAACAAATGTGGGATCTGCCCAGAGAATCAAGGTCATAGAATCAAAGTCGCCTCTACAGCTCGGTCTTCTAACAAAGTTGCACATGGAACCACCTGCAGAGTTAAAACAAAACAAAACAAAACAAATAGATGCTAAGGCTTCATCTTAGATGCATCAAATCCCAATCTCCAGGGCCAAAGCTTGGGTATGCTCTAGGTAATCAGGATGCAGCTGGTCCAAAGCCTGGTGTCCTGAAACCAGTGCACCAAAAGGTATTTCTCAATGACTTTAAAAAACAAAAAACAAAAACAAAAACAAAAAACCCAACTGTGTTTCTTGAAAAATCCCCAGAGCTACAACATAAAAGACTCCCCTCTCTCCTCTGGCCATCACAACTAGTGAAATAAAGTACTGCATTCTTTTTCTACCCTCTGAGATAACACAAAAACATGCCCACAATGAAGAGGTTTTATCTTCTAGAGCTAAGGTGGTGATTCACAGTTGAGGACAAGGGGCCAGGGTAAAGGCATAAGGGATTGGCAGTCAGACAGAAAGTGTGCACCAGAGAGCGCCACTGTATACAAGGCTGTGAACTGAAAATGTCTGAGTTCCTTGTTAGTGTTCTGTTCCCCTAGACTGGCATCATTCACGGTCACCAGATGTCAGGCCTGACTAGTTTTCAGCTCCACCAAGCATGTTAAGGGCTCGGTCAGCCAGTCTCTCTCTCTCCCTCCCTCTCTCTCACCCATGCACTCTAGAGCCTACCTCATTCTGACAGGCTTCCAACAGTAAGTACACCAGCCAACACAGCACCATTTTCCCACTGACCTCAAGAATTTCTCCAAGGCCTCGTAAGCAAATTGATTAACAAGTCACATATCTTCAACCACAGGTAAAGAATGGGATCTTCAGGTCCTCAGAAAGTACAACAAGATTACCGCATTATCCAATGGTCCCATTTCCCGAGCACCCAACCGTGCTCTTGGGCCCTTAGTATGGGCGATTTTTCTCACTTAAACACTCCCGTGATGGTCATCACCATGTGGTCTCATTTCATTCGCGAGGAAGTGGAGGCTGCCCAGGTTAACGGCCTGGTGAGGTCCCAGAACAGTTAACCAGGTTTGCTTGGCTCAGAGGCCCACTCCCTGAGTCACTACCAAAAAATCTCTTCTACTATCAAAACAAAATCTGAAGGTGGAAATGCCACCGGTCTCTTAACACGTGCTTTCTAGTTGTATAACTTTGATGGTCCTGGGGGTTGTAAGTTTTTCTGGAAAGTTATGAAAATGTACATCCAGAGTGTAACATCAGAATGGGGTTCTTGGCATTGTTAAGAACTGAAATAGAGCTACCACGCTTGTGCCACAGTTCATTAGCTCGGCCTTGCCTGTCTGAGTAGGTGTTTTCCCTACTCTGTATGCATTCTTGTTTCAAAAATGCCAGTCTCTCTTCACCAATGTACATAAAAACTCAAATAGTTTCTCCACCTACAGAGCCAAGGGGCTGTTGAAACAGCTGGGCAGACAAAGCAACATGAAGGTAATGAATTTCTTCCTCTAGAAAGTGAGGCTTCACCCTGCCACTCGGGCCCTCGTTGGGCCCCTTTTTCCACCCCAATGCCATCGCTGCTTCAAAGATAATCATGAGCAAGAATTTCCTGCCCCTGCCAGCTGGCCTCAAAAACACTGCTTCTTTCACCACCTTGCTGCCCTGAGTATCACCCTTCCTCTTTCCCTCTGGTGGCTCAGGCCTCTCTCCAGAGCCCTCCTTGCTCCCCACCCTGCCAGAGATCAAGCAACATGCCCCAGCTCGTTCCACGAGGAAGCTTAGCACCGGCTTAACTCTTCATTCACTGGGACAAGGGGCCTCTTTCTTTAATGCACGGCTTTGCTCCATGATATGCTGGGTTTACGGCCCCCATGAACTAAACCTGGTTCAGAATTCAATTCTAGAACAGATTTTTGTTCAAATGGTTATTTTCCAACCACCCCCTCTCCCCAATTCCACTTTCTACCCAACTCTGTTGGCCCCTTGAGGCCGGCTTCTGGGGAGGCTCTGCGCTGGCAGGCCATGTAATATCCTGTTCTCTTGCTGAATTCCTTTATTGTTGCAGCGAATTTTACCGTCGATTCTCTAAGATTTCCCAGGCATGCTATCGCATCGGCTGCAAACAGAGACAGCTTCACTTCCTTTTCAATTTGTACACCTCTATTTGACTTCACTTGTCTACCCAAAGTGGCTAATAAATCCCTAGGATGATGTTAAGTAGAAGTGGAGACAGTGGGCTTCCTGGTCTTCATGGAAATACTCTTCAGGTGTCCTCATGAAATGAGACGTAGGCTTTAGGATTCAAAGGATCTCACTCACTCTCTCCCAACACCGGGCCTCGGCCTCTCCTCTCACAGATCTTCCCACGGGCTCTGGAAAATACTGTTTCAGGCCCCGAGTAGCACGGGGTTCCCTGTGTGGCTGGTCTCTGGAAACACCCTCAACCCGGGGAGGGTCCTGTCACCTTGTCCTTCCCTCTGTCAGTCTCCCCACATCTCAGCTGGGTAACATCTGTCTCCCTGATGACTGCAGGTAGCGACCATGAGCCCAGCACAGCAGGAGGTACAGTCTCCTTGACCTTATTTCAACAAGACACTCGTGCATGGAGAGGAGAATGAACAGAAAGGAAAAGTCAGCTTTTCCTGGGGTTTCCTGGAAATCTTCTCTCCGGATAACTACCTCATCCTGCCTTCAACTGCCCCTTTAAAAAGAAAGTGCTTCCCGTTTGTTAATTTTAGAGCGTTTTTAACCACGCTTTTATTTTGCTTGACATTTTATAATCAATCTTCTGTATATGTTTATATATGCTTTTCTATTTAAACTTTTTTTTTTTTAAATCTAAAAAACATAGTACCATACCGCCAAAGGTGTCAGGAAACACGCTCAAAATAAGGACGGGCTCCAAAGACCGCCCTGCCAACAAAATGCCAGTAAAATCTGAAACCCGGGTTCAGACACACTGGGAACGTTCCAAAATTTAAAACTTAAAGAACTTCTTTATTCCAGTAAATCAGCTTCCCTGTGAATACCATCAAAATCCTAGGCTTTAATGAGTGAGGGAATATCAGAGGAAGGGGTGGAGAAGGAAAGGATTTGGACAAGTACGAAATTTAATTTAAAAACTATTATGAGAAGTTTAATTTCCCCCTCCCCCAACCAAATACATAAATCTTTTCCATGCATTTTGTTTCATTTTTCTTAAACAACAACAACAACAACAACAACAACTTTAAAGGCATCCTGAACCATCAGAAACAATGACAGGGTAAGTCAATGGAGTGGAGTTTTTAATAACAAATATTTATTTACTGGGTTCCTAATACTTGAAATGCCACTTTAGATATATGGAGGAATGCAAAAGAATCTTAAGTGAAGTTGCATTTCTCGCTGAATGTATAATCAAACTGGGGAGAAAAGACTTCACCGGGAAGGATAACCAGTGACATGAGGCGGTGTGGACCACCTACGAGGGAAGGACAACACGAGGGGCCAGAGTTCAAGGGGAGACGGCTGGCTTCGTGGCGGGGGCAGGTCAAAGCGCGTCAAACCCAGATTGCACTTAAAGATGTGAACACGTGTAGGAAATAAGCTCGCCTTTGTAGGTAATAATTTCATATGCACAGCTCTGGCTTCAGCCATGGCCCAAAGCTGGAACTTATCAAGGCCACGAAGTACTGAACAAATTGCAAGAATATACACTTAGATTTTTCAGCTGGCTGTGTGTGTGTGTGTGTGCACGCGCACGCGGGCACACGGGCGTGTGTACATGCTGGTTTGCCTAGGACACCGTCACCTCCACTCCAAGTCCTGGTATAACTCAGTCTGGGATGCTCTTCCAAAAGTGCCCCCTGGGGAGCGGTGGGATAAGGCGCCACTTTAATCTTACACGGAAACTGGCAATTAAGCGCCAGTCTCTTGGGGAGTTCTGGGCAGTTGGGACTCCAGCCACCACCGAACAGCACTTGATGTGTCCCCGTCGAGGGGCAGCTGGTGCAGGATCCTCTGTCACACCCCGCGTCACAGAAAACCTGGTGCAGGTGCTTTGCTGGGGGCACTCATGGGGGTCACCTGTCTATGCTGAGCCCCAGGCTCCTCACAGATAAGCCCAGACCCTTCCCTATAACCCTCCAATAATAAATGTGTCACACTGCACAGGTACCCTGAGCAGAGCCCCGGGCACACTGTGGGCATTCAGCTAACGTCGGATCCCTCCCGCTGTCAAGCTGACACGATGGGAGGGAGAGAAGGCTCCTTGGCAGCATCTCTTCTAGGAGAAGGGGCAGCTCCTATGTTCTGGGCCATTTTACAATAGGCCACATGTCACCCTTGTCTGAGGTGCTCAGGATATTCTGGAGAAAGAGGAATCATCTTGTCTTCCCGTGGTTAGATTAAAAGGCCCCATGACAGGGCATCTGGGTGGCTCAGTTGGTTGAGCACCAGACTTCGACTCAGGTCATGATCTCACAGTTTGTGGGTTCGAGCCCCCATCGGGCTCTGTGCTGACAGCTTGGAGCCTGGAGCCTGTTTCAGATTCTGTGTCTCCCTCTCTGTCCCTCCCCTGCTCACGCTCTGTCTCTCTCTCTCTCTCTCTCTCTCTCAAAAATAAGTAAAACATTAAAATTTTTTAAAAAGAAATCAAGGAAAGGCCTGTGAAAACACCTGATGAAGCTGTCTGCCAGGTGGTAAACACACAGTTCACCTGTGCTGGTGAGCAAGCTGGGGGCTGCCCTTGGTCTCTGTCCTTGGCCCATCCACGGTTCGGGGTTTGGGGGGTGGGGGGCCGACAGGACTCCTTGGGCAAATGCCACTGCCTTGTGCTTCTTTTTTGCTTTCATCCCTTGCTTGGCTCAGTTCTGATCACAGGAAGATTCTGTTTTTATTTTGCTAGATTCACCCAATTCCCTCAAGCCCCCAGTAAACTCCTGGGTGACCACTCCCCAGAAAAGTCAAAACTGTGGCGCTTCCTGGAGACCGTGATATTTGTCTTCCTGCTGCTGTACCGTGCACACCCGTCTGCACCCACGCTCCAGGCTTCGAGAAGCATCCAGCAGCACATCCCCCAAGGAACACGCAGAAGGGGTAGAACTGAGGGCATGCTGAGCTCACGATGGGTTGGGCCCGCCTGTCACGCACTCGACACAGCACAGCCACCCTGTGTCCACAGAGGGGGCCGAGTGGCTTCTCCTGCAGAACCCAAGGACGGACACACCTCTCGACCTACTGCTAAACCGGGTCCCAGCAAATGACCCTCATAAAGCCAAGAACAGTAAACGGAGCTTAACGTTCTAATGAAATCGACATTGCTGGGTGTGCTTTCACAAAATGAAACTGCCTGGAACTTCTCATAATGCTTTTTACGATAAGCATTAAAATGCAAAGGGGAAAGATGGGAGTTCCTGCTACAGACTCTGGTCTGTAATGGGGGTGGGGGCAGAGGCCTGAGGGGCGGGGTCTGGAAGAGAGGTGTGTGCACTGCATTACAGCGGGAGATTATTATATAAAATGAGTGTGTTATTAAAAGGATCCTAAAGTCATAAAAAGTCAAAGGAATTTTTAGCGAGGATGAATAACTTCTTTGGTCAAAATGAATAACCTGTATTATAATGCTCTGCTGCACAGGGGAGTCCCGAAAGCAGTCACCCCATTTCCTATAGACGGGGGTGCAGCCCTGTGACAGAGATCTTCAATCGCCAGTAGTTGGATTTCGTTGTTTTTGTACAGCACTTTAATTCTGGAAAGATCAGGAACAAAATCTTTAAGAAAGTTGGTCTGAGAGAACCCTACCGGTTAGCAAATGAGTGCCTCGGTTATCCTGTTAGGAAAAGTCAACAGAAAGACCCATCCCCACAGCCACACAAGCCACCTGACAACATTTGTTCTTACTTCTCAAACACTACGCACCACGTCATCCATTTAATACCACAGACAGAATGAAATCACTGGGTCAGATAGATGACTGTAGTCTGATACGGTGAAGGAAAAAAAAATGTTTTTCATGCAGTTCTACTTCTTTCAAATGCATTCAATTAATTAAAAATATGCTGCAGTATGACTTTGGGCTTGAACTCCTCAAGTAGTTTAAACAATTTCCCTACAGTTTTGTCTGTGCCCATAAACCAAGGAAATTCCAATTTAATCTCCGACTGGATAATCATAAATTCTAAATTAGTGGAGGCTCAATAACATTTTCCTTTACCGTGGTCAGGAGGATGTAGGATATTTAATTTATGAAAGTACGCCACAGATAGTTTGGAAAACAGAAATAAAAGATACAATCATCCAAACACAACATAACCACTTCTCCACATTTCCTGGTCCTTTTTCAGATGTCTGTTTTAAGATTTTAATCTAACAACTTATTTTAACCTACTTTTTAATTGATCTGAGCATTGCTTTATATTGTTAGTCTTTCTGTTGATGGGTAATATCCCACCCAGTGACTATATACAACGTGTTTCATAAGTACGAGTTTCCCGAAGGATATTCCCATATATTTTCCCATGTGTTTCTTGTGTAGATTACGACAAAGCAGGGTTACTGGATCAAAGAGTAGGAACTTCTCATGATCCCTAATGCCCACTACCAAAATGCTTTTCAAAAGATTGTTCCCACTTACACTCCCATCAAGGTTTAAACTTGGTTTAAGAGTACCTATTTCGTTATATCCTTGCCTATCTTGGACAGTATCACTAAAAAAAAATCCATGTTTTTGCTCGTTTGTTTTTTGGCTAATTTAGTGGGTGACAAGCATGTTCAGTGAATTATGAAGGGTTGTGAAGTAGGGTTCCATGATGTTATTTCAGCTCCTATATTCCAGAGTAAAGGCATAAAAATAATCACAAAGACATATTCTGTATTTGGCTCCCATTCTAAGAGTCTTATGTTTCTGCTCATCTGCAGAGAAAGGTCCAGAAGGCAGCAGGAATGCTCCAATCTGGTCTGTCAAGACTCAGACAGCAAGGGGGGCTGTCTGCACTGGAAGGCAGGCCTGGCTATGCTAGATTACTGTTCTGGCAGGGCATCGTTTCATTCAGCCTGCAGAGCACTTTAGTTTCCGGAAGCAGGAGATGGCAGAATTCTGGTGTTCTGTCCATTTAGAAAAACTATGAAGTCGGCAGAATTTTCTTCTGTTGTTTTGTTCACACCATCATTGCCTGTCTGTGCTGATTTGGTACTGATGTGGCTTCTGGTGCTTGCTTGCTTGCTTGCTTGCTTGATTTATTTATTTATTTATTTATTAAAAAAAACTTTTTTAAGCTTTATTTATTTTTGAAAGATTGAGAGAGACAGAGCATGAGCAGGGGAGGGGCGGGGGGAGGGGCGGGGCGTGGAGAGACACAGAATCCGAAGCAGATTCCAGGCTCCGAGCTGTCAGCACAGAGCCTGACTCGGGGCTTGAACTCACGAACCACAAGATCATGACCTGAGCCAAAGTCGCACGCTCAACCCACCTGAGCCACCCAGGCGTCTCACTTCTGATGCTTTTTAAAGCAAAGATTTCAGGTGCTGGACAATGTGCTTTGTAAACAGAATAAAATGAAACAACTAAGGTGCGCCTTTGTTTTGAGGTTTGAGCTTGCTTATACTTACAGTGGGTTATTAAATATGCCTTATCAAAGATCTTCTGGAATATAAATCGTAATAGAAAAGATTCTGCACAGGGGGAAAAATAGCAGTGCGTGTATCTAAAACAAAATGGACACGCATCTTGCTGGGCCCTGGGTAACCCTAAAAAACACTCTCCATCATAAAAAATATTTCCAACATATAGTAAGCAAAAACAATGGCGTAAGGAGCCTCCATTGGCACAATCATTGTCAACAACCAAAAAGCCCTTTAATACACGCAGACTGGAAGGAGGCGCCCCACCCTCCCGGGGTCCCTGCCCTGCATCCAGCCTTCCCAGAAGCCAGTGACTCTGCGAGGCAGCTTTTAGCATTTTCGAGAAGCAGCACCGTCAGCTGCCAAATTCCTGCTGGGTCGGCCAAGAGGTATGAACCAAAAATGAAAAAACACGAAGGATTTGTTTTTTAAAAGCAATACATCAAACATAAAAAGAGCTCTTTTGTATGAATTTTTGGTGTGGGAGCCAGAGGAGAGAAAATCATTCTCCCTCCCGGGAGGAAGAGGCTTGACCTCACCTGTAACTTTTCTCTTCCAGTGTGGGTTTTTCTCACCCCATTAAACGTAACCTACTCGAGGTGGGTTTGTACCACGTGAGAGAAATAGAGAGTGATAGGAAAAATGCCCAAGGGCAGCTGCCACCAGCCGAGAGCGCCCTGGAAGGCAGGTCCTCACCAATCACATAAGCAGGGGGCCAGGGCCACATAAGTAGGGGGTCACATAAGCGGGGGAGGGCCACAGGGCCACGTGGAATGCGGTCATTTCAAAGAGGCCCGTCTGCTAGACACACAAGGACACAAGGATCATGCTTCTGCGGCTTCAGAAACCTTGTGCACAACATCCCCGCACCCCCAAAACGCCACCACTCTTTGCAAAGGGAAAGGAAAGAGGAAGGGAGGAAAAAAAAGGGGGGGGGTGGTTAGAGAAACCAGGTTAGAATGGGTGTCCTCCCACCACCTAAAAAGCAAGGGCTGGTTGGGATGGCACGAGCAAGTTTCACACTGTGAGCCCCCCAGGAAAAGCAGCGGAATGCAACCAGTGTTCTGGAACGGCACGGGCCAGCCACAGAAACAGGAGCACGAACACAGGAAAACCCAGCCGGGGAAGCACTGCCCGTCAAGGCACTCGGGACTTTGCTGCACAGGACAGGAAAAGACAATCTCAGTACCGCGTCCCTAAATCCCCATCCCATTAACCAGGTGCCAATAGTGAAGCCTACAACAGGACCCCAGTTAAATCACCTGGCGGCTGCTCAACAGGCTCCCAGCGCTAATCCCTGGGGACAGGCAGCCTTTTCTTCGGTCACACGGCAGGAGAACGAGCTCACTTTGGCATTTGTGTGACCAGGGACAGCTGCCATCTGCCTACAAACCATCCACTGTAGACGGGTCGGAGCAGAAGCATCGGGCAGAACCGTGTGAAGCGTGGCTGAGCCTCCGCTGTTTCAGGTCTGCAAAAATGGCATTTTCCAGTGACTCACACTAAGGAGGAGGAGAATCGCCATCAGCTGATTTGGTGACGTCAGCCCCTGAGTGAACTGCTGCTTGTGATTCCGTTTAACCCTTGGGACAGTGCTCCTAGGTGGGGATCTTCAACCCCATTTGTGGAGCAGGCAACTTAAGTGACTGACCCAGGACCACACAGCTAATAAGTGACAAGTCCGGTACCCACCACAGGTAACTGTTCCCAAACAATGAAGCCAGCAGCCAACGTCGCATCTCAGAACCGCAGAGCTATTAGGACGGGTGGCGCGCCTGGACCTGAGGCCGGAGGAAGGTGCAGGGAGGCTCTGGGGAAGGAAGGTTGTGCCATCCATTCCCTATGGGAATGACGGAGACCCAAGCGCCATCTCCACCTGAACTATGACGGCCAGCCTGCTGGTTTGGTTTCACTTCCCTTTTATTTACTTGTGAAATCACATGGTACCACGTCCATTGTGGGAACCGCCTCTGAGATGATCCAGAACATGAGTCTGCTTAACCACACCAGACAGACGGACGGACGTGGAGGGAAACTGGCAATTCCTCTCCATTCCCTCTTGCTGAGCTTTGCACTTGCTTCCCAATCTCACGGACATGTTCACGGTTGGACTTGAGGCCCCTAACGTACTTTATCACCGATGAAATGACCTCAGGTAGTTTCTACAAAGAGAAGAAACCCTCGCTTTCTTGAGACAAAAAGTTAAGGCTCTTGAGATCTTTAGTAGCCCTTCTAATGTCCCGTTCATTTCTGGATGCTTTCTTAGTACAAGCACATTACTCTAGACCCCTGCTTCTCCCAAGAGCTTGAAGGACATGCAGAGACTTGTGCCCACAGGACGACTCATGAAAACAAAGGGTAACAGGGTATGTTCTTACCAATGCATCAGCTTTATTCTATGAAGCAAAAATGCTAGTAAGCTGACAGATTAAAATATCACTTTTAAGTTAAAAAAATATGCACCAGGATTATGGAGTAGAAATATATACAGAGCAGGTAAATATGTAAGGCGGCAATATGGTGAAAACAAAACAGAGTAAAGGGGATGAAGAGGGACGAGGGATGGGTGTCAACTGCGTGAGGAATGGTCAGGAAGGGCCCGTCTGGTAAGACATCTGTTCAGGGAGAACAAGGAAGCAAGAGAATATGCCGTGAAGGTATGTATCTGAGAGAGGAATGTTCCAGGCAGTGGAAACAGCACGGCCAAAGGCCCTAAAGTGGGTATGGGGAAGAGCAAGGTATGTTGTGAATGTGTGTAGGGGTGTAGGGGGCAGGGACGGCTATAGGAATGTGGGTTGGGGGGGGCAAGTTTAGGGCTTTGAAGGTCTGGATTCTAGATTTGATACTAAATGAAATAAGCAATGCTGAGCCATTCTAAGCAG
The DNA here is from genome assembly GCF_018350155.1 of Leopardus geoffroyi. Classification (NCBI taxonomy): domain Eukaryota; kingdom Metazoa; phylum Chordata; class Mammalia; order Carnivora; family Felidae; genus Leopardus; species Leopardus geoffroyi. Next base: position 8,794,262 of record NC_059333.1, on the reverse strand, counting down.
AAGGACGGTATAGTGTGACTTCTTAAAAAAGATGCACCTGGCTGCTGTACAAGAAACAGCCTAGGTGGGGGAGGGGTCAGTATTCTAGGTATTTCGAAAGTGGGGCCAATGGGATTTGATGATAGGTTGAGTTCCTGAAAGAAAAAAGAGAGAGAGAGGAAAGGAGGAGAGAAGGAGGGAGGGAGGGAGGGAGGAAGAAAGGAAGGAAGGAGGGAGGGAAGAGGGAAGGAGGAGGGAAGAAGGAGGGAAGGAAGGGAAGAGAAAGGAGGGAAGGAAGGAAGGAAAGGAAGGAAGGAAGGAAGGAAGGAAGAGGGAAGGAGGAGGGAAGGAAAGAGGGAAGGAAGGGAGGAGGGAGGAGGAAGGAGGGAAGGAAGGGAAGAGGAAGGAGGGAAGGAAGGAAAGGAAGGAAGGAAGAGGGAAGGAGGAGGGAAGGAAAGAGGGAAGGAAGGGAGGAGGGAGGAGGAAGGAGGGAAGGAAGGAAAGGAAACGAAAGGAAAGGGAGAAGGAAGAAAGAAGGAAAGAAGGAAGGAGGGAAGGAAGGAAGGAAGAGAGAAGGAGGGAAGGAACGGAAGAGGAAGGAAGAAAGGGAGGAAAGAAAGAAGGAAGGAAGGAAGGAAGGAAGGAAGGAAGGAAGGAAGGAAGGAAGAGGGAAGGAGGAAGGAGGGAAGGAAGGGAAGAGGAAGGAGGGAAGGAAGGAAGGGAAGGAAGGAAGGAAGGAAGGAAGGAAGGAAGAGGGAAGGAGGAAGGAGGGAAGGAAGGGAAGAGGAAGGAGGGAAGGAAGGAAGGGAAGGAAGGAAGGAAGGAAGGAAGGAAGGAAGGAAGGAAGGAAGGAAGAGGGAAGGAGGAGGGAAGAAAAGAGGGAAGGAAGGGAGGAGGGAGGAGGAAGGAGGGAAGGAAGGAAAGGAAACGAAAGGAAAGGGAGAAGGAAGAAAGAAGGAAAGAAGGAAGGAGGGAAGGAAGGAAGAGGGAAGGAGGGAAGGAAGGGAAGAGGAAGGAAGAAAGGGAGGAAAGAAGGAAGGAAGGAGGGAAGGAGGAAGGAGGGAAGGAAGGGAAGAGGAAGGAGGGAAGGAAGGAAGAGGGAAGGAGGAGGGAAGGAAAGAGGGAAGGAAGGGAGGAGGAAGGAGGGAAGGAAGGAAAGGAAACGAAAGGAAAGGGAGAAGGAAGAAAGAAGGAAAGAAGGAAGGAGGGAAGGAAGGAAGAGGGAAGGAGGGAAGGAAGGGAAGAGGAAGGAAGAAAGGGAGGAAAGAAGGAAGGAAGGAAGGAAGGAAGGAAGGAAGGAAGGAAGGAAGGAAGGAAGAGGGAAGGAGGAAGGAGGGAAGGAAGGGAGGAGGAAGGAGGGAAGGAAGGAAGGAAGGAAGGAAGGAAGAGGGAAGGAGGAGGGAAGGAAAGAGGGAAGGAAGGGAGGAGGGAGGAGGAAGGAGGGAAGGAAGGAAAGGAAACGAAAGGAAAGGGAGAAGGAAGAAAGAAGGAAAGAAGGAAGGAGGGAAGGAAGGAAGAGGGAAGGAGGGAAGGAAGGGAAGAGGAAGGAAGAAAGGGAGGAAAGAAGGAAGAAAGGAAGGAAGGAAGGAAGGAAGGAAGGAAGGAAGGAAGGAAGGAAGGAAGAAAGGAAGGAAGGAAGGAAGGAAGGAGGGAGGAGGGAAGGAGGAGGAAAGGAAGGGAGGAGAGAGGAGGAAGGAGGGAAGAAAGGGAAGGAAAGGGGGAAGGAAGAAGGAAGGAAGAAGGAAGGAGGGAAGGAAAGAAGGAGGGAGGGAAAGAAGAAAGGAAGGGGAAGAAAGGAAGGGAGGAAGGGGTCAAGAATGAGTCCAAGATTTCTGGCCCACGCAACTGGCAAAAAGGGGACATGCCATTTGCTGAAAGGAGGAAGCCGGCTGCTGAACAGGTGGAAGGTGGATCAGGCACTGGATTTGGACGCAGCAAGTATGAGAGGCCTATCGGACGGTCCAGTGGATCTAAAAGGTAGTGTGGGGTTGGAATGGAGAAATCTGGACAAGGCTATTCATTGGGAACCATCATCGTGGAGATGGTACTCAGAGCCATGGGACCAGGTAAGTTAGGGAATGAGTCTGACTACAGAGGGAAGATGTCTGATCAACTTGACTTTGTTTTTGATTTCTTTCTCAGAAACACAAAGCATGGTGACCACACCAGGTCAGCACACCTGAACTGCCAACCCAGAGAAAAGGTGGAAATGCACCTGCTCCTCTGTGAAGAGCCATGGATGGCGCTCATTAACAAGTTGTTCTTGCGCACGCGTGCAGAGCAGGAGCGACACGGAACACAGGGGGCCCCTACTGAGATGCTCCTGCCTTCAAACACTTTTTAACTATGTTCAGAACAGGAGTAAATGATGAAAACATGCATCTTCCAAAAATAATGATGACCTCTGACACAAACTACATTCAGAGTTTCTGTGCCATACACATTGCCTAGCACATAGTAGGTACTTTATAAATACGTGATGAATGAAGAATTATGTACATTTCTAACTGAAACTAGAAAAGTTGGGACTATGAATCCTTTACAGCTCAATAAACATGCAACATGACTATTCCGTGAGAGACAAATGGCTGAAGGTCTCAGGGGATCCAAACCCCCTCTTTCATAATGAAACATGCTGCCTTAGGTAAATGAGCTCTGTTTCCCTTCCAGAAAAAAATGAGGGAAGAACTCTTGCCATTCATTTCTCCCCCAGTGCCTGGGATAATGCCCTGTGCAGAGCAAATGCCCAGTAAATCGTAATGAATGTCCAATGAATGAGTGAATAAATATTCATTAAAAATTAACTGGACAGTTAATTTAAGTCACTCACTGGAAAAAAGAAAAACAGTGAAACTAGAAAAGTATCTTTTTAATTTAAAAGGTTAATTAAGGATAAAGTTAAAAAAAATATTTTGGTGGCTTAAGTAAACCAAACACAACTGGGGTTCTAAACAGCTGCAATTTTGTAACTTTGAAAACATTCCATTATGTTCCACAAATTAGAAAAAGAGGAAAAGCTGCCTGACTCATTTTATGGTTCCAGTACAATTAATCTCAATTCTAAGTTAGGTAAGTAAGAAAACAAAATAATGGGCCCTCTTCACTTATGAACAGAAATGTGAAAATCCCGAATGAAATGCTAGCTATATTAATTTAATTGTGCATCTTATGTACAATACGTTATAATCAAGTAGTGTTTATCCTAGAAATGCAAGGATGGTTTAACAACAGAAAAACGTATCAGTGGAACCCATCAGGAGGGCAAAATGTGTAAAATCACATGATTGTGTCAGCAAATGCAGAAAAGATTTATGATACACGTCAGTGAATCTAGGTCAGTTCTCCAAAGACCTATTAGTCAGATGACTGATTTCCCAAATTTACCAAGTTTTTTGATTCCCAAAAGCATGTTTCTGTTTACTATTTAAAATAGTGCAGAGGCACCTGGGTGGCTCAGTCAGTTGAGGGTCCGGCTTCAGCTCAAGTCATGATCTTACGGTCCATGGGTTTGAGCCCCTCATTGGGTTCCCTGCTGTCAGAGGAGCCTGCTTTGGATTCTCTGCACCCCCTCTGCCCTTCCTCCACTCATATTCTCTCTCTCTCTCTCTCTCTCAAAACAAATAAACTTTAAAAATAAAATAGTACAACGATTTGTATTAGATGTATCCGCAGGCCTGTGAGAATGGCAGGGGACCAGGACTAAGATAATCTGGGACACTGGAAAACAAAAAGGCCACCACTCTCCAAAACCGGCAAATAATCCCAAGCACCACTGTATCCCTTCAGTCTTCCCCACAGAACCCACCACACTGACTTGGGCCACTCACAATGAGGGAAAAAAAAACTACTTCAAGGTCATTGCCTCCTTTGGCTCTTTTTCCAGAGGACACATGTGCATCCATGCTAATGTGCAGTAACTTCCAGAAGGAAGAATTCAGAAATGGGGAAAGGAAATAATGCAGCATCTACAGAAAAGATCATCGAACCTAAATTAGCAAGTTTACTCTGTAAAAGTGACTTCCAATCACAGTCTCTCTTAACACTATCCCTACATAACTCATGGTGATGCCATCTAAAGCCAGTAATTTGCGCTCCGTGTAAAATCTTCCAATCCAGCTTTAAGATGAACAAATCTTTAGCAACAGAAGAGACTGGTAATGTCAGAAAACAGTGTATGTCCACAGTTGTTTCAATAGCATTTAAGTCCAACATTTCATAAATATTGTTACAATTCTTTTCTCCTAGTTTTGCCTTATATTTTTGTTTTTATAAATGGGGAACGGGTGTGGTGAGGAAGACTAATAATCGGTAGGCTATAGACTGAGAAGTTCCCTATGCAAAAAGCTCTCTTTTAATACCTTTGCAAAAATGTTGAGAATTTCCCACTTGAACATATTATATGTACTGGTGCTCATTTCCAGTGTGTATTTCCTCAGTTCGGTTTCTCAAAGCCAAACACGGTCAGAGCCTGTTCAGCACATGAGTGAATGGAAAGGCTAAGGAGAAGCTGCTAACACAGAATGCAAGAGCCTATATCTTGACCCGGCACACCATACCCGAGGTCTCATCCCACCCCGCTCTCCGCATTCCTAACGTTATGCATTCATATTATTTACCTAACAATTTTTGACTGGGCACTTACCATGTAATAGTGTTGCAGAGAGCGAGAAATGCAGCAGTAGACAAAACAGGCTCACACTCTGGCAGGAGGAGGCAAATACTAAGCAAATATGCAAATAAATACATTCTATATTAGGTAAAGGGGTAAGTTACCCAAGGGCGAGTGGAGCCTGTTTGAGTTTTAAAGACAATTAAGGAAGGCCTCTCTCCTGAGCTAACATGCGAGCAGGGTCCCCAAGGAAGTGAGAACAGGAGGAATATCTGGGAGAGGAAGGGTCCAGGCAGGGGAAGAACAAACACAAAGAAGCCGACGTAGGGAGGGGGTGCGCGCCATGACTGAGGCCTCAATACGCATGTGTGTGTGCGAAAGTGAGCGAACACGTAGGTCTGTGAGGCGGGAGTCGGGGTGGGGCTCAATCACGTAGGGCTTCCAGGCAGGTAGGATCAATGGATTTCCACTTAGCATAACATTTCTGAGATGCACCCATGTTACTGCAGGTGCTAAGATTTTGTTCCTTTGTATCCAACAATTCGTTTATCCATTTACTGAAGAATAGCTGGGTTGTTTCCAGTCTGCTGTGAACATCTACACAGCAGGTCTTTGTGTAGACATACGTTTTCATTCATCTTTGGGTAAATCCCTAGGAGTGGCACTGCTGGATCATACAGCGAGTGTATCTTTAATTTCGTAAGATGTCACCAGAACGTTTTCAGAACTGGCTGTATCATTTTGCATTCCGGCCAGCAATAGGAGAATTGCCCTTTCTCTGCATCCCTGTCAACACTGTCAGCCGCTATGTTAGCCCTGTGAATGGATGCCTAATGGTATCTCATAATCTGGCATTTCCCTGAAGACTAGCCATATTGAGCCATCTTCTCACGTACTTTCTGGCATTCCTGTTTTCTTTGGTGAAGCTTCCATTCCATTCTTCTGCCTTTTTTTAAAATTGGGTTGTCTTCTTAATACTGAGCTGGAAGGCTTTTTATATATTCTAGCCACAACTTCTTTGTCAGATACAAGTTTTGCAAATATTTTCTCCCAACTCGTGGCTTGCCTTTTTGTTTTCTTAATTGTCATAAAAACAAGGATTTTTAAACATTAATCACTGTTTTCTTTAACAATTTTTTCCCTAGTCCAATGTCACAAAGATTTTCACTAACGTTTTCTTCTATAAGTTTAATAGTTTAGCTCTCTTATTTAGACCTATGGTCCATTTAGAGTTAATTTTTCCATGTGGTGCCAAGGTAAAGGTTGAAATTCTTTTTTTTTTCCCCATACAGACAACCAGTTGTTGGAGAGCCACGTACTGAAATGACTACCTTTTCCCCATTGAATGATCTTGGCATCTTTACCAAAAATTAATTGGCCATGTACATGTCTATTTCTGGGATCTCTACTCTCTTCCGTTTTCCTCTATGCTAATTGACAATTATATATGTCTTGATAACTGGGGTAAGTTCATTTTAAGCTGTCTCTTGGATATGTAAAAATCAGCTAAGTGTAATTATAATTTACTTATCTATCCAGTTAGTGAATAAACGTGAGAATCTGAAGATCAGGGGAGAGATTGGACTGGAAGCCACCAGTTCAGAAAGGATATTTAAAGCAGGGGACACTCCCCAAGGCAACGATGCCCACACACAAGCCCATTTATCACACTTTGATCTACTCGTGCTAAGAAAGCACACAACCTCCGTGATCCATGAGCAGTTAGGCTGCCATCCCCAGCACAGCCAGCGGGGTCCAATGCAGTGCTATCGAATTTGGATCCACCAGATTTCCACAGAGCAGAAAACTGGACCAAATTGAATCCCGGATTCAGCCTGGATGTTCAGGAAGTCACTCCAGGATTCAAAGCCTCACTTCTCCAATTTGAGAAACCAGGAATTCAGTAACAAGCCAAAATTACCAGGGTTAGGAGTGAACAATTAGTAACAGTAACATGTAAACATTTAGAAACAGCCTCATGAGGAAAATCCAGCCATCTTTCTTTCTACTGAAGGGTGTCTGAGTTTCACAGAATTCATTTCCACATTTTAATTTTTTTATTTTTTTTAACATTTTATTTATTTTTGAGAGACAGAGCACAAGTGCGGGAGGGACAGGAGGAGAGAGGGAGTCACAGAATCCAAAGCAGGCTCCAGGCTCTGAGCTGTCAGCATAGAGCCCCACATGAGGCTCGAACTCACAAACTGAGAGATCATTACCTGAGCTGAAGTCAGACGCTTAGCCAACTGAGCCACCAGGCACCCGTTATAATTATTTTTTAAATGTTTATTTATTTTGAGAGAGAGAGAGAGCGAGCGAGCAGGGGAGGGGCAGACAGAGAGGGAGAGAGAATCCCAAGCAGGCTCCACGCTGTCAGCACAGAGCCCAATGCGGGGCTTGAACTCATGAACTGTCAGATCATGACCTGAGCTGAGATCAAGAATCAGATGCTTGACCAACTGAGCCACCCAGGCACCCTTGCACATTTACTAACAGTGCTTAATATCAGCTGCAGAGCACACCTGCAAACAATTTCTGGACAGTTCATCTTGAGCCTACAAGACCCTGCAGACTCTGCATCATCCGGGGATCATGGGGAGCACCTCAAGTGCAAACCAGACTCCATGCTGATGCACAGAGGTCAGCACCGCAGGGCGCTCCCTACTGAGAACAGACAAAATGGACGTGGACATACTTGGAATACGCTGCTGGCACACTGTTTCCCATGCAGCAGGTACTTCACACATACTTGGTGAACAGACAGACACACACAATCTGTACAGCAAGCTCAGAAACAGAGAATCTGTCACCAGGCTTCCCAGGAATGTGGACATCACCAGTACAAGTGAACGGATGTCATCGCAGTGATAACAACGAGACAAGAGCAGCCAATCCCTCTATCCCTGTGGGTCCCCGTACCAGCATTTCACACCAAATGACTCCGGAATCTTGGCAGGGAGTACCATCATTAGCTCCATCTTACTGGTGAGGAACCAGGCAGGAAGGTACCATGATTCTTGACAGATAAGAAAACTAAAACCACAGGTGCCTGCATGGTCCAGTCGGTTAAGCGTCCGACTCTGGCTCAGGTCACGATCTCGTGGTTTGTGGGTTCAAGCCCTGTGTCAGATTCTGTGCTGACAGCTCAGAGAACCTGGAGCCTGCTTCAGATTCTGTGTCTCCCTCTCTATATCCCTTGCTGCTCATAATCTCTCTGTCTCTCAAAAATAAACACTAAAATGGGGGCGCCTGGGTGGCGCAGTCGGTTAAGCATCCGACTTCAGCCAGGTCACGATCTCGCGGTCCGTGAGTTCGAGCCCCGCGTCGGGCTCTGGGGCTGATGGCTCAGAGCCTGGAGCCTGTTTCCGATTCTGTGTCTCCCTCTCTCTCTGCCCCTCCCCCATTCATGCTCTGTCTCTCTCTGTCCCAAAAATAAATAAACGTTGAAAAAAAAAATTAAAAAAAAAAATAATAAACACTAAAATGAAGGAAGACAAGGTAAGAGAGAAGGGAAGGGAGGAGGGAAGAGGGAAGAAGGGAAGAAAAGAAGGAAGGAAAGGAAAGGAAAGGAAAGAGGAGAGAGGAGAGAGGAGAGAGGAGAGAGGAGAGAAGGGAAAGGAAAGGAAACTAAAACCAGGGCCGGTCTGGGAGGTCCGGCTGTGGGGTTTCCCCAGCCTATGTTTCAGCCACCAGGCTTGTCTTCCCAGCATTTCCTTTACCACAAGCATAAAGGCTGTATCTGAACATCCCTTTTCCATCATTTGTTGTCTTAACACACCCTAACTCACACAACTTGAGGACACAAGCCCAGCTGTTCAAGAACCCTCTAGTAAGTTTACTGTTGGCTGCAATTCTTTCCCCTGGGGTGTGAATTCTGTCCACTTAGTTTTGGGGGTAGGAGAGTGGTGTTGAAGGGAAGAGGTAATATTACAAACCCGAGGTCAACTCATTAGAACGCATCTGTGGCTGCTGGGACTGTCCCGTCAATGGCAGCATTTTACTCTGTGGGAATGACTGAGGATCTGGTGCTTGGATGCTTTCAAGCAGATGGATGAAACATGCAGGAAACCGTATTTGGCTGCACATATTTACATAAGAAAATTAAAGAACAGACTGGTGAATCACTGGTAAGCCACAAATGCCCCCTGAATAATTGTCCTTGTTACTAACACCAGCCAAAACAAACCCAGTTCACAATAGAGACCCGTGTAAATTTTCAACCTGCAATGGTCGGCTAGAAATTGATTTTAGTAGTTGCAGGCCCTATAACATTTTAGAAATAAGGTTCTCTTATAGAATTAGTAACTCGGCTTAATTCATGGGTGCCACATTCTATTATAACAATGGGGAAGGGAGCATGGCAATCTAGAAAAGGAATACTAAGCTTTAGTCTCATAATTCAGTGTTAATGGGCATAAAACAATTTTGAAAGAAAAAGCAAATGTCTCACTTCGGGTGCATGCCTGTCACGTCTGCGAGGTTCTCAGTGTAGTGCATAGGGCACACGCTAAGTGCTTGATCAATGACAGTTAATCTTCTCTTGTAATTATTAATGTTTATAGCAGGAACTCACCTCTAAGCGAGTCAACATTAACTTGTATCTTTGGTCAAGATATGTACAAAACTTTACTAAATCTTAAAATATGGATCTGGCTCATTGTCAGCAATTAGGTTTTATTTATAAAAATTGCAAACAGGTTGATTTTCATTTGTACTTTTAGCAACAATATTATATATAACATGATAAAAATACCCTTAAATGACAGTACGTTGTATTTATGATGTATATAAAAATACAAGCACTGGGCTGCCTGGGTGACTCAGTTAAGCATACAGCTCTTGATTTCAGCTCAGGTCATGATCCCAGAGTCACAGGACTGAGCCCCATGTTGGGTTCCACGCTAAGCTAAGATTCTCTCTCTTTCCCTCTGCCACTCTCCCCTACTTGTGCTCTAAAAAAACAAAACAACCCCAAGCACTTTATATGCTAACACAGTGGCAAATAATATTCTTTTCCAAAACTGTGATTATTTGGGGTAGGCTAACATTGGGTGAAACAGCCCCAACGGCAGGGGCCCAAGGGCAGTGGCCCAAGTCCAAGGCTAGTTAGACAGCTCTCCTCCCAGTGGTGACCCAGGGACAGGCCTCTTCCCACTGGTAACACTGCCATTTTTCTGGATCTACTGAGCCATGCCTGGAAGATGCATACATACTTCATGTTCCTCCTGTCCACTGGCCATCCATGCAGCCCCAGCCCAGCTGAGAGGGGAGCTATGTGCCCAGGAGGAAAATGAAGCAAGTCGGGAATCATGTTAATAGTTTCTCTGCCACACACATTCTCTACATATACAATCAACATTTGCCTTGTAGCTTACAAATGTTTACATGGCACTTTTCAATCGTGTCTTATTTACTTATCATTAGTAAAAGCTCTAAAGCTGCTCTCGTTAGCACCATTTTACAGAAGAAGAAACTAAGGCTCGGAGAAGTCACTTCGCATCCAAGCAGATGAGTGACGTGGCTAAGACCTCTGTCCCTGCCCTCTGGGTGCAGATCTCAAGCCCTTGCCGTTCTCTGCACTGTACTGAACATCAAGAACACTGGAGTTTCTGTCATAGAACAGACTTACCACAGAACTAGAGTTGCCTTTTCACTCTCAGTGTAATTTAGTGCAGTGAGATTCCATAAAAAAAGTACCGTCTTGGATGGAGTAAACAAACAGAACAGCGCAAGGTGTTCCTTTTACTAGGAAGCAGCTGTGTGTCAACCATTTCAGGGAGTGTTTCAAAAATGAAATAGGAAGGAAATACGGTGACAATTCCAAAATATGACCTCTGATTCTTATTCTGGAAGTCAGAGACAAAGGAACAAATGTAGACAAGTATGATTCAACTGAAAATCAATGATGTGAAAAGGAACTCTGTGCAATGGGAGTCCAATTCCCAGCCCTACACCCTGAACTGTAAGTGAATCTCAGGTGTTACGCTCACGGTCATGGTCACAACGAGATGACTGGAGCCTGAAGAGAGGACAGAACATGCAGCTGGGGACCTGAGGCTCAAGGCGATCCAGGCCGATCAGAGGAGTAGCTGTTTGGCACACCATCCTCCACTGACAAGATGGGCAGAGGTTCAGGGCGCGATCTTGGAGAATGAGGTCTGTACTTGTTGGCCAGGAGCAGGACAGATGTACTTTCCCCCAGCTTCCTTCCCCATGTTTTCTGTCCAGCATCAATATTTCCATGTTCGGGATGAAACAGATCTACCTAACGTTTAAAGTAGTGATTTTCTCCTTTAAAAACAACGAGAAATGTGCAGTATCGAATCTGGATTCCAGAAGCCCTGGCATAGGACAACTCTGTGTCCCAAACTTTATTGCCAAGGTTCCAGTTTATGCCCACGAGGTCTGGAGCGAAGTTCCGGATATGGCGGCAGCTTTTGGCTCTGACGGGTTTTGGCTGCAAGAACTACCTGGTGACTGATTTACTCCTCAATTTCTACTCTTTTTTTCCTCCATCAAAATAATTCTACACGAATCATTTCCATGCTTCCAAGGCAAAAGCAGGAAAAACAAAAAGCCATAGGTTAAAAAAAACAAAACAAAACTCCAAGGTTAAAAAAAAAAAAAAAAAGCCTGCAAACAGGAGTGGATTTTCTATCCAATGTCCGTTTTAGGAAACCATCAGGTAAAATCCGGCAACGTAATGGGCAATTTGGTCTCGACTTCCGCATCAGGAAAAACGCCTACGTGCACATGTATACACACATCCATTCCCAGGCGAGCCCCACACCAGACCATGAGCTTCTAGTGAGACTGAATTCCTTAGGAGGGCAGTTTCCTTTTTGCTATACCAACATAATGCTTCATTACACCAAGACATAGCACTCTCCGATCTGCCAGGTAAGTAAAGAAAGAAGCTTAAAATTTACAGTAACCTTTAAAGTGCTAAGCCTTTCCATCTAACGTGAATGTGTTCTACCAACACCTTCTCGGTCTTTGTTTGATTCTTCCCGTGGCTGAGGTGCAACTTGCCTTCCGGGAGGCCCCTTGGTTCCAAGCCAGTCCCCCAGGCTCAATGTCATGCTCCCAGCAGATGCCACACAATCAAACCCCCGATCATACCCTCAGGTGCTAACAAGGGCATGGGGGCCATGCCTCCACTTCTATTTTGTGGGCTATTTGATGACCAGAAGAATTTCAAGCCACCAGTGGTAAGTAAATCCAGTTACTCATCTGGGACAGGTGCTTGGCCAGAGATAACCAAGGGACCTGCTCAATGACTCCACAGTGGACTGTCCTCAAAATCACCCGCCCTGGGCTAGGAACTGACGAAATCACCACACCCACCTATAGCTTCCCTAGGTAAGTGGGTCTCATGACTCAGCAAGACGTCACACTGAGGTAAGAAACTCTCAACCACCCTCCTCCTACCATACTGGTCCCTCTGTCCACCATGGTCCTCAAAATGTGTGAGAGCTGCTTGGCCAGAACTTGAGGAAGCGTTTATATTTGGTTTTTATTGATTAAATGCGGCAACAGTAGATAGCATCTCTAATAAAATACAAGATACCTAGCAAGAACACCAGGTTCTGGTGTTCTTTACGTGAACATTAAAATAAACACTTCTGGAAGCGCCCGCATGGCTCAGTTGGCTAAGCATCTGACTTCAGCTCAGGCTGTGATCTTGTGGTTCATGGTTTCGAGCCCCGTGTTGGGCTCTGTGCTGACAGCTCGAAGCCTGGAGCCTCCTTTGGATTCTGTGACTCCCTCTCTCTCTGTCCCTCCCCGATTCACACTCTGTCTCTCAAAAATGAAAAAAATGTTAAAAAAATTTTTTAACCTCTCTCGGCCCTACTGATGAGCCAACCAGGAGCAATGCAACCACGGTATTCAACAATTTACCTCAGATTTGTATGTTTGACAGTTTCCAAACTGTTTCTATATTTTACCTTCCTAACAGTTCTGCCAGGTAGGCAGGGCAGAGACAATCACCTCCATTTAGCCACGGCATGAACCGTGATGCGGAAAGAGGGAACGAGGCTTTACAGCGGTGAGTTACGCATTGACTTTCTACCACAACAAGCTGTCTCAACACACACTACGCCATGCCGGAAACAGGACAACATGACATTGTGTTTAACAGCAAAGAAACAAAGCCAGTGTGATACCCAGCTTGGGAAATATGCAGTTGGCAAAGACAGAAAGATGCTTCCAAATTTCAAAAGGTTAAAAAAAAAAAATCCCTCATGGTTAACCCTCACTACTCTGTTGAAAATAAAAGCAATGTTCAGGTAGCCCCTGAATGTGTGTCGGGCTCAGATCTGTGCAGTCTTCCTCATCCCGGGCCACACAGACACCCAAGGCTGACGGTGGCTCCGTGTTTATGGGAGGGCAGCAGGAAGGACATGACCATCTCGGCTCCGTGGCGGGTTAAGCAGCCTGATTGAACGTTGCTGCTAATTGAGGGCCCCTCTCGTCTGGCAGGACCACCAGGGTACCTTCTGCACTTGTTCATGACCACAGCACCTCGCTCAGAAATTAACTCTTGATGAGTGCAGACAGGGGCCCAGCTGGTCCTCCTGAGTCCTCCCAAATAGATAAATGAAGTGTAATAAGAATGCTGCTGACTGCCCAGGCAAGGAGGGCTCTCCGTGACCTCTTGGTAAAATCCAGAGTATACTTTTACAGTGACTTAATTCTCTGCACTGGGGATACTTAATGCAGCCAGGAATGGTGTGAATAGGCTGATGGCCACAGGGACAGCATTGAGAAGTCCATCACCAAATGTCCACTTTATTAAGTATGAGTAAAAAGAATAAAGAGGCAATGTATGAGAAACTAATTTTCAATTGGCAAGTATTTTCATTGAGTGAGATGAGCTGTATTTCCCCCATAACTCTTCATGGGTCCAGGGACACTGGTGGCTTTTATTACAGTTTACAAATTGTATAATCCTTGCGCTCAGGTTTAAAATATTAAAGATTCATTTCCTATCACTTTAGAGGAAATCCTTCCCTAAAGCTCTGCTTAAGAAGAGGGAAATGGTGGTTATTATTGTCCAGGCCTTCCAGTTATAGAAACTAGAGAGAAAGATGTGTTCTGGTTCACACAGCAAAGCTGCAGCAGAGATGGAACTAGAATCCAGGGGTCTAGCCACTCAGTTTAGGGCCCTGTAGGTTAGAGAATTCCCCCACCCTTTTATCTCAGTAAGTCAATATTTGGCGGGTGGTGATGGGAGGGTTTGGAGCTAGGACACAGGGGACCATGCGTGGTCACCGGCAGCCCTAGTGCACTGGCCCACGGTGACCTATGCTGAGTGTGGCCCCTGTGTGTGACATCCTCCTTGAGATGTGACAAAGGGCCAAAGAGCAGGCTGTGAACTACTGCTCTGGGCTCTAGATCACACTGAGGCCCCATCTCCCCATGACTTCTGAAAGGAGCAAAGGAGATCTCCAAAGTGACAGATGAAAGGACAGCAATAGTCAATATGTTCTTTTGTTAACACAGCAAAAAAGTGGTGACTGGGCCAGAAGCTAGATGGAAAGATGAAGGAATGGGCAGGAAAGGCATTTGATGCTTTGATGTGAAATTAAAAAAAATAAAAGGATGCCATGGAGAACTGCCACAATTCCTGAAGGACCAAAGTGGAGGGGATGGAATGAGGCAGGGAAAGTCCATGAAGATACCTAATTGCTTTACAAAGTGTATTAGCTACCAACTGCTGTGTAACAAATTTACCCAAAACTTGGCAGCAGAAGACACATTTTATTGTCTCCTAGTTTCAGAGGGTCAGGAGACAGGGTTGCTCAGCTGGGTGCCTCTGGCTCTATACCTCCCACGGGTTATAGGAAGGTGTCCACTAGGGTGGACAGAAGTCACAGTGCTTCTCGTAACCTAATCTCAGAAGTAACAACCCATTACTTCTGCCATATTCTATGTCAGAAGTGAGCCATTAGGGGAGCACGTGGGTGGCTCAGTCAGTTAAGCCTCCAACTTTGGCTCAGGTCATGATCTCACAGCTCGTGAGTTCGAGCCCTACGCTGAGCTCTATGCTCACCACTCAGAGCCTAGAACCTGCTTTGGATTCTGTGTCTCCCTCACTCTCTGCCCCTCCCCCACACATGCTCGTGCTCATTCTCTCTCTCTCTCTCTCTCTCTCTCTCTCTCCTTCCTTCCTTCAAAAATAAATATAGCAAAAACAAACATAGCAATCCCTATCAAAAGAACACCAGCATTCTTCACAGAGCTAGAACAAACAATCCTAAAATTTGTATGGAACCAGAAAAGACCCCAAGTAGCCAAAGCAATTGGTTTCTTGAAAAAGAAAACCAAAGCTAGAGGCATCACAATCCCAGACTTCAAGCTGTATTACAAAGCTGTAATCATCACGATAGTATGGTACTGGCACAAAAACAGACACTCAGATCAATGGAACAGAATAGAGAACCCAGAAATGGAACCACAAATGTATGGCCAACTAATCTTTGACAAAATAGGAAAGAATATCCAATGGAATAAAGACAGTCTCTTCAGCAAGGGGTGCTGGGAAACCTGGACAGCAACATGCAGAAGAATGAACCTGGACCACTTTCTTATACCATACACAAAAATAAACTCACAATGGGTGAAAGACCTAAACGTAAGATAGGAAGCCATCAAAATCCTCGAGAAAGCAGGCAAAAACCTCTTTGACCTTGGCTACAGCAATTTCTTACTCAACACATCTCCAGAGGCAAGGGAAACAAAAGCAAAAATACATTATTCGGACCTCATCAAAATAAAAAGCACAGCGAAGGAAACTATCAGCAAAACTAAAAGGCAACCAGTGGAATAGGAGAAGATATTTTCAAATAATTTATCAGATAAAGGGTTACTATCCAAAATCTATAAAGAACTTATCAAACTCAACACCCAAAAAAACAAATAATCAAGTGAAGAAACGGGCAAAAGACATGAATAGACGCTTCTCCAAAGAAGACATCCAGATGGCTGACAGACACGTGAAAAGATGCTCAACATCATTCATCATCAGGGAAATACAAATCAAAACCACAGTGAGATAACACCTCATGCCAGTCAGAATGGCTAACATTAACAACTCAGGCACAACAGATGTTGGGGAGGATGCAGAGAAAGAGGATCTCTTTTGCACTGCTGGTGGGAATGCAAACTGGTGCGGCCACTCTGGAGAACAATATGGAGGTTCCTCAAAAAATTAAAAATAGAACTACCCTATGACCCAGCAATTGCACTACTAGGTATTTATTCAAGGGATACAGGTATGCTGTTTCAAAGGGGAACATGCACCCCAATATTTATAGCAGCGCTACTGACAACAGCCCAAGTATGGGAAGAGCCCAAATGTCCATCGATGGATGAATGGATAAAGAAGATGTGGTATATATATATACAATGGAGTATTACTCAGTAATCAAAAAGAATGAAATCTTGCCATTTGCAACTACGTGGATGGAACTTGAGGGTATTATGCTAAGCAAAATTAGTCAGAGAAAGACAAATATCGTATGACTTCACTCATATGAGGAATTTAAGATACAAAACAGATGAACATAAGGGAAGGGAAGCAAAAATAAGATAAAAACAGGGAGGCAGACAAAACATAAGAAACTCTTAAATATAGAGAACAAACTGAGGGTTACTGGAGGGGTTGTGGGAGGGGGTATGGGCTAAAGGGGTAAGGGGCATTAAGGAATCTACTGAAATCATTTTTGCACTATATGCTAACTTGGGTGTAAATTTAAAAACAAATTAATTATAAATAAACTTTAAAAAAAATTTTTTTTAACATTTATTTTTGAGACAGAGAGAGAGCATGAACAGGGGAGGGTCAGAGAAAGAGGGAGACACAGAATCTGAAACAGGCTCCAGGCCCTGAGCTGTCAGCACAGAGCCCAACGCAGGGCTCGAACCCACGGACTGCGAGATCATGACCGGAGCCGAAGTCGGACGCTTAACTGACTGAGCCACCCAGGCGCCCCTAAACAAACATTTTTTAAAAAGTGAGTCATTAGGTCCAGCCCACGCTCAAGGGGAGGGGCTTGGGGGGCTTACAGAGGAGCATACATGCCTAAAGGCAGACATCACTGGGACCATCTCAAAGGCGGCTTACCAGAGGGATTCCTCATTCCTTGGATTAAACCTTGAGATTGATTCTTCTACAGTGAGCCTCTTCAAGACTATACCTACGGTACACATCATTTTCACATTCCATATCCTTCCTCATATAAGTGAGAACATCTTCACCCAAGGTGAAGGTTTTAAATATTTGTAAAATGTAACACACATGACAGACTGATGTCATTTTTAGGCACGGGTGCCCAGAGCTGGCACCCCGAGGACCGACTGTTCATGGTTCCTCCTTTCACATGATCTACCCACAAACTGGTGTAGCTGCTTTCCAGGGCTCAGCTCCGCACCCTTCCAGAAGGAAAGTATGTGCAAGAGATACATCCTCACAGTAATAACACTAACATTTGTCAAGATCATGTGATGGCCAAGTACCAAGACAAGACTCTGCATCCATCAACACATTTAATCCTTACCATGAGCCCTCTCCATAGAGGAGGAAGCAGGATGTACCAGGACACATAATGTCCCACTGCCTGGGCTCCACCAATTAGTGTGAACAGTGCAGATTAGCTCCTGGGCATTCTCTGTTGTGTTAAGGTAAGCAGCTAGAGACTAAGAGACCTCGGGACTGAATAGTTTCATTTTATGTCCACTGCACAACTGTATGCTTAGAAAATCTAATGGAATCAGGGAAAAGCTGTTAGAATAAAAATAAATTTAGTAGAGAATCAAAACAGAGAATGTAGAAAAACCAAGCATTATTATATAACAATATACTAGTATTAGCTAAAAAATAAATTTTGTGGGGCATCTGGGTAGCTTATTCAGTTAAGAGTCTGACTCTTGATTTCAGCTCAGGTCATGATCTCATGGTTCATGACTTCAGGCCCCAAGGTGGGCTCCACACTGACAGTGAGGAGCTTGCTTGGGATTCTCTCCTTCTCTCTCTGCCCCTCACCTACTCGTGTGTGCACGTGCATGTTCTCTCCCTCTCAATCTCTCTCAAAATAAATAAACTTAAAAAAAATTTAAAAATAAATTTTGTGATAACCTAGGCTCACTGTAAAAAATATGGAAAATGTAGCAAAGACGAGGCCATTATGTCACCTAGGGTTCTACCACTACAAGACACTTTGGTATATTTCCTTACAACTTTTTCTATATTCTGTGAGTATGTGAATATATTTTTTAATTGTCATCCTACAGTGGCTGAGTATCCTTTTTTCACTTAGCAAAGCATTGGGAGCATTTTACTCATATTAATAAACGTTCTTCAGGGCACCTGGCTGGCTCAGTCAGTAGAGCATGCAACTGTTGATATCAGGGTTGTGAGCTCAAGCCCCACACTGGGTGCAGAGCCTACTTTAAAAAAAAAAAAAAAAAAAGAAGAAAGAAAGAAAGAAAGAAAAGAACGGGGGCAAAATCAATTTCTTAGAAAAAAAAAAAAGAACCAGGGCAAAATAAATATCTTAAAAAAATGTTCTTCAAAAAATTCGATTTATGGCTACTGTATTATCATAACCTAATTTTAAAAACTATTTCCTTTTACTCGTTTAATGGGTCACAACATAAATAAAAATTTTGTTCCTGTTTCTCATTTCCTGCCTTAAACAAAAATTATTTGAATATCCATTTCAATTCTTCTTTGGCTTTTTAGCTATATTTCTTTGCATTTTTAAGTGGCTGCATCAGGGATTACAATATAGGTCATAACTTTTCATAGCCCACTTAGAGTCAATATCATACCACTTCCTGCACTGACAGAGGTCCATACCTACCCTTATGGTTGTTATAGGTACCATATCTGCAAATGTTATAAGCCCCTCAAGACAGTTATGATTTTTGCTTTTAGTAGTTACGTGATCACGAAAGAAATTGAGAGAGAAAAGCACAAAGAAAAAAGCAGTATTTTGTATCCTCCCAAATATTTACCATTTCCAGTGTTCCTCATTTTCCCCAAGGGTCCACATTCCCTTGTGGGGTCATCTCCTTCCAGCGTCAGGAAGTTTCTCTAGCACTTCTTGAAGTGCAGATCTGCTCAGGATGAATTCTCATCAGTTTCTTTATCTGAAAATGTCCCGATTTCCCCCTTCATTCTCTTTTTTTTTTTTAATGTGTGGTAGCAAAATACACATAACACAAAATTTACTATTCCACCCACTGTTGAAGGTAAAATTCAGCAACATGAGAAACATTCAACACTGTTGTACAACCATCACTGCCATCCACCTCTGAACTTTTTGATCTTCCCGATCCCTTCATCCTTTTTTTTTTTAATGTTCATGTATTTTTGAGACAGAGCAAGACAGAGCACAAGTAGGGGAGGGGCAGAGAGAGGGAGACACAGAATCCGAAGCGGGCTCCAGGCTCTGAGCTGTCAGCACAGAGCCCGACGTGAGTCTCGAAACCAAGAACCGTGAGATCATGACCCGAGCCGAAGTCGGATGCTCAACCAACTGAGCCACCCAGGCGCCCCTGATCCCTTCATTCTTGAAGGATGTTTTACTGGACAAAGAATTCTGAGATGAAAACTGTTTTCCTTCAGCACTTTAAAGATGTGGGTCCATCTCTTCTGGTCTCTGGGTGCTGAAGTCATCCGTCAATTGGCTTATAGTTCCCTTGCGTTTTATTTGAAAGAGTCGGCATGGGCCTCTTTGTATTTCCTCTTCTCCACACCCCTCGATCACCTTCTATCTGTAAATTTCCACTTTTCATAACATTTGGAAAAGTTTAAGCCATTATTTATTCTAACATTTTTTGCTGCCCCATCTTTGCTCCCTCTCTCTGTCATTTCCATTCAACTGTGAAGTCCACCCTGTAGATATTTTATTTCAGGTACTGTAGTTTCACAGTTCTAGAATTTCCATTTGGTTCTTTTTAAAACATTTCTCTTATCATTTCCATTTCTCTGCTGGGATATCGTGTCTTTTCCTTCATGGTGAGCATATACTGTTTTACTTCATTGAAGCACAATATAATGGTCACAGCAAAATCCTCTTCCGCTCCTCCCCATACTTGCTTCATCTTGTTGGACTCCTGGTTTTCCTTTCTCCTGAGAGAATGTTCCATTCTCTTGGTTCTTCAATTATGGAGTATTTTAGCTTCATAGTCTACACGTGACAAATGTTAAACTGCAGAGATTCTGGATTTTTTTTTTCTTTGCTGAACGTTGTTTCTTTTGTTTTGGTCGGCAACGACTTTAGCTGAACTGGAACTGCAAACTCTGTTCCTGTGGACAGCAGCTTTGGTCCCCGTTCCAATCCTCTGTCATTATCCCAGGTGCTTTCAGTCTATTCTGCGCATGTGTGGTTCCACGGTTGAAGATGTGCGTAGACAGAATTCCGAGATGCCCTCTCCGACCCTTTCCCTTCTGGTAGCCCCCTCTCTGCACTGAAAGCATTTGGCCTGGGCTTACTTTGGATGGCTCCAGTCCCTCCTTTTCCAAGGAGGGAGCCCCACCAGAGCCTGCCTGCTTCTGTTCACTCTTCAGCATCTTAGGGTAACTGCCATTTGTATTATGTTCAGTTTGCACAATTATTTGGGGTGGGGGGAGGGAAAAGCGTCCTGTTAAGCTCTTGGTCCAACATTTTTAGAAGGAGAAGTTAAAGATCCCAATTTGTAAGTATTATTCACTATGGAAAAGAGCCAAATTGGCCTAATCTGGATCAATTCAGTAAAGAATAAGGACTTGTGATGGATTATAAAGTAATAATTCATAAGTCCGTAGCACTAGCTGAGAGAGAGAGAGCCAAGACAGAGAATAAAAGAGAAGTAAATCATTCATTTGCTGCTTCTGGAGCAACTGACTAGGACATCAACTTCCTACTCTGAAAATGATTCTTTACAGAATAATATCAGTTAACAAATGAAGAAGGAAAAACAGATAAGAAAATTCCCCATTTTGCAAACCTACAGAAATAGTTCAAGCAAGGATCGCTAAGGTTACAGGACAGATTATTGTCTGGTGTGCCAAAGTGATACTTCATAGACTACTCACAGAAAGAGACCTTAACTGCAGAGAGAACAGGTAGCAAAACCCCTCACCAAGTGACCAAACTTAGTTATTAATGCGAACGGAATAATGTGATGTGACACAATACGAAGTATACAGTATCACCTAGGAAGCTTTCTTGCCCCAAATATTTAACTTGAATCAGATCAAATTTTTAGACCTAACTTCCAGTTTACAAGAACTCAGGGGCTAGAGGAACAGAAACGTCACCATAAGGAAATGGCCAAATCCAGATTGTGGGGTATTCTTTAAGATAACTGCCCTGGTCTCCCCAAAAACTTGATGTCATTTTCTTAAGGAGAAACATAACAAACAGTGCAATGCACAGTGATGACTGGATTCTGGTTAGAAATACACAGTAACAGAGAGGGAGGCAAACCACAGGAGACTCTTAAAGACAGACAACAAACTGAGGGTTACTGGAGGGAAGAAGGGTGGGGTGGTAAATAGGTGATGGGCATTAAGGAAGCCACTTGTTGGGGTGCCTGGGTGGCTCAGTCAGTTAAGCGTCTGACTTCAGCTAGGTCGGTTCATGGGTTCAAGTCCCACGTCAGGCTCTGTACTGACAGCTCGGAGCCTGGAGCCTCCTTTGGATTCTGTGTCTCCTTTTTTCTCTGCCCCTCCCCTGCTTGTGCGCTCTCTCTCTCTCTCTCTCAAATAAATAAACCTTGAAATAATAAATTATACATCCCTAACAAAGTCAATATAACTTGGAAAATGACAATTTATACAGTATATAAAAATGTTAAAAATCTACTGGCTAAAATAATAAACGTATGTATGAGGTATAAACCCCATCTTTATGCCTACCTAAGAGTAGCTCTGGCCTTTTCCAATTCCTAACCCTGGCCTTGTCATCTTCCAGTTACAGACCTGAAACCAGCTCAGAGTATTAACATCTCACTGCCTGCCCCTAAATTACATTTGGCTCAAATATCAAAATAACACCCAGCTAGAAGTTGACATTCATGTGCTCCTGAGGTTACTTACTACCCAGGACCTTTTTTTTTTTTTTTTTTTTTTAACATTTATTTATTGTTGAGAGACAGAGAGAGACAGAGTGCAAGCAGGGGAGGGGCAGAGAGAGAGGGAGACACAGAATCTGAATCAGGTTCCAGGCTCTGGGCTGTCAGCACAGAGCCCGATGTGGGGCTCGAACTCACAAACTATGAGATCATGACCTGAGCTGAAGTCAGACACTTAACTGACTGAGCCACCCAGGCACCCCAATTACTACCCAGAACTTTGGTTGATTCTACAAATCAACAAGGAGAATAATATCCTAAAGAATTATCACAATCATCAGAACAAGTCAAAGGCTAAAGATTTTACTCCTAAAGATTTAAAGTACTTTATTTTTGTGACTTCCCTTAATTCTATCTCTCTGTCAGACTTCCATCAACTCTATCACTTAAAGTGTTTAAAGGCTTTGTTGAAGATTAAGAATGGCCTTAGATGCCTTGACATTTGCCCCGTTGAAAGGTGGGGGTCTATGTCCCCTTTCCTTGCACGTGGGTGGGCTCTGTAAATGTTCTGATCAATAGAATACAGTGGAATAATCTCCCACCCAGGCCTTAAGATACTGGTAGCTCTCAACATTCTCTGGGAGTCCTGAGCCACCATGTAAAAAGTCTGAAAGCCTTGTGATGGTCACACTGGAGGGGCCAACAGTTCCAACACAGGACCACAGCCTTCAAGCCTTCCCACCAAGAAGAGAGTCCAGTTGTGTAGCAAGTAAAGGCATCTTAGTTCCTCCTCCAGTAAGTATCCCCATGTGACCTTAGCTCACACTGCGCAGAGGTGAATCACCCAGCTCAGCCTTGACCAAATTTCTTACCCAGAAAATCCTAAGATATAATGAAATAAAATTGTTGCCATTAAGGCTTAGTATAAGCCATTAAGGTTTGGGGGGATTTGAATTGCAGCAAATAACCAAAACAGATTTTAGCCTTGAAACTAATAACTTTGGTTAAATGGATGCAAAAAACAAAAATGTAATCACAGAGGGACTATGAACAGAGTATTTTTTTTCACAGCTGACCTACTCCTGATAGCTATGGGCAAAGATTAGCTCCTGTTTCAGTTTGTCTAAAGCAATACATTTCATAGAGTATGCAATGTAACTTCATTACATTTTAATAAACTATCCTGTAAATACCATTCATAGTTATTTTCTAGTTTTTATAGTTTTAACTGCCAAGCATCTAGTCCCTGATTTATTGGATTCTACCCAGAGGGCATACTTTCATCTGTTTAGTGATATAACTGCCATGCCCTTAGACAGTTTATTATTCTAGTATATCACAGTTCAAGCTAGTAATGACCTGCTTATCTTTCAGGACTATACACAGTATGCATCTCTTTGTTAGAAACTGATCTTCAAAAACTATAACCCAGTGCAGGACAGTTGAGGCCAGAGAAGCAGAAACCTCTGCCTTCAGTAGGCTGGATCTGTGCCTCAAGGAGGGCCCAACCACCACGCTGTTTATGAGCCAGAACAGCCTTCCCACTGCCACTATAATGAGCATAGCAGAAGTAGAATCTCAGCTTCACAATCTAGAAATTGGGAGATGACATGGTTTGCCTTTTAGGAAACTAAGTATGAAAATAAGTTTCATTTGGTAGTGATCCGTAGAGAAATGTGGTTCAAAAATCAAATAATTTACAAAGATGTCTTCCCACTTATGACACCAATGTATCAATAGGTGAATAATCTCTAAACTTTCAAAAATACCTGCTTTTCATGCCCCCACATGCTGCTGAATGTGATGCCTGAAAAAGGCCAGTAGCCCGACATGGTGTGAGATAGCAGAAAGGACCAGGATGAGAGTTGGGAGCCACAGCAGCCAGTGTGGACAGGCCGGTGACCAGGTGAATGGAGAGACAAGCCAGCCTCTCTGTCTTGGTTTCTTTTTAAGAGATTTTCTTTTATTTTTTTAAGTAATCTCTACACACAATATGGGGCTCAAACTCACAACCCTGAGGTCAGGATTCACATGCTCCACCAACTGAGCCAGGCACCCCTCATTTCTTAACCTGGAATAACAGAAGGCCGGGGAATACCTTGCTAAGTCTCTTCCTCCTCTGAAATTCTGTGATTCTTTATTGTTCTAGGAATGGTTGGGGTACCTGGAACACTGGACAGCTCCTTCTACCCTACCATGATCACTCTGCTTAAGTAGGAAACTGCAGGAGACACACACTAGCCTCATGAACACAAGGGAAGGTGTTCTACAAAGTACAAGGACAACAGCCAGGTCAAGGTGAAAACTAGACGTTTTATGGAATCGACTCTGCATCTAAACTCTACTTAGTAAATGTGTCCTCCTTACTAACCATTGTAGAGTCTGATCGAACTGGGAGATAATGGATTCCTAATGGAAAATATCTACCTTCTACAGTATTATTTATAATTTTTATAACACACAGAGTATGTTAATAAGCATCATTTTAAAGTTCCATATATCCTTTATACCACTCATGTTGTATTTTATCCACTGACCTCTGATCAACTGTTAGTTGCAGGATATGATTGCCTAATCTACCAAATTATGTCTTAGAATTTTAATTCTCTCTCTCTCTCTCTCTCTCTCTCTCCCTTTGCCCCTCTCCCCATCATGGGCTCTCTATCTCTAAAATTAAAGAAGATAATAATAATTTAAAAGTAACTGTTACGGGCGCCTGGGTGGCTCAGTCGGTTGAGCGTCCAACTTCGGCTCAGGTCACGATCTCGCGGTCCGTGAGTTCGAGCCCCACGTCGGGCTCTGGGCTGTTGGCTCAGAGCCTGGAGCCTGCTTCCGATTCTGTGTCTCCCTCTCTCTCTGCCCCTCCCCCATTCATGCTCTGTCTCTCTCTGTCTCAAAAATAATAAAATAAACATTAAAAAAAATTAAAAAAAAATAAAAGTAACTGTTACATGAGGCTTCATAAGCCCCCAAATGCAGCTCTCCTTCTCTTGACTGCAACTGTTTGTTTAAATTGCTAAGAAAATCATTTCCTCAAGAAATAAACGCTATTCATGAAATTTAGTGAGTTTAAAATAAGAAATTATATATGAAAGAGCAAGCCAGAGACCATATACCAAAAAAGATGGAGAAAGAAAAGTTATTAAATTTTTCATCTCTGATTTTCTCCTCTCAAAAACAATCAGATACACAAGGAATCTTGAATTCCTATTTTCTGGCAATACAAATACAATTCTGGCAATATAAATATGCTACATGTATTTGCAAATATGTAAACTACATGGATAATTCTGCTGCAACCAGGGATATCTCTTTACCGGATTATAAACTGAATCTGCGCGCCCCCATGCAAGCTACTTTGTGATACTAAGCAACGCAAACACACTGCCAAACAACCAATGTTTTAATATTCAAGCTCCCATTTCTTCTACCACATAATTTCCTGTAATAATCTCATTCGTGTCTGAGGTCCAAAGGCATTCTTACTTATGCCTATCGGGTCAGCGTGCCAATAGCAAGGAGACTCGGTCTTGAAAGGTTGAGCTTTTCGAGTGAGTCCTGAAAGAATTCTACTAACACTGCATATTTCCTGAAGAGGGATAATGTAAAAAAGCAAAATTTTAAGAAAATGGTTCTAATGCCATTTTCAGTTAAAAGCACCAGGAGATTTACAATGATCAAGTAATATGTCAATTTCTTTCAAATGTTGCCAACATTTGATGCCAACACAATTACAAGTTGGAAAAATGTGTAATGAATAAGGCAGCTCATAATTTCCCTTAGAATGTGTATGTACAACTTATTAAGTGGCATAAAAAGCAAAGAGTCATGGCAAATGTCGAAACCCTAAATCTGAATTTCATTGCTTTGGGGCATTTGAGTCAAACTCCATCATCTGGAAATACCTAACAATAAGAAATATTAGGTCACAAGCTGTTTTAGGAACATGAACACCTGCAGTACCTATACCTAATGAGGTGAATAAATGAGAGCTTCATGTTCCCCATCAAACAAGGAAACCTCATAGTTAAATCGGACATAATAGGGCCCAAACTGGAACCCTGTATAAATGAAAATACTCACGTGGAGGGCATTTTCTCTTCCAAATTTTGTGGTTCAACTCTGCCAGCTCCCTTACCTAAAGCCACCTGGTGGAAAAAAATGTGTCCCCAATTCTAGATCGGTGTGGGTTTTGCCGGAGGATGGCTTGATTTATTCAATAGTCTTTGGAGGCTCAGAAAGAATATATAGAAGTTTCTCTCCCTGTGTCCTGTCCTCACCCCCTGCCCAAATACAGCTAGAACCACCGTCAGAGGCAACATGCCACCGACATCTCGTTCCGAACCCCAAATCCCATCCCTTTCAAAGTACGAGCCAGGCCAAAGGCAGGGAGTGAATGGAGGACTCTCCAGGCTTTCCCTCTGATCCCGCCTGGGTACCTTATTATATACTATCACTTTCTCCCAAAAGGGAGATCATTCTGTTCTCTTCCAACAAGGGTCGCCAGATTTTGCAAATAAAAATACAGAATACCCGGTTCAGTGTGAATGTTAGATAAATAACAGATACTTGAGTAGTTTAAGTATGTCAGAAAGACTGTTTTCTCTGGCAAACCCACACAGAAGATTCATAATCCTGAGAAAGAGAAATTAACACCTTTACCTCTTTCTGACAGCTCGAGAATTAGAGAAAGGCAGCTATGAGGAGGGCGACGTGGCCGTGAAGGAAAAGAAAGTATAAAGAGAAAATAAAGGCTTTCGTAGAATTCCGTGTGGTGCTCCTCAAACTTCAACATGCACACAAAGCACCCAGAGATCTTGGACTCTGACTCAGTAGGCCCAGGGGCTCCAGTTTCCATCTTTGCCCAGGTGATGCTGGCTGGTGCTGCCGGTACAAAGCCCATGCCCTTGGACGCCCTGCTAGATGAGGTGGGGGCCATGCAAACAGTGTGGCTGAGTGGCTGGGGAGGAAGAAGGAGGCTAGCGATTAAAGGAGCTTTTCTGGCAGCTAAGGTTAAATACAAAGATCTGTTCTCTTCCAAATTTCCTTCTAATTCCCCACTGTGAGACATAACCACTATCGTCATCACCACCATCATCATACAAACTAAGAAACAGGTTCTAAGCAAAAAATAAAATAAAATAAAAAGGCAAACACACCAAAAGCAAAAGCATCAAAGAATTCTAGACATGCGTCCTTTTCATATTATTGCTGAGAAACAAAGCTACACATTTAAGAATCCAGCACAAAAGCCCTGTCACATTTAAACGACCCAGTAAAAAGAGGGTATAGGTTGTGCAGAATGCCTCAAATCAGTGCTCTTAAAGGCCCACTTGAGACCTGGGGCTCTGGCCACGGTTTGGCCCTTGGGGAAAGCTGTCCAGGTCTCTCCCTGCACATACTTGCTGCAGATACCACCTCCTGTTTCTCCTTTGCCTGCTGGAAGACAGGAGAGGCCTGGCTCTCCAAAGAACATCTCTTGTCACCGATGGTTTGGGTCTATATTCCAGAGGACGCTGTGCCCATGTGAACTCTCAGCAGGCAAGGACTGCATGGCCCTGTGCCCTGGCCGCCCAGAGCTGTGGCCACATATAAGTGCAGAATCAGTACACATAGACAAGTGACCAGAAAAGGGGCAGACATTCTTTAAATTCTCTTTAGGTCTTAACTGGGAAAAACACCCCAACACGTAAATTTCTCACGGTGTAGCTAGACAAAGGTGAGCATTCTTACCACCCTGGCACTTTTTGCAGATTTGGGCATTGTTCAAAAGGATCTATATTTATTTGGTTTCCTGGGGGCGAGGGAGCAAGGCTGCTGCTGTTTTGGAGGCAGTTAATAGAGAATATGGAAAATCGGGGGTGCTCCAGGACTGTTAGAATATGTAGGGAGGCAAGAGTGCATACATGTCACTTTCCAAGAGTTATTTGGAGAAAAATTTCCCTTCTGGTTCAGTGGCTTTATTATATGGGCCAGGGGTGGACATCTATATCCAGGGGCATAGATGTATGAGATTCTTAGGGCATCCTTGATGCCTCTGACTCAGAACAGAATAAAAAAAGCCATTGGGAATCTGGGTAAACCATGGACTAGTCACCTTAGATCACCTCCTCCTATTCAGCTTCTCTAGTCAAAAGCCAAGTCTCTAGCAAGGTCCAAGGACATAGAGATTATATGTAAGTCGATGCGGCCACTGAAGGGTGTTGATAGAGATAGTAACCTATCTCAAATATTTATTTTGGGAAGTGGAGATACACAGCTCCGGTTGGTGCCTGCAGACTCCTGGTCCAACAAATCCTAAATGCACACACATGCATTTGTTTTATTATGAACATACATCCTATCTTTCTACTCATTAGAATTCATTGTTCAAGGTGCAACTGATGACCCATCTAACTAATTTCAGAAATGGAAATTACTTTTTTCCAGATGACGGACACCTCTCTCACTAGCACACAGGAGATCATGTCCCAAGAAGAAAAGAAGGCAAGAGACACACACTTGTTTTATCATTGTCATACCCACATGTAAGAGTAGCAAGAAACAGTTCCCAAAGTTTCTTTCTCAAAAGACGGTCTTAACTGTGGCTCTGTTTTACGACAATGCGAAAGCCATGTGCATCCAGCAAGAATGATACTTTGAATTTTGAACTTGTATCTTTTCCTGGGCTAGTGATAGGGCATAGGATCCTCCCTTGTGATGGCAGCAGGCAGTGGCAGGGACCCATAGCTCCCAGCCACAAAGTCACAAGGGTAACTGACCCATACACTAACCACCATTCTGAATCCACACAATGATTCTGTTTTTTACTTTTGGTATTTTCAATAAATTACATGTCACGGTCAACCCTTCATTATAAAATGGGCTTTGAGTTAAGAAATTTTGCCCAAATGTGGGTTAATATAAGTGTTCTGAGCATCTTTTGGGGAGGCGAGGCCAAGGTATCATGTTTAGCAGGTTAGGTGTCTCACAGGCATTTTTGACTTAGCGGATTTTCAACCTACGATGGGTTTATCAGAACATAACTCCACTGTAAATCAAGGAAGAGCAGGGTTTATCAGAATGTGGCCCCATCATAAGTTGAGGAAGGGCTGTACTGATATAAGGGACAGCCTAGCACATTGGCTCAAGGCACTAGGACCTTAGCTGACCCCAGGTAAGAGTCAGAACATCATTGCATTCTTTTTGTCATTGTTGTTTACTTATTTTTGAGAGACAGAGAGAGAGCACAAGCAGGGGAGAGGCAGAGAGCGAGGGAGACACAGAATCCGAAGCAGGTTCCAGGCTCCGAGCTGTCAGCGCAGAGCCTGACGCGGGGCTCAAACCCATGCACCGTGAGATCAGGAACTGAGCTGAAGTCGGACGCTTGACCAACTGAGCCGCCCAGGCACCCCAGAACATTACTGCATTCTCATGAACGACAACGATGTTGCCAAAGGCAGAAAGGCCACGGCCGCGAATAATCCAAGCACTCCCTCCTCTTTCATGCTTTATACCCACAGATGTAAAGAACTAGGTGGTAATATTTCTTTTTCCATGACTAGTAACCTTTTCTTTTTTTAAAGCCTGACAGTGATACTAATTACTTAGGCAAAGGATCAGATAAGTCAGCTGTTGCTACTGCTCAGATCCCAGTAAGACTTCCATTAGCAAAAATTAAAGCTGGCTTTCCTCCTTCCTGGCAATCATTCAGAGCAACCTTGTTTGGCTCTGATACACCATGGCTGTTGTAGGAACTTTCCAGAGCAAAGAGTAAGCATTTGATAAAGATTAAGATTAGATTAAAACAAATGACTAAGCATTAGATAACAGGATGCATTACATGCCATATTATTTTCAAAATGAAAAAAACTACTACTGTGGAATCCTTCAATGTAAAGGTAGATTATAAACCTTGATACTTTCCCTTTTACTCAAATGTGGAATTATTCTGGTCTTACCATTTGTGCCTTTGCTCAGTCTGGACTTAATTGGTTTCTCTGCCCTTCCCTCTAAAATTGAGTCTTTTCACCAAATGACCCTGAATTCGCCTTAATTTGATTTTCTGGGTTTACCGGGTTTTCATCTTCTAAGAACCGTTACTTATCTTGGGCCTTAGTTGTGCTCAGTCCTCCAACATTTGTTTGCCCATGGCTCAAGGTTTAAAATTTTTTAAAAAGAAAAAGAATTTAAATCTCTTAATTCTCAAACACTCACCTACTCTGCACCCACGGGGTGCTCTCGCTCACCCGGCTTCTCCACCTCCTTCCCCACCCACTGCACTGGGGCTTCTTATCTTTGACATCATGCAGGTCCGTGAATAAAGGAGACTGCAGTTTTGTTACCGATGAAACGAACTTTACATTAGAGACATCCAAATTGGGTGGATTTGCTATAAGCTTCTTTCAAAAAGTACTACTCCATTATTGGGAATGTTTATGCCTAAAAAGAAGATTCTGTGTTCTATTGTGTCAGAAGCTTTCAAAGTGCAATTGTTCAATTTGCAAACTGCAATTGGTTAACCAAGCTAAACTTAATTAGTCCAACGATCCTACAGCCCACATCAAACCCCACTGTTTGATGTATTCTGCGAGGTGTCCAAGCCGCCCACAGCTGTCTAAGTGCCACAATGAAAAGGCAGCTAGGCTTAGGTCTGGGAACTGAAATGAGCTGTTCTAAGTGGGGCTTTTCTTCCATTTTCTGAAGCTGCACTGCTCTGACCTTCTCCAAATCAATCCTTTGCGGATTAACATGTAAAGCAGTGTCGAATTAATTTCAGAAAGGGAATATGAGATCAGCCTAGGATCATACAAAACATCTAACTCCTAAACACACTAATGCTTCTGGCCATTCAATGAGAAGCTGTCAATAAAGGGAGAAAAGTCGGGGAGGGGGGACGGCCAGAAGGATTTGAAGGCTAGAGCAATCTATCAGACTAGTTAGCGCATTGCCTATTTCTGTGGCATGGCTAATGCATTCCTCTAGAAGTTAATCCTATTTCTAAAGACCATCCCGCCAGGGGCACATAGGCCGTGATGAATGAGAACTAAAATGCATTAAAATTCTCAACAACTTCACCAAAAGGCACACTATTAGATTCCGAGTGTCTACAATAAGACGGTTCATTAAAAGTGCAGGTCTTAAAGAAATCGCTTTTGTCCCTACATACTGGAGAGACAGGATCCAGCGTCACTTGTGACACCTGCAGCCAAAATATTTTTACATTAGGTTGTCCAAGTAATCACATGAGAAACGCTACATGAAACGGCAAGGGAAGAAGGCCCTTTTCTGTGAGCTGGCTTAAATACCATTATTCTGCGCCTACGCTCAGGGAAGGCTGTTTCCACAGGGTTAGCCACACAACAGTGTCATTAAACCCACTTTCAAAAAATCAGACATGAAAGAGTTGCTTATTCAATTTCCCTTGAAGAAGCTGCAGTGTTTGAACACTTCTCTTTTTCTCCCATTGTACTCTGCTTGTACTCAATTAAGAGATAATTTAGCCATTTGTCACGACGTAGTTGGGGCTGAGCATTTATACAGGCACTTAGTACCGCTCTACTCACAGGCAGAAACCTATGACCATCACTAGAAGACAGTTGATAGTGGTGGGCCTAACGGTGCCTGGAAATTACATTTTGATGAGTTAGGTTTTGGTCACTGTCTACGGGCACGGGGACAGGTTGGGCTAGCCTCAAGAATGGCCACAGCCAATTAGAAAGCAGTGCCGATCCTAACCCAGACATGCTGAAAATGAAACACTCACGGCACCATGGAACAGACAGGACAGGAAGCAGCGGGGGGAGGGGAGATCCGCAAGACAAAACTGCAGAGCGGGGAGCACCCCTAGAGACCTGAGGAGCCCCATGCAGAGTATCTGCTGAATGAATGAATGGACAGAGTTGGACTTGGCTGCTGGGCTCAGGACAGTTATAGCAACTGAACTGGCTCAGGTTTTGCAAAAGTTCATCCTCGACATGAAACACGTGGTTCGGCACAGGGGCTCCCTGGGGAGGGGGGTCAGGGATTGGAAGCACAGGAGAAGGGAGAACAGCAGAGATGGAGATGTGACTGTGTCCTTTGTTTCTGTGCTTCACAACTGACATACGTGCACATTTATTCTTTTGTTTGAATCAAACATTACACTGAAAACACTGAAAATAATTGTCATTCCCTCTGACCTTTCATTTTCACATCAGCATCCATCACCTCTTCAGAACTGATTCAAAACCATTATAATCCGTTTATCAGTCTAGACTACGTTGCACCGGAACATAATAATAATCCCGGTAACAATACTAACAGAGCCATTGATGGAGTGCTTCTGATACAGCATCTATTTTATATATATTCTCTCTAATCTTCACGGTACTTCAGGAAGCTCTTGGTATTACACATGAAACATCTGAAGCTCAGAGAAGGCAAGTTGGATGTTTAAGGTCACACAGCTAGCAAGAGCCAGAGACCAGGAGTGAACTGGGATACAAACTCCAAACTCCAAGCTCTTTCCACTTCTCTATAAAGCCCTGCTTTTGTCTTTTAGATTGCCCTGAGAGAGGTGGCCCCAAAAAAGAGCTGAGGAACCACAAGTAGCCCTGCAGATGGCTTCCCAGTTGGGGGAAGGGGGGAGCTACACCAGAAAAAATAGCCTGAGGACTGCGTGACTGGGGGGTGACCTCGTGGCCTGGACTGGGGCCAGCCCTGGTGCCTGGGATGTGAGGGTGCTCCAGCAAGGGTGTAAAAAGATAAACCAAGTAGCACTCAGGGAGGCATGGTCCCCGCATAAGAACGGGTGAAACAAACCACGGAGCACAGCACTTTACAGCATAAAAGGCTATGAGCTGGGATGCAGTCCACCTGGGCGTTGGTAGGTTTATTTCACCCCCTCTTACATCGCCCAGGGAAGGTGGGCATCATGAGCGGCGGGCCGGACACATTTTTCCTTCTGCAGATTCGCCTTCCTTTCCATCTGCATTTTGCACATAGTCAGAGTGAGTGCGGAGGAGGAAGAACAGAGAATCTAACAACCGTACTTCACCGGTTTTGCTGAACCACTGCCACGAAGACTTGTAAAAGTGAGAAACGGCCAGACACTCCTGCAGGCATGCACGCATTCATTCACTCGGTTAACTGGCTAAAATGACCATTGTCACATTGACCAAAGAATAAAGATGGGGAGATTCGGCCTTGGCCAACTCTGCAGAGCCTTCCTTCCCAAATGTTGTGTTTTGCATTTTGCTCTCGCATGACCTCAATGTTACGGTATTAAAACAAGGTTTCCGCACTTCTCTAATCCGGATGCCCATGCCGTCACCTCCTGGACACCTTGCTAATGACTTCTATGATATTCAAGCATTCGTGCTTGTTTCTGTTTTTTGTTTTTAAACTTCAAGAATGTGGTCTTAATAGATAGAAGGCTTGCTGCTGGGGTTTTCACTACAAAGAAAGTCAGAGATTATCCTAAAACTGACACAAGGTTTAAGACACAAAGTCCAGGCTGTAAGAAAGCGGAACCATTAGCTGGTGGCCCTGACGAGCACAGACAGCTGAAGCTGGTTGTCCTCACCTTCCCACGCCCACCAATGAGCTACTGTCACACTGTGCCAGTAATTTACTGCTGATGTATCTTATATACCCTATGTGGTGATACAGCGTCGATCCTCATCTAAGAGGTGAAGCAGACTTAACAAAGCATATCCATCAGACCTGATGGGATTTTTTTTAAGTTTTTTTTTTTTTTTTTTTACATATTTTTAATGTTTATTTATTTTTGAGAAAGAGAGAGTGAGAGAATGAGCATGAGCTGGGAAGGACAGGGAGAGAGGGAGACACAGAATCCAAAGCATGGTCTAGGCTCTGAGCTGTCAGCACAGAGCCCCACGCGGGGCTCAAACTCATGGACTGCGTGATCATGACCTGAGCCGAAGTCAGACGCTTAACTGACTGAGCCACCCAGGTACCCCTAGAAAGTTTTAATTTAAATGATCTCTACACCCAATATGAGGCTCGAACTCATGACCCTGAGTTCAAGAGTCACATGCTCTTCTGACTGACTGAGCCAGCCAGGTGCCCCTGATTTTTTTTTTTTAATAAACTTTTGATGTTGGAATAATTTTATATTTACATTGGTGTTTTAAGATTTTTTTTAATGTTTATTTATTTTTGAGGGAGAGACAGAATGTGAGCTGGGGAGGGGC
Source organism: Leopardus geoffroyi (assembly GCF_018350155.1). Taxonomy (NCBI): domain Eukaryota; kingdom Metazoa; phylum Chordata; class Mammalia; order Carnivora; family Felidae; genus Leopardus; species Leopardus geoffroyi. The sequence goes on along the minus strand of NC_059333.1, from coordinate 8,760,431 downwards.
AGAGGGAGAGGGAGACACAGAATCCAAAGCAGGCTCCAGGCTCTAAGCTGTTAGCACAGAGCCTGACGCAGGGCTCAAACCCATGGACTGAGAGATCATGACCTGAGCCAAAGTCATACGCTTAATCGACTGAGCCACTCAGGTGCCCCTATATTTACATTGTTTTTAATGAAATGGCAACTTCAGTGGTTTTCTTTGTGATGGGCTTAGTGTGTGTGACAGCCACCAGCACATATACACATGCTTGCCCAATCAATCAACAACTTGTTCAGGAATACAGAGATGTAGCTATGGATGTAGGATCTACATAATCCTTACCATGAATTTTACCACACATGGTATTTTAAAAATATGGTTACATAGAGGCGCCTGGGTGGCTCAGTCGGTTAAGCGTCTGACTTCGGCTCACGTCATGATCTCACGGTTCGTGGGCTAGACAGCCCCGCAGTCGGGCTCTGTGCTGACATCTAGGAGCCTGGAGCCTGCTTCGGATTCTGTGTCTCTCTCCCTCTCTGCCTCTCCTCTGCTCGTGCTCTCTCTCAAAAGTAAACAAATGAATAAAAATGTAAAAAAATACATATGGTTATATAGGCAAATTATCCATGCCTGGCAAAGGCCCAGAAAATGGAAGAACAAAACAAAACAAAGGACAAGATCTAAGTATTTATGTTTAGTCATAGCAGGATCATGATTTAAAAAGCAAGTATTTTTTAAACTATCAATAAATCTAACATTTAATTCACAGCAAGGCTAAAAGAAATGAAAACACGCAAGTAAAAGTTAATGTATCACTTGTGCATTTACCTGTTCTTTAGGTCAAGGGCATAACTACTCAGGTTTCCTTGACCTGTAAGCCTGGATCTCTCGGTTTTCTTTTGTTTTTTTGCTTTCTTTCCTTTTAAAGCACTGCCAATAGTGCTTTATATAAATATAATAGTAACTAATAGCTTTTTAATCTAAGTCCCCGTTGACTGTAGCATACATCCCAATTTCAGAAGTGTTAAAATGTATATGTTAGAACCGGTGAAACAGTAATCAAATTAAGCTCAAGCTGACCAAAACGACGTCTCCTATTTATTTGGATAATAATGCACAATGCCAGGCAGAGAGTGGAAGCTAGGTAAATATTGACTGAATCAATGGATGGTCTGGGAGGTAATACTCATCTGTTAATACAGAATTACTTGCATTTTGCTGACACACCATCTTGTCTCCCCTCTGAACTTGCCTATGCCTGGGACACACCTCTCCCATCTGCTTCATTATAAAGAACAATTAGGTCAACGTTATGGATACCTCTCCACTCTATGTGATAATTTCCACGAAAACTACAAATACTAATTTATGAACTTTCTTCAAGGATTCAAGAAGCTCATCAAATCCTTTCATGTCCTCTGGGCTTGCCAATATGTGCATGTGTGAACTTGGTCTATGATAAGGCTGGTAAATGGACTATTAGTGTACAGGTGTGTACGGGATGTGCTCCTCTTCTGCCTCTGTCTTTCTGCATTTCTTCATGGAGCAGGGAGACAGTGTGCGTGCAAGTACACACCCACGTGCTGCAGGGCCAAGCATGTGCCACGTAATTCACTTCATAGGTCTCCTACCACCAGAGGCACAGAGTCAGGGTCACCTGTGTAAATTAAATCCAACTGGGTTTCTGTGTTTGCATTACCTAGATAAATATTTTTCTCTACATTTGAACTATGTAGACCAGGCCTATTTCACTATTTCCCCCTCCTGTCCACAGAGGACAGAACTCAATTTGTTGTCCTCAGAAGTCCTCTGCGTACCTAACACCGCGACATCGACAGAAACGGAAGAGAAGGCTGATGCCGTATCTGTCGAGCACCAATAAGGAAGATGGAGGGCAATGAAAATAATTATAGTAAGTACTAAGATACTGTCAATTCTCAACAGAAAAAAAATGGGAGAAAAAAATCAGGGTATTAGAAATTTATTAACAGGCCACTACACCTGCAGGGTGCCTGGTAGCACACACGGAGAGAAAAATCTTACAGTGTAAGTTATGGGTGAAAGTCCATTAACAAGCCATCAAGAGGCATCTCAGGGGGCGCCTGGGTGGCGCAGTCGGTTGAGCGTCCGACTTCAGCCAGGTCACGATCTCGCGGTCCGTGAGTTCGAGCCCCGCGTCGGGCTCTGGGCTGATGGCTCGGAGCCTGGAGCCTGTTTCCGATTCTGTGTCTCCCTCTCTCTCTGCCCCTCCCCCGTTCACGCTCTGTCTCTCTCTGTCCCAAAAATAAATAAACGTTGAAAAAAAAAAAAATTTTTTAAAAAAAAGAGGCATCTCAGGAAACAACCCATGGGCAGCTGGCCTCCTCCCCTGGCTTCCCTGCCACACTACTACTGGACACCGTCTGGAACGGTCAAGGCCAAACCTGATGCCACCTCTGCTATCTTGTGCAGAATTTCTGCTTCTGGAAGAAATATCCACGCTACACAGAGACTCGGTCCTCTGGGGACTTACCGAGAGCCAGAACCAAAGACACAACGTGGGTGAGAGATACAAACACAGGGAACGGAATACAGACACATGTACGTTCCTCCCAACCATGAAAGGAACACAAGCAGTAACAGTAAAGGGCAGCATTTTCCTCGTGTTCCTGGGACCAGACTTAAATCACGGAGGAGATGGCCGCTGAATGGTTACGCTCACATGTTGGTGGTGCTTTAAGTTAATGAACGCTTTGGGGAAGCGAGTTGGCAGTGACAATGCACAGCCCATCACGAACAGGTGTGTGGTCTTTAACTCAGCACCCTGGCTCCCTGAGTTTATATTTTTGAACGAAAGAAAAGATTTTGGCACAAAAATGTTCAACCCAGCTTCAGAACCACAGAAATTTGAAATTGCCCAAATATCCAACAGCGCAGACATCACTCAGGACATGAGACTATGAACAACTGGGCAGGCCACTCGGCTGACCGTCTTAGCCTCCGCTCTCCTCAGAAAGGAGCCCTGCAGCAAGGGCTTCAGTGCAGGTGTTCTGTTCTGGAAAGTGAAGATGAGTGGGGCCTGGGGAGACCTTTGCTGTGACTTTTAGCTACGATGATGGGGTACTGACGCTGAACCGTGTTTCTAGTATAAAACTTGGTGAAAAATAAGCACCACAAAATTCTGTTCACACAAAACTGTAATACCATAAACTGATGTTTGCTTATGAACTTAACCTAGAAGAGCTTTTGGAAAAACGAAAGCAACTGATCTACCACCTTAATGTGATCACGGGATTTTTTTTCTTTTACGTTATTTCACTTCAGTTTATGTAATAAATATGAAACCTTAAAATTCAACCAACCAGGATCTCTAAGAACTTGTCTAGCTCACTGATTCTGAAATTGTATGGATGCTGGTAAGTCTCCCCAAAATGAGTGCTGCTGACCATCTCCCAAAAATTTTAATCTAGTAGCGGACATCACTGCTTATCATTATTACTGCCAGCATTTACGGAATAATTAGCATGTGCCCAGGCTGGGCTGAGTGAGCCCTTTGTATGCATTATTACCTTTAATCCTCATTTCAAATGAAGTAAATACTATTATTGAGCCTTTGTTTTACAGAGAAGATAAGTATGGTTTAGAAAGAATAACTTAGAGCTAGTAAACACAGGTGCTTCCATCTGAATGCTGGTTAGGTGGTTCTGTTAAAGTTCTCAACCATTATATTATGTAACTCACGGTAAGTGTGGCGGTCTATGTGGTTAATACTGAGCTCAGACTGGCCCAGGTAGAGAAGAGCTTATCGAAACATGGTGTATATACCACGGTGGTATATAGGGCAATCTGAAACGACATTAGAACTTCTGAAGTCCAGCTGTCAGAGGCCACCAGGAACCCATCTGAAGTCAGAGTGGAGACTGTTCAGCTTGCTACAGAAGGGAGTTCACAGTGGGACCATGGAACATCCCAGTAAGAGGGAGTTGGGAGCCACCTACTAGAGTTTGGGCTTGTGCTGATTCTATGGGGTGATTATAGGTGGAATTGTGTCCCCCTCCTAAAAAAAACATTAGAGTCCTAACCCCCCAGTAGCTCATAAACGTGACCCTACTTTGGGAAGTAGGGTCTTCACAGAGATAAGTTAAAATGAGGTCACTAGGGTAGACCCAAATCCAATTGGACTGATATCCTTATAAAAAGGGGAGATCTGGACACAGTGACAGACACACACACACACACACACACGGAAGATGATGTGAAGAACAGAAAGAAGGGTCATTTGCCTGGAGTGACAGAGCCAAAGACAACAGATGCCCAGGACTGCCGGCCACCACCAGAGGCTAGATGACACAAGAAAGGATCCTCCCCTACAGCCTTCGGAGGGCACACAGCCCTGCCCATACCTTGATTTTGAACTTCTAGCCTCGAAAACTATGAGAATAAATTTCCCTTGTTTTAAGACAAAAAAATTAGCCATTATAAAACTCTGAAAATTATACTGCCTAGATTTCAGATTACTTTAGTTCCCTATTAAAAAATAATTATAGCCTGCATGTCAACCAGTTGTTGAGACTGGTTTGGTTCTGATGTGTGTGTGCAAACATGTGCATCTATATTGTTGTAAGTGATTTTTAAAAGGTGAACTTCATTCATTTTGCAAATCAATTAGACTTCTTGATCCAGTTAAAATTCAGGAGGTGTCAGTGTTGCTTGGGATCTTGTGGATCCCCACGTCCCTCCCAGTCCCAGGATTCCACAGCTCTGTGAACAGAACTAGCATAACTGGGAGCACAGACTGATGACTGTGACCATCATCCACAGACTGCATCATAACATCAGTGACACCACAGGACAACTATGGGGATTTGGCTACCATGGAACAAGTGGCAAGCTGGGAATTAGAACCATTTCAAGGATAATAGATGCCTACAGACGAGATACAGCTCTAAACAATGAAGACAGAACTAGAAATCTGGCATTCTGCTGAGCCACACCTCAGAGGGCAGAGGGAGCAAAGAGCAGGGACAATAAAGTGAGGGACATCCTCTCCACACAACTGAAGACTGGAATTACTGGGAAGGGAGATGGGAGTTTTTTCACCCACTATAAGGGGTTAGAATAAAAAGTGATACAAAAATATTAAGAAAATAGAATCCTGCCTACTTCCATTCTGTACACTATGATTTTAATGTAAGAGTGACAGTGATGAGAAATATATCAAAAATTGTGGTTTTACATACCCTGTGAAACGATTCCTGACAAGCCTAGATGAATTTAAGTTCTTTTAAGCTAATATTTAAATTTAAAAAAAAAATTTATTTTAGAGGGAGAGAGAGAGAGCACGTGCATGAACGGGAGAAGGGCAGAAGGGGAGAGAGGGAGAGAGAGGGAGAATCTTCAAGCAGTCTCCACACTCAGCACGGAGCCCAATGTGGAGCTTGATCCCACAACCCTGGGATCATGACCCAAGCCAAAATCAAGAGTCAGATGTTCAACCAACTGAGCCACCCAGGTGCCCCAAGCCAATACTTAAAATACATAATCACCTTTTACTACTCTTTTAATCTTTCTCCCTCCCTCTCCCATCCCATTCTTTATTTTTCTCATGTGCTTGAGAGTTCCAGAAATTGAGGTTTCCCATAAGAGGAGCTGGCCACCTGACAGGAAGAGCTTCTCCAATGATCACACGGTGTTTCTTTTTTACTTCTTGATCTTTAAGATTTGGTGTTGTTTTGTCAATTCCCCTAATTTCCATCCCACTATGTTGCTGGTGAGTTGTTTTTTTCCAAATACATTAAAGGCATATGCCAGACGTCAATTTTAACTTTCTAGGTGACAAATCAATCCTATGCATTTGTGCTTATAATTTAGCATGAAAATATCCACTAAAACGTAAGTCAGAATATATACATACTGGAGCATAACCCTATGCGTGAGACAAAGCACACACTGGTGCTCATGTGGAAGGCGTCCCCAGGAAAGGGGTCTCAGGAGCCGCAAAGCTACTTGGGGAGGTGATAAGGAAAGACAATCCCAGGCATGTGATGCTGCTGTTTTGATGAGGACACAAAGGCAAGAGGGAGCAGGCACATGAAAGAGGCATCAGGCACTTGGGTCCGAGATGAAAGGAAGAGCCGGGCTAAGTGCGCAAAGGAAGGAGCAGAGGAAGCGACAGATGTCCGGTGCCTCTGTAAGGAGTCTTGAAACACAAAGAGGAGCCTGGGTTTGGTCCAGAGTTGATGAAGATCTCTGTGGCACTTTACAGAGGAAGTACCTCAGGAGAAGGGTTGAGGATGGAAGTGAGGCGAACAGGAGAAGCCTTTTCTGAAAATGAACTTCAAGGCCAGAGAGGAGAAGCTAGAAGAGGAAGGAGGACTTGATCACCCAATGACACGTAGGGAAACGGGTGGATGAAGTACAGCCAACCCAGAATACGTGCCATTGATCCAAATCCCACTCATCCCTAAAGACCAAGCCAAAGCCCTCCTTCTCTAAGAAGCCTTTGCTAACCCCTAGGATAGATAAGGAGACCTGGTACCCCAAATCCTTCCATCTTCCTTCAGGCTGCCTTCCTGTCCCACAGAGGCTGAAAAAAACATTTAAAAATGGCATTCCCAGACTCCCTACGGGTAAGGCTTTGGAGGCAACTGACAGATCTGCAGTTAGATGTGCTCACACAAGATCTGGAAGGGGGAAAAGAGGCAGAGACACGCCCTCCTCCTGCCACTTTGGCTGTTGTGCATCCCATCTGCAGCCCGGTGAGAGCAGCCAGATCAAGTATCCCAGGGCTATAAGCTACCTGGGTGTTGCAAGCAGGTGCACTAGCAGTGGGGACCTGTCCCCTGGTCTCAGCCATGTGCTGTGCTCGTGAGATCAGCAGTTCTGGTGGTTCCCCTGACTTCTCCCCTTCCTCAGAGTGGGCCACTTAAGGGGCTGTTTTCTAGGTCATTCCTGGAGCCAGCTCAGAGTCAGTGCCTCAAGCCTTCTCATGGACTCCCCCAAGTACCCAATCACCTGCATCCAGTCCCTTCCTGCTCAGGAGACCTGGAACCAAGCCTGACTAACACGTCCACAATGTGTCCTCCTTCATCTCCAACTGGGCAAAGAGTAAAGTTCTATCACATGACATTTTCTAAAATGGTTACATCAAGTTTTACATCATGCCACGTACTGTTAGTAACCCTTTCAGAACAGCATTAATGAAATACTTATTATCATTAATTCCTTTTTACAAACAAGAAAGCTTGTCCAAGTTTACACGGTTAGTAATGGAACTGAGATTTCATCGTTACACTGCCTCCCAAAGCTTTCACAGTGAATATAGAACAAATAGTCACATGAGAGAAAGGCAAGTAATGAAGGTGACAGAAGGCCCAGTATTGGCTTAATAAGTATGAACACAGACTGAGCACGTTTATAGGCAAAAGGAATAAAGAAGAACAGGAAATGGATAGTCAAATGTGTGGGTAAAAAGAGTGCTAATACCCCCATGTTTATAGTAGCACTATCAACAATAGCCAAAGTATGGAAAGAGCCCAAATGTCTATCAATGGATGAATGGATAAAGAAGATGTGGTGTACATACACACACACACACACACACACACACACACACACACACACACACACAATGGAGTATTACTAAGCAATCAAAAAGAATGAAATCTTGCCATTTGCAACTACATGGATGGAACTAGAGGGTATTATGCTTAGCAAAATTAGTTAGAGAAAGACAAATATCATATGACTTCACTCGTATGAGGACTTTAAGATACAAAACAGATGAACATAAGGGAAGCAAAAAGAATATAAAAACATGGAGGGGACAAAACATGAGAGACTCTTAAATATGGAGAACAAACAGAGGGTTACTGGAGGGGTTGTGGGAGGGGGGATGGGCTAAATGGGGAAGGGGCATTAAGGAATCTACTCCTGAAATCATTGTTGCAGTATATGCTAACTAACTTGGATATAAATTAAAATAATAAATTAAATAAAAAATTTTAAAGGGGCGCCTGGGTGGCGCAGTCGGTTAAGCGTCCGACTTCAGCCAGGTCACGATCTCGCGGTCCGTGAGTTCGAGCCCCGCGTCAGGCTCTGGGCTGATGGCTCAGAGCCTGGAGCCTGTTTCCGATTCTGTGTCTCCCTCTCTCTCTGCCCCTCCCCTGTTCATGCTCTGTCTCTCTCTGTCCCAAAAATAAATAAACGTTGAAAAAAAAAATTTAAAAATAAAAAAAAAAGAAAAGAAAAAATAAAAATATAAACATAAAAAAAAAGAGTGCTAAGAGTACAGCTAGTAACTGAGAAGGGAAGATGCATCAAGGACAACGTAAGAGACAGGAGGATGCAGACATTCAGTGGCAGGCTGGGAGGCAGGTGCCTAGAAGAATCCACAAGGAGCTTACACTCAAACTCTTGTTTTGAGGGTAAAAAAAAGGACAAGAGGCCAAAAGCTAAGAAAAGTACTAGAGGTCACCCAGAATTCTTCGGTGAGCACATTCAACTGGCAAGTGAAAAATACTGCTGAGCTGGAAAATATCAGCAACTAATTCCCCCAGTAGAAAGAAACTCAATCGATGAGCATATTTCTACAGTGTTCCCATGTTCTGAGCACCGAAGAAAGATACTACATTTTGTTGTCAGTGCAGGCTGAGGTCTGATTCAGGAGGTTCAGAAGGAACTGAATAAGTTCCAGGGGCACCTGGGTGGCTCAGATGGTTAAGCGCCCGACTCTTGATTTTGGCTCAGGTCATGATCTCACGGTTCATGAGTTTAAGCCCCGCATCAGGCTCCGCGCTGACAGTGCGGAACTTGCTTAGGATTCTTCCTCTCCCCCTCTCTCTGCCCCTCCCCTGCTTGTTCTCTCTCTCTCTCACCCTCTCTCAAAATAAATAAATAAACTTAAAAAAAAAAAAACACCGGACACCAAGATAGAGCACATTGACAAAGGGGTGAAGTATTTCTAATAGGACTAAATTTCTTGAACGAATATTCATACTTGTGTCTCCCAAGAGTTCAGTAGTTGGTACACAGATGGTATTCAGACGTGTGTGGAATGAATGGGTGGTTACATCCTGCTAGAGCAACCAAGTCCAACACCCTGGAATGTTAAGGGATGTGCCGAATGAAACTGCTCAAGGGAGACTTTTCTTTCCTTCAGTCTTCCTTTTTTACAAAGGAGTAATGGCCTATTCAGCTATTCTTTGCGTTTTTTCCCCCTGACTATAACAGATAACATAATACCATATTTTCACTAACAGCAATAACAATTCACATTAGAAGGGGTTCTTCCATCCACCAGAGTTAATTTTTTAAGTGGATAAGCAATTAAAGATGCCAAGTAGATTACAATTGATCCCTTGTGTAAAAAGTTGTGATCAATAAAAAACAATCTGTAAATTCGATTGCATAAATCCTTTTTACTTAAGTCCACCATAAGCATAATTTTCAGGATCGCTCCTTTGATCTCACTTACTGGAAAAGAAAATGTAATAAAAATATTGCTGCAGAACTGAGTATTCAGAAAATTACAAGATACCCATTTTTACATTTTGAACCATTTACAGAAAACAAATGTGTGATTATCAGACCATGATGCTAATCTTGGAAAATGTATGATTAAAAAGCCCCTTGAGGTCTAGCTGAGCTCCTAAACTAATATAATAAATGCTCTAAAAAACGCAGTGTGCTCTATTTAACTGGTTCCAACAGACCCTTCCTGGTTTTCATGGTTTGGCAAAGTTACAGGTTGTCCTTTGGCTTTGTGTGATGAGGACTTAACTCACCTGGCATCCTCTCTTCTCCCCTTAACTGTTTTGCATCTGTTGACAGTTCTTGGACTAAACTCCTATAAAACTTCAGATAACATACCAAACCCCATTTACTGTTGACCTGCCACACACCATGTCTTGCTACGCAGTTGTGAGAAAGGCACATCAGTGCTCAACTTCCCACTGCTGCCCATGACATTACCAAATCTCCCGACAGGTACTCTCCGTTCCATGGCAACCACTGGGTCTTTTGTTATCTGTCTAGACGTCGATTCTACAAGTTGACATACACCAGCTTTTTATGACACATTATCTACATTATTAACTATATAGATATTATTTGTTACAGACCCAAACAGCATGCTAGGTTTACATTTCCCTAAATGGGCTCACTGTGCCACCTAATGGAGAATGTTTCCCGTTTCAAAGTAAAAAAGATACCTTTTTTGTATTCTAACAGATACTGCTATATAGTGGATTGAGAATGGTGGGGCCCCCCAAAAAAACGTGTCCTGTGTCCTAATACCTGGAATCTGTGAATGTTACCTTATTTTTAAAAAATTTTGGGGTGCCTGGGTGGCTCAGTCAATTAAAACTTCGACTCTTGGTTCCGGCTCAGGTCACGACCTCACGGTTTCATGGATCGACTCCTGCATCAGGCCCTGCACTGGCAGCGCAGAGCCTGCTTGGGATTCTCTCTCTCTCCCTCTTTCTGACCTTCCCCCATTTGTGCTGTCTCTGCCTCTCTCAAAATAAATAAATAAACTTAAAAAAAAAGTTTCTTTGCCAATGAGATCATGCTGGATTACCCACGTGGGCCCCAAACCCAATGATAGAAGAGGAAAAGACACAGACACACAGAGGAAGATGAAGACAAACACTGGAATGATGGGGCCAAAAGCCAAGGAAACCGGCAACCACCAGAAGCTGAAAGAGGCAAAGACTGGGTTCTCCCCATAGAGCCTCCAGAGAGAACAGAGCCCTTGACAAGACCTTGATTTCAGAACTTTGGCCTCTGGAACTGTGAGAGAATAAATGTCTGTTGTTTTAAACCACCCAGTTTGTGGGAATTAGTTACAGCAGCTGTAGGAAACTAGTATATATATCCAGGTTTTACTAAACTACCAATTACAGTACGTACATACTCACACCATCAATTTCCTTTTTGTTCCAGAGACTTCCCTCCTGGAGTGCTCTGTGCTATTCCATTCTGAATGGGCTGACTGAGGCCTCCTGTATGACTGTCTTCCCAGGACTTACTTCAGTGCTTCCATGGTGGGATCCCTGTACTCACTGGTTCCTGAACCTCATGCTTTCATCTTTCTTACTTTCCTTTTTTGTTTTGCCACAACACATCCTCAAGTAACTGCCTAAGAAAGGATATAAATTAAGCGAACTTTCTGAGCCTTTGCACATCCCCAAATCTCTTTACCTGTGTTCAAATTCAAATGAGTATTTGGATGGGAACAAAACTCTAACCTCAAGACCTAGAGTGTACCATGCTAAGTGAAATAAGTCAAGACTGAAAAGGACAAATATCATATGATTTCACTCATTGTGGAATTTAATACACACACACAACAAATGAATAAACAAACAAAAAGCAGAATCATACCTATAAATACAGAGAACAAACTGATGGCTGCCAGAGGAGAGGAGGGAAGGGGTTAGGTAAAATGGGTGAACAGGAATGGGAGATACAGGCTTCCAGTTATGGGATGAATAAGTCATGGGAATAAAAGGCACAGCATAAGAATATAATCAATGGTATTGTAATAGCATTGTACGGGGACAGGTGGTAACTACATTTGTGGTGGACAGTATAATGTATAAACTTGTCCAATCACTACGTTGTTGGCTGAAACTAATAGAAAAAAATCTAGACTCAAAATTATTTTCCTTTGGAATATTAACACTACTAATTCTCATCCCTTTGTGGATATTTGTACTTATCCTTCTCTGGAAGTTTTTAGAATACTCCCTTTATCCTGGGTTCCCTGAAATTTCACACTCATATGTCCAGGTATGTCTTTTTAAAATCCACTCTGCTTGGGGCACCTGGGTGGCTCAGCTGGTGTCTAACTATTGGTTTCAGTTCAGGTCATGATCTCATGGCTTTATGGGTTCAAGCCCCGCTTTGGGCTCTATGCTGGCAGTGCAGAGTCGGCTTGGGATTCTCTCTCCACACCCCCCCCTCTGCCCCTCCCCAACTTGAGCTGTCTCGGTCTCTTAAAATAAATTTTAAAAAGTTTTTTTTTTAAATAATAAAAACTACTCTGCTTGGCTTTTTGTAGGGCCTCTCAACATGAAGAGTCATGCCTTCCTGCATTACTTATCTAAAAAGTAGTTGGTTCGTTCTCAGGTTTTGGCACCAAAAAAACAAAAAAAAAAAAAAAATAATAATAAAAATAAAAATAAAATAAAAAGTAATCCCCACTTCTGACCTTTTTCTCTAGTCTCTCTCTCTTTTATTTGGTTGCCAACGCTATCCAACAGAACTTTCTGAAATAGAAATTCTCTATAAGTCTCCACTGTCCGATAATACAGCTGCTAATGACATATAGCTTACTGAGCAACTGAAATGAGGCTAAGGAACTAAGGAACTGAATTTTAAATTTGGTAGTTATTAATTTAAATTTAAATGGCCACAAGCAGTTAGTTTTAGTTTTTACCTAGAACATTTTCTGGACTATATCTTTACTCTGTCTGGCAACTGCCATACATTTCCAATATAGTAACTCTTTAATAGAATCTTATTCTTGTTTTAAGGATGAAATATTCTTAACTGCACATTCATACCCTGAGAGTTTTTTTTTAATTCTATGCATTTTATTCAATTAGCTCTTTCATCAGTAGTCAGTTTTCCTGTTTATCTTGGTCTTTTTCATTTTAAGTTTTAACAACATGCTTGGTAATACTTGGCTTTCCATTAATCTTCAAACCTGTAGTAATAAAAAAGACTGATGGATGTTAGAAGTCAATTTTCCAAAGATATTTTCATATTTCTGCATAGTCCAGGCATTCATATCTAAGAGCACTGGCCAACACGATTGAATAGAAAACATTCCTTGTAAGCTGTAGATAGTATAATGCTCCAGAGGGATTTAAATAAATCTCCCTTGGAGCCATCTGTTTCCATTCCAGGGTAGTAAAAACTTATGGACCTTCCACTCTCTTCCTCCTTCTCCTCTTCCCTCCTCTTCTGAGAGAAGACTTGCTTATCTTCTAAAGTCTCTGTCTCTCTCTCTTTCCCCATAGGGAAGGAGGGGTGGACATGTCAACTACCCTATAGAGGTTCCAAGTCTCATAATTCTGGGGTTCATTTCCTGGGGTACAACCCAGCTGCACATGCAGGGTACTACGGACCTAACTGTATCCCCCACACCCACCCAAATTCGTGTGTGGAAGTCCTGACCCCTAATATCTCAGAATGTGACTTTGTTTGACTATGGGGTCTTTATAGAGTTGACTCAGTTAAAAGAGGTCATTAAGGTGGGCCTTAATCAAATATGACTGGTGTCCACCCCCAATCCATAATAAAAAATTTAGGAACAGACATGTACAGACAGAAAACACTGTGAAGACACAGGGAGAAGATGGCCACCAACAAGCCAAGGAGACAGGCCTCCCCTTGTGGTCCTTGGAAGGAACCAATCCAACTGACACCTTGATCTCAGTTCTTCCAGAACTGTAAGCAAATAAACTTCTGCTATTACGCCACTTAATCTGTGGTTCTTTGTTACAGCAAACCCAGAAAACATACACAAGGTAACATCACCCTTTTACTGTGTCGTCCTATGGAGACTGGACACCAAGAAGCTCTGTATGACAAGGTCTGCCCTCGGATTCAGAAGTCTCATGTTTCTTGTCAAAATAGATCTATCTATGGGATGCCTGCATGGTTCAGTCAGTTAGGCACGGCTTTGACTGAGGTCGTGATCTCGCAGTCTGTGGGTTCAAGCCCCACGTTGGGCTGTGTGCTGACAGCTCAGAGCCTAGAGCCTGTTTTGGATTCTGTGTCTCCCTCTCTCTCTGCCCCTCCCCTGTGTGCTCTCTCTCTCTCTCTCTCTCTCAAATAAACAAACATTTAAAAATTTTAAAAAATAGTTCTATCTATGCGTGCACATGCACACAAACGCTCAACAGCAGAGAGCTCTGTGTGATGTACAGGGCTAGTCAACAGACAAGCTTCACTTTACCAAAAATGGACACTGGGGACCCCTAAGCTCCAGGATCAGGAGGGCTTTACTCTGTGGTACCAATGTCACACTAACTGCCCATCAGAGAGTCATTCCACTTTTTTAAAAGTAAGAATCAGATGAGTATTTTGCTTGGGGTAAAACTACCTGCCATTCTGCGCTGGGGGCGGAGAAGAGAGGGTACTGGCATACAACGGGACCCTGTTGGCAGCCCTCTGCAGTAGACGCTCCCCAAGTTCAGAGCTCATGGGGGCTCTGCCGGGCAGGTCACCCCCTCCTCAGCTGCAAGTCTCCACGTGCACCCCAGGCTTCGTCGGCACCAGTTTTCCATCTGCTTTCCCTCCTCCAGAAATCGGTTTAAATCCCATCTGCTGATAACCACCTCTTCCTTTCTTTGATGATGTAGATGTTTTACTAGTCATTTCAGTGGGGATCCAGTAGGAGAGAAAATAAACGTGTGTGCAGATTGCTGTCTTGAACTGGAAGTGCCAATAGTTTTACTTAAATATCGTTTCCCGACATTAAATCAAATCATGGGTGGGGGCGCCTGGGTGGCTCAGTCGGTTGAGCGTCCGACTTCAGCTCAGGTCACGATCTCGCGGTCTGCGAGTTCGAGCCCCACGTCGGGCTCTGGGCTGACGGCTCAGAGCCTGGAGCCTGCTTCCGATTCTGTGTCTCCCTCTCTCTCTGCCCCTCCCCCATTCATGCTCTGTCTCTCTCTGTCTCAAAACTAAATAAACTTAAAAAAAATTAAAAAAAAAAAAAATCATGGGCCCCACGGTCTTAACTACAATTAACCTTCTCAAACAGCCAAATGGACATGTGACACGTCATACAAAACAATTTTTTCAAGCGATATTGAAAATTTTCAAAACAAAAAACGGGAGGGACAGAAATCTTTGATATGGAAATAAGGTTCTTCCGCCAAAAGAGTTATTTTGTCTGGAAACTGAAAATTATTATATATATATTAGCATTTAGGTATGGAGTTTTTTTGGAGTTAGGTGTTTTTTATAGGTAGAAGGAAATAATTTTAAGTAAAAAAAAAAAAAAAAAACAGTTTCTTATATCCTTGGTTCCAGAACTGGGTTCTGAGTCAGTGCCTCTCAGGAAGTTCATTAGTAATGCTCCGCAATGACTTGCCTTCATCCACGAGCATCAAGATAATTCAGTAGCTATAAGACAAGCAGCCTGAGATACAGAACACAGTCAAGCTCTACAGCTCGGATTTTCAGCCTTTCTACCACCATGGTGGAAGGAGTGGGGGGAAAAAACTCTCAATTCCCCCAAGGGATGTGTTCTTGCACATGAATTGACATTCAGGCTCAGTTAGACACCAAAGGCTTGGTCCTTTGAAGCCAAGCAAAAAAGTCCCAGCCACCATTTATGTGTCAGCACCTCTCACATATGCCCTGCCTACTGCTTGGTAAGTGGCCTTCTGGCTTTTATCTGATCAGAACCTAATGAAAGGACAAAAAGGTCAAAGAAATGCCTCAAGAGGACGAAGGGGATGGAAGGAAAGGAACACAAGGATTTATCCTACCGTCTACTTGATTGGGAACCCCAACGGGCAGAATTTCATACTAGAAAATCTCCATGGAGGAGCTAACGGAGATCACACAAGTAGGAAGCTTTTCTCCTTTAACATGTGACCCAGTTAACACCTGAAGAGAGTTGGTTCGAAACGAAACAATAAAGTTAGTGGCGCCAGAGCTCCTGACCTCACTTGCAGCCTAGACAAGGCTTCCTGTGGCCATAGGAAGGGAGACTGGCATACGCCAGGCACGGCTGAGCACTTTACAGCCACTGCTCATTTAATACATCATCTCTGCTCTAAAATGAGGCACAGAGAGGTTAAGTAACTTAACTGGTAAGCTAGTAAGTTAGTTAAGTCACACAGCCAGTAAGCGGCAGATCCTCAGACCTAATATTGACAGTCATTCCCTAACTCCTTGCTCATTATTTGCTTTAACCATTACTTTAAATAGCTTTCTCCCATGAGGGCCCCGGGGTGGCTCAGTCAGTTAAATGTCCAACCCTTGATTTCGGCTCAGGTCACGATCCCACGGTTCACAAGTCTGAGCCTTGCATTGGGCTCTGCACTGACAGCATGGAGCCTGCTTGGGATTCTTTCTTTCTCTCTCTCTTTCTGCCCCTCCCCTACTTGTGCACACACTCTCTCTCTCTCTCAAAATAAATAAATAAACATGAAAAAATTTTAATTATTAAATTGTTTTTTCTCACGTGAACAATGAATATTGTGCTAACTTGACTCAGCAAAATGCATCCTCAAAGGCAGGCAGGAGGAAAAAAAAACAAACCAAAATATGTTCCCTCAAGAAGCAGCCCTCACTGCAGCGCCAACGTTGTAAGAACTGTGAACAATTGCTACATCCACAGCCTCCTTGTTTAGCACTTGACTTTCGGTTTCACTGTTTGGATGATTAAGGGAAGTAGAGGAGTTTGCTTTTTATTTTCCAGTTTCTAGAAAGGCCAAAGAAGTGAACTTTCTCTCCTTGGAGGCCATCATAAGACACAGAGATAGCGCAGAACCCCCAAAAGTAAGAACAGTTTAAACAAATTTTTTTCAAACAAACATAATAAAAACATTTGATTTGTATTTGATTCCACATGATTTCAATATTATGAAATATGATATTCATATTCATGAATATGATAATATGCTATTCATAGTAAGGATAGGATATGGAAACACATCACCTAAAAGGAGAAGGAGGGGCAGGGGGAGGAGGGGGGAGGGGAAGAGAGAAGGGGAGGGGAGAAGGGGAGGGGGAAGGGGAAGAGAGAGAAGGGGAGGAGGAGGGGGGGGAGGAGGAGGAGGAGGAGGAGGGGGGACAAGGGGGAGGGGGGAGGGGAAGAGAGAGAAGGGTAGGAGGAGGGGAAGGAGGAGGGGGAGGAACACGGGGAAGGGGGAGAGGGGGAGAAGGGGAGAGGGAGAAGGGGAGGGGGAAGGGGGAGGAGGGCGGGGGAAGGAGAGGAAAGAACAGCATCCAAGCCAGAGAAGGATGAATCTGATAAAACAAAGGAAAAAGTTTCAAAGTAAGAAAGTGGTAGAGGACCCAATAGACTCCCACACCAGAATTATCACTAAAATAATTGCCCTTTGAAAGTGTTTCCAGCCATCAAAATTAGCTCAGAAACCATGGCCCTAAGGTTTGAGAGGGAAGGTCCTCCTTGACTTACTTGATTCGCTAGTGTTCAGCAGTTATCACCGGGCACATGGCGGCTCTTCATGAATACTTGATGGTCCAGGAGCCACCTAGCGCCTTCACACTGAGGTTACCTGATTCTGAAAGTGGAAGTGCATTTTCCTCTCTAGTTGTGAGCAGATGTGTGAAACTGAAAAAAGAGAGAGCAACTCAGCATGGGGGTCCCCAAATAAGGGCGTGGCTGAGACAGGCTGAGGGCCAGAGGACATCCAGCGAACGACACACAGGAACACGCGAGGCCGACTGCAGGAGCAGCCAAGGCCAACCGAGACCTATCGCGAGAAAGACGGACCATCGGTAACTTATCGCGAGAAAAAGCGGCGGTGACGTATCGCGAGAAAGACTGAGCACCAGTGACCTACGGTGTAACTACCACGTGCGGGACCCAGCGGAGGCAAGACTGTGCGAGCAGGTCTACGTGCTGTAGGTGGCCTGGCACCTCGCGGCTGTACAAGGAGACTCCTCCAGTACGTACTTCTTTTTTTTTTTAATTTTTTTTTTCAACGTTTATTTATTTTTTTGGGACAGAGAGAGACAGAGCATGAACGGGGGAGGGGCAGAGAGAGAGGGAGACACAGAATCGGAAACAGGCTCCAGGCTCTGAGCCATCAGCCCAGAGCCGACGCGGGGCTCGAACTCACGGACCGCGAGATCGTGACCTGGCTGAAGTCGGTCGCTTAACCGACTGCGCCACCCAGGCGCCCCTCCAGTACGTACTTCTAAGGCAGGGTTGAGAAACAAGAACAAGTTGTTAAGAAACGAGCAGTCATCAGTCGGGAGTTGCACGGGATCGGCAACAGGCAGAGCGCTGCCTTGCCCGCTGGAAGACTTCTCAAGGAGAGGGCTATCCTCCTCGATGCCCCGATTCAGGTTTCAGCCTCGTGTCTCCATTCCCAGTGTCCTGGACGTACGGAGCCCCGCTTGGCACCCAAGCGCTGGGGAGAAGCTGTTTTCCAGCAGAGCAGGGCAACTGCTTCCAAGATTGAAAACCAAGGGATTCCAAGGAGCCTGACTCAGATTATCAGTAAAGCAAATTACGGTTTTGTCTTTTGTAAATGTTGTGACAAAGACTTTAATTTCACATTATGTCAGGAGTTTTATGGAGCCAAGAAACTTTCCAGTACTGAACACTCCTGTGTGAATCCCACAGAAATCAGGCGGCAAAAGCAGCAATCATAACTATCACCTTTGGGGTCAAAATTCTGATTAAAACCAACTGACAACTAAAGTGTATTTTATTAGCAGTAAGATTAAATGCAGAGCATATGTCAAAGCTGTAATATGAAGTCACAATTTCTCTAGATTACAGTTGGAAGCAGTAATTTTATAACTGCCCCTCCCTAGCCTGTAAATCCAAATATAGTTCAGACAGCTACTCTGGACTGCAGGGCGCTATCCCTGCTCCGTGCAAGAGCCAGGGAAGGTGCTCCTCTCTGCGGGGCCTCTCTCCCCTCAGCGAGGCCATGCCAGGGCTCCTTGCTTGTTTATGGACCTGGGCGGGTCTCCCACTCCAGGGCTGAGATCAGGTGTCACAGGAGTACAGGGCTCCTGCACACCCTGGATCAGCTGTCCCCAGGCAGGCATGCTGCTTCAGTGGTCTCCTTAGCCACTATAGATGTCCTGTTCTGCAAGCAGTAATGAGTACCAGGACATTTTTAGACACAAAAATATCCGTTCAGGCATGTCAGAGCGGTGCCCTCTTTCTGCAGCATTGTGTGGGCCTCTTTGTGCTTCGGTCACAGCTACAAAGAGCTGATTGCCATTTTTTTAAATCCAACCAGGAGTCACCTGGCTTATATTCATCCTCTAGCTAGCCCCACCCACATCCAACTCATCTTATTACTCCATACTGTCACATGCAGATATGCCCATGGCCTCTTCCCAATCCCTATGCCCAATGCCGCAGTCCGAATCTCAGCCTTATTATGGTTTGCTTTGATTGGTGAGATAGCCCCCCCAAATTTCCCAAGTGGATCCACCACTGTTTCCAGCCACTATCACAGGGCTGTTCTGGAACAACCCTGCTCCATAATCAGAAGGGCTGACAGCTCTCCACCGTCAACCCTTCTATCCAAGCGAGTTAATCTGCTTTTTCTACTGTAAAGCAGGAACCAAAACCATGCTCACCCTGAGGCTATGACAGGACTACTGTGAAGAAATCTTAAATGTAAAAAAAAAAAGGGGGGGGGCAGTAAGTGTCAAGGAGTGTTCTTCTAAGTTTCTCATGTAAGCACTGTACCAAAGATGTCTGCTGAACAACGATCAACATATGCAAACTGGCCCTTGACGTTCTTAGTATTGGGATCTGATCTTACTGTTCAGAAAGGTATTTTATAAAGGTTTTGTGAAGACCTGAAGTGCAATAAAAACTGTCACTATGCTCTATGGGTTTTTATAATCTGAAGATCCTTTTACATAGAAACCTCTACTAATCAAGCAGCTCAAAATCTCCTTAAATACACACTCTGACAAGTTTTTAACATTTAAAAAGGCAACATCTTGGCTACGTCCCTGCCAAAGGGAAGTCCAAATAGAATGAAAGTGGCTGAATCCCAGAGAAAACATTTTATTAATCAAGAGGGAATTAACATTTAATTTATCTAGTGGGTGCTATTACCACAGCTTCTTGATATCAAGCTCACAAAACTATCAGCAGGAATGGAATGATAATTTAAAAAAAAAACTATCTTCCCAGTAAGGCTAGTCCATAGAAGAACAAACATTACTAAGATCCACAGTGGTCAAACACGAAGAAATGAGTGGTAATTTTTACACATTGCAAGTGTTGGTTTTTCATAAAAGTATAATTTTAGAGAAATGTGCGAGTCAGCTGCAATCACGAACTTCGTATCAAGCTCAATAATGAAAGCCACTTTTGTCTTGGTGGGCTCAGTCCGGCCCAGCCCCTGCTAAAACCCTGATATGCTGTAGAGCTAATAACCAAGTTCTTACACTGGGGGTTGGGCTGGGAGGGTGGGGAATGGAACAAAATGTAAGTTGAAAACAAAATGAATATGTTTCCTGAAACAAAGCCAAAATCTGAATAATCCTTAGGTAATGACCATTTATGCAGTTGATAGTTTCCCAAGTTTTTCTTTCCCCACTTCTTAAGTAACATGGGAATCTGGGCCAATTTTTCAAGCCAGAGGATACTTAGGAACTATTTTTAGGTCATTTCATCCTACTTTTAGTGGACTAGTGTAAGCTAGGTGGCAGTTGGATCTCAAAACAGCTAAAGAGGGCCTGCCTGAGCTTTCCCCACACCAGGGTGCAAGGCTCCATTCTCCCAGTGGTACTTCATCGCCCTTCCTGCCACCAGTTTCTTAGTAATGTCTTTCCATCTTCCGTGGGGTGAATGGTGGTACCCCATTCCCTCCCTAATATATGCTTATGTCCTGATACCCAGACCCTGTAAGCATTTCCTCATTTGGAAAAAAGGTCTTTGCAGAGGTAATTAAAGATCTTGAGGTGAGGGTATCCTGAATCCTGAGATGGGCTCTAAATCCAATGACACACGTCCTTACAAGAGACAGAAGAGGAAAAGACAGACACACACAGAGGAGAAGCCCACATGAAGACCAAGGCAGAGACTGGGATGATGAATCTACAAGCCATAGAATTCCAGGAGCTCCCAGAAGAAGCTAGAAGATGCAAATAACAGATACTCCCCGAGAGCTTTCAGAGGGAGTGTGGCCCTGCCAACATCTTGATTTCAGACTTCTGCCCTCCAGAACTAGGAGAGAAGAATTTTCTGTTGTTTTAAGCCACCCAGTTATGGTAATTTGTTTCAGCAGCCCCAAGAAACTAATACATTCCAGATACACAGATAAACTATTCTCATTTCTGAGCAGCCAAGAAACATCACTTCACCAGTAACTGGAACCAACTTCTCATGTTTGCAGCAACCTAAGCATTTGGTCTCTAAAATTAAATGGGAATGAAATGAACACTGCTTCACAGAGTCAACCGCTGTGCAAATACCCATGATTGAAAAGACACACGAAGTCAACGGACAGCATTAGCAGGTCACTTCATAAAAAACAATGACACATTTTCCAGTGTTGCTTTTTAGGAAATACGGGACTAAAAGGCAGAGAAGCTTGTTTCAGTCACACGTGGATGGCTATCTTGCAGAAAGGAGTCTGATATTGTTGACCATCATCCTTCGATTCGCGTGTTAGGAGGTAGGCGGGAAAGTGCCCAGCACTAAAATCCCTCTCACACACGTTGCAATTACTCATTATTTTGTGAGAATTTGCTTTTCTTTCTACAGCAGTCCCCGCCATATCCACAGTTTCGCTGTCCCTGGTTTCAGTTAGCCACGGTCCACCAGCGTCTGGAAGCAGGTGATCCCCCTTCTGACATATCATCAGGTCAGCAGGAACCTAACAGTAAGTCACAATGCCTGCGTCACTCACCTCACTTCATCTTGTAACATTATCATCCCCCATCAGCACAATAAGTGGAATATTGTGCAATAAGAGATTTTGACAAGAGAGACCACATTCACCTAACTTTCATTACACAGTATTGTTATAAGTGTTCTATTGTATTATTGTTGTTGTCAATCCCTTCCTGTGTCTAATTTATAAATTAAACTTTATGTATGTATGTATAGGAAAAACACAGTAGCTACAGTTGAGCCTTGAACAACATGGGCTTGAACTGCATGGGTCCACTTATGTGTGGATTTTTTACAGAGCAGCATTATAAATGTATTTTCTCTTCCTTCTAGTTTTTTATTCTTCCTTATAATTTTCTTAATAACACTTTCTTTTCTCTAGCTTACTTATTATAAGGATACTTATATATAATATAACACACAAAATATGTGTTATTGACTATGCTATCGGTAAGGTGTCAGTCTACACCAGGTTATGAGTAGTTAAGTTTTGGAGGAGTCAAAAGTCATGCATGGATTTTTTTTTTTTTGATGTTGTAGGGATCAGTGCCCCAATCTCTGCACTGCTTAAGGGTCAAGTATGTAAGGTTTGGTACTATCCATACACTGGAGGTCTTTGAACATCTCCCCGTGGATAAGGCAGGGGACAATGCTGTTTATACAGTCACTGCAATTCAATTAGGGGGTGCTTCTTGGAAGGAGGTAGAAGAGACAGGTAGATGCTGAGGGAGGAAAGGACACTGGGAGAACACATGGCAAAGGAGGAGATGTACACAAGAGAGGAGAACTTCAAAGCCAACACTCAAGATAAGGGCAAAGGAAATTAACAGGCTCATCACAGAAAAAAAACCCAAGTGGCCAAAAACTTCATAGGAAGATGGCTCAACTCACTATTAACATCTTACATGCATGTTTTTGAAAATTTCACAGTGTTTTAAGATACAGGAAGACTGCTCAAACCTAAATATGGATCTGAAATAATGTTATTTGGGTGTTTTCCAACCCAACTGCATTAACACAAGTAAAGCTCAAGATAGCACAATACTGCCTATTACCTTAATGATAAATGCTAAAACTAACATTTAGTTCCCGGGTGCCAAAACTACTGAATAACAAAAGTGGGTTATTTAGCTTATAAATGGTAGCCTTGTAATTTGTTAGCACAAGTGCTTTCCAACGGAGGAAAAAGAACCCTCAAAATATAAACAAACTCTAATATTTAGTAAGACCCATTACTCACAATAAAGGTTAAGGAAGGATCTTAAATAGCTCATAAACAGAAAAAGTATCTGTGGCTTGATTTAAGAAACATACAACACATTACAGATTTACTTATCCTGGTAGAAATTTCACTGCTAATTTTTACATAATCACAGAACTGAGACGGGCACATTGCCTAACGCTTAAATTTGGTTTAAGGCAAATATTAGTAGTCCCAAATATAAAAATCACCTATCTCTAGGAAAAGGGCATTGTTTTTAATTCCATCTACCTTTACTATTGAAGCAGTTTTGCTTCCACAGCTATGGATAGAACTCTAAAACCACTCTCCATAGGAAAATATTCAAGTATCTAAAAAGAAAATTATTATTGATTAAAACTGATAAATTAATTATTTCGTTTGAAGTATTTTTAAATTGCTTATAGTGAAATTATGATATGCAAAGATGCAAAGATTTCTCCCATATTTTAAAATACCATTCACCATGGTAAAGATACATGGAGATTATAAAATAATGTTCCTAAAGGATGAGAAAGAAATATATATCATAAATAATATTGCTTTTAGATTAAGTTTGTAATCTTTAAAAAAAAATCCATTAAGATTTTCATTTTTCTTAGAAGGATGGGGAATGATATGAAGCTAAGCATACTTTAGGGAGGGTGAAATTTACAGTATATGAATCATATCGCAATTAAAAAATGAGAAAAGCTGGAACCAGAAAAGACCCCGAATAACCAAAGCAATCTTGAAAAGGAAAACCAAAGCAGCAGGCATCACAATCCCAGACTTCAAGCTATACTAGAAAGCTGTAATCATCAAGACAGTATGGTACTGGCACAAAAACAGACACTTAGATCAATGGAACAGAATAGAGAACCCAGAAATGGAACCACAAATGTATGGCCAACTGATCTTTGACAGAGCAGGAAAGAATATTCAATGGAATAAAGACAGTCTCTTCAGCAAGTGGTGCTGGGAAAACTGGACAGCAACATGCAGAAAAATGAACCTGGACCACTTTCTTACACCACACACAAAAAAAAACTCAGAATGGATGAAAGACCTCAATGTAAGACAGGAAGCCATCAGAATCCTCGAGGAGAAAGCAGGCAAAAACCTCTTTGATCTTTCCCGCAGCAACTTCTTACTCAACACATCTCCGGAGGCAAGGGAAACAAAAGCAAAAATGAACTACTGGGACCTCATCAAAATAAAAAGCTTCTGCACAGCAAAGGAAACAATCAGCAAAACTAAATGGCAACCGACAGAATGGGAGAAGATATTTGCAAATAACATATCAGATAAAGGGTTAGTATACAAAATCTATGAAGAACTTATCAAACTCAACACCCAAAAAACAAATAATCCAGTGAAGAAATGGGCAAAAGACATGAATAGACACTTCTCCAAGGAAGACATCCAGATGGCCAACTGACACATGAAAAAATGCTCAACATCACTCACCATCAGGGAAATACAGATCAAAACCACAATGAGATACCACCTGACACCTGTCAGAATGGCTAACATGAACAACTCAGGCAAAAACAGATGTTGGCGAGGATGTGAAGAAAGAGGATCTCTTTTGCATTGTTGGTGGGAATGCAAGCTGGTGCAGCCACTCTGGAAAACAGTATGGAGGTTCCTCAAAAAACTAAAAATCGAACTACCCTATGACCTAGCAATTGCACTACTAGGCATTTATCCAAGGGATACAGGTGTGCTGTTTCGAAAGGACACATGCACCCCCATGTTTATAGCAGCACTATCGACAATAGCCCAAGTATGGGAAGAGCCCAAATGTCCATCGATGGATGAATGGATAAAGAAGATGTGATATATATATACAGTGGAGTATTACTTGGCAATCAAAAAGAATGAAATCTTGCCATTTGCAACTATGTGGATGGAACTGGAGGGTATTATGCTAAGTGAAATTAGTCAGTCAGAGAAAGACAAATATATGACTTCACTCATATGAGGACTTTAGGGGACAAAACAGGCGAACATAGGGAAGGGAAACAAAAATAATATAAAAACAGGGAGGGGGACAAAACAGAAGAGACTCATAAATATGAGAAACAAACAGGGTTGCTGGAGGGGTTGTGGGAGAGGGGATGGGCTAAATGAGTAAGGGGCCTTAAGTAATCTACTCCTGAAATCATTGTTTCACTATATGCTAACTAAGTTGGATGTAAATTTTGAAAAATAAAAAATAAAATTTAAAAAAAAAGTTGTTTAATGTAAAAAAAGAAAATGAGAAAAGCTTAGGCACATAAACACATACACAAAATGCTCAGAGGATACTTCTTTTCCATCTAAGTGCTATAAATTAAAGGTGTTTCTTAACTTGCCAAAAATAAACTCAGCTGGCTTATACTTAAGTAATTGTTCCATCTGCAAACAAAATCAACAACAAAACAAGCCACTGTCTGAATATGAGGAACAACTTACAGTGTGTACGAAGATCTACAGTTCACAAAACATGACAATAAATAGCCCTGGGCCATCGGCACATTGTTCACGATCACCACTGTAACAGTAAAACGCTATGTACGTTTGAGGCCTGAATAAAGAATAACAATAATGGCCTCCCTGTGTTATCCAGAAGTCCCATAATGCAGCCTCGTTGGAAGGCAAGAGGATGTCGTCAGCCCCTGAGTATAGGAAAGGCGAGGGCTGCCCAACATGGTAGCTAAGAGCACCTGAGTCAAGGGCGTAGGCTGGGATTTGGGTCTGTCCTCAGTCACATATGAGCTTGGACAAACTAGATCATCTTTGTTGCAAGTCTTCTGATCTTGGAAATGGGCATAATACAATTTACAACTCTTGTGATCTAATGCATGTGGAAGTATGAGGCATGCAGCCTGGCTCACAGCAATTACAAATGCTAGCTGTGTCCGTGGTTGACGTGGCTCTGCTCCACAGCCACAAGTTAGGCCAGTCATCCTAGAAATCCTTCTGTTGATAACACAGGGTCATCAAGTAAGAATGCTAGTGCTGACCTTGACAGTCTAATGACCCTGTGCTCTCATACACGGCTGGATAGAAAACTGTTTTGCAGGCTGAGTAGAAAACACTCAGGCTGACGAGTGCCTACCTTACAGCCCCACAGTTCTGCTCCTGGGTATATATCCTGGGCAGACATGGTTACATATGTTCACCAAAGGAACCAGATTGTTCGTAACAGCACTACTGGTAATAGCCCCAAACCATAAACCACCTGAAAGCCCACCAATAGTAGAACGTGTAAACAACTGTGGAATATTCACCCACACCCAGTGGAGTATAGAACAGCAGTGACAATGAACCAAGTAAGCACATGTACTGACAGGAAAGAGTCCGTGCTATATGCTTCCATTCCTATCACGTGCAAAACTAAGACAGTGGTAGTGTAGTGCCTCTCAGAGGGGACAATGACCAGAAGGGACCATGACAGGTGTCTCTGGGATGCTAGGCCTTTCTACTTCTTTATCTAGTTACACAATGAGTTCGGTATGCAAAAACTCAAATGCTGCACCCTTAGGATATGTGTATTTTTCTGTATGCATATTATACTTTCAAAAAAATTTTTTTAACATCTGCCTCCACTGCTGATAAAAAGTCTGTGCCCACTCAGTGCCATGGACCAAGGGCAGCCCATACCACCCTACTCCCAGCCCTGAATGCCACTGCCCTACCTCAGGGTAACCACCTGTGGAGAGGGCACAGGTGCCAGATGCAATGCATTCTCCTGCCCATGATCTCTTTCTTTTTTTATTTTTCATTTTAGAGAGAGAGCATGCGAGAGAGGGAGGGGGCAGAGGGAGAGAGGGAGAAAATATTAATTGGACTCCATGCTCTGCATGGAGCTCAACGCAGGGCTTGTCCCCATGACCCTAGGATCATGACCTGAGCTGAATTCAGGAGTCAGACGCTTGACCGATTGAACCACCAAGGTGCACGCTTGACCGATTGAACCACCAAGGTGCCCCTGAAAATACAATTGTAAAGAAATGAATCCTTAAAAGATTAATTTTATTTGTAAGCAACTGAAACGAATGCTAGCAATTTATAGAAATTTCTAATTATTAGGCATACATCATACCATACCATATCAACCTTAGCAAAATTTATAAAACATACGCACAGTTCATTTAAAATGCAAAGCATGTGAAAAAATGAAGTCCTCTGAAGTTCTGTACAGTTAGTTCTAAAACATCAAAATGACTATTTCTTCAGACCATTATGCTGAGAAATAAGTTCTTTTTAAAGTAAACACATCCTCAAGAATACTTCTGTCAATAATGCTCCGTCCCACAGGTGGAACAAAGGGAATTCTTTAGGGCAATGGAACTCCTCTGTGTGAAACTGTGTGAACTCCTCTGTGTGAAACTGTAGTGATGGATCCATGTCATTATCTGTTTGTCCAAACCCCCAGAATGTACAACACAAAGAGGGAACTGTAATGTAAATGATACTTACAATTAATAACAATGTATCAATGTAGGTCCATCAATTGTAACAAATGTACCACAGTAATGCAAGATGTTAATAACAGGAAATTAGAGGCAGAGAGAGAGAGAGAGAGAAGGGAGGGAATACAGGGGAACACCCTATTAATCTTTCTATAAACCTAAAACTGCTCTCAGAAATGAAGCCTATTAATTAAAAATAAAATAAATGCTCCACCCCAGCTTTTAAGATTTCCACGTTTTTACCTTGCTGGTTTTTCAGGAAATCCCTCATTTAGAGCACAAAAGGAAAAAAACAAAAAAGGCTTCACACATCTTCAAGCATTTACAATTGTACGCACAAACATCTTTCACCCGTTGTTAATGACTTCACAAACACCATTTAAAAAATTCATTATATAGAATGACTATCTTGGGGTGTGTGTGTGTGTGTGTGTGTGTGCGCGCGTGCGCTGCGCCGCCATACTGTTCTCCTGTGCAAGAAAATATAATGCAAAACGTATTCAAATAAAAGCAAGAATAAGGGTCGACTTTAATACCCGAGGGAGAAATCCGATCGATTGGGTCCATAAGAAAAGATGTATGCATTAGGTGCTCCCTAATTACGACTGCTTTGGTGGGCAGCAGCCTTGGTGAAACAGATGTTGCAGACCTATTAAAGAAGGGGTTTCAAACATCTGCTTACAATTTTAAGGCAATTGTAAATACAGCAGAGAAGGTCAATTGGGCCAATTAAGGCCAACGTGCAAATCCACCACTGCAAGTTTCTTTTCAAGCTTAGGTGAACTTGATTTTTTATGCTTCTATTTTCTTCAACCACAAAATTTTTTTTAAAGCACAGGAAATGGGTTTAATAACAACATCTGTCTGTTTTGATTGTAGACAAATAGCAACAAATGGCAACAAAAATAGCAACAAACTTTCTGTTCCAGACATTAACTGCACACCTTTTTCTCCACCATGATGCCTGGATGATAATTCCACTTTGCTTCCCCTTTCCTTCCACCCTCACAGCTGCTGCTCAGTGCCTGGGGTCGGGGGAGGCGGGGGTCTGCTGTTACAAGTTCCCAGGGAGGTGAGGAATAAGCAAAATGAACATGGGCAGGCGTCACTTCCAGAAAAGTCAGTACTGTGACATGCAACTTAGCACTCTTAGATGTGCTGACCTTGCAATGGGGAGCATTTGCTATTTCTACCGTAGGCATCCTCTCCAGCCTTAGAGGGAAAATCATCAAGTTTATGACCAGCAAAACGGTGGCAAATGTTATTCTCCCTAATCTAAGTATGCAAAAACTAAAACTGCCCTACAGTATGACAAGTTCACACATATCAGAGGTACTACTGGGAGTACGCTTCTAGGAAATTCTAGGCCAGTGCTCCAAAGACTCGAGACTCCTGTGTTCAACAGCTGCCCCCAGGGTGGGGCAGGTCAGCAAAGGGGAGGGGTGTCTACCTCAAACTCTACTACGTAATTTTTCTTAAAGCTGAAAGGTTAACAGTTTGATTTTTAGGATCACTAGGTGGGTATAAATGTCCAAGTACCCCAGGCATCAAAATAGCTTGCTTTGACAGGGATAAGAAAGAAGCCTGACCCACCTTCTTTCCCATGAGCTCAGAGTGATCGCCACTGGGCATAGTTGCCCCCTCCCCCCCCCCCATTTTTTTTTGGTGACCCAGACCACTGAATTATTCTCTTTACAGAGAAAGAAAAAAAGCAAGGTTAGACAAACCTAAATGCTGCACATTCAAGCTAAGTGACCTCAAAGTTTGTTTCCTCACCTACAAAATGGGAGTACTGCCACCTTCTAGAACATTACAGGTTGATACACAGTAGGCACTCAATAAGTGTTCATTTCTCAAGGCTGTACACAGGAAGCATTCAATATATGTTGGTTTCTGTCCTCCTTCTGAGACCTTCAGGACCTATACCAAGCACTTGTATGTGGCCTGAACCCGCATTCCCAACCAGGGAGACGGTTCTCTTGAGTTTCTATGTGCTTCTTTGGGGAAAGTCTATTCCATTTTTTCTGTTGTCCATGTTATGATTATTATATGCTTTGTTTTTGATGTAACGAAAAAGAGACTGGATTATGCAAACATGAAGCAAGTTCTAAAAAAAAGAATCCTTCAGTTAGTAGGATGGGAAGAAACAGCATTAAGAACAACAACAACAAATGCTGAAGGAAAGTCAGTATAACACGGAGAAACCGAAGTTGAGAAAGAACTTTCTCTTCTTAAGTTCCCTTTTTACTTTTCAACCTTGAGGCTCGGCAGGCTCAGGTCTGAGCAAGAATAAAGAGCCGTGCTTGTCTAAACAACAGCTAAATCTGAAAGCAAACAGCTCAACTCCATGCGTTTCTTCAGCAACATTCCTGTCAATAAACCCCGTCTTTGCTCAGTTGGTCCGACAATGCCAGACTTAGAGCTGTCCGCTCATCCTCTGTCCAGCATGCCAGGGGATTTTCACAAGGCCATTCCAAGAACAGCTCTTGCAACTTCTGTAGCCTTTTCAAAAACACAAAAATCTACTTCATGTGGCTCACTGTTTCGGCCATCCAGCTTAAACTAATTTTAAAATCACTCCCCCTCCCCTTTTAAAATAGTGATGGTTAGAACACCACCACTGCCACAATATAAAATGATTGTGTTTTTCCCTTTTCCAACAAATTACCACAGTCTTGTAAGTGAAAAGCTTCGGGCTGGAACCTCAGGGGTGGGCAAAACTACCTGGGGTTCAGAATATACCAATGGCACCAGATGCTGCCATTCTTTTTAACACCGAAATGAAAGCCTGGAGGGCAAAATTGCCTTTAAAAAAAAAAAATCAAGTGCAGTACAGGACTCGGTGTAAAAAGTGATGGATTGGATAAAAAAGAGCTGGTAGTCACAGCACAATAAATCACGATCATCTGAGTTCCAGTAAAGATGCACGTCTATGAATCGTTTAAAAGGAATTTCATAGGTGGGGAAAAAAAAAAAAAGGAATTTCATAGTGCCAACAGCATCAGCACAGAAAGTTCTAGTCAGCATTAAGAGCAGACATAAATACTAGCATCTTATTTACTATCCAAATAATTGGTCTCAGTTCTCTAGAACTGCAAATAGACTAAGTAACTGATATCCAAGTTACCTCCATATAAATTCTCAAAAGTCATTTTTATTCAAAATATCACATATGGTAAAATTGCAAAAACCAAAGTAATATTTGGGTCAAAACTCCAAAGAGCCAGGATATCACTGAGCTAGAAGGACAAGACCAGCACCTTCCTAATATTTTACGTTGCAAGAACACTGGCTCTCTATTTCCGTCGACAGGATTTACTGTGTCCCCTTCCTGTTTTATAGCAGCAATACATAGTCACAGAAGAAATTTTAGAAACTTCAGAAGAATCACAGAGAAGGTGGGGATGTCTCCCATAATTCCATCACTCCCCCCCAAAATTGCCTTTACTACACTCCAGTCAACTATTCTCTTCTTTAGATACATGCACAAACCTTTTTATTTCTTTCCTTTTTTAAGTAAGTTGGGTCATACTATGGCTATTGGTTTTTTTTTATCTCATTGTATGCTTTTTACCTGCTATACAACAGTTACATCGATATGAAATTTAACCTCCTGTTCCTAAGCATGAGGCTGTCTCTGTGTTTGTGTTTACTAAAGACAGGAGCAATGAAATGTGTCCACGTCTCTCATAGATGTGAACACAGTCTTGGGTTAAATTCAACAAACCGAATTGTCATGTCAAAATACATGCACATTTTAAGACGTGTGTTACACAGGGCACACCGGAAAGGCTGTGTTAACTCTGCACCAACACGGTGTGAAATACCCGTATTCCTACACCTTTGCCCAAATACCTTTTACTCTTCACACTTTAACATGCGAAAGGTTTTCCGTTTTTATTGATAATGGTATTCAGATGCTTTTCCGAACTTTCACCAGTCACCCGATTGCGTCCATTGGGAACTGACTGGTTACTTCTTCCACCCCTTTCTCAATTGTGCAACTTTTTTTGTGTTCTGAAAACATTAACCCTCTGATTACTTTCTGTGTTCCAAATATGTTTTCTCCATCGGTCACCCATTGCATAGTGTTACTTGACATACAGAAATTTACTACTATAGAGAAACCTACCAACCTTTCCTTTTATCATTTTTCCTTGGATTCTTTAAGCTTCAAAAGAGCTCTCCTATCCCAAGAGCAAATAAACAATCTGTTTTACATATTGAACTAATATCGGGAGGGCACTGATTTTGATTGCAATGACTCAGAGGGCAAAGCAGAGTTAAGGAAAGAAAGAAGAAATCCCAGAGGAGCGAGAAAGAGGTGAGAAGGCTTCTAAAAATAACATTTGGCAGACATCGACTAAATGCAAGTCTAATTTGCTTCTTAGTTAATGAAGGAGAAAATGGAGATGGTGAAGGAATAAAAGGCCCATTCTAGAATGGTAATAATAAAATCCCCTCTGAAGACAATAACAACATTCTTGTTATACACGGAAATCTAACCCTAAAATAATACAGAATATATTGATATAACAGCACTGTGAATAAATTCCATTTAAGCTATGTTATTTTAACAATGACCCAGAAAATGTTGAACTAAAGTAGTTTGTTACATGCCCAGTTTGGGGAGGATAAAACCCACTTAGAAAACCACAGGTTCTCAGTAATGTACCTGGAAAAGGCCTCTTTGTCTGCAATCAGTTAATCAATAATTGTGTGCCCGTGCGCTCCCTCGTTATTGTTTATAAAGAGACTATACACAAATCTATATGCAGATACATATAAATTTCACCATTTCAGAAGGTAAAAGATCTATGAAACTTCATCATTTTATCCAGCTGTTAAACATAATCATAATCTCATCAGAGTCCAACAGAAAACAATGACTTTGGCAGCTTTCGGCCAAGTCCCTGCACCTCCTTCCTGTGGGCTGAGGAGGTCCTGGGAGAGTCAGGGACGGAGGAGGCCACAGAGACCAGAGACCCTCTGGTCCAGACTCTCTTTGGCTAGAGAGCCCACACAGCCTAGACCCCAGTGGGGAGACATGGGCAGGAGTGCCTAGCATCCTCCGGCCCCACCAGAGATGCTGTCATTGTGGCTCTCTCAGCCTCAGCCTCCGAACTTCCCCTTGCTTTTGTGAGCTACCCAAGGTCCAGCCTCCAACCCATTCCTTTTCTGGTCATGAGACACAAGTCAATTTCTGTTGTCTGCAATCACCAACCCCAGCTTGTACAAACTCTGAAAGTCGTTTCTGACACAAATTAAAACCTACTTTGATGCAAAACATCCTCAGCCCTGAAGTATGCATACTCTATTAAAAAGCCACCTTGGGTAGGGGTACCTGGGTGGCTCAGTTGGTTAAGTATCTGATTCTTGATTTTGGCTCAGGTCATGATCTCTTGGTTCATGAGTTTGAGCCCCGCATCGGGCTCTGCCGCTGACAGTGCGGAGCCTGCTTGGGATTCTCTCTCTCCCTCTTTCTCTGCCCTTAACCCACTCGCTCTGTCTCTCTCTCAAAAATAAATAAATAAACTTAAAAAAAAAAAAAAAAGGCTACCTTAGGGGCACCTGGCTGGCTCAATCGGAAGAGCAGGCAACTCTTGATCAATCTCAGGGTCCTGAGTTCGAGCCTCACGTTGGGTACAGGGACTACTTAAACAAACTTTAAAAAATAAAATACATAAACAGCTACCTTGCTTCAGCTCTTTTTTTTCCCCCATACATCTTACAGGGTTTTATACTCGATTTTGTTCCTTTTGCTGTCTTTTCTTCATGCTCCACCCCCTCCCTAAAACGGGTCTGGTAGGAGAGGGGAGCAGAGAGAGCAGAGACAGAGGGAAAAGGGAAGTCAGTCACTTTCCATTCCTTTTCATCAAATATCTCTATGGCTGCAGCAGCTTCTTGTAGCTATCACTGTTAGAGACTTTACCTCTCCCTTTTCTATAAATATACTAGAGTGTGCCAGATGTGGATCTGCACCTTGATACATATGCATTCCCTCTGCATGCAGTGAAGGGCTTGGAATGGAGAGTGGGCAGAGGGCACATGTGGCGGTAACCTCAGGGCAGCTCACCAACCGGGCCTCAGCACCCCTGCGTAGGGTCTGCTCTGTAGAACAGGTGTGTGCCCAGGCCTGCTGGACTTCCTCCCTGGCTGGGGAGTTGGGGAAAGCAGGAGAGACCGCACTCCCACCCTGCACCTTGGAGCCCCCGTCCCTCCCCAGGCTCGCAGGGACGTCCTGGCTCTTGGAGGCCCGCCCTGAGTCAGCACAGAGACCGAGCCCAGCCTCAGGAAGGCGCCACCACATGCTACACAGGACACTGGACCCTGCACACGCCTTGTCAGTGAGCTGAGCCCCATGGAAGGGCAAAGGGAAGGGGGAGGCACCATGGGGGTGGGGGGAAAGGGACTGCACTGTGGCCACCCCTGGAGATTCTGGGACTGGGAGACAGCAGGGTGGCATCGGCCAACAAGTACTAAAGTCCTGGTTGAAGTCTTGCATTTTCTGTGTCCCTTCACCACCGCCCCCCCCCCACTCCAATGAGGAGCTGCCTATCCTGGGGCCGATTCCCCAAGTGGGCCAGGATGCAGGGGGAGGGGGAGAAGGTGACTACCTGGGACACCCCACCCTGAATATTCGGGCGTTGGCAGCTCCAAAGCCCCCGAAGGCAGGCTGGGGGGAAGGGGCAGTCCTGTGGCCACGGAGTGACAGGGTGGGCCAGGAACCATTCAGTCCTAAACCAGCTGTATTTTCTCCCAGCA
Source organism: Leopardus geoffroyi (assembly GCF_018350155.1). Classification (NCBI taxonomy): domain Eukaryota; kingdom Metazoa; phylum Chordata; class Mammalia; order Carnivora; family Felidae; genus Leopardus; species Leopardus geoffroyi. The sequence goes on along the minus strand of NC_059333.1, from coordinate 8,726,428 downwards.
GACACTTTTTTGTACATCCTCACCCCTACCCTCCTCCAAACACAAGGCTATGGAGTAAAGAAAAATGTTCAACAATTAAGAGCTTTCTCCTTTTCAGAAGCACATATTTGAAAATTGTAAATTACAAAAAGTAAAACCAAATTTATCACATGACTGGCTATTTACTCCTAAGCAAATTTTAAAGCATTTTTAATTTTTTTTTTTTTTTTTTTTAGTTTACTTGTTTATTCTGAGAGAGAGAGAGAGAGAGAGAGAGAACGAACGAACCCCAGACAGGCTCCACACTGTCACTGAAGAGCCCGATGTGGGGCTCACACTCATGAGCCACAAGTTCATGACCTGAGCCAAAATCAAGAGTGGGACGCTTAGCCGACTGAGCCACCCAGGCGCCCCTGAAGTGATTTCTAAGCTAACACTCTAGCTCCAGTGCTACCCCACGAACCTCACTGTTGTTCCTACTGTGAAGATGCTTCTGAGGAGCTCTTCTTTTTCCTTAGCATTCTGTTAGGACCATCTGGAAGAAATCGCTGCCCGGTCTCACCTCTGAGAATTCTATTTTCATCTGAGCGTCTCTTTATTTTAATCTGTGACATGTCCAACAGACCAGACTTTGCCCTTTACATTACGTGTTAGCAAATTTAAAGAAAAAAAAGGTGTAACTCTGATAAGATAGGTAGGATGATCCTATAAGTTCCCTCCGGGTTCCCAAGACAACAGGCCACATGGGACTCGGGGCTCATCCCTCCTCTCGGCTTCCCGTGAGACCAGAGGCCTCCTCTCCTGGCAGAAAGGGCCACCCCTGCCTCTTGTGGACCCCAAGCCTCCATGTGCAAGGTGGCTCCAGTCCATGGCTGTCACCTAGGATCTACTGCTTGCTGCCACCTGCTGTCCCAGTGACAAGGGGGCTCTTACTTGTCCCGTATGAAGTGAGAGCAGGAGGGGAACAGAGTCCTTCCCCAGAATGTACACCCACTCCATTCCAGCACGTGCCGGTACACCACTCCCCTGGGGACCAGAAGGATCTCGGATCTGATCCTTGGCTGACAAATCTCCCTCTACAACCTGTGTCTTCTTTCTTTTTTTTATTCTTATTTTTTCTAAATGTTTATTTATTTTGAAAGAGAGCGTGAGTGAGGGGGAGGGGGGCGAAGAGAGAGGAAAGAGAGAATCCCAAGCAAGCTCTGAGCTACCAGTGGGGCTCACACTCATGAATTGTGAGATCATGACCTGAGCCGAAATCAAGAGTTAGATGCTTACGATTAACCAACCGAGCCACCCAGCTGCCCCTCTTTTTTTTTTTTTAATGTTTGTTTTTGAGAGAGAAAGAGAGAGAGAGAGAAGTGGGGGAGGGGCAGGGAGGGAGGGGAACAATGGAGGATCCCAAGTAGGCTCCAAGCTGACAGCACAGAGCCCGATGACACAAGGCTCGAACTCATGAACTGTGAGATCATGATCTGAGCCGAAGTCAGATGCTTAACCAACTGAGCCACCCAGGTGCCCCTACAACCTGGTTCTTAAGCCATACCCTGTGGCCTTGAGACCCCATCCACATCCCAGTGCACAGAGACCAGTCTGCCTGGCAAGAACCTTGGGTACAGAGAGCCACGTCTTTATTTTGTGCTCCTTTAATGCATTCCTACTATTGCTGTAGGTGTTTCCCCAACCACCGTATGTCTCTACCATTGCTTCTCCTTTCTGCCTCCCAATTTTAATTAGGATCTGATAGATTTTAGCATCCTTATAAATTGCCTTAAATAATTTCCAGGAAAGAGCGGGGTAGGAAAAGGAAGGGAAAGAAGGGAAGGGGAAGAAAAAACACAAGTTCTCTAACTTCCAAATGCAAGCGCAACTTTTTACATGTTCTTGTCTTTCTAGGACTCGGTGCATACAATAGCAAGATCCCTCACGATTAATGAGGGATGGAAATGTCCTCAAATACAGTCATCTTCAAACTGAAGCCAAATATCTTTCCAAGAGGGCACGTAGGCAGATCAGCCTTAAGGGAAGATACCCCCAGAGCCTCAACGTGCTATATGCATTCTCCCCTAACACAAGTCTATTTCAGAACGAGCTTGGAGTCCAGGCACACGTAAGCTCTGCCTTTCAACCTCCTTTTAAACTACTCCCTCCCCCGCCACATGATAAGGAAAGGACCACCTCTCTCTCACCCTCCCTGGATCTAACCAAGGCACAGCCTGGGATGTAGAGGGGTAACAAAGGGGTAATGCGAAATACTGATGGCTGTAAAAAAGATCCTTTAATCAAACACCACAAAGCAGAGACCCATTATGATGAAAGTCTTATTTGGCTGAGTGGTTTGTCAATGAGGATCTGCTCTGCCAATTAGGTTAGGTACTTTCCCAAAACTGGAAGAAATAAGTCTGTAGCTCCAAGGTGTTTATGAAAGTTTATTTAAGGGGAGCCTGGGTGGCTCAAGCAGTTAAGCGTCTGACTCTTGATTTTGGTTCGGGTCATGATCCCAGGGTTGTGAGATGGGAGTCCCATATGGGGCTCTGCATTGAGCGTGGAGCCTGCTTGGGATTCTCCCTCTCTCCCTCCCTCGGCCCCTCTCCCTAGCCCACACTGTCTCTCTCTTTAAAAAAAAAAAAAAAAAAAAAAAAAGTACATTTAAAACGAGATAAAAATAAAAGCATTTTCTTTAAAACTATATACTATGTTCATGAGGATGTAGTAAAAGTATTTCCACTTTCTCAACTATTTTTAAGTGGATTAAGCTAGGTGTCTCTAAATGATGCAATAATCAGTACAATAATAACGATTTGGTAAGTCATAATAGAGTCTCTCAGGTACCTTTGATAAATCAGGTGCTTTCCAGTTTTTTGCACTCGACAAAACTGATGGAGGACCTGAGTTTTTAACTAACAGATGAGTAAAAACTATTGAGGAGAAGGCAATGTAATTTCTAGCATATAACTTTAAGACATTTCAAAATGCTGAGTGACAATCCTATACAAAAAGAAAAAAAATAAAACCCATTCCCATCTACTTTTTAAAAAAAATTTTTTTAATGTTTATTTATTTGTGAGAGAGTCAGAGCATGAGCGGGGGAGGGGCAGAGAGAGAGGGAGACACAGAATCCGAAGCAGGATCCAGGCTCCGAGCTGTCAGCACACAGCCCGACGCGGGACTCGAACTCACAAACTGTGAGATCATGACCTAAGCCGAAGCCGAACCCTCAACCCACTGAGCCACCCAGGCACCCCCACCCCCCATCTACTTTTTTATTTGAAGAAAGTTGCTCCTTGGTTACACACATTAAAAAAGAAGAAAATTAATGCTGTCTCATTCTATCAAAAAGTCAAGTCCATTCACAAAAAAAACTGATTGAAACAAATGACCATTTCATTCAGAACTCTATTTCCAATAAAAATTTACTGTTTGATATGTATATGTCAAAATTTACAATGTATTTGTCTTTCGTATATTGTAGACCATTAATCATCATAAGGAGAATTCAATCCAGAAGAATTTTTCTTCATCTTTAAAGCCTTATGATCACAGAAAATTCCACATTTTTGTGGCAGAGAAATATATTAGGGTGATCGATAAAAGACTTTCAAGCATATAAATGTGTTACATTAGTATAAAATTCTAAGGGGCAACCGGAATGGCAATATGAGTTCTAGGAGATAAAATAACATAAAAGTCTGACTAGTAAAGAGCTTCACAGAGTTTTAGGCCAGAAATAGGTACAGCATTTAGATTCACAGACAAATCTTATCAAGAGATTCTACTCTCTTGAACATCAACATTCATCCTATGTTGAAAATTATATCCTTCGCAATGATTTAAACTTTGGATGACGAATGCCTGGGTGACTCAGTTGGTTACACCTCCAACTCTTGATTTCGGCTCAGGTCACAATCTCACGGCTCATGAGTTCAAGCTCCACGTCGGGCTCTGTGCTGACAGTGCGGAGCCTGCTTGGGATTCTCTCTCCCTTTCTCTCTCCCCGACTCTGCCTCATTCGTTCTCTCTCTCAAAATAAATAAATCAACATTTTTAAAAAATTAAAAAAAAAAAAACTTTGGATGAAAATTGTTAGATGTCAAAGTTAACCATGAGTAAGGGGATTTATAGATTTTCAAAATTATTTTAGGGGTGCCCAAGTGAGAATTTAACAACCAAGGTATCACAGCATCCCATTCATTCCCCCACCACACAGACATATGCTCTCTGGCTCCCTCCCACCCGAGGCAGACAGGCCCCAGGCACAGCGAGGGACGTTTAGAAGATGTCCCCATCAAAAGATAATTTATAACATGCCGCAGTCGCAGTAAACATCAAAAGGAGGTGCAGACCGTATGGCTCCTCAGAGCTCTGCAGGAGTGACTTTTTGGTATTGCTCTGACAACGCAACATTTTAGAAGTGGAGCTTCAGCAGGCTCCTGGGGCCGTGGGGGGCAGGGAAAATCAGACAAAGAGTATTTATCCCTTTGATCATGTCTGAAGAAGTTACCAGCTTTCCTCCTGTTTCTAAGAGGATGGCCAATAATTTCAACAGTTCAGGGAGGAAAAAGCTTAATATGAGATACTAGCTGATGAAGCCCTCCTCGGAAAGTCGACCCCACAGAAGAGGTCCTCTATGGATGCAGGACTGCCCCCTAGGGGACGTTTCAGAATGCAATTTTTTTGGATTGTCACAGTGACTAGAATTTAGTGTTCAGAGGGCCAGGCACTCCTACTGCCCTGAGGACAGTGCACAATCAGATTCTCCCACCTGCTGAAACAAATTGTTAACGTCCTACTAGTCACGCACACAGATGAAAAACTTTCTCATAGTGATCTGCCATGAGAACCTGATTTTATGTTTACTTACAAACAAAAAGCACTTTCTGTATAGTTTTATCATACTCTTACTTTCCCAAGGATGTTACCAGCATATAAATCAAGGGGAGACGGGGTAAAGTCCAAACAAAGTACAGAGATGTTTCCCATTATGTAAAATCACATCATCTGAGGCAACACCATTCGCGGTGTCTTAATTGCCAAGTGCAACACACCCTTATGAGTCTGCTGGGCACCATCACATGCATGATTTTACATACAGGTGCATCTAACTACCTCATTGTGTCTTCTCTAACACTCATATATGAACACATATTAAAATGCATGGTATTTTACTTTACTTCTCTGTTTTATTATATTTAGATTATATATATATATATATACATATATATATATATTTTTTTTTTTAAGTAATTTCTGCACATAATGTGGAGCTTGACCTCACAATCCTGAGATCAAGAGTCACGTGCTCTACCGACTGAACCAGCCAGGCGCCCCCAGAATATTGTATTAATTTCCTAAGTTACATATGTAGATTGGTAATATAGTCTAAGAATTTAAGAGGTTAAACAATAGCAATACAAAATATTTATTATAAAAAGAGGAATGGGCAAGAATGACCCTTTCACTTAGGCTGAGTGAAAGAAGTCAGACACAAACAGCCAAGTGTTATATGATTCCATTTATATGAAACATCTAGATTAGGCAAATCTTTAGAGGTTGCCTAGGGCTGGGAAGGGGTGGGGGGAGGACTGCTAATGGGGATGGGGTTTCTCTTTGGGGTGATGAAAATGTTCTAAAATTGACCATGGCGATGGCTACACACGTGTGAATATCCTAAAAACCACTGAATTGTATACTTTAAATGGCTGAATTGTATAATTCACATCCTATTATCTCAAAAAAGCTGGTTAAAAAAAACTCTGGTATGGGTCTAATTTGGTTGGAAACCACTAATCTATTTAGAGCTACTCACACAGCAAAGAGCTGCTAGAGAAAAGGCAGACCAGAACAGCGCGCTGGGATTCCTGCAGTGTTAAAACCATGCCTGAAGGTACACAGCACTGCTGGTATTTCAACGGTGGACGGCTTTAGTTTTAAAGGACATACAAACGGCTATAATCATAGGTGAGACTTTCTAAAATAGAATCCGTCTCAGATTAGAAGGAAATACCATGGCTTCTCTGGTTCAGAAAGACATAACTAACACATACCATACTGAAAGTGGTCCTTTGAAACCCTCCAGAGCCAATTAACACTCTGAAAAAGCATTAAAACATAACCTGCTGTAGGAAGTATATCGTCAGGCAACGTAATACAGCCCCCACAGCAACAAAAGGAAAAATAGAAGGAAAAAAAATATGTGAATGCCCAAATAGCACCCACCACCAATAATCACCTAGTTAAGAGAAAACCACATCTAGAGATCACGTTCCCTCACCTCTAGTTACGAGGTGGGTATGAGCCAGAGCATGAAATGGCTAATGTATTTTGAAATCAGAAAACTAGCTCAAAGGAACTAAGATTTACTAGCACGTGAAACCACACACACACACACACACACACACACACACACACACACACACACACACACACACACCACGTCCTTCTCCCTGGTAGTGTCATACTGTGATTACCTTAAATATATTTATTCACTGATACAGGCAGTTCTCACTCCGCGTGGTACATGTGAACTGAACCGCATGCGTATGGGAACCGTGTCCTCACAAACCACAAGGTCACTGCTCCAACATACACAGGTTTCAGGTAACACGGTGCCGTGCAAAGTCAGGAACGAAACAGGTCAACTGAAACAGGTTAGCTGATGTTTTTAAGCCTTTGCTACCGCGGAAACTCACGTAACAACTTGTCTCGGGATGGCCTGTCTCTTGTTCAGCATGGCCATTTCCCAGTCAGGTACCCAACGTATGCCAGTTCTACGTTAGTTGCTTCAGCAACAAGAAAATGAACAACCTTTAGATGCTTTGTCCTTCCCTTTCTGTCTGTCTGACCCTATCCCAGAGCTGGAGACAGTAAGGCAGAAGGCAGGAGAGGGGTAGGAGAAATACAGAGACCCTCTGTCTCCTTGCTACACCCCCTCATCACTAGTCCTGTTCCCAAGAGGCCCATAAAGATTCATGTTTGTGTTGTATCTGTGCGTTCATGAGGGAGGCTGGCCCAGCTATGAGACCAGCCAGTCGGGGCAAGGCCTCATAGAAACAGTGAGCTATAGTGCCAAGGCCCTGGCCTTGACCCCCTTTGCTCACCCACCCCAAACCTCTAGGGCCCTCCCCGGGGCTCCCCAGATTCTCAGAGCTGGCTCCATGTTGGCATCTCGGGGACCATGTTCTGCTTGATTCTACAAGCTCCCCTTGTCAAAGCAGAGTGGCCCTGATTTCTCCACAAAAGCCTAGTTCTTGGCTTGCCATGATGTAGCTTGGGGCCCTGTTTCTTTTTTAAAATATTATATTTTAAACATTTTCACTAAATATTTCAAGTCATCAAAAGTTTCTATTAAAAATCCCATTTGTTGGGGCGCCTGGGTGGCTCCCTCAGTTCAGCGTCCAACTCTTGATTTCAGCTCAGGTCATGATCCCAGGCTTGTGGGATCGAGCCCTGTGTCGGGCTCCATGCTGAATGTGGAGCCTGCTTGGGATTCTCTCTTCCTCTGCCCCTGGCCCCCACTCGCACGCTCTCCCTCTAATTAAAAAAAAATTTATTTTGGGGGCGCCTGGGTGGTTCAGTCATTAAGCATCCGACTTCGGCTCAGGTCATGATCTCACAGTCCGTGAGTTTGAGCTCCGCATCAGGCTCTGTGCTGACAGCTCAGAGCCCGGAGCCTGCTTCGGATTCTGTGCTTCCCTCTCTCTCCGACCCTCCCCCGTTCATGCTCTGTCTCTCTCTGTCTCAAAAATAAACATTAAAAAAATTTTTTTTCTTTAAATTTATTTTTTAAAATCTCATTTGTTGCCCCTCAACTTAAGAAGCCTTATTTCATCATGAGCATGACTAAATATCCTCTTTATTATCTTCTCTTTTCTCGGGTTTTTTTAATAGTCAATTCTATTAACTCCAGTTAATCCATCTGGAGTCTATTTTGATGTATCTCCCCAAATCAGAGAATCCCAAAAGTAGCTACTGGCTAAACATTACTTGAAATATAAAGTTGGGACTGTCTCCCTAACTGCCAGGACTTGTTTCTAAGAGGAACCACTATTGGTAAGATTGAGGTTGGAAAGATCAATCTCTTATTGAAAAAACAAAACAAAAGAAAACAACACAGGACTGAGGGGAAACCATCAAAACAGCCTCAAATGTGTCTTCTCAATGCGTCCGCTCATTCAACAAACATTTGCTGAGGCCCTCCCTTGCCCGGACTCGATGAATACAGCAGTAAACTCCCTGACCTTGAGAGGTTTAAGTTTTGGAGGGAAAGCGAGAAGATAAACAAGGGCAGGGGGTTAGGAAGAAAGGAAGGGTAGACAGGGGTCCCTGGGGTGGGCTGGCACCTGCTGTCATCAGGGTGGCTTGGGGACATCCGAGCAGAGAGTCAAAGGGGGTCAGAGCAGGCCATGTCCATGTGCAGGCAGAGCTTCCGGTGGAGGACAGCACATGAACCACACACCAGCCATCTAATGCCCACTTCCCAAGTGAACCCCCTCACCAGCCCTCCTCTCTGACCCTCTCCAGGCTCAGGATGTCCGCAGCAGGCTTTGTGATCTTCCCACACCCTTAAATCACCCCTTGTTGGCCTCGAACTTCACTGTCTCTTGCATTCTTCCTCCCATGAAACTCTGGCTTTTCACAGTTTCGGGGCCTGGCCTTGAATCTACAACTGCCCCCTCAGATTCCCTACAGACACGCACACGGTCCACAAATGCAGGGTAACAAGGGGACAGCTGCCATCTTGCTCTTTTGCTTAAGCGGATTGAAACTTCACATCAGCAGGACTGAGGATTTTCTTTTTTCGTGTTTATTTATTTTTGAGAGAGAGAGAGAGAGAGAGTGCAAGCAGAGGAGTGGCAGAGAGAGGGGGAACAGAGGATCTGAAGTGGGCTCCGAGTTGACAGAAGAAAGCCTGATGCGGGGCTCCAACCCACAAACCATAAGATCACGACCGAGCCCAAATTGCACACTCAAGTGACTGAGCCACCCAGGTGTCCCAGGACTGAGGATTTTATTTTTACCTTTTGATCTCGAATGTTCGTCTCGAAACTGCAGTTGGCAGGGCATTACTGCGCAGTGCAATGACTTCCCTGTGTAACTGCCTAACACCCTTTGCATTTCATTAACTGTCTTTAATACAGGTTGCCTTGTGTGTGAAGAGCAACCAACTACAAACCCAACATTATCCCTCAACCTTTTGAATACAGTTTATACTGAAATTGTAAGGATTTTGTTTTGTTTTGTTTTGAAATTGTAAAGATTTTGAACAAGGAATGTGTAGTGTCCAAGTTGGGCTTCTTGAAACCACCTTTCCCAGATGTGTTCCTGGGGAAGTCTCCATCAGGACCGTTGCTTAAATGCTGGTGTTCTAGCACAGTGATAGGGAGATGGGGAAGGTGGTCTAGCAATCTTCAGTCATGCCATGGAGGCTAATGGCTGCCTTGGGGACAACACTGACCCTCATCTTATCCTAGAATTGTTCCTTACAGGTCACATACTTATTGAACCAATATTTATCCAGAGCCCAGTACATGGCAGGATACAGGTCAGAATTAGCAGGACAAGAATGCATAGGTATCCTTGCATGCGGGCACACAGGTACCCTGTAGGTTGTACATGTTGGGGGAGGGGCTAATTTTCATTGACACCTGCTCTGTCCCTAGTATCAAATTTACTGTTTGATTTCATCTTATTCTGTCCGAGTAGGCATTATTATTTCTGATTTTTCAGATGAGGAAACTGAACAGAGAGAAGTCATGTAACTTCCCCAAGGTCACCCAGGTAGTAAGCGGTGGAGCTGGACTCAAACCAGGTTCATCAGACTCTAAAGCCACACCCCTCTGGGGAGCCACGCCCCTCCCAGACGCAATGCTCCTTCCCCAAACAGGCCACGTAAGACAAGGTTTGAATTAATGAAGTGGGGAGGCCTAGTCAGACCAAGATACAGGGAAAACTGCTGACGTTTCTTTGTTATTAAGATCCCAAGCCCAACTTTTCTTTGGAGACGTTCAAATTTTAATTTAAGCTAGGACTTCCAACAGTATGCTAAACAACAGTGGTGAGAGTGGACATCCCTGTCATGTTCCTAACCTTAGGGACCTCAGTTTTTCCCCATTGTGGATGATATTAGCTGTGGGCTTTCCATATATGGCTTTTATGATGTTAAGGTATGTTCTTTCTATCCCGACTTTCTTGAGGGATTTTATTAAGAAAAGATGCTGTAGGGGCGCCTGGGTGGCGCAGTCGGTTAAGCGTCCGACTTCAGCCAGGTCACGATCTCGCGGTCCGGGAGTTCGAGCCCCGCGTCAGGCTCTGGGCTGATGGCTCAGAGCCTGGAGCCTGCTTCCGATTCTGTGTCTCCCTCTCTCTCTGCCCCTCCCCCGTTCATGCTCTGTCTCTCTCTGTCTCAAAAATAAATAAAAACGTTAAAAAAAAAAAAAAAAAAAAAAAAAAAAAAGAAAAGATGCTGTATATTGTCAAATGTTTTTTCTGCATCTATTGACAGGATCGTATGGCTCTTATCCTTTCTTCTATTAATGTGATGTATCACATTGATTTGTGAATATTGAACCAGTCCTGCAGCCCAGGAATGAATCCCACTTGATTGTGGTGAATAATTCTTTCAATATACTGTAGAATTCGATTTGCTAGCTATTTTTAATTGAGGAAAATATGCTATAATGCTCATTCAATTATTATGTAAGTCCAAAAAAAGCCAAATTGCAACTTTCACTTTATTTTAAAAGGAAAAGTGGCTGAAGAAACAGGCAATAAAGAAAAAGGAAGAAAATGATTTCTCTTAGAAATTCACCTGATACAAGGATTGTTGCATTTTTTAAACCATGTCTACTTTAGACACGGCACATGTGGAATGATAGATGCTGTGTATGAATGGAAACAAGTTTAGAGTAATAAATGTTTCCCAGTGTTAAAATAAACACCTCAGCGGTTCAGATTCTGGCCAGGCAATTTCTCCACAGTGGGAAGTACTTATCTACTTTAACACTTTGCTACTTAGAAATTATCACTCAATCAATTACCATCCACATGGGTTTATTTTTACAGAGAGCTTCAATAAAATGAGTGTGAAAATAAGTTAAACACATTCTATTCATTTTCTCAATTTTTCACCTCTCCCAATGGTGGATATGTTGACAGAAAAATTACTTCATTTTATTTCAGCAGACATTTATGGAATGCTGACCAGGTTCTGTGCTAAGGGCTTGGAGACAGGATATGACAAAGAGGAATGAAATGTGGTCCCCCGTCGCTCAGGAGTGCGTATAACCTACCTTGTAACGTGGCTGTGCCTCCACAGCCCAAATGGAGGCAAAGGCAAGGAAATTCTGGACCCAACAACCTCAACAGAGCCCCCTGTACCTCCACAAACCCAAACCCTCTGTGCTCTGCCCAGATAATCTCCCAGTGAGTGGTTATTATATACCTGGCACACTGCTTACAGCTACTTTCAGATCTGGAAATACTTTTTCATCAAGAGGTGTTTACTGGATTGTATTTTATTTTTTTATTTATTCCTGAGAAAGAGAGAGAGAAAGCGTGTGCATGAGTGGGGGAAGGGCAGAGAGAGGGCAAGAGAGAGAAAATCCCAAGCAGCCTCTGCACTGTCATCACAGAGCCCCACGCAGAGCTCGATCTCATGAACCGTGAGATCAAGACCTGAGTCAAAATCCAGAGTCAGATACTTAACCGACTGAACCACTCAGGTGCCCCTAGATTTTATTTTTAAAGAGTACCTACCTGTTAGTCACTTCTGACATATGCATCTGAATTTGTACACCACTTATTTCTTTTAAATAACAGCTTCACTGAGATATAATTCAAATACCATCAATTCAACCCTTTTAAACTGTAAGATTCGGTGGTATTAATATATTCAGAGTTGTGCAATCACCACTGCTATGTAATTCCAGAATATTTACATCACCCCAAAAAGAAATTCCCTACTGATTAGCAACTGCTCCCCAATCCCTCACCTCATCCCCTGGCAACTCCCCATTTACTTTGTGTCTCTATGGACTTGTCTCTTCTGGACATTTCATATAAATAAAACCATACGAAACATGATTTTTTGTGCCTGGCTTCTTCCACTTAGCATAACATTTTCATGGTTCATCCATGTTGTATCACGCATCAGAACTTCGTTCTTTTTTATGGCTCAATAATATTCCGCTGTACAGATAGACCACGTCTTGTTCATTGATTCATCCATTGATACGGATCTGGGTTGTTTGGCTATTGTGAATAGTGATGTGTGTGCCCAATTTTTGTGTGTGCACAAGTTTTTATGTTTCATTTTCTTGGGTGGATACATAGCAGTAGACTGGCTGGATCAGTGGTAACTCCGTGTTTAATCTTTTGAGACTGACTGTCTCCCAGACAGCTGCCCCATGTTACATTCCCACCAGCAATGTACGAGGGTTCCAAATTCTGCACCTCTCACGGTCTGCCTTTTTTTTGGTTTAGCTGTCCTAGTGTAACTGAAGTGACATCCCCCTGTGGGACCACTCATCTCTAAGGCACTCAATATCATGTTCTTCTGGAGTGGAGAAAGGAATGTCTGTCTTGCTGGAGGGTGAGAGGTCTCTCCCTCCAAGCTCCAAAAGCTTGTGCCCAGCCTCCCAACTCTGGTCAATTACTATCCCACCAAAGCAACCATTGTCTCTGGTTGTTTAAAGGAATAAAGATGGGGCGCCTGGGTGGCGCAGTCGGTTAAGCGTCCGACTTCAGCCAGGTCACGATCTCGCGGTCCGTGAGTTCGAGCCCCGCGTCGGGCTCTGGGCTGATGGCTCAGAGCCTGGAGCCTGTTTCCGATTCTGTGTCTCCCTCTCTCTCTGCCCCTCCCCCGTTCATGCTCTGTCTCTCTCTGTCCCAAAAATAAATAAAAACGTTGAAAAAAAAAAAGAAATAAAGGAATAAAGATGTGTATGTGTTCAGTTAGGTATTTTAAACAATTTGAAATATTGTTGTGATCTTCCCATCAGGTGAAAACTAAATTTCTCCCCCGCCCCCTGGTGCCTTCTATGTAACACATAAGCTGAGCACAGGCAGCGTGCCGGGCACTGTTCTGAAGCAGTCTTATGACTACCGTAAGGTAGATATTCTTTCTCTAATTTACAATCCAGAAAGTGAAACAGAGAAGTTAGACATTGCTCACCCTGCCTCAGTCACCCGGGGAGTGAAGTCGGGTGTCGGGTCCTGGACAGCCCATCTCCACAGCCCCAAGGAATGACAATGAGCCACTGACTCTCACTGCTAATTCCACGGGCAGATGTAACCGTGCAATTCAAGAGCCAGAAACAGGCGCATAAGAGAGTGAAAATGCGGGATGCACAGAATGGGGTAATTCTCCAACCCTTTCCTGATATCCAAAAAGCTCATCTTGTTTGGGCCTTCCTTCAAAAAACTACAGGATGGGGGTACCTGGGTGGTTCAGTCAGTTAAGCGTCTGATTTCAGCTTCAGGTCATGATCTCAAGGATCGTGAGTTCGAGCCCCGCGTCAGGCTCTGTGCTGACAGTTTGGAGCCTGGAGCCTGTTTCAGATTCTCTGTCTCCCTCTCTCTCTGCTCCTCCCCTGCTCGTACTCTCTCTCTGTCACTCAAAAATCAATAAACATTAAAAAAATGAAAAAAAAAAAAACCCCTACAGGATGGAGGTTGGAAAGGGGTAAGAATAGAGGTGAAATAAAGTCAGCCACATGGTGAGTGATAAATACACTGGTGTTCACTAGGATGTTCTGTCTGCTTCTGTATATGTTTAAGATGGTCTATGCTAAAAAGCAAATTATAGTCTCAAAATATCGCCCTTGAAATACTTATGAATCACAAAGGGAAAAAGAGTAAGCCTACAGCACAGAACACTGGCAGCCACCACCCTAGCCTGGTGGTCCAGGTTAGCATCATGTAACAGACATCACGCACCCAGATGATGCACAAAAAGAGGCTATCACCTGCGATACTCATCCCCAGAACGCACAAGCTCCATCTAACCATGAGAAAACATCAGACAGACCCAAACTGAGCGACACTCTACAAAATACCTGACCAGTAGTCTTCAAAAGTGTCAACGCCATGAACGACAAGCGACCACAGAGGAATTGTCACAAATCGGAAGAGACCAAAGAGACATGACAAATAAATGCAAGGTGACATCCAGGATTGGATCTTAAACAGAAGAAAGACATCAGTGGAAAGACTATTGAAAACAAGTAAGTTCTGCAACACCGGTTAACAGTTGTGCAGAAAGGAGCTAACGCTGCCTCTTATGCTCTCCTCAGAAAGACCTTATGCTACCAGGGGGTCCTGGACTGGCTCTGGGAACTTGGATTTGGGGAATATTCTTACCATTTCCTAACTGATAGGGTGGCTTACGGTGCCTACACTGTCTGTTCCAACAATATGGTTTATGCTGAACATATTCTTTCCTTCTGGGAGTCTAAAATTTTCAGAAGAGCCAGGCTAAGGGTATCTACATGACCTGCCCCCAATAAAAACCCTGGGCACTGAGTCTCTAATGAACTTCCCTGGTAGACAACATTTTGTATCTGTTGTCACTGCTCCCTGCTGGGGGAACTCAGTGTGTCCTGTGTGAGCCTATGGGAGAAGACACTCGGAAGTCTGCACACAGGCTGTGCCCACACCTTTCCTTTTTGCTGATTCTGCTTGCTATGCTTCTGCTGGAATAAGCAATACCCATGAGTAGGTCTGTGTGTCCTGTGGGTTCTCCTAGTAAATCAGAGGGAGTGGTCCTGGGAACCCCCCCAACATAATAACTGAATTTCTTGGCTTTAAAAAAAATGGTTTATTTATTTTTGAAAAAGAGAGTGCGAGCAGGGGAGGAGCAGAGAGAGAGGGAGACACAGAATCCAAAGCAGGTTCCAGGCTCTGAGCTGTCAGCACAGAGCTCGACGCTGGGGCTCAAACCCACGAACCGTGAGATCATGACCTGAGCCGGAGTCAACAGCCCAACCAACTGAGCCACCCAAGCACCACTCTTGCTTTTGATGAAGATACTGTGGTTTTATCAGATCTTAACATAAGGGGATGTTAGATATGTGAAAACTTTACAGGAATTCTGGTTTTGCATAATCCATAATTATCTCAAAAAACAAGTGGTTAAAAAAATTAATTATACTTTTTCTTACTCCACCAGTAATTCATGGCTATGGGACAAAATTTGGAAAATACAGGAGAGCGTAAAGAATAAAACAAAAATCCCTAAGAATCCTCCCTTTCCAAGAAAAAACGTCAATTATAAAAACAACAACGACCCTTCCGCTAATGGATTTCTCCTCCACCAATCGCCATCCCCAGAAGGCCACGGAGAAATAGTTTGGGGTGACACTACAGCGATGGCTATGCGCAAACAGGTTTTAGTAAAACTTAGTCAAATTTGATGGGTCTCACCAGCTTCAGACAACACACTTCAGCTGTGGATAATAACCTGACCCCCTCCTTTTACCAATAAAAATTTTGTCTGAAATTCATGATGGAAAAATGAAATGTAAACCAGCAGAGCATACATATAAAGATGCTACAGCACACTGGGGTAGGTAGTAACATAAAACAACATTTTTTTAAGTTGATTCTTGTGCCAGAAAACAAGGAATAGCTCAGGACTTGGTACAGCTCTGTCAAAGGACAGAGGAATTATCTTGACGGGGAGGCCACTGGGCAAATCTGGGACACTTTGTGCACCGAAATAATGACATCTAAGGCATTATAAGCCCTTGAACAAAGTAAAAATCTGCACATTTGTACAGACATGAATAAATGAAGAACAAGAAAAGCTATTTCTTATACAGAATATCAACAAACACCCAAGGAATGAAAGAGAAACTCGCCATTTTGCCACCTGATTCCTCCAAGAATCATAATAAAAGTGTGGAGTGAAAGTTTAGAACAGCCTCAAAGCATCTCCCTCACGGGTTACATATTTATTTATTACAAAAGGAAAATGGGGATCTGTGTTCGCAGCCTCAGCAAGGGATGAAAATGAGCCTCACTGGTGCAAGGCAGCTGGTGTTCTGAGCCTCCTGATGGGCTGCTCTGAGGACACACATCGCATAGGTTGTGTGGCCGTCCCAACATGCCTGAATCAAATCCCATATTCTTTGCAGCGTCCACACCAGAAAGACAAAGGCAGACTGGGGTAATGCTCCAGATTACAGGAGATTCCAGAGACACAGCAAAAAATGGAATGAGTGATCCTGAAAAGGGGGGGGGAGGAAGGACCACAGAGGACGTGACTGGGACAAGGGGCACCATGTGAAGGCACACTGTTAGGTAACAGCATTGTACCAACATTAAATGCCCAGAGTTCTACGACTGTGCTGTTGTTACATAAGAGAAGGTGCTGTTCTTAGCATTTAGGGGCAGGAGGACAAGACGGCTCAGGACACATACACACACACACACAACAGGTGTGTACTTAGTTATTCACTGAGTGAAAAAGAGAAAGCCAATGTGGCCAAATGCTAGCAACTGGTGAATCTTTATGCTTATCTTTATTTCAAAATGTAAAGGTTAAAGGACTCCCACAAGCATCGCAAAATGCAAATGCAAAGCAAGGAGGTCCTCAAGAAGGTCACAGGAGACCCTGCAGCCACACCACATCCCTGCGCAGGAGCACAGCGGCAGCACAGGGGGAAGGAGCAGCTTGCCAGACAGGGCTGGGGCACTGCGTACAGCTCGGAGCCACACGATGGAGAACTGTAAGCATCAAGTACAACTGCATGTTAACTAACTGGAATTTTAATTTTTGTTTAAGGTTTACTTTTTTAAAAAATTTTATTTATTCTTGAGAAAAAGAGAGTGTGAGCAGGGGAAGGGCAGAGAGAGAGGGAGACACAGAATCTGAAGCAGGCCCCAGGCTCTGAGCTGTCAGCACAGAGCCCGACGCCCGCGGGACTTGAACCCACAAACTGCGAGATCATGACGTGAGCTGAAGTTGGACGCTCAACTGACTGAGCCACCCAGGCACCCCTTAACTAACTAGAATTTAAATAAAAACTTTTAAAAAATTGTCGGGGGCACCTGAGTGGCTCAGTCAGTTGAGCGTCTGACTCTTGATTTTGGCTCAGGACGATGGTCCCAAGGTTGTGAGATCAAGCCCCGTGTTGGGCTCTGCACTGAGCGTGGAGTGTGCTTGGGCTTCTCTCTCTCCCTCTGCCCCTCACCTGCTCGTGCTTGTTCTCTCTCTCTCTGTCTCTGTCTCTGTCTCTCTCTCTCAAAAACAAAAAAGTGTCAAAGACAAAAGGGATGAGAAGGCATGGGGCTGCCGCCTTGAGAGGCCAGCACCGGCTGCTAGCAAAAGCCACACTGGCCATCTGGGAGGAGACATGGACACTAGAAGAAGGAGAGAGTGGCACGGCCATCATTCCTCCAGACCAGCAGGGAGGCCCCGGTCTGGAGACGCCTGTGACTGAGACCTGCATCACCAGACGGACTGTGCACCCTCAGGCAGGAGGGTAGGGACGAGGGAGGCATAGTTACTCGTAAGCGATGAAGCTGCCTACCTTCTCTGGCCTCATTTCCCCCACGTGTACAGTGAAAGGGAGGGGGAGGTGCCGGAAAGCCCCTCAGGACATCAAAGTGCTCACTCAAGATGTCTTCATTTGCTGACTCCCGCAAAACTGGGAAGCAGGCCAAAAAAGGAGGATGCCCTGGGATCCGTGCAAGAGAGGACCCAACAGAAGAGACACAAAGTACAGTGCTAGGGTGGTGGCAAGGGGGACGTCTCCAAATAACAACAGTGCAGCAGCCTACAGGAAGACTGCTGGAAGGCAAAACTAAAACCAACAAATGCAGTTAAGCATTTAGGAAATAACTTTGGTAAATTTCATTAAGAGTGTGTGTGTGTGTGTGTGTGTGTGTGTGTGTGTGTACACAATTCAGTGGTTTTTAGCATATCCTCAAAGTTACACAACCACCATCACTACATAATTCCAGAATTTATTTTGAAGTTTATTTATTTATTTTGAGCGGGGAGCAGATAGAGGAGGAGAGAGAATCCCAAGAGGCTCCACGCCGTCAGCAAAGAGCCCAACATGGGGCTCGATCTCACGAACCACAAGATCACAACCTGAGTCAAAATCAAGAGTCAGACGCTCAACCGGCTGAGCCACCCTGGCGCCCCTAATCCCAGAATATTTTTACACACTGCCCTCAAAATAATCCCATACCCATTGGCATTCAATCCCTGTATCCCATCCCCCAACTGCCAACCTCTGGCAACTACTAATCTTACTTTCTGTTTCTACGGACTGGCCTATTCTGGACATTTCGTATAAACGGGATCATACAATGTACAGTCTTTGGTGACTGGCTTCCTTCACTCAGGTAATGTTTCAAGTCCATCCATGCTGTAGCATGGATCAGTGCTTCATTTCGTTTTAGGGCCGAATGATATTCCATTGTATGGATAGACCACATTTCATTAATGCATTCATCTACTCATGGGCACAGGGTTGGTTCCACCAATTGGTCATTATGAATAATACTGCTATAAATATCCACAGTGCAAGTTTTCGTGCAGACCTATGTTTGATGTCCCTTGGGTAGATATCTAGGGGTCCAAAACGCTGGGTCCCATGTAACTAATTATTTGAGGAACTGCCAGTCTGTGTTCCAAAGCCACCGTGCCATGTTCCGTTCCCATCAGCAGTGTAGGAGGGTTCCAATTTCTCCACATCCTCATGCACACTTGTTACAGTGTGTCTTTTTTACCGTAGCCATCGACAATGGTGGGTGTGAGGCTGTGTCTCCTTGTGGTTTTGGTTGGCAGGTCCCTGATGGCTAATGATGTTGAGCCTCTTTTCGTGTGTCTATGAACAGATCTGTCTTCCCTCACCAGACTTTCTAAGATTTTATGTATTCTTTCAAATTGCACATTCTGCCAAACGTTCGGCACCCGTGTCCCTCGCTCTCCTGGTTCCCTGTGCTTCCGCGCGTCACCGCCACAGCCTGGGAGCCTCACAGAACCTGCAATCTCAGCTTTCAGTCCTGGAAGGGGATGAAAGAAGCTCTAATCAAACACTTACACATTTGACAGACAAGAGAAGGAAGCAGAGGCAGGGCCGGGTGGCTTGCCAAAGCAAAAGCAACTCAGTGATGGATGAAGTGAAGCCCCCAGGTCTCTGGACTATTCTTTCCACCAAGCCAAGCCACGCCCCTAAGTCAACACTTGCCATTTAACTGCCGCAAATTCCCGAAACCCCAGGAGCCAAAAACGTTCATGCAACCATAATATGAGTGCTCGTTATTCCCCCGGGCCTGATGTGGCACCAGCAGAACACTAAGCCCGTCCCTGGGTGTGCACAGTCAGTGCGGAGACGTGGCACACGGGCGCCGGCGTGATGTGGGCACGCAGAAGGGTCTGAGGACAGAGCTGCTCACTCTACCCGGAGACGCAGACCAGGCGTCCAGAGTAGAGACCTGACAGACCCTGCCCAGTGGGCTCGGATCAGACAGGAAATAGTGGGGAAGACATTCAGGCAGTGGGAACAGCACATTCAAAGATCCAGGTTCAGGACAGAGCAGGTGTTTTAGTGAAGCTGAAAGAAGTCGCAGGGTCACCGGCAGGGTCGAAGGCAGACCCAGGGCTGAAAAGAAAGGTTGGAGCCAAGTGGTGGAGTCTTCCCGGTCATGCTACGGTCATGCTACGGTCATGCTATGGTCGTGCTACAGTCATGCTATGGGCTGGGCTTTTGTGGATCAGGAAATGCAGACCTTGCGAGTTTTTGAGGAAAGAAGGGAAGTGATCAGATGTGCACTTAAAGAGATCACTCCAGGGGCACCTGGGTGGCTCCGTCGGCTTCAGCTCAGGTTATGTTCTTGAGGTTCATGGGTTCGAGCCCCGCATCAGGCTCTGTGCTGACAGCTCAGAACCTGGAGCCTGTTTCAGATTCTGTGTCTATCTCTCTCTGTCCCTCCCCCGCTTGTGCTCTGTTATCTCTCTGTCTCAACAATAAATAAACATTTAAAAATTAAAATTAAAAAAAACAGAGATCACTCCAGTGACTGAATCCCAGAACATCATACAGGTTTTTCTTCAGCAGAGTTATGAAAATTAAAAATTGCTATAAAACAACACATAAACTTGTTCAAGAGTCTCTTTGTATTACTTCTTCTTGAAGAAGTTTTGCGACTCAAGACCAAACAGCTCATTTCAACCCCCTACCAGGGGCTTAAGAAATGCTACTATGACTTGATGAACCCTGCTGTATGTCCCAAAACAGTGCCCTTCTAAACATCAGCTCGCGTGTCACCTTAAAAAGTTACAAAAAACTGTGTCTTGCATATTTTTAAGTTGACATATAAAGGTTTTCAATCTAAGCTCGACAGTTGCCAAGAATGGAATTTGACTTAGTGGAGACATTGATATTTTAAATAAAACCATTACATCACTCTTTTAAATGTATTCAGAGAAATCAAAGTACCACAAAAACGTGTTGCCCAGCACCATCTATTTAAAAAGTACATGAACAGAGGTGTCTGGGTGGCTCAGTCGGTTAAGCATCCAACTCTTGATCTTGGCTCAAGTCATGATCTCACAGCCATGACATTGATCCCGTGTCAGGTTCAGCACAGAGCATGGAACCTGCTTGGGATTCTCTCCCTCCCTCTCTCTCTCTCTCTCTCTCTGCCCCTCCCCTGTTCATGCTTTCTCTCAAAATAAATAAACTTAAAAAAAAATACATGGGAAAAAAAGTGGGCGGGGGGGGGGGACACCTGGGTGGCTCAGACAGTTAAGGGTCCGACTTCGGCTCAGGTCATGATCTCACGGTTTGTGGGTTTGAGCCCCGCATCGGGCCCTGTGCTGACAGCTCAGAGCCTGGAGCCTGTGCCTCTCTCTCTCTCTCTTCTCTCTCTCTTCGGATTCTGTGCCTCTCTCTCTCTCTCTTTCAAAAATAAAAAATGAACATAAAAAAATTTTTTTAATAAAAATTAAAAAAAAAAAAAAAAAAGACCCCCACTCCCAGGCACACATTTGCAGACTGCAGGGTCTGCCACTCTGGTTCACCCTGGAAAGGAGGCTTTTGTCCAAGAAAGGCCAGGGAAGCCAGAATGAAGCAAAGTCAGAAAAGGGTGAAAAGCTAAAAAGACCAGGAAGGGCTTTTAAAAAAAACTGAGCACTCTGCCACCTGCCCCAAGGAAGTGTGTGAAATGAAGGCGTCCGCCCTCCTCGACTGTCTCCTGGCCAGCCCCCGTCTCTCCCTGACTGCGCTCACAGAATCTCTTCCTTCTTTGAACAAGGTGCTTACTGTTGTGGTTTTGAAAGCAAAGGGCCATCGTTGCACCCCAGTTTTTCCAAATGCATAGTGAATGTGACAGAACGTTCTGACCATTCCATCTCCACCATGCTGATACGGTCCCAGAACTCAAAATTATTCCCTATCATGTGCACTTTATATGACATCAGTTACCACACAAGTTTTTAATACACAGTCAGCAGATGGCCCCAGGAACTTCCCTTATATCTCACATCTGGTATTGTACTCCATATAAGGTGCTGAGTCCGATTTTTTAATAAAAACATGGCCTGAGCTTGTAAAAGTTCAAGTAAAATATACCTCTAAAACTGCTGTATTTAATTTCCAGTCATGAAAGTCTAAAATTATTGTAAAATAATACTCAACCTTTTTCATAGATCCGTTCAATGGAGCTTAAAACTACTTTCCTTTCAGAAAGGAAAAGAGCTTCATAACTAACAGCTTCTTGAATTCACATGTGTTATCTTACTTTTGTGAGCCTGAATTGTATAAATTTTATAACCTTTCAATCTGTACAAAATTAGTTTGGTTAGTAGCGCAGAGTAATAAGGCACTGAAGTTTCTGGATAGCAGCAGGGGGAAGGGACGGGGAAAGAGAGAAGGCAGGAATGTTGAAAACGGAATCAGATCGATAACGTGAGACCTGGAAAAATTAATCTTCCTTTCAAAATGAAACTAAAAAGCACAAAGGAAGATACACGCCAGGAAATAGAGACATCAGCAAAAGCGCAGATGATCATAAACATGATTTTCTGATTAAATAACCATTTCGACTCTGTCCCCGTGCTTCACGCGAGGGTGGTGTGCAAGCCCGTCTACCAGAAACGGTACAGATTGGTGCAAGCTCAAACTCAGGTCCACCTAGCCACCTGGATCTCAGCGGCTGTGCCAGCACCATGTATCCCGCTCTGGTCTATGAAAGACGCAGTTCCTCTAATCTACACGACTGTTCTCATGATTTGAGCAAATCCACAGCGGAAACACGGGGATCACATTCCTTCGATCATAAATTCCTCAAAAGCAATCTTGCTCTAAAGGCAGCTGGTTCTAAATCAAAAGGTAACTTTCATTTCCTTTAAATAATTAGGTTTCATCTTTAACTATCATCTTCAACCACAAATTTTTAAATTATTACTAAATTGGGTAACTAAGTAGAAATAAATTAGTATTAGATGCTGGCTATAAAACAAAGCCAAAAAGTTGAGTAGTTTAAAAAAAAAAAAAGTGTTCTGCTCTAATGAATCTACTCAGTCATAAATATTTCTCCAAAGAACTTTCATATTAGTGTTTCATTTTTTCTTTTTGGGCGGGTGGTGGTCAACCTCCCTTATTGTCAGAATTAAAATGCAAGAATCAGCTGACAGGCCATTGTAGGAAAACAGGTTCTTTCGAATCCCAAGAGCCAAAGCGGGCATATCCACCGGCTTGGTAAGTTTAAGAAAAGCTACCCAGACTAAAGATACATCCCTGATGACCCCGTTCCCACAGGAGAGAAACATGGCACATGTCCATAACCATCCGTGTAATGCCCTGGGTGCTGCAATTCTAAGAGCAAGTGGTGGAAATCAGCGAACTATGCATTAGCAGGAAATGACTGAACAAACAGTGGTCTGTTCTTGCTGTGGAAGATCGTGGAACAGTGAAAAGCAACTGGGCTGGGTTGATACACTGTAACAGGTGAGTCTCCAAGATGCCTGGTGAATGACGGAATATCGCAGGAGCGAAGACAGAGCACAGGGTACCCAAATCTATCCTCCCTTCCCTTCCTCCCGGCTGCCCTGTGCATCTCCCGCATATCTTTTCAGCCAAGCTGCCAGGGACCAGGCTCCTGCCAACGACAGTCAGCGTGTGCCACACTGTGCCACACTTAACACTCCTTGTTTTAAGAGGAAATCTCTGGCCCTCTATTTTCACCCTTTTGCCCTTCCCGCTGGCTAGAACAGCAATGACCAGACTGACCTAGAAAGCCAAGTGTTAAAGACACAGAGCAGAGCCACTGTCAGCCTGGGTCCCCGAATGACTGACTGCGAGGAACACGGCAGCCCAATGACCTAGGCTACTTACCCTGGACTCTCTCACGAGGCAGAACTTAATGCCTTTCTTTTAAAGCCAAATTACTGTTGGGTCTCCTGTGACTTAGCAATTTAGCTTTTTATCTCGATATAGAAACATACAGCCAAACACCTGTTATATAATACTACACAGAAAAATCATTGAAAAGGACAGATCAACCTCCCAAGGTGGGAATGGGGCAAATAGGAGCAACAGGATTGGGGTGACCTTTAACATCAGTTGCAATTTCTACTCTTCTGGAAGCAAAATAAATTTGTGTCACATCTATAACTTAAAAAGTGAAAACAATCTATATAATTTTGTGATTTTCGGTACCAATGCCATCTTTCCCTTAAACGCTCCCCGGGGTTTTGTATTTTGGTCCCGATGGAACTCTAGCAAATACATCTTTCTGCCAAGCAGAAGGAAAATGACAACCAAAATAAAAACTGTACTGGAGAAAAGTACCAAGAGAACAGAGTTTGCCTGCCACACACACCCTTGGAAAGACGCGGAACTGCCCGGCACATGCAGAGAACTCTTGTCTCGATGGAGTGTGGTCTGGAGTGTGGTCTCCAGACCCTGGGAGCTGCCCATCCCCCCACCCCCCCCCCCCCCCCAGGCCAGGGGCGCCCTGGGCTTGGCCAGGAGCTGGGGTAGAGGCTCAGAGAGGTTTTATAGCAGCCCCTCCTCCCAGCAAGCTGCACTTTTCTTCCCATGAAAAATGGACAGACTGGAGAGACCGTCTGAGCTCTGACTCCTTGGATTCACGCCTCAGCTGGAACGTTTAAAGGCAAAATTACAACTTTTTTTTTTTTTTTTTTAATGACCTGTGTCAAATTTTTTTTAGGGGAAAGAGGTTTAATTTTAGACAAGTTGCTTCCAGCTATTTCATGATGTGCCAGAAAAGAGATTTTCATTTTCAAATCGCATTTCTTTTCTGTAGATTACCCATGTAAACTGCATTTTGCGTTTTCAAAATGGCCTTTGCCTTAAAAGGCATGAGAAGGAGCAGGCACGCTTCAGACGTTTCATGGTGCCCAGAGCACACTACCTCCAAAAGTTCTCGTCTTTACCGGCTTCGCTTAGACCTGTTAAATTATTGACCCCGTACCAAAGTCTCTTTCTGATACTGGAGCCTTATTTTGTTAAGCTTTCCCTTTAAATTTGCTGACATCCATAATCTCCTGTTTATATCAGCTGAGTTGAAACCGCAGACTGCGAACTTCAGTGCTACCTCAAGGTAGTGCCTCAAATCCAATGCCCTAAAAAAAGAAAAAAAAAAAAAAAAAAAAAAAGGCTGGGGCGGGGGCGCCTGGGTGGCTCAGCTGGTTCAGCGTCTGACTCCTGGTTTCGGCTCAGATCGTAACGTCACGGTTTGCGAGTTCCAGCCCCACAACGGGCTCCATGCTGACCGTGCAGAGCCTGCTCTGGATTCTCTCTCTCTCTCCCTCTGCCCCTCCCCTGCTTGCTCTCACTCCCTCTCAAAAATAAATAACCCCCCCCCCAAAAAAAAAAGAATGGAGGCCTTTCCACCTAGAATTATTTTATGAACAGTAAGGGAGCTTAATTTCTAGAGGAATAGAACAGGGATAGCAGCAGTGGACACCCACCCTTAAAATAAAAGCTTTGTGCCCTGGTTAGCTATCGCAACCCCAAACTGCAAAGAATCTCAAGAGTCAAAGTTGGTTGCCGCTATTTTAAAATTAATTCCACACCAAAGCATGGGTGCTTTTCATTTAAGGGACTTTAGAAACTGATGCTGAAGGACTGTCACTGACAAGATCTGGCTGCTTTCGTGTTGTTAGGACCACCAGCAGCCCGCAAAAAAGCTCCATCCGACCTCTGTGTCTCCTCAGATGTACTTAAGGCTTGACTACAGACGTACCTGACTCTTGGTTTCGGCTCAGGTCATGATCTCACGGTTTCATGAGTTCGAGCCCTGCATCGGTCTCTGTGCTGGCAGCACGGAGCCTGCTTGGGATTCTCTCTCTCTCTCTCTCTCTCTCTCTCTCTCCCTCCCTCCCTCACTTGTGCTGTCTCTGTCTCTCTGGAAATAAATTTTTTAAAAAAACAACTAGATTATCAATAAAAAGAAAGAAGCTGCATTTCTAACTGTGTCACCATTCCATTAGTTATTGGCAAATTTGCTAAGTTTGGAAGTAATGAGGATTTTCATCTCATTCTCCTCCCACAGGTCACTGTTGAGGGATCATAGTTTAAAGTGCCCCTTAAAGTCTTAAGGATGGGGGAAGGGGGGACATTGCTTCATGACAAAACATCACATTAGAAAAAATATCTTAAAGACTAGTTATCAGAAGAATTCCCAATAATATTATGAGCTAGATATCCGACTAAAACCCAAACGCTAAGAGAAGGTGGCCAACTCCTCACCGGTCCACCCTCGGCAGAAGGGCCTGGAAAATAGCATCTTGGGAAGAAGAGAATTCAGCACCTACCCACCCCCTACACCCCCTGCCCCTCCTCTGGCTAGAGCCTTGGAGAGGCTCTTCTGAGCGACTGTGGAGTAAAATTACATCAGAATATACATTAATGAGAATATTTTAAATAACGAGAACGCTGCTAATTATATCTTCTCTTTTTCACACGAAGTTGAACACTTTACGGCAACTCTGAGACTCACCGCGTGCCCAGCAGGGAGCCTCTATCCAGCACGCCCTTGTAAAGGCCATGACAGCAGGCTGGACAATATGAGGTGTGAGAAATGAAAACTTTATGTGCAGACAAATTTAGATTTTTAAAATATTTTCACTAGGGGCATAAATAAAGCGAAATTAGGCCACTGGGATTTCAGAAAACGAGAATACAGACTGTGATTTTATTTTTTTAAATTTTAGTACTCAGAATACCTAATACCTAAGGAGTAAATAATCCAGCAAGCCACCAGAAGTAACACTTCAGCGTTAACTTCATGCTTTTCATGTACTTTAAGTTACTGTGTTCAAGGAAGGGGGAGCAAGTTGTGGACATTTAAGTAAAAGAAAGAAGACGAGGGAGAAAAATGTCTGAACGTAGGAAACAACACGCTTTTCCTTTTATGATGTGGCTTTCGTATGGAAGTGACGGGACCAAGTGTTTAACACAACTCCAATTTTTGTAAATTTATTTTAAGTATACCATCATGACTATTTAAAATTCTTCCATAGTGATTCACTTACTACAAAAATTAAGGACACATTATAGCAAGGGTGAATTTTGGAGTGAACACTCATGTACCCCCCAGCTAGACTCTCCCATTAATATGCTATTACACCAGCCTTAGTACATATCGGTGAACGAGTCGAGGCATCCACTTCCGTTTTTTGCGTTTCAACATAAATTTCAGGGGCGCCTGGGTGGCTCAGTCTGTTGAGCATCCAACTCTTGGTTTCAGCTCAGGTCACGATCTCATGCTTTCGTGGGTTTGAGCCCACGCCGCGCTCTGTGCTGACAGTGCAGAGCCTGCTTGGGATTCTCTCTCTCTCCCTCTCTCTGCCTCTCCCCCACTCATGCTGTCTCTGTCTCTCTCAAAAACAAATTTAAAAAAACAACAACATAAATTTCAGATATCTCCCTCTTTTTTTTAACTTGAAAAAAAATTTTTTTAATGTTTTTATTGATCTCTGAGAGAGGAGAGAGAACATGAGCAGAGAAGGGGCAGAGAGACAGGGAGACACAGGATCCAAAGCGAGCTCGGACACAGGATCCCAATGCAGGAACTATGAGATCATGCCCTAAGCCAAAGTTGGACACTTAACTGAGTCACCGGGGCGCCCCTCAGACATCCCCCTCTTAATACTTAAGCCTGCATTTAACTAGTGTTCAATATTTTAGTTTGTATGTAAAATTTACCTGCAGTGATATCATAAGATCTTCTGGGTTCTGAAAAATGCATACATCGTCTTACTAAAAGCTCTATCAAAACAAGAAACTTTACCATCACTCAAAAGGTTCCTCCTGTCCATCCAGGTTGATCTCCACATCCAGCCCCTAGAGACCACACCTCTTCTGATCCCCCACCACAGACTAGATTTGCCTGCTCCAAAACTTCATAAAATGGGAGTAAAACACTAGGTACTATTTTGTGGAAGGCTTCTTTTGCTGTGCGTAAAGTTTTTCAGATTCATACAAGTTGACACGTGCATCAGGGGTCATCCTTTTTTATCGCGGAGTGATGTTCAAGTGTATGAATATGCTACAGTGTCTCCATTCATCTGTTGATAGACATTTGGGTTGTTTCCAGGTTTTGGCTATTAAAAATTAAGTGCTATGAACAATTGACATACAAGATACTGTATAGACACATTTTCACTTATCCTGGGTGAATAACTAGGAAAGCGTAGTGCTGTTGGGTCAGAAGGGAAAGTATATGTTTATTTTTATGAGAAAACTGCCACATCATTTTTTCAAGGTGGCTCTATCAGTTTCTATTCCCGCCAATAACGTGATGTCTAGGAATTGTGGTTGTTCCACATCCTCACCAATATTTGGTGTGATCGGTCTTTTTTATTTTGAGCTTATCTGGTGGGTGTGGTGGGCGTGTAATGGTACCTCATTCTGGTTTTGATTTACATTTTCCTGAAGGCAGAAAATGTTAAGATCTTTTTGTGTGCTTACTTGGCTGCCGACACTCTTATTTTGTCAAGTGTTCAAATGTTTTAACTGAGCTGTTTGTCATTTGATTATTGACTTGTAGACATTCTTTATGTCTCACAGATACTAGTTTTCGTCAATTAGGTTTTTTCAAATATCTCCCAGCGTGTGGCTTGTCTATTCATTTTATCACTATCTTTTGAAGAGCATTATGTCTTCATTTTTAGGAAGACTAATTTGTCAATTTTTTCTTCTTCTGTAGTTGTTGCTTTCTGTAACCATTTTATGAAATCTCTGACTACCACCAAGTCATGAAGATATTCTATTTACCTTTAGAAGCATTATATTTTTAGCTCCTGGATGAAGGTCTATGATCTATCTCAAATCAATCTTAGTGTATGATGTGAGATAGGGGTTAAGATTCATTTATTTTCGGGGCGCCTGGGTGGCTCAGTCGGTTAAGCATCCAACTTTGGCTCAGGTCATGATTTCACAATTCACAAGTTGAAGCCCTACATCAGGCTCTGTGCTGACAGCTCAGAGCCTGGAGCCTGCTTTGGATTCTGTGTCTCCTCTTCTGTCTGCCCCTCCCCTGTTCGTACTCTCTCTCTCTCTCTCAAAAATTAATAAAACATTAAAAAATGTTTTTAAAAAGATTCATTTATTTTCCTCTATGGAGTATGTATCAGGTTATGCCAGTACCATTTCTTGAAAAGACACTCCTTTCTCTGTCGGATTGTTTTGACACCTGTGTCAAAAATCAAATGGCCAATCAAGGGCAGGTCTATTTCTGAAATCTCCCATCTGTTCTATTGATCTATTTCTTGTTAATGCCAATACCATGTGCTTTGATTATCACAATTTTCCAGTAAGTCTTAAAGTCAGAGAATATGACTTCTCCAATTTTGTTCTTGTTCGAAATTATTTTCCCTATTGTAGGGTTCTTGCAATCCTATGTAAATTATATGTAAATTTTAAAATCAGCTTATACACTTCTACTAAAACTCCTCCTGTGATTTTGATTAAGCTTATGCTGAATCCATAAATCAGTTTAAAGAAAACTGGCATCATAACAATATTGAGTCTTTTCTTTCATAATCATGGTATCTCTATTTATTTAATTATTCCTTAACTTCAAAAGTTTCTTAGGGCACCTGGGTGGCTCAGTGGGTTAAGCATCCGACTTCGGCTCAGGTCATGGTCTCACGGTTTATGAGTTCAAGCCCCACATGAGGCTCCGTGCTGACAGCTCCGAGCCTGGAGCCTGCTTCAGATTCTGTGTCTTCCTCTCTCTCTGCCCCTTCCCTGCTCATGCTCTGTCTCTCTTTCTCTCTCAAAAATAAACATTAAAAAGAATAACTTTTTTTTTAATTTCTTTAATGCTTATTTATTTTTGAGAGAGAGAGACAGAGTGTGAGCAGAGAAGGGACAGAGACAGAGGGAGACACAGAATCCGAATCAGGCTCCAGGCTCTGAGCTGTCAGCACAGAGCTCGACGTGGGGCTCAAACCCACGAACTGTGATATCATGACCTGAGCCAAAGTCGGATGTTTAACGGACTGAGCTGCCCAGGCACCTCTCTAACTTCTTTCTTTTCTCTTTCTTTTCTTTTCTTTTCTCTTTTTTTTAAAAATTTTTAGTAGGCTCCACACCCAGCATGGAGCACAATACAGGGCTTGAACTCACAACCCTTAGATTAAGAACCTGAGCTGAGATCAAGAGTCAGAAGCTTAGCCAACTGAGCCACCAAGGTGCCCCAAATTTCTAATTTCTATTTTGATTTCTCTCTCGAGCCATGGATTATTTAGATGTGTGTGGCTTAATTTTAAAATATTTGTCATTTTCCGAGATACATTTTTGTTACTGACTTCTGATTTAATTCCATCGTGGACAGCAAAGGTACTCACTCTATGTGATTTCCATCACTTTACTTTTAAGGAGACATATTTTATGGCCCAGCACATAATCTACTATGATGAACAGATCATGTGCACTTGAAGAGAATGTGGATTCAGCTGGACATCATGTTCTATAAACACCAATTAGGTGATAGTGGTTGATAGTGTCAGATCCTCTATGTTTTTCACTATTTCTGGTTACTTACTCCACCCGCTGTTAAGACAGTAGGAGTAAAATCTCCAGCCTTCGTTGTGGACTTCTCTATTTTTCTCTTTAATCCTGTCCATTTTTTTGAAGCTCTGTTATCAGGTAAATACACATCTATGGCTGTTATGTCTTCTCAATGAATCAACCCTTTTATCACTAAGAAACACCCCTCTTTATCTTTCCTCATTCTGTGTCCGGAAGTCTGTTTTATTGGATGTTAATAAAGTCACTCTGGCCTTCCTAAGCTTGCTATTTATGTGATATGCCTTTTTCCATCCTTTTGCTTGTAACCTGTGTCTCTATAATTATGTCTTAGAGAGAACACATACTCAGGTCTTGCTTTCTTTTTTTGTATCCGTTCTGACGCTCTGTTTTAACCACAGTGCTTAGCCCATTATCATTTAAGATAATTATTGATAAAGCTGAATTAGGTCTACCATTTTGTTCGTTTTTGGTTTTTCCTTCAATTTTTTGGTTCCAGGATTCCTTTTCTTGCTGCCTTCTGTTGGATTCTTCAGATATTTTAATTTATCTGTTGGCTTTTTAGCTATACCTCTTTGCCTTATGTTTTTAGTGGTTACTCCAGGGACTACAATATAAATGCTTAATTTGCACATCTACTGAGTTTATACCATTTCACATCACATGTAGAAATACTGCCATCATGTAATTCCACTTATCCTCCTTTCTTTTTAATGTTTATGTATTTATTTATTTTGGGAGGGACAGAGTGAGAGAGAGAAAGAGAGAATAAGCAGGGGAGGGGCAGAGAGAGAGGGAGAGAGAGACTCCCAAGCAGGCTCCATACTGTCAGCATAGATCCTCCATGGGGCTCAATCCCATGAACATGAGATCATGACCTGAGCCGAAATCAAGAGTCTAACACTCAACCGACTGAGCCACCCAGGTGCCTCTCCACTTACCCCCCCTTCTATTGTCCTTTATTCTACAGTTGTCATATGTATGACATCAGCATACAGGAGATTATGCAAGATGATGTTGTCATTTTTGCTTTAAACGGTCATATATGTTTTAAAGAAATTAAGTGGGGGAAAGTGTTTTAAATTTACTCAGTCACATGCCATTTTATTCCTTCTCGAAGGAGCTAAATTTTCCTCTGGTGTATTTCCCTCTACCCTCTGGGACTCCCATTGGCAATCTATCCAGAAGATCTGCACTATAGCAAACTGTCTTTGTGTTTTTTTATCTGCAAATGTATTTTGCCTTCATTGTTGAAGCCTATTTTTGCCGGGTGTAGAATTCTGAGTTGATGGTTTTTTTTTTTTTTTTTCTTTGAGCCCTTTAAAAATACTGTTCCGTTCTCCTCGGGCCTCCATGATTTCTGATGAGAAACTGTGCACATTCAATTCATCATTCCTTGGCATGCAAAGTGATGTTTCCTCAGGCTGCTTTCAGTTTTCCCCTTTATCTTTGTCTTTGGCAGTTTTACTCTAATGTGCGCAGGTGTATTTTCATCAGATTTATCCTGCTCAGGGTTTGCTGAACATATTGAACCAGCCAATTGATGTGTTTTACCAACTAGGGCGATCATTTGGCCACTGTTTCCTCAAATATGTTTTTCTGCCTCATTATGTCTCTCTTCCCAAAGGACTCCAATTATAATACATTGGACATTTTTAGATTCTCCCCCAGGTTCCTTAAATTTTTTTCAGTTTTTTTCTCTCTTCTTCAATTGGGTAATTATTATTATTCTATTTTCAAGTCTACAGAACTTGAGAACATGAGGAAGATATAATTAAATTCAGATGGCTGATCTTTGAAGGGTTACTGTGAACTAGACAAGCTAAAAGAAACATGCCATTCTAATTTTCAGAGGAAATTACACTAACTAGAGATGTCCTATCCCTATTGGAATTCAAGGAAATAAGGAAATTGCTACTACTGAGTATCCAGTACTACTTGAGTAAAAGTACAGTACAGGGACTGAACTGGGACTTTTATATAAACACTTCTATTTAACCCAGATCACAGCCCATTAATACAGACATTACTGTCCTTGTTTTACAGATAATGGTACAGAAGTAAAAAGTTCCATAAGATGTCCCACTAGTAAGTTCCAGAGCTGAGACTTTCACTTATGATTCCCATCATATCCATTTCAACAAAAAAAAATTCCTAAAAAATTTAAGAAAATCACCAAGAATTAGATATGTCAGCTAACCTGATTTCCTTTTATAACAAATTAGTATGTACGTATGTATGTATGTGTGTACACACATAGATGTTGGAAGTAGGAGGGATAGAGTGCATTAGGATTTCAGCAAAGCACCTGTAGTAATATAGTATTAGGGGCTAAGAATTAAGGCTCTCAAGACAAATCTTCTAAATGCTGGTTCTACCATTTAACTCTTCATGTGGCTCTGGCCCAAGCCATTTTAACCCTCTAAGCAATAGCTCCCTCATTTCTTAACACGGGAAATCTGGGGGCCTGGGTGGTTCAGACGGTTAAGCATCCGACTTTAGCTCAGATCATGATCTCATGGTTCGTGAGTTCAAGCCCTGCGTCAGGCTCTGTGCTGACAGCTCAGAGCCTGGAGCCTGCTTTGGATTCTGTGTCTCTCTCTTTTCCTCTGCCCCTCCCCTGCTCACACTCTGTGTCTAAGAGTAAACATTAAAAAAAAATTTTTTTTTTTAACTTAAAATGATATCTATCTCATGGGATTCTGGTCAAGACTGAATAGGAAAAACGCACACAGTACCTTCCACAAAGTAAATGCCAAGTCAATGTTAGCTATTATTAAGGCATGACATGTCCATGGACAAAAGATGAAATAATGTGAGATAATTGTATGACAGTGATGAAATAGTAAGAAATATTATCAACAACAAGTATTATTAGCCTCATCCTGTTCAATTCTATCAATGTCTGCTTTTGTTTCATAATTTTCCAATTACCTTCTGGAAAAGAAATATTGTAATGGGGTCACTAAAGAATTATACAGAACTGTTGGCTCAAAAAGAAATATGCTTATTATGTAGAATCGGAAAATGCTGGAAATGACAGAAAAGCATTCGCTGGAGATTGCTTAAATAAATCATGGTCAAGCTGTATGCACTGTAAAAAAAAAGAATGTGTTTTCAACAGACTGACTGCATGGGAAGTGATTATTTCATAAACAACATAATCACAGTTTTACATACATTGTGTAGGAGGAAAACAGACTAGAAGAAAATATACCAAAAGATTAATACGATCATTTACAGGTGGTGGGGTTACAGATGATTTTCATTTCCTTACCATATATTACTACATTGCCTAGTGTGCTACAATGTCCAAGAATTCTCTTTATAACTAAAAAACATTTCCAGAAAAAATAATTAGTTTTATGTACCCTGACTGGCTTTATGCAAAGCTGTTGATCTTTGGACCTAAAATTTTCATCTCCACCATAGGGATATGACTAAATGTTCATTACAGGAGATGCTTAGAAAAAAAGGTGATATGGGGATTAAAAAGGCCAATAACTATCTTCAAATATCTTAAACTACTATCTGAGCTAATTAACAGATCTTTTAATCATTTGGGAGAAAGTTAAATTTTCTCTACTTGGATCCATAAGACAGATTTCTTTTTTGGAATGGGAGGGGTTTCAAAGGACCCATCCCAGGAGACAGCACTGGCCTAAGATGCTGGAATGAGCTGCCTAAAGGTATAACAGCTCAATAAATATTTGTTAATTGAACAAATGCCAGAAAGCTTCTCACCATCAAGGACTCAGACACACCAGAAGCAGTGCAAAGGGCATTCAGGCAGCAGGGGGTGACTGGCCGTTTGGGTACCCTCCCTCCCCAGATCTGAGAGATCATGACCATTTTCGCATATACCACTGGTTTCATCTCGAGTTTACGAGATGTCAAATCATTCTATCCCAACTATAGCAACATTGCGCTGAACAGATTTGGTCTGTTTTACGATAGTTTTCCAGGTGCCACAGCAAAAAAGTAAAAGTGCCCGCCATCTTACCCTTGGGGCTCTATCTCCACTGGCCTGCAGGACAAGCCCAAGAGGGCCTCCGTTGACCTTCAACAGTTGGGAGGCACTACACTTTGCAACAGAAAGAAGGAAAGGAGAAAGAAGGGAAGGGAACGGAATAGAACAACACCTAAACTCAAAGCTACAGGAAGCATTTACCTGAGCTTCAGAACAAAAACAAAAACAACTTTTTGTAAGATGAGCTTCTCATCAGGGACTTACAATCCTGACAGGCACCATGCAAGTTTCTTAAGTTATCTTCATGGATAAGCACAGAATGTTAAAAATCAAATTACATTTCATTTGGTTGAAGTTTAGAAAAGAGCAGGTGCCCTAGAGTACTGTCAGTGGTAAGAAGGATACTGAAAGTTTAAAAATAAAAACTCCAGGAAACCAGGATGAGAGCCACTTGTATAAATCCCGCCCCCCAAACTTTGCACCACTGTTCAAGCACACGCAACCTATACCCAGATTCCAGGGCAAATTCTACTCTATGTTAATGAGTCAAGCAAGCTTTAATGAAACTTCAAAATCTAAAACGTTGACCAAGGGGCATCTGGGTGGCTCAGTCAGTTGAGGGTCCGACTTCGGCTAAGGTCATGATCTCATGGTTCACGGGTTCGAGCCCTGTGTCAGGTTCTGTGCTGACAGCTCAGAGCCTGGAGCCCTCTTCAGATTCTGTGTCCTCCTCTCTCTCTCTCTGCCCCTCCCCAGCTCATGCTCTGTGTCTCTCTGTCTTTCAAAAATGAATAAACGATAAGATAAGATAAGATGAGATGAGATGAGATGAGATGAGACGTTGACTAAGACCTCATACAAGACAACCATGCACCCACCCCAACTCCCTCACCCGTATTTCTACCACAGCTCTCCCCAGTCCACATCCCCTACATCCCCTCCCAGAACACTCCCTAAAGGGTTTGGGAACTGAGGGGCACTCCCTACCGAAGCTGAGATCTTTACACCATGGTGTCATCCCCTCTCGGCGTCTGGGTGTTTGAAACCCAAGCTACACCAGCAGAAATTTTTCCTCTCAGACATCACTCCTCTGTAACTAGAGACATCTGAGTAACCACTGGATAATCACTCCTGAAGACAATAGCTATTCAGCTTAACAGGGGCAGGGGACCCACACAGGTTTCCCTGGGTTCCAGAAGGGAACCACAGTTACTCAGTCCTCATTGTTAGTCTGGGGAAGTCGGGGAAACTCCAAATGGTGCTGAGTTTTATGAATAATATGCATACAGCTTTGACGTGTCATATAATAACAACCACAGAAACACAGTGTAATCCATTTGGGTTATACAGCACACTCACAGGAGGAGAAAGAACTTATAACAGATAACCTTAAATCCCCATTACCTTAAATCCTCTTGGAACAAGGCAGAGTATAAAAAGAAATAATCCAGTCAACCACTGCTATTAAGATACAACCATCCCAGTCAGCTGTGCTGAGTGTCCAGATGGCAGGACCTTGGGCACTTTCTTGGCCAGTGGTCTTGACACCCATGCCCTGAGGAGCCTGGGCTCTGAGAAGGCTTCCTAGCCTCATCTGTTCAGTGGGGTGGTTTATGTAAAAAGGGGCTTTACTGCTTAAAAAATGTATATATAATTAAGCCACCAATCTAGTACAGCCTTCTCAAGTTACAGATAAGGAAACACATCCAGGGAATTTGGGTGGTTCACCCAACATCACACAGCTGGTGTGTGAGAACGACACAGATAAAATTACAGCCTAAACAACAGATGTTGGTGAGGATGCGGAGAAAGAGGATCTCTTGTGCACTGTTGGTGGGAATGCAAACTGGTGCAGCCACTCTGGAAAACAGTGTGGAGCTTCCTCAAAAAGTTAAAAATAGAACTACCCTACAACCCAGCAATTGTACCACTAGGTATTTTCCCAAGGGATACAGGTGTGCTGTTTCGAAGGGGCACATGCACCCCCATGTTTATAGCAGCCCTATCGACGATAGCCAAAGCATGGAAAGAGCCCAAATGTCCACTGACGGATGAATGGATAAAGAAGATGTGGTACACACACACACACACACACACACACACACACACACACACAATGGAGTATTACTCAGCAATCAAAAAGAATGAAATCTTGCTATTTGCAACTACGTGGATGGAACTAGGGGGTATTATGCTAAGCAAAATTAGTCAGTCAGAGAAAGACGAATATCATATGACTTCACTCAGTGTGGAATTTAAGATACAAAATAGATTGAACATAAGGGAAGGGAAGTAATATAATATAAAAACTGGAAGGGGGACAAAACATAAGAGACTTAAATACAGAGAACAAACTGGGGGTTGCTGGAGGGGTTGTGGGTGGAGGGCTGGGCCAAATGGGTAAGGAGCATTAAGCAGGGCACTTGTTGGGATGATCACTGGGTTTTATATGTAAGGGATGAATCATTGGATTCTACTCCCGAAATCATTCCTGTACTATATGCTAACTAACTTGGATGTAAATTTAAAAAAAGACAGCCTAAGTTTCCAAGGTCACTGACACTGCCATCCCACCATGTAGTTGCATTTTTGGGTAAATTCTGTTTATATATTACACAGTTTTAAACTGTGAAAATGACATTAGCATCCAGGTGACCTCTGAAACCAAAGGCCAGAAAAAAGAGGTAAGGTACAGACCTCCTCATAATCCCTTCCTCTTCTCTTGTCTCCTCCACCCCTTCCCACATCCCGAGAAAACACTTCTCTGCCAGGCAATGACTTCATCATTTTCCTTCTCGCTAATTTGAATACTCTGGTGGGAGAGCCAAACAAAAAATGAAAATGATGAATGACCCCTTGTGCAATGCAGAAAAAATGTGGCGTCTGGGTCTCAGAGTGACGGAATACCCCTCATGCAGAAATAGAACATGCTTCTCTCCAAAACAAAAAGCAGAAACAAAGGCATAGCAGAGCTCCGAGTGTGTGCAGATAAACGGTGGGTGTGTAAAGGATTTTCAAGGGGCGGATGAAAGCAAATCAACCCTCCCCTCCAAAGCAGGTAAGTGTTTTACGTGCAAGAAAAACCAAAGTTTTTCTAAGTGAGTCACAAAGCAACGTCAGGGGAGAAATGGAAATGCAAATGATAGAGAGGGATGCAGAACAAGGCAAAGGAAAAATATCTGCTTGATCACCTAGCACATTTAATTTTTTTAATTTTTTATTTTTGAGAGAGAGAGAGAAAGAGAGAGAGCGAGCGAGCAGGGGAAGGGCAAAGAGAAGGACCGAGGATCTAAAACGGGCTCTGCACTGACAGGCTGACAGCAGTGAGCCCAACGCAGGGCTCGAACTCACAAACCACAAGATCATGACCTGAGCCGAAGTCGGACGTTCAACCAACTGAGCCAACCAGGAGCCCCTCACCTAACACATTTTAACCAATGTTTTAATCCACAGCTCAGCCTCTACCTCCGCACGTGTATACAGGCAAGTGGCCATACTTGGGTCATCATGAACACCAAATTCTAAGAAGATTTAAAATTTTTCCACTCAGAAACTAATGTCAACTCACAAACTGAGAGTTACTTTTTTGCATTGAGAGTTTTACTTTTTTAATTGAAGCCTATTATTGTATAAATTTAACATGTAGATGTAAATTTGATACAATTAGATATTGTAATATGATGGCTATTGCAGCAATAATCGGCCCCTCTATCCCATTACTTATCATTTCTTTTTAGCAGTTGGAATAATTAGGTTCTAAGTCTCTAAGCAAGTTTGGCGGTTATGTGATACTGTTGTCGATATTCACCGTGCTAGGCATTAGAGCATGAGGACTTATTTGAGGGCTTGGGGACTACTTGTTGCAAATTTGTACCTTTTTTTTTTAATGTTTATTTATTTTTGAGAGAGAGTGTACGAGCAGGGGAGGGGCAGAGAGAAAGGGAGACACAGAATCCAAAGCAGGCTCCAGACTCTGAACTGTCAGCACAGAGCCCAACCCAGGGCACAAACCCACGAACTGAGATGTGAGATCACGACCTGAGCCAAAGCCAGACAACTGAGCCACCCAGACGCCCTGCAAGTTTGTCCCTTAAACAACATCTGTTCAAGTCTCCCACCCCTCATTCCCTGGTAACCACCATTTAACTCTGTTTTTAACGAGTCTGGCTTTTTTAGATTCCACATATACGTTATATCACACAGTACTGATCTTTTTCTCCCTTCTCTCCCTTAGCACGATGTCCTTATTCATGTTGTCACCTAACCAAGTTTTTAAAATGCTGTTTTCTGGGGTGCCTGGGTGACTCAGTCAGTTAAGCATCCGACTTTGGTTCAGGTCATGATCTCACAGCTTGTGAGTTCAAGCCCTGCGTTGGGCTCTCTGCTGACAGCTCAGAGCCTGGAGCCTGCTTCAGATTCTGTGTCTCCCTCTCTCTCTGCCCCTCCCCCAATCACATTTGGGGTCTCTCTCTCTCTCTCTCTCTCTCTCTCTCTCAAAAATAAATAAACATTAAAAAAAATTAAAATGGTGTTTTCTTATCATACACTTTTTACTGCATCAGAACCTTGGAACATATTCTCAAGGTTCATTTCTGCAGTTTCCAAGCAGGTGGCCATCAGCCGTCTCCATCTGGAGAAAGCACCCATGTTAGAAGGCAGACAAAGAGGAGACGGAACCAGCACTCACCACCCACTCATGTCAGAGACTGAGCACAGGGCTCCGCATTTCACTAACTCCCTTTGACCCTTTCAACATGGCAGCATTCCCATGAGTGGATATCACTACACTTTGTTCATTTTCAGATGGGAAGTCATGGAATTCGCCAACGACACTCCGAGACCTGAGATGCTGTCGGTACCCATGATGCCCTGGCCAGTGTCAGCCAGATGGCTCATCCGCCCACTCTGGGCCGCCCAGGGCATGTACACGGCCCTGTCGCTAAGAAATAACTCCTCTGCCCTCAATAACTGGGAGAAAAAACAGTCCCAACCACCACGGGACGCGGCTCGCTTCTCAACTGCAGTTAACCCTTGGCTTTCCCTCTAAGATGTATCTGAACTGGGGAAAAAACAAGCCTAGGGAGTTCCCTATCACCATCTTAGTGAAGGCCTTTCCCAACCACAAACTTGGCTTTATTACCCTTGGTGGTATTTTATTACTCATTCGAACGGAACAGAGGCATCTGACAAAATGAATATCAAGTGCAACATACAGTTGAGCAACTCTGCGGGGTAAGAAGTATCCGAGATGTTTCAAGCAACTGAAGACAGCGAAGCATCATCAAACACAAGCGCTTCTAACTGGTACAAGAGGTTCAGGGGCTCAAGGAAGATACGTGCATATCACGGCTACGCACAAGGCATATCCGTGGGACCAACGAAAATGTTCAAAGGGTAGACGTTCCAGCTTTTTCCAAATGATTGCTGTTGCCTAAGAAAATGATAAATTGTTAAGATTTTAAAATAGAGAAAGCTTGATAAAAAAAAAAAAAGGGAACTCGTTCTGCATATTTTAAGGGCAACACAAACATGCACAACTGACTGTTTTCTCATCTTTCAAGAAAAGCTGGACTAAAATAACACATTTTTGGCAAAATAGTAACTCGTGATGAGCCATCATGCTTCTTGTCTGATGGGAAAAAACTGCCAAAACCTTCAACAAAAACTCCACCCCAAGAAAACACATAGTACAATCTGCGGTGAAGACAATGTTGATTTGTTTCATGGGCACGCACACACTGCCATTGAAGAAGGCTTGATGAAGGTCAAAAAAAGAAGAAAAAAAAAAGGATTACAGCAAAGTTTAAATGATAGTGACAGTGCAGTCAATATAAGCTCTGTGCTGATGGGGCACCTGGGTGGCTCACTTCAGCTCAGGTCATGATCTCATGGCTCGTGAGTTCGAGCCCCGCATCAGGTTCTGTGCTGACAGCTCAGAGCCTGGAGCCTGCTTCAGATTCTGCCTCCCTTTCTCTCTGCCCCTCCCCTGCTCACTCGCACTCTCTCTCTCTCTCAAAAATAAATAAACATTAAAAATTTTTCAAAACTATAAGCTCTGTACAGACAGCTTTGCAGACATATCTCAGTACATCCTCCTCAGATACTGGGGTGGATGCAGGCTCCTGGAAGAAAGGTCTCGCATGTCTGCTGCCTCTCCCCACTGGATCCCAGAGCTTACCCCGAAGGCCTGCACATGGCTGGTGCTGAAGACAAATTAGTTGAGCGACTGAATTTAAAAAAAAAGAAGAAGAAGAAGAAGAAGAAGAAGAAGAAGAAAGCAGAGACTATTACCAGCTACATCATATGGATAAGGAAGTGGAGGCTTGAATGGTCTCTGATTTACCCAAGGTCACTCATATAGTAAAAGGCAGAACTGGAATCCCAACCCAGGACAGTAATATCCCATCCCGAGATCTAAGCCCTTAGGTCAAACCAAGAGTCTATCCTCAGTAACTAGAAATGAGTGGGGGGAAAATGGTGGGTGGGGGGGGGGGGTGCCTGGGTAGCTCAGTCAGTTAAGCATCTGACTTAGGCTCAGGTCACGATCTCGCAGTTTGTTCGAGCCCCACGTCAGGCTCTGTGCTGACAGCTCAGAGCCTGAAGCCTGCTTCAGATTCTGTGTCTCCCTCTCTCTCTGCCCCTCTCACGCTCTGTCTCTCTCTCTTAAAAATAAATCAATTTAAATAAATAAATACCCAAGAAAGGAAGGAAGGAAGGAAGGAAGGAAGGAAGGGAGAAACGAGTGAGCCACGGAACTAGTTGTTTTTGCAAATACTGCGCACAAGGGGTACACCTTGTTTTGTTGTTTTTTGTTTTGTTTTGTT
This sequence comes from Leopardus geoffroyi, assembly GCF_018350155.1. Taxonomy (NCBI): domain Eukaryota; kingdom Metazoa; phylum Chordata; class Mammalia; order Carnivora; family Felidae; genus Leopardus; species Leopardus geoffroyi. Next base: position 8,685,635 of record NC_059333.1, on the reverse strand, counting down.
TTTTCTAAAATCCTGGTATACTCTCAAGAGTGAGACCACTACCACTGAGAACATGCAAAGGACTGTGCTGTGTGTTTGGAAGAAGGTTCCAGAGGAAGAACCTCCCCCGTGTGCCGGGCACAGCAGAACCGCCGTCACGGTTGGGCAGTCTGTCCTTTGTTGGCTGTTCACAAGGCATCGGCCTGACGGCTACACTCACCCTCACTCTCCCGCACAGTAAGACCTGGGACGCTTCAGGTCGTCGGACAGTCAAATGTGGTTGAACAATGAGAGAGAGTCAAAGAAGGTCCAATTCTAATGAAAACGCCATCTACACAGAACGCACCGTAACCACCGTAAAATGTCAAACCTCACAATAAGTTTATCCTGCCTGAAAAAATCAGTTACAGAACGTGAAAGTAAACATTCTCAAACACTAAAAATTGATGTGGAGGCATCTCTGGAAAATAATAGGCCACTTCACTTCCAGGAGCTTGGCACATGAAAGGTTAACTTATTCAGGTGTTGAACTGGGGGCGGGGGGGGGGGGGGGGGGAAGCATTTGATGGAGAACTTGCCAGAACAGCCCTTCAGTCATGACCTCCAGAGTCAAAGGCTGGAGTTCTGTTCTAAACCTTAGTTTAGAAGTAAACATTAAAATGAAGGTTTCTTTAAAATTCCTCAATAATTTCCACTTTAAAAGCACCAAACCGGCCCATAAAAGAGCTCAGAGTAATTATTCCAAAGCAATCAACTTTTTAAAAACCCTTTACTTCACGATTACAACAACATCCCATTAATTTGGGACACTTACCACGTATTTATTCTTTGCTCGTTACCTATGTGCACATTAAGAGTACACCAATAACACAATACAGGCATTAATATGTAAAACATCAACAAAAGCCATCTGGAAAACTAATGAATAATCAAGGGATTTCAAATTAAACTACAGAATTTTCCCTTAGAATCTTTAGGACAACACTGTCAAGTTCAATCTATTCACTTCGCCTCCAGAATCAATTTTTCAAACCTTATGACAGGTCTAATCGCTTCCACCTGTGTCTCTAGCTTGACTCTTGACGGGCATGCTACCAGCCAGGGTGGAAATGTAGACAAAGACCCCTATTAGGATCCGGCTGTTTCTCTACTGTGAGGTCACTCAGCCATTAAATTAGTTCCAGCCCAATTTCTGTCTCTCAGGCCTCGACTTCAGGGGAGGAGGGTGTGCAGGAGAGCAAGTTAGGGGAGCAGAACCAGAAGAGCAGAAAAGGGGGAAGAGACGTTTGGGACTGAGGAGACACACACGCACAGAGGCAAAAAGCTGGGATTGGCCCCAAACTCTGAAACAAAAATACCTTCTCAAATGATGGTGGCCATTCTCCGCAATGCGATTTCCCCCAAATGTCTGCAAAAACTATGTTATAGGATTACTTTTCCTTTTCATTCCCTTTGCCCGTAGAAAGGCAATGGTCTCCCATACAAAGTTTTCTCAAACGACGGGAGCCCAACTCACAAAACCACTTCAGCCCTCTAAAAGCGCTGGAGGTTATGGAAAGACAGAAAGGCCGGCTGGTGGAAAGGGCAGACTCGGGAAGATGGCCCGATCAAGTCTGCTCACATGGAGGGAGCGTCCAGCGCCCCAGACCTCACAGCTGAGGAAAGCAAGAACCAGGGCAGGAACACTGCCAAGGGTAGAGAGCTACCGGGTGACAAAATCTTCAGTTCCAGCATCTTCCCCTACCAGACCCGGAGATCTCTGGTAGCAGGAATGATGCCTGACACATAGTACCTGCTCAAAAACAATTCAGTGACCAGTCTACTTCCTTCCCTACATCACATCACCTACCGCACCCACTTCTCTCTGCCCAAACTCCCAGCTCTCAGAACAAGAAGGGCACACGCGGCTTGTGTGACCTGAACAGCACTGGCATCTGATTCTTCCGATGCACTGGAAGGGCTGGGTAGTTCCTTCCCCATCATTCTCCCTCCAGTGCCTAACAGAGTGCCTGGCATATAGAAGGCACTCCATAAATGCTTACTCCATCAGTGATGAAGGCAAGCTTATGCCTCTGAGAAATCAAGGGCCTAAAACAATACTAAGAAATAAACTTATTTAATAAGGAAATCCCTATTATCCTTTGCAGATAAAAGAGCCCACCCTTGACCAGTTTATTGAGGATATAGAAGTATGCCGAGGAAATCAGTATGAACAAGTCTGTCCTCATCTACCACTCCATAAACTGTGGCTTCACACGTGAGTTATTTCAATATCTCAAATGACCTGGTAAAAGTCATCAAAAAGATGACATAAGTCAAAGTCTAATAAGTGACAGTTCCAAAATGATCACAACTCAGTTACCCCCAAGCTCTGTGCTCCACGGTCTAGGCCTAACGCCTTCCCCAGAGCAGAGGGCCAATCATCACTTACCAGATTAGACAGAGTGTGGCACCCCAACCACGCCACTTGGAAGTGTTTCTCCCAGCAGTGGCGATGGATTCAGTGGCCTGCCATACCCCCTTGTGTAGACCCCACCACCACCAAGAGCTCACATTTGCAAACGGCTTCTGTGGTGCGTGGCTGTAGGATGTGACTATGGGACACAATGAAGTTCACTGGGCCAGACAGAGTACTGAATCCACGCCCTGGGGACTCTATCCAACAAGCTGAGCTAACTGGTCACAGGGAAACCTACCAGGAAATAGGGCAGAAAGAAAAAGAAAGGTGTCTAAAGGCAATCAACACCAGCATCACATCTAAAAGGTTACCCTGGGGGCGCCTGGGTGGCGCAGTCGGTTAAGCGTCCGACATCAGCCAGGTCACGATCTCGCGGTCCGTGAGTTCGAGCCCCGCGTCAGGCTCTGGGCTGATGGCTCAGAGCCTGGAGCCTGTTTCCGATTCTGTGTCTCCCTCTCTCTCTGCCCCTCCCCCGTTCATGCTCTGTCTCTCTCTGTCCCAAAAATAAATAAACGTTGAAAAAAAAAAAAAAAAAAATTTAAAAGGTTACCCTGACAATAGAGTAGAAAATACATGTCATGGTCAGAAACACATGCCCAAGAAAATGACTGGAGCAGGGGATACAGGGTGAAATGATCTATTCTAACCAGACTGGATGGGTAGCTCAGCCAAGTCAGACTTCTGGGGGAACATCACTCACGGACATGGCTTTCACTTTTTATTTTTGGAGAGGGAAGCCCTTCAATTGTCCTGATTTAATTATTAGCAAGCAGCCCCCTTATCTCCCCTGGTTACTCCCTTTCTCCAGACCTCCCCCGCCCTCTACTGAATTACTAATATACCTTTATTTATTTTTTCTTATTTTTTTAATGTTTATTTATTTGAGAGAGAGAAAGACAGAGAGAGAGAGAGAGAGAGAGAGAGAGAGAGAGAGAGAGAGAGAGAACTAGTGGGGAAGGACAGAGAGAGAGGGAGACACAGAATCCAAAGCAGGCTCCAGGCTCCGAGCTGTCAGCACAGAGCCCGATACGGGGCTCTAACTGACGAACCGTAAAGATCATGACCTGAGCTGAAGTCAGATGCTCAACCGACTGAGCCACCCAGCTGTCCCATAACACACCTTTAAAATTCAAAGGTTAAGGGCTCCTGGGTGGCTCAGTCGGTTAAGAGACCAGCTCTTGGTTTAGGCTCGGGTCATGACCTTGTGGTTTGTGGGTTCAAGCCTCGTGTCGGGCTCTGTACTAACAGTATGCAGCCTGCTTGGGATCTTTCTCTCTCCCTCTGCCCTTCTCCTGCTCGCTCGTTCTCTCTCCCTCTTAAAATAAATAGACATTTAAAAAGATGAAAGAAGATAAAATTAAATTAAATTAAATTAATAAAATGAAATAAATAAAATAAAATAAATAAATGAAATGAATAAAATAAAATAAAATAAAATAAAATAAAATAAAATAAAATAAAATAAAATAAATTTCACAGGTTACGGGAAGGAGGTGACGGTGGTAGGTGTTCATGGCCTTTGGACCAGCCTGATTTCATACCCTGAGGTCAAATGAAAGCTTTCAGTGTCTGTCTCAGGGCCACGGTCATTTCACTGGGTTTGCAGTCAAAGAAGAAAGCACAATGCCCTCCAAAATAGTTGTCAGAAGAGAAATTTCCAAATCGCCCTAGATTTACACTAGTAACATAAGAAAAATACCTCTAATGGCATTGAGTAAGCAATGAAACAGAACTAGTGTTACTATTCAAATAAATTATTTTCACCAATGATTTCAAACCTTATAGACACTGGAGCTATCCTCATCTGGATACAACTTAAAGGCCCCCAGCTATTTTTCTTAGTAGTCTGACAAATAAAAAGTCCATGCCTGGGACAGAGACTTCTAATTGTTCTCTGATATCTAGTCTCCATTCCTCCCTAGCACAAGGACCCTGATTTGCAGTGGATTCATGGATACTGAGTATAAAGACCACATTTATTTCCTCACCTTCTTTGCGGGTAGATATGGTCATGTGCCTAGATCCTAGCCCTAGAGTATAAACAAAAATGTCATGAGCAATTTCTGGAAAGAGTCCATAAAGAGTGAGGCACACCCTCCATACACATCCTCCTGCTTACTGGCTAGAACAAGAACATAAATGCCTGGGCTGCTCTTAGACCACTTGCTGAGGGTGACAGTGCAACTCACTTGCGTCCCTGACACTGTGGGCCACACACTGACCACCCCTGGACTGCCTGTCTCAGCCTACCTCACCTATAGGACAGAGAAATAAACTTCAATCCTGCTTGAAACACTTTAATTTGGAAATATCTGTCTAATCCTAAGTGACCTAGAAATTGGTACCTGAATACGGTGTGCCCCAGGGTTTGGATTTACACTTGTCCCAAAAAACAAGGCCTAAAACTGCAGTCTAATGTGGAGGACCGAGGCAGGGAGCAGCTGGAGAGAATATGGGTCTCGGGGGCTCATAACTGGAGACCGCTATCGTCACGCAGTAGCAAAGCACTCAAAAGAGGGGCGTCTGGGGGCGCCTGGGTGGCGCAGTCGGTTAAGCGTCCGACTTCAGCCAGGTCACGATCTCGCGGTCTGTGAGTTCGAGCCCCGCGTCAGGCTCTGGGCTGATGGCTCAGAGCCTGGAGCCTGTTTCCGATTCTGTGTCTCCCTCTCTCTCTGCCCATTCCCCGTTCATGCTCTGTCTCTCTCTGTCCCAAAAATAAATAAACGTTGAAAAAAAAAAATTTAAAAAAAAAAAGAGGGGCGTCTGACTTCAGCTCAGGTCATGATCTCACGATTCATGGGTTCGAGCCCCACCTCAGGCTCTGTGTTGACAGTGCGGAGCTTGCTTGGGATTCTCTCTCTGTCCCTCTCTCTCTCTGCCCCTCCCCTGCTTGCGCTCTCGTGCTCTCGCGTGCTCTCTCTCTCTCTCTCTCTCTCTCAAAATAAATAAACTTAAAAAGAAAAAGCACTCAATAGAGGCCTGGCTTTCTATAGCTTGGGAAGAAGACCATGCACCTGTTAGAAGCTGTACCATTACAATAAAGAACTCTGAAAACGTACAATGTCAGCGTTTGTCAGTCCTTCCTGACACCCTCGGCAAAGTTCACTGAAAGAGAAATGATCTCCACTAGAGCTAACTGACCTCAAAGGATGCAAAAGAAAAGAGCCCTGATAAGAGGGGCTCTCGGTTGGCAACCAGCAATCTACGATGGAGCCTGTGGGGCTGTCTCGCCAGCCCCAGTAGGTGCTAAGACAGGTGCTTCGGCAAAGACAGCCTGGAGCCTTGTGCCAAAGATGTCATGGAGGGCCTGGCCTTTTTTTCATCCAAGCCACCGTTTCATTCAGCCAGGGGAGCCACCATCTAACTGGGAGAGAAGGGGATGAGCAGAGTATCGAGGCCTTTGACAGACCAGAGCTTTTAGACTGAAACACTCTGTCCTGATAAGATCACTGACGGCTAGTCACACGGAACCATCAGAGGCCTACTAAAGTCTTCAGAAACTTCTATCTCCATGGAAACCATAAGGCTGACCTAGAAAAGGCTGTGATTGTTCACCCTCAAAACAATACCCAGACCCCAAACCCTCATAGACAGTGGATGTCATACGCCCAGCCCCTCTGACGCACATCTCAGACGTGGTGCAGTTAAGACCTCCCCAAGAGGCAAAGCCATGACCCCACGGACACCAGGCGAGGGAGACCTTCCTGGAGAACAGAACCAGGGCTGCCAGACACAGCCGGGAAACCTGCCTACCGCCAGCTCAGGGAGTCTTTCCTCTCCCCGCCCAGGGTACTCCATGGGCCCCACTTCACCCACAGCAGCACAGTGCACAGGAGTGCTGGGGACACAGAACATGCCTGCGTTTGTGGTTTGGGGGGTTTTGTAGTTTAGTTTTTATTTATTTATTTTTTTTGAGAGAGAGAGACAGAGAGACAGAGAGCGTGTGAGCGGGGGAGGGGGCAGAGAGAGAGAGGGAGAGGGAGAGAGACAATCCCAAGCAGGCTCCATGCTCAATGCGGGGCTCGAACTCACAAAACTGTGAGATTATGACCTGAGCTGAAATCAAGAGTCGAAAGCCTAATCAACTGAGCCAGGTGCCCTTGAGAACACGTCTGTTTTAATCAGCAGACCGCCAGACCTCAGGGAGCCACGTCCAGCCCTGAGTAAGAAGACTCCATCCCCAGAGATCCTGAATCTGCTCGAGAGGAAATAAACAAGTAGACTGGCAGGGCTATCTTCCTGGAGGAGGGGGCGAGAGTTTTGGAAACGGGGAAAAAGGTGCAACACAGATATTTGGGACTGTGGCAGAAATTGCTGGCTGTTCCCCACTGCGTACTTTCCCCCTCCCTTCTCGGGAAGAGAACTCCCAATTTTTAGCTGCTATAAGTCGCTGTGGGTGAGGAGGGGCACAGAAAAAGGATTTTAGAAACCTTATAATAAAGAGTATCTAATTTACATTTTACTTCTATTCCAGACTATAAGGAAAGAGCCACAGAGGTAACAGATGTAAAGAGAGAGGCACACACAGAGTTCAAACCCAGGCCACAGTTTTGAAAAGTCTTCTTGCCCTGGACTTATTGATGTGGTCAGTCCACAGGAACAATTCAGTAAATTGTGATACGTAGCTTCCTACATGCTGGTGTGATACTAGAGTTTGACTCTGATGGCCCTAGGCACTAAAAGATGACGTATGAAATTGATGGATATGTGTAACATACGCAGCACCAGTGGCTGGAAGATAAAAGCTTCTAATACATGTTAGTTGCTATTATTATTATTATTACCACGACCATAGACTGTGCTTCTATGAGGACGGCCCACGTGGGATCAAATAGAGTATTAGCTACAGAAATGGTCTCGGTCTCACTCTCAGAGAGTGATAAGCCATATATTTCACAAATCTATCTCATGGTCCTTTTGTGCACAACTGAGTTTCTGGCACCAAGGTGACCGCTTCAAAGTCCTTCTCCTAAAAAAGGATACAGTCCATCCACCCCACCCCCAGGAACTTCTCACCAGGCTTGCTGACTCACAAGGCTGCAGTGAGTAACTTTATCTGTTAGCGTTAGGACGGGACCCACACGAGCAGTGGAAGAAGACATCTGTAAGTTACACGGAGCAGCCACTATTTATTTATTCAATATCTGCTCTGTGCCAGGCGGAGGGATTAATCATTAATCATCAAAGCCATTTCATTCTCTGTGCTCTACAGAGACCAGACAAGAAGAGAAACAAAGAAGCTTCCCAAATGCCCTCGGAAAGGCCAAAATATTCTTTTTCCTTGGTAAAAATAAAAACTCTTTATCCTCCAGAAGGTTCTGACTCCACTACTGTTGAGCTCACCTACACATTTTTACAGACCCGAGTTGCTTAAGACAGAATTTAAAAAAAACACAAACAAAAACAAAAGTTCAATATCAAAAAGGAACTTACCAAGATCCAAGGGCACTAAAGCAGGTGTATTTACATGGCATTTTTCTTCTATCCTAAAACACATGCTCACCAGGGTATAAAGAAACCCAACCATCTGATTACACAGGAGACACAGTCCATCCACTTGAAAGGGCTCAGAGCCCTCTTAGTAATGCACTGCCCGCTATATAAGCTCAGAGGCTGTCATTCCACTTATTCAAGATCATCCCAACATAAAATATCCTTCGCTGATTGTCCAACAAAAACAGACAAGACGTGCCAATATTTTTCTATTTAAATTTAATCTCTCCAAATCTTATCTTAAGTACTATGTCTGATTTTTTTATTTGGAAAATATAATAATAATAGGTCACCTTTTCAATATTTTCAATATGGTGTTCTCTTGAGTAACAAAGGATTATCACAGAGTTCACACAAGCAAGTAATGATCGTTCCATATACCAACACAGGCTTTTTCCTGCTCATCTGAGAACAGGGGACTGGGAAGGAGGGGAGGCGGGAGAGGGTGGGAACGCTGAAAAATGAAAGTACCTGACAACACAAGAAAAAACAGCAAACAAGAACTGTTCATGACCATGGCTCGTATTCCCCTTCCCACTACACCTGCCTCGCTAGACCAATGCCGCTACACTGGTGCTTTCTCTACATACTATACCCACATAAAACTGCCAGTTCCATGAGAAGGGAGTAGGTGTGAGCAGGACAGTCAAGAAAATACTAAGGTAATGTATCATTTCAACATACCGTATCAACATATTACCGAATTCCAGAAATTATTAAGAAAGCCCCAAATATTTCCCTGCATTGAATTATGCATCTAATTGTGCAGTCCTATGAAAGAAAATGCCTAGAAACTGTAAATCCAGTGGTTCTTTTGGAGTCTTAACATTCCTGAAATTTTAGTCCCATGTTGAGGGAAGATGTCTTTCTTATTCACTCCTTCTATAAGCCTACGTTTTAAACTATCTCAATAGAAGAGTACTGGTTAATACTAATTTAAGAGTTAAAAAAAAAATCCTTTCATCTGTTTGCCATTTTTTAACCTTTAACCAACGTCCATGAAACACGAGCAAAGGGGAGAAAAAACAAAGAGAGAGGCAAACCAAGAAACAGACACTTAACTGCAGAGGACATGTGGGTGGTCGGGTGGGGGGTGGGGGAAATAGGTGATGGGGATTAAGGATGCACTTGTCGTGATGAGCACAGGATGAGGTACGAAAGTGTTGAATCACTTCATTGTACACCCAAAACCGTATGTTAACTAACTGGAATTTAAATAAAAACTTTTTTTAAAAAAGTCCACGAGACAGAAAAAATAAGAAGGAAAACTCAGGAAGAATAAATCTTGAACATCCGAATGGGACGGCAGAGTGTCGACAAAATGTGCTGGATGGGAACATTTCAAAACAGGTTTCCAAAAGTACGAAATCTCCACTGTGTTTCCATCTAGCGCAGCATACGTGTCGTTCAGATTTGCTGTCCTAGTGCTCCCGCAAAACATTTTCAACTAAATGTTTAACACTGGCTATACCAATACAAAAAATCAAATGATGGCCTGAGTAATAATGCCACCTGTTAAAGTTCTTTCGCCAAGGATCATCTGAAAGGCCTGATACTAAAGGAAGTGGGTCACAATGTACAAAATCCCCCTGCTTTAAAATATGAATCTGTGATCAAGGAAATCATTATTTAATTTTTCTCCCTGTGCTTTACCTCGGACAGGACAAGGGTATTCCCACCTTGCTAATGGGTTGATGAGAACTCTCCTTCGTCATCTTTACCCCTTCTCCCCCAGCACTGGTTAGACAGAACAATCGATATAATGAGACTCCTCTGAGCCGGTGCACGATGTCTGGCCAGAACTCACCCGTCCAGAAGGTTCATCGTGGTGGGCGTCACTTCGGCAAACAGAATTACTTTTCCAAGTCGCTTTGTCTGCAGATTTTGTCGGTAGATCTCTAAGTTAAAATTCTCTGATAAGAAGGACTCCACATCAGTCACCACGGGTAGAGCAGATGGGGTGATTTCTATGTTGGGCGTGTAGGATGAAAGAAACTTAAGGGAGAGCTTGCTGGACTTGATTACTCCTTCAGGATCCACATGCTTCCCCAGCCACTGCATAAGAGGATCCCAGATTTCCTGTGTTACAAAGAAAGAGATGAAAAGGTCATAATTTGGCCTTACATTCGGTGAGGGTAGCTTTTTCTTAAAATGCCATTTTGGGGGTGCCTGGGTGGCTCAGTCGGTTAAGCGTCCGACTTCAGCTCAGGTCACGATCTCACGTTCTGTGAGTTCGAGCCCCGCGTCGGGCTCTGGGCTGATGGCTCAGAGCCTGGAGCCTGCTTCCGGTTCTGTGTCTCCCTCTCTCTCTGCCCCTCCCCGGTTCATGCTCTGTCTCTCTCTGTCTCAAAATAAATAAACGTTAAAAAAAAATAATAATAATAAAAATAAAAAATAAAAAAATAAATAAAATGCCATTTTGGTAATAGAAGTACTTCCTAAATCACAACCAGTAACAGCTAAAGTAACATATTCCAAACATCTGTGCTACCACACAATCGACAATAAGTCCATGAAGTATGTTTACGCTATAAAAATACAGTGGATTCTTGAACAACGTGGGTTGTGAACCGCATGGGTCCACTCACATGCAGGCTGTTTTCGATAAACACAATACAGTGCTAGGGCACTTGGCTGGCTCTGTCGGAAGAGCATACGACTCAATCTCAGGGCTGTGAATTAGAGCCCCACATTGGGTGTAGAGATTATGTAAACAAATAAAACTTTAAAAAAATAATGCCGTACGGTGCTATAAATGTATTTTCCCTTTCTTATGATTTCCTTAATAATTTTTCCTTTTCTCTAGCTTGCCCTATTGTAAAGATACTGTATATAATACATATAGCACACAAAACACATGCTAATTGGCTGTTTATGTGATCAGTAAGGCTTCAACAGTAGGCTACGGTAGTTAAGTTTTGGGGGAGCCAAAAGGTATATGCTGTGGATTTTTGACCGCACTGGGGGGCAGGTGGCTCCCCTAATCCCCATGTTGTTTAAGGGTAACCTGTAAACTGTTTGGAAGCCAGGACCCAAAGAAATAAATACAGCTCATTATTAAATTTTCTATCCTACATAATATCCTAAATCCTTAGATGTCTTCTCCAGCTCTAGAATTCATTAGTAATCCTCTAGTCTATACATTCTGCAGAAAAGTTACAGCTTTCTACTTTTGCCCCTCAAGGAAATTCATTATCCTAGCTGGGGAAATACCATAAAAAGCCAGGTGAAAGCAGTCACAGAAGACCAGGCACGGAGACAACAGCATTTGCTCTCTGCCTCTGGAGAACCTTCAACTCCTCTCCTGGACAAGCTGACCACCACCAGCCACTGACAGGTCACCAGCAGGGGAGACCTGACTTTCACATGGGAAAATAATGGGAAACCCAACACGTGCTTTCTCTTTGCCAAATGTGGGTCTCGGGGGTGGGGATGGGGGGGGGGTGAAGTAGAGCCTACCAGAAACCCCGCCTAACCCAGAACAAAGCTCTCCATTCTACCCCTGAAACAAGCAGGGGCCCTAGAGCCTCCCAGGAGGCTGCAACTTCCTCTTGGGCCCTGGAGGACCCACAGGCCTCCCTCCATGGTGGGGAACCAGGGAACTATGGGTCGAGGGAGTCATCACCCCAAGAGGTCAACACCAATGTATTAAAATCAAATTGTCACAGTAAACACAGATCCAGGCTCTTACGCTACCTTCATGCAAATGCTAGGCCTTTCAAAAGAGGAAAAGTACCCCTCTGTTAACACGAGGGTATGTCCCAAAGCTGCACGTGGCCACAGAGAAGTAGCTTCAAAGATAAAATATTATTCAACTCAATTCAAACAGACCACTAAAACTCACTTGAGTTCACAGAAAATACATAGGATAGAGGAACAAGTTCAACAACTTTGGAAGGAAGGAATCAGAAGAATCCAGAAGGTGAGACATTTCACAAAACAGTGATCCGCAAGTCAGTGTCACAGGGGACAAAAAGGCAAGAGAGGGGGTGAGAGAAGAGGGGGAGACCCCGTCTGGAGGAAGAGAGACGTAGAAGATACGACCAAATACAGCAGCTGCCTGCAAGCGGGTCCACAGGTGGGGACCAAAGTGGGACCGGGCATGAGCTATCTGAGCATAACCTTGGATCTGACAGCCCAAAGAAGGGCTAGAGGAGTAAGGATGGGGACAGGGGTTGAGACCAAACCTTGTGTGAACCCTTGACCCCAACCTGCTCACCCTGAAGAAGCCCTGAGCAGGAACCCTGGCTGTATCAGACCACACAAAGTCTGGGCAGCCCAGAACATCTCCCAGATGATGGCTTCATCATAGCACTGTATCTACCTCACTACTGACAAACTTGTCTTGGACCTACAGAATGGAAATTTTCCCTGGGGCAGTGACAGCCTCATGAAGGGTAAGAAATGAGCCCGGGGACCAAGAACTCCAACCCCAGAGAAGTGGATCTGTGTCTCCCCCAGCTTGTGAAGAAGCCAGCTTGGGGTCCAGCACACCGCCATCCCACCCCCAGTGTCACGCGAGGGTCCCTTCTGTGTCTGTCCTCCCAACCCTTTTTGGATGAACAAAGCCTGACCAATATTCAGGGGAATGATTTTTCTCCTTCTTGTTTTGGCCAGAGGTGTTGGGGCTGTGTGACTTCTGAGTGATTTCCTACAGTGTTGGTTCCTCCCTTCAGGATGGGGGGCGATAATCACCATCCCAGGAATTCTCAGTGGGTTTTTATTATTTAAAAAAAAAAAAAAGGGGGTGCCTGAGTGGCTCAGTCTGTTAGGTGTCGGGACTCTTGATTTCAGCTCAGGTCATGATCTCCCAGTTCGTGGGATCAAGCCCCGCACTGGGCTCTGCACTGGGTGTGGAGACTGTTTGGGATTCTCTGTCTCTCCCTCTGCCCCCCTCCCGCCCATACGTGTGCTCACACATACGCTCTCTCTCTCAAAAAAAGATAACAAGAAGAAGAAGAAGAAGAAGATATGATCAAATACAATGAGTGGCTCTTCACCAGAGTCTGGTTTGAACAATCCAGCTGGAAGAGACATTTTGAGACAATGAGGAAATTTGAATATGGACAGAATGTATCAAATAACAAAGATTCACTGTCAGGTTCAGTAGGCATGTTAATGGTACGTCCTTAATGTTAGAAAAGTGCCTGTGTCACAATGTCTGTAATTTACCCCCAAATTAGATGAAGCAAAAAAGGCAAAATACTAATAACTGTTAAATTTAGATCATGCATATGTGGGGTACTTGTTACACTATCCTCTCTATTCTCCAGGTTTTAAAACTATCATAATTAAAAGTAAAAAAGAGGGGCGCCTGGGTGGCACAGTCGGTTAAGCGTCCGACTTCAGCCAGGTCACGATCTCGTGGTCCGTGAGTTCGAGCCCCGCATCGGGCTCTGGGCTGATGGCTCAGAGCCTGGAGCCTGTTTCCGATTCTGTGTCTCCCTCTCTCTCTGCCCCTCCCCCGTTCATGCTCTGTCTCTCTCTGTCCCAAAAATAAAGAAACGTTGAAAAAAAAAAAAAAAAAGTAAAAAAGAAAGCAAACACACACACACACACACACACACACAAATGGTAAAATAAACATTAACTATTATAAAAATAGCACATTCCACTAAAATGTTTTGTCAATCCATTCATCCAACAAATATTATGATCTTACGGGGCGCCTACCACATGGCAGACATTCTCCGAGGTTCTAAGATTCGGCAGTGAACCAAGGGGCCGAAGTTCCCATCCTCATAAGGTTTATTTATATTCTAGAACAGGAACCAGTTAATTTTTCAAATCCATCAGCACAAGACATAGAACATTAGATTGTTCTAAGTGCCAAGGAGGGAAGAGACAGAAGTAGTGTCAGAGGTAAGACATCGTAGGGAGGGCAGACAAACACGGGACGGACTCAAGGAAGGGATTACATTCCTCATTGTATACAATGTATATATTATATTACTAATTATATACAACCCATACATTATGTTACTAATTGTATGCAACATATACATACTATTAATTGTGTACTATTAACGTATACAATCACTCTTCTCTATTTTTCCTTATTTTTTAGTTTATTTATTTTTGAGAAAGACAGAGCATGAGTGGGGAAAGATCAGAGAGAGAGGGAGACCCAGAATCTGAAGCAGGCTCCAGGCTTTGAGCTGTCAGCACAGAGCCCGACGCAGGGCTTGAACCCACGAACTGAGAGATCATAACCTGAGCTGAGATGCTTAACCAACTGAGCCACCCAGGCACCCCACTGTCCTTTATTTATATAGAGGATTCCAAGGAGAAGCAAAGGCCCCAAGGAAGCATGAGGGGGTAGGGAAGTGCCAGGGACGCAGAACAAGCCAGGAGGAGGGCAAGGAGCTCGGAGGGCAAAGGGTAGCAGCACCCACACCATGCAGAGGCTTCAGGGCCGCTATGGGGCCCGGGGCCAACGAGGAGCCCTGGGGGCTTTGAAGAAGGGCGCGTGGTAACCCCCTCGGCAGAGTCACAGCAGGAGCACTCGCTCAGCAACCTGAGGGACACAAACACAGGGAAGCAGACACCAGTCAGGAAGCCTCTGAAGTTCCTGGGAGGGTGACGACAGCCCCTAGACAGGTGTGACAGTGGGCATGTGAGAAGGGACTCTGGGATAGTGGCTATAAGATTGGCAGAGAGATCACATTTAGGATGTCAGCAGAAATGGGGAGTCAAGAATGAGCCCAAGCAACCAATTCAGCCAGCTTTATTTGCAAAACAAGGAAATAAAGGCTTATTTCTGCAAGATTTCTGGCCTGGCCACCTGGAGCTACCACTGGAAATAGCAAGGGCAGGAAAGGACAGGTTTGGAGGGGAAGAGCCAGCTCCAGGCACGACACGTTTGAGACAGGCACTGGGAAATGCACTGGGACACGTGACTCAGGGAGTTAGGGGAGAGGTCCACACCGAGGACATCAATTTGGGAAACTCCAGACTATGGATGATAATTTGAAGCCAGGAGACAGGCTGAAAGCAATGAGGAAGTTACTGTGGATGAAAAGAGTGGTTGCACTGGTCCCCTGGGGCTGCCATTACAAAGTGTCACAAACCGGGGCGGCGGGGGGGGGGAGGCGGGGGGGCGGTGCTTAGACAGCAGAAATTTATTCTCTCGGAATTCTGGAGGCTGGAAGTCCAAAATCAAGTGTCGGCAGGGCCACACTCCCTCCGAAAGCTCTAGGGGAGAATCTGTTCTAGGCTGCTCTCCCAGCTTCTGGTGTTGCTGGCAATCCTTGGCTCCCCTCCATGCGTCCATCTATCTCTCTTGTCCTCTTCTTATAAGGACACTAGCCATATTGAATTAGGGCCAGCCCTAGTGACCTCATCTTAACTGGATTACGTCTGCAAAGACCTTATTTCCAAATACAGTCACATTCACAGGTTCTGGAGATTAGGACGTCAATGTACCTTTTGAGGGGGACAAAATACAACCCACAACAGGTGTCAGTGCTTAGATATCAGGGAGACGAGAAGGCAAAGGAAAATCAAGTGCCCATGTGTCTGTGTGTAGGTAGAGGGGGGTGCCCAGTTTCACAGGTGGCAAGAAGGCACGAAGATGACGGCAGGGCAGTAAGAAGAGGGCTGAGCCGTAACCACTGGACTCCTCAAGACAGAGCCCACTGGATGCAGGCAACACCTGATGTTAATAAGGGAAGGAGAGAAGTGCATCTGGGTGGCTCAGTCAGTTGAGCATCCGACTTCAGCTCAGGTCATGATCTCACGGTTCGTGGGTCTGAGCCCCGCATCGGGCTCTTGGCTGTCAGCACAGAGCCCACGTCGGACCCTCTGATCCCCCCTCTCTCCACTTCCACCACACATGCGCTCTCTCTCTCTCTCTCTCTCAAAAATAAATAAACATTAAAAAATAATAATAATAATAAGGGAAGGAAAGAGACTGCAGACTCCAAGAACAAAACTCTGGCAAGGAGTTTCCTCAAGAGGAAAAGCAGACTGGGGCAGTGGCTGCAGGGAGGAAGGGGGTCCAAACAGGTATGGTTTGGTTAAATGTGAGAAGTAACAGCACGTTTTTTTTAATGATGACGAGAATGGTCCTATCCAGAAAGGTAACAGGTGAACAGGTGAGGACTGGATCCTAATGCTCAAGCAGAGAGGTCGGCCTCGGGAGCGGAGCCCTCCCCCACCGGGATGGACAGGGCTCACATTCCGGAGGAAGACACCCAGCCTGCTCCCCGACTGGGTCGCAGCCCTCCCTCACCCCTGCCTGCCACACAGCCATCCAGATCAGCCCTGGGAACTCATCTACACTGCCAGCACTCTGCTCCCAGTCTGCAGGGAGGCAGGTAGGAGTCCTGGACCGAAAGCTGTTGACATCATCTTTGGATTCCTTCTATTTTTCTCATAAATAACAGGCAAGATCATCAGCTAAGAGGAAAAAGGAAGGAGGAGGCTTGAGAAGGCAGAGGGAGAAAATGAAGGAAGCAGGGAAAATAGAATGAGCAACTGAAAGTGTTCAGGGTCCGCTCCAGGTTAGTGTTTCTCAATCTAGAGTGAACCGTTGGCACAATTTTGTGCTTTTATCCAGCCACACTCAGCTACAGAGCTATGTGGAAAAGGTACCGAGGAGGCTGAGGGGGCATATAAAGTTACTGACCTCCTGCAAATGAGGCCCCTATGGAGACATAAAGATGGAAAACAGGGTAATCCTGGCCTATGAGCGCACAAGCCAGGGGGAAGGACAGCAAGAGGAGTAGAGAACAGCGGAGGACAGTTCCAGAGGGAAAAGCAATGCGCCCAGGAGCAATGCAAAACAGGAAGTGATTCTGTTCGAACAAGCACCAGAAAAGTTGTGGGAAGAGGGCAAGCTGACGTGAGTGAGCTACCAGAAGCGATAGCCCTGACCTTCTACCTCTGCACAAAGAACCAAGATAAATTTTAAACACAGTATTCCCTGTTCACTATTATTTCTTTGATACAAATTCTACTGGAGAAAGAAGACAGAATGAATGAATAAAAAACATACTAAGGTAACCCCCAGTTATGGACTAAACATTTGCGTCCCCCTAGAATTCATGTTGAAATTGAAATCGCCAAGGTGGTGACATCAGGTGGTGGTGGCCTTTGGGAGGTGATTAGGTCATGAGGGGGGAGTCCTCCTGAATGGGTTACGGGAGTGGCTCTTATGGTTCAGTCAGTTAAGCATCTGATTTCCGCTCAGATCATGATCTCATGGTTTGTGAGTTCAACCCCTGCATCAAGCTCTGCACTAACAGTGCATAGCCTGCCTGGGATTCTCTCTCTCAACCTCTCTCTGCCCTTCCCCTATTTGCATGCCTGTACATATACTCTGTCTCTCAAAACTAAATTAATAAACTTAAAAAACTACATAGGTATATACATATGTATACATATACATATACATATACATATACATATACATATACATATACATACATATACATAAAGCAACCCCAGAGATCGCTCACCCACTCCAACCAACCACGGACACAGCAAAAAGACAGCTCTCTGCACCCCAACAGTAGGTTCTCACCAGAACGAACCATGCTGTCACCTTCATCTCAGACGTGGAGACTCCAGAAGTATCAGAAATAAATGTCTGTTGTTTATAAGCCACCTGGTCTACGCACTTCTGTTTTAGCAGCCTGAACTGAGATAGCTCCAAACCTCATTAGTTATAACCAACACCTTAAACTTTGGTCAACGCCCTTAAGGTATTGCCTTCCTCACATTCCCCAGGTCAGCAGGACGTCACAAGTGCACCACAAAGGCTAAACATACGTATGGGTGAATAGGTTAAGTCACAAAAATAAAGGGAAAATAATCTGGAAAACAAGTATTTCTTAACTAACTGCAGTTTTCATTAATTCAAGCAGAGGGTTAAGTGGTGATCCAGCAGCTGGAGGCAATGTAAATCTCCATTCAAAGTCGATGAAACCAAAAAGAAACGGTTGGCACCAGGTAACACTTAGAACGAACAAAGCAGGGAATCTCCTCTGGAGTGAATTATTCAACTGGCCAACCCCACATCATTCATCTAAGAAATACATACGGAGCACCCACTGTTTCTCAAAAATAGTACCACAGAATAAAGAGAGGAGGAAAGGGGTGCCTGGGTGGCTCGGCTGACTTAGCGTCCAACTTCAGCTCAAGATCTCATGACTCACGAGATCAAGCCCCACATTGGGCTCGCTGCTGTCAGCAAAGAGCCCCCTTCGGATCTTCTGTCCCCTTCTCTCTCTGCCCCTCCCCCATTCATGCTCATGCACACATGAGGTCTCCCCCTCTCTCCTCTCTCTCTCAAAAATAAATAAAACATTAAAAAAAAACAAACAAACATCCACCTTACACCTGTCAGAATGGCTAACATTAACAACTCGGGCAACAACTCCAGCGAGGATGTGGAGAAAGAGGGTCTCTTTTGCCTTGTTGGTGGGAAAGCAAGCTGGTGCAGCCACTCTGGAAAACAGTATGGACGTTCCTCAAAAAACTAAAAATAGAACTACCCTACGACCCAGGAACTGCACTACTAGGTATTTATCCAAGGGACACAGGTCTGCTGTTGCAAAGGGATACATGCACCCCAAGGTTTATATGTTTATAGCAGCACTATCAACAATAGCCCAAGTATGGAAAGAGCCCAAAGGTCCATCGATGGAGGAACGGATAAAGAAGATGTGGTATATATACACAATGGAGTATTACTCGGCAATCAAAAAGAACGAAATCTTGCCATTTGCAACTACGTGGATGGAACTGGAGGGTATTATGCTAAGCGAAATTAGTCAGAGAAAGACAAAAGTCATATGACTTCACTCATATGAGGACTTTAAGAGACAAAACAGATGAACATAAGGGAAGGGAAACAAAAATAATATGAAAACAGGGAGGGGGACAAAACAGAAGAGACTCATAAATATGGAGAACAAACTGAGGGTTACGGGAGGGTTGTGGGAGGGGGGATGGACTAAATGGGGAAGGGGCACTAAGGAATCTACTCCTGAAATCATTGTTGCACCATATGCTAACTAATTTGGATGTAAATTAAAAAAAAAAAAAAAGTTATCAAAAAAAAAAAAAAAGACGTATGGAGCACCATTTCTTTTTAATTTTTGTAATGTTTATTTTTATTTTTGAGAGAGAGACAGAGACAGAGCACAAGTGGGGCAGGGGCAGAGAGGGAGACACAGAATCCAAGGCAGGCTCCAGGCTCTGAGCTGTCAACACAGAGCCCAGTGCAGGGCTTGAACTCACAAACCGCGAGATCGTGACCAGGACTGAAGTTGGACACTTAACCAACTGAGCCACCCAGGCGCCCCAAGCACCCACTATTCCTCAAAAATAGTACCACAGAATAAAGAGAGGAGGAAATACAGGTATGCATACACACAACTAAAACCTAGTATGACACGTGCTTAAAAAATTCATTCAAACTATTCAAATATACATAACCTTTGGCAAAGTAGGTCAACGTGGCTCATTAAATTTAACCACTTATTCTTATTTGCCTACAAGTTGGGAGCCAGATTCTCAAGGAATTACATTATCACTGTTATGTCTACTAATTACTAAAGTGATATTCCAAATTATTTGTTTCTGAAACCAATACTTGAGATGCACAAACGTGCAAAATAAGTTGACGCAAGCAAGGAACATGGGTTTTTGTTCTTATGCCTCTTTCACGTAATCTTTCAGGACTTACTCAGAGCCAAATATATTACTCAGAATAAAGATAATCTAAAAGATATAAAATGAGACCTGTAACATCTGAAGAAAGATAACTGTATACTACCTATAAATCTCCTAAATATTCATATTCACGATAGACAAATGCAACTTTACGCCATCAAGTAAAACTGAATACACACAGTCCATCATCCCTGGACAGGAGAATAAAAATCTGGTTACAAGACATATCAAAATTACTACCTGTTGGATGCAAATCTGCATGATACATACTCTCAGATGCACTCAAGTTACCATGATTTAAGAGCTGTGGAAGTAGCTGCTAACACATGTAGGAAAAAAGAATTAATCCATGATTCTTGGCTTAAGTCTACTAATGACCACTAAGGCAGTGTGGAAATGCCACCCCCAAACCTACCTTTTTGAATTCAATGACCAGAGTGTAGCTAAATGTCACTTCTTTAGGGAAGTCTTTTCCGACCCACAGATCCTCCCAATCTAGGCTAGAATTCTTATTCATGAACAGTGACTTTATAGCACTTATCAAGTTGTAATTCCATAATTTGTATAACCATTTATTCAACGTCCCACTGTCTTGCTAGAATGTAAGCTCCATAAAGACAGCATACATACATTTCAGTCTTGCTCCCAACTGTATCCATGGCAGCCAGTACCAGATCTGGCAAATAGTCCATGCTTAATAAGCATTCACCATATAAATGCACATTAAAGTCCTTATCAAAACTCCACAAGTTACAGATAGATATAGAAATAGATATAGATATATAGATGTAGATACGTATAGATGTAGACATGTATAAATGTGTGTTTGTATCCCAACAGGTAAAATGCAAAAAAAAGCACTGATAAGAGATGGTCTTGATACGGATACACAAGCCTCAAAAAGAAATCTGAAATCTTTGAAAGTCAAGTCAGTCCTATTGAAAACAAAACAAATGCTATCAAATTTCACCACAATGAAATTCATAAAAACCTTCTGATTAATATTATTCTTTTAACATTTGAACCACAAGAATTTAGTACTTACCTTTCCCAAGATTTCAACCCAAATGAATGCAATTCAGGTGAAACCAAAAACTGAATGTTTTATAGTTACATATATGCTTTGCCCTTTGAATTAGCCACAGCAGTGGGGAAACACTAGCCATTCTCAAGGAAGGTGAATATAGCTTTCTTTCTTTTTGGGACATGTTGCATACAACATGAAATCCCCAAGGAACCTATAAAAAAAAAAAAGTACTAAACTAGTAAGCGCGTTTAGCAAGGTAGCAAAATACAAGGTCGATACACAAAACTTGGGTGTATTTCTATATATTAGCAATTAGTACTGAGAATATGAATTTTTTTCAAATACCATTTTCTTTTTTTTTTTAATTTTTTTAATGTTTATTTATTTTTTTGAGACAGAGAGAGACAGAGCATGAATGGGGGAGGGGCAGAGAGAGAGGAAGACACAGAATTGGAAGCAGGCTCCAGGCTCTGAGCCATCAGCCCAGAGCCTGATGCGGGGCTCGAACTCACGAACCGTGAGATCATGACCTGAGCTGAAGTCGGACGCTCAACCGACTGAGCCACCCCGGCGCCCCTTCAAATACCATTTTCAATGGTGTCAATAGATCTGAAACATTTAGGGATAATTTAAAGTATGTGTCAGAACTACAAAACACTGCTGAATTAAATTTTTAAAGCCCTAAATAACTGAAGAGATATACCATGTTCATAGATCAGAAGACACAATACTGTTAAGATGTCAATTCTTCTCCAAATTGATCGATGCAATACAATCCCATCAAAATCCCATCCTTTTTTTTTTTTTTTTTTTTTTGTAGAAATTAATAAGCTGATTTTAAAACTTGCACAGAAATGGAAAAGACCTAGAATGGCCAAAACAATTTTGGGAAGAAAAGACTTGGAAGTCTTACATTATGTGATTTCAAGACTTACTCTAAAACTGCAGGATTCAAATCAGTATGGTATTAGCCTACAGATACAGATAATCGAAACAGAATAGAGGCCAGAAATAAGGCCACACATACATATTCAATAGATTTTTGACAAAAGCACCAAGGTAATTCACCTGAAAAAGGATCATCTTTCAATACATGGTACTGAAAAAATTGAACATCCATATGCAAAACAAACAAAATAACCTTGGCCCTTATACCTTCCAGGTACCCAAAACTTGAAATGAACTGCAGACCCGAATATGAAACTTCCAAAATAAAACAAATGAGAGGGGCGCCTGGGTGGCGCAGTCGGTTAAGCGTCCGACTTCAGCCAGGTCACGATCTCGCGGTCCGTGAGTTCGAGCCCCGCGTCAGGCTCTGGACTGATGGCTCGGAGCCTGGAGCCTGTTTCCGATTCTGTGTCTCCCTCTCTCTCTGCCCCTTCCCCGTTCATGCTCTGTCTCTCTCTGTCCCAAAAATAAATAAACGTTGAAAAAAAAGTTTTTTTTAAAACAAATGAGAAAAACTTCTGACCTTGGGAAAAGTAAAGCCCTTCTCAGATAAATCAAAAGCATGAACCATACAAGAAGAAAATAATAAACTGGACTTCATTCAAATTAAGAACTGCTGCTCATTAAGAGACAGTGTTAAAAAAATGAAAAGGTAAACAACAGACTGAGAGAAACTCTTCTCAGTGTATATATATCTGATAAAAGATTTGAATCTATAAATAAGCATTCTTAAATCAGAATTATAAGAGAAAAAAATTCAACATACAACATCAACAAAAAGATTTGAACACTGCCCAAAAGAAAATACCCGTTGGTCAATAAGTACATGAAAAACTGCTTCCTATCGTTTGTCACCAGGGAAATGCAAATTAAAACCACAATGAACTACCACTACACACCCACTAGAATGGTTAAATTTTAAATTCTGACAATATCTAGTTTTGGCAAAGAAGTGAAATAACTGGGAACTCTCAGAGATTGCTTATGCAAATATAAAATGGTACCGTGATTCTAGAAAACAATTTGGCAGTTTATTTTCAAATTAAACATACACTTACCGTATGACTCAGCAATTCTACTCCTAAGTGTTTACCCAAGAGAAATAAAAACACGTGTCTGCAAAAACACTTGTACATGACTGGTCAATAGCCAAAAATTACAGACAACCCAAATGTCTACTAACAGGTGAATGAATAAGTAAGTTAAGGCTTATCCATACAATGGAACACTACTTGGCAATTAAAAGGATTGAACTAGTCATATATGCAATAACATGGATGAATCTCAAAACCATAATGCTGGGGTTTTTTTTCAAGTTTTTATTTAAATTCTAGCTGGTTAATACATGTAATTTAGTTATTCATCACTTACATATAACACCCAGTGCCCATTACAAGTGCTCTCCTTAATGCCCATCACCCATCTAGCCCATCCTCCACTCATCTCCCTCCAGCAACCCTGTTTGTTCTCTATCATTAAGAGTCTCTTGTGGTTTGTTTCCCTCTCTTTTTTTCCTTCCTTCCCACATGTTCATCTGCATTGTTTCTTAAATTCCACATATGAGTGAAATCATGGGGTATTTGTCTTTCTGTGACTGACTTATTTCACTTAGTATAATACACTCTAGCTCCACCCATGTCGTTGCAAATGGCAAGATTTCATTATTTTTGATGGCTGGGTAATATTCCAGTGTGTGTGTGTGTGTGTGTGTGTGTGTGTGTATGTGTGTGTGTGTACATACACCACAGCTTCTTTATCCATTCATTAGTTGATGGGGACATTTGGGCTCTTTGTATAGTTTGGCTATTATTGATAATGCTGCTATAAACAATGGGGTGAATGTGCCCCTTTGACTCTGCGTTCTTGTACCCTTTGGGTAAATACCTAGTAGTGCAATTGCTGGATCATCAGGTAGTTCTATTTTTAACTGTTTGAGGAACCTCCATACTGTTTTCCTGGGTGGCTGAACCAATTTGCATTGCCACCAACAATGTAAGATGGTTCCCCTTTCTCCGTATCCTCACCAACATCTGCTGTTTCTTGTGTTGTTAATTTTAACCATTCTGACAGGTGTGAGGTGATAGCTCATTGTAGTTTTGATTTATATTTCCCTGATGATGAGTGACATTGAGCATTTTTTCATGCATCTGTTAGCCATCTGTATGTCTTCTTTGGAAAAAATGTCTGTTCATGTCCTTTGCCCATTTCTTAACTAGATTATTTGTTTTTTGGGTGTTGAGTTTGATTAAGTTCTTCAGAGATTTTGGATACTAACCCTTTATCAGATATGTCATTTGCAAATATCTTCTTCCATTTCATAGGCTGCCTTTTAGTTTTGTTGATGGTTTCCTTCTCCATGCAGAAGCTTCTTATCTTGATGAAGTCCCGATAGATAGTTCATTTTTGCTTTTGTTTCCCTTGCCTCCAGAGATGTGTCTAGTAAGAAGTTGCTACAGCCAAGCTCAAAGAGGTTACTGTGTTCTCCTCTAGGATTTTGATGGTTTCCTGTCTCACAGGTCTTTCAACCATTTTGAGTTTATTTTTGTGTATGGTGTGAGAAAGTGGTCCAGTTTCATACTTCTGCATGTTGCTGTCCAGTTTTCCCAATACCAGTTGTTGAAGAGACTGTCTTTTTTCCATTGGATATTCTTTCCTGCTTTGTTAAAGATTAGTTGACCACATAGTTGTGGGTCCATTTCTGGGTTTCCTATTCTGTTCCATTGATCTGTGTGTCTGTTTTTGTGCCAGTACCATACTGCCTTGATGATTATAGCTCTGTAACATAGCTTGAACTCCAGAATCGTGACGCCTCCAGCTTTGCTTTGCTTTGCTTTTTCAGGATTGCTTTGGCTATTCGGGGTCTTTTGTGGTTCCATACAAATGTTAGGATTGTACATTCTAGCTCTGCAAAAAATGCTGGTGGTATTTTGGTAGGGATTGCATTAAATGTGTAGGTTGCTTTGGGTAGTATAGATATTTTAATAATGTTTGTTCTTCCAATCCATGAGCATAGAATGCTTTTCCATTTCTTTGTGTCCTCTTCAATTTCTTTTATAAGTGTTCTATAGTTTTCAGAGTACAGATCTTTCACTTCTTTGGCTAGGCTTATTCCTAGGTATCTTATTGTTTTTGGTGCAATTGCAAATAGGATCAATTCCAAATTTCTCTTTCTGCTGCTTCATTGTTGTTGTATAGAAGAAATGCAACAGATTTCTATATATTGATTTTACATCCTGCAACTTTGCTGAATTCATGTATTAGTTCTAGCAATTTTTTGGTGGAGTCTTTTGGGTTTTCTACACAGAGTACCATGTCATCTGTAAACAGTGGAAGTCTGACTTCTTCCTTCCCGATTCCGATGCCTTTTATTTATTTTTGAGAGAGAGAGAGAGAGAGAGAGAGAGAGAGGGCAAGCGGGAGCCAACAGAGAGAGGAGACACAAGATCCGAAGCAGGCTCCAGGCTCTGAGCTATTAGCACAGAGCCTGACACGGGGCTCGAACTCACGATCCGTGAGTTCGTGACCTGAGCCAAAGTCGGACGCTCAACCGACTGAGCCACCCAGGCGCCCCTCAATGCCTTTTCTTTTTGTTGTCTGATTGCTGAGCCTAGGACTTCCAGTACTATGTTAAATAACAATGATGAGAGTGGACATCCCTGTCTTGTTTCTGTCATAGAGGAAAAGGTCTCGGTTTTTCCCCATTGAGGATGATATGAGCTGTGAATCTTTCGTATATGGCCTTTATGATGTTGAGGTATGTCCCATCTATACCTACTTTGTTGAGGGTTTTTATCAAGAATGGATGCTATATTCTGCCAAATCATAATTCTGATTTTTAAAAAAGAAAAGACAGAGAAGAGTATGTACTGTAGGATTCTATTCAGGTAGAACTTCAAAAAAGACCAATCTAACCTACAGTGATAGAAAGCAGATCCGTGACTGCTGACACTGGGTACGGAAGTGCGGAGTGGATGAGGGCTGACTGAGGAAGAGAACAAGGGAATCTTGGAGGATACTGGAACACTCTATAGCATGATTGTAATGGTGGTGACTCAGGCATATATATGTATCAAACCTTACACTGAAATGAGTGCATCTTCTTAAATCTAACTTATACCTAAAGTTGATTTTTTTTTGAAAAACGCAAATAGTAACCAGCCCTCGCAACACTAAAGAATAACTAGAGCCCATGAGACTCAATATTATTCACTAATGTCCAAAAAATACCAGTATCCCAACTTCTGGAGAGATGAATGCTTACTTTTATATTCAGTGTAAATACACAGGAGTGGCTGCTGTATGGTTAGTTAACATACTGTAACGTCTGCTACAGGAAGTGCAACGAAGATCAGAGGCATACTGGATTCTGTGTCACGTCACAGTACAGCCACTTCACCCCATCACTCGTCTTTATCTGCTACATTTACCCACCTAACAAGATCCACCGGGTGAAAACTCAGTGATGGATGTATTAAAATATTGATTGTCATCTGTTTGTGTTTTGGTGCTCCTTTTCCCAAGGAACGCCGAATAACTGATCTTAACCTATAAAGGTTTCCTATCTCAGAGAACATGTGCCTCATTGTAAATAATCGAATTAGTTGTGCTTCAGTCATAACACTGTCCGTTGCTAGGCAACCGGAAGCGGGCAGATCAGAAAATGAGTCTACAAAGACGTGGACTATACGCTCTTTTTTATGGGTGTCCCATTCCCAGTTAAATGCTCTCAAGGAAACAGGAGCTGATATTCTTCTAACTCTCATGGAATTTATATGAAGCAACCCAATGCTTATTAGCAGTATTTTCCAAACAAAATATTCAGAGCCAATTTCACGTGGACTTCACGCAGGTGATGAAAGCACACAGCACAGCAGATCTTTAGAATCAAAAGATGTCACTCCTGGAAGAGCAGGACCAGTTTTGGTCCTGACCTCAGTTAAGGTAGGGATTGCTCATTTGGCAACTGCCGGGT
Source organism: Leopardus geoffroyi (assembly GCF_018350155.1). Lineage (NCBI taxonomy): Eukaryota > Metazoa > Chordata > Mammalia > Carnivora > Felidae > Leopardus > Leopardus geoffroyi. The sequence goes on along the minus strand of NC_059333.1, from coordinate 8,659,076 downwards.
GGACTTTTATTCTGAGCACCAGTACAGAGTAGGGCAGGGTCTGAAATACGTGTTCTCCTCCTCACCCGGTGGGTCCCCCATGCAGGTGCCTCTGGCCCAGCCCTCCTGACCCTGCTGCAGTCTGATCATCCCTCACCTAACTTGTCCAGATTCCACTCTGGACAGCACTGCATCCCAGTTTGAGTTCCCAAGACCCCTGCCTTACTGGTTCTCCAGAGAGGCTCAGCCACCAGTCCCAAGCACTGTTACCCCACAATGAATGGACTGGACCTGAGGGGCTGATAGTTTAATGGCACACTGCTGAAACCTACCCATCCCCACACACATCCAGGTCACCCACTGCCAAAAGTTAGCCTACCCACAGGCCAAAATGACCCCACAGGGGATGTATCTTATTTGGCCCACTCATTTCGAACTAGTTGCTAACACTCACAAACCAGGACATTTCACATCAAATATCCTGTTGGCTTTGGAGTAAATGGAAACTCTTTCCCACACGGTAGTAATTGGCTGGGGCCAAGCAGCACCGCCCTCATCACCTGGGGACACACTCTGCAGCTGGACTCTGGTGTGCTATCTCTTCTGCCCCAGAGGCATTTGGGTTTGAAACCACTCATCTTGGTCCTGTATCAAGTCTGGCCCCAATGCAGCAAGATCTCCCATGGGGCCCTCGATGATGCTGCTTTCCAGTTAAGTCCAACTTTTTTTTTTTTTAACGTTTATTTATTTATTTTGGTGGGGAGGGGAGGGAGGGAGAGCACACATGGGAGGGGCAGAGAGAGAGGGAAAGAGAGAATCCCAAGCAGGGTCCACACGGTCAGCGCAGAGCCCGATGTGGGGCTTAGACTCATGAACTGTGAGATCATGACCTGAGCCAAAACCAAGAGTTGGCTGCTTAACCGACTGAGCCACCCAGGTGTCCCCAGGACATTTTCACCAAGAAACAAAAGTTTTACCACTTAAGTGAGTTATCACTCATCCTCTCTGCTTTCAGCCAGGGAGAGATGGTGTATCTAGAAGGGCCACCTACGGAACTGTGGGCAGTTAAGAGACGCTAAGAGCTCGGTGAACACCTGGGCCAGCGATGGGCCTGCAGGAGGAGGAGGACAGAGCCGCCCATTGGGGCCGTAGGCCGAGAGGGCAGAGGAAATCCATCCACCTTGCTCCCCTCCTGCCCATGCAACCCTGTAGCCGAGAACAAGCAGAGCCCAGGAAGGGCCGGGAACAAGGGGACAGGGCACACTGGACAGTGGCCGACACACAACTGCCGAGGGAGAACCCAAAGCTGCTCGGAGCCCGCGGGGTGGCTCTCTCTGACCCGACCGTCTCTCAAAGACCGGCCCTGAAGTTCGACTTGGGCCCTGCAGTAAGTTGACCTTCCACACATGCTGATCCTTCACTAGTCGAGACCACACCAGGGACCGCAACCCAGCAACTCCAGAGGCCTTAGGATGGCATCAGATATCCCAATCCCGGCGACAGGCGGCCCTCGTGAGCTGAACTCGCCACGGTCACTCCAGGTCCCCGTGCCTGGGACACAGCAGGCCCCCAACCAACGTCTGTGAAGCTGTATTCCTTTTATTGCGTGAAAGTATCACTCAGGCTCGGGCTCCGAAAGGCCACAGATTTACTGCGTTTTTTTGTTACCTGCCAACTAGGGGAGACCACAAAAGGCACGGGCGGAGCAGTAAAACAGGGGTAATGAATGAGGCATTTCTAACAAGGCTGCTTTTATAGGCATCACACCTCGGCGGGGCCAAATGGGCTCGTTTTCGAGGTGAAATCTAGTCCGCGAGGCGCAGAGGAGAAGGGAGCCGTGGACGGCACTAAAAGAAAGGGAGGCTTTGCGGCCGGAGCTCCACCGGCACTTCCACACGAGAGGCGCTAACTTCCACCGACAGGACTCGCGGGTCCGGGCTCCACATCCGGAGAAGTCTCCAGGGCCTTCATTAAGCCTGCCTGTACGAAACGCCCTTTGTCCCGGGCCAACACAAGCAGGCCTGACGGAGCAGGTGGGCCCGCGCGAGTGGGGGCGCCCACGGGCGGCCTGTCCCGCTCACCCCAGACAGCGTGTCCCGCTGACGTGCGCGGATGTGGAAGATGCCAGGCGCGGGCTGATTTCCAGGGCCCCCCTCGAGCCACCAGCCCAGCAGCCCTGGGCCTGGCCTCCAGCCCTCTAGTCGTTGTACGTGGAAGCAGCAGAACCCAGCACGGAATCGGGTCCACAGCTCTGCTCCCCACCAGCGGGCAGGCCCCTGCCTGTTCTGGGCCTCAGTTTCTTCATTTAAAAAAATTTTTTTCATGTTTATTTATTTTTAACAGAGAGAGAGAGAACACGTGCAAGCTGGGGTGGGGGGGGGGGGACAGAGGAGGCACAGAGAGAGAGGGAGAGAGAGAGAATCCCAAGCAGGCTGTGCACCATCAGCACAGAGCCCAATGCAAGGCTCAAACTCACAAACCCCGAGATCATGACCTGAGCCCAAGTCTGATGCTTAACTGACTGAGCCAGCCAGGAGGAGCCCCAGTTTCATTTTCAAACCAAGAAAATTGGGGGTGCCTAGGTGGCTCAGCCGGTTGAGCGTCCAACTTCAACTCAAGTCATGATCTCAAGGTTCAAGAGTTCAAGCCCCACGTCGGCTCTGTGCTGACAGCTCGGAGCTTGGAGCCTGCTTCATATTCTGTGTCTCCCTCTCTCTCTGCCCCTCCCCTGCTCATGCTCTCTCTCTCTTTCTCTCTCAAAAATAAACATTAAAAATTTAAAAAAAAAAAAAATTAGAACATCCCTTTCAGTTTTGACATTGAAGATTCAGCTTCAAGATTCAACCTTTAGGGGCGCCTGGGTGCCTCAGTCGGTTGAGCATCAGACTTGGGCTCAGGTCATGATCCCACAGTATGTGGGTTCGAGCCCCACATCAGGCTGTGTGCTGACAGCTCAGAGCCTGGAACCTGCTTCAGATTCTGTGTCTCTGTCTCTCTCTGCCCCTCTCCCACTCATTCTCCCTCTCTTTTTCTCACTCTCTCAAAAATAAACATTAAAAAATTTTATTTTTTTTTTATTCAACGTTTAGTCCCAAATGTTTAATGCTCAGTTAAAACTGTACCATCATCGGGGCACCTGGGTGGCTCAGTCGGTTGAGCGACCGACTTCGGCTCAGGTCGTGATCTCGCAGTTTGTGAGTTTAGGCCCCGCGTCGGGCTCTGTGCTGACAGCTCGGAGCCTGGAGCCTGCTTCGGATTCTGTGTCTCCCTCTCTCTCTGCCCCTCCCCTGCTCATGCTCTGTCTCTGTCTCAAAAATAAATAAAATGTTCAAAAAAAAATTTTTTTTTAACTGTACCATCATCTCTAGGATTCCAATACTGAAAAACACGTGTTACGAGCCGGCTGGGGGTGCATTCAGAGAAGACCAAGTGCCTCCTACTCCAGTCCACTTATTTTAGCAAAGGTTCATATGTTTGGCTGCCACCAGAACACTCTGGAAAGCTCAGAAAATCCCGGGGCACACCACACCCACGGGGGGTGGGGAGGGGCACAGGACACTGTCCTCGGTACAGTCACAGGAGAAGCCTGTGCTTCAAACGGTAACTCCTCGTTTGCGGCAACGAGCGGCTGACCAACCAGCGAGAACACGCTAAAATTTCTAAACGGAAAGCATGTTAATAACAGATAAAACTCTTCCGCCTTTCTCCTAAACTCCACCTGGTTGGTGTTCCTTGGGCACGTCAACAGCCAATTCTTTTAAACTGTTTAACACAGTTGTTTATGAAATTCCCATTCTACCTGAATAAACGGTGACAGAACTAGATTGGACGGGCAGCCAGTCCGAGCTGGGTGGGCTGTTTGCTGCTAGCCTGTCCCCTGAGGCCCCTCGGGTGTCCCAGACACAGGAGCAGGGGAAACGTTTCACAATACGTTAGTGGGAAAAGCCAAAACGCTTCTTAAGTGTTCAAACAAAACGCTCTTACTAAATGCCTACTATAGGCCGAATACTGGGAAGATTAACAACATATGGTCCTTGCTTTCAAATGATCTTGTATTACAGTTTAATGGGGCAGACAGATATTCACATAAATAATACAACAGCGTTTGTACACTACTTACAGTTTACCAAAAAAAAAAAAAAAAAAAAAAAAAAAAAGGTTCTTATGGAAGCAAGCAATAAGATCTAAAGTTCCCAAGTCGCAATACTTGAGTTAGAAAGTTGAAAGAAAAATTGTAAATCCTATACTCATGACGTGGTCATCAGTGGAATTTTCCTAGATCAGGGGTAGAAACCCTTTGTTAGCCATAAAAGATCAACTAGTTGTCTTCCTAACACGTGGCTCCAAGATGTTTTATGTTTTATAATTCAGGATTTTAAGACACATTATAATGTAAGAATTTCATACATGCTGGCCGATGTGAGGAGGGGATGCGCCCGTAGGGCGATGACCAGCCACCCAGAACCACTACAGGCCAGGAGGCTATGGTTTTACTTCAAATAAAGAAAACCAGCCCAGGGCCAAATGCAGACTAGCACCACTCTCTTGCCAACTCCTAGAAGCAACAATGTCAAAGCCTCATGCTTTCATAAATAACTTACAAGTTATTTACGTTTTACTTAAAGGCAGTAACGTAGGAATCTTCCCAAAAAATCCAAACACTCTTTATCAAAAAATGTAGCAAAAACGTTAACAAGGGTGAATCAAGGTGAAGGCTACATGTGGTTTATGTACTATTCTTTTACCTTTCTTAAATTTCTTTTTTTTTTTTTTTTTCTTAAATAGAAAGTTTAGGACAAATGAAGGGATTTGTTCCAGAGGCTCTGAGGCCCCTCCAGCTCCAACATTCACTATGTATTTCTGTTCTGCTATTAATCCTAGAATCATCATGGGCACAGCCTTTATAACAAAAAAGTTAAAGATCAAAAGAAATCAGGGACGCCTGGATGGTACAGTCAGTTCAGTGTCCAATTCTGGATTTTGGCTCAGGTCACAATCCCAAGGTTGTGGGATCGAGCCCTGAGTCGAGCTTTGCGCTGAGCGCAGTCTAATTGAGAATCAATCTCTCTCTCTCTCTCTGCCCTTCTCCCCCATTGGTGTACTCTCTCTCTCTCTCTCTCGCTCTTTCTCTCTCTCAAATAAAAAATTTAAAAAATTTAAAAAACCCAAACAACCACCAAGAACATCTTCTAGCATTTCACGTTTTAGTTGAATCAGCATGACCCCCGCATTGGGGCAGGGAGCCTATGGCCACTTGCGGCAAGAACACCTTCCTGAAAATCCAGATTGCCATCGCCATGGGCCGTTCCTCCCGAGGCCTGGATCTTGAACAGTCCAAACGCAGGACGTACTCCCTCTGAACACAAACCCCAGTACGTTCGTGAAGCTTTTCAGTATATGTGGAATCAGTGTATTAATAACAGCTTATTGGCACTGAATGAAAAACACACAAGTCTTAATCTTAGGTCTTGAATTGGGTCCAGGCCGTACGTAATACCTGGCTGGAAGGGATACAGCTGTAAGCATGCTTGGTGACTGGAGGCTACGTAGTGAGACCTGAGTTTTGAAACCAGGATTGGTAGCTTAACAAAATTTACTGGTTGTAGAAAAAGTAAACTCGCCTCTAGGGAGGTGAGCTCAGTCTCGCCATTCTGACAGCAGGCCCTGGTGGCCAGTTTAGCGAGAAGTGTTGGCTCTGAGGCTTGAAAGTTCCAACCTTGTCTTAATGAAGGTCGCTGCGAGCAGACAGTCCACTCCAGGTAACAGCTGCGGGGTGATTAGGGAAAGCAGCAAAAATTCAAACCAAGGTGCACCTCTGAGTCACATAAATTGACAAGTCATTAGGTTACCTGTCGCTTGCATTAAAAAACAAAAAACAAAAAACAAAAAAAAAAAACGTAGTACTGTCTTTTGAAAAAAAGACAGAATTTAGAAAAAAAGAATTTATTTTAAAGGGGTAAGATCATAACACAAGGCAGGTAATACTTACCTTCGTTTTGAAGGCTACCTCGTTTCTTAATTGTGTGGAAAACAGCTAAATATTCAAGGAGCAGAGATTCCTACCCAAAATCAAGCGTGTTCTGTCTACTTTACGCAGATCCACCCGCTACCACTAATTTCCACATACCAAATGCTGGGAATTCTTACTGTAATCTAAGGAACTGGTCCACAGGGCAGATAACTTCTAGAAAATGCTATCATTCCTTCAGAGAATGAAATAAAATAGTCAAAATTTTATGTAAGGGAGGCCTGATTTCCAGTGTCGCGGATTCACCGTTTTACTGGATACAACTAGAATGTTCAGAGGTTGACAGTTGGCTTCAAAGGCGGAGAGCTGTAAGAAGGGGAAGCCACAAGCTTAGAGCCGACTCCTTCGTAAGGTGCACTCTGTCCTCAGCCAGGAGAGAACAATCTGGAAACAATCTGGTGGGCAGCTGCTCTCATCAACAAACTGTTTATTGTAAGAAAGTGGCTGGGTCAAAGGCTAAACATCAACCCGAACCGAAAGCATACGGAGCAAAAATCAATACCGTCCCCGCTGAAGAAGCCAGGACTCCTCATGCAGAAAAGAGAGGGAGAGAGACTCGTACCTCACTCTGAACGGACGAGCGTCAGACAAAACTCCCGTGTTTCAACGCATGGCTGTCTTGCACGCTATTACAAATGAGTATTTGCTGCTATTTTCAGAACACCCTAGTAGCAAGAGCTAAAATACAGCATTTCGAGAGACACGGAAATCTACTTTCCAAATTACTTGCCCAGAAGTTATACTGGCTTATATCTAGTTGCTTTCTTCTTACATTTGTTTTATAAAGGAACCAACACGCTTATACACTATGCACAGATAATATAGCCAGTCTTTATATTTATCTAATTAGAAAATGGAACACTGGCTATGAGACTATACAAAAGAACTGATTTATTTTAGGTGTGTCAGTGGTATTCTGGTTATGATTTTAAACAGAGCTCTTATCTTTTAAAAACACATACTAAAATGAGAGAGCTGACAGAATATCTGGGATTTGCCTCGAAATAATATGGAGGAGTGGGTAGGATTAGACAAAATAAGACTGGCCAGAATAAAAACCTAGGAAGCAGACTGATTGAGAGTTCATGAGTTCATTACATTTTCCATTTACTTTTGTACACTTCAAATTTTCTACAAAACGTTTCCATTTTTTTTTAATTTTTTTAACATTTATTTTTCAGAGACAGAGAGAGACAGAGAAGGAGCAAGGGAGGGGCAGAGAGAGAGGGAGACACAGAATCCCAAGCAGGCTCCAGGCTCCGAGCTGCCAGCAGAGAGCCCGACGCGGGGCTGGAACCCACGAACCATGAGATCATGACCTGAGCTGAAGTCACACGCTTAACCAACTGAGCCACCCAGGTGCCCCCAAAACATTTCCTTTTATGTGTGTATACAATTCAACAGTTACTACAAAAAAGAAAAAGAACAGTTTCAAAAAAAAAAAAAACATTTTCTTAAATATGAGGAAAGTATTAACCTACCAACACAAATTCACTGACTCCCTGTAAGGATATATATGTACTATAGAATTACTAGGCGTCCAACAGGACTGTTTGGGGCAACGTCTGAAACAGAGCTGTTGAATTCCAAGTCAAACCCTGGAGAAGCAGAGAGAGATGTTCCGTGCATTCCCAGTGCGTTCATGAGCCAACCAGGCCAGGGTCTGGCTGAAACAGTACCACAAGATGGTATTTAACTGCATTATGGAGCATGAGAACATATGTGAGCTGGTACAGAAACCCAAATGACATAAATAACCATGTTTTTACTGCACACATATTCTGAAAACATAACTTGATTGCAAATTTGAGGCTCCTATATATTGCATTGATAAATTAACAGAGAAATCCATTGGAGAAAGAACCTAAAGAAAATAAAGCAGAGAGCAAAACATTCTTTTACTTTGCTTCAATTATGCCAGGATAAGGATGAAAATAGTAGTAACTTTTTCTTTTCTTTTTTCTTTTTTTTTTTTTTTTTTTTTTTGTGCATCTGATTGCTTTGCTGGGACCAGCATAAATACCAGAGTCCTAGAAAGAATGTGAAAGATCATCTCATGTATCCTCCCACGAAAACAGAGAGGGTTTGGTAATGACAATTTGGTGACAGTGGGCTGTCCTTTAAAAAGCCACCTTGCGTGACAAACTCACTTTGGCCAACCTGACAGAGCACACGCAATCCCATCATCACGGAAGGAAAGTACACACCAAAAGGGGAATCCTCAAAATCACAGACCTTTGACCTTTAAAACATTTTATAGACAAAAAAGGCAGAGGAAAAACTTAAATATTCATGCAGATCAAGGTTGCCTGTGGAAAGCAACGACCTGGAGTAATAATCTAGACAATTCTAAGGCAGAAAATGGGTCTGGACATTCCCCTCAAAAAAAAACAGACCATCATTTTTTAATTTACGAAACCACAGTTGAGTGTTTTCTTTTAAAAGACATATTTCCTTATTTACTGAGATTAAAAACAGGAAGGGGGGATTAGTGGTGCCATCACCTAATTAGTCATTAATAAACTGCCGTATGGATTCATTTCTGCTCAAAGACAAGAAACCAACTTGTCAAATACTTGGAAAACTTTGCAAGTTTTCTTAGAACAATACTCACTTTTTACTTTAATTTTACATTTCAAACTTTTACTTTGCCCGCAGGAAGCAAGTAGGTTTAAACTCAATGCTTTCACAGCTCAGGACTCAGGAGAGATTTGTGGTTTCTGACACCAGCAAACAGCCCAGGGAGGCACCCATTCAGAATCGAGCGATCCCGCTGACCAGGGAGGGCTGGTGTCAGTCTACCTTTGCAAGACATTCTATTTAGAATCTGAATTTAAATCTTGGAGGTGCAAGAACCAAGTGCCCACACAATTGGTCTCTTCACCCAGAACCCCGATCTCCCCACACCCGGACACAGGAACAGGAGACACACAGGAGAACTTGACACTCATGTCACAAGACTAAACTGTAAATCTCCATGTGCCGATGGGAAAGTATGTTTCCTTTTTAGCAGAAATCTGTAGATATTTTCACCAAAATCTCTCATCCTCGGGGGAAAAAGACCTCCCCACAAAGGAAGGTTCTATTTCAGAGATTGTATAGCATTTTCTACAAGTTTTAGTTAAAGCAAACAGAGGAAAATTTAATTAATAACTCATTCATTATTTATGCTAATTCATATATTAAAATTTTAAAGGTTCAAATACTACTAAAAACTATCAGTTAAAACAAATATTCTAAATGTTTTTTAACGTTTATTTTTTAGAGAAAGAGAGACAGAGTACGAGTAATGGAAGGGCAGAGAGAGGGAGACACAGAATCCAAAGCAGGCTCCAGGCTCCAAGTTGTCAGCACAGAGCCCAATGCAGGGCTTGAACTCACGAACCACGAGATCATGACCTGAGCAGAAGTCGGACGCTTGACCGCCTGAGCCACCCAGGTGCCCCTAAAACAAATATTCTAAAGACCCTTAATTGTTCTCATACAAATCCATGTTCCCCAAGTCATCAAATGGGGTTTGACCCCTAGAATTTTTTACGAAGGGCAATATTTCTAAACAATTAAGAACTAAAAGAACAGCCCATACTCCAGTATTTCTTCCACTGATTCTATTATTAACCCGAAGCCTGCAGACGTTTCAAGAAAAAAAATACAACACAAGCAGAAGAATAAAACAGAGTTTTTCTAGAAACATCCAGTATCTGGAAGGCTGTGAGTGGCCAAACTTGGCCCAACAGCGCCTGGGAAAAAGCATCCACTCACAGGCAGCTACGAGGAGCCGGAACCAGAAGAAACTAAAAAAGGGATGATAGCATTCCCGTACCTCGGAGAGAAAGAGAGACAGACAGACAGACTAACCTTAGCCGGGTTTGCCCACTCTGGAGCGGTAGCCAGAGAGGTCTTGGCCTGTACTCCCGGCTGAGGTCCAACACAGGATCACCACCACCTCGGGTTGTCTCTACCTTCCCACTCGGGCAGGGGATACCAGATTACACACCCTTCAGGGCCACAAATTGCCTGTCAGTTTTGAAACCCCGAAACGGGATCAAACATTTTTGCAAGACGGCACAATTCTCCGAGCAATGTTCCCGAATTTTTAGCATGAATGGAAACAAAATGTGCTCCCTGTCTGGAATTCACACACCGGAAAACTAAGCGGAACATTTCTCGATGGTGCTCAGGTCTCAGCACCCAGCACTGCGGGACTGACCGGGGGGGGGGGGAATCTCGGCTCTGCACCTGAGCTCGACCCTTGGGCCATGCCCTCCAGCCTGGTGCCAGCATGGGCTCATTCCCTGGGATGTACTTTTTACGCCCGGGAGACCAAAATCTGCTCCTAAGAGTGCTGCAAGACTTCTAGAGACAGCTTCAATCGACTTCCCCAGGAGGCAACGCCATAATCCGTCCCCGCTCACACATGGCAGCTATTAGGGAGCTGCTGTAGGAGACAGAAAGCATTTGGACTGGGAGGACTTTTTCTTCCAAAAGGGCCTGTTTCCCATCCACGGATCTGTGACTGCATAAGCGGTAGATATAAATAGTCTGAGGAAATAAAAGCGCCCTTCCTAGATAGAGTGCTACCCCCCAGAAGGAAACTGCGGAGAGAGAAGCTCACTCTCGCCTACCCCTGCCCCACGCCAGCCAGCAAGAACCAAACTAGAACCAAATGAAAACAACATCCATCACAAATAGAAAACAACCAAAGTCGTGACTGCCTGTGTTTCCTACAAGCAAATTATCAGTCCCTGCCTTCCCTGTGGCCCAGAAGTATCTACGCCTGCAGGAGTCGCTTGGAAACACTCTGTGGAAATAAGATTCAAATAACAACATGGTACCTACAGTAGCCGAAAAGCGTCCCGCCCCCACCCCGCCAAAAGACAGACCAAAATAAAAGGCAGCTAAGGAAAACACCCCAGCTATTATCTCTTTAGCATTTCAACATCAAAACACATCATGTCACCTTTGACACAGGCATTATGTTCGATAACAGGAAGTCAGTTAAAACGAACAAAACATTTCCAGTTTAGGTGAAGGGCGAAGGAAGAAAGAAAAGGAGAGAAAGGTATACGAAGGACCCTGAAACATTCGTAGCTATAAAAGCTTTTAAATGTTTGCTTTAATCTGCCAGCTGCTCTTGAGCTGGCGCTGTATTGTAAAAGAGTCACCACAACACCACGTCAGCCACATGTCAAAAGCTATTCAGGGCGCACCTGGAATTCTGAGTTTCTCTCTAATTTGGACCCCTAAAAATTATTTTCTAAGCTGTGTTTTAAAGTAACACGGGGAGTTTCCATCTCACCGCACTTATTGGAGATTCAGAGCAAAGATGAAAGGCAGAAGGAGCGAGGACGCACCGCCTACGCTAAAACATGGAAAGCAAAGGTTTTTGTTTTTGTTTTTTTTTTAATTGGAGAATTCTAATTAACTCCGAAAAATCCAAGAGATGCTTCACTGCTCCACAACCTGGCTTGCTCTTCCGAAGGGGGAAGGACCCCCACCCTGCCCTTCCAACCTGTCAGGGCCGCCGTGAGACCCTGGTGAGGCCTGGGGAGGCACCTAGTTACTTATGCCGCATGCCACAAAATGGGAATGTCTCTGTCGGCCGGAAACTTCCACAGCAACGTCTCACACCCGGTAGGCACTCAGATGTGTGCTAAGTGCAGAGGTTGGTGAGAGGAGGAGGGAGGAACCATGTAGCATGATTTCGTCTCAGCTTCTCCCTAAAGCAACCAACATCAGAAGAGGAACTCCCCAGGGTGGAAGGGACTGTGTTAGGAGATATTAATACGTTGACAGATACGGAAAGTACTCCCACCTGCCTTTTGGGTGGGGGAGGAGACATTCCACAGCAAATGATTTGGGGTTGAATCAAAATGAATTGTGATACTAGTTTTTGTTTAAAAGCATGCAGGACCCATCCCACAACACCCACACACTACCCAAATCACACACGTAGACACAACAGGACGATTTCTGCCCAGCTGCTTTCACAATAACTCTGGTTGTCACTTCTTGTTACAGTGACATTGCGACCCCAAGGCAAAGGAACCACAGACCCCTCCACGTGGCAGGACCCCCAACATCCTGCAGGACACCTCGGTGCCATCAGCCATGAGGAACGCCCAAGTTCCAGGAGGAACGCCCAAGAGAATGCCAGCTTTGCAGTTTCAGAAAGCCCCAGGCCTCAAACAGGGATGTCCCAGGGCAGGGGAGCGTGCCGGGCGAGCTGTGCACAGTCCACCCTCCTCCCTCTCCCCTGGCCGGCTGGGGGATCCAAAGGGAGGTCCCTCTCTGCACGGAGGTCCCATCCCGGCTCGGAGGTCCCATCCCGGCTCGTCCCCATCAACCAGCTGCTGCTCGGAGCCTCGGGCTCTGCCCCACGCCCTCCCCCAGTGGAGAGAAAAATGGAAACAGAGCCCAGAGAAACAGAAACAAAAAGGCGAGTTTTTCCATGGGACTTCAGGTTGTGCCAGGGAAAGAGCTGTGGTTTTCTATCCAATCGGGGTCGCTCACAAACGCATATGGATTCCCCCACGGAAAGGTGTATTCCTGCTAACTTCCCACCAGCACCAGTGGCGGGAGGTCCGTGAGGCAGCCACCCAGTAATCTAGGGTCAACCGCGTAGCTTCTGACTCTCTCACTCAACACACGCCTCCAGGAAGGAGGTTATCTGTTTGAAAAGACTCACTGTGTAGATGTCAGCACACGTGTGGTCCTCTTTGAGGAACAGTTCGAGGGGTTCCGTCAAGAAACATGCACGCGGGGACAAGGGCGCTCGAATTATGCACTTCTACAGGCCCCCCAGTAGTACCTTCCACCCACAGGCATGAACGGATTGCTGATGCCCATGGTGCCCACACAGGAACATGGGAGCCACAGCTAAACCAGCAGTGTAGCAGGAACTAGCCTTTCACCGGAGTCAAGTCATTACTAACAAAGCTAGCGCTTCTAAGGTAATTAATATAGGGGCGCCTGGGTGGCTCAGGGGTTGAGTGTCCGACTTCAGCTCAGGTCACGACCTCAAGGTTCATGAGTTTGGGCCCCACATCGGGCTCTCTGCTGTCAGTGCACAACCCACTTCAGATCCTCTTTCCCCCTTGCTCTCTCCCCCTCCCCCGCTTGCATTCTCTCTCCCTCTCTCAAAAACGTAAACATTTTTTAAAAAAATAATATTGATGTCAAATATTAAATAAGTTATCCGTATCTACACAACAGTCCTTACTTTTTTTTTTTTAAGTTCTCATTTAAACTCCAGTTAGTTAAGGGGCGCCTAGGTGGCTCAGTCGGTCGAGCGTCGGACTTCGACTCAGGTCATGATCTCCGTTCGTGAGTTCGAGCCCCGCATCAGGCTCTGCGCTGACAGCTCGGAGCCTGGAGCCTGCTTCGGATTCTGTGTCTCCCTCTCTCTCTGCCCCTGCCCTGTTCGTGCTCTGTCTCTCTCTCAAAAATAAATAAACATTAAAAAAAATTTTTTTTTTAATTCCAGTTAGTTAACATTCAGTGTAATGCTAGTTTCAGGTATACAATTTAGTGATTCAGCACTTCACATACAACACCCGGTGCTCATCACTTAAGCCCCATCATCTATTTAACCCATCCCCTCATCTACCTGGACTTAGGTATGGCAGCCTTAGGACGATGCACAAAAAGCATCTTCTATAGTTTGAAAGAGAAGCTATTTAAGCACAGGAATACACAATATGTACTGGGACCGGTGATTACTTATGGTAGTGCATAAGCATGTTTCTATTTTGGTATTGAACCTGTCCCTGGTTAATGGCTTTTCTCACTTTTTGAGCATTAACACTCAAGTGGTGACCATTTATGGGCTGTCTTCGAAGTCTAGTAACAGTAATTTGTATGTATTTTTAGTAACCAGGTTTGTTCATAATAAAAATAATACAGGTACATTACAGAAAATGTAAAAAACACAAAAGTTTAGTATAATCAGCCCTAATTAAGTCCACCATCTAGAAATACATCCTATACATACTGTTGTTTCCTTTCAGTCTTTTTTCTGTAGACGTGTGTGTGTGGTGTACATGTGTTCATGTGTTTTGTCTGCTTTGACAGAGCATAATCTTGCCGAGGGCTGAATTTCAATCCTGCCCCTGGGAGTTTCAATTAAATGGGAAGCCCCGCTCACCCAGAGAATGCACCTCGGCGGAGCCCTGCTTCCTCAAGGTGTCATGCATGGTGACGCTTCTGAGGCCAAACATGACTGGATTTTATAGGGGAAATCACATGCTGCTGTGGCATGTGGGTGTCGGTGAAGGTTCAGAACACATCCCTAGCAAACACCAAGAGTCGACTGTACTCTGGGTGAGTGGGTTTTTTTTCCCCTACCTGGATCACCATGCTATTCTTTTCCATTTGTATCATAGTAATGTGGAAGCTCATAGGTGCCTCATAAATCTTCTGTACCATTTGCTATGAAGAGCGAGGGCCTAGGCACCAAACTGTGTAAACACAGCTGGTACGCAGTAAAACTATTCAGATAACTAGTGTGTTTATTTTCTTCTTTCATATTCCATCCTGTAATAGGACCTAGCATCCAGCAAATGTTTAATGGAAGATGGATATTATTAACTGTGGCACTGAAATAATTCCTACACATCCAAAAGAAAGTGCCACCAATATAATGGAAAACTACTACAGTATGTGAAGCTGCTGATGCAGAGAGAAAAAAAAAAAATCTCTGAACAGATTCCAGGGAGTCTGTCCACCAGGCAGCCTAGCTCAGCAGCGACACCGTGCGGTGAGAGGTGGTGGATTCTCAACAGCACAGAGTATTTTACAGGGAGCAGGAAGCAGAGGCCAGCACAGGCATCGAATCTGCAAGGCAGGTGATGAATCTAAGGATGGGCCGTGTATTACAGATGCCAGGATACCAACGTCCTCTCACGCACCTTCATTACATGGGGATCAATGAGATCTAGTAAGAAGGCTGCGGGAAAGAAAATCAAATAGAAAGTACGACCCAGCTCTGTTCCCAATCTGTCATTCCCAACTATCTGTAAAAGCTAAAAGTGCTGAGCCATCACCGGCACAATGACCAGATGTTCCTAAATGTCATTAAGAGGATGGCCAGAGGAAATGAACACCTGCCTCCAGAAAGACCATCAAAGTCGGTGAATATCCTTCTGCTTTCATATTCATTTGCATGATAATCCCTTAAAGATTTTGTATCCCAGGAAAACATACTCTAACACCCTGAATTCTTGTATTTCTTTTAGCAGCAGATTCAAAGTCTTCTAGAAGGAGTAATAAAACTAAGAAATGTGGATATACACAACACTCATATGCCCACTCCCTCAGCTCCTTGGGCTCCCAAAGTAAAAAGGAACTCAGAGAAAGGCAATCGGGAGAAAATGTAATGCACAGGATTAGCAGACCAACTGGATGACCCAAAATGAGAAGAGAACATTTCTGAAAATTGCTCTTCCCCAAAGTTACTATGTAATAAGGAACTTGGTCGGTTTGGTGCCTGTATAGGGTATTTGTGAATCTGTATGTAGAACAAGTACATGTTTTCATTTTGTTCAAGCATTTCATTCATTCCCAAGATTTGTGAATGAGGGTTACCAATCAGTAGGGGGAAAATGTCTCCCCCACACCCGCAGGCGGTTTAAAGAACCAAAAGGACAAAAATATAAAGTATCTACTGGGCATGTTAATATAAGGAGACATGCAACGCAAAGCCTCTGCTTAGGTATTTCGGGCCATACCCATCCTAAAGACACAGGAAATGCCTAGAACCCAAACCTTGGGAACACATTTTCCTCTTCACTGAGGAGTCCAGAGGGGCGAGAGTCAAAGAGTCCAGAGGGGCGAGTCCCAAGGCCAGTGCAGTCAGAATTCCTGAGAAAGGTCAAAGACCACTGCCACGGGCAGGCCTGGTGTCTCTGGCTCCGTGACCTCAGAATAAGCAGGCACTTCCTCACATTTCCAGTCTCTGCCCTCCACGATCAGGAAAGGGGGGACAGAGAAGATTTAGGAGAGTGACAGTCACATCTCCCCTGGGACCAGTAACCCTTATCCACGAGGCTCTGCCCCATCCCCCCAAAGCAGGAGGGACCACACGTGGGTCATCTAAAGGAGCTGAAGCTCTGAGGACCCACTTTATTTTGATAAAAGTCACAAGACAGAGCTGATGCTTTTCCTTCTATTAACTGAACACACAGAGACAAATGACGTGGAGTTTTGAATTCCCAAGTTGAAGGCACAAAACCAAAGTCATATCATTAATTCCTAAGAGCACCCATTAAAAAGAGTGCAAACTGGGGCGCCTGGGTGGTTCGGTCGGTTAAGCGTCCGACTTCGGCTCAGGTCATGATCTCGTGGTTCACGAGTTCGAGCCCCGCATCGGGCTCTGTGCTGACAGCTTGGAGCCTGGAGCCTGCTTCCGATTCTGTGTCTCCCTCTCTTTCTGACCCTCCCCCCATTCATGCTCTGTCTCTCTCTGTCTCAGAAATAAATAAACGTTAAAAAAAAATTTTTTTTTTAAATAAAAAAAATAAAATAAAAAGAATGCAAACTGGCTGAAAGCCATAATGAAAATGCAATAAAAGAATGTCTCTTAAATGAAAAAAAAACATCATCCATTGCAATATTATTCATTTTTAAAATTTAAAATTATTATCTATAGTCTATTTTTAGATTGGGCATCAGGGACTTTTGGGCACATTATACACATGTAATTTATCAAAACTCTCAACAATCTATACTATTAATCACTGGACTTTTTTTTAAGTTTATTTATTTATTTTTGAGAGAGAGAGAGTGAGCACAAGCGGAGGAAGGGCAGAGAGAGAGAGGGAGACACAGAATCTGAAGCAGGCTGCAGGCTCGGTGCTATCAGCATGGAGCCCAAAACAGGGCTCAATCCCATGCCCATGAGACCACGACCTGAACTGAAACCAAGAGTCGGACACTTAACCGATGGAGCTACCCAGGCACCCCTCGCATATTTCTTGTAGGAATTTTTTCTTGTAGACCTCATACAATTCTATAAGCTATCATTTTAAATTTTTTTTTATGTTTGTTGATTTTTGAGAGAGAGAGAGAAAGAGAGTGACCACACACGCAAGTGGGGGAGGGGCAGAGAGGGAGGGAGACACGGAATCTGAAGCAGGCTCCAGGCTCCGAGCTGTCAGCACAGAGGCCGACGCGGGGCTCAAAGCCATGAACCACGAGATCACGACCTGAGCCGAAGTCAGCCAGTCAATTGACTATGACACCCAGGCGCCCCAATCCTATAAGGTATCTGAATACTAGATCCCTCAGAGTTTATACCTGTCTTCTACAAGTGAGCAAATCCCACCCAGATAGCCTGCAGCTCTGTTCTCCTCTGAAAACTAAGTTTGCCAAGGGACAGAGTACAACCTAAAAGGGAGTTCCTTCTCTTTTTTACTTTTTTTAATGTTTATTTGTTTTGAGAGAGAGAGAGAGAGAGAGAGCGCATGTGCATGCGCACACGCGCACACACACACACACACAGCAGCGGAGGGCGGGGGATGGGGGACAGAGAGATGGGGGACAAGGGAAAGCAGGTAAGTTTGGTGTTTAGAGTCACCTGGACTATCAGATATTTGCTAAAACTGCACGGTTACATCACTAAACTCATAAATTTCCCCATTTACGGGAGATGAGAAAAAGACCCGCAAAATCATTTGCCACAATTAACAAGAAATTGACAGCCTGACAAAACAAAGCAAAGGGGTTAGCAGGAGACACCCCTAGGGAAACTGGCAACCTGCCCAAACCAGGTAACAACCACAGGCATCAAGTGCAGACACAAGACCGGGAAAATTCCTGAATACATTCCCAGCTCCATGGGCATTTTCCTTTTGGACACAACTAGATCTAAACTGAAATCCAGAGCCCTTCCACCACAAGATGGCAGACATCAGCACAAATGAAACAAAACTTGGGGTTTTCCCATCCAAATATTCACTGAGAAAGGCCCAAACCAAAACAGAGGTTTTTAATCCCAAATGAATAAAATGTGGTTTCCAAATATACTCTTGACACATAAAAGAGTGACCCTTTTTTTTTAACCATAAAATGGATAGGATGTGACCTTTAAGATTTAAGACCTTCTAAACTCCCTTCTCTCCCTCCCTCCCTCACAAACACCAAAAATATCAGCTATACTTGGATATCTTTAAGGCAGCTCCCAAATCTGAAGTCAAAATAAAAACAGAAATCAACACCATAAACCCACCGCAACGGAACCCCTGAGGAAAAGGGTCACCGTCTGGAAGAAAGGCATCCAAGGCGCCCCCTTCTGGGCTGAGCGCACACACTCACCTCGGCAGCAGGCAGTAAGTACAGAGGCGTTAAGGCAGGAGCTCGTTTTAGGTCACAGCTCAGGCCGAGCGTTGTCAGGATCTCCCTAAGGACTTCGTATCTTCTCGTATTGCTTGATTTGAGCAGATTAAAATCTTCCTGGGCTTGCACCACTGAAGAGCTGGGAGGTAGTTCTAAGTGCGCCTGAGGGAAAAAGATACCACTTGGTAAATCGGGGCACTTACCTCAATAGAAACAATATCCTCGCCGGCTCTTCTGAAAACTTAAAACAGGAATCCTAATTGTCAACAGCATGTAAATGTTGAACATTTGGAGAGTAATGACAAGCAATAAAAAGATGCAAAGGAGCCAACTGACACGGTGGCTGCCAGGCAGAAAAGCGATGCTGGAAACGAGCCTGGATAGCGATCAGACTCTGTCCGGGTCCAGACATTTATCACTAACCAGGCAGTGGACCCTGGGCAAATCGCTTAACTTGATCATTCGACCGAAATGCTTAGAAATACAATAGTTCTGGGGCGCCTGGGTGGTTCACTCGGTGGAGCTTCCAACTTCGGCTCAGGTGGTGATTTCATGGTTCGTGGGTTCAAGCCCCGGATCTGGCTCTGTGCTGACAGTGTAGAGCCTGCTTTGGATTCTCTGTCTCCCTTTCTTTCCGCCCCTACCCCTGGTGTGTGCATGCGAGCTCACGTTCTCTCTCTCTCTCAAAAAATAAACAAGCGTTAAAAAGAAAAAAAGAAAGAAATCCCAACAGGCTGAGAACCCAAGTGAAGGCCCTACTGAACTCAGGGAGGCGTGATGGTCATGTTGAAACTCTCACTCTACCTGTTAGTCACAACCACTGGGGAACAACACCAGGGAGGAATATAGCCTTATTCACCATTGTAAGAGTGTCTGCAGGCCTTCACATAGGAGTGGGGTTTGAGGGACCCCAGAAAGGCCCAACCCACGACCCTCTGATTGAATTTACGATTCAGGACTTCATCTGTCTAGTTCAGGCTTTGTTGTCCACTTAAAATCAAACCAGTCCCACCTATCAACATGGTCTGAAGGAACATGCTAGATCTTCTAGCTCCCTTCACCTAGAACTTTCCTAGCAGTGGCATGTGCCTTGGTATAAAGGAACAGACTCGAACTTCTGGCCCTCTTGAGATCAGATTTTAAGTGGCCCTTAGAGCCTTGGAGGGTGCCACAACATTGAGCAACCTAAGCACGTTTGCTTTATTTTGCTTTTGACAGGGGTCCGCTGTGGGTTTCTGTTGTACGCAGAGCTCCTGACCTGATATTATAGGAGCATTATGAAAATAAAAAGCAAAGTGCCAGCCTTCAGACGATATAAAATCCCTCAATTCCCACCCAAGCCTTCACCAAGTCAAAAATACTGTCCAAAATGGTCCAACTGTTCAAAGTCAATGTCAATCTGAAAAGGTTTGTAGAGACTGTCCTGCCACTACAGCAGGTGAGCTGGCCACTGAAGCAGGGGTGAGTCTGTCCTCCAAAGAGCCCTGGAGAGAAGAGGAGGGAGAAAAGGAAAATCCTTCAAAGTATCCAAAGCCTGCCGAGTCTCCTTCTCCCCTGGGTTCTCTCCTTAAATGCGGCCTCTCCTCTCCAGTGGACAAAGCCAGTGCTGGGGCAATGAGCAGAGCTGTGGGTCACGTTCAACTCATGTGAGCACGCGGCTCTCCTGGAGCTTACCCCTTACAGGTGCAGAAATAAAATGAGCAAAGTGGGCCCAGGAGAAAGGCGTGAGAGTGACGAATGGCACACGCACACCCCAGCCTGAGTGATGCACGCAAGATCCAAGCACACACGTGAGGTGTGCTGAACTCGCTGAGGAAGACAAGAAGGGCTAGCCCCACGGGCAGGCCTCCAGGGTTCCAGGAGGTGACACAGACATTGCGCAAGGAGTGCTTTTGTGGACTTCAAGAGTCAGCGCTTCTATGACAGATTTGGGGCTCTGTGCCTCAGTTCCCAGGACAGAAAAGCATGTGCTTCTGGATTTGCACTCCTGGTTCTCTATGGCATGTGACGAATGTTACATCCTCTGGCTGGAATACTGTTACCACACTGATGGGTCCATTTTTATAACTTGGCTTCTTCTAAAATTAAGGCTTTCTGACCAGACCAAAAGCCAGAACTAAAGCATCTCCAGTCACAAATTGAGGACCGGGGCGGGGTTGGGGGTGGGGGCTGCTACAGGAATCTGTTGGGAAATGCTGCTGACACCCTACAATGCACGAATGACTGACTCCACAACGAGGTAGGATCAGCCCCAATGTCAACAGTGCCATGGTTGAGAAACCCCACTGTAAACGCCATACCACTGCTGCCATGTGCTAAGCCACAGAAGGAAATAAAATATTTTTAAATCCATTTGAGAGACATTTACTTGAGCAACTCCATGCCAAGGTCCTGGTCCATTTGATAATCACATGTCAGCATGAACCCACAGCCTTAAATTTCCCCTGCAAACCTGATCATTATAGCAAGCACACAAAAATTTCCTTTTTCTTTATTACGAGCCCTCTTACTGGGTTACATCATTACTCCATTTATTATTACGATGAAGGGTAAAGGCATCCCCACACAGCTCCTAGGCCATGAGACCACCACCTACTGTGCGGCTGTGGTTTGCCCTTGAAGTGCTTTGCACCCTCTTACTGGGTTACATCATTACTCCATTTATTAGAGATGAAGACTGTGAAATTGACCAAGGAAAAAGGAAACTGGCCAGTCTGTGGTAACATTTATTGGCTGATCTCGGTGGCGAGGTACCGTAGTGACACAGGCCCAAGGAGAAAGCGGTGAGCCTGTCACACAGAGACTGGAAGTCATTTAAAATCAAAAATGACATTCTAATCCTCTGAATCTGATTTTTGAAGCTGCATCGTATTGCCTTTTTTTCTAAAGCGATGCATGCAGTTTCAAATTTTATGACAGTAACGGGGTCAATTTAAATGGTGCAGCCAACAGAGTTGCCATGTAACTCCCAGAAATGCATCGCAACGGTGCCGAATCAATTTTCTAGTACAAGTCTGTGCACAGGGGTGGTAAAAGTCACTCTTCAAAACTGAAATACGGCTCTAGGAAGTCAGGTTTTTAAGTGGATTTTCTGAGAATGCACAGTTGCTATAGCTACCATCTTTGCAGAGAAAAAGATAAGAGGAACATTTATTAGGCCTCCAAACTAATTCATGTGCTTTGCAGCCTCCGTGAAACCTGCTTGGCTTGCACACATTCACCTACCCTGATGTCCAGATTTCTTCACTGCAGGCATCTTTGCCTGAGCATTAGCTTAAGAACAAATGAGTGGGCTTTGGAATAGTAAAGAGACAAATTTATACCTCCACGAAGAATATTTGGTCAGAAAACCTCAAAAGACTTAGCTCCTAGGACGACATATGAAATGAAAATAAACAACAAAAAAAGGAAATGATTATCTAATTCGATAAAAACATCCCTGTAATAAAACAAAATCTGTTATACTCATCCTGGGAACTATTCTAGGAAAAATACCTACAATCACTCAGTTTTCTCATTTAAGGTAACAAATCCTCAAAGGGGCACGTGGGTGGCTCAGTCGGGTAAGCATCCCACTTCAGCTCAGGTCATGATCTCGCAGTTTGTGAGTTTGAGCCCCACATCAGGCTCTGTGCTGACAGCTCAGAGCCTGGAGCTTGCATCGGATTATGTGTCTCCCTCTCTCTCTGCTCCTTCCCCACTCATACTCTGTCTCTGTCTCTCTCTCTCAAAAGTAAGTAAACATTCAAAAAAAGAAAAAAAAAATCCTTAAGAACAAGTGTTCATCTAACTCTATCAAAAACTTCTGCCCTGAAGCATTAAAAAGTTTGCAGTAAATGATCAGGGATTTTGAAATAGTCTCTCCTGCTTCCATCTGCTTAAACAAACAAAAAACTAAAAGGAAAAATAAGGTGGGAAAAAAAAAAACCAGCAGATGAGCCAAAGGGAAGGTTTGGGAAGGGAAACAGCAAGTCCTTCCTTCCCGCTGTCTCCTTACCTACATACAGCTGACCCTTCACCAATGTGGGGGCTCACGTGCCAATCTTACCACGCAGCTGAAAATGCTCATATAACTTTTTACTCTCCAAAAACTTAACCTATAGCCTAGTGTTGACCAGAAGCCTTACCAATAAAATAGTCAAGTAACATGTATTTTGTATATTACATGTATTATATACTCTATTTTTACAATAAAGTAAGCTAGAGAAAAAGAAACTATTAAGAAAGTCATAAGGAACATGGGGCATCTGGGTGGCTCAGTCAGTTGAGCGTCTGACTCTTGATTTTGGCTTAGCTCATGATCTCAGGTCAGAGTCATGGGATTGAGCCCCACATCGGGCTCTGCACTGGGCTTAGAGTCTGCTCAAGATTCTCTCTCTCTGCTCCTTCCCCACTCGCATACACTCACATGAGCTCTCTCTCTCCCTCTCACAAAAAAAAAAAAAAAAAAAGAGAGAGAGAGACAGAAAGAGAGAGAAAATCATAAGAAACAGAAAATACATTTATAGTACTGTACTGTATTTAACCAAAAATATCCACACAAGTGGACCCACACAGTTTAAAGTCGTATTATTTGAGGGTAGGTTGTATTAATTTGCCACAAAACTAAATCGCTTCAATATTCTCTTTGCAACTTTTCTCAGCACTTAGATTTTAAGAGTGACAGAATCATAAAAGAATTGAGGATTTGAAGTGTTTTCAACACTCACTACCCCAGAAGTTGGTGAGCATTCATTCATTCATGTAGTCCCTGGCATCACCTATAATGTTGTAATGTGATGGTTACTAACACTTAAAATCACCAGCCCAAGGCTCTCAACTCCCTACATTAACTAAAGGTTCGATTATATTGTGCTTTGAGACAAAAGAATAAACTAATATATTTTGGAAAGAGTAATACCAGTACAGATCAAAACAGGAACGAATTTTCTGACTAATCCTCCGTTAACCAGGAGTCTAGTTGGCCATGACACCTGCTGCTATGTCCTTCCATCACGAATATTTTGGTGAAATGGGATATTCAAATGACAGGAAAGCCCTCATCTAAACCTACTCCCCGTCAGCAAAAACTCCCAGGCAAGGATCAAAAAGCAACCCACGAACACAGACTCCTGAGCCTTTCAGTGTGCGACCTTAGAGAGCATGCTCTCAGTCAGAGATCCCCAAAGGTCATCACATGGATGCCGGCCTCCATACCTGGCAAAGAACAGCTTCTCCTCCACGTGGTCCAAAAGGCACTTGCACTATCAGCCTGTCCTTGTCCTCATTCTCCAGGTGACCCTGGAGCTTGCCCAGGCTGAGCTGTCCCCCAGGGCCCTCCTCATAAACATAGCCACTGCTCAGGACACTGAGCTTCACGTGGGTCTGGTCAGCCTTGGAGAAAACCAAGTTCTGGACTGTCTCCCGCAGCACACTCTTGCTCGTCACCTGAAAGCCAGCAAGCGTGAAGGGCGAACACAGGCCCAACACTTTCCCCCCCTGAGAAAGGTAGGCCATGAATTTCTGGGAAAGGTCTTCAGGAATCGCCTCCCTGGTGGCAATGACCAACAACAGACAGTTGTCCGACCACGGGTCTCTGAGAGCACTTTCCCTTGACAGGGGGTACAGTGTATAGCTCTCGGTGTCCACACAATCAGCCAGAACGGACCGGACCTCCTGGAACCTGCCCAGGGATTCCTGGGAGGCAGAACCCGTGTAGAAGAGGATATTGGGTGCCCTCCCCGTGATGTTGACTTTCCTCCCTTCTCTCTCCAGGCAGATGTCATCAGCAACATCCTCCAAAGTGCCATTGTGATCATATGGGAGATCTGGAATTTTCTCCGCAGATGCAAACTTGACAGATTCAATGGTGCTATTCTCAAGCTCCAAACACTCATGGCAACTGGACAGATGGAGGTGACAGTGCTCGATGGAGCCCACTCCTACGTCACCCTCCCCAGCAGGCTCGCGGCCAGAGGTACCATCTTTCCCTTCTGTGGGTTGTGCACCAAGGACCTTGAGGTCATCTCCACCAACGTGCTCCATAACGTCTGGCTCAGGCTTACTCTCAACGGAAGGTTCAGGATTCTGCTGTAGGATCTGGGCTTGCTTGTTTGAGGCCTGATCCTTAAGTGCCTTCAGAGTGGAGTCCTGCAAGTGCACTGCTAAAATACAAACAGAACAGACAGCCCATCAACGCTTCTGGTTTGTCACAGAGCTCAGTTCAAGACCGCATGGTGCTCTCCGCACTCTGTGACTCTCGCTTCAGGGCAGCCCCCTGCCAGTCCCACCTATGTCCCCACCACAACTCTGTGGCATCCTCTGGATCCAAGTCACTGCTCCTGCTGCTGGGGGGGGGGGGGCGGGGGGGGGGGGCGGAGCCTGATGACCCCCTCCCAGCGAAACCCCGCATTTCCACAACACCTGTCCCATGTGAATCAGAGAGGTCATCAGGCCTACTTCCTTACAGATTCAATTTCTTGGGCATCCATCTCCTGTAAGAGAATGAAACTGAGAAACAAAAATAGGTCTATATCTAGTGGGTCCAAGCACACCCCAGGCAGCAGGTGCTCTTGGGACACTTCATAGGATCCATGGGGGAGAAGAGTCTTTGCAGTATCTTATCTCAGGACTGAAAGAGAAGTTTACAATCTCTGATTCAAAAAACATTTATTGGGGCACCTGGGTGGCTCAGTCGGTTGAGCGTCCAACTTCGGCTCAGGTCATGATCTCAAGGTTCGTGGGTTCGAGCCCCATGTCGGGCTCTGTCCTGACAGCTCAGAGCCTGGAGCCTGCTTCTGATTCTGTGTCTCCCTCTCTCTCTGCCCCTCCCCTGCTCATGCTCTGTCCTTGTGTCAAAAATAAACAAACAATGGGGCACCTGGGTGGTGCAGTCGGTTGAGCGTCCGACTTCAGCCAGGTCACGATCTCACGGTCCGTGAGTTCGAGCCCCGCGTCAGGCTCTGGGCTGATGGCTCAGAGCCTGGAGCCTGTTTCCGATTCTGTGTCTCCCTCTCTCTCTGCCCCTCCCCCATTCATGCTCTGTCTCTCTCTGTCCCAAAAATAAATAAATGTTGAAAAAAAAAATTTTTTTTTTTTTTAAATAAACATTAAAAAAAAAATAAAAAAAAAAAAACAAAACATTTATTGATGGGGCTCCTGGGTGGCTCAATCGGTTAAGAGTCCAACTTCGGCTCAGGTCTGATCTCTGCAGTTCATAAGTTCAAGCCCGCGTCGGGCTTGCTGCTGTCAGCTAAGAGCCCACTTTGGATCCTCTGTCCTCCCCTCTCCCGGCACTTCATGCTGTCTCTCTCAAAACTAAACATAAAAAAAAAAAACAGTGCTTGGGTGACTCAGTCAGTTAAACATCTAACTTCAGCTCAGGCCATGATCTCACAGCTCGTGGGTTCAAGTCCCGCATGGGGCTCTGTATCGACAGCTCAGAGCCTGAAACACGCTTTGGATTCTGTGTCTCCCTCTGTCTCTGCCCCTCCCCCTCCTTCTCTCTCTCTCTCAGAAATTAATAAACATTGATAGACATATTAAAAAGAATTTTTAAGCATTTATTGAGCACTTGTTACACATCTGACGTGGTATCAGGCGCATGCACATGCCAAATGGGAAAATTAAGTAATTTACACAGATTTCCGGAGCTAGTAATACACATTTGCTCAGGATACAAATGAAGGCTTTCATGGACATAGAAACCCAATTTTTAAGCCTAATTAAGGAAAAACATTTTGCATGTTTCCTAAAAAAAGACATTGTAATATTGTAATATATATTGTAATATATTGTAATACATATTTTTTAAGTCAAAAACTCCTAGATTTATATCTTTATAGTAACACTGGCTATGCTTTCCATTCAGTCGAACTACAGTCTAGAAACTAGTTATATTTTTTAGATTGTGTGAAACAAATATTATATGGCTTCTACATTTGCACAGCATCTCATGGACAGTGCAATTATGGGAAATCCTGGTTTAAAAATTTAGAATGGGGGTGGCGGGTGGCTCAGTCAGTTGAGCGTGACTCTCAATTTCGGCTTGGGTCATGATCTTGAGGTTCATGGGATCAAGCCCTGCGTCGGGCTCTGCACGGACAGTACAGAGCCTGTTTGGGATTCTCTCTCTCCCACTCTCTCTGCCCCTCCCCAGTGTGCTAGCTTCCATGCTCGCTCACGTGCTTTCTCTCTCAAAATAAACAAACATTTAAAAAACAATTAAGTAAAATAAATTTTAAAAAATTAAAGACACCTCCAAAAAACCTGACATGTGTATGAACCTCATTCTATTATAATTATATCCAACCCATTTAATGCATTAAAGATAAGCATCGACCTTAAGCCACACCAAACAAGAGTGCTCAACAGTCCTTAAGCTAATAACCAACGGCTATGATGGAAACATTTTTTTTTAAGTTTTTGTTTATTTAAGTCATCTCTATGCCCAACCTGAGGCTTGAACTCATGACCCAGAGACCAAGAGTATCATGCTCTTAAAACTGAGCTAGCCAGGCACCCCTGATGGAAACATTTCTAAAGTCACTTACAAACAATCTTTTGGGGTACCAGTCCATCAGCCATCTGGAGTCTATCTTCCATGAACGCCACCCCCAGCTTGCTGAAGTTGTCCACACTTGCTTCAGCGATTAATTGGTAAGGATCCCCAGGTCTGCAAGCTAATGGCAAACAACAGTCGGACCACTTCACGATCTGCGAATACATGGGTGAAGGAGGAGGAAGACAAAGAGAGGGTGAGATTGTTCTTCTCTAAAATAACCTGACACTTTACTTTTCCCTTCCACTCCCACCATTAAATTACAGTCAAACATAATGAGTTACTGGATATCGCATTTTATTAACATCAAAGTGGCTAGGGCTCGAACATTCTTGTTTCCACCAGACAACAAGGCTTCCAAAGTACTAAATACAATCCTCTCTTTTAAAAACAATTGAGGGGGTGCCTGGGTGGCTCAGTCGGTTGAGCATCTGACTTCGGCTCAGGTCATGATCTTGCGGTCCGTGAGTTCGAGCCCCACGTCGAGCTCTGCTAACCACTCAGAGCCTGGAGCCTGTTTCCGATTCTGTGTCTCCCTCTCTCTCTGACCCTCCCCCGTTCATGCTCTGTCTCTCTCTGTCTCAAAAATAAATAAACATTAAACAAATAATTAATTAATTAATTAATTAACTAAAAAAAGCGATTGAGGTCCCAACCACTTTTCAAGGAGCTGAAAGGGGAAAGGGCCATTCTCCAGACATGGAAACACATCAATTTGCCTTCAATAACAGGAAATAGGAGAAAGCAACAGGTCCACAATATCCAGTGATTTATAATGTAACCTGTAGACCAGCTTTGCTCTAAGTGTGGTCCAAGACCAACTGCACCGGAACTCCCCAGGGGCCTGTGAACACCTCCCGTCTGGGCTCCGGGCTCCGTCTGGCGTGCCGGACTCTGCAGCTGCAGCCCAGGAATCAGAAGTTCTAAAGGGGCTTCCCAGCGATTCCTAAAACTGGAAAACTCCAGAGAGCTCCCGCTTGTCCCGGTTCAAAACTCCGTCCTTGATGTGCT
The DNA here is from genome assembly GCF_018350155.1 of Leopardus geoffroyi. Taxonomy (NCBI): domain Eukaryota; kingdom Metazoa; phylum Chordata; class Mammalia; order Carnivora; family Felidae; genus Leopardus; species Leopardus geoffroyi. The sequence goes on along the minus strand of NC_059333.1, from coordinate 8,631,186 downwards.
CCAGTTTTTGTAAAAGAAGAATGTGAAACTAGGACAAGAAGAGGAGCCCCAAGGGACAGGAGCCTGGCTCTGGAGTCAAGGACCTGAGTCTGGGTCAGACTGGGCTTATCTTGGCTGTGTGTCCTCAGGCAAATCTCAGAACCCCGTGAGTCCCAGCTTCCTCATTCCAGTCATCTTTTAGGTTTGTTGTGTTAATGAGATTAAAGAATATATGTAATGCCCCCAGCAGAAAGCCTGGGACAGAAAAAGTGTTCAATTAGTGAAAGCCACTATTATTAGCTATTAATGAAGCTGGTTTTAAAAGCAACAGAGTGGTCTTTTGTTAAGATGCCATGAATCATTTCTCTGCTTCCCAAAATAAATTGTCTCAGCGATACACTGCCCCAAATTTCCTAAACAGAGATAAATGATTTTGAATTCCATTTTTTTATATTGATAGGTTAGGTTTTTAGAAGTGACTCTTGCTGAAAACAGTGAAAACACGCTGGGTAACATCAATAGAATATCATCCTAACAGCACCGAAGAAACAACTAGATAATGAAGTATTGTCAGGCCCAAGGCTGGGGCAAATCCCAACCCTAGAAGTAAGGGGAATTGCCACAAGTCAAACCGTGACGTTACCTGCTCATCCAGGAAACGTGGGGTTCAAAAGTCAAGGTCCAATTGGCATCATAGGTCTGACATATAGATCAATGGAACAGAACTGAGAGCACAGAAATAAACACACCTATCTACAGACAACTGATTTTGGACAAGGTTGCCCAGAAAGGCAACGGAGAAACCACAAACTTTTCAAAGACAGTGCCAGTACAACTGGGTATCTATATGCAAAAGAATGAAAATGGACCCCTACCTAACGCTATTTACACCAGGTACAAAAATCAACTCAAACTGGATCAAATCCTCAATGTAAGAGCTAAAACTACAAAATTCTTAGAAGCAAACAGGCGTAAATCGTCATGACCTTGGATCAGGCAACGGTTTCTCAGATAGGACACCAAAAGTACAAGCAACAAAAGAAAAACCAGATAAACTGGACTTCATCAAAATCTTTATGCTTCAGAGATCAGCTTCAAGGAAATAGAAAGACAATCCACAAAATGGAAGAAGATGTTTGCAAATCACATACGTGATAAAAGACTTGCATCTTCAATCTACAAAAACACATAAAGAACTAGAAAACAAAGGGTCTGAACAGACATGTCTCCAAAGAAAAGATACAAGTGGCAATAAGCCCTTGAAAAGATGCACAACATCCCTAATTAGTCATTAAGGGAAACACAAATCAAAACCGCAGTGCGATGCTTCACCTCTACTGGGATGGATATAATCAAAAAGATGGCTACTAACAAGTATTATGATGTTAGCAATCAGAAGCCCACTACATTGCTCATAGAAATATAAAATAGCGCATCCTCTTTGGAAAAGGCTTGGGGCACCTGGGTGGCTCAGTCAGTTAAGCATCCAACTTCGGCTCAGGTCATGATCTCACAGCTCAGGAGTTCGAGTCCCACACAGGGCTCTGTGCTGACAGTTCAGAGCCTGGAGCCTACTTTAGATTCTGTGTCTCCCTCTCTCTCTCTGCCCCCTCCCTCCCTCTTTTGCTCACACTCTCTCTCTCTCTCTGTCTCTCTCTCCCCCTCTCAAAAATAAATAAACATTAGGGGCACCTGGGTGGCTCAGTCGGTTAAGCTTCCGACTTCAGCTCAGGTCATGATCTTGCGGTTCGCTGAGTTCAAGCCCCGCATCGGGCTCTGTGCTGACAGCTCAGATCCTGGAGCCTGCTTCAGTTTCTGTGTCTCCCTCTCTCTCTGCCTCTCCCCCACTCACACTCTGTCTCTCTCTCTCTCTCTCTCTCTCTCTCAAGAATAATCATTAAAAAAATTTTTTTAATAAAAAAATAAACATTTAAAAAAAGGCCTGACAGTTCTTCAAAAAGTTAAACATAGAATTACCAAACGACCAAGTAATTCCACTCCTAAGTATGTACCTAAAGGAACTGAAAATGTACGTCCACACACAAAAGTTGTATACAGGTGTTCACAGCAGCATTAATCACAATAACCAAAGGGTGGAAACAACCCAAAGGTCCATCAGCAGAGGGAGGGATAAGCAAAGTGCATATATCCATACAGTGGAGTATTATTCAGCCATGATAAAGAAATGAATGTCACATGTAAATGAATGTCACATGTCACAACTACATCACAACACACCTACTTGTCACAACATGGCTGCACCTTAAATACACGATGCTAAGTGAAGGAAGCCGATAACTAAAGGTCACATATTACACGATTCCATGTGTATGAACTATCCAAAACAGACAAATCTAAACAGTCAGAAAGTAGATTAGGGGTGGCCAGACCAGGGATGGGGGAGTGGAGAGCAGCTGCTGGTAGATACGTAGTTTCTTTGGGGCACAATGAAAATGGCATTAGGTAGCAGTGATGACCGCACAGCTAATGAATTATAACTGTATACTCTAAAAGGATGAGGTTTATGGTATGTGAACTGTATCTCCATTTTAAAAAGAAAAAAGAAAAGAATCAAGGCAGTTGACTTATTTCCACACTGTTCCAGGGCAGTCTAGATAGTGGGAGGACTCCAGAGCCCAACTTCCGGAACTGAGTCCTGGCTCCCCTGGCTAATAGCTATATGACCCAAATGACCCAAGCAAGTCACTCAAATTCACCATGCTTGGATTTCCTGTCTGTAAGGCAGAAGTGGTAAGGCTACCTACCTCAGAAGGTTACTGGGAGAGATCAACGGGAGTAATACGCAAAGTACGTGGTCCACAGAGAGGCAGTCTTATTATTCTAAACATGGAGTCCTCAAAACAGGTATTCTCAGTGGGGACCGTATACCCGCCAAATGGGAAAAAACTGGTTTGAGGGTGATGGAGGGGAGTGGGGGTGGAGGGTGAAAAAGTTCTAGATATCACAAGAGTTTGTAGCCCTCCAAGGGTGAACTCCACCCCACAAAATCCTATTCCTTAGTATTTCATTTCTCTCCTTAGATTCCAAATTGAATCTAATGTTTCTAACTCAGGAAGTCATTTTAAAAGATGGGAATCACTGTCTTAGAAGGAAAAATAATGAATACAAGTCCTTCACAGTCAAAAGGTGGAAACCCACTGGGGCGCCTGGGTGACTCAGCTGGTTAAGCGTCCAACTTGGGCTCAGGTCATGATCTCACAGTCCGTGAGTGCGAGCCCATCATCGGGCTCTGTGCTGACAGCTCAGAGTCTGAAGCCTACTTGAGATTGTGTGTGTGTGTGTGTGTGTGTGTGTGTGTGTGTGTGTGTGTGTATGTCTCTGCCCGTCCCTCGCTCATGCTCTGTCTCTCAAGAATGAATGTTTAGGGGCGCCTGGGTGGCGCAGTCGGTTAAGCGTCCGACTTCAGCCAGGTCACGATCTCGCGGTCCGTGAGTTCGAGCCCCGCGTCAGGCTCTGGGCTGATGGCTCAGAGCCTGGAGCCTGTTTCCGATTCTGTGTCTCCCTCTCTCTCTGCCCCTCCCCCGTTCATGCTCTGTCTCTCTCTGTCCCAAAAATAAATAAATGTTGAAAAAAAAAATTAAAAAAAAAAAAAAAAAAAAGAATGAATGTTTAAAAAAAAAAAAAAGGTGGAAACCCACTAATGGGTCTAGAATATTTGGAAAAAGAATCCTCAGAATTTCCTTCTGGCTCTACATGTGGCCTTCCTTCCACTTGATCACCAACTTCTCTACCTCCCACCAGATGTGCAGCCAGAGTAGGGTTCACCTGACCAGCGTTTCAGCAGGACTCTGCATTTCAAATCTGACCTCTCTGATCCAAGATGAGAGCAGAGCTCAGAAGCTTACAGTTCAGACACATATTTAGCTGATTTCCAGCTTTGAGAATAGAGGAAGGATGTCAGCTCAGGAAGATAAGAAGATAAACTATCGCCTTGGCAAGAGGACTTTGCAGATGAGGGTGAATGGGAAACGTGAAAAGAAACAGGACAACCAACGTCCTGAATGACGCTAAAAGCACCTGTGTTCTCAGGGCTATGGCTGGCAATCAAAGAATGAGGAAAAACACTCAGCCAGTGGAGACCCAGCCCAGAGTTTAGTCACTCAAAAGCAGATTTAGTACCTTGCTGGAGCAGGCACTGCTGGGGAACTATGCCTTGAAGAAAGCATTTAGTGTAAAAGGAGCCAATAATTAAATTCTCCCCCCACCCCGCCCCCAGGAGGAGAGAAGTGGGAGATAAACGAAGCAGTGGGGAAGGACAGGAAGCGGCCAGAGAACAATACACACAGGTCCCTGATCAAGTTTCTCAACTCAGCCAGCTGTTTCCTCACCTAAGTGCATTTCCTTTTTGTAGAAACGTGGTCCCCGAGCCACAGACCGTGCAAACTCCTCAAGCAGCGCTGTGAGCTCCATCAAAGCAAAGCCACACTGTCACTGATGCATCCAGGGCCGTTTGTCTGAGGGCAGACAGGGCACTTCCACTTTGCCCTTCAAGGTGGAAACAAAGGGACCGAGAAAGAAAGGGGAAGTCAAACCCAAGGCTCACTCCCAAAGATCAAAGCTAAGGAAGCCCCGGTCAGCCCTACACAAAGGGATTTCCTGGCAGAAATCCCTTCCATAACCAAAGCTCCTGACTTGTCGTCACCCTGATTGACAGCAGGCAGCGGTGTTGCACCTGGTCCACTCAGCGCACGGCCATGAGGAAGGCCCAGGGCCAAGAGGCACTCGCTTCAATTCTCAGGGGTGGCTCTCTAACCAACTGTCCTTCCCAAGGCCGCCCGCAGCACGCAGTGGGCTGAAGTTCTACAGCAAAGGTGGGAATAGCCAGTTGATAGTTAACCAAGTGATGACTAATTTTATGCGTCAACTCAGCTAGGCCATGGTACCCAGACATGTAGCCAAATTTCCATCCTGATGTAACCATGAAGGTGTTTTTTAGATGTGATTAGCATTTTGAATCAGCGGACTTTGAGTCAAGCAGTTTATCCACCATAATGTGGGTGAGCCTCACCCAATCAGTTGAAGACCTTCTGAGAAAAAGACTGAGGTCCCCCAAGGAAGAAGGAATTCTGCCCTCAGATGACCTCCTGACTCAACAGCCACACCTACTGTGGTGCACACACACACACTCCCTGTTGGGTCTGCTTCTCTGAAGAACCCAGAGTTACAATCAGTTCTCCAGTCAGATAATTGATGTTGCTAATGTACCTGGCTCTTATTCCTTTCTTCCAAATCGACTTAATCACACGTTAGGTTTTTATAATTTTTTTAATGTTTATTTTAGTTTTGAGAGAGAGTGTCAGCAGGGGAGGGGCAGAAAGAGAGGGGGCGACACAGAATCCAAAGCAGGCTCCCGGCTCTGAACAATCAGCACAGAGCCTGACATGGGGCTTGAACCCACGACTGTGAGATCATGACCGGAGCCAAAGTCAGACGCTCAACCGAGGCACCCAGGCGCACCTGGTTTTTAAAATTTCTAGTGACAAACTGGATGGAGGAATGTGAGGCACGCAGAGATGGGAAGCGTGTGACGCTGGGAGAGCGAAGGAAGGGGGTTACCTCTGACGTGACGGTAACCCTGCAGACTTCAGGTTTGGAAACACAGAGGGAAAGGATCACGACAAACTTCATTCTCCCGCTCTGTTACTTCCAAGGATAACGTGCCCTGTGGCACTTTTAGGAGAAGGGTACCGGAAAATCGAGTGACAGTGTAAGGGGTGTCACAACTCCATAGCAAGCAGGAGCTGTAACGAGCTGATGGATGAAACCAAGTGGTACTTGAAAACCAGGACTGAGCAGACACCTAAGGAAAAGGAGGGTTCAGGTACCTTAATCTTCTGAGTAGGTGAGAGTTAGTCAGAAAATAACAGAAATACCCTTGTTGACACACCCTTTTTCTATTTCTTGGGTTCCGTATGTGTCCCCTAAGCACCTGAGGCCCCCTAAGGTACACTGCATTAGCATCCCCAAGTGCTCACTGCCCACTTTACGTGCCCACCCAGTGATCCTGGGAAGCTGAGAGCAGAAGATTTAAAAGATAGCCCAGGTGTTCCAGTTACCCATCGCTGGGCAACAAACAACCCCCAAATTTAGTGGCTTAAGCTAATCGTTCATTTTGCTCAATCTCAATAGGGGCAGGGCTTGGCAGGGACAGTTCAACTCTGCTCCATGCGGCTAAGGTGCCGCAACTGGGCCCAGACGATCCCCATCCAAGATGGTTCCCCAAGATGGTTGCCCACCAGCAGGAGCTTCCTCACTTGGCAGCATGGGAGCTGAGTTCCAAGGGCCCAGGCAGAAGCTGCAAAGTTTCTTATGATCTGGCCTTGGAAGTCCCAGAACGTCATTCCACCACATAACCCTGGGTATACAAACCATCTACTACACCGAGTTTCTGCCAGCTCGTACTCCTGCCATCTGCACGCGCATGGCATGTCCCCAGACGGACATGCTCCTTCAGTCTGGGTCCCTGCACAAGAAGGATGCATGGAGCAGAGCCCAGAGCAGAGTCACAGCTTAATACAGCGAACCTGCGGAGCCTATATTGTAACACAGGCAAGGAACCAATATTTGTTAGAAGCAATTGAGGTGCTAGGGCCATGTGTTATTTCAGCAAAGCTGACCAAACAACGCACAAAATTGCACTGCTTTCAGCAGTCCCTCCACCAGCCCTCCCTGCCATATTCCCGATCTCCACGAATGATCCAGCATCCACCAAAAACGACTGTCCATTGCGTGAAATCCAAGTTCCTAACTAGCACACATAAACTTCTCGTGATCTGTGCATATGCGTGTTTGTACGACTGAAGGCTATTCAGTTCTGCTACACAGAAAACAAGAAAAACCAACAGCATGGATGGGACTTGTACATCAAGTTAGGAACTTGTCAGACACCCTAAAGATAGATGAAACAAATGGAAAACATTTGTAATGAACCCAGATAAAAAGGAAAGAACAGAGAGTATTTATTACCCCTAGGCAGAAAGTCATGGACGGACCAAGTAAATCTTAAATATTAAGGGGCCCCTGGGGGGCTCAGTTAAGAGTTCAACTTCAGCTCAGGTCACGATCTCACAGTTCGTGGGTTCGAGCCCCACGTCGGGCTCTGCACTGGCAGCTCGGAGCCTGAAGCCTGCTTCAAATTCTGTGTCTCCCTCTCTCTCCGCCCCTCCCCTGCTCACGCTCTGTCTCTCTCAAAAACAAATGTTAAAAAAAAAATTTAACACACAAATTACACCACCTCCAGATTGGCAGTATATCATCCCTAAATCAGTCACCCATTAGGGCCCCATGTATAGTCTCTAAAAACAGATAACAAACACAGGTGGCACAGCACAGCACTTCCAGGCATACATGTCCCGAGTCTCTCCAAGAGAAGAAGTGTGGCTGGCCCCACGCACATACACGTCCCGAGTCTCTCCAAGAGAACAAGTGTGGCTGGCCCCACGCACATACATGTCCTGAGTCTCTCCAAGAGAACAAGTGTGGCTGGCCCCACGCACATACATGTCCTGAGTCTCTCCAAGAGAACAAGTGTGGCTGGCCCCATGCACCCTCCATCTGCTGAGCCCCCAGTTTTAGCCTCATCTCTGGCTCCTGTAACTACGCCCTTGGTGAGGAAGGCTGGTGCAGCAAAGAGGCAGGATGTGTGAACACTGCACAGCCCAGGATTCAGGTGTACAGTCCTTCCACACCACAGGCCCCTGATCCTAAGTGTTAACTGACCCCTAATCTCTCCAGGTGTTCCTTGTGCATATTCCAAAATTATTTAATAAGCTGTGAATTATGCATCTTAACTTGATCTGCAAGCTTCTGAACTCTGTGACTGTTGAGAGAACCTGCCCGGCAATGTTTAAGATTTTATTTTTTAAGTAATCTCCACACCCAATGTGGGGCTCAAACTCACAACCCTGAGATCGAGAGTCGTGTGCTCCACTGACTGCCAGCCAGGCACCCTCACCTTGGCACTGTTCCTAGAAGCTACTGCTGCATCCAGGTAATTTCCCATACAGCAGTCCAGCCCCATCTTTCCCCTCTGTCCTTATCTTGGACCACTCCCCCAACTCATGTCACCAGAGACTTCAATTTTACTGGACCATGTGCGGTTGCCTCAGGTGCAAACTTCTGTGTGCTTGTGCCCTTGCTGTTCTGCCTGGGAAGCCCTTCCTTCCTCTGCACCAAATTCCTGTTTTTTCCTGTAAAGCTCAGGCATGACCTCTGCTGAAAGGTCCTTCCTGTCCTCACCCCTACGTAGACAGGTTGCTCACCACCCCTATCCATGCCTTCTCACTGCACTTATCATGTTGAAACTTTAATTGTTCCTTTACGTAGCTGTCTTCCCTCCCACACTGTGAGCTCCTTAAGATGACAGGGACCATCATCTCTGAATGCATCTGTCACCTCCACATGACACGTAACTCCAGCTCTGGCACACAAGCCGGCATATAATAGGCACTTGATAAACCTTGGATGAGTGAATGAATGCCTTGGTAAGAGTACAAGGAACATAAGTGAATTTTCTGCAGCAAAGAATTATGTAAGTTTTTTGGGTCATCAATTCTTACTAAATAGGACTGTTGATATCAGTACAGAAGATATTGAAAATTGAGCTGAATCTATCATGCTCCACTGGTATTTGGTACAGCACCTAGCAAAATAATTGGAACATAGTAGATGGTCAATAAACAGGTTAATGAATGACTAAGTAAGTGAAAATATGAATATATGAATGCTGTTTTTTGAAAAACTGAATTCCTAAGATTCACTTATTTGTTGTTAGGGTCTATAGAATGACCACAAACGAAAGCCATTTGAGCTATCCCAAATTTAAAACGATATTTTAAGGGGCGCTTGGGTGGCTCAGTCGGTTAAGCGGCCGACTTTGGCTCAGGTCATGATCTCACGGTCCGTGAGTTTGAGCCCCGCGTCAGGCTCTGTTCTGACAGCTCAGAGCCTGGAGCCTGTTTCAGATTCTGTGTCTCCCTCTCTCTGACCCTCCCCCGTTCATGCTCTGTCTCTCTCTGTCTCAAAAATAAATAAACGTTAAAAAAAATTTTTTTTTAAATAAAAAAGAATAAAAAGATATTTTAAGTATCTGTAGGAGTTCTATAATCCTAGGAATATGGAAGAATGTAACCTTTCATTAAGTTCAAAAGTCTTTTCTTACATTTATATTTTCAACTTAGTATCTTAGGGTCCTGTTAAACTCAAATGACTTTAGAGTTAAGTGCAAAATAGATTGATAACACCCCCCATGCGAAATCCCATTAAGCAATCAACCTGAATGAGGACAGTGAGATACAAGATCAACTCCTTTTTTATTTTTTTTAAGTTTATTAGAGAGAGAGAGAGAGAGAGAAAGTGTGCACGTGCGCGTGCACGTGGGGGAGGTGCAAGGAGAAAGAGGGAAAGAGAAAATCCCAAGCCCCAGCAAGGCACTCAAGTGCTCAAATTCAGGACAGAGAGATCATGACCTGAGCTGAAATCAAGAGTCAGACGTTAACCAACTGAGACACCCAGGTTCCCCTCAACTCCTTTTTTTAAAGTAGAGTCCATATCCAACACAGGGCTTGAACTCATGACCCTGAGATCAAGAGCTGCATACTCTACGGGCTGAGCCAGCCAGGGGCCCGAGATCAATTCCTTCCAAAGGACCAACTTATAAAATGGAATTCGGTGTAATAGGGTGGTCAAAAATTAGCTCTAAATGTCTCCAGCTTCTGGTTGCAGGAGCTACCAACCAAGCCTCTAATCATAAATAAATGAATTAACTGGATACTAGCTATCTTCCCTGGTGGGCAGGCATCTTTCTACCTCAGAAAATCAAGAAATAAGTAAGGTATTGCCATTAAGCAAGATTTTTTTTTTTTTTAATTTTTGGGTTTTTTTAATGTTTATTTTTGAAAGAGAGCGTGAGCATGGGAGGGGCAGAGAGAGAGGGAGACACAGAATCTGAAGCAGGCTCCAGGCTCTGAGCTGTCACACAGAGCCCGACACGGGGCTCAAACCCATGAACCGTGAGATCATGACCTGAGCTGAAGTCAGATGCCCAATCAACTGAGCCACCCAGGCACCCCGCCATTAAGCAAGATCTTAATTAAATCTTTGTTAGACTATATATTAAATGAAATGGTAACTGTGAGAAATGCTAATTATCTCCCAGTATCTTCTAGTCTGTCTTTCTTCCCTTCAACCCGTGGCTGTCCAGCTAGGACTGCAGTTCTCAGCCTGCCCTGCAGCTGACGGGACGGGAGCAGAAGTGACCCGTGAAACTTCTGAGTCAGTTTTTAAAGAGGAAGCTGGCTGGCTCCCACCTTCTCTATTCCCCCATCCTGAGGGCTAGATGTGCATGAGGTTAACAGAGGTGGCTGGGGCAGTATGAACCAGTCTCTACCAAGAGAGAGAACAAGGCTGGCAGAGGGCAGATAAAAGAGCAATAAAACAGAAGGGAACTAGGTCCCTGGATGGTCTTACAGAGCAGAACCACCTCCCCAGAAAGAGAGAAAATTCTAGCTTATTTGCATAGTTGCATTTCTGGGTCTCTGATATAGTAGCTTAGCCTCTACCCTACACGGCACAGTAACTGTGTTCCTTCAGATGCTATACATCTCTTAACCCTATAAAGATAATACAAGTAAGGGATGCCTGGGTAGCTCAGTCGGTTAAGCATCTGACTCTCGTTTTCGGCTCAGGTCAGGATCTCACAGTTTGCGAGTTCAAGCCCCATATGACGCTCTGAGCTGACAGTGCAGAGCCTGCCTGGGATTTTATCTGCTTCTCTCTCCGCCCCTCCCCTGCTTGTGTGCTCTCCCTCTGTCTCTCAAAATACATAAATAAACTTAAAAAAAAAAAAAGTACAATTAAGTAACAACGATTTAGGAAGTTAACAGCACAGCAGTCACATTTTGTGCTGGCCTTGGTTTTAAGTTGAAATCTTACAAAATATACATATAAATGTCAGCATATATAAGAAAACATCAAGCTTACTATAAGCTTGATAATTTATAAAATTGGGGCACCTGGGTAGCTCAATTGGTTGAGCATCCAACTCTTGATTTTGGCTCAAGTCATAATCCCAGGGTTGTGGGATCGAGCCCTACCTTAGGCTCTGTGCTAAGCAAGGAATCTACTTGGGATTCTCTCTCCCTCTCTCCCTCCCTCTGCCCCTGTCCCCCACTTGCTCGCTCTCTCTCTCTCTCTCTCTCTCTCAACCTAAAATAAAAATAAATAAAAATAAAAAATAGTAATTTATAAGAATTATGTGGGTGTTCAGAAAGATGGTGTTTGTTCACCTAGATGACTTACATATCTAAAAAGAAACTGGTCTGGGGAGGGAGGGGCAGGGCAGGTAGACAGGTGGATAGACTCCAGGGGACCACATAGGTACGTGTTCCATTTCCATACTGAGTGATAAATTTGTGGGTATTAATCATACAAATTTCAAAGTCATGAGTGAATGAGGGCCACGTGTGAACCAACAATGAGAGTACATTTTGATTAGGATTAATCCAAGTCTGGGTAGCTAGAGTCCAAAAATAAAATAAAATATTCTAAGACATTTGAGCTTGTAAACAGGATAAATATTATTCAGAAATGCCATTAAAAGTGATCCCTGGGGCGCCTGGGTGGCTCAGTCGGTTGAGCGTCTGACTTCGGCTCAGGTCATGATCTCTTGGTCCGTGAGTTTGAGCCCCGCGTCGGGTTGTGTGCTGACAGCTCAGAGCCTGGAGCCTGTTTCAGATTCTGTCTCACTCTCTCTCTGACCCTCCCCCATTCATGCTCTGTCTCTCTCTGTCTCAAAAATAAATAAACATTAAAGAAATTAAAAAAAAAAAAAGTGATCCCAAACTTTTGCTGAACTTCTAAGAGTGGTAAAATAGGGCTTAAAAGGGGCGCCTGGGTGGCTCAGTCTGTTAAGTGTCCGACTTCAGCTCAGGTCACGATCTCGCAGTCCGTGAGTTCGAGCCCCGCGTCAGGCTCTGGGCTGATGGCTCAGAGCCTGGAGCCTGCTTCCGATTCTGTGTCTCCCTCTCTCTCTGTCCCTCCTCCATTCATGCTCTGTCTCTCTCTGTCTCAAAAATAAATAAACGTTAAAAAAAAAAAAAAAATAGGGCTTGAAAGCCCAAAGTAGAACACTTAGGTTACCACAAATGGGTTCTTCATAGGTTTTAAAAAAAAAAGCCAAGTATTAGCAATTTCATGATTCAAACTAATTGATCATGTGATTTGTAACTGTAATACACTGAAATCATTGTTTTAGGAACATCTGGGTGGCTCAGTCAGTTAAGTGTCCGACTTTGGCTCAGGTCATAATCTCACAATTCGTGAGTTTGAGCCCTGCGTGGGGCTCTGAGCTGACAGCTCAGAGCCTGGATCCTGCTTCGGATTCTGTGTCTCCCTCTCTCTCTGCCCCTCCCCTGCTTGCTCGCTCGCTCTTCCCCTCTCTCTCTCTCTCTCTCTCAAAAATAAATAAAACATTAAAAAATTGTTTTCAAAAAAAATACATAATTTTTTTAAAGAAAATAAAAAAGAAAAAACAAATTTACTTTTGGTTAAGACATAGTTTTCTTATGGGACACAAGTGAAAAACATGCTACTCACGCTTTCTGAAGAGGAAGATGGTCTCTGTAAAGTCTCACCTTGCACCCAGATGCTCTCAGTCACAAATGCTATGTGTTCTGCTTCGAGTATAAAAGGAGAAACAAGAAACAGGGCCCATTTGTTCAAGTCATCAATGGACTGCATAGAGGGAAAGAAACACAAAGAAAAGGGGAGGGGATTCAGTATCACTTCAAATCACAACAGCCACTTACATCAACATCCAGAACAGCCCTTCCTCTGGAACCCCAGGTGAGATCAATACAAGTTTATCAGATGCTCTCCTGCAGACCACATAAACCCTGTGTTTCTTGTTGAACTGTGGCTATTAAACACCTGCAACATCCCTTCTATGATTCATGACAACTTTAACATCTCTAGATATTTGTTATCAACAATTCACTCTGAAGCTGGGCTCACCCCCACCATTCCTTACTGCTTACAGTACAGAGAGCTCTCCAAGTTACAACTCAGAAGTCCATTTAAAAATGAGGAGGCTCGGGGCGCCTGGGTGGCTCAGTCGGTTAAGCGTCCGACTTCGGCTCAGGTCATGATCTCGCGGCTCTTGGGTTCGAGCCCCGCGTCGGGCTCTGTGCTGACTGCTCGGAGCCTGGAGCCTGCTTCGGATTCTGTGTCTCCCTCTCTCTCCGCCCCTCCCCTGCTCACGCTGTCTCTTTCTGTCTCTCAAAAATAAATAAATGTAAAAGATAAATAAATAAAGGTGAGGAGGCTCAGAAGTACATAGCCGTGAAACGAAGCCCATTACCAACAGAAACCTGAAGACCTGTTCTTCCCTGTTCTTCCACTTCCTCCAGCCATTATAGCATCAACATTGGTTATCAGATTGGGTATGTCCATTTACCTGTGCTCTCCTTCCTGAAATCCCTCCAAAAGGCCAGTAAATTAATTTTAAAAGGCTTTGACCCACTAAAATCAAGGCATATCCAGAGGAGAAAAGCTGAACTCTAAGGCTGCAGGAGGTGAGCCCTGTCACCGCCACCAGAAAATGGTCAAGCTCAGGAGCACCTGGGTGGCTCAGTCAATTGAGCGTCTGACTTCGGCTCAGGTCATGATTTCGTGGTTCGTGAGTTCGAGCCTGGCATCGGGCTCTGTGCTGACAACCTGGAGCCTGCTTCGGATTCTGTGTCTCCCTCTCTTTCTGCCCCTCCCCCACTTGTGTTCTGTCTCTGTCTCTCTCTCTCTCTCTCAAAAATAAACATTAAAAAAAATTTTAACAAAAAACAAAAAAATAGCAAAATGGTCAAGCTCCACACAAATCCAGTTCAAATCCGCCCTTGTTGGGAGATCAAAAGGCATTTTTACCTGGCCTAGTAACTTGGCACATAGTTCAGTATTAATAAAGATCTACTGAGCTAATTAACAAATGAAAATTTGAAGGAGAAAAAACTCCTCTACATGGGTAAACTATATTATTAATATAGCAGTTAACTACAAAAAACAGGGGTGCCTGGGTGGCTCAGTCGGTTGAGCATCCAACTTCAGCTCGGGTCACAATCTCGAGGTTTGTGGGTTCCAACCCGTGTCCAGCTTTGTACTGACAGCGCAGAGCCTGCTTTGGACTCTGTCTCCCTCTCTCTCTCTCTCTCTGCCCTTCCCCTGCTTGCTCTCTCTCACACTCTCTCTCTCAAAAATGAATAAACATTTAAAAACATTTTTTTACGAAAACAACAACAAAAAACAGATTGTCCATCTTACTCAAACACAGAATATGTACATATTCAACAAAAACCTTAAATTTCCAGTTTGGGGGCGCCTGGGTGGTCAGTTGGACAGCCGGCTTTTGATTTTGGCTCAAGTCATGATCTCACAGGTTTGTAGGTTCAAGCCCTGTGATGGGCTCTGCAGAGCCTGCTTGGGATTCTCTGCAATCTCTCTGCCCCTCCCCCTCTCTAAAATAAATAAATAAACATTAAAAAAAATTCCAGTTTCTATAAACTCTTTGGTTATACTTATCAATTTCTGTGGGACCTTCAATTATATAAACATACACATTCTATTTATCGGATTCTAAGCATGCAAAATGTGGAGACAACAAAGTCATAAGATTGATTTCTATAAAGTTACTTCAATCTAGGTAGACTGACAATAAGGTATTTAGCGAACCAGATCATTAGCCTCACAATATTTTAGATCTTGAATTAACAGCAGCCAATCACAAATAGCCAAGCTTTCCAATCGCAGGCCACAACCACTAACCACTCCATCATTCATTGAAGTACTGAGTGATTACCACAGGGCAAGCTACTAAGCAAAAGAGACCCAATTCCTAGGGAGAAAAAGATAAAAAACTGGAAATATGAAGGATAATTTAAAGTTTATCTGGGCACAGAGCAAGCCAGTCCCATCTAGTCTGAAGAATGAGGGAACATTTCCTTGAGACAATATTTCAGCAAAGCTCTAGGATGAGACAAAGTTAACTTCAAATAGCAAGAGCACATCAGGTTACAGAATCCCCGAAGGCCAAGGCTAGTATGGCCGGGGTGCCCCCACACCAGGCTGGAGCAATCAGAAAGGGCTGAGAAGCACTAGTTATGGGTACGGTAGTTAAAAAGAAGACCAATAAAGTCATAGAGATGTTCAAAAGTAAAACTGTCTTCCAAGAAAATTAAAAATACTTACATCTCGATATTTTTGAATGTCCAAAATCCTTAATCTAAAGGGTTCTATTTTAAGTAAATGAGTTCAGATTGGAAACTGCAATAGAAAAATGCACCCCTCAATTTTTCTTTATTTTGTTAATTCTCTCAATCCAGGTTCCTTGGACAATTAAGCCCTAATTAGACCCTCAGGCAGAATGAATGTCTAAACGTCTTGCATCTAGGTGATAGTAGCTGCATACTCTTTCACAACTGAGAAAAGTTACTCATTCTCTGTTTATAGTAACAAATAAGGGTAATTTTGATTTGTTAGTAGCACAGTATAATTCCGTACCTAAGCATACAACAAAGTATTCAACCTGAGATAAGATTTTAATTCCCACGCAGGTGCTACGGTTTCGCACACATGGGAAACCTTACTTTAACGCCAAGTGAGCCAACTTTCCGGAACGAAGAGGAAAGGGAAACCGATTAAAAGCAAACACTTTTAAATGTCAACGAAAACAGTGTTAGTGAAGTCAGTGGAAATCTGCGCAGCACCGCACTTTTCCAGAAAGGGAACGGAGGTTTCGCATAGATTAAACGACCGCCACGTGAAAGGGCCTGCTGAACTTGCAGCCATCGGGCTAAGTACTAAGCCAAAAAACAAAGGCCGTGTGCAAACCGAAATAAAATAGATGCAGAGACAATCAGCGGGGTGCCCTGGTCGGCAAAACTCGCGACTGACTGAGCCGTTTTTGTCACTTAGGAGATATCTGACATAAGACTGAGGATCTGCTGTCTTTCTGTGAATTCAGGTTCATAAACTTGAACCTGTAGAACCCACAGTAGAGGAGAGGATGTCAGAAAAGACGTTCCGAGTGGACAGTGCCCTGGGCGTTCGGGTGCTAATCTTCCCCGTACACTCGACCCGGCAAGCCGCCTGTCGCAGTTCCGGACCTCTGGTCCCCCCAGTCCGGGCTCCCGAGGGCACAGCCAGTAGAAGCACCCCCGAGCTCAGCCCTCCCGGGACCCCAAGCCCGGGGCCTCCCCGCCACGCGCGCAGGCCCGGTGCAGCGCGGGACCCGCGAGCGCTTCCGGCTGGCTGAGCCCCGAGGCCGCGCCTCCCGCCGGCCCCGCCCCCCGCGCGCCTCCGGCCCCACCCGCGCCCCGCCGGCCCCGCGCCCGCCCACCTCGCTCTCGCCGACGCAGAAGACGCGGCCGCCGCGGCTCAAGCACACGCGAGCGCCCCTGGGCTGTACGGCCGCGCCGCAAAAGGTGAAGGAGCAGCGCGAGGCGCGCAGCCGCTGCACCGTGGCGCGCACAAGCGCGGCCGGCCGGCGCCCCCAGCGCGCCCACAGGTACAGGTAGCACAGCGTGAGGAGCATGACCGACCGGCCGGCCGGCGGCGGGGCGCGGGCCCGGGACGCTCGCACCACCGGCCCGCCCCTCCCTCAGGGCCCCGCCCCCGCCGCCCGCCCTCCCGCTGGCCGGAAGAGGCCGCCCCGTGGGGGTGAGGCCGCGCGGGCTGGGGAAGGCCGCCGGGGGTGGGGGGTGGGAGGAGGGAGGATGCGCTGGGGGAGCGGGGATGAGGATGGAGGGAGGACGCGCTGAGAGGAGGGGTTTAGGACGGAGGGAGGCCGAGCGGAGCAGGGGGTGTACGGTGAGGATGGAGGGAGCAGGGAGGCCTCGCGCGGCTGAGGATGGGAGGGAGGCCGCACTGGGGCGGGAGGGGGGCGGTGAGGAGGGGCTGGGTGAGGTTGGAAGCCGCGTGCGGAGGGCGGGCGGCAGTGAGGGAGGCAGGAGGCATGATGGAGGGAGAAAGGCATTAGAGAGAGGGGGTTGACAGGTTGGAGACCGGGGGTTTAGGCCCACTGGCTGCCAGCTTTAAGCCAAAGTCGAACCTCCCTTCTTTGGAGAGCTGGGAGGCAGACTGAAGAAGGGCTGCAGGTACTTTTACATTAATTAATCCGCACCCTACTGGGATTCAACTAACATACAGCCTCTGCCCAGTCCGGTTGGGAATATAAAGTGAGACTGGTTTTTGTTAGATTATTCTAGGCCTTTTTCCAAAAAGGATTTTACAATAAATTACATAAATGCATACAATGCAATTATATATTTTATATATACAAATGTAGATATACATATATACAGATACATGTATGTATACGTATGTACACACATAATACACGCATAATATACATATGTATTCTGGTCTCTAAATATTTTAAAATAAGGACTTGAACACAGACCTAAAAAGGCTGTCGGGTGTTCTTGTACATGTGGGGCACCAATTTGTGAGCATCCTAACACCAGGAGAAAAAAGGGAAACTTACCAGTTATGTTTCACGATGTTCTTGTCCCCTAAGCATAATTATTCTTGACAGTGACAGAGCTTTCTCCCCTGGAACCACATTTGTTTAAATGGCAGTTTGCAAAACACGGCGTCCCCAGCACCTCTGAAGCATAGCAAGGATTTTCTCTGTGCTGCTTCCTACTCTGGCCTTCGTTGTAAGTGGACGGCATAATACAGGAGCAACCAGGTACACCACTCCCAAATCTCACTTAATCCAAGGATAGATTTTTAAACTGCACTGACCATTTATTCGTCTGCTTTAAAATAGCAGTATAGATAACCCACTTTTAGAGCTTCAAACTCACAGTCAGAGAACATAGGAACTTCTCATTGCATACAGCAACACTAGATTTTAAGAGAGAGAGAGAATCCAAAAAGAAATAACTGGGCTCAAAAACTAGATAAGCATCACAGTGGACCAGAACTGGAAGACAAGTAAGCGATGAGCAAGGGTGAAGCCATATCTTCCACTTCCTTGCAGGACAGTGGCAGTTGGGAAGGGAGTTCCTGCATAGACACAAGGCCTGAAATTGTGTCACTGGAGAAAGACACGAATGAATGCCCTCTGAGGAAGGCCTTAGCCCCTCCAGGATAACACGGGGCTAACAGGTTAGGAGTAAGAAAATGAAAAGGCTTAACAAAGTGATAACCCTAATGTTTCACTGGACAAACCCTGCAGATAGCCTTCTTGGAGTTTGCTGAATTAAGGCTCTAAGGACCAGTCTCTCCACTCCTGGTATGGAGAGGTCATGGCTTCTGTCTGTAAGTCCTAAGCATCTCTAGTTTTTCCACGTTCCTTAAGAGCTGTGTAACCCCCCCCCCTTCCCGGATACCGTAACTCCATCGAGCCAGAATAGGAACTCTCCAGGTTTGCTCTTAGATGCTTCAAGATGTCGTGGTCTCAGAAGACATCATGGGGAAATGTGAGCATCAATTCTGTATACAGCTCTGGGTTATAAAGAATGGGGACCACGAACATGGTCTGAGTGAACATTAACTGGGAAGTGGGTGAGGTTCCTTCTTGACCATTGGACTGAGGAGCACTGTCACCATTCACGCCCAGGAAGGCAGACAGAGGAGTAAACAGCACAGGGCGAGCTCAAGGATGGAGCCTGGCTTCATCATCCCCAGAGAGTAAAGGAAAAAGGGAAGGATGCAAAACTAAGACATCAGGGGGTCTTACTGTGTGTGTACCTGATTCACAACTTACAGTCCCTCACCACTCTAAACTGTGGTCCCTGGACCAGCAGCAGTAGCATCACCTGGGAGCTCACTAGAAATACAGAACCCCAGGGTCCACCCCGGACCTACTGAATCAGCATCCGCACTTTCACCAAATCCCCAGGTGATTCACAAACACGTTAAAAAAAAAAATCGGAGCACTGTTGAAGTCCACTTCTATCACTCCCTGGGTCTGGGTCGCTCTGGACCGTTCACTAGACTCTTCCAGATGGTTGTAGAGAACAGACTAGGAATAGAACCACAGACTAGAAGTTTAAAAGCAAGACACTGTCATTTAGGAGAACATCACTGCAGGAAAGAATTGAAGTGCTCACCAGCCAGCAACTGAACACCAGCTCAGTAACTCCTCACCATGACTGGCTTTCTACGGGAAAAGCCGACCCAGTCTCTAGTCTGCACTTAGGAGGCATGCCCTGGAAATGATGGTTTAGGGACAAGGCAGAGTGTTAACCAAAAGAGTGTCACTCCCCCAGAGGACCTGTCCTCCCCCATTAAATAGATTAACTGTTCCTCCCCAGGGGAAGCCTGTCCTACTGACATTAGCTCTGTCTGCCTTGGGAAAGCATTCTGAACTCAGTCAGATGGCCAGAGCCGAGAAGGGTAGTTTGTGAAGGGAGCTTAGTCTAATGGGAAGCGTTTAGCAGATGCTGAATTTTAAATAGCTGTAACTGTAAACAGTTCACGTTTAGCAATTGAAGTACATAGTCTCTGCTTTATACGTAAGAGAATCTGTTCCCTCCACGTCGGTGTTGGGAGTGCTAAAACAAACGATATTCACAGAGCCCAGGGTCTCAAGAATGACCATCCGTTTGAAGAAAATGTCCTCCAGAAAAATTATTTAAATACAAATTTGGTTGAAATCATGAGGTTTTTGTTAGTAAAAGCTATAACATTCTTTAACTTTTTGAATGTCTGTGGTATGTTTATTAAGCCAGAAAGTGTCAGGGTGACTGTTGGCATATGCAGTTAACTGTTAAGTAAATTAAACAGTTTGAAGCCAATAATCCTTTTTATTATTGGTTTAAAACCAAAAAGAAAACTACAATTTGGACTGATAGAAACAAGATACCAGGACACGTTTAAATTAGAACTGGGCGGTGATCAGGGCCTCAAAGGGGAAAAAAAGTTGTCATTTTAAATCTTGCTGATTAACAAATGCCAGGCCCCAAAAAGGTACAGATCAAACCAACCAACACCCCACCCTTGGTCAAAGACCCCACCTTTGGTCAAGGATCGATTCTGGAATCCCAATTTTTAAAAACATTTATTCCAAATAGGAAACCTTTGTATTAAATGCCTTGTACAGTTCCATAAACTATTCCTTATAATTATATAAGAAAGCTGAGAACTTACTATTTTAATTGCATTTTATTTTTATAAACTTTGGTTATTTTTCTAATATTGTTGCTTTTGGAAGTTTTACATTTATTAAAAGGACTCTAAGTTCTACACAGTTATCTGTAATTAAAAATACAGATAATAGGGGTGCCTGGCTGGCTTAGTCTAAAGAGCATGTGATTCTTGATCTTGGGGTCGTGAGTTCAAGCCCCAGATCAGCTGTAGAGATTACTTAAAAAATAATAATAATAATAATAAAGGCAAAATGTGAATTTTGACCCAAGAATTAAAGGATGCTTTCACATAAAACCTTAAGAGCTTATATTCAATATGTCATTTCTTCATTATATGGAATGCCAAAATAATAGCTATGTCCCTGCAGTAAAAATAAACATGTTGACTGGGAGTAGGTCAAGATAATGCTAACTAGGGAAATCATTTGAATTTATTCATTCTAAATCTTGGCATAACAGTATGTAACACATTAAATTGGTAAGAGAGTATTAACATATATTTTAAAAGATGTAAGTTTTAAGATAGGATTCAGCATAGTTAAAATTTACTTATCAACTATGTAAAATGTATTGATTCTAATATCAGTTGTTCGATAATAGGCAGAACCAGTTTGGCTAAAGATCGCACACACATGTATCTTATAACTGCGGTTTAAGTGACAGTATAGGGACATGGTAATGAGGAAATGAAACTTCTAGAGAACGTTGTAGACTGAGCTGATTTCCAGGTAGAATGGCCAGGCGGACCCTCCTCCAGTAAGTCAATATCTGGAGGATGCTGGGGACCAGTTGCCAAATTGTACCACCTTGTACGAACTTGAAACTGTCAGCTATTAGAAGACCAGCACCCGTAAGTTGAAAGCAGAATGAAAACAGTGGCAGAAAATTCTCCATCAGATAAATATACAATGAGCCATACCAAACAAGAGTTTATGAATTACTAAACATCCTTCCTGGGATACTAAGAATCAAGGGAACTGTAGGAAAATCTTGAGATCTGTTCAGTATATGATTCAATATGAGCTTTAATGCTCACATTAGTATACTGTTTTAGAACATGCACATAGTTAAATCAAGCAAAAGACAACTTGATTAATCAACATAAAGAGGAAAGGAGATAAAATTAGAGGATCAAAAGAATTTTGACTTAGAACACCTCAAACTATCGAAAATAGAAACTCCTGTCTTTAAGAGAAAAAGAAATACCTCTTCCAGCTTTGCTCACGAAGATGGCCTCAAAGCAACTTTACCCTGAAATGCACCCTAGTGCTCAGCTCCCAGTGTGCGTGCTATTTTCTCCATTAAAAGGAACCAGAGATCCTCGCAGAAACTCCTGGTGCAGGTGTTAAGGCAGTGCCTACTCCAAGACACCTGTGCCAGAAAGAAGGTAAGCTTCAAAGAAAAATAGAATTGTGTCAAAAGGATACAGGAGCGCCCCCCCCCCCGCCCCCAGCCAAATCAGGACAATTTGAGTATCAAATTGAAATGCATTAAATTTATGAAGAGCCATGAGTTCATGATGATCCACAATAAAAGTATTGTGAGTCTTGTTATTTGATTACAGTTGTACTGACTCATTTATCCTATCGAAGGAAAGTTAGTAAATGCTAAGTTCTTCCTTTAGAAGGCTATTTCTGAGCCAAGGGAGAATCATCAGTACAAAGACCCCATAAGCTGTGAAGCCAGAACTGAGAGGGCCAGAATTCAGTTGGCTCTCATTTTAAGGCTCCTGAAGAGTTGGGTAGTCCTAAAAATATAGCAGAGTACAAGATGTCCTTAGGTCCAAAGATCTTAAAATTTCGATGAATCTTGAGAATTGATCACCCAGTGTGGGAGCTACAGGCTTCTCTGGTTCAGAAATAAGTAATGCTTTGACTTGAATCCAGAGAAGGGCTAAGTGATTGCACTCTTAGAGATTACAGAATCATTGATAGGATCGTGATAGGTAGGATTCAGTGTCTCATTAAAGACTCTGGAAAAAAAACAGCAAAACTCTCTGATGATAAATGATCTCAGTTAACCAGGGCAGTAACTGTTTTCTTAAAAAAACATCCATCTTCTAGGGCACCTGGCTGGCTTATTCAGAGGAACATGCAACTCTTGATCTCAGGGTTGTGAATTTGAGCCCCACGTTGGGTATAGAGATTACTTAAAAATAAAATCTAATAAATAAATAAATCCACCCCCAATCCAATAAAGTTTTGAGTTAAATATAGACAGGCTTAGAAGAAACAAAACCATAGATGTATATTTCTGGATTAGTAAGGAATCTATGTGTATTTAGTATGTATATGCCTGAAATGTGTTAGACAATGAGGCTTTTTTAGGCCCAGCTTTTAACTTGAAATCTTACTAAGATTTTTAAAGAATATTGAAACATCTAAGACAACATCAGGTTTGCCGTACTGATAAGCTTAATTTATATTAACTGTTTAATCAAGCAATTGAAGTACATAATAAGGAAATTTAGTTTAGGAAGGACTTGAGGTCTGGACAGGGATGCTGAGTACCCACTGCAGGAGGACCGTCCCCACCTGTCACCATGTCTGTGTCTCCTCTGTCTCTTCTCATGAAGGAGAGCAGTTACAATCTCTAGAAAAGCATATCTATAAATATACAGATGTAATTATATGTGTGGTATGTCTATAAGGAGGAAGAAATGTACTACAGTACTACATGTCAGCAGTTGGAGAAAGGAAAATGCTCCACAAAATGATACGTGTGGCACCTCCACACTGTCTCTAGTCTCCAGAGAGTTCCAGATCTCCATCCCACCCCTCCTTCAGGCCAAGTTCCCTACCTCCTCTCTTCAGAACGAACAGAATAATCTCCTCTCCAGAACTAACATAATAACCTCCTAAGGACTCCCTCTGGGCCTTCCGCTTCCCACTACTCTGTAATCCAGCCCATCTCTGCATTGTGACTTTCTAAAGTCAGCTCTGACCACATCACTCCCCTACTCAAACCCTTCAGGGTCTGCCCTTACCCACCAGGAAGTTCAGGGGGGGCCTCACGTGGCATTCGAGAACTTTGCACAGTACCCAGCTAGCCTGGTCTCGGAGTGCCATCCACCCGTTCCTTTATTCACTCCACATCAGTGCACCATGCACTAGGCTAATCACTACGTATAGTCTTCCGTTTAACCCTGTCAACTCCACAGGGTGGCTGTTGCCCCCATCTTGCAGAGGAGCAGTTGAGTGACTCACTCAAGGTGCCACGACTGCATGGGGGAGCTGGAGGCTGAATTTCTGTCTTTCTGACCCCAAAGTCCTTCACCAGATAAACTAGACACGTGAGAGCAAAGAATGCTCTACGCACAACAATAATACATAGAAATCAGACTGGAGAGGGAACAGGGACAGAAGGTTCAGGCTGCTGAGCTGCCAGCCCTGAGGGCAGCGTTTTGTATCCAGATCAGACAGGCTGGGCTGGTCTAGAACTTGGGCACACCCAAAAAGCTGTAAGTGAGATTGCACCAAGATCCAGGCAAAGAGCTGGCTCCGAAAACAAAGCCTGCTCCAAAAGCCAAAAGAGGCTTGGGATACAGTTTCTGTACAACAGCTGAATGTCACTGATTGAATAACATCTTAATCTCAAGTATAGGAAAATTCAGTGTTTAAGACCGTCTAAATGCTATGTGGTATCCCGGATTGGATCCTGGAATTAAATGAACTTCAGTAGAAAAACTAGTGAAATCTGAAGTCTGGTAGTTCCATTAATGTACTAGTTTTGATAAATCCATGGTTGTGTAAGATGTTAACACTGGAAGAAGCTGAGCAAAGAACTCTGTACTATTTTCTTTTTATTTTATTTTTTTTTTTTTAATTTTTTTTTTTTTCAACGTTTATTTATTTTTGGGACAGAGAGAGACAGAGCATGAACGGGGGAGGGGCAGAGAGAGAGGGAGACACAGAATCGGAAACAGGCTCCAGGCTCTGAGCCATCAGCCCAGAGCCCGACGCGGGGCTCGAACTCACGGACCACGAGATCGTGACCTGGCTGAAGTCGGACGCTTAACCGACTGCGCCACCCAGGCGCCCCATCTCTGTACTATTTTCACAACTTCTGTAAGTCTAAAATTATCTCAAAAAGTTAAAAAATTGGGGGATGACCTTCTACTGAATTTCATTGGCACTTTTCCCCCTGTCCCTAACTAGCCATGTGGTCTTCACATCATTTTCTCTCTGGACCCCGAGTTCTCAACTATTTCAAAAGAATGGAGTGACACACACCAGATCATCTTCAAGCTCTAAAATTCTGGGATCTGGGGCGCCTGGGTGGCTCAGTCGGTTAAGGATCCAACTTCGGCTCAGGTCATGATCTCATCGTCTGTGAGTTCGAGCCCCGCGTCGGGCTCTGTGCTGACCGCTCAGAGCTTGGAGCCTGTTTCAGATTCTGTGTCTCCCTCTCTCTCTCTGACCCTCTCCCATTCATGCTCTGTCTCTGTCTCAAAAATAAATAAACGTTAAAAAATTTTTTTAATAAATAAAATTCTGGGATCCTACTACATTTACGTGATTGACATTACAAGGACGTGATTTGCAGTGACATCTTAGTCATATTCATAATCCTGGTATTTAGCACTGTGCTAGGATGTACTGGGTGCTCAATAAAAGTTGTTGAAACTAAACTGACTCCTATCTCAATTTGTAAGAGGAGGTGTAACTATTACCTCTTTTGCCTATTTGGCCACTAGAGAGCGAAGTGCTCACAAAATTCTCTCCCCTGAAAGCAAAGTTATCTTCATCCAACAGACAGGAGTGGTCCTTTTCATCCCAAGTACATAAAAATCCATTCCTGGTTGGGGGAAGGGAGTCACCATCTGTGAATAGTTTCCTGCCCATCAGACAGGACCTCCAGTTGGGGCGATTAGTACCATAAACTTCTAGAAGATTAGACAAACACACACACATGGTACTCAGCAGCTTCAAAAGTCTAAACCCCCTCAATAGATCAGAGACTGAACTGCAAACAGGGGAGCCCCACTCACCTCGAGTACATTCTTGCTGTCTTCCTATTTCCTGAACAAAAGGCCTCACTTTTAAAAGGCTGGTTGGTAAAAGGTCAAATGAATGACTGTGGCAGTTGACTAAAACCTTTACGACCAAAATGAAGAGAGCATTAGCACTGTATCCCCTGAGCCTGTGTGAGGTGCAGTTTGTATAGTGAAGGCCCTCATCTGGACTCGGGCATCCTGGGTTCAAATTCGCCCCAGACCCCCAATTCCCCACCTGGGCACGGACACGTACAGTGATCATACGACTGTGAGCCGGTACCTCTGTACCCATAGCTCTCCTGTGAGGATAACAGTACCCACGTGGTGCTGGCTGAGGACTAAGAAGGAGGTGGGCACGCAGGGCTGAGTAGTGCCTGATGTGATCCAGGGACAGCCCACCTAGACAAGTCAACAGGAGGGGAATAGATAGGCAAGGTGCTTTCATTTCATCCTTTTAGGATGTTATTATGTCCATCTAACACAGGAAATTCGGGCTGTGGTCTACCCAAAGCAGGGTTCTTTCAAGAGGATCAGCTTGCCTTCTGAGGCATGGAAAAGTGTGTTTGCCCCCAAATGTTCCTGAGATGATCAGTCACTATGCCTCACGCCTCTACCATTTGAACCCCTCCTGTAGGTTAAGTCATTTAATGTCCCAACAGAATGAGATTTAAATAGAAGTCGGTGTCAAGTTCTGGACTACTGCTTGTATTAGTATCTATCACATTAATTTAGAAAATTCAGAGTAGACATCCATCTCTGCTCACACCCACCCAGTATCTAGGAAAGAGGACAGAACCATTGGGATACAATTTGTTGGGTAAAACCCAGGACAGAGCCTGTCTGAGCCCTGAGAAAAGGGCAAGAAAGACCAAAGGGACATCAAGGGACAACTGGGAGAGTGACAGGACTGAGGGTCAAAAGTTTCAAGAGCCCTTCGGCAGAGCACCCTGAGAATGTCACCCAGCAAAGTACAGACGAAGATAATTTACCAAAGAGCAAATTCAGCCGGAAATTACAGACGCTTCAGTAACACCAGCACAGATGGGTTCTCCCCTTGTGGCTGCAAGCACCACATCATAACTGAATTTTCTCCCTCAGCCAACCTGGACGTTTTTTTCCTAGGAACTAAGACATGTGCTGAGGGAAAGCCAATCACTGCTTAAACAGGAAAAAAAAAAAAAAAAAAAAGTCCTTTTATAAACTTTTGCTACTGGAAATTTCATGGGTCAGAAAGCAAAGTTTGGTGGAAAGAATCGGTGGGAAAATAGGAGCGTTTTACATGCAGCCCCCCACTTTCCCAGGCCATCATGGCTTTGGTTTCTTATTTTCACTGAATTTGTGTTTCCATAGAGGCACAAGCATCATGACTCCAGGAAGGGACCCAGAAAAGCAGCCATGGCCCTTTCTGGTGTCCTTTGCTTTGCAGGTTGACCTGTGATTATTTATTTGTTTGCCTGATTGTTTACAAAAGTTTATTTATTTATCTTGAGATGGAGAGAGAAAGCATGAGCAGGGGAAGGGCAGAGAGAGGAGAGAGCAAGAATCTCAAGCAGGTTCCACACTGCCAGCATGGAGCCCAACAAGGGGCTAGAACTCACAAACCAAACCGTGAGATCATGACCTGAGCCGAAGTCCAACATTTAACCACCTAAGCCACTGAGGCACCCCAACCTGTGATTTTTTAAATGTATTTATGCCACACTTGTGGTGAGCATAACATAACATACAGAGTTGTCGAATTGCTATGTTGTACACCTAAATCATTGTCAACTACAGTTCAGATAAAAAATTATAATAAAGCAGCGCTATCAACAATAGCCAAATTATGGAAAGAGCCCAAATGTCCATCAACTGATGGATAAAGAAGTTGTGGTGTATACACACACACACACACACACACACACACACATATACACACCATGGAATACTACTCAGCGATGAAAAAGAATGAAATCTTGACATCTGTAACAATGTGGATGGAACTGGAGGGTATTATACCAAGCAAAATAAGTGGTCAGAGAAAGATATATAATTTCACTCATAGGTGGAATTTGAGAAACTTAACATGATCATAGAAGAGGGAAGGAAAAATAAGATAAAAACAGAGGGAGGCAAACCATAAGAGACTCATAAATACAGAGAACAAACGGGGGTTGAGAGAGGTGGGAGGAGGGAGTGGGGAAAATGGGGGATGGGCATTGAAGAGGGCACTTGTTAGGATGAGCACTGGGAATTGTATGTAAGTGATGAATCACTGGGTTCTCCTCCTAAAGCCAAGACTACACTGTATGTTAGCTACCTTTTTTTTTTATGGTAGCTAACTTTTGAATAAAAAAAAATTTTTTTTTAAACATTTATTGATTTTTGAGACAGAGAGAGACAGAGCATGAACCAGGGAGGGTCAGAGAGAGGGAGACACAGAATCTGAAACAGGCTCCAGGCTCTGAGCTGTCAGCACAGAGCCCGACGTGGGGCTCGAACTCACAGACTGCGAGATCATGACCTGAGCCGAAGTCAGCCGCTCAACCGACTGAGCCACCCAGGCGCCCCTTGAATAAAAATTTTTAAAAAGAAACTATAATATAGCTAAACAAAAAAATAAAATGAGTTTATGCAAATCCCACTTCTTAGCCTCAAAAGCATTGCAGGCAGTTTACAATAAAATAATATAAATCTGGTGGAATAAAGGAGAAATTCAGACTGTGAAAAAGGAAGAAGTAACTCAGTAACCACAGAGTTATATGTACAGTGTTTAAAAATGCTCGTAAAGCCCTAAATAGAGACAAGGGCCCGTTCCTAGGGAAGCCAAGAGCAGATGACGCAGCTGAATTGGAGCTGCTGTATACAGCCCGCTTTGAACTAGATTTCAACCCTGAAAAGATGATTGCATCCAGCCCCCAGTCAGGCATCTTGAATAAGAAAAGAAAAAGCAAAACCAGAAGAGCAGGAGGCGATCAAACGCTTCCTTTCTATAAATAACTCCCCCTAGGGGAATAAACAGGCTCAGAGGCAGGAAACCCGAGCTGGAGAACCCACCGAGAAGCGCCCGCACCTAGTGCCTGGTGGAGCCGGACCGGCACTTGACCTGGCAAGACGGAGCCCCGCAATCCGCGCAAGCACGTACCTGTTACCAGGGCCCGGGGCCCGCGCGGCAGGGCCGCACCTGCACCTGCCCGGTGAAATGCACCCGAATGGGGCGCGGGGGCGTCGCCGCCAAGAGCAAAGCCGGTGGCAGCAGGGGCGTCGGAAACAGACAGTGGGAAAGGCCAGGTAGGGATACCCCTCGGTGGGGCCCCACTGCCGCCGCACAACCCCAAACTCTGACCGCTCAGGCACCGCTGGCCACACTAACGGGGACTTCTGGCTCCACCAAGAGCACCTTCTCGCGTCGCTCGTCCACTTGGCCGCCCAGAACACTGCCTGGCCTGCCCCAACTTTCTCCTGCCTGTCCTTAGGTCTTGCCTTAAATGTCAAAGTGTCACCTCCTCAGGGAGGTCTCGCTGGACCGACCCCTAGGCTAGGTGAGCCTCCCCTCCCCACCTTCCACACACTCCAGCAACAACTCACCCACCTTGTAATCGCTTGAACCGTGCGTCTGCCTTCTCTTTGAGGCTGGAAACTCTCCAAAGGCAAGGGCGGGATCTGTCTTTATTCCTGGTACATAGTGAAATGAAGGTGGCTAAAGGTTTTGCTAAATAAGAGGGAAAAGTAGCCAAATTGAGCCCCTCTTGATGGGATGTTTAGTGAAGGAGATGCAGAGTATGGGTTTAAAATTGCTTATTCAGTGCATTGCTTTGCCGGTGTCACTTCTTCATCACAAGAGTGACTGAGATCTGGATTTACTCTTCCTTTCCTAGGGGCCCCTGGTAGATTTCCATTGCTGCCCCAAGCGTGGATTCTGCCAGCAAGAACTTGAGCCTTCCCCATCTGTGTTTTGGGGAATAGGGAATTCATTATCCTGTGATAGGACCTTCAATGACACATGATGTCTATCAGGAATACTGCCCGCCCTCTCCCTCCCCCCCCCCCCCCAAAGAAAAGAAAGGAGATAAATGCAAAGACTAAGCATCTGGGAAAAGGAATCCAGTCTGACCTCCAGGTAAGTGGATGGGGATGGCTTCAGGTCAGAGAAAGCCTCAACTTGAGATCTACCATCACTGCCGAGGATTCCCATAAAAAAAGGAGAATTCAGGGGTGACCAGAGTGCACGTCTTCAAGAATAATTGCTGACAGATACAAAATATTCCACATCTGAGAGTTCCATGATTTTGTTAAACAGTCTTCTGTTGGGCTGCTTTGTTGTTTTTTGTTTGTTTCTCCCCAAGTGATTGCTCACACAGTGCTGAAGAGCAGGGTCCTATACAAAACTTTTTAGCCACTTTTCTGGTAATTGTTCAGCATATATTCCTACGTTCCTACAAGTGAAATTACTAGGTCAAAGGATATGAACCTAAGACTACTGCAACCTAAGGCCAAACTTCTTGAGTGTTGTATCATTTTATCTCCTAATGGAGGATTAGGGGCTTATTTTAGCACAGCCTTTTTAAAAAGTCTTTGCTAAAAAAAATAAAATTAAAAATAAAGTTAAAAATCTTTACTCCATTAATGAAAAATGGTATCTCTTTGTTTTCTTTTAATTTTTTAAGTGTTTTTGAGAGAGAGAGAGAGAGAGAGAGAGAGAGAGAACCAGCAGGGGAGGAGCAGAGAGAGAGAGGGAGACAAAGAATCCAAAGCAGGCTCCAGGGTCTGAGCTGTCAGCACAGAGCCCGGTGCAGGGCTGGAATCCATGAGCCACGAGATCATGACCTGAGCTGAAGTCCGCTGCTCAACCGACTGAGCCACCCAGGCGCCCCATGGTATCTCTCTTTAAAAGAGTAGTTCTTGGGGTGCTTGGGTGGCTCAGTTGGTTAAGCATCCGACTTCAGTTCAGGTCATAATCTCACAGTTCATGAGTTCAAACCCTGTGTTGGGCTCTGTGCTGACAGCTCAGAGCCTGGAGCCTGTTT
Organism: Leopardus geoffroyi; assembly: GCF_018350155.1. Classification (NCBI taxonomy): domain Eukaryota; kingdom Metazoa; phylum Chordata; class Mammalia; order Carnivora; family Felidae; genus Leopardus; species Leopardus geoffroyi. Next base: position 8,601,043 of record NC_059333.1, on the reverse strand, counting down.
TGGATTCTATGTCTCCCTCTCTCTGCCCCTCCCCTACTCGTGCTCTGTCTCTCAAAGATAAACATTAAAAGAGTAGTTCTTCTTTCCTTTTGAATTACCAGAAAAACTTTGTTTTTCTATGTTTTACTGGCCATTTGCATTTCTTCACCTGTGAAGGAGATTTACAATGCACATTTAAACGGGAAAAGAACTAGAATATTGCCAATACCTCTGTACTTCTTATCTATCTCATCCCACAGACTCCTCATCCTCCATTTATTATTCCATCATTATTCCATTTATCATTCCCTTGCTTTAAAAAATATATCTTAAATACAAATGAGCGTATCCCTACAAAGTACATTGTTTTGGGTTAAATTCAATAAGTGCACTTTTTGGGGCACCAGGTGGCTCGGTCGATTAAGTGTCTGACTCTTGATTTTGGCTCTGGTCATGATCTCACAGTCATGAGTTCGAGTCCTGCATCGGGCTCTGTGCTGACAGAGAGGAGCCTGCTTGGGATTCTCTCTCTCCCCCCATCTCTGCCCCCCCCCCCTGCTCAAGCTCTCTCTCAAAAATAAGTAAACATTTTTTTTTTAAAGTACGTGCACTTTTTCTTCAGTAAGTGCACTTCTGAGCCTTGCATTTTTCTATGCAATCTTTCTAAGATTGACACATATAATTTTGCATAGCTGCATTATAGTCCTTCTCACGGCTAATATTCTAGTGCACAACTACAATATCATTTATTTAGCCACTGTTCAAATGATGGACATGGGAGTTTTTTCCAGTTTGTTTGCTGTGACAGACAACGCTGCTCTGAACGTCCCCTTGTCTCCAGAGCCTGTGAGCAAACACTTCTCGGGTGTGGACCCAGGAGAGGGATTGCTAGGCTGAGCTAATATTGTTCGGGTTTAAAAGATAATGCTAAACTGTTTTCCAAAATAGTTATACCAATTTACCTCCAATTACCAGTGGTTTTTATCTGTTTTCAACTGAATATCTTTTAGGCCAAATACTTGTTCTTTTTTTTTTTTAATGCTTATTTATTTATTTTGAGAGAGAGAGATAGACAGTGAGCAGGGGAGGGGCAGAGCGAGAGGGAGACAGAATCCCAAGCAGGCTCCTCACCAGTGGCGAGGAGCCGGACACAGGGCTCGAACCCACAAACCGTGAGATCATGACCTGAGCTGAAATCAAGAGCCAGACGCTTTTTTTTTTAATTTTTTTTTGAATATTTATTTATTTTTGAGAGAGAGACAGAGCATGAGCAGGGGAGGGGCAGAGAGAGAGGGAGACACAGAATCTGAAGCAGGCTCCAGGCTCCAAGCTGTCAGCACAGAGCCCCACGCGGGGCTCGAACTCACGAGCTGTGAGATCATGCCCTGAGCCGAAGTCGGACTTTCAACCAACCGAGCCACCCAGGCACCCCATGCTTGTTCTTTCTGATTTGCAATTTATACTGATTTTCACAACTGCCTTGGAGAATTGTGAGGTTGTCAAACACAAAACTTCACATTGTGGTTTTTACAAGAATCCTCTGGAGGCAGTGAGCCAGCTTATCACAAATCCCTGTGCACCAAATTTAGGCCATGGTGGCTTCGATTAGACCCATGGTTCCCAGGACAATGGCAGGGGTGTTACTAACCTATGAGGTCTGCTGTGGGGTGCCTGCGTGGTTCAGTCAGCTAAGTGTCCTGCTGTGAGCTTGGTGTGGGGAGTTTTCTTAGTGACACAAGAGTCCTTTGCACCGTAGCTCCAGCAGCTGCTTTTAGAATCTCCTGCTATTTGTAGCTCTATGCCGTCACCTCCCCTGTTACATACAACCTTCTATTTAAATCAGCCACTCTTGGCATCTTGAACTACTACTCTTCTTAAAGCTCATAAAAACACTCACACACTCTTCGATTTGGGATTCATAATTGTGGGCATTTATTCTAAAAATGGTAACAACCGGCGCCTGGGTGGCTCAGTCGGTTTGAGCATCCGACTCTTGATTTCGGTTCAGGTCATGATCCCAGGATCATGGGATTGAGCCCCGTGTTGGGGCTCCACATGGAGCCTGCTTAAGTGTCTCTCTCTCCCTCCCTCTACCCTTCTCCCCCGCTTTCTCTCTTAAAAAATAAAAAACTAAAAATAACAAATAAAAATGGTAACAAAAGAAGAAATTATATTCACAAAGATATTGATAGCAACATTGAGTGATTTTTTAATTGGAAAATTTACTTTTTTATTTTTTAAATTATTTTATTTATTTATTTTAAATTTTTTTGTGTTTGTTTATTTTTGAAGGAGAGAGAGACAGAATGTGAACGGGGTAGGGACAGAGAGAGAGGGAGACACAGAATCTGAAGGAAGCTCCAGGCTCTGAGTTGTTAGCACCGAGCCCGATGTGGGGCTTAAACTCACAAGCCATGAGATTGTGACCTGAGCCAAAGATGGACGCTTAACTGACTGAGCCACCCAGGTACCCCAAATTATTATCTTAAAGTAATCTCTACACCTAACATGGGGCTTAAACTCCTAACCCAAGATCAAAAGTCAAATGTTCTACCAACTGGGCCAGCCAGGCACTCCTTAACTGGAAATTTTTATTTATTTATTTTTAAGTTTATTTATTTATTTTGAGAGAGAGAGAAAATCCAAAGTAGGCTCTGTGCCCTGTCAGTACAGAGCCTGATGTGGAGGTCACACTCACACACTATGAGATCATGACCTGAGTGGAAACCAAGAATCAGATGCTCGACCGACTGAGCCACCCAGGCACTCCCTTAATGGGAAAATTTTTAACATTCAACAGTAGGGAATATATTATGCAAAGTGGGTGTGTCCACTAAGTGGGACAAGGTGTGACACAGACTTTTCTTCTTCCCTGAACCATTTGAGATTAGTTGCAGAAATCGTGTCTCTTCACCCCTAAGTATTTCAGGATAAATTTCCTAAGAATAAGAAGGTTCTCTTACACAACCACATTGCAATGTTCAAATGTAGAAAACTTAACATTGATCAAAGGCCGATATCTCGTTCGGTACATGCTCATATTCTGCCAATTGTCCCAATAACATCCTTTATGGCAATATTCTCTCTTCCAAAGTCACACATTTCATACAGTTGTCATGTCTCTTTATTCCCCTTTAATCTGGATGGTTCCTTAATCTTTGTCTTTCGAGATCTTGACAATTTTTAAGAATCCATCTCATATCATTATCCCTCAATTTGAGTTTGTCTAAGGCTTCCTCATGATCCAATTCAGGTTATGCATTTTGGGCACATGATGTCAGGTCACCCTTATTGATGATGCTGACTTTGATCACTCGGTTAAAGTGGTATCTACCAGATTTTTCCACTATAAAGTTTCCTCTGGAGGGGTATCTGAGTGGCTGAGTTGGTTAAGCACCCGACTTCGGCTCAGGTTGTGGGTTCGAGCCCTGTGTCAGGCTCTGTGCTGACAGCTCAGAGCCTGGAGCCTGCTTCAGATTCTGTGTCTCCCTCTCTCTCTTCTCTTCCCCTGCTCTCTCTCTCTCTCTCTCAAAAATAAACAGTAAACACACACACACACACACACACACACACACACACACACACACTATAAAGTTTCCTGTGGAGTGAGCCTGCGTAGTATTCCCCAACAAGCTTTCAACCAGCGGATTTAGCATCCATTAACAACTCCTGCCTGAGTCAGTGATTGCTATAATAGTTGTAATGCAGTTACTTTTCTAACTCTGCTGTTCCTTTAGTATTTATTAGCTGGCATTCTACTGTAAAGAAGGGCTTTCCCTTTTACCTCTGTGTATGTATTTGTAAGATTATCTGCTTTTTAGTATCATTCTGGACTTATGCGTCCTTTTTTTTTCTTTTTGTTTTTATTTTATTTTTGAGAAAGAGAGAGAGAGCAAGCAAGCAGGAGAGGGCAGAGAGAGAGGGGAGGACGGAGGATCCGAAGCCGGCTCCACACTGACAACACAGAGCCTGATGCCGGGCTCGAACACACAAACACAGGAGCCGTGAGATCATGACCTGAGCTGAAGTCAGACACTCAACCGAGTCACCGAGGCTCCCGGATCCTTTTTTTTTTTTCCAATGTCATAATTCACCACTGTCATAATTCATTTTGATTTCAAATTGCTGCAAATTTGGCCATTGGAAGCCCTGTCAATCTGCCCCCACTGTGTCCTTCCTGGCCTGTTTCCATCATTATTTGAGCACCTCTTAGCTCTCAGCTGGCACTTCAAGCTGTTCCTACCTTATCTTTCACTTTCCTTGCCATTACTCCAGGGAGCGCTGGACAATGGTGTTTAGAAACCAAGATACGGACACAGGAATGCTCCTGGCTCTTGAAGTGGTCCTGTTCCCCAGGCTCTTTCAGCAGGCAGATCTAGGAAATAGATTCTGATCCACAGAGCTCGGGTTCCAATCCACAGAGCTCGTCCTTGCCATCCCTCCCTCCATGTTTGTGACATCCTACTCCCGGTGAGAATGCTGCCTCCCATCAGTATTATGTTCGTCAATGTACTTAATCCCACAAAACACAGAAAATATTTTCAGAATTGCTACACCAGACCACTGCCAACTAAGCGAAGTTCAAAATTTCTTTGTAGTTTTGTTTGCTTGTTTACACACAGAAGGTATACAAAGATTTGTGTTCAAAAGTAATTTGGGTTTACTTTCTCCCCTGCAGTTAATTTACTATACCATTTAGTTCATTTGTTTACTTCTGTTTGTATTCAATTTTAGTTTTCTCTTCCCTCATCTTTGTTAATTTTACTTTTTGCTTAAAACACCGTTTCTAAAAGTCAAAACTACTCCCCAAAAGTATGCTTGAATACATGTCATTCCCTCTTACAGTTTCACCCCATTCCCACCCAGCCACTGTAAGTAACCAATTAGTTTCTAGTTGATTAAGTTGTTTTGTTTTTTTTTACTAAAAAGCAGATATTTGGATAGTTTACTCTTTACCCTTATTTTACATAAAAATAGCATAATGTACGTACTTTTTTGTATGTAGTTTTTTTCACTTATCAGTATATCCTAGAAATCATTCCGTATCAGTTCATAGAGATCTTCCTCACTCGTTTTAACAACTGCATAGTACTTCCTGATGTGGATGTCCCGGTTTGGCCAATCCATTGCCTATGTATGTACTGGCACTAAAATGGTTTCCAAAATTTTGTCATTGCAAATAATGCTGCAATAGGTAACTTTGTACACATACATACTTTCATATTGGTGTAGGTGTTTCTTGAGGCTGAGTTTCTAGCTGTGGAACTGCCGGGTCAAAGGGCAAACACCTATCAAGTTTTGTTAGACGTTGCCAAGTTCCCCTCCACAGGAGCCGTAGGCTCTTGGAATCCCACCAGCAGTGAGTGCCACACAGCCTGTCCCTCGCTTTTGACTTTTGCAAATTGGATTGTTAGAAATATCGCAGAGTAATATGCATTTCTATTAGAAGGACCAAACTTTTTCACTTAAGAGCCCGTTTTATACTATTTTTTGCAGATTGTCCATTCATGTCTCTTGTCTTTTTTAAAACTGGAATTTTGAGCTCTGGTTCCCTCAGTCTTATTTACTTATCTGTACCTGTGACATACGTTGGAAATATTTTCTCCCCCTCTTTTACTTTCTCTCCGGTAGGCTTTCGTTTGCTCATAAAACCATTTTTGTTTTTCTCTTTTGTTTTGTTTTTTTTTTTTTTTAACATTTATTATTGAGAGACAGAACATGAGCATGGGAGGGGCAGAGAGAGGGGGAGACACAGAATCTGAAGCAGGCTCCAGGCTCTGAGCTGTCAGCACAGAGCCCGACGCGGGGCTGGAACTCACAAACCAGGAGATCCTGACCTGAGCGGAAGTCGGACTTTACCGACTGAGCCACCCAGCCGCCCCAAAACCATTTTTGTTTTTCAGTGTTGGCAAACGTACCAATATTTTTTTTCCCTCGTATCTGAATGTGGGTCACTGGAAAGCCTCCGCCGCCTCCACGCTACAGAAAATTCACCCGATTTCCGGCCGCGCAGGGGCCGGTCCTGCTCTTTCCCGCCACCGCTTGCACCTGGCACACGTGCGTGTATGACCAAGCCGGGCGGAGGGCGGGGCCTCCGGGCGGCGGCGCCGCGCGTGCGCACTGGCGGGCGAGTCGAGCTGGCCGGGGCACCCGCAGGGAGGAGCGAGACTGCGGCGGCGCTGCGGATCCCAGAGGTTTCCTCGCCCTTCCGGAAGCGCCGCCCTCTCTCGCGGGCCGGAGAGGGTCTTCCGAGCTGCCCCGCGGCCGGGACCGCGACTTGGCCCGATCCTGCCGCGCCCCCTCGGCGGTCGGAATGGAGGCGAGCCTGCTCCTCTGCCGGGGTCGCCTGGGGTCGCGGGAGGGCGTGAAAACGCCGGGGCTGTCGCGGCGCCCGGCACTCCTCTAGCGTTAGACGCGGGACCACGCTTTTGGGGAAACAGCCATTGGGTGCTTCTCTTGTACCAGCCTTCTGTCCCCGCCTTGTCCCTTGTAGACTTTTTTTTTTTAAATCCTCCATGCAGCCCTCCAGTCTCTCATCCCCTTACAACTGCCTTATAGGTCCTCCCTCGGGATGCTCAGCAAAAACAGAGGCTCTCCGCTGGCCTTCTCTGGTTGTTCTCCCTAAGGGGGTTCTCTCTCCTGGTACAAAACACGTGGTGTCTTGTCCTTTCCAACACCAACAACCAGGTCTCCGATTCTCTGCCCCCACTTCAGACGCCAGCCACATTTCTGTCCCGCCGACTACAAATTCCTGGGTTCCCGCACCTACCCCTCCAGTTTGAACACTCAGACCTCAGTGAAGGGCTTCACTTCCTGCTCCCCGTGTACCGTGAAGGAGGCAACTCAGCAACAGCGCGATGGAGGAGAAGCTCAGAAGGGGGGTCCAGAGCTCCCGTGCCTTTTGCCGGGGCCCCACTTGGCCCCAACCCGAACCCTTCCGTTTATGGGTTCCTAGGATTTCATTTAGATAGGTGGAAGGTGAGGTAGGTGAAAACCCTCTTACTCGGTTGGTTCCCAGCTACCAGCCCCCATCCTGAGCCACCTGGGAACCCACAATTATCACCTCATTCACAAAAACTCAGTTGTGGTTGTCCTTGCCAGGAACTTCCAAGGGTTTAGGAACTTTGTGCCAGGAACTGGGGACAGAGACTCAATATATTATTTATACCACACTCCCGCAAATCCATAACCTGATGTAATAATCATGAGAAAAGCATCAAATAAATCCCAACAGAGGAAATTTCTACAAAATACTTGACCTGACCTTAAAATTGTCGAGGTCACTCAAGACAAGGACCATCTGAGAGGTTTTCACAGCCAAAAGGAGCCTAAATTGATAGTTAAATATAATGTGTGTGCCTGGATGGGATCCTGGTACACAAAAAGAATATTATGGAAAAACAGAAAATCTGAATAAAGTACAAACTACAAACAATCTATATTGGTTTATTAACGGTAACAAATATACTGTAATAATGTAATATGTTAATAACGGTAAAATGGTTTATAGGAACTCCAGTATCTTGCGAAATTTCTGTAAATCTAAAATTATTCTAAAAATAAAGTTTATTTTTTTAAAAAAATTTGGAAAGGCCCTTCAGTTTTCTGGACCCACCTTCTTTAAAAGGCAAGGACAATATGTAAATCACCACTTTTTTAAAAAAAAAAATTTTAATGTTTATTTATTTTTGAGAGACCGAGTGCGGGAGGAGCAGAGAGAGGAGACACAGAATCTGAAACAGGCTCCATCCAGGCTCCGAGCTGTCAGCACGGAGCCCGACTCCGGGATCAAACCCACAAACCATGAGATCATGACCTGAGCCAAAGTTGGATGCCCAACCAACTGAGCCACCCAGGTGCCCCATAAACCACCACTTTCTTGTATTTAAAGTCAGTATGCTGGCAGGTAGGAAGATACTAGAATAGAACCTTCTGTGAGATGCCATAATGATACCTGTATATCAGTTACAAAGGGAGGATGAGGAAGAGCCCCACCTGTCAGAGCTGCAAAGGAAGTGATGCTGACCTAGTCCCTCAGTGCATCAACCTGAACAAGGAAATACAAGGGGTCAGAGTGAGGAGAGGAGTGGGGTGAGATTTATTTGGGGACAGTCCTGGGCTTGCTGAGAGGTTTCTTCCAGCCCCTCCTACCAGGAGTAGCCCAGAGAGTGTCTTAGTCTGTGTCCCTGCATTTGGAGGACCCTGTGGACATGCGTCTGATATCCTCTAGGAAGTCCAGTTGGACTGACCAACTGCTTTGGTGGCAAGGCTCAAAGTATGCAGCTGTCTGCAGTCCTTCTAGAGGTCCTTGAATCACTTGTGGGCCTTGGGGGAGAGTAGGAGGCTGGCATTGAATCACTGAGGGCCCTGCCCAAAAGGGCTGCCTGGGGGCAGAGGGAGGAATGCTGGATTCCTAGGGCTGAAGAAGTTGCAAGTTAATTCCCCAAATCACTTTGCATTTGCCAGAATCGGGAGATTGGCAGCCAAGAATTCTCCAAGTTGGAAATCTCCAAAGAAATTCCAAAAATACCCACGAGAGGAAAAAGACCTGAACAACAGCCCCAGAGAGCATGGAACCTCCCGTCGTCGGAAGGATCAGACCTGTCCCGTCCCCTCACCTCTCCCACCCTGGTTGGAGGCTGAACCCCGTGGGGGTGGGGAGCGAATGGGCAGGGCACCAAGGAAGTCAACAGAGAGCAGCAAGCTCCAACCGCACCCCTTCCTGCAGGCAGGCACCTGCCAGCTCCTGACCCACAGCTGGCCTTGGAATGGGGCTTGAAGCACTGATTAATTGCTAGGACTAGAAATAGTTTCTGAACTGAGAATGAGCTTGTGACCGAAAGTAACCCTCACATTATCTCCTGCCTAAAATGAGCAGAAAAGGGTGGGGCCTACGTTAGGGGTTGAATCGTGTCCCCCAACCCACCCCCCACCCCCACCGAAGAAGATATTTTGAAGTCCTAACCTCCAGTGCTTTAGAATGGGACCTTATTTGGAAATGGGGTCATTGTACATGGAATGAGTTAAGACGAGGTCATCCTAACAGGAAGGATGCAGCAGTGACGACCAAGGCAGAGACTGAAGGGACACAGCAACCCACCAAAGTGGGGAAGAGGTGGGAAGGACCCCCCCCACCCCCCCGCAGGTTGCATACGGAGCACGGCCCTGCTAAGAATTACTAGTCCAATTCTAGCCTCCAGACCTGTGAGACCATAAAATTGTTGTTCTAAGCCATCCAGTTTGCGGTACTTTGTTACAGAAGCCCTGGGAAACTCCTAGAGCCCTTAGAGTTTTCATCCCGGGCCATGAGACTATTTCCCTGGATGCATTTAAAGAGATGGTGAAAGGTAACGTTGTGTTCAACGTGTTCCATGAGTCATACGTACAATATGCTACTTCCTCCAACTGCGCTGTCGAATAAATCTCTCCAAGGAACAAGGGAGTGTGACAGGCTCCTGGCATTGAAGCCTAGGCCCATAGGTGGTTCCAAAGGAAAGAGGACAACGTATAGTGATGACAAACTCAGGCACCTCTTCCAAGAATATAGCCTGCAGATAGAGTCACATATGTGCAAAATGCTCTCTGCCTGCATAAGGTTATTGGCTGAGGCATTGTGTGTAGTCACAGAAGGTTGGAAACCACCTAAGTGTCCATCAGGCAGGGACAGTTAAGTAAATGCTGGTACTCCACACACTGGCACACTGCACAACTCTTAAAAAAAAAAAAAAAGAGGAAGAATCTCTCTGTGCATTGATATAGAAATAGAAATATCTAGGGGCTCCTGAATGGTTCCGTCTGTTAAGCATCTGACTTGGGCTCAGGTCATGATCTCACGGTTCATGAGTTCGAGCCCCAAGTCGGGCTCTCTGATGACGGCTCAGAGCCTGAAGCCTGCTTCAGATTCTGTGTCTCCCTCCCTCTCTCTCTCTCTCTCTCTCTCTCTCTGCCCATCCCCCACTTATGCTCTCTCTCTCTCTCTCTCTCTCTCTCTCAAAAATAAATGAAAACATTAAAAAAATTTTTTTAAATAGAAATACCTGGAATATAGTAATCTACCTTCTGTGCCAAAGGCAGAGAGGCTGATAAGAAAATGTAAGTGTATGTTTGTATTTGCATAAAGAACCCTGAAGCCTGCACAAGACACTTTGAAAAGTTGGCCACAGGGGAATGCAGTGGAAAGCCACAGGAAGAGGAAGGGGACTTTTCACTCTGTCACTTTTTATATTGGGTTATTTCTGAGCCATGTCACAATCTACTAATAAAACGTAATGAAAAATGAATAAGGAGTATGTCAAGACCACTGGTTTTCTAGAGTGAGGAGTAAATTGGATACACAGTTGACCTTTGATAAACATGGGTTTGAACTGAGCAGGGGTCCACTTAGGTGCAGATTTTTGCAGGTTTTTCTCCATAAATACAGTATAGCGCTGAAATGGATTTTCTTTTATGATTTTCTTAATAACATGTTCCTTTCTCTAGGTTACTTTACTGTAAGAATACAGTACATAATACGTATAACACACAAAATAGGTGTTAATTGACTGCTTACGTTATCAGCAAGGGTTCTGGTCAACAGTAGGCTATTAGTAGTTAAGTTCTGGGGAAATCAAAAGTTATGTGCTTGGGGCACCTCGGTGGTTCAGTTGGTAAAGCGTCTGACTCTTGATTTCAGCTCAGGTCATGATCTCACAGTTGATGAGATCGAGCCCTGCATAAGGCTCTATGCTAAGTGTGGAGACTGTTTGAGATTCTCTCTCTCCCTCTTTCTCTTTCTGCCCCTTCCCTGCTCATGCATACATTTGCTCTTTCTCTCTCAAAATAAATAAATAAATAAACTTAAAAAAAAGTTATATGCTGGGGCACCTGGGTGGCTTAGTCGATTAAGCCTCTGACTTTGGCTCAGGTCATGATCTCACAGTTCATGAGTTCGAGCCCTGCGTCGGGCTCTGTGCTGACAGCTCGGGGCCTGGAGCCTGCTTCAGATTCTGTGTCTCCTTCTCTTTCTGTCCCTCCCCCGCTTTCTCTCTCTCTCTCAAAAATAAATATTTAAATAAAAATTTTTTAAGTTATATGCAGATTTTTGACTGAAAGGGAGGTACACTTCTAACCCCCCAAGCTATTCAAAGGTCAACTTGTATTGAATATCAGGTAACTATGGAGATCCAGGATACTCAGCCAAGAGGTTAGGAATTAATCAGAGAATCATCCGATGTTTTGAACCAGTACATAGCATCAGGAAAAATCGCTCAAGACAGCGAACAGTCTAGATCAGAGGGAGGAGAGACTGACATGGGGAAGGTGTGAAATGATGTCTGGGACCAGTAGTGTCAGTGGGACTGGAGATAGGGGGTTTCAAGAAAGATCTAAAAAGATAAATTCCAGCTGAACTTCAAGTGCTGCTTGAAATAAATGAGTGATCGTCGTAGAAGTTACTTCTGCCATATGTGTATATTTTTTCTAATTGTTTCTGGCATACGAAATACTGCTTAAGGCTTCCTATGTTTTAGACCTTTATTTTGAACTAGATTTGGAGTTTATATTGACACCACAATGTATATTTCACTTCCTAAAGTATATGCTGCTAGTTTGTGGGTTTTTTCTCTACACCCCTATTATTTAGGTACACTTTCGTTTTTAGTGTCTTTTGTGTGTTTTTTTTTTTTTTTTTAATTTATTTTGAGAGAGAGAACACGCGCATGAGCAGGGAGGGGCACAGAGAGCAAACTAGAGAGAAAATCCCAAGCAGGCTCTGCACTGTGAGCACGGATCCCAACGCTGGGCTAAAACTCATGAACCATGAGATCATGACCTGATTCAAAATCAAAATTGGGCTCTCAACCACCCAGGCAGGGAGCATGAACCTGCACAAGCTAATTAAGCTGGGCTCCCTTCCAGCTCCGGATCACCTCTGTCCACACTCTTATGTGAGAAACTGACTTCTATCTTGTGTAAGTCACTCTTACGTGGGGCTTCTAAAGCACAGTCAAACTTATATCCATGCTAATACTAAGAGATTCTTCTGGGTTTGGGGAATACAAAGCAAAGAACACAGTTCCACTCTACTTGGGAAGATACGTGTTTTAGAAAGTAGTAGAATTTGTTCATTTAAAAATAATTTGTTGGGGCACCTGGGTGGCTCAGTCAGTTAAGCATCCAACTTTGGTTCAGGTCATGATCTCATAGTTTGCGAGTTCAAGCCCCGCATTGGGCTCTCTGTTGTCAACACAGAGCCTGCTTCAGATCCTCTGTCCTCTGCTCTCTCTGCCCCTCTCCCACTTGTGTGCCTGTTTTCTCTCTCTCTCTCTCTCTCTCTCTCTCTCTCTGTCTCTCTCTCTCAAAAATAAACATTTAACAAACAGTAAAATAAAATAAAAGTCACTTATTGAGTGTCCATTATGAACCAGGCACCTGTTGTAGGAGTATCCAGCTAAAGCTGAAATTAGGCCACAAGCAGGAAATGAGCAAAGTCATTTATCAGGTATTACAAGAGGAAGCAGAGGCACAATGGTGCAGGACAAATGGCCCCGAAGAGACAAGGAAAGATGCCAAGAGCCCTGCATTCATTTGCGTGGGCCGCCATAACAAAATATCACAGACTGAATGACTTAAGCCATGCAGATTGATTTCCTCACAGGCTAGAGGTTCAGTTTCTTCTGAGGTCCTCTCTCTTTGGCTTGTAGACAACTGTCTTCTCCCTGTGTCTTCACGTGGTCTTCCCTCTGCGCGTGTCTGTGTCCTAATCTCTTCTTCTTATAAGAGCCAATCAGGGTGCCTGGCTGGCTTCTTTGGAAGAGCTTGAGACTCTTGTTCTTGGGGTTGTGAGTTTGCGCCCTGCGTTGGCTGTAGAGATTACTTTAAAACATAAAAACATATTAAGAAAAGAAAGAACACCAGTCGTGTTAGAGTAGGGCGCACCCATGTGACCTCATTTGACCTTAATTACTTCTTTAAAAACCCTATCTCCAAGAAAGGGGAACGCTCTTGCCCTGTTGGTGGGAATGCAAACTGGTGCAGCCACTCTGGAAAACAGTGTGGAGGTTCCTCAAAAGGTTAAAAATAGAACTACCCTATGACCCAGCAATTGCACTACTAGATATTTACCCAAAGGATACAAAAATACTGGTTCAAAGGGACACATGTACCCCAATGTTTATAGCAGCACTATCGACAATAGCCAAATTATAGAAAGAGCCCAAATGTCCATCGACTGATGAATGGATAAAGAAGATGTGGCATATATATAAACAATGGAATATTACTCAGCCATCAAAAAGAAAGAAATCTTGCCATTTGCAACAATGTGGATGGAGCTAGGGTATTTTTTGTGAGCTAGAGTATATTAAACTAAGTGAAATAAGTCAGTCAGAGAAAGACTAATACCATGTGATTTCACTCATATGTAGAATTTAATAAACAAAACAGATGAACATTGGGGAAGTGAAAAAGAGAGAGAGAGAGAGGGAGGCAAACCAGAAGAGACTCTTAACTATAGAAAACAAACTAAGGGTTGATGGAGGGAGGTGGGTGGGAGATGGGTTGAATGGGTGAGGGGCATTAAGGAAGGCACTTGCAATGAGCACTGGGTGTTGTAAGTGATGTAAGATTTTAGTGAAAATCTACTCCCGAAACCAATATTACACCATATGTTAACTAGAATTTTTTTTTAATGTTTATTAATTTATTTTGAGAGAGTGAGCACAAGCTGGGGAGGTACAGAGGAAGAGGGAGAGAGAGAGAGAGAGAGAGAGAGAATCCTAAGCAGGTTCCTCGCTGTAAGCACAGAGCCTGACTTGGGGCTCAATCTCAGGAACTGTGAGATCATGACCTGAGCCAAAATCGAGAGTTGGACACTTAGCCAACTGAGCCACCCAGCGCCCCTACCAACTAGAATTTAAATAAAAACTTCGGGGCGCCTGGGTGGCGCAGTCGGTTAAGCGTCCGACTTCAGCCAGGTCACGATCGCGCGGTCCGTGAGTTCGAGCCCCGCGTCGGGCTCTGGGCTGATGGCTCAGAGCCTGGAGCCTGTTTCCGATTCTGTGTCTCTCTCTCTCTCTCTCTCTCTGCCCCTCCCCCGTTCATGCTCTGTCTCTCTCTGTCTCAAAAATAAATAAACGTTGAAAAAAAATTAAAAATAAATAAATAAATAAATAAATAAAAACTTCAAGAAAAAATTAAAAATATAAATAAATAAAGACCCTGTTTCCAAATACAGTTATGTTCTGCGGTAATGGGAGGTTAGGACTTCAACATATTAACTTGGAAGACACATGATTCAGCCCATAACAGGCTCTTTTTCTATGGGGTCCTGGTTGCAAAAGCACAGAGCCATGCCTGTCACCCCATGGAGACAGGACAAGAAGAGGTTATCACAGTGGGCTCAGGTGAGCTGTGAAGGCTCTCAGGCGACATGTATTCAGTCCCCCTCCTGGAGAGCCAGGCCAGGCCCGGCTGGTGCATAACTGGGTTCACTGTGGAATCCCAGAGGCTGGAGACAGGTGCATGAGAGGGTCCCTGGAGCCCCTGGATGGAGCCTGAGCCCCGGGGGCGAATGTATGACAGTGTCCATAGGAAGGAGCGAAACAGCAAGACAGAGTGCCAAGTCAGACCAGAGGGGCAGGGCTGAGGTTTAGGGCAAGGGCAGGGGCAGAACAGGCAATGGGGACATCAGAAAGGATGGGGCTGGGGCTGGGAATATTCATCCAGGTGGTGTCCACGCCAGCAGAAAGATGAGCTTGCAGGTGTACTTGACTCATGTCATGGACTTGTGTGATGATCTGAGGGTCATGCCCTGCGGGACAGACCCCCATTTCCATGTGCCTGCATAGACATGCTACACACGTCCTCGGCGGGGCGCGCGGGTTAGGGGGGCAGCAATCTCCCTGACCATGTACTTGAACTTCTGCCGGCCTGGGAAAATAACGGACTGCTGCCTGTTCTAGGTGTGAGCCTCAACCCACCTAACTAACGGACCACCACGGAGACCGCTCAGAAGGTTGCAAACACTTCATTCAAAAGGTTATGCCTGGGGCACCTGGGTGGCTCGGTGGGTTAAGCATCTGACTCATGATTTCAGCTCAGGTCATGGTCTTGCAGTTTGTGAGTTTGAGCTCGAGTAGTGCAGAGCCTACTTGGGATTCTCTCTCCCTCTCTCTGCCCCCTCCCTGCTTGTCCTTTCTCTCTCTCTCTTAAAATAAACTTAAAAAAAAAAGGCTATGCCCGTTTTCTGGGAGGGCTCTCCATTCTTCATCAGAGAGAATGAGCAGTGATGTGGACAAGTTTTGCTGGTCTTTATTTCAAAGGTTAGAAGAAAATATTACTGCATAGGGGGCACCTGGGTGGCTCAGTCGGTTAAGCATCTTACTCTCGGTTTTGGCTCAGGTCATGATCTCTTGGGTTCATGGGTTCGAGCCCCACATCAGGCATGGTGTTGGGCATGGAGCTTGCTTGGGATTCTCTTGCTCTCCCTCTCTCTCTGCCCCTCCCTTACTCGCTCACTGTCTCAAAATAAATAAACATTTAAAAATGTTTTACAAATTACTGTATATGTTCAGGAGCCATAGATGTCTAGGATTGTCCCACTTTTACTTCTTCATGTTTTCCATACCTCTCCTAGCTCCACTAAAATATAGATACACAGAAAAGTGTCTTCACTTTCAACAACATAAAATCCTAAAGAGGCAGAATTTACATGGAGGGTCTTAATTTCAACTTCTCAGAATAGAAGCAGTTTCTGCGGGACCCAGAGCCGAGCCTGAATGATTTCATTTGAGAATGAGCTATGGTCTTGAGGCCAATGTCCATTCAATCTCCAGCATAATTTATCTTTCCTATCACTAGCCCCCTGGGAAGCCAGTGTGAAGGTTGAGTGACACCAATTGTGACAGATGACAGAGGGAGTTCTGTCTTCTGTGTGGTATGCCTGCTAAGCCTCAGACTCCAGTGAGTCTGCCTGGGTTCATGTCCTAGTTCTGATTTTCTGGGCCATCTTGAAGCAATGATTTTTTTCTTCTTCTTTTTTTTTAAATGTTTACTTATTTTTCAAAGAGAGCAAGAGACCAAAGGAAGAGCAGAGAGAGGGAGACAGAGAATCCGAAGCAGGCTCTGCACTGAGAGCATTGAGCTCGATGCGGAGCTCGAACTCATAGACTGCGAGATCATGACCTGAGCCGAAGGCGGATGCTCAACCAACTGAGCCACCCAGGAGCCCCTAAACTAAAAAATGTTTTAAAAGCAAACTCAAGCTTTAAGAATTAAAAACCAGGGTCTCCTGGGTGGCTCAGTCAGTTGAGCGTCCGACTTTAGCTCAGGTCATGATCTCGCAGTTTGTGGGTTCGATCCCTGCATCAGGCTCTGTGCTGACAGCTCAGAGCCTGGAGTGTGCTTCAGATTCTGTATCTCCCTCTCTCTACCCCTCCCCTGCTCATGCTCTCTCTCTCTCTCTCTCTCTCTCTCTCTCTCTCAAAAATAAATAAATGTTTAAAAAAATAATTCAGGGGCTCCTGGGTGGCTCAGTCGGTTAGGCATCCGACTTCAGCTCAGGTCATGATCTTACAGTCTGTGAGTTCAAGCCCCGCGTCAGGCTCTGTGCTGACAGCTCAGAGCCTGGAGCTTGCTTCAGATTCTGTGTCTCCCTCTCTCTCTCTGCCCCTCCCCTGCTCATGCTCTGTCTCTCTCTGTCTCAAAAATAAATAAAAACTTAAAAAAATATATTTAAAAAAATAAAAAAATAATTCAAAACGAAATATATATCATCTAGCAATTCTACTTCTGAATATATACCAAAAGAATTGAACGCAGGAGCTCAGATGAATGCTGTTCATAGCAGTTTTATTCACAATCGCCAAGAGGCTGAAACAACCTGTGTCCGTTGAGGGATGAATGGATAAACAAAATGGATCTACCCATACAATGGAATATTATTCAGCCCTGAAAGGGAAGGAAATTCTGACACCTGCTACAGCATGAATGAACCTTGAGGACATTGAAGCAAAGTGAAACAAGAGGACAACTGCATGATTCCACTTAATCATTCATAGAAAAGAAAGTAGAAAAGAAAGTAGTACCAGGGGCAGAGGGAGAGGGAAACAGGAATTACTGTTTAATGGGTACAAAGTTTCAATTTGGCAAGATGAAAAAGTTCTGGAGTCAATGGTGATGACGGTGGTACAACAGTGTGAATGTACTTCATGGCACTGAACTATACACTTAAAAAGACTTAAACATCCCATTATGGGATAACTAAGTCACAGGAATAAAAGGAATACAATCAATGCTATTGTAATAGTGATGTGTGGGGACAGAGGGTAGCTACAGTTGTGGTGAGCACAGCATCCCTTAGAGTTGGTGAATTACCATGCTGTATACCTGTAACTCAGGTAACATTGTGTCGACTACAATAAACGGTAGGTTTTGCGTTATTTGTATCTTACCGTGATTTAAAAAAATAAAAAAATAATAATTTTTAAAAACAAAAATATCCCAACGCATCTTATTCCTGTGGAAAAAAATATACTTTTTGTTTTGTCACACACACACACACACAAAAGATCTCTTAGAAAATAATAGCAACAGCAATAACAACATCTTGTAGCTTCTAAATCAGCTTTGGGAGTTGTGGAGCACTTTGTGGAGAGGAGAACAGGAAACAGGGTCCGTCTAAACACAAGGAGAGGAAACACCCATTTCCCTGCTTGTCTTCGACACTGTTTATGTAAAAATATTCTGCCCTCTGAGATGTTTTGACTTTTGGTATCCTCCTCCTAGGCAAGCCGGAAACCCTGAGGGTTGACATCTTTACTCTTTGTTTCTAAGCAACGGCTGAAAGTCAGCAAACGGAAAAAGAATTTTTAATTAAAGAGAACAGAGCAAGAAATAGAGCCTCAATTTTATCTGTTTCCCACATCACCTCCCAGGCAGGAATTCATACACTTGAAGTTATGCAATTTCCCCCGGTTTATCAACCAACGGCCTAATTAAATTTCTTAAGATTTTTATACCCTTTGGCAAATTACTTCCTCTATCATAAACATCTTCCTTGGACCCAAAAAAAGTTGAAGAAGTAATTGAAACATACTTGATAAGACAAAAGCCCTTTGAATTCCCAACGACCTCAACAGGAGTTTGTTACTGTACTTTATTTTTTCTTTTTTTTATTATATATATTTAAAAAATTTTTAATGTTTATTTACTTTTGAGAGAGAGAGCAAGAGAGAGACAGCACAGCAGGGGAAGGGGCAGAGAGAGGGAGACGCAGAATCTGAAGCAGGAGCCTGACGCGGGGCTCAAACCCATGAACCATGAGATCATGACCTGAGCTGAAGTCAGAGGCTTAACCGACTGAGCCACCCAGACACCCCCCGTTACTGTATTTTAATTCCGCTACCTGCAGAAAAAGAACTTAAAAAAAAAAAAAAAAAAACCAAAACCCACTATCACCTTTATTCTGTATTGCCAATGAGTTCGTTTTTCATTAAATACATTTTCAGCAAAAACATGCATGCTATTCATTTTCATTATAGTTTGTGGAGTTATATTCCACCTGTTTGAGGGTGGCATATTTGCATAAATCCTTTAGAGCTCTCCTGTTAGGGAGATTTGCTTTTTCTCCTCATTCAATATTTATTGGTATCGTCATGAACTCACTGATATTTATTGTATACTTTGGGTTATAATCCAATACTGCTTTGTATCTGGGCTCTCATTGTCCCTGCTCTGCCAGGACATGGGGTCTTACATATGCTCGGCAGAAGGAAGAAAAATACAAAACAAAAGACATGAAAAGAATGCTTACTGTGTGAGGTGCTGTCTTGGGTCCTTCTTGTCCTTTTTTTTTTTTTTTTTTTTTTTAAGTTTATTTATTTATTTATTTATTTAGAGAGAAAGAGAGAGAGACCATGAACAGGGACGGGGCAGAGAGAGAGAGAGAGAGAGGATCTCAAGCAGGCTCTGCCCTGTCAGCACAGAGCCTGATGCAATGCGACGCGGGGCTCAAATTCATGAACCATGACATCATGACCTGAGCCCAAACCAAGAGTTGGATGCTTAACCTACTGAGTCACCGAGCACCCCCTTCTTGTCCTTTAAGCTGACTTTAGCAGCATTCCGTTTCTGAAGCCCACGTGCCCTCAGGAGCACAAGTCCTGGTTCTCCAACCTGATGGTGACTTTACACCAGTTACCTAACCTCTCTGAACCCCAGTTTCTTAACTGTAAGATGAGGATAATGCGTATTTGCAGAGTTGGGATGAGGATTAAATTGATAGTTTAGGAATTAATTACACGTCCCACAAAAGGAGCAAATGATCCCAATTGTATGAAGTGCCTGGAATCGTCAGAGCCACAGCGACACAAAGTAGAACAGTGGTTGCCAGTGGGGATGGGGAGGTCGTGTTTAATGGGACAGAGTTTCACTTGGGGATGATGCAAATGTTCTGGGATGGACAATGCTGATGGATGCACCAGCGTGAATGCACTTAAGGCCGAGGGGCTGGATTTGAAAATGATTAAAACAGTAAATATTGTTATGTGTACTTTACCCCCACGCAAAAATATATGCTCATTGTTTAAAATTTAGAAAACATTTTTGGGGCGCCTGTGTGGCTCAGTCAGTTAAGCGTCCGACTTCGGCTCAGATCATGATCTCACGGTTCGTGAGTTCGAGCCCCACGGTCGGTCGGACTCTGTGCTGACAGCTCAGAACCCGGAGCCTGCTTCCGATTCTGGGTCTCCCTTTCTCTCTGCCCCTCCTCCTCTTGCGCTCTCTCTCAAGAATAAACATTTCAAAAAAATTTTTTTAATAAAATTTAGAAAACATTTTTTAAAGTGTTTTAAATCCTTGGTAATCCCAGTAGTCAGTGGCCACTTCTGTTTTGTCATTTGTAGCCTCTGTATGGTTTGGGTTCCACTCATCCAATTTTGTTCTTTCGACATTATACAGATGTATCTCTCCGTGCTGTTCAAAACTCAATAAACTTAAAAAATAGATATATATATTATTGTCAAATTGGCTTCCGTACAACACCCCGTGCTCATCCCAACGGGTCCCCTCCTCAATGCCCACCCCCCACTTTCCCCACCTCCACCCCCCCATCCTCCCTCCCTTTGTTCTCTGTATTTAAGAGTCTTATGGTTTGCCTCCCTCCCTCTCTGTTTGTAACTATTTTTCCCCCTTCCCCTCCCCCGTGGTCTTCTGTTAAGTTTCTCAAGATCCACATATGAGCGAACACATACGTGTCCTTCTCTGACTGACATCTTTCACTCAGCATAATACCCTCCAGTTCCATCCGCGTAGTTGCATGCTTCAATAAACCTTTTCACTGCCTTCATGATATTCCATCATCACTGATTTAGCCATTGCCATATGTTTAAGACATATTTTCAACATTATAAACAACACTATCATAAACATCTCTTAATTAATATCTTAGCTTTTTTTTCATGTTTATTTACTTATTTTGAGAGAGAGAGACAGCACGTGTGCAAGCTGGGGAGGGGCAGAGAGAGAAGCGGAGAAGCTTTAACCCTTGAACCGACTGAACCACCCAGGCGCCCCTCATATACTTTAATATAGACCCAGGAGGAGAATTACTGAGCAGAGGTGACCATCTTTAAGGCACATGATTTACGTTGTCATGGTTTCTTAGAAAGGGAACCTGACTACATTACCACAGGCTATATGAAAGACACTCATTTTAAGGCACCCATTTTAAGGTTGCCCAACGTTAAATACAGCATTTTATTGTTGTAATGTCTGCCAGTGTTCTTGGATTTCCTCTACCCCTGTTGTATACTCAGGGTCCTCTTTAGTCGTTTGTATGAAATGTTATATAGTAAGCTTAGTTATTAATTCCCCCCTCTGCCTTTAATTAGGTTTAATTATTGCCAAATAATTGCCAAAAAATCTGTTGCTTTTTTTAAAAAAAATTTAATGTTTATTTGTTTTTGTTTTTTTATTTTAATTTTTTTTAACGTTTATTTATTTTTGAGACAGAGAGAGACAGAGCATGAACGGGGGACGGGCAGAGAGAGAGGGAGACACAGAATCGGAAGAAGGCTCCAGGCTCTGAGCCATCAGCCCAGAGCCCGACGCGGGGCTCGAACTCACGGACCGCGAGATCGTGACCTGGCTGAAGTCCGACGCTTAACCGACTGCGCCACCCAGGCGCCCCTGTTTATTTGTTTTTAAAAGAGAGAGAGACAGACAGACAGAGCGTGAGCAAGAGAGGAGCAGAGAGGGAGACACAGAATCCGGAGCAGTTTCCAGGCTCTGAGCGGTCAGCATGAAGCCGGACATGGGGCTTGAACTCACCAACCACAGATCATGACCTGAGCCAAAGCGGGGCTGCTCAACCGACCCAGCCACCCTGGAGCCCCCAAAATCTGTTGCTTTTAAGGAAAGAAAATATGGAAATATACATATATATATATAATTTTTTTAATGTGGAAATATTTTTTATCTCTGAAGTTCATTGCTTCCCCCCCCCACCCCCTCCCCCTCCCCCATTAGTTTAAATCACAGGCAGCAAGCTCCAGTTCTCAAACGCAGAGTCAGTGGGGCACCGAGGAGCAGACGCTATTTAAGCAAGGGGCCCCCAGGCCGGGCCCGCGGCCTTCAGTGCTCTGTCGCCCGGGCAACTGATAAACCAGCATTCCTCCCACCTGACCCCGCGCCGGTGACGGTGGCGGCCGCGCTCCCGCGTCCCGCTCCGGCCCTGCAGCCTGGGGACGTGTCCTCACCGTCCGGCAGCGGCCAGGCTCATCCAGGCGCTTTCTAAGCGCGGCCCCCGGGGTAACCGGAGGCAAGTCCCACGCACCCCCACGCGGGGCCACCTTCCTCTGCAAGGCCCGCGACGGCGGGGAGCGCGCTGTCTTCCCGCTCTCCTCTCCGCGGCCTTCCACCCGCCTGGAAGTGTCGCCGCGTCTCCACCCCACCCGGTTCGCGCAGCGCCGTCGGGGCGTCCCGGGCGCTCCAGCACCGCAGGCAGGGCGGGTCCACGCGGGTCCCGAGACTTCCGTAGCCGCCCCCCAAAATCGCCCTGCCGCTAAAAAGTGGCGGACGTGAGGTTCTGCGGAAATCTGGGGACCCAGACGTTCCCGCAGCAACCAGAACCCCAGGGGCCGCGGGAAGAAGCCAGGGGCCCCTTCCCTCCCGCAGCGGGCGGGGGACACCCCCGGGCGAGGGTCCCGCCACCCCTGACCCATAAGGGTGACTTCCTTGCAGAAATACACCACCCCCCCCCCCCCGCACGTGTCCTCCTCCCCGCGCTTCCCGAGACACTTCCCGTCGTCCATTCCCCTGGGTGCCTCGCCCCCGCCCTGGCAACCCTCCCTGGGTTTCCTTTGTCCCCGCCACACCCCTGCCCCGAGCTTCCAGAGTCCTCTCCAAGGATATCCCACCACCACTCCCCCCCGCCCCCAACCCCCGCGCCGCGCCTCTTCGGGACCTTTTCTGGTCCCTTCCCCCTCTCCGCCTTCCCTGTCCTCTCCCCGAGCCTCTCCTGCGCCCTCCCCGCCCCCTCCTCGGTCTCCCCTGTCCCCTCCCGCCCCGCCCCCGTTTTTAAACCTGGCGCCGAGCGCCCTGGTAGGTGAGCGCCCTCGCCCGAGCGGTTAGAGGCGCGGCCGAGTCGCTGGCGCCGCCGGAGGGGCGCTGGCTGTGCGGGCACCATGAGACCCGAGGCGACGGCCGGAGCCCGGGAGGCGCGGGGGCGCTTCTGTCACTGCCCCGCCGACGGTCCCCGGAGGCCACCGCCGCCGCGCGGGCCGGAGAGGTGAGGGTGTCCCCGCGGTGCGACGGTGAGGGGGGCGCAGAGCGGGATGCCCCGTGCGCCGCTGAGTCCCCCCGAATCCGGGCGGAGCTCCGGAGCCCGACGGCGACGCAGGGCAAGTCCCTTAACCTTAGTCAGGGACGCAGAGTCCTCCGGGTTTCGGGGTACAGCGCCGAAGCGCGGAGGCCCAGGAACGCCCCGCGAGGAAATGGGCCAACGCTTCCATTCATAGATCTGAAATCACTGGGCTGGGAACGTTGAAGTCTCGGGGCCTCTCGGCGTGCCTAACAGGGGTCCCCTCACGTTGACTGTCACAGGCTTGGTGACAGCGTTTGGTTGGCCCTGTGCTTGGGGCTCAGCCCTTTCAAGGTAGTACAGTTAAAATCGAATTAGCCAAGGAGGTGTGGAAGGGGCTGCGTGGCTAGGCAGCCTGACAGGAGAAAACCATTTGCCCCTTTTGCATCCTAGCCTCCTTGTGGAATGGTCTCTGCGAAGTCAAGATCCTTCAACAGCACGCGTGGTGCCGTAGAAATTAATGAGCCACAAAGTAGCCAGCTACAGTGGGGAATCAATGGAAGAATCCAGCCAGGCTGGGAGAGAAATCCCTCAGCTAATGTGTCCTCTGATCATTGCATCAGATTTGGGACTTCTAAAACCCAATGAAGGCAGAGAACTGATAATGTGGCAAGGAGAAAAAAAAAAAAAAAAAGAGAGAGAGAGAGACCCCCCCCCCCCCAAATGGTACTGGTTTATCCACAGACTGAGAACTTGAGAGAACTTTCTGGGGTATCCAGTGATCCTTTCTCAGGCAAACATTAGAATTGATAAGAATGATAACTCTTACGATATTATTTTTTTTAAGTTTATTTGTTTGTTTTGAGAGGGAAAGAGAGAGAATCCCAAGCAGGCTCTGCATGGTCATGGCAGAGCCCCACATGGGTCTCAATCTCACAATCATGAGATCGTGACCTGAGCTGAGATCGAGTTGGATGCTTAACTGACTGAGCCCCCCAGGTGCCCCTTATGACATAATTTTGAAAGAGCAGAAAATGCTGGGGTTCATCTCTGGTCCCTGCCTTTCCAGCCCCACGCCATGGAGACCTTGGATCCTGACACCCCAAGAAACTGAGCTGCCCGCAACTGGAAACCCGGTAAGGTCAAGGTGGGCATTGTGGTATCCAACAGTTCAGCCAGAAAGTGGCACCAACTCAAAAATGACCATGAAGGCCTGTCCCTCTCTCGGTGGTCTAATACAGAAGTGCCTGTGGGTTTGGGATTGGGAGCCTGGGTGAGGCTGCTGTTAATCAGACCTGAGTCACATGCACAGATTGGGCTCCTGCTTGCTTCTCTCTCTGTCTTCTTTTGAATCTTGATTCATTTTTTGAGAGCAAGATGGAGACAGAGCATGAGTGGGGGAGGGGGAGAGAGAGAAGGAGACACAGAATCAGAAGCAGGCTCCAGGCTCCCATCACAGAGCCGGATGTGGGACTCGAACCCACAAACCATGAGATTGTGACCTGAGCTAAAGTCGGACACTTAACCGACTGAGTCACCCCGGCACCCCTGCTTGCTTCTTTCTTGAAAAGCAAAGCCTAGCTATGGCCTAGTTCTTTCAAGGGCATTCTGAGAGAAAGAAAGGGAGATTTCTTTTATGTTGTTTTTTTCCCCTTGCAAACCAGCGGGTAGAGAGAGGAGGGGTTGGCTGTCTCTGGCTGCCTCCCCTCTCCTTAGAGAAAAGCTGAGGGTGCCATTACTGCTGGGCTGGTACCACAGTGCAAATAAGGGCAGAGACCAGTCTGGGGTGCCCAGAAGTTGCTGTTAAAAGCCCACCATCTGGCCCTTTCTGAAGGACTTTTGCCCAGTCTGCAAGCACTCCTGGGGTAATTCATGTTGTCTGAGCAAATACACTCTAGCTGAGGGCTTTGTGGGTAAAGATTAATCTCCACCACTATTCTTTTGTTTCCTGCACTGGTAACTAAATGGCTTTATACTTACTGAAGTAATGGCTTGCTTTCATAGAATTTACCTTTCCTTTTTAAAATCTTAAAATGTAAGTTGATGACTTTTATAATGCTGAAGAACTAATCAGGCTGGGAAGGACCGTGTATTTAATTTACGTAACATGTGGTATATGTTATGTGTGCAGTTATTTGTAATATGATAAGAAATTCAGGTGCGGGAAAGCTGACCTTGGACTGTATTTTGATATCCAGACTACTTTATTAAATTAGCCTGGATAATGGAAGTTTTTAATTCAGTTGCTATTATTTAAAGAATGAAAAAAATACAACCTATATCAAATTAATGCTTTTGTAGCCGAAATTAGTCTTAAACACATGCAATATCTAAATAATGGAAAATAATTTCGTCTTTTGCATCCAAGCTTAAGTTTGTTCTTAAATATAAGATTTAAGAGGTGCTTGGGAGAGGGAGGAAATATAGTTTACAATCGTGCGATTTTTTTTTTTTTTTGTTAAATGAAATGTATATGGAGCGGTTGTTGCAAGAATAAAAATACTGTAGCACATTTATTAACGCAAGGCAGGTGGATTTTTTCCTATGATGACGAGAAGGCTATTTGTGAGAAAATTGTTAAGGTGTAGCAACTTTCTAGTTGATCGCTAGCATGGCACACTGGATAAAGCAGTTGTGTCCATGGATTTGGCGGGGAGGTGCTCTGTGGGGGCTGTAGCGCACGCCGCCCTGCACGCCTGGACAGCTCTTTGTAGAGCCCACTTGGCGGGGCGAAGTCAGCGGGAGCCAGGGCCAGGTGAGCGCCGCCCGGCACCGGGAGGGACCGCTTCTTGCTCAACAGCGCCCTCTCCCGACGACGCGGGAGAACTCCTTGGCTCCCGGGCCCTGTTGTGTATTTCTGGAGAAATTGTAGGGCTGGATTGGAGGCCCTGTGCCCTGAGCCGTGGACTCACCCTCACCCATTTGGTATCCCTCCCTCTCCTTGGGGGCTGTCTGCCTCTCCTGCCTGGGGAAAATGAACGACAGCCTAATCCTTCGTTGACCTCTGTTGCATTTCTCTCCTTGCCACTTGTCGACCTTGCAAGGGAGGTGATTCCCTAAAAGGAGATGGGTCCATCCTCCCATCTCACAGGTTTCCCCGCACTTGCGCTTTGTTGGAGTCAGAGGCTGCATGGGGAGGAGAGGGGGAGACCCTCATGAAAGTCTCTGCTTGTATCTCTTCTCTTACTCTTAAGGACACACACATTGACATACTTACTCTGTATGCATTTCTGTTCCCCTTGCATCATCAAAATATGAATGTTTAGACATTTCTGTCATCAGAAAAGGATCTTTAATTAGAGTGTATTTGTGACATAAAGTTTTTATTTTTATTTATTTAGTTTTTTTCTTTCTTTTTTTTTTTTTTTAGAGAGAGAGAGAGAGCATGAGTCGGGGGCAGAGGGAGGTGGGGGAGAGAGAGAGAGAGAGAGAGAGAGAGAGAGAGAGAGAGAGAATCTTAAGCAGGCTCCACACTCAGTGCAGAGCCTGACATGGGGCTCGATCCCCTGATCCTGGGGTCATGACCTAAGCCGACATCAAGAGTCGGGTGCTCAACGGACTGAGCTACCCAGACCCCCTGGCATAAAGTTTTTAAAGCTGTGTATGTTTGTGGGTAAAGTTTTACAGTTTTTAAAGGTGTATTGAATGTTTCAGAGTCTGGTTAGAATTACTCAGTTTATTTTGTTTGAAAAATTTTTTCCACGTTTATTTTTGAGAGAGAAAGAACTTGAGCGGGGGAGGGGCAGAGAGAGAGCTCCGGAGACGCAGAATCTGAAGCAGACGCAGGGCTGGAACCCACAAGCCGAGAGATCATGGCCTGAGCCGAAGTCGGATGCTTAACCAACTGAGCCACCCAGGTGCCCCTAGAATTACTTGCTTTAAAGGAAGCTGCTTCTCTGTACTAACACTGCCTTTTGGTGCCACCAAAGTGTGTGCACTGTTGTATTAGACACAGCCATCACCGGATAGAAAATCACCTCTGACAGCCCAGGATTGCTTCCTGTGGTGGAGTGAGCAATTAGAGCTATTTTATAAAGACAAATAAAGCTTAACACAGACACGATTCTCTGGAGTCCTCAAAAAGTGAACTTCATTTTGGAGAAGGTCTTGCTCAAAGAGCCTCATTTTCTTTCCCTAACTTAGCTCAGCACAGCATATTGGAAAGAAATATGGTTGGTAAAATATAATGACGTTTGGGGTGCCTCGGTGGCTCAGTCGGTTGAGCGTCCAACTTCAACTTAGGTCATGATCTCACAGTTTGTGAGTTCGAGCCCCATGTCGTGCTCAGTCCACTTTGGATCTTCTCTCTCCCTCTCTCTCTCTGCCCCTCCCTCACTCATGTGCACTCTCTCACTCTCTCAAAAATAAACATTAAAAAATATAAATATACATATATGTGTGTGTATATATATACACATTTATATGTATGTATGTACATATGATGTATATGTATGTAAATATAATATATATGTATGTACATATATATGTATATATAAAATGACGTTTGCTCACAAAGGCCACACATATCACTGCAGGATGGAAGGATGTGATGATCATTGGTGACAGTCCTCAGACTCCTTGCTTGTCACACTCCAGAAGATTTTGTCTCCCTCTCGATCTGGCTCCATGCAACCCAAGGGCTGGGGTTTCTGATCCATGGCCCCAGCCCATTTCAGCTCACTTTCAAGCTGTCCCCGGATGGTCTGTCCCAAGACACCCCACTTCGTGCTTTCCGTATAACTAAAACTTTCAGAGCTCTAACATCAAATGGCAATTTCTGCCTTCTCAGCCCCTTAGATGATCTGGCCACAGTTCAGGCCAAATTCTTTGAGATTCAGGACCTCACAGAATGGGCAGAAAGGGGTCAGCCCTGGACCGGAAGAGTGATTGTCCTTTCTCTCACTAGCACCTACTCTGGTCACAGCGTGGACAAGCCTGGCACTCTCTCTCTCTCTCTCTCTCTCTCTCTGTGTCTTATCTCCATCAATGTTGTCCTTAGTTGCTCAGCCTAGCTTTTCTTTTCCTCCACTCCTGATATTCAGGTGGTCACAGGTTTTTTTGAATACTACTGAAGTGCCTTGAAATCCATCTTTCCTCCAAATCTTTATTACCTCTTGCTATGTGCCTCTGGGCCCTTACCTCCCCAACCTAGGCTATGCACTACTCCCAGGGGCCACCGTTATCCTTAAAATACAGGTCTGACTATTGAACTCCTGACTTCAAAATCAGCAGTGGTCTTTACTGCTGCCTCCAGAATGAAACTGAGACTCAAAAATAGGTATTCAAGGGGTGCCTGGGTGGCTCAGTCGATTAAGCGTCTGACTTTGGTTCAGGTCATGATCTCATGGTTCATGAGTTTGAGCCCCGCGTCGGGCTCTGTGCTGACAGCTCAGAGCCCGGAGCCTGCTTCAGATTCTGTTTCCCCGTCTCTGCCCCACCCCTGCTTGTCTCTGTCTCTGTCTGTCAAAAATGAATAAATGTATAAATGTTAACAAAAAAAAAAAAAATAGGTATTCAAGGTGTCCTGTAATGAGGATTCAGCTTCCTGTTGGAGCCCATTTACTACCACAGCTTCTCGTTCATTCCACACTGGGCTCCTCACTCTTCCCCATCTGTGCCCCTCAGAACTTGATGCTTTTCTCTGCCAGGAATGGTCTCAGAATCACACATTCAAATGCCACTGAGGTCTCTGCCAGGCCTTCCATGAACCTTTCCCTCCTCCCTGCTTAGAATTGCTGGCATCTTGCTATATAATGCTTTGTGGTGCGGCTATTTGACAGTGTGTGTGTGTCTTTTCCAATTATATTTAAAAAGCCTGAACTGGGGGCGCGTGGATGGCTCAGGTTTCAAATCAATAGGAAAAGACCATCCAGAGAGAACGTAGGCAAACAGGTGATTCAAAGACAAGAAGAGGCACCTGGGTGGCTCAGTTGGTTAAGCATCTGACTCTTGAATTCGGCTCAGGTCATGATCCCAGGGTTGTGGGATTGAGCCCTGCATCAGGCAACACACTGGGCATGGAGCCTGCTTGAGATTCTCTCTCTCTCTCTCTCTCTCTCTCTCTCTCTCTCTGTCTCTCTCTCTCTCAAAGGAAAAAAAAAAAACAACAACCCTGAACTGAAGGACTGTGTCAGACGGACTCCTCTTTCCATCTTTGAATCCCTCACAGTCCCCAAGACATCACTGTCAACAGGAAGAGGAAGAGAGACTTATCAAATACTGTTAAGGTGTTGGGGCACCTGGGTGGTTAAACGTTAAGCGTCCAACTTTGGCTCAGGTCATGATCTCACGGTTCACAAGACTGAGCCCTGTGTCGGGCTCTGTGCTGATATCTCGGAGCCTGGAGCCTGCTTCGGATTCTGTGTCCCCCTCTCTCTCTGCCGCTCCCCCACTCACACACTCTGTCTCTCTCTCTCTCTCTCTCAAAAATAAACATTAAAAAATTTAAAAACCCACAAATACTGTTAAGGTGTTTACATTGTCTCTAAAATTGGTATTGATACTAAGAAGGGCAGACCACTTAGATTATATTTTTTTAGAATTTCTGGATGCTACTTCAGACAGACTATATCTGTGTTTGATGTGTCTGTCTTTGCAGCTTGAACCTGGTGATGACCGGCAAACTCCGGGATCAAAGGGTGCCTTTGGGTTTCAGCATCCTGTAAGGTAACATGACTTCACAGCAAGAAATATGTTCTTTCTTTTTAATAGAAGCATAAGTATACTTTAGTGTCCTCACCTGTGTACATTCTCAACAAAGTGGAAAATAATTCAGTATAGTCTTCTGTATTTAGTTCTTACCCAAAGGAACTTCAAGGATATTTTGTTGGATTTCTGGAATTCATTCATTCATTCAGTGTTCCAGTTGCAAATTGGATTGACCTCTTTCCTTTATGTCTTTTGTTTATACCTCTCATTACATATTATGTCTTGTGTTAATTTTTTTAATGTTTATATTTATTTTTGGGAAGGGGAGGGGCAGAGAGAGGGGGGGCCAGAGGATCCCAAGTGGGCTTTGTGCTGACCTCAGAGATCATGATTCGGGATCGAATCAACCAACTGTGAGATCATGATCTGAGCTGAAGTCAGATGCTTAACCGACTGAGCCACCCAGGTGCTCCTGTCTTGTGTTAAATTTAATTGGATATGAATTGTATACGTGTATCTGCTTATTTACTTAAGAACTTAAGTACATTTCCATTTCTTTCCCAGAATATAAGTTAGCATATTGTCTAGAGCAAAGTAGACCTTGAAAATATGTGTGTGACCGAACAAGGGATTGGTTGGAGGGTTCTCCCACCGTTGGCTTCTCCGGCCTCTCTGTGCTCCCATGGTCCTTCCTGGTGGGGATCAGGACCCTCACTACTGTATCCCTCTTACATTTCATCCATTTTAGGCGGGTGGCTCATGCTCAGGATTTTTTTTATCTGTTTCTCTGTCTCTCTCTCCCCATCTCTCATTTCCTGCAGCAGAATGAATCTAGTCTGTGCTACTCCTCATGAAAGTATTTTTACCCTGGTTATCCTGGAAAACTGAAAGCTCTAGTAAAACCCAGAGATACTAACTGCTAGAGATGCACTTGAAAGACCTTCAGACTAGTCAAAGAGTGATTTCTGGAAAAGGGAAGCTTTCCTAGTGTCCCTTACACCTGTGGTCTTTATTCCCCACAGGACTGGGGAAGCTTTAAAAATACAGACGCTGGGGGGCTCCCCTGGGAGTGTTGACTCATTTGTTCTGGGAAAGGCCTAGGTATCTGTATTCGTACGGTCTCCCAGGTGATCCCAATGTGCATGGGGGATGAACCTGCCACCCTCTGTCTTGCCCTGTGAGCATCCACCTGCACGACCCATCCGTGGACCTGCCGGCCGCGGACGCTCTGGGACTGCTCCCCCATTTTTGTTTCATTGAAAATGCAGTGACTGGTGAGGCATGCGTTACAAACTGAGTGCACGATTTTATCTTTTTATTACAGAAAATTTCAAACACAGACAAAAGTGGAGAGAACAGTACAGGGACCCACATGCCTGTCACCAGCCTCAATAATTATCAGCCGTCTTCAGACCTGATGGTGTTTATCACCTTCTCCAACCTATTTTTTAAATTGTTGTTAGAATATTTTAAAGCAATTCCAGATATCCTACTAATTCACATTCCCCTGCAATTACTTCAGCATTACAGCTAACTTTTAATATGGCCAAACCCTGGGGGCACCTGGGTGGTTCAGTCAGTTAAGCGCTGATTTCGGCTCAGGTCATGATCTGACAGTTTGTGAGTTCAAGCCCCATGTCAGGCTCTGTGCTCACAGCTCAGAGCCTGGAGCCTGCTTCAGATTCTGTGTTTCCCTCTCTCTCTGCCCCTCCCCTGCTTACTTGCTCTCTCTCTCTCTCAAAAATAAACAAACATTAAAAAAATTTGTAAAAGAAAATATGGCCAAACCCTAAACTATGTTTGTAGTTTATATTTTATTTATACATTTTATATAATATAGAATTTATGTTATTTATATTTTATACAATATAGAAATATGTTACATTTTTATATTTTATATTTAAATTTATATTTTTATATAACATTACTTGTATTTATATAATATAGAAATATATATATTTAAAGTATATATACATATATGTATATATATAAAGTATATATATACATATATGTATATATGTATAAAGTATATATACACATATATATATATATTTTTTTTTTTTTTCTTCTGTTTGTTGCAGAGTTCCTCAACCCCAGCACTATTGAACTTTGAGCTGGATGATTGTTTGTTGTAAGGGGCTGTTGTGGGCATGACGCAATGTTCAGTGGAATCACTGGCCTCTGCCCACCACATACTAATAGCTTCTCCTCAGTTGTGGCAACCAGAAAGGTCTCCAGACGTTGCCACATGTCCCCTGGAGGCTGAGAATCCATGGCTTCTCAGAAATCTTGGGACATTCAGAATTGTCACGCATTATTTATAGCAGGGTGTTTCCGCTCTTTTCTCCTCCATCCAAAAAGAGGGAAATGGAAATCAGCTCTACAGGGGCGCCTGGCTGGCTCAGTCGGTAGAGTGTGTGACTCTTGATCTCGGGGTTGTAGGTTTGAGTCCCATGCTGGGTGTAGAAATTACTTAAAAACATAAAAAAATAAATCAGCTTTGCAACTAAGTAGTAATCAGTTGATAATCCCTCTCAGTTCCTCAGGAGACCTCAGGGGAAAACGCCAATAAATTAGTGAGTAAATGGTAAGAAAAAAGGATTATGGGGAGAGTGAGGAGTATTTTAAATACTTCCCATGTGTAACTGGAATCATAAATTCTATAAAACCTGGATTTAGAGGTTCCAAATTTATATATTTAGGTTATTTCCCTTCCTTCCTTCTTTTCTTTCTTCCTATTCTTTAGACTAGACAAATAACCAGGGTTACCATCTTCTGTACTGGCAAAGTGAGGAACCCACCCCTATCACTTTTCTAGAGCAACGTCCAGAAAGATTAGCTGCTCCTCTAGACTGGGGCCTCAGGGTCAAGTTTCCTCCAGGGCCCAAAGGGCTACAATGTTCCCCATGCTCAGGGGTGTTAGGGAGAGTGGGACCTAACCTAAATAGGACATATATTCTCCAGGATAAATCAAGTTCTCCATTCGATCAGAGTGAGACTCTTCATCTTGAAACTTGGTGTTTTAATTCCCTCTTACCTTCACGGAAGCAGACCCTTTTTCCTGTGTTGGTCTAAATTGATTTGCTCACTCACGTTTTAGCTTATTTCTGAACTGGTGTAGGGTTCCTCACCAGCTCTCTCCACCTGCCCACAGTCTTGTGTTCTGGTGACTTAGAAAACACACCTCGGGGTGCCTAGGTGGCTCAGTTGGTTAAGCGTCCGACTTCGGCCTCAGCTCATGGTTTCATGGCTCCTAAGTTCAAGCCTCGTGTCAGGCTCTCTGCTGACAGCTCAGGGCCTGGAGCCTGCATTGGATTCTGTGTCTCTGCCTCTCTCTGCCCCTCCCCAGCTCACAATCTGTCTCTCTCTCTCTCTCAAAAATAAATAAACATAAAGAAAGAAAGAAAGAAAGAGAGAAAGAAAGAAAGAAAAAGAGAGAAAGAAAGAAAGAAAAGAAAAGAAAAGTTAAAAAAGGAAAGAAAAGAAAAGAAAAGAAAAGAAAGAAAAGAAAACACTCCGGGCACAGTGAAGGCAAGATCAGAGAGGGAAATTGGGAGTTAGCTGCTTTTAGGGAAGAGGACCCTCTCGATGGAGTTCAGCATTGTTTCGGGGTGATTAATGGTGTATTTTTTTCTTAAATATTAGACTTTATTTACCCATTTCAAAGCGCCAAGAGTATCTGCAGAGTTCTGGGGAAAAAGTGCTGGCCAGCTTCCCGGTGCAAGCCACAATCCACTTCTACAACGATGAATCCGATTCAGACGATGAAGAACAAGAAGAAGAAACCCAGTCTTCCGAACTTCAGTGCCAGGAGACAGAAGGTCAGGCGGAGAATGGCCCAGGAGGGAAGGGCAAGGGCCAGCTCACAAACCTGGGACGGAGGTCTGTAGGACACGGTGGCCTCAGTGGTAAGGGTCTACTCCCTCATGGTGACTCTCTGGGGAGCACAGAGTGTTCCTCACCCAAATAAATGGGGTCTCTCTCCCACGCCAGACCTGGCTCACACGCACTCCTGGGGACAGCCGTGCCAGGACACCTTGCATTTCCCTTGGTGTTTGGGGGTCGGGGACTACCTCTGGCCAGGACGCCACTCACAGCCAGAACTTAGCTTTTAACTTTTCCTTCTCCTGGTGATTCTCTTCGGGTCACTCATGCACACTGTTGAGAAAGGATTCCAGGACCAGGAGAAGGTTTGTGTTGACATGGGTTGTTATTAGTTGGGACCAACTTTCAAAGCACCATTTGCCATTGTCACTGTGCCATTAAGTGACAGATTATTCCAGTATAGGTTACGACCCCACCTGTGCCTCTCACGTAACCTCGGACTCTTTATTCGGCGATTTCTGCTTTTGTAAAAATGGCGGAGCTATTGTCCCAGGGTTGATGTATTTGCTTGCTGGCATTCCCAAAATATTTATGAAAAATAAATAAAACTGAACAATTTCCATAAGAGTAACAGAAATTTTAAATGTGGATTTTTAGGGGACAATTCTGGATAAAAATTTGTGATTCTTGTCTAAGGGCTGAGTGTATGAATAAATGGAGAGAAGAGCTTTAACTCTTAGTTGGGGACTGGTTTGGGCTTATTACTTGAATAGAATAACACTGTTTTCAATCAAATTATCTAATATAAAATTATTTCCATTTTTTTAATATTTTGATGATTAAATGAGTGCACTCCACAAGTTTATCACTTAACTATCTTACATGTGGTTGTTTTCCTATATATAGTACATTATATAAATGTATACTTGAAATAAATATTTTGAAAGAAAAATGTTTGATAATCACCTTTTTTGTGTAAAATAATTTTATTTATATTGTTTTTTTAATTTTTATTTGTTTTTTTAATTTTTTTTAACGTTTATTTATTTTTGAGACAGAGAGAGACAGAGCATGAACAAGGGAGGGGTAGAGAGAGAGGGAGACACAGAATCGGAAGCTGGCTCCAGGCTCTGAGCCATCAGCCCAGAGCCTGACGCGGGGCTCGAACTCACGGACCGCGAGATCGTGACCTGAGCTGAAGTCGGACGCTTAACCGACTGAGCCACCCAGGCGCCCCTGTTTTTTTTTCTTTTTTTAAGTAATCTCTACACCCATGTGGGACTCAGACTCAGAACCCTGAGATCAAGAGTTGCACGCTTCGCCCACTGAGCCATCCGGGCACTCCATGTTTAAGACAATTTTAGATTTTAATTAGTGCCTGCTTTAAAGTTTTTAAAAGTTTGTCAGAGTGTTTTCATATTTAACTCTTTAAATGATATTAATTGTGTTTAAGAATATAAAAGTGTAAAAAGAATGTAGACAGGATTGTAACCTCGATGCCCAAAAAGTCCATTAATATTTTAAAAAATGGAGCTAGGGGCACTTGGGTGGCTCAGTTGGTTAAATGTCCACCTTCAGCTCAGGTCGTGATCTTGTGGTTCATGGGTTTGAGCCCCGCGTCGGGCTCTGTGCTGACAGCTTAGAGCCTGGAGCCTGCTTCAGATTCTGTGTCTCCCTCTTCTCTCTGCCCTTCCCCTTGTGCTTGGTCTCTCTATCAAAAAAGAAAAAAAAAATTGGAGTAATATATGCAAATATTTTAACAATCCAAACAGTATAGAAAAGTATACATTTGCATAGTAAGTCACCCTCTCCTGTTTTGCTCTTTCTCTGTGCAAAATACCCAACATCAATTGTTTTTTATTTGTCTACCTCTTTAAAAATTGCTGTTTGTAGGGCACCTGGGTGGCTTAGTCAGCTGAACATCCGACTCTTGATTTTGGCTCAGGTCATGATCCCAGGGTCATGGGATCAAGCCCCACATAGGGCTCCATGCTGTGTGTGGAGCCTACTTGAGATTCTCTCTCTCTCCCTCTGCCCCTGTCCTGCACCCATGGTCCCATGCTTTCTCTCTTTCTAAAATAAAACAAAAATAAAAATTACTTTCTTGCTTTCTTTCTTTCTTAATAACTGGAAATTTGTACCTCTTAATCCCCTTTATCTATTTCACCCATCCCCCATCCACTTTGCCTCTGGCAATCACCACAATTTAAGAGTATTTAAATTTTTTTTTTTCAACATTTATTTATTTTTGGGACAGAGAGAGACAGAGCATGAACGGGGGAGGGGCAGAGAGAGGGAGACACAGAATCGGAAACAGGCTCCAGGCTCTGAGCCATCAGCCCAGAGCCCGACGTGGGGCTCGAACTCACGGACCGTGAGATCGTGACCTGGCTGAAGTCGGACGCTTAACCGACTGCGCCACCCAGGCACCCCCCATTTAAGAGTATTTAAAAGTCTGTTTTGTCTGGCCATTTGCTTTGTTTTTGAGACTCCACATATAAGTGAAATCATATGGTATTTGTCCATCCATAGTGTTGCAAATGGCAAGATCTCATTCTTTTTTACGGCTGAGTAATATCCCATTATCTATCTCTGTCTCTATCTCTATCTCTAATCTCTATCTCTATCTCACATCTTTATCCATTTATCTCTTCACAGACACTTGGGCTGCTTCCATGTCTTGGCTGTTGTAAATAATGCTGCAGTAAACACAGAGGTGCATCTGTCTTTTCAAATTCGTGTTTTTGCTCTCTTTGGGTAAATACGGAGCTATGGAATTACTGGATTCTATTTTTAAGTTTTTGAGGATCCTCCATAACTGTTTTCCACAGTGGCTGCACCAATTTTCATTCCCGCCTGTAGTACACAAGAGTTCCTTTTTTTTTTTTTTCACATCCTCCCTGACACTTGTTATTTCTTGTCTTTTTTTAAGATTTTATTTTTAAGTAATCTCTACACCCATCGTGGGACTCGAGCTTACATCCCTGAGATTGAGTCACACGCTCTACTGGCTGAGCCAGCCAGTCGCCCCTATTTCTTGTCTTTTTTAAAATTTAATGTCTTTTTTTTTTTTTTTGAGACACAGAGACAGAGCATGAACAGGGGAGGGGCAGAGAGAGAGGGAGACACAGAATCCGAAGCAGGTTCCAGGTTCTGAGCTGTCAGCACAGAGCCAGACACGGGGCTCGAACCCACAGACCGTGAGCTCATGACCTGAGCCGAAGTCAGACGCTCAACCAACTGAGCCACCCAGGCACCCCTTGTCTTTTTGATACTAGCCGTTCTGATAGGTGTGAGGTGGTATCTCCTTGTGGTTTGATTTCATTTCCCTGATGGTGAGTGACACTGAGCATCGTTTCGTGTGCCTGTTGGCCATCTGAATGTCTTCTTTGGAAAAATGTCTATTTAGGTCCTCTGCTCATTTTTTAATCGGATTGTTTGATTTTTTTTTTTTTTATTTTTTTCCCTCTTTTCAGATTTTTTCTTCAAAAATTTTTTTTGTTAATATGATTATTTTACTTGTTTAAAGTACCTTTTTTCAAACTTTAAAACAATTCTACCTGGGCTTATTTCAGAAAGGATTTAAGATGGCGTCCTATTTTGCCAGGTTGTAACAGAAAAACATTAGAAGTCTTACCCTTACTGTCCCTTCATCTGATGCTTGAGATGAAGCTTCGGTCATCACATTTGGCTTTGTTTAGTTTTCTCAATAAATCAGTTTTACTGAGAAAAAAAGATCTGGCCCAGTTGCCCGTTTCCCATCAAGAAAACAAACTTGGTCTGCCATATATTCACTTATAAACTATACATTATATGGAACCATTTGAAATTGCTAATGTTTGGCTGTTTTGACCTCCATTTCCATTCGTTTACAAAAAAGAAAAAAAAAGTCACCTTGGTGGCGTTTTCTAAAACCTACATTTCTCCTTCATTTTCTGCAACAGCTTGCCTGATAATGATGTAGAAAACAGAGATCACATGTGGTACCATCTATACACTTTTTCTCCGAAATTCGAACCAAGTCAGCCACTCCAACAATGGTTACAATTAGCCAGGTTTCCATTAAATGTGTTATTTTGAATAAGTAATTTGTGGTTCCGGCTGATTTCTATGAGACATCTTTTAGTGGCTCACAAAAAAATAGCTCCTAATGAATGTGATTATTGAAACAATCTTGCAAATACCAGGGGCTGAAGCTCGCTGGAAACATTTGTACTTTCACCCAGCTGTATGACAAGCCTCCCACGCTGGGTAATTTGCTGTAATATTTGTTTCTTCACGTCTCCAGTGCATTTTCTATGAGCCTTCCAGCGGATTTGCCGACAAAAGAACGCATTTCAGTGTGTGGCCATGTTGTTTCCTGTTTGCTATTTTAACCGCTGTTACTGTGGTAGGAAGAAAAAGTATCCTCTCCAGGGCTATATTCTTTTTGAACTTCTGTATTAAACAAGAAATTGCAAAATAATCTAAACATTTATCGTTAAGGTCGGTGAAATTTGGCAGACTGCTAGGTTGAGGTTCACGTGATTTTAAACATACCAGTAAAATCTGAGGTACTATCTGTGCCTAGCTTGAGGTTCAATGATCATGTGTTAATAACCCAATTTTTTTTTTCTTGAGAATTTCAATTATTTTTTGCTCGCTTCCTATCAGATCTTCTTACTTGTTATGTGGCTGAACATAAGCTTGTAAGAAAAGCAGGTTTCAGCTTTGTCATTTTCTTGTGGTTTGCCTGTGCTTCGATTACCTGTATTATTTTCAACCCAATTTCTTGGGCAGAAATTTTTTTTTGATCTATAATTTACATACTATAAAATTCAATTTTTTAAAAAGTTTATTTATTTATTTTGAAAGAGAGAGATTGAGAGCATGAGCAGGGAAGGGGCAGAGAGAGGGGGAGAGAAAGAATCCGAAGCAGGCTCCACTCTGACAGTGAAGAAAAAGCCCCACACTGGGCTTGAACTCATGAACTGTGAGATCATGACCTGAGCCGAAATCAAGGGTCCAATGCTTAACTGACTGAGCCATCCAGGCACTCCTAAAATCACATTTTAAGAGAGTAACAATTCAGCAGTTTTTGGTGCATATTCACAGAGTTGCATAACCACCCCCTACTATCAAGTTCCAGAATATTTTCATCATTCCAAAAAACCCCACCATATCCATTAGCCCCTAATGGTCACTCCCATTGCCCGCTTCACCCCAGCCTCTGTCAACAACTAATCTACTTTCTGTCCCCCTGGATTTCTTTTTGTAGGCATTTCGTGTAAATGGAGTCACCACATGTGGCCTTTTATGTCTGGCTCATTTCACTTAGCATAATGTTTCCAAGGTTCTTCCATGATGAAGCGTGTATCAAAGCTTCATTGCATTTTATGGCCCAAATAACGTTTTATTGTATGGCTACACCCCATCTTATATACCCATTCATCAGTTGATGGACACTTGGGTTTTCACTTTGGGGCTCTTATGAATAATACTCCTATGAACATTTGTGTACAAGGGTTTGTGTGGACATAATATTTTCATCTCTCTTTGGAATATCCCCAGGAGTGGAATTCTTGGGTCAAAGATAGCTTTTTTTTTTTTTTTTTAATGTTGATTTATTTTTGAGAGAGAGAGACAGAGCATGAATGGGGGAGGGGCAGAGAGAGAGGGAGACACAGAATCTGAAGCAGGCTCCAGGCTCTGAGCTGTCAGTACAGAGCCTGACACGGGGCTCAAACCCACAAACTGTGAGATCATGACCTGAGCTGAAGTCAGACGCTTAACTGACTGAGCCACCCAGGCGCCCCCAAATGATAGCTCTTTTTACCTGAGAAACTGCCAGAAGTTTCCAAAGCAATTGCACCATTGTCCATTCCCATCAGCAGCACATGAAGGTTCCAATTTGTCTGCATCCTTGGTTATGCTTGTGACTGTCTGTTTTTCTGATTACAGCCAGCCTAGTGGGTCTGAATGGATACCTCACTGTGGTTTTGATTTGCAGTTCCCTAATGACTAATGATGGGCACTTTTCATGTGCTTCCTGGCAATTTGTACATCTTCTTTGATGAAATGTCGATTCCAGTCTTTGTGCATTTTCTAACTGGGTTGTCTTTTTCTTGTTGAATTGTGATAATTGGGCAGAATTATTTTTAAAACGCTTTGTCTTTCTGGTGTGTGTTAATTTAGTTACAATTGGTTAACACAACCTATAAATCTACGTCATCACACATGTATACACGGCAATATACTGGGCCCAATAAGTACAGGTGACTCCATCACCTGCTGTTAGGCAAACCCTCTTCCTGTCTCACGAGACCTTGTATGATCCATGACCGGGTGCCAAGCAAAGGTACCAGTGTCGATCTGTGCATTAAATTAACAAGGATGAGGGGCGCCTGGGTGGCTCAGTCGGCTGGGTGTCCAACTTGAGCTCAGGTCATGAGCTCACGGTTCATGGATTTAAGCCCACATCGGGCTCTGTGCGGACAACTCGGAGCCTGGAGCCTGCTTTGGACTCTGTCTTCCTCTCTCTCTGCCCCTCCCCCACTTACACTCTGTCTCTCAAAAATAATAAACGTTAAAAAAATTTTTTTAATAAAATAAATTAATAGAGATTAAATTAAATTATTAAAAAAAATTTTTAGACTTCTAAAACTCCAGAACTCCCAATATTCCACATGGATTTCTTTGCACCTTCCCCTGTGCACCCATGGTGCAGACGCCCCGACTTGGTTAAGGCACAGTGCCAATGGCTTCACCAACTCAGATTTGATTCCTATATGATCCAGTTACACTAGCTCAGAGAAAATTTCATTCTGAATAAGGAAATAAGCAAATCCTTGTTCTGCAAATTCCTGTTATTGGCCTGGAGAGAGACAGATAAGGCTGCAGGGCCTTACTGCACCACCTGACCCATTGCTCCCCAGTGGAATGTTCCACCACCTGGTTTACAGTCCATCTTCAATAACATTATCTTCCCTCAGGGGAAACAACATTAGTCCTCGAAGAAGGCTGCAACGAAATAAAATATGTACCACTGACCAGCCAGTAGGCTCACAGATTTTTACTTTTCAGGACTTTGGAGTAAATTCTGGTGGGCTTTCTACAAAGGAAGTGGAGATTTTATTTTAGGTAGATTTTAGAATTTTTTTTTAATGTTTTTATTTATTTTTGAGACAGAGAGAGACAGAGCAGGAGCAGGGGACGGGCAGAGAGAGAGGGAGACACAGAAACCGAAGCAGACTCCAGGCTCTGAGCTGTCAGCACAGAGCCCGATGCGGGGCTCGAACTCAAGAACTGTGAGATCATGACCTGAGCCAAAGTCGGATGCTTAACCGACTGAGCCATCCAGGCGCCCACATTTTAGGTAGATTTTAAAGGAGGCATAAAACTCTCTCTGAAATTATATAAAAGATTATCATTTCTCTTTATATTCCAGAGGTCTATTTGAATAATATATTGAAAAATACATTTTTTTAGGGGAAATTTCATAGCAATTTTATTATAAATACTAACATTAAGAAATAAAGCATCCTTTCTTCCCTCCAGGCTAATTTTTCATTGTAAACTTTTTATTGAAGAATGACACCTGTGAAAACATATGGCATAAGCTTGATATGTATTTGCAAGGTTAATATGATCACGCAACCAGCACTCCAGATCAAATAGAAAACACAAGTAGGGGCACGTGGGTGACTCAGTCTGTTAAGGGTCTGACCTCAGCTTAGGTCGTGATATCACAGTTTGTGAGTTTGAGCCCTGCATCGGGCTCTCTGCTGTCATCACAGAGCCTGCTTCGGATCCTCTGTGCCCCTCTCTCTCTGGCCCTGTTCATTCTCTCTTTGTCTCTCTCAAAATAAATAGAAAAAAAAAAAACCTCAAAAAAGTTTTAGGGGTGCCTGGGTTGCTCAGTTAAGTGTCCAACTTCGCTCAGCTCAGGTCTTCATCTCCTGGTTCATGAGTTCGAGCCCCGCGTCGGGCTCTGTGCTGACAGCTCGGAGCCTGCAGCCTGCTTTGGATTCTGGGTCTCCCTCTCTCTCTGCCCCTCTCCGACTCATGCTCTGTCTCCCAGTCTCTCTC
Source organism: Leopardus geoffroyi (assembly GCF_018350155.1). Taxonomy (NCBI): domain Eukaryota; kingdom Metazoa; phylum Chordata; class Mammalia; order Carnivora; family Felidae; genus Leopardus; species Leopardus geoffroyi. The sequence goes on along the minus strand of NC_059333.1, from coordinate 8,559,747 downwards.
TGAAAAATAAATAAACATTAAAAAACACATTTTTTTTTTTTTAAAAAGGAAACACAACTAGCCCCCTAGGATAAGTCCATATGCTCCCTTCCAGTCATGACCCCCTCTTACACTATAGACTCCATTTGACAGGTTTTGAACTTGGGATCAGTAGGATCACAGGACATGTGCTCTTTCCTGTCTGGCTTCTTTCCTTGACATTCGTTTGTGAGATTCTTTCAAACTGTGTGGGCAGTTGTAGGGGTCTCATTCTCTGCTGAAGAGACCCCCACTGTATGGCTGTACCACACGTGTCCATCCCCTCTCCTCGTGGTGTGTATGTGGTTTGTTTCCAGCTTGGGGCTATGAGAAATAACACTTCTTCAACTGTTTCCATACCCGTCTACTGGTGGACAAGGGCCCGATTCCGTTGTGTGTACATGTAGAAGCAGGAACAAGAACACAGTTTTTAGAAGCCTGTCCTGAACATGTCTGGTCTCCTCCAGCCAGAAAATAACATAAGGAGTTGGGTGAAGGTGCACGGACCAGGAAGTTCCAGGGGAAAAGAACGACATTACCAACAAGGCCAATCTTTTCTTTGAGACCTTTTTTTTTAAAATTAATTAATTTTTTTTTAATTTTTTTTTCAACGTTTATTTATTTTTGGGACAGAGAGAGACAGAGCATGAACGGGGGAGGGGCAGAGAGAGAGGGAGACGCAGAATCGGAAACAGGCTCCAGGCTCTGAGCCATCAGCCCAGAGCCTGACGGGGGGCTCGAACTCACAGACCGCGAGATCGTGACCTGGCTGAAGTCGGACGCTTAACCGACTGTGCCACCCAGGCGCCCCAAAAATTAATTAATTTTTGAGAGAAGGAGAAAGTGTGAGTGTGTACGAGTGCAGGAGGGGCAGAGAGAGGATCCCAAGCAGGCTCAACACTGTCGGAGCAGAGCCCAATGTGGGGCTCAAAATGAGGTTTGAACCCATGAATCATGAGATCATGACCTGAGCTGAAGTAAGATGTTACCCAGCTGAGCCACCCAGAGGACCCTCTTTAGATCTTTATGAATGGGCTGGAGCTCAGGAGTGCTGAGGTGCCCAGTGAGTGACCATGGTCAGTGGGCTCTTCATTTTTCTTGAGTTGAGATTTTGTAAAAGGATTTAGGAGCTTACTTTATTAGCAATGAAGCGGGTTGTGAAATGGAGATGTGAAAAGAGATCTGGAACATTCCATCCTGGAGGAGAAAGTCTAAGAACTCTTCTCTGCAGGTTCCAAGAAGTTTCCAGGAATTTGGTAAGGTTTCAACCAAGCTCTTGAACTCATCTGATTGATGCCTTTACATACAGGGGAAATTCAGTTACAACAAGAGTCAAGTTTGAGAACAGAATCCGCATCCGGCAACATGTCCCCTTTCCAGCAATGAGGCCCAGCTCCGTCCCCACTTCCCTGTGATGGGGCAGCTTTGTACGCCAACCACGGGCCTCATGATGCTTTTTCTAGCTGTTTCTGTAGCTCATCCCTGCCATGCTAATTATATAGACTCTACCGAGAGTTTTCCATTATTTTATTTTAGACCCTGAACAACCAACTGAAATCAGAGGGGTTGTTTGTTTGTTTGTTTGGGCAACTTATTTCTATCATCTCTCCCCCCACCCCCCACCCCATGATAGGAAGATAATATACCCAAGCAAAAGGAAAAACTACCCGTTTTTCTCTGTCTGTGTGACTCATTTTTGTAGAATTGCTGGTGAAACACCAACGCATAAATAGGTTAACTTTTTATGATGATTACGAAAATGATGGATATTTATAAAAATAACTTCAACTGCCTTGGAGTTTGCTGGGCAAATCTAGAATATGATATTATTGTAATATTCCATTATATCATTACACAGTAACCTTTACAAGCAGATTTTATTTTATAGTTTGAAATATTTAAAAAAGATGCTTAGCACAACTAGCTATTACATAAATGAAAATTAAAACCACAGATACTGTCACGCGCCTACTAGAATGATTACATTAAAAAAATTCTTTATGCTTATTTATTTATTTTGAGGGAGAGAAAGAGATTGAAAGTGCATGTGCAAGAGGGGGAGGGGCAGAGAGAGAGGAGAGAGAATTCCAAGCAGACTCCGTGCTGTCAGGGAAAAGCCCAACGCGAGTCTGGAACCCACGAACCATGAGATCATGGCCTGAGCCAAAATCAAGAGTCGGACGCTCAACCAACTGAGCTGCCCAGGCGTCCCTAGAATGATTACAATTTTTAAGAGACAGATAATAACAAGTATTGGTGGGGATGTGCAGTAATAATTGGAAGCCTCATACATCACTGGTGGGAACGTAAAATGGTTAACAGTTTGGAAAACAGTTTGGCAATTTCATTAAAAAGTTAAACATACACCACTCACCATCAGAGAAATACAAATCAAAACCACAATGAGATACCAACACACCTGTCAGAGTGGCGAACATTGACAACTCCGGCAACAACAGATGTTGGCGAGGATGCGGAGAAAGAGGATCCCTTTTGCACTGTTGGTGGGAAAGCAAGCTGGTGCAGCCACTCTGGAAAACAATATGGAGGTTCCTCAAAAAATTAAAAATAGAACTATCCTACAACCCAGCAACTGCACTACTGGGCATTTATCCAAGGGATACAGGTGTGCTGTTTTGAAGGAGCACGTACACCCCAATGTTTATAGCAGTGCTATGGACAATAGCCAAATTACAGAAAAAGACCAATGTCTACCAATGGATGAATGGATAAAGAAGATGTGGTATAGATATATATACAATGGAGTATTACTGTGTCATCAAAAAGAATGAAATCTTGGGGCACCTGGGTGGCGCAGTCGGTTAAGCGTCCGACTTCAGCCAGGTCACGATCTCGCGGTCCGTGAGTTCGAGCCCCGCGTCGGGCTCTGGGCTGATGGCTCAGAGCCTGGAGCCTGTTTCCGATTCTGTGTCTCCCTCTCTCTCTGCCCCTCCCCCGTTCATGCTCTGTCTCTCTCTGTCCCAAAAATAAATAAATGTTGAAAAAAAAAATTAAAAAAAAAAAAAAAAAAGAATGAAATCTTGCCATTTGCAACAACATGGATGGGAACTAGAGGGTATTATGCTAAGCGAAATAAGTCAGTCAGAGAAAGACAGATAACATATGATTTCACTCATATATGGAATTTAAGATACAAAACATAAGAACATAAGAGAAGCAAAAATTATGTAAAAACAAAGAGGCGGACAAGACATAAGAGACTCTTTTTTTTTTTAATTTTTTTTTTCAATGTTTATTTTTGGGACAGAGAGAGACAGAGCATGAACGGGGGAGGGGCAGAGAGAGAGGGAGACACAGAATCGGAAACAGGCTCTAGGCTCTGAGCCATCAGCCCAGAGCCCGACGCGGGGCTCGAACTCACGGACCGCGAGATCGTGACCTGGCTGAAGTCGGACGCTTAACCGACTGCGCCACCCAGGCGCCCCCATAAGAGACTCTTAAATACAGAGAACAAACTGTTGCTGGAGGGGAGGTGGGTGGGGGGGATGGGCTAAATGGGCAAGGGGCATTAAGGAAGACATTTGTTGGGATGAGCACTGGGTGTTGTAGGTAGGAGATGAATCACTGGAATCTACTCCTGAAGTCATTATAACACTATATGCTATACTATAATCATTATAACATATGCTAACTAACTTGGATGTAAATTTTAAAAAAACTGATAAAACAGAATAAAATGAAAAATATCCCCCCCCCAAAAAAAAGAATTCTTGCTTAAGTTTCATTATATGTGTCACATCATTCGCTTCTTTTCAAATTGAGTCTTCTCTCTAGTACAAAACTTAGAACATTGTAACACTCAGTAAATATTTTTAAATGGATAGATTTATAAATGTATAAAATGAGCATATGCAATGCTTGGAGGCTCATGCTTTATTTAACTGGTCTATCAATATTACTGCAAAAAATTAAAAATCCAAATAGAAAAAAAAAGTTAAACATAAATTTACCACACAACCCAACACTACCACTCGCAGGTGTCTACCCAGGAGAAACGAAAACATTTGTCCACACAAAGACATGGACACCAATGTCCATAGCAACTTTAGTTGCAAGAATCCCAAACTGAAACCAATCCAGATGTAGATCAACTGGTGAATGGATCAATAAAATGTGGTCTATCCATGCAATGGGATATAATTCAGTAATAAAAAGAGACGAAATGAAATAGTAAAACACGCTGACACATGAATGGACCGTGAAAACATTGTGCCAAGTGAAAGAATCCAGATATCACAGACTACCCTGCATGGTTCCATTACATGAAATGTCAAGAGAAGGCTTGCAGCATGCTTGGAAAGAGAGTCATTGTTCAGGAACCAGGTCGAAGGGTCTTGTGCAGCAAGCTCAGGGGCCCGGCCGATCCACAGAGGGCTGTAGAGAAGAGCCTTGTAGAGTTTTGAACAGGAAAGTGATAGGATCAGGTTTGTGCTCTGAGCATTCTTTCCGTAGAGACGCAAGACTGGGCACAGGAAAGTCAGATGGGAGGCTGTCACAGTGGCTGGGACCCTGGGAGGAAGACCAGAGAGGAGGACACCTGTTTGAGGATGTACATTTCCATATGCACATTTCTGAGCACTTGTTGTTGGGGTTGCTGACTCGTAGAAGATACTCCTGCTAACTAGACAACTGCCGTAGCTCCCCCAAATTCATGCTGGCCAACTTACACAGGCGATTGCTTTAGGACACCCCAGCTATTCTCCATTCCTCTGTCTTCCTATAATGAGATTTCGTATAAACTGCTCCACGAAGGAGATTGTACTCTCTGATTATGGGTAAAGAAAATCCAAAGCTTTGTCTTAAGCATGTGATTTCTCCTCTGCCTTCTGTCCCACTGTGCTGAGCTCCTCAGCAGATCGAAAGGCATGCTTGTTTCTTGTTAATAGGCCCTGAACATAAATCTAAGTAAGCAAGAAAAAACAAAAGAAAAAAAAGAGAAAAGGCAAGTCTTTAATCACAATGCATAATATATAATTATATATTATATATGGCTATATAACATGCATTGTACATTATATATATGTGTATAATGCAGAATGCTTGCTTAGCGCTGGGAGTGAGTGCCCTCCTACAACAGGGATTGACTGACAATGGGTGCAAAGAAATTTTTGGGGTGATGGAAATGTTTAAAACTGGATTATGGTGATTGTTGCACAATTCTATAAATTTCCTAAAATTATTGAATTGTGCAGTGCCATGATTGGGTAAATATATGGTACATAAGCTACACCCCAATAAAGCTGTTTAAAAAGCTGAGACTCAACTACTAAAACAGAATTTGTATCTTTTTTTTTGCCCATTAAGCCACTAAACAAATAATGCAATCTTTTTTTGGCATGAAAAAAAAAAAAAACCCATATTAAAAAAAAAATCAACTCAAAGGAGAAAGCTCTAAAGAAATCATTTGGTTTCTTCCCTGACACCCTTCGTTTTTGACTCTCTGGGTTTCTCAAGGCCTTGTCTTCTGCACACTTGCAGTGACCTCTGAGCCATCCATCACAAAAAGGTGAAGAGGTCTCAGGTGTATGTTCAGGATGATGACTTCAGTTCCAAAGTAAGACACGAAAGGAAGACCATTTGCTGAGATCCAGGCCATCAGGAAGTTAGATCTTTCTGTGAGTATCTTAAGTTACTTTAAACTCCAAGATTACATTTTTGAACAATGTGGTAGGGTTATGACCCAGATTTAAGTTAGGTGTAAGACTTGGGGCTCATTACTAACAATACCAAACAATAATGGTCACCAGCTGTCATAATTTGGGGGTCTCTCCAAGTACATCCACTACACCTGCAAATGCAAAATTTTTACATAGTTTTCCACAAACAATATACTGATCCAATAGTTACACCTACCATATAGATCGTTAAAAGATATTTTTTAAAATACATTTATCAGCATACAACAGATACAGAAAAGTGAACAAATCATAAGTGCTTGATGAATTTTATTTTTTTTATTAAAGATTTTGTTTTTCAACGTTTATTTATTTTTGGGACAGAGAGAGAGACAGAGCATGAACGGGGGAGGGGCAGAGAGAGAGGGAGACACAGAATCAGAAACAGGCTCGGGCTCTGAGCCATCAGCCCAGAGCCTGACGCGGGGCTCGAACTCACGGGCCGCGAGATCGTGACCTGGCTGAAGTCGGACGCTTAACCGACTGCGCCACCCAGGCGCCCCAAGATTTTGTTTTTAAGTAATGTCTCAACCCAACATGGGCCTTGAACTCACAATCCCTAGATCAAGGGTCCCACGCTCTACCAACTAAGCTAACTGGGTTTCCCGGTACTTGATGAATTTTAAAATAGAACACAGCCTTTAAAATACAAGCCAAGGGGATGCCTTGAGTGGCTCAGTCAGTTGAGCATCTGACTTTGGCTCAGGTGTGATCTGAGTTCATGAATTCAAGCCCATATTGGGCTAACTGCTATCAGCATGGAGCCCGATTTGGATCCTCTGTCCCTCTCTCTGCCCCTTCCCCGCTTGTGCGTGCACACACTCTCTCTTTCTCTCTCTCTCTCTCAAAAATAAATACAACACTAAAATTTTTTTTTTAAATACAAGCCAGGTTAAGAAATAGATTATCATCATCCCAGAAGTCCTTTTATGTGTTCCCCTAGCTAACACACTCACTCCCTTCCCCAAGGAGAGCCACTATTCTGACTTCTAATACCACTGACTTTTCTTGCCCAGTTTTGAAATTTACCATACAGTGTGTGCTTATTTGTGTCTGGTTTCTTTTACTCAAGATTGTGTACCTAAGAGTCACTCATTGTTCTAGGGTATTCTATTGTAGGAGTATATCACTATTTATCCATTCTATTGTTGATGGACGTTTGGATTGCTTCCAGGGTTTTGGCTATTATGGATAATTCCGCTATGAATTCTTTTGAATATGCCTTTTGTGCATATGTGTGTGCATTTCTATTGAGTACGTATCTAGGAGCAGTCCCTGGGTCATAGGGTATGTGTATGGTTAGCTTTAGTATAAATCATTTTAGTTTGCTAAAATCAAGAAAGCCACTTGAAGTGATTTAAGAGTAAACACACTCAAATGCAGAAATTTTCTAAATATAAACACACGTTCATTCTTCGTCAGAGTTGGCCTGAACAAACACTGTCATAGGCAGGACAATTGAATATCAGTCACGAAGTTACTGGAGTGTGATGTCTCACAAACATAACTTCTGAAGACACCATCTCCTGTGAGTTTCAGCCCTCAGGAAATGAGGCCGCTGTGAGCTCTCTGGCATTCCTGTCTGCGCCTGGGCAGGAGTCTAAATGAGCAAGGCTTGTATCCCTGCCTTGGCTTTGATCTCAGAGAAAGCATTATGTTTGTTCCATTTCCCCCTACAATCTGGAAATAAATTTATTTTGGGGTTAGTAAAAAGTCTAAGGTAGTTATTTGCACAGGATACCAGGCTGAGGCTCTCGGTTCCTGGACAGCACTTCCGTGGCTGTCTTCTGGAGCTCCGTGGCTGTTTCCCAGGAGGGCCTATAGGCCTTGTCTACAACCAGTTCTTCTGGGGTGGCCTTGGGCTCATCAACTACCCTGTGTCATAGCCTATCCCTGACCTGACACCTTGAGATTTGAATTCAACCCACAGCCTTCCAGCAGGATGTTTTCGTGGCACAGGTTAATTTCAGAAATTCAGAGGATTTGCCCCAACAAACAAAGCATCCACATCAGTTTCACTTCCTGGTCTCTGGACTGGTTTTCCACTGGGATTTGGAGAAAACTTTCTCTCAAAACAAGGGAACTTCTAGCTTCCTGCCTGCCTTTGGGAATTTGAGGGGCTCACCAGAATTCCTGGGCCTCGGGGTTTTTACAACCCTTAATAGACCAGGCTGTGGCAGGAGGGGGCGGGGGTCTCAGTTTTATTTTCTTTCTATTTGGATTCCTCCTGTTGCTGCCTGTTCTTTCTGAGGTCTCCAAGGTACTTAGTCCCTAGAAGGAGCGGCTTTTGGAATAGTGTCCATTATGTCTTAGTGTTTAGACGGGAAGCGATGACTACATCTTCTTTCTTTTTTACAACACCCTAGTGTCCCAAAGAGACTGGCTTCAGCTTTAAGAGAAGTTACCATACGCTCTTAACTGTCTGCTTTGGTTTGCTTTAAAAATTGCCACAATTTTTGACATTCTCATTTGCCAGTGGCTGAACAGAAATTATGTTCTCGGAGTCAGATGGGCTCCCTGAATTCGGTCACACTTTTCATGTTTTGATAAACCATGGCTGTGTTCTAAAGCTCTGCCCAGAACATGTTTTGTGGAAAACTTATTTGTAAAATGGCAAATATTTAAAAATTTTTTTTTTCAATGTTTATTTATTTTTGGGACAGAGAGAGACAGAGCATGAACAGGGGAGGGTCAGAGAGAGAGGGAGACACAGAATCAGAAACAGGCTCCAGGCTCCGAGCCGTCAACCCAGAGCCTGACGCGGGGCTCGAACTCACCGACCGCGAGATCGTGACCTGGCTGAAGTCGGACGCTTAACCGACTGCGCCACCCAGGCGCCCCTAAAATGGCAAATATTTAATACAAAGACATTTAATACAAGGACAGCTAATGACCTACTTGCTTAGGTTTATGAAATGAAAAGTAATTATTTGGGATCCCATATTTTGGGCTAACTTAACATTTTAAAATAATTATTTACTGCATAAGAATATATATTCTTAGGGGCACCTGGGTGGCTCAGTCGGTTAAGCATCTGACTCTTGACTTTGGCTCGGGTCATGATCTCACAGTTCATGAGTTTGAGCCACGTCAGGCTCTGCACTGACAGTGTGGAGCCTGCTTGGGATTCTCTCTCTCTCCCTCTTTCCAGGCCCCCTTCCCTGCTTACTCGCTCTCTCTCAAAATAAATAAAAATAAACTTAAAAAGAAGTATACATCCTTATAACATATAAGAACGCAAAGAATATAAATTCACTCACCATTAGAAAGCTGGTTTGTCAATACAAGAGGAGAAGTCTTTATCAAGAGAACAGGTGAGGGGTGCTTGGTTGGCTTAGTCAGTACAGCATATGACTCTTGATCTCGAGGTCATGAGTTCAAGCCCCATATCGGGCAGGGAGCTCATCTAAAAAAAAAAAATTAAAAAAAAAAGAGAGAGAGAGAGAGAGAGAGATCGATCAAGTTAGTCAACCAGCCCTTCCTAGTTTTCCATGTTTAAGACGATATAGATGTGGCTGACTTAAATTGCTTTTTTTTTTTAAGTTTATTTATTAATCCAGAGAGAGAGACAGAGACAGGAGTGGGGCAGGAGCAGAGAGAGGGAGAGACAGAGAATTCCAAGCAGGCTCCGTGCTGTCAGCACAGAGCCCAATATGGGGCTCGATCCCACAAACTATGAGATCACGACCTGAGCCAAAATCAAGAGTCGGATGCTTAACCAACTGAGCCACCCAGGTGTTCCAGATAGCTTTTTGTTTTAAAACCAGTTTTCTTCCATCCAACCATCCAACCATTAATTTTTTAGCAGCTTTATTGAGATGGAATTCACATATACTGTAATTCATTCATTTAAATTGTACAACTCAGTGGTTTTTTTAGTACATTCACAAATATGTGCAACTCTCACGACAGTAAATTTTAGAACATTTCATCATCTCGAAAAGAAACCCCACAGTCTTTAGTTATCAGCTCCTTCCTCTCCCACCCCAACCCTGAGCAACCACAAATCTGCTTTTGGTTTTTGTAGATTTACATTTTCCCCCCCAAGTTTTAATTTTATTTATTTATTTATATTAAAAAATTTTAAATCATTTATTTATTTTTGAGAGACAGAGACAGGGTGTGAGCGGGGGAGAGGCAGAGAGAGAGAGAGAGAGGAGACACAGATTCCGAAGGAGGCTCCTGGCTGAGCTATCAGCACAGAGCCCGACGCGGGGCTCAAACTCATGAACTGTGAGAACGTGACTTGAACTGATGTCAAACACTTAACAGACTGAGCCACCCAGGTGCCCTGAGAATCCCATGTTTAATGAATTGCTCTTTCTTACTCTTCCATTTGCTTCTCTGCTGGCTCTTTCAAATAAAACTAAAATAAAAATAGGAGATACACGGAGGATTTCCTCAATTAACCAGGAAAATGAGCACAATTATTCTGTGCACAAGGGAAGCCACAAAGCTCACTGGAATAGCGGTTTTATTTGTCAGTTACTTTGATCACCCTGAGTACTTTTCAGTATGGTTTGACCATTTCCAAGCACATCACTCAGAAAAGCTATCTTCTGGGATGCCTGGGTGGCTCAAGTAGGTTAAGCGTCCGATTTCTGCTCAGGTCTTGATCTCACGGGTTCACAAGTTTGAGCCCCACGTTGGGCTCTGTGCTAACAGCTCAGAGTCTGGAGCCTGCTTCGGATTCTGTGTGTGTGTGTCTCTCTCTGTCCCTTCCCCGCTCATGCTCTGTCTCTCTCTGTCTCAAACACACACACACACACACACACACACACACACACACACACACAAAGAAAAGATATCTTCTTCACCTCATACATCCAACGAAATATTTAAAATGCAACAAGAAGGTAACAGTAGATGCAATAAAAATAACTTCAGAAATTTTAAAATAGCTTCTGAATAGTCCAAGCCCTTGAGATCAGGACCGTGCCTTTTCTTTATGCCATTGTGCCTTGGTTGTTATTTGGAGTGCAATGGCTTCCAACTTCAGGTCCAAATAAAAGAAAATATCGTTTTGCATTAGTCCAGGAGATATCTTGATTTAATTCTACCGATAGTGACATCTAATGTTTTAGTTTTTTGCTTTTTCATTTCAGAAAGGACAGAAATTCCGACTGTCATTTTGATATCGGCATGCGATGAATTCCTACTGATGCTCTCTTTTGTCCTCTAGTAGACATCTTTTGGGGGGGGGTACGTCCAACTCACAATCATTTCCCTCTTCTTTGGGGACCATCCCTCAGTTCACCAGGGAAGCCAACCTAGGAACGTGGGTGGGTCTATACCACGAGCATTTCGGAGTTGTGAGTGGACACGTCTGGCCCCGCAGTAGACAAGGCTAATCTGTAGAGAGATGAGAAATGAAACAGACGTGCTTGGAGGAACAGAGATGAGTGGCTGAGAAACCTGTTGGTTGGTCAATTCCTGGTTCCGCTGCATTCCTGACACCTAGCTGCATTCCTGCCCTATAGACGTTCCCTCCACACAAAAATTTAAAATAAGGAGACCTATAGAAGCCGAAACTAATACTGTAGTGTATGTTAACTAGCTGGAACTTAAATAAAAACTTGGAATAGGGCGTCCGGGTGGCTCAGTCAGTTGAGTGTCCAAGTCTTGATTTTGGCTCAGGTCATGATCTCACGGTTCCTGCCCTGAGATGTTATGTTTTTTTCAACAAAGGTAATACATACTCATATGACACCGATAGAATACCTACCATGTGCCAGATGCTGTTCTAAGGACTTCTGTTGTGACAGTCTCACGAGACCCTATGATGTCATGACTGTTATGGTGCCCACTTGACAGATGAGAAAAACCGTTCAACCCTTGCTGGAGACACTTGGGGGCAGTGCCCAAGACCCCGGGACTCTGCTGGTGGCACACAGGAGGGGTGGCCCTGTCAGAGAGTGCTGAGGGAGGAGCAAGGAACCCACAGCCACGGTTGGCCTGAGGAAGGACCTCAAGAGTAGAACAAGAGAGTGTCTGTCCAGCTCCAGGTGAATGAGTATTGCAGCAAGTAAGTGACCCTGTTCTCTGCCTCTGCTGCCTACCAGGCTGACATCAGTGAGGAAGAAAGGGAAGATCTGGGGTGACAATGGAAGGTGAGATTATAGTTTCTCCCACCTCAGAGAGGGGGAGGACTACTGGCATAGACATGGGGGCCTCAGGTCTGTCCTTCGGAAAGCTGGCCCCTTTCACCAGCACTTCTGGGGGTTCTGAGAGCGGGTGATTCTATTGGCGCGGTGGCCGGAACAGGCATCCTCAACACTCGGGGGTGGACGTTTAGCACAGGGCTGCCCATGGCCACACAGTTAAGAGCATTGCAGACTTACGCTTCCTACATCACAGACACAGCACTGTGGCTAAGGTTACACCATTGTGTCCACAAGCCAGTTGCATGGGCCGACGTGACGCCTTGGAAGGGCCTGGCCCGGGGTGCCGACCGCCCGGAGCCCATCCTCTTGCCAGAGAAGCCCCTGTCTTCCTTGTCGTTCTAGGCCTGCCCCCTTGTCCTGTCCCTCCCTCCCTCTGCACTGGGCGATGCAGCCACCGTGCCTCTTCCAAGCTCCACTGCTTTCTGTGGCCTGTGGCACCAGGTTCCACCGCCCACCCTGGGCTGAGTGACGATGGAATGTGTCTTCCTGATTCCCCTCTGCTTTCTGTCCTGGACTCAATACCTTAGGTGGAGCCATGTGAAACGGCTGTTCTCATTTACCTACAGAAATCATACGTTCTCATAGGTCAACTTAAACGTAGGCCTTTTAATTTTTTTATTTATGGGAGAGCACAAGCAGGGGGAGAGGCAGAGAGAGGGGGGACAGCGGATCCGAAGCGGGCCCTGCCCTGACGGCAGAGAGCCCGATGTGGGGCTGGAACTTGCCAACCGTGAGATCATCACTCGAGGGGAAGTCAGATGCTCAACTGACTGAGCCACCCAGGCGCCCCAAACAGTAAGCCTTTTTTATTTGAAACATCTTGCTGCTCACTGCCGCAGGAAAATACACAGAAAGAAACAAAGTAGGAAATCTGGGCACACGACAGACTCCCTGGAGACTGTACAAGATCGTTTTCCTGGCCTGTCTGCCTTTCCCAGGGGCCTTTTTTTTTAATTTTTTTTTTTTTTTAACATTTATTTATTTTTGAGACAGAGAGAGACAGAGCATGAACGGGGGAGGGACAGAGAGAGAGGGAGACACAGAAGCGGAAGCAGGCTCCAGGCTCCGAGCCATCAGCCCAGAGCCCGAAGCGGGGCTCAAACTCACAGACTGTGAGATCGTGACCTGAGCTGAAGTCGGAGGCTTAACCGACTGAGCCATCCAGGCGCCCCCAGGGGCCTTTTAAACAGGGAGTTTTGAGGACGTCTCCCAAGGTTACCCCATGGCCTGACCTGAATGTCAGACCCAGCGGCTCTGCTCAGACGGTGGGGTGGCCGGGCCCAGCCCACCCTCCTATCCTCGTCCTCACATCTCTGCTTCCCTCTTCTCTCTTTCCTGCAGGCTTTTCTTCTGCAGCCGCCTCTTGGTCCTGGGCTGTCTCCCAACCCCCGTGAGAAAGAGGCCTGGCTGCTCAGGCCTGTGTGACCTCGCCGTTACCTCCCCGTCCTGTCCTGGAGGCCCCTGGGGCCAGCCCCCCGCACCCCCGCCCCTTGCCTGTTTCTCTCTGTACTGTGTGTTTTGCCCACAACATTTCTCCTGGCCAGGCTGCTAAGTCCAGAAAAGTTTAGTTGCCTTATCTCCGCTGTGGGTTTCTATCTGAGCTAGCTCTCTCCTCAATTCATGTTTCCCTACACAGCAGGGGCCACCTTTGCAAGCCCACCAGCGGCTTCCCCCACCCCCACCCTGCAGATTCTGTCTCTGTTTCGGGCCTGAGTCCCTGCTGGCCTCCCTCTGGGGCCCAGTGTTGAGGCTGCATGGCCCGCTCCGGAGCAGAGGGCCGCTGACCACCAGCTGACTCCACCCAAACCTGACTCCCCAGACTCACTCTCTGAAACTCCCCTCAGGTAGCCCATTGCCCCCCTCACGCCATTCAATAGAAATGTGTTGAACACCTAGCACCTGCCAGGTACCATTTTAGGCTTTAGGGACATGTGGTGAATAAGACAGATGAGGTCCCTTCCCCTATGGAGTTAATAGTACAGTGGGGACAAACCAATGATTATCCAGCTGCATGGGCTAGTAGGGTCTGTGGACTAAAGCTGAGCCACAGATCTGTGTTACCAGCTTGAGATGAGGTAACACAGAAGTTGAGAGAAGTGTTTAGAAACTTCTTTTTTTATTTATTTTTATTTTTTTAATGCTTATTTTTGAGAGAGAGAGGGGTGGGGAGGGGCAGAAACAGAGGGAGACACAGAATCCGAAGCAGGCTCCAGGCTCTGAGCTGTCAGCACAGAGCCTGACAAGAGGCTTGAACTCACAAGCTGTGAGATCATGACCTGAGCCAAAGTCAGACGTTTAACCAACTGAGCCACTCAGGCACCCCTAGAAACTTCTATAGTGATTTGATAGAGTAATCTTATGTTCATTGAGTCTAGTAAAAAAAAAAGAAAAAAATCTGGCTTCTATTGTTTGTCTTTTTTTCATTTTATTTTTCTAGTAATTCATTTCTAATATATTTTACAAAAATATAGATCTGCAATGGGCTCGAAATTTAGAAAAATTCATCCTATACTCCAGAAATTTTGAGAAGCATTGCTCTAAATTATAAATTGCAATTTGTGCCATGAAAAACATGATGGAGAATAACGGGAAAAACTTGGTCTAAGAAGGGTGGTGTGTGATGTGACCTAAAGGGTGAGGAGGAACCAACCAGGCAGAGCTGGGGATGGAGCTTTCCAGGCAAAGGAACAGCCGATGCAAAGGCCCTGAGGGGAGTGAGAACCTGGAGGGCTAAAACAGAAAAGAACCTAGCGGAGGTGGAGGCAGAAGTAAGGGGACACAGGTGAGGCAGGAGGGGTGGGCGGAGCAAGGGGAGACAGGTGGGGCAGGTGGAGTGGGCGGAGCAAGGGGAGACAGATCGGGCAGGCGGGGTGGGCGGAGCAAGGGGAGACAGGCGGGGCAGGCGGGGTGGGCGGAGCAAGGGGAGACAGGTCGGGCAGGCGGGGTGGGCAGGCAGAGGCCCCCATCCCGGGAGTGCATTTGAAGGGCAAGGAGAAGCTACTGAAATGCTTTAAGTGTCACGTCAGGGCTTCCTACCTGCCCCTTTCCGATAACACATGCTCAGCCAAAAAGGGACCGCTTCATCCTGGACTCCATCGGGAGGGCTTATTTGCTGGATCCAGGACATCGTGATAGCAGTATCTCTACTAAAGTCCAGTTCTGAAACAGGGATTTTCATAACAGCTTTCTTGGGGCACCTGGGTGGCTCAGTCAGTTAAGCGCCCGAGTTGGGCTCAGGTCATGATCTCGAGGTCCGTGAGTTCGAGCCCCACGTCTGGCTCTGTGCTGACAGCTCAGAGCCTGGAGCCTGTTTCAGATTCTGTGTCTCCCTCTCTCTGACCCTTCCCTGTTCATGCTCTGTCTCTCTCTGTCTCAAAAATAAACAAACGTTAACAAAAAAGTTAAAAAAAAAAACAAAAACAGCTTTCTTGTAAAGGTCTGCAAACCTTTTTTAAAGGAACTTCTTGTGGGGCACCCGGGTGGCTCAGTCAGTTAAGTGTCAGATTCTTGATACTGGCTCAGGTCACGATCTCATGGTTCATGAGTTCGAGCCCCGCATTGAGCTCTGTGCTGACAGTGCTGAGCCTGCTTGGGATTCTCTCTGTCTTCCTCTCTCTCTGCCCCTCCTCCATCTCTTTCCCTCAAAATAAATGACATTAAAGAAAAAAAAAAGACACTTCTTGTACCTTGGGCACTTACTGGTTGAGACAAAATGTTGCCAGGATGGAATTTGATTTAAAGAAGGATTTTCAGGGCACCTGGCTGGCTCAGTCGTTAGAGCATGAGACTCTTGATCTCAGGGTCATAAGCTAGAGCCCCACATTGGGCATAGAGTTTACTTAAAAAACAAAAACAAGGGACCCCTGGGTGGCTCAGTTGGTTGGGCCAATGACTTCGGCTCATGTCATGATCTTGCAGTTTGTGAGTTCGAGCCCCACATCGGGCTCTGTGCTGACAGCTCGGAGCCTGGAGCCTACTTCGGATTCTATGTCTCCCCCTCTCTTTGCCCCTACCTTGCTCACGCTCTGTGTCTCTCTGTTTCTCAATAATAAATAAATGTTTAAAAAACAAAAAAAAATCTTTAAAAGAAATAAAGAAGGATTTTCTCAAAGATACTACACTTTGCAGGGTGCCTGGGTGGCTCTGTCACTTAAACATCTGACTTTGGCTCAGGTCGTGATCTCCTGGTTTCTGAGTTCAAGCCCCGCATTGGGCTGTCTGCTGTCAGCACAGAGCCCACTTTGGATCCTATGTCCCCCTCTTTCTGCCCCTCCCCTGCTCACTCCTCTCTCTCTCAAAAATAAATAAATATTTTTTAAAAAGATACTGTATCTTGCAACTAGGGAAAAAAACTAAAGAATGGAAAAGAGGATTCTAATCCATCATTTTTCCTTATTTAAAGTTTTCATTTAAATTTCAGTTAGTTAACATACAGTATATTAGTTTCAGTTGCACAATATAGTGAATCAACACTTCCATACAACACCTGGTGCTCATCACAGGTGTGTACTCCTTTTTTAAATAAGAATAGGGATTGGGATGGGGCGCCTGGGTGGCGCAGTCGGTTAAGCGTCCGACTTCAGCCAGGTCACGATCTCGCGGTCCGTGAGTTCGAGCCCCGCGTCGGGCTCTGGGCTGATGGCTCAGAGCCTGGAGCCTGTTTCCGATTCTGTGTCTCCCTCTCTCTCTGCCCCTCCCCCGTTCATGCTCTGTCTCTCTCTGTCCCAAAAATAAATAAACGTTGAAAAAAAAAAATTAAAAAAAAAAAAAAAAAGAATAGGGATTGGGTAACACGGTTGGTTGATCTGGCCTTCTATCAACCGGTCTGTGCTTCAACAACTGTTCATAACGACAATGATGCTAAGGCTCTAAATATTTCTAAAGTATCTTGTAAGTCCCCCAAAGGAAAATCATATAATTTAAGCATTATTTTAGAATTGTGGTTTCTGTATTCTTTAAAAAAAAATGTGGCACCTGGGTGGCTCAGTCGGTGGAGCATCTAACTCTTGATCTTGGCTCAGGTCATGATTTTGCCATTTGTTTTGGGCTCTGCACTGACAGCATGGAGCCTGCTTGAGATTCTCTCTCTCCCTTTCTCTCTGCCTTTTCCCTGCATGTGCATGCACACAGTCTCTCTCAAAATAAACTTAAAAAAAATGTAACTGAGATCTATTGAACAGGATAGTCTATACGTCTTTAACGACTGGCTTGTGTCTAAAATGAGATCATTGTCGTCTCCTTGCATTCTGTTACTTTAACAGACTTTGCTAGGCTCTTTTCACTGCAGGTGAAGGTCTTTGTATATTCCAGAGAGTTATTGCACATTGTTTGCAAAAGATAACTTAGGTGGGTTCAAAGTTTGAACCAGCCCCATAACCTTTTTCATTATTGTAAAATAATTACTTTGTATGTGAAGGGGATTTCCTGCATGAGTTTGGTGAAACTTTAAGTTATGCCCTACAGATAAGTCATTTCTACCTCCTAGACCTGCCAGGAAGCTCTTAGTTCTGGTTTACATGTTAAATAAGTCTCGCTAAATTCCTAAGAGATCATTGCCTTCAAATTTCTTTGAACTTATTTAGTTATTCTGAAAATGATCATAGAAGATCTACTATCATTTTCTTGAATAGTTAAAGCTTAAAATGCATATTAAATAAATAAATAGGTTAGCAATACATGATGTTGACAAATGAACAGTCACGTTTTGCTGGTGGAAATGTAAAAACGGAGGTTAGCTTCCTGGCAATTTGGCGATAGGTAATAAGAGCTTTAGTACATTTCATATCGCTTACCCTTCAAATACATTTCCAAGAGATATAATCAGAGATAAGAACAAAGATTTCTATACAGGGATATTTGTTACACTGACATTTATAAAAATGAAAATCAGAACCATCCTTAGAGTCCGTTAATAGAAAATTTGTGAAATTATGGTGCATCCATATGCTACAATATTATGCAATTATTAACTGCTCATAATATAATGTTATTTGAAAAACGAGGCACATAAATTGTATTCACAGTATTTTTTTGTTTTTTGTTTGTTTGCACACACATGTAGAAGGGCTTATAGAAGACAATTAAGAATATCTTTGAGTGATGGGTTATGGTTGATTTAGTTTTGTTTTCTATAATTTAAAAATTCTCGGGGTGCCTGGGTGGCTCAGTCAGCTAAGTGTCCGACTTCAGCTCAGGTCATGAACTTGCAGTTTGTGGGTTCGAGCCCCGCGTCAGGCTCCGTGCTAACAGCTTAAGGCGTGGAGCCTCCTTCGGATTCTGTGTTTCCCTCTCTCTCTGTTCCTCCCCTGCTCACACCCTGTCTCTCTGTCTTTCTCTCAAAAATAAATAAAGAATAAAAAAAAAATTAATCTCTATGATGCATGTGTATTACTTTTAAAATAAATGATACTGATTAAAAACAATGCAAATATTTAAAGTATCCGTCATTAGATACCATTCCACATTCATTACTTATGTAGATTTAAAATGCTATAATCATGAAATGATCTTAGCCAAAATCTTACAAACTTTAATCAAGGGCATTTCTGATATGGTCACTGTGTGGCTGATGGGCTCTTCAGCACCTTTCAATCACATGTTATTTGGTTCTTGGCATTTTCATGATTAATCCAACATGAAAAATCTGATCTAACCCAATGCATTAACTACCACTAATCTTATTGGTGACAAGAAGCTTCTGATAAGGACGGCTTGGAGAGGTGAAAAAGAGGGCAAGTTTGGGGATTTAACTTCACTGAAACCATTTTCTTTGAGGGATGGGATATCTGATCCGATTTCGTTTACTTCAGATCTTTGAACAAATCATTACACGGGGATTTTGGGGGAAAAGGAGTTAAGTCGAGAAGCAGTGCTTGATTTAGCATTTGTTTTGGAATCACTTACCTTTTGGGTTGCTGACAGCAGCAAACATTTTCTAAATGCCCAAAAGAACGAAAGTAAATTGTCTTCCCATAAGAAGTGGCAGATGAAAGTTGGTTATTTCTCTATATTCATTCAGATGAATGTTTGAGCGAGAAAAAACCCCAAGAAACAACCTGAAACCAAAACAAAACAGGTAAAAGTTACCTCTTAAATTTGTCAGGCATCCGTACATGGTGTGTGGCCTTCTCTAACTTCCAAGATGGCCTAGGAGAGATATTTATTTTGTAAAATAAAGTTCAGAAAGGCAGAGATATCATCCACTTAGACCAAACATTCAGTAACTCCTGCAAATGGATTGTCAATAGACCTTGACATCCATTCCTTATTCTGGCCAGGAAGGAATAGAGTTATTCTCAAGGTTAAGTAAAGGTCATCTCTCTCTGCCAACTGCCAGTCAGCAGTGATGGAAAAGCACAGGCTGGGGCTAGGTGCCTGGAAATTTCACTTAAGAAACAAATGGCCCCAGTCTGTCTGTTCACTCAGGTCACTTCTGTTAGTTTTCCCATAATTGTGCTAGATCGGTAGGCAAGTGAAATGACAGATTCGTCACTGATAGAATCTCTATCTTGGGCTGACAATTCTTTAATTTGTGGCCCTTTGTGGCCAGAGGCCCATTATTTCTGATTGCCTTTTTGTCCCATGGCAGTTCATCTGTCTTTCACGAGCATTAAATTTAATCTTCTCGTTCAGAGATGACAGTGAATTCAGTCTGAGGTAGCTTTCAAACTGATTTCATAAATTTAGTAAATTCAGGGGGAAAAAAATCTTAAAAGGCACCAGAATTTGAAGTAGAAGACAAATAATGATGGCTTTCTGGAAATTTCAGGTCGTTACAAGATCTCCACATTGATCATTCTAAATATTTAGGGCCTTAAATGATTTGACTCCTTAAAATATGAGAAAAGTTTATATCTCCCTCATTCCATCTTCAGAACCATTTAATTGTAATGCTTCTGATGATTCCAGCTAGGAGCCTCTGAATTTTTTCTTTTTCACTCAATAACCATATACTTTGTTGTCTGTGCTAGAAACCCAGGACCCAAGATGAATCAGCCAAATTCTCAGGAAGTGAAGTAAAAACCAAGTGTGTGCGTGGCCCCTTGTGTGTAGCACAGAGGACGTTCAGAGAGATGGACACAGTGTGGACGGGGTGTGGGGTGTGGACAGGGAGCAGCAGGGACAGATGTGGGCCAGGATCTGTGATTCCAGGATTTTCGTCCGCTTTACCTGATTCAGCCCTCAAGATTATCTCAAGGTAGGTGTATCCCTCTAGCACGAGAGAAAACGGAGCTTTCAGGGTGGGGGGGAGGGGAAATCTCTCCAAGGCCTCCCACTCCACCCAGGAGGTGAAGTGAGGACTCGAGAGCTTGTGTTCTCATCCAAAACCCAAACTCTTAACTTTGCAGGCTCTCTTCCTGAGGACAGGGGCAAAATCGGAAAGGGTTTCTATGAGTGTGGTGGTCCAGCCAAGTGGGGGGTGAGGGGACAGGGGACAGGTGGGGGTAGAGAGAGACAGCAGAGGAGAGAGAGAAGAGTAATACTGTGTATGGGCATGTTGATCTCTCTCTCTGAGTCACAAGAGGGATTTATTATCTAACACAGTCCACTTATGGCATCGGCTCTCTCTGGGTTTGGGGTATTCTGTGGCACACTTTGCCATCAAAGATAAAGGGTTTTCTTTGTCGTGCTGTGCCAAACTTAGCACTTGGGTTTTCATCCTCAGGCTTGAGGGAATACTTTCTCTTCTGTTTCCTGACATGGATTTTAAGCCAACCTTGATATATGATTGGGGTAGCCTGAATAATGGCCCCCAAAGACATTGGCAGGTGCCAGTTCCTGGACTCTGTAAATGTCATCCTATAAGGGAAGAACGGTCTCTGAAGATGTGACAAAGTTAAGCCTTGTCTTGTTTTGCTATATAAACACTTTATTAAAAGCAGCAGACCAGCAGGGCGCCTGGGTGGTTTAGTTGGTTAAGCATCTGACTTTGATCTCACAGTTCACCAGTTCGAGCCCCGTGTCGGGCTCTGTGCTGACAGCTCGGAGCCTGGAGCCTGCTTTGGATTCTGTGTCTCCCTCTCTCTCTCTGCCCCCTCCCATTTGTGCTCTGTCTCTCTCTCTGTCTCTCTGTGTGTCTCTCTCAAAAATAAATAAAACGTAAAAAAAAAAAAAAAAAAGAATGGGTGGAGAAATGGCATAGATTATAGACAGTGGCCCACATGAGGAAAAGAGTGAGATAGAATCATGATGACCATTAAAGGCCTACCATGTGCCAAACATGTTTCCCTATATCCTATAAAATGGGTGTTGTTTGACAGATGCAGAAACTGAAGGTCAGAGAGGTCAAGTGACCTGCCCAAGGTCACACTGGCAGGAAGTGGCAGAGCGGGGATTTGGACTCAGGACTCATTGATGCCAAAGCCCTAGTCTTTTTGCTTTGTTTCCTGGAAGTTGGCCATTTGAAGGTATATTTATTATTTTTTTATATAAAAATAGGTATATTTATATATTTATATAAATTTTTGTATAACAATTTTTGTAATATTTTTTGTATAAAATATTGAGCCTAGTTGTATTCAAATATGCAGATTAAAACCGCGTACCATTCGTGTACTTACTCCATTAGCAAAAGCAGAGCAGGCAATGCTTCCCCGGCCACACTGTGGCAGATTGCTCATGTTTTGCTGCTATAGATTCACTAAGAAAAACATACAGTGTCTTCCCTTCCCATACCATCAAGGAGAGACTGGCAGAGGGTCCAGGTTTCTTTTAGGGGGTGACGTGCATGTGTGTCTGGAGGAGAAGTGAATGGAACTTTCTGTGCAGATCAAGGAGACTTTGCAGCCTGGAGGCCCTCCCTACCAAGGCTTGTGGTTTTCAACGGTCATTATCAACATGGGGTCTGTGGCCTATTCCCAGCAGAGCCTCCAAGGAGGCCTGTTAAAAATGCAGATTCCATTGGGGCGCCTGGGTGGCGCAGTCGGTGAAGCGTCCGACTTCAGCCAGGTCCCGATCTCGCGGTCCGTGAGTTCGAGCCCCGCGTCGGGCTCTGGGCTGATGGCTCGGAGCCTGGAGCCTGTTTCTGATTCTGTGTCTCCCTCTCTCTCTGCCCCTCCCCCGTTCATGCTGTGTCTCTCTCTGTCCCAAAAATAAATAAACGTTGAAAAAAAATGCAGATTCCAGGGCTTCCAGACTTACTAGAGCTGGGAACCTGCATTTTAACAGCTCCTCAGGTGGTTCTTGGCCATTTCAAAGTTGAAAATAGACCTCCAAGCCCATTCTGGCCATCAGCAGGGTTATTCCAGCAGGACGAAGATGATGGCTTTGTGCCTGAACACTGATGGGAACTGTATTGTTAGGTTTAGCTATGGCTGTGACTGGACGACCCAAAATTAACAGTGGCTGAAACCAGATAGAAGGATGTTTCTCTGTCCAAATCCGGAGGTTGGCCATCCAGGGCTGGTATGATGTCAGGATTTGGGCTCTTTCAATCTTTTTGCTCTGCTGCTGTGTGGCTTCAACTCCTAAGGGCATCTCATGGTCTAAGGGGTATTTCCATTTCCAGTCATTAAATCCACACCCCGGACAGTAGAAATGAGGAGAGCCGAAGCAGGGCATGATATGTCCTTGAAAGACACCTTACCAAAGTGACACACACTCCTTCCCCTCCCGTCCAATGTACTGCCCAGAAGAAACTCAGATGGTGCTATCTTGCTGCAAGGGAGAGAGCGCTTTGTTCTAGGTAACCATGCACCTCATTAAAATTTTTTTAAATGTTATTTATTTTCAAGAGAGAGGGAGAGAGACAGGGCGTGCACAGGGAGGGGCAGAGAGAGAAGGAGACACAGAATCCGAAGCAGGCTCCAGGCTCTGAGCTGGGCATGGAGCCTGCTTGGGATTCCCTTTCTCCCTCTCTGCCCCTACACCATTCGCGTGCTTTTTCTCTCAAAATAAATAAAATAAACTTAAAAAAAAAAAAAAAAGAAAGGCTCCACATTAAAAACAAATAAAAAGAAGAGAGAGAAAAATCCACCCTTCCTCCACTTTTTATTCTTAAATTTTTTTTTTTTTTTCAAGGTTTATTTATTTTGGGGACAGAGAGAGACAGAGCATGAACGGGGGAGGGGCAGAGAGAGGGAGACACAGAATCGGAAACAGGCTCCAGGCTCTGAGCCATCAGCCCAGAGCCCGACGCGGGGCTCGAACTCACGGACCGCGAGATCGTGACCTGGCTGAAGTCGGACGCTTAACCGACTGCGCCACCCAGGCGCCCCCTCCACTTTTTATTCTATCCGGGGCCCTCAAAGGACTGGAGGTCCACCCACACTGGAGAGGTTGGATGTTCTTTACCTAGACTGATTCAGATGCTAATCTCTTCTTGAAACACCCTCGTGGACACATTCAGAAATAATGTTTTATCAGTTGTCTGGGCATCCCTTAGCCCAGTCAAGTCGACACATAAAATTAACCATCACACCAGTATAGCAGCAAACTGTAGGGAGTGTGTTTAATAGATATGACCTTTTTGAAGATCAGTCTGACATCACATATTAAGTGTGAGAAGTAAGGGAGAGGACTCATTTTCAGAAGTACCAAATAAAAGCCACGCTGTCTAGTTAACAGTAGGTTTATAACCTATTGGAAATATGTACAACCCCTCCCCCCTCTCCACAATGGAGTCCTAAACCTTAGACACTTCACTTCCTGGTTTTTCTTTCCCTTTCTGTTTCATGGGCTTATTTTTGCAGGCTTTGCAATGAGCATGCACCAAAGAACAAAGGGAGGAGGGACTGAAAGTCTCTGTCACCTCAGAGAATGTACCTTTGTTCCAATCAGGCTACTTTTTTTTTTTTTTTTAAACGTTTATTTACTTTTGAGAGAGAGAGAGAGAGAGAGAGAGAGAGAGAGAATGAATGGGGGAGAGTCAGAGGGAGACACAGAATCTGAAACAGGCTCCAGGCTCTGAGCTGTCAGCACAGAGCCCGACGCGGGGCTCGAACTCACGGACAGCAAGATCATGCCCTGAGCTGAAGTCCGCCGCTTAACAGACTGAGCCACCCAGGCACCCCTCAGTCAGACTACTTTTTGCCTTCCATGGGCATAGGCGACTTCCAGGTAAGGCTATAACCTCTGTAGTGCTCAGCCAATGAGGAACCAGGGGAGGGACTTACCTCTGTGGTGCTCAGCCAATGAGGAACCAGGGGAGGGACTTACACTGTAGGAGATAAATTATCTGCTGTAACTGCCCCAAGTGTGCCTATCCGTCAGACACCTGCTCTTGCGAGAACGTTGATTAAAGCCTTGCTTCACTGTGCTCCGCCTCCCTCCTTTGATTGATTGGGTTGGTGGGCTTATTCCTCCTTTTAAGTATCTTCAAGATGTTCAAGCCCTTTGATCCTGTAACAATTCCAATGTCAGGAACCTAGCCCAAGGGCACAATTTCACAAAGCTTATCCACAAAGATTTCCACTGATTGTTCCTAATAGGGGAAAACAGGAGACAACCTAAGTGGCCAGAGTAGGGAAACCATCATCCTTCTGCTCATATTTCTGCCTCAGTGACTAAACAGTCTGCCTTCTTGGGAAAGCATTGGGGGAACACACTCCTGCACTATATTCCACACTCAACACTCACAGGAGTGTGACTTATCTGATGGGTGAGAAATGGCCACACTGGCTGCACAAGAGTTGTCTGCTATCTGCCAGGACCACACAGGATGCAGTGCACCACGCTGTCTTGTGCATGCAGATGGCTGGGCCGTGTCTAACTCTGCAGGCCAGCCCTCCTCACATCAGATTTAAGGAAGAAAGCTGGGTTTTGGCTTCATTTTTTTTTTAAATTTTTTTTTCAACGTTTATTTATTTTTGGGACAGAGAGAGACAGAGCATGAACGGGGGAGGGGCAGAGAGAGAGGGAGACACAGAATCGGAAACAGGCTCCAGGCTCTGAGCCATCAGCCCAGAGCCCGACGCGGGGCTCGAACTCACGGACCGCGAGATCGTGACCTGGCTGAAGTCGGACATTGGCTTCATTTTTACGCAGCACTTGAACATCTGGCTCCATCAGTATTAAGGTGGACAATGTATTTAAAAAATTTTTTTTTAATGTTTATTTTTGAGAGAGACAGAGCACAAGTTGGGGAGGGGCAGAGAGAGAGAGAGGGAGAAACAGAATCCAAAGCAGGCTGCAGGCTCTTGGCTGTCAGCACAGAGCCTAATGCAGGGCTCAAACTCACAAAAGGTGAGATCATGACCTGAGCTTAAGTTGGAGGCTTAATCGACTGAGCCACCCAGGCGCCCCAATGGACAATGTATTTGAATTCCCATCAGGCACTTGTCCTTCACAGAACAGTGACGACGAGTGTTGTGTTCACCCCAGTGGTGTGCATGTCAACCTGTGGTTCACTGAGAGGTGTCAAAAGAGGGGGTCCTGGAAACTATAGTGTCAGAAGGCAGGATGGGGCCTTTAGAAGCGGCCACGGGAGCAGGGTGAACAGGCTTTATAACACAAGTGGGCCAGCCTGGCCAACTATGGTGCAATTGGAGGGTGCCATTTGATGCTTTAACTGGCATCATCCAGCCCTGGCCATATGGCCCTCTGTGACTGACCTATACAAGCAGAGCTTGGACACTGGATTTGCAGAAAGAGCCTGATGAGACAGGTATTGAGTTACTAGAGTTTTCCCCCTGCATCACGTGAAACAGATTCACAGGGGGAAAACTCAGATCCACAAAAGCATCTGCTCACCAATTATAACTCAGTTTCTGTAATGCCATTATTTCGAACTCCGTGGCTCCTTCGGTCCCTGAGGTTTCCGTTGCATTTCTGGAACACTGGGACTTATGTGGTGGTGAGGAACGGAGGGGTAGGGAACATTTGGTCCCTGGTCGTAAGTCCACACAGGTGACCACTGAGACATCCACGGTCTCTGTCTACATGGCTCCATTCTGATTTGGTGGTTATCTCCAAGTGCTGAACTTTTGTTGTGTCTAGACTGACTGGAAAGGTGGGGGAAGTACGTCTGCCCATTCTGAAGTAGTATATATATAGTGCTACGGTTAATCCACCTGAGTTTTACCCTGAACGAGGAGAATCTTGACAACGGCCACAGCCTGACCTGCACCTTGGGAAGACAAACCAAAAAGAATCTCTTCGTTTCTGCCTCCCTTTCCCCACATCCCATCCAGTCTGCGCTGAAGTGACTGCCTAGGATGGGGGGTCTGTGTTGTCCAATGTACTGGGTCTGGGATAACTGCAGTAGCACTGGATTTACTTGAGTTTTCCAAGTTCTGTGGGCATGGGCCTGGTAATATGATACTGCTTGTCCCATCGGCTCTTTGAAATAGTGGCACATAGAAGAAATTATGGGCTGGATCAATTTGCTTAAGGAGTAACACCAGTTCTAATGAGCCCCGAGGCATCGGCTTCTGTAGAAAACCCAGCCTCCTGATTGAGATACTTCTCAGTAAGACAGGTAAGGTCAAGAAATTAGGGAGGGAAGAATTTTGGATTTGAATTGTTGGCTTTTCATTTAGGTGATTTCATGTCTGGACTTCTATAATATAATTCTTGTTGATAATCTAATTACTAGAGGGGGTTTTGCCAAAATCAGAAAATGTTTATATTGCTGACATTTGGGGAGTATTTTATGCTATTATTTAGTCTTATTGTAAAACATGGTGTCTTTCAAACCTTTTTCTTTTTAAAATTGTTTCAGTGTTTATTTTTGAGAGAGAAAGAGAGAGAGAGAGAGAGAGAGAGAGATATCATGAGCCAGGGAGGGGCACAGAGAGAGGGAGACACAGAATCAGAAGCAGGCTCCAGGCTCTGAGATGTCAGCACAGAGTCCAAAGCGGGGCTCGAACCCACGGAGTGGGCCGTGAGATCACGACCTGAGGTGAAGTCTGACTCTTAACCAACTGAGCCACCCAGGCATTCCTCAAATCTTTTTCTTAAACTACAGCGTGCAGCAGGGAAATGCATTACATATCACGGCCCTGCAACTGAAGCAAAATTTTTACAGAAAAGCCACATCTCAGCCTGGGGGTCTCATGAAAGCAGAGCCTGTGACAAAGGCTTGTGCGTAGGCAGTCTATTTGGAAAGTGACACTAGGGAAGAGTGGGCAGCAATGGAGCAAAACCGAGAAGAGCCAATTCAGGCATGCGCTACTGAGCTCACCATTGCCATGGTGACCGCAGCTCAATCTCCCAGGGCCTCCTGAGGAGCTCCGGGAAATGAAGCTCACAATTGCTTCTTTGGGGGACGGACGCCTGCCCCACATGGAGCTCCATGGCGTCCTCTGGGGGTTGACCTCCCCTCTCTCCAGGGTGCACTGTCAAGGGGCACCTGTGGCTGATCAAAGGGGCATCAGTGGCTGGAATAAGGCGTGGAACCAAGCAGATCTGAAGTGGCCATTAGAGGTATTCAATTAAGATACCTATCCTTCCTAAGTGCAATACCGTATCCTACACACACACACACACACAGTCTCTCTCTCTCTCTCTTTCTAGTTGAGGCCCACTAACCAGTAGTTCTCCAAGTGTGGTCTGGAGACTCTGTTTCAGGGGGTCCATGAGGTCAAAACCAATTTCATAAAACCATTAAGATGCTATTTGTCTTTTCCACTCTCATTCTCTCACAAGTGTGCAGTGGTTTTCCAGAAGCTCTGTGACATGTGGTATTGGAACAGACTGAATACAGAAGCAGATAGGAGAACCCAGCTGTCTTCCATTAAGCCAGATATTTAAAGTGATTTGCAAAAATGTAAAACAATTCCACTCATTTCACTAAGTTTCTTTTAGGAAAATATAGTTGTTTTTCATAAAATGTTATTTAAACATGTCAAAATGTAATGGGTATATTATTTATAAACAAATATTTTAAAAATTCCTATGTTAATTTCTAAATATAATCCACCTACACAAAAGCTCTTTGGGAACACTCTTTATGAATATAAAGGGGTCCTGAGGTTTAAAAAAAATGGTGAGAACTGCACTAAACCAAGACCCTGGAAAGAACTGCATCCCATAATTTAAGAAAAAGCGACATATGGACAAAATGTCTTATGAAGTGTAAGAACAGCAGGGCTGGGAAACAGAATGAAAAGTTAATAGGGGGCTGGAGGCGAGGTGGGGTACTGCCGTTAATGAAGGGCCTTTTCTCACCCATTTCAACACCTTCATAGGCCTATCATTGGCCTGAGGGGAATGCAAAGGAGTGATGCTGATCCGGGCAGGAGTCTCACAAAGGTGGGAGGGCCGCTCGAACACTGCCTGTTCTTTCAAAGCTAACACCACTCCCTGGTTGACAACAGGCTCAGTTAAATCCAATGAATTAAGGCAGGAAGTTCTCAATCCTGGCTGCAAGTTTTAAGTGTCCGGTTGTCATTAAAAACTACCCCTGCTTGGGTCCCACTCCAGACCAATGAATTAAAATTTCTGGGGATGAGGCATCGGCACTGTTCTTTACCTTTTTATTGATGTGTAAGTTACTTCTTGGTTGAAGGGATGGGTGAAACAGGTGTAGGGGATGAAGGAACTTCTAACTTACAAACTTCTCATTAAATAAGCCACAGGGATGTAATATACAGCATAGGAAATACAGTCGATAATACTGTAATAACTTTATATGGTGACCTACTGTGGTGGGCATTTTGTAATGTACAAAACTATCCAATTACTAACTTGTACACCTGAAATGAATACAACATTGTATATAAACCATAATTCAATTTTAAAAAGCATGAAGTCAAATGATATTAACACAATGATTGTTATACCCAAGTAACTACAACCCATATCAAGGTGCGGGGCATTTTCAACAACTCCCCCCAACCTCCCGCCTCCCCCCCCCCCCACCCCGGGCAGGTTCCCTCATGGCTCTGCTAGTTAATATCACCATTCCAATATTTATCACCAGAGTAGTTTTTCCTGATTTTGAATTTCATGTAAATGAAAACATATAGTATATATTCTTTTACGTCTGTTTTTTCCCCCCAACATATATCTGTGATATTCATTCCTGTTGTTCGATAAAGCAGTGATTCATTGTTTGTACGGTTGTAGGGTTTTTCAATGTATAAACAGATCACCATTTATTTACCATTCTATCCTGGATGGACCTGACTGGTCCTCTTAAACTGCTCTTAAATGTGGTGAGATGCTCTTACCATAAAAATACAGGAAATGGGACAAACAACAGAACAGAAATAGCAGATTCCTGTCATCCATCTCGTGCTCATTGGGCAGGGATACTGTCCTTGAAATGGAAGTCCTAGTTTTCTCAACTATTTAAAACAGTTTCTTTTTTTTTCATTTTACAGAAGGCATAGTTAAATCTGCACAAAAATGGGTAGCTCCACCTCTATGTAGAGATTTAGTGTGTTCAAAGTTAGAAGGCCTTGAATGCTTGCTAAGACTGGCCAACTGTGAGTATACTCTTACAAAGTTATACATGGTTTGTTTTTTAAACTTTAAGCTTCTTAATCTCACGTGGACGCAAACAGATGTTCACAAGGTGGCATCAGTCCAAGTAACTCATATACCAAATTCTCCAACCCCCTCACCTACACTTCCCCAAATACTGTCTGATTCGGCAAAAGGTAGAACCATCTACTCATTGATCCAAAAGAACCCAGGAGGGGCCCTTGATCACAACTTGTCTCAGCAGCTTGCCTACTCCGCACAGTCAGTCAGCTGCGTCTCCGACAAAGGCTGCAGAGTGACTCCTCCCCAGCTCCACCGCCACCACTCTGCTCCATACTCTCGCCCCATCCCGGACTCTCCCTCCTGAATCCATCCTCTATCCACCAGCCTGAGCGACTTTTTAAAAACATACATCAGGCCATGTCATGCCTTCCCTTAAAGCCTCCCAATCGCTCAGTGTCTAAAGGGTTCCAACTCCTCACACAGACCCTTAAGTCCAGACTTCCTACACTGGCCCACAAAGCCCACTGCCGTGTTGCTGGCCTCTCCGGGCTCCCCTGACCACACCCCCTGGCACAGAGCACTCTAGGCCCCCTGCTGGCCTTCTGTCCTCAGGACAGGCTGAGCTCCTTCTCACCTGGAGGCCTCTGCCCTGGCTGCTTCACACCTGCAAGGTCTCCCTTGTCTCTGATCCTTCTGTTGGGCTCCTGTTTTTGCTAATCAAATTTCAGTCTCAACTGCCTCTCTCTGAGCAGCCTTCCCTGACCCAATCTAAAGTAGTCATCCCTTTACTTTCTAGAACATTATATTAATTCTCTGCATAGCACTCATCACAAATATTTTATTTGCTTAGTCTGTCTCAATCTGCCTCTAAAATGTAGGCTCTTTCAGAGAGGATCTTTTCATCGCTACATCTAGAAAAATACCTGGTATATTGGAAGTACTCCACAAATGTTTCTTTGTGTCTTAGACACAAACGTGATGGCAAGAACATACAAATTAAATGTACCCTTCTCCCAAATCAGAGTTCGAATTCTGGGCTCCAAGAACAAACAGCAGGAAGGACATAATTGCCATTTAAAAATTGCAGCAGGAGGGGCGCCTGTGTGGCTCAGTTGGTTAACTGGCCGACTTTGGATCGTGTCATGATCTCACGGTTCGTGAGTTTGAGCCCCACATCGGGCTCTCTGCTGACAGCTTGGAGCCTGGAGCCTGCTTTTGATTCTGTGTCTCCTCTCTCTCGGCCCCTGCCCTGCTTGCAGTCTCTATCTCTCTCTCAAAAATAAATAAACATTAAAAAAAAAAATTAAAAAGGAATTACAGCATACATGTCTCTCTGGAGGGATTTCTTGATTTTACAGATACTTATGTTTCAAAAAGTCTGGTATGTGGTAATGCAGTATTTATTTATTTTGTCCATTAATAACTAATACTTGAGAACATCTACATTTTTTTAATGTTTATTTATTTTTGAGAGAGAGATAGAGCGTGTGTGCACGCACAAGACGGGGAGGGGCAGAGAGAGGGGGAGAAAGAGGATCTAAAGTGGACTCTGTGCTGATAGCAGACAGCCCAATGTGGGGCTCGAACTCACGAACTGTGAGGTCATGACCTGAGCTGAACTCAGATGCTTAACCGACTGAGCTACCCAGGCGCCCCAAGAATATTTACAATATTAACGGAACTTTATCTAAAACAGGCTCAACTTATTTTTTTACATTTCAATATCATGTTTTAACAAGAGAGTCAAAATAATTATGGTCAAAATTATTACATCAAAAACTTTTATAATAAATGCTTGTTGTTAGTCTACATACAATTTAGTTTTGGGTGTGATGTTCTTTGGCTGCAAGAAAGAACATTTGGTTTACTTCACTAATAGGAATATCTCTTAATGCTGGGATGGCCTCTTCTTGGTAATTCTTCCGCTGTTGATTTTTAGCATAGTTATCTGTAAGAAGAGGACAAAAAGCTATGCTTACCTAAGTAACTTCTTCTACGGTTTCTGTGGTTTATGGAGATCCACTACATAGTTTACTGAGCTAATATCTGCATAATAATAAATACCGTGTTAACATAATTAAGACTACTTGAATGCTCTCTTTAAAAGAAATGTCCCAACTGGAATAAAAATCAGGAAAGTCCTTTCTATATCTAACTAGGGTAAGAAATTAATATTTCATTCAACTGTACAGTGATGATTAAAGTCCCACTTGCACACTTCTCATAGGGACAGAATTAGACTGAGGCTTGGAAAACAGATTTAACCCAATATCCCCAAACTATTAAATCATTCGTGCAAACTTAACGACATCCCCTTTGTACAAATTGTCTATTTGCGGTAATTCCAGGCAAGAATTCAGGAAATACAGTAGGTTCTCAGAAAAGAAATATAAAAATACTGTAACTGGTTCAAAATATATTGTAGAGACTCATGAAACAAAAGCTTTGAAAAGTTAAAAAAAATCATACCAAGCAATATGGTGTGATTAATACCATAAGTATAATAAAAAATACTTCACTTCTTACAATCTGAGCAAGCTCAGGAATTTACTTTGATCGTTAGACTTAAGAGAATTTAAAAAAACTACAGAAACATGCTGTGGCTCTTTATCTACAGAACTGGGATCAGATGGACACAAGGGTCCTGAGGAGGGGGCACACTGTCATACTGCTCTCCTAGACAAGGTCTACATGGAACGATTTGCCTGCCTTGATCAACACTGCCTGTTTAGGATAAAATTTGTTTTTCTCAGGAACAGTTGCTAAGGAACATATTATGTACTTGTAGTCTTTATGGGAAAATACACATGCTATAAACAGCAGATTTAGAATTTATTTCTGCCATGTAAACATCTCCTCTGGTATAACTTTGTATTTATTTCTCCCAGGTTCTTTTTACCGGGCCAGTGTGTGTCACCTACTGTAGCCTATTCTCGGTTGCTTTTCTTGATAAAACTGCTGACTCTTTCTCTTCCATTCCCCCACACTTCCCTCTGAGGTACATTTACCTGTGATCGTATGAATGGAGTTGAGTGGAGAGGTACTCATCATGTTTATTCCAAACAAGAGTACATAACCGATTACTATAGTAATGAGGAGGTAGACAGGCAATGCAATCGCCCAATACCTGCAGAAGAAAATATTAAAGTAGGTAACTGCCTAAAAAGTCATTATTCTCAAGAGTCCGTCACCAAGGTAACATGCTTTTTGAATTTAATTTTATTTTTGATTAGACAAATCGTTCTACAAGGTCTCATGATGAAAAGCTGCAATCCTGTATCATTCCATACCATAGCAACATGGAAAAAGTGGAAACTAAGTCAGTTACCACTCACCTACCTGCAATCCATTTCCTTAAATTCTGCTGATACTTCTTACCTGCTATCCCATTATTTGTTCCCATGGGTTTATACCTTAAAATGTTTTTTTCTGTAGTGTTATCTGAGCAAGATGTCAGGAGGAAATGGAGATAATGATGTTGTGTCCACCTCACCATTTTTAAAGGTGTATCAGTGATGTCCTTTAAAAAGCTTTAGATTTCTATATGGCTTTTTATGGATCTTAAAAGAATAAATATTTAAGATTTGGGAAGTCTAAAGGAAAAACTATGATCCTGAGAAACAGCATTAATACATTTTTATTTAAGAAAATCATTAAACTTACTTTTGAGGCCAGTAGGTTAAGCCTAAGGAGTTTAGCCAAGTTTCAGGAATAAAAGCCCACACAAGATATAGTACTGCAGAAAAGGGGAACAAAAAGAAAAAAGAGAAGTTAGTAAGGCATGTATCTAATCTATCAAGGTTTAGATAACACAAAAAGCTCCTTTGAAGGTTCCCTGATCACCTCAAAAATGACTTTTCTTTCCCTTCAGTCTTCTAGCTCCTTATCTGTATCATTCCTATGATACTTACAACAAGTTAAAGTAGTATATTTCCATTGCTGTGAAATGGATCTCTAGAACTTTACCATCTTGCAAATCTAAAACTCTATACTCATTAAGCTACTCTTCCCCCCATTAGTCTTTTTTGTTTTAAAACATGTCTTAAGTCTTATACTATATTTTAAGCAATGTAAGGTCAGAAATCACTTTTTAAAAAACTATTCTGAGAGAGAGCACATGTGTCTACGGAAGGGAAGGGCAGAGAGAGAGGAGAAAGATAATCCTAAGCAGGCTCCATGGGGTCAGCACAGAGCCCAACGCAGAGCCCAATGTTGGGCTTAGTCCCATCCATCAACAGTGACATCAAGAGTCCGTCGATGAGCCGAAATCAAGAGTCAGTTGCTTAACCGACTGAGCCACCCAGGCTCCCCAGGATATAAATCACATCTTAGCTGTTACTGTGATCCTTACAGAACCTAGCAATTTGCCTTATATACAGTAGCTGTTCAACACTTCGTCCCCACAGGGTTGAAATGATTACAGACACTTGTTGCTCAAAGGTGAACGTATCTACTACCCTTGTTTGGACCCACTACCTGTTGGGCTTCTGCCTCATCTCCCAGAATACAATCTTATTTCCCTCAAGTGGAGTCTTTGTGGCACCCTTTACTGTTGTTAATATGTAAAAAGAACAGTCAACCTCCAAGTGCTCACTGTTGGCTAAGCATTTTACATGTAGTATTTAATTTAATCCTTAAAACAATCCTATGTGTGTATGTCATTTTTACAGCTGAGTAAATGAAATCTTAGAAATGTTACATCATCTGCCCAAGGTAAGGGGCAGAGATAAAATTCGAACTATCGGTATCAATGATGATGAGTCATATTCTATATCAGGAGCATGAGAAACGGTGGTGAACCCAAAAGACATGGCCTCTGTCCTCCCCGAGCATAAAATTGGGGGGGGGGGGGGAACAGAGAGAAGTAAATTGATATTTTCACTGCACTGTGATTAAGTGGTATGAGTAATAAAAGACGACATAAGAACATATGAGGACCTTAGCCCACACTAGTGCTGATGGAGATGATGTTAGTGGTCAGGAAAGATTTCCTGGAAGAAATGACTAAACTGGGGCCTAAATAATGAGTAGCGGATTAACCAGATTAAAGATGCATATAATTGGGGCCTGCAGATGGGGAAGGAAGGAAATATGAGAAAACAATGTTCCCTGCCATGATCCACAGAGAGAGCATGAAGGATCTGGTGAGGCATTTAGTGTGGCTGAATGGTAGAGGGAAAAGATGGCAAGGGACCAGCTTGAAGCTTGTGATGGCTTTTAAGACTAAAGAAATGCAGGGGCGCCTGGGTGGTTCAGTCGGTTAAGCATCTGACTTCAGCTCAGGTCATGATCTCATGGTTAGTGAGTTCGAGCCTGGCGTCTGGCTCTGTGCTGACAGCCTGGAGCCAGCTTCGGATTCTGTGTCTCCTTCTCTCTCTCTGCCCCTCCCCAACTTGTGCTCTGTCTCTCAAAAATAAATAAATGTAAAAAAAAAATTAAAAACAAAACAAAACAAAAAAACAAACTAGTGTATGAGACAGAAATGAGTCAAACGTAGTGGCAGGAACTTCCCATACAGTATCTTGTCTGACTCTTTCCAAATCCTTTGAGGTGCATGCTATTATGCATGCTATTATTATTCATAAGCCACAGACAGAAAAATCAAAGCACAGGGAATTTAAGTAACTTGCCTAAGCTGGACTGTGAACCCATGCAGTGTGTTCATACTATGCTTTCAGGCAGCAGCAAGAGCATTAGTTAAAACGGAAGTGAAGAGGAATGTGATGCTTCTGGGGGAAACTAAGGAGTTTAGAGTACGTACGGCATAAAGCATAAGGCTGTGAGTGCTGAGAGATAAAGCCGGAAAAGTGAACAGGTCCCAGATCATGAAATATGTTGTACAAGGAACTTGGACTTTATGCTTTAGGCAATGAGGACAGCCGGAGATACATATATATACACATATATATATATACACACATATATGTATACGTGTATGTATACATATGTATATACATATATATGTATATACGCATATACGTGTGTATATATATATATATATATATATATATATTTTTTTTTTTTTTTTGCTTTCAAGATCTAGCAAACTATGAAGACAAATAACCATTTACACTCCAACCAGAGGTTTTAAGTAGAGGAGTTGGGTCTGCGTCCCAAATGAGTCACTGTGATGGTTGTGTGTGTGGGATCTATCTGTGGAAGAGCAGAGGCAGTAGAAAGCCCCACCAGATTCAGCGGCAGGAGCAGATGAATGAGTTGGGAGAAGAAAAAGTGTAAGTGAAGAACGACTCCGGGTTTTTCGAGTGCGTGTCTAGTAATTTCAAGGCTGAGAACACGTGAGCAGTCATTCTCCACACAGCAATGAGTGATCTTCCAAAGATATAAATCTGACCATATTGCTTGCCTGCTCAAACCCTTAGAATAAATTAAGTGCCTTTAGAATAAAATTCAAACTCCTTTCTTGCAAGGACTCCAACATTCTGCTCACTTCTCCAATGTCTAGTCCTGCTGCGCAATGCTCCTGCTCCAGGCGGAGTCTCAGGGCCCTTGCACTGACAGTGAGTGCAGTGATTACTGTCTGCCTGGAATGTTCTTCATTTGATTCTTTCAATGGATGATTCCTTCTCTTCCATTCATTTCTTGGCTCAAATACCCTCTTTTTAAATGAGGCGTTTTCCATCACTTGCTGTTCCAGCTGTGTGCCACCCACCACCCCCTCCTGACTCCTATCATTTCCCTTTATTTCCTTCTAAGTTACTATCAAAATCTATAATTAGTGTTATGGAACCAAGGTTTATATCTCCCTCAAATTCGTATGTTGAAGTTAGAATCCCCAATGTGGAGGTATTTGGAGGCAGGGCCTTTGGGAGGTAGTTAGGTTTAGAAAAGGTCATGAGGGTGGGGCCCCATGCTGGGATTAGTGTCCTTGTAAGGAAAGTAAGAGACCAGAGCTTCCACTTGCTCTCTTGCCACTCTGTGAGGACACATCAAGAAGGTGGCTGTCTGTAAGCCAGGAGGAGGGCCTTCACCAAGAACCACCCATGCTGTTACCCTGATCTTGCACCTCCCAGCTTCCAGAACCGGAAGAAATGTTGATTGTTTAAGTCTCCAGTCTACGGAATTGTTACAGTGGCCTGAGCAGACTAAGAAAATTGCTTGTTTTCAATTCAGTAAATATTTAAATGTAGAGAGAATCATGTAATCCCTTTGTACCCAATACCTTCTTTTATCGTAACTGCTGGGTACAGCCTCTGACCTCTGTCCTATTACTTTCTACCTCATTTTCTCAGGCTTCAAGCCTACACCTCCATCGGTTCCTCAAACTCATAGGCACGTTCTTCTAAATGCTTCTGGTACTGGCTGTTCTCTGTCTGACTTTTTCCCCTGACTGCCCCACAGCCAACTCGCACTTTTCACGTCTGTGCTTAAATCACATCTCTCAGGGAGGTGCTTCCAGATTGCTGTATTTAAAACAACAACCTCCTCCCATTAACCTTAGCCTCCTTTCTTGCTTCATTCTTCCCCATGGTACATGTTATCATCTGACATCATATATATGGTACTTACTTAATTTGTCCACTGGCTATCTCCCCATACTAGAATGAAAACCCTAGGAGAGCAGGTAAGTTTTGAATGTTTTGCTCCTCCTTTGCCTATCACAGTGCCTGGCATCTGGTAAGTACTCAAAAATTTGTAGCATTACTTTTTGGTTGTGGGCTGTA
The DNA here is from genome assembly GCF_018350155.1 of Leopardus geoffroyi. Classification (NCBI taxonomy): domain Eukaryota; kingdom Metazoa; phylum Chordata; class Mammalia; order Carnivora; family Felidae; genus Leopardus; species Leopardus geoffroyi. The sequence goes on along the minus strand of NC_059333.1, from coordinate 8,522,817 downwards.
GCGATTTCTTACTAGATAGGTCTCCTGAGGCAAGGGAAACAAAAGCAAAAATAAACTACCGGGACCTCGTCAAGATAAAAAGCTTCTGCACAGCGAAGGAAACAATCAACAAAACTCATAACGCAATCTATGAAATGGGAGAAGATAATCACAAATGACGTATCTGATAATGGGTTAGTAGTGAAAATATATAAAGAACTTATCAAACTCAACACCCATAAAACAAACAATCCAGTCAAAAAAATGGGCAGAAGAATGGACATTTTTCCAAAGAAGACATACAGATGGCTAACAGATACATGAAAAGATGTCCAACGTGGCCCATCATCAAGGAAATACAAATCAAAACTAAAATGAGATACCACCTCACACCGTCAGAATGGCTAAAATGAATTAAAGAAAACAAGCAATACTAGCGAGGGTGTGGCCCTTATACTGTTGGGAATGCCACCTGGTGCAGCCACTCTGAAAAACCTGTATGGAGGTTCCTCAAAAAATTAAAAGTAGTGGGTGTTACTGGATTTAGGTCTTAAAGTCATTGCCTTTATTTATTTGTATAGTGTGTAATCTTTCTAATACTAAAACAGGGATTTTTAAAAATGATGTTGTTGATGATAATAGTAACAGCAGCTAACGCTTAAGTAATTATGTTCCTATATGTTAACTGCTTTGCATAAATCACAGCAATTAATCCTCACAAGACCCGTGAGAGGCAGCAGGGTGAAGCCAACCCAGTGTCTGGGTTCAAATTCCAAGCTCTATCATTTACAGGGTATATTAGCTTGAACACATTACTAAAACCCTGTGCCTCAGGACTGTTGTTGTAAAATGAGGACAGTAATAGTAAGATCTACTTCACAGGACTGTCTTGCACGCAATAAACATTCAGTAAACTTGACCACCACCTTTTCACAGATGAAGAATCTGAAAGTTCAAGAGGTTAAGCAAATGGTCTCAGGTGACACAGCTCATCTCTAGAGGAGTCATGATTTGAACTCAAGTTAGAACATCTTTACTCCATACGCTACCCTAGCCAAAAGCATGGCTGGCTGTACTGATGCAGTTAAGGTTCAGAAACACCACCACTCCCTCACCTCCCTGGTTTCTACAAAATTCCAAGATGTTGGATGGGGACACCCAATTTTCTCTCAGGTTTTCCTCACAATTCCCACATCCTTTTTTTTATTAAAAAAAATTTTTTTTTAAGTTTGAGACAGCACAAGTGGGGGAGAGGCAGAGAGGAGAGGGAGAGCGGGAGAGGGGGAGAGGGAGAGAGGGAGAGAGAGAGAGAGAGAAAGAGAGAGAATATCCCAAGCCGGTTCTGTCAGCGCAGAGGCGGATGCGGAGCTCAAACCCAGGAAACCGCTACTAGATCATGACCGGAGCCAAAACCAAGAGTCAGATGCTTTACTGTCTGAGCCACCGAGGCATCCCCCCACATCCTTTAGAGGAGAGATGTGGGTCCTGCTGTGTGACTGTGGGCACATTAGTGTCTCAATGAGCATCAGTTTTCTTATCTGGAAAACCGGATCCTCCCCAGGGACTGAGCCAGATCCAGGATGTGAAGCACCCATGGCTTCTCTGGCCGAATTCTCTTCACTTCCTAGCTCCCACAGGCTGCACCCGCACCAAATTACTCACTCTACACCCTTCATTCAAAACCTTCCCACGTCTAGGGGCGCCTGAGTGGCTCAGTGGGTTAAGCGTCCCACTTTGGCTCAGGTCATGATCTTGCGGTTTGTGAGTTCGAGCCCCGCGTCAGGCTCTGTGCTGACAGCTCAGAGCCTGGAGCCTGCTTGGGATTCTGTGTCTCCCTCTCTGCCCCTCCCCTACTCATGCTCTGTCTCTCTCAATAATAAATTAACGTTAAAAAAAAACCAAAAAGTAAACCTTCCCACGTATTGCTTCTTATTGGTTATTGTCGGGAGAAAGCTAACCCTGATTTCCCAGGTTGATTTCATGTCTATCTACATAGGTATCTACATAGGTAGAAAGGATCACAATTCAGATGGGCCCATTCTAAGAACAAATGCAGTAATTTCCTTGTCCTTGAACACCAGAAAAAGGCCCTGGCCATCAAAGTACTCACTGAAGCCAAACTGGGAGCTTAAGAAAAGAACAAAGCCATAAATCGCTCTTTCTGGTAATGGCGACGGTGAATTTTCCACCATTTTCCCTGTGGCTTTGGACAATCTGTGGGAAAGAAACACAATCATCGTCAGTGATTTACTCCCCTTCGTCACTGGTCTGTCGTAGCCTCATTGCTTTGCTACGGGCACAGCCTCTGCAGTTTTTTCCCCTAGCCTAAACCACTGCACGCGGCCAACCTGCGGACACACCTCCCAACACACACCGCTTGCACGCGCGCACAAGCCCCCGGTCCTCGCGTGCGCGCGCACACCCTGCAGCTGAGGGGAAGGGAGCGCAGAGGAGGGACAGACGCCGCTCCAGCCCTGCAGGCTTCGCTTCCCTGCGGAAGGGCAGGGCAGGGCCGGGCTCCTCCCCAGGTTTGGGCCCCGGCACCCGGGACCGGACCCTGTCCTCTCGGAGGAGCTTCTTGTTTCTCATTCGAGGCTAGGGGTGGGAGATGGGGGGGGGGGGGGTTGGCCCTCGACCTTGGGTCCTTGAAGCGTCCACTCAGGCCCCTCCCGACAGCTCGACCACCTCAGCTTCGAGTCCCCTGCGCAAGCGCTGTCCGGGAAGCCTGGCGGCGGGGGGGGGGGGGGGGGCGCGAGAGAAGAAAAACTGATGGAAAGGCCGGGACGCGATGGCGCTTCCCCCACGCCTCCCCCCACCCCAGGCGCAGGCGCACCGCGACCCTCGCCGGCTTGCAGCAAGCCAGCACTGGGGAAAGCTAGATCGCTCCGCTCGCCGCCGCGGAAGCGGGGGGCGGGGGGGCACGGTTACGCATGCGCGCTGCTGCCCACGTGATACGCCCTCCGCCTGCGCTGCCGCCCGCTCCCGCCCGCCCGCTGGCTGACGTGGAGGGCCCGAGGCGGCGGCGTCGGCGGCGGCCCGCGTCCGAGGCTCGCGGGCGGCGGGCCCCGGTGAGTGCACATCTGGCGCGCGGCGGGGCTCCCGGATGTGTCACCTTGTCGCGCTGCAGCCGAGATGCCCGGGGAGAGGGGCCCTCCACACCCCCTCCGTGGGTGTGTGGTGAGTGTGGGTGTGTGTGCGTCGCCCCGCGTCGCTAGCTGTGGTGCCCGTGGTGTGTCTGCGTGGGTCGGGGTGCCGGTGCGCTGGGGGTGTGGCCGCCTTTTTCGGCCCCAGTGGGTGTGTCCCCTTTGTCTTATGGTCCCCTTCTGCAAGCTTGGGCCCCTCCGGGCGTCTGTGCGAGGGTGGGAGTAGCCCCTTTGTGTGCGCATCCCCCTGCCGCCCGCGCACTCTCGTCTGGAGGGTGACAACTCTGATAGGCGAGGGGTCCTTCGGCCCGGGCGTGCGAGCACGCGCCTGTGTGTCCACTCTCGGCTTCTTTGTGTCGCGACCGTTCTTCTTGGCGTGGGCGCCTGTGGCCCGTGTGGGTGGCCCCTCGTTGTGTCACCGTCCCTCTCCGGGGGGTGCGCGTCCACTCCTCGCGTGGCCGCGCGTTCTGCAGTCGTGACCCTGTCCTGGGGCATCTCCCGCCCAGGTGTGCGTCTTATCGTGTACCCGCCCGCGTGTCGCGCCCGGATCCTGTCGAATGTATGATTCCCCCTTGTGCGCGTTTTCGTTCGCGAGTGTTCGTGAACGTTCGTGCACGCTCCATCCTCTGTGTTTTGTGTGCCTTACGTCTGCGCCACCTGCTTTCGTGAGAATGGCAGTCGAGTCCGGGGGTGGTGGCCTCCTTCCCTGGAAGGGACCAGGGAAGGGAAACGCTCCCCCCTCCCTTCTTTTGGAAGCATCCTCCCACCCCCAACGCTGGTGGGAAGAGGGGAGACGGCAGCGGGTCTGGCCAGCTGCTCTATAGTGTTGGCGACAAGTGTGGCCTGTCGAACCAGCCTATTCTGGGGATGGAATAAGGGGGGAGCCAAGGGCCCAAAATCGAGCCTAGGCGTAGGCGAATTTTGGCTGGTACCCGTGCAGAGTGCCTTTTCCAGAAGCGCCCTAGACACCCAAAGCCCTTCAACTGCAGACTCCTTCCAAAATATACGTACACGCCAGCTGGGTAAATATATTTTAGCTGTTCCTGGGCATTCTTGATCATACTTAACGGTTCGTATAGTGTTTTATGGCGTTCACATAAATTGTCACTTGATTCTGCCCAACACCCTGGCGAGGGGAGTCAAGGTAGACATCTTACAGATTTTACTCCTCCCTTGGGAGCAGTCTCCTTATAGTTACAGCTTCAGTTAGGACATTTTTTTATTGCAAGAAATTTGCATTTTATCCTGAGCAAAATAGGATTTATTACAAGGATACCCAGGGAAAGAGACTTCAAACCCGTTAAAGACCCTACCTTCTACGCCTCCTCTTGCTCAAAGGTTCGTGCTCTGCGCTCAAAGGCTGTGTTTTGGTGTCTGTTTATTTCTGTTCATTTGTTCAGTTTTCTTACCTTTGCCTAATCTCCCTTTTTCTTTTTAACTTCTGGAATAATTCACACATAATATACGTAGGGGGATCTAACCAGTCCATGACCCAGATTTACAAATGTAATTATTTTGCCAGATTTACTTCAGATCCTTTTTTTTTTATAAGAAGTAAAATTGCAGATATTGGAGGTGCTCCGAGCTCCTCCACCTCCTCTAGAGGCAGCCACCGTGTTCCTATTTTATACTTGATTTCACAGTGAATCCGTAAACAATATGTAGTGGTATGTGTTTTAAATTTTAACGGTGTTAAATGATAAGTGTCTTTTGCAACTTGCTTTTTTTGATCAGCATAATATTTTGAGATTTATATACAAATAAATTGGATAATTGTGTTACCTTTGGTTCATTTCAATTACTGGTAAAGAATTCAATTGTATGAATATACCATAATCTATCCATTTCCTTATTGATGGATTTTGAAGTTGTTTCTGGTTTTTGACTCTAAAACAATCCTGCAGTAAACCTCTTTGTACTTGCCTGCTTGTGCACACATTTGGAAGTTTGTCTAGGAAATGCACCTGTAGCAGAGTTGCTAGATAGGTTATGTGCATTTTCAATTTACTAAATATCACACAAGCTCTCAAGGTGGTTGTACTAATTTTCACTCACTGGTTTTGAGTGAGGACACCCATTTATTTCCTCACACCCTTGCTAATATTTTATGTTATTAGACTTTTAACTTTTTTTGTCTTCTCTTTACTGACCAGCTTCCTTGTACTTTAGTGTTTGGCTAAATTTGCTTGCAGCCACCTTGGCTACTGCTCCAGCTCTGTGTCAGATGGGTTCATCTCTCACAGCTAATTTGCTCAGTCTTTATCTCATGTGGTCCTCATAAGTTTAATTCCAGTAAAAATTTATTTTGCACCTATGGTTGATGTAAAGTTAGTAATTTCCGTGATATGTATATGTACCTCTCTAGTGGCAGTTGAGGCGATTTAATTGCTTTTTAAAATACGATGAATGGTTTTGAAAAATCTTTTTTCCTTTTTAATGTAATATTTGATATAATCAAAATATATGTAACACAATAAAGATAATAAAAAACAAAATATATGTAATATATATGCAGGTTATGAAGCAAAATAATAAAATGAACACCAATCAATACACCCAATCCAAGAATCAAAATGACCAATATCGAATGTACTCAACTGCAGAGTGACTACTATCCTGAATGGTGTCATTTCTTGCTTTTTAAATATAATTTTGCCAGATATGTGTATATTCCTCAACAATGTATTGTATGGTTTTTGACTTAAAAAAAAAAAGGAATTCTGGATACAGTTTTCTGAGACTTGGTTGTTTCACTCAATGTTGTTTCTAAGAATCACTGATACTGAGTATAGATGTAAGTCATTTTTTAAGGCTGTGCAATATTCCACGGCGAATATAACACAGTGTATGCATTCTTCTTTGATGAACATTTTGGCTCTTTCTAGGTGTTGCTGTTATGAAATTTTCATACATATCTTCTGGTACACAGTTGCAAGAATTTCTCTAATTTTCATGCTGGGGTGTATGACCCTCAGGGGAGTAATGAAGGTATTTCTAGGCAGTACTTGGGCACCACGGATATTAATGCCTCCATTTCTAGATGATTAAATTCCATGTGTACTCTTTCCTGACGTTGGTAATGCCTGAGGCCTGTAATAGAGGCCTCCTGTTGCTTCCACTTTCACCTTACCTTTCCTAGTAGCACTTCTACCTTAGATAAGGAAGGCATACCACTCATCCACATGGAGTCTGACGAAGGCATTGTTCCAAGTGGAAAAACTCCATGGAAAACAAAGAGATAATTTAAAATCTAGTGTATGTTGTTAGAGAAAGCCTTTTTAAATCCAGGCACTTCCCATTTCCTCAAGACTGCATTTGCAGTACATTTTAACACTTATCTTCAATTATCAGTGTATATAGTTATTGTTGATCAATCGTATGCAGTAATACTTATAACAATTTAAGCCAGTGATGTGTCAGCTTTATTTTTAAATGTCACAAGAAATTCATCCTTTGCAATTATTTAAACTTAGACTGAGCATTTTAGGTGTCATCTTAGTGTGAAATGATTAGAAGTATTTTTTGTGGTTTGTGAGTAAAAAAAGGTTGGAATACCACTGTGGTAAGCTATTTGCTAGAAGTGAAATTGCTGGATTATGGGGTATGAATGTTCAACTTTACCAAATTGTTTTTTCTGAAGTGGTTGTACCACCTTGTACTTCGACTAGCAGTTTTGTCAATTTATATACTTGGATGAGCAGTGTGTAAGAGTTATGGTTGATCTGTATCCACTCCAACACTTATTATCATCATCAGATTTCTTTATATCTGCTGATCAAATGGGTATGAAATGATTTGTCATTGTGATTTTAACTTGCATTTCTTTGTTAATGAGTTTGAGCATCTTTTCACATGTTTATGAACGGTTTTCCTTTTGTGACATGCCTGTTCGTATCTTTTACCCATTTTTCTGTTGTCTTTTAAAACTAACAAATGGGTAACAGTGATCCTTTATTGATTGTATGCATTGTAAATATCTTCTTCCAGTTCATGGCTTGTCTTTTTACTCTTTATGGTGTATTTTGGTGAACAGAAGTTCTTAATTTTAATGTAATCTAATTGGAAACTTTACCTGGCCTTGGAATTATAAAGACGTTCTCCTATGTTTCTTTTTAGAAGTTTTAAAATGATGTCTTTCACATTTAAATTCATAATCCATCTGGTATTGATTTTTGTGTATAGTGTGAGGCACTGATCCACATTCATTTTTTTTTCCTCCATGTGGCTATAGCTGTCCTCATACCATAGGTGGAATTGTCCCTCTGTTCACCAGCATGGGTTTGTTTCTGGCTCCCTTTTTCTTTGCCACTTGTTTCCTTGTCTATCTCTGTGTTATACCACACTGTTATAATTATTAATCCTATAGCTTTACCAGAAATCTTGCTATTTGGGGCAGGGGGTCTTGAGTCTCAGCTGTTCTTGGACCTCTGTTCTTGTTTTAAGAGTCAACTTGTCACATGACATGAAAAACTCTTTGGGAATTAATTGGAATTATTGAATCAATTTGAGGGAGAATTGAAATCTTTAAGATTTTGAGCCTTCCTGTCTGAGAAAATGGTATGTATTTCTATTTATTTAGGTTTTTAATGTCTTTTAATTTGGTTTTGTAACTTTATACAGAGAGAACATTAAACATTAAAATATTCTAATGTTTCTAGTAGTTTTGTTTCAATTATAAATGGTGTTATTTTTTAAGATTCTATTTTCTGTGTTTACTGTTAGCAAATAGAAATTTAATGGATTTTTATATTAGTCTTTAGTCACCCAATTGATAAACTTTTATTGTTTCTAATATATTTTCTGTAATTCTTTTGAGTTTTCTATGTGAATAATTATGTCATTGCAAATACACTTTTTGTTTTTCCTTTCAATTATTTTCCTTAAAATTTTTTTTTCTTGTCTTAATATGCTGGCATACTTTTACATCTACGTTCAATGGAAGTGATGATTGTTCATTAAAAGTGATTGTAGTGGACATATACATGTCTCATTCCCGATTTTAAAGGGAATGTTTCTGCATTAAAAATATTTAAGTTCTTGTAAATAACTCTTTATAAGTTAGGGAAGTCTTTGCAGTTTTGTCACATGCCTTTCTGCATGGGACAGAAAAACTTGAGAGAGAGTATCTTGTAGTTTTTCTTTTTTAATCTGTTAAATGTAGTGGATTTCAGTTAATACATTTTAAAATTCTTAATTCTTTTTTGTATTCTCTACTGAGATAAACCCAAATTGATCTTAGTGAATTGTTTTGTTTTTTTTTTTTTTTTTTTTTTTTTTTTTTTTATGAACTACTGGATTGAGTTTGCTAATATTAGGATTTTTTTTATCTGTTTATGAGTGAAATCACATATCATTATTCTTTATTGACTATCTTGTCTGATTTTGGCATTAATGTTACGCCACCCTCATACAATTAAAGAATAGTTCTTTTTTTTTTTCTGTTCCCTGGGACAGTTTGGATTGGGGTGATTTGTTTCTTAAATGTTTGGTGGAATTTACCCCTAAGATCATTTGGATCTAATGTTTTCTTTGTAGAAAGATTGTAAATGGTTGATAATTTGGTAGTAATTAGCAATGGAATAATAGTAGGACTTTAAATTTTCCATTGCTTTTAATCAGTTTTGGTAAGTTTAAGAAATTTGTCTTTTCAACAAAAACTTGAAGTTGATTGGCATCAAGTTCATGGTATTATCTTAATTTCTACCCCCTTTTTTTTTTTTTTTATGTTTATTTATTTTTGAGAGAGAGGGAGAGACAGAGCATGAGCAGGGAAGGGGCAGAGAGAGAGGGAGACACAATCCAAAGCAGGCTCCAGGCTCTGAGCTTTCAGCACAGAGCCCAACACGGGGCTTGAACTCACAAACTGCGAGATCATGACCTGCGCCTGTGCTGAAGTCAGACGCTCAGCCAACTGAGCCACTCAGGTGCCCTCTTAATTCCCTTTTTAATTTATGCTTTATCTGTAGTTATGTTCCCTTTCTCATTTGTTTTGTTTATTTATTATTATTATTTTTTATTTTGGAAGAGAGAGAAAGAGAGTGCAGGGGAGGAGCAGAGAGAGAGGGAGAGAGAGAATCCCAAGCAGGCCCCATACTGTCATTACAGAGTGTCGATGCGGGGTTCAATCCCACTCACCTTGAGATCATGACCTGAGACAAAATCAAGAGTTGGTGCTTACCTGACTGAGCCATCCAGGCGCCCCAACCCCCTTTTCTCATTTTGAATATTTGTGTGTGACTTCTCTTTTTTCTAGATTAATCTTGCCAAAAATTTGTCTATTTTACTAATCTTGGAAATGGATTAATTTTTGGCATAATTCTATTAAATTTTTGTTGTTGTTCATTGACTCCTTTTCGTTTATTTACTTCCTTTTTCTTTCTTTGGGCTTATATTACTTTTTTAACTTAAATTCCATGTTTAACTTAGTAATTTCCAGCCATTGTTATTACCTAGTATAAGTGTGTTAGGCTGTAAACTTAACCCAAAATTTATTTTTGCCTTAGCTAACATTGTTTAATTTACAATGTTTTCATTAACTTTCAAATATAAGTGCTTTAAAATTTTCATTTTGATTTCTTCTTTGATGTACATGTTTTAAAATTTTCTTTGAAACATGTAACATGTTTTTTTAATTTTCAAAAGTATCTACATTAACATTTTTCTTTTTGTTATTCACTCCTAAATTGTGTTATCAGAGAATGTAGTATTTTGTCTTTTAAAAAATGTTTGCTTGCTCTCAGTTTGTGGCCTTGTACATAGTGAATAATAACTGTTAAGTGTGTACTTGTGACAAGTATGTGCTTTCTAACTGTTATGTATCTGTTAGATCAAACTTGCAAATTGTGTTGTTCAGACTGTCTTTATTAATTTTTGTTTCACTGGTCATTAATTGAGAAAGATGTGTGCAATCTCCTGCTACTACTTTCTAACTGACTTCCTATAGTTCTAACAACTTTTCTGATGTGTGGTGAGATTATTTGATTAGGGATGTAAAAGTTTAACATTATTTTCTTGATGGATTGAATCTTTTCTATTATGCTGTGATCCTCTCCATGCTTAATTTAGCTTTTTGTGTTAGCATCTATTTAGTCTATCTCACCTTCCTTTTGGTGGTAATTTACCTGGAATATACTTCTCCTTTATTTTGCTGTCACTTTTTTTATGCCCTGACATTTTAGGTTTCTGTTACAGAGAATATATTACTGGATTTTTCTTTCAATCCAGTCAGTTTATGTCTTTTAGTTGGTATTCTTTAAGAAGTTAGTTCAAGTCTCTTGGTAGCTCAATTTTTATATAAAATTATTTTGATTTTATCCTTGTTCTTGAGAGAGGTTTGATGGGTATACACATTCTAGGTTGATCGATTATTTTCTGTCCACATGGTGAAGATATTATTCTACATGGAAAGCCTCCTGTGCGTTCATTTTTGCTACTTTGAAGAAACTTCTTTTTCTTTTGGTTGCATTGGATATTCTATCTTTGGTGCTGTGTCATTTCCTTTTTAAGTCTAATGGAGATTACTTTTTGTTTATCCTCTTTTGGATACACACATTTCTTGATTCTGAATTTTGTTGGATTCTGAATTTTGTCTTTCAAGAGGTCTAGAAGATTCTGAGCCTTGTAATAAATATTGTCTCTTTGGAAATTTAGTTGAATGTGTATGTATTGAACTGTTTCCAGGTTAGGTACTTTTCATCTTTCATAGTTTTCATTTCCTTGTTTCCCTATCAGAATTTACAGTGCTGGGTAATTTTATCAGCCATATCTTCTAGTTCATCAATTTCTCTTCATCTGTGCTTAGTCTTCTCTATAATGCGTCCGTTTTTTCCCTTTTACTCTTAACCGTTATATTTTTTATTTGTAAAAGTTCCACTTGGTTCTTTTTTCAGATACATCAAGTCTTTCTTTCATGTTGCTTCCTCGTTTTTCTGAACCCATGGGTATTCTGTGGACTGTATCTGGCAGTCCCAATGTCTGATGTCTTTAGGGATCTAAATTTATTCCTTGTTTTTTTCTGTTGTCTATCTCTCATATTGGGTTGTCACCTCCTATGCTTGATGATCTTTGGTTATGAACTCTTTGATCTTTCTCCGTGGGATCTTGAGAGTTTGATTTGGAGGCCCTTTTCTTCTGATAGGATTTGTATCATGTTTGGTTGGGAGCCAGGGAGTTTACATTGGACCACTTTCGGTGTCTTCACTTTGCTTCTGGCCCAGGGCTGTGTCCGTTGCTGCTCTTGGCAATACTACTTGTAGCTCTTGACTCTCAGCTTTAGTTTTTAGCCAGAGGTTTGTTGCTTTTGGGGGGAAAGGGTGGTTTTAGACATTCCTAGTTCTATAAGCTCAGCAAAATTTAAAAAATTTTAGAATCGAGGATCTACTTTGTTTTGCAGTGAGAGTCCCCTATTAGTTCATTGTAACTGATGGGTTTAGAAGTCTTTTACATTCTTACTTGAGTGTATTAGAAAGAAAAAAAAAAGTCCTTCCAAGTGTAAGGTTTCTTGTGGTATCAAATTTTCTATTAAAACAAGATTAGATCTGAGTTAAAAGTTGAGTTATTCTCAAAAAAATATTGAATAACAGTAGTAGAGGTAGCAAGTGGATTTAGTAAAGTTTTCTACTTAGGGAGCTTGAATAAAAAATTTGGCAAGTACTGAGCTAGGGAATCAAGATGAATAGGGCACAGTGTACCCTCTCAGCCCTACAAAGATAAGCCTGTGGTGACCAGTGTGAGAACTGCTGTCAAAAAGATGTGGGCAGGGCGCTCTGGGCTTATGGAGAAGAGGTGCAGAAAGGAACTTGGTAGTAGTAGTAAGAAGATCAGGAAATGCTTCCCAGACTGGTAGGCCTTAGGTGGTTGTAGAACAAGGTTTGTGTATGAATCAGAGGCAGTTGAGTATGAATGTCTTCTGTGTTGCATGTTGTGGACTGACTGGAAATAAAAGCAGAAACAGGATTATTAAAGACCTTCCAAGCTGCAGTACAAAGTTTGGACTTTATTCTGAAGGTGAAGGGAAGCTATTGAATGATTTTAAGCAGTAAAATGTTATGGTCAGAGTTTTAGAGAGTGCCAAGTTTGAAGGCAAATCACCAGCTGGGAGTCTGCTTGTTAAGTTAGTTCAGAGAAGAAAAGATGAAGCGAAAATGAAGGTAGTGTCATTGGCATGAACAGGTGTATGGGTGCTAATTTTAGATTTCATAGGTGGGTAGAAACGACAGGACTTTGTGGTCAGATGGATAGGAATGTTGAGAGAGACTGGGGAGTCCAGATTGCCTCCGGATCACTGGTTTGCTTAACCACGTGGCATGTAGAACAGTTGACTGGTAACATACGGAAAGAGGAGAGAACTTCGTTTCATTTGTTTGTTTTTGAAGAAAAAGATAAGTTTATTTTTGAACTTAATCTGAGGAACTTGTGGGACATCTTGTTGACGGGGACTATAGAGATGCAGTGCAGCCTGGAGAAATTAGAGACTTGAGCATCTGGCCGTTTCAGCCGTTGTTTGCTTCAGTGCAGTTTGAGATAATTTAAAGTGGCGCATGGATTCTGTAATAGTTAAGAACTTAATGTGTATGAAAAATGTAAATTGTATCTCAAATCTATGATATCATGGATATTACCACTTAGGCCAAGTGAGCCCAATAAAAGAGAACTACTAAATAAATAAAAATACATGCGATATGTGGAAATGGCAAAAATCATGGTGAAGCTGTGCAAATGATGGAAGTGCAGAAAGTACTATTTTGAAGCCCTGGGTATGGTGGATGAGGTCACCGAGGAGAGAGTAAGCCTGAAAAAAAAAAGAGAGGTGACATTTGGGTGGCGGGGAATGGAGAAGAAGAGCCCATGGAAACTGAGGAAAAGCAGCCAGAAGAATAGGAGGAAAACCAGGAGAAGATGGTCTTTGGAGTCCATATGAAGAGTTCTGAGAAGGAGGAAGTGGTCAACAGCGTCAAGTAAGTTGTAAGCTGAAAAGTGCTCTTTGGACTTAGCAGTTAAGGTAGACCATTTAGCTGGAAGCATCCAAACAGTGGATTTTTAAAAATATGCATCTAATACTAATGTTAACAATAGCTGATATTTATAATATTTCCTATATGCCATGTACTATTCTAAGCACTATAAACGTGTTACTGGTTAATCAAATAGGTAGTATTGCTATCCCCATTGGAAATGTGAGGAAAGCGAAGTACAGAGAAGTTAAGTGACTCGCCCAAGATCACACACTCAGGAAATGAGGGAGCCAGGATTCAAGCCCAGGCAGTCTGGTTCCAGAGTCCATGCTCTTAATTAACCACTGTGCCATATTGCCTCTTTGGTTAAAACAAGGTAGAAAATAAAAATTACACGAGTGTCTAATCATAGAATAGTTGGTATAGGGTGTGGTGAGTCAGGTGTGATGTCAGTGAGATCTGCCAGGCTGTGAATGACCAGCATGCTGTCACAGTGGCTCAGTCTCCTGGGTATGAGCACATTAATTGGATTATAACTGATGCCGTGATGGCGATGTGTGGGCTATGACAGAGAGTTCTTGGCTCTACACACACAGAATGTTTGTAAGGCAGATGAATTAAAAAGTGTATATATTTTCCAGGATAGCATATGTCCCACTTTATGTGCCATACCTTGGGTGCTAAAAAGTCTGTTTTTTCCAGTCATTCGCTTTTGGAGTTAAATTCTCCAAACTCTGGAAACCTTGTTCATACAGACAGTTCAGGTTCCAGACATAATAGATAATCAGTCTCTTGTAGAAGGTCATTAATGACCTTGTTGTAAGCAGTTTTCCTTGAATAACAGAGGTGGAAAGCCAGTTGCAGAAAGCTGAAAGGATTCGAATGGGAGAAAAGGGAGGAAGAATTCTTGATGAAGGATGTCTGTGGTAGGAGGCAGGGGACACAAGAGCTGTATGACTCTTGGTTGTGGTCAGAAAGGAGCTAATCAAAGTTAAAGGTTTAAAAACTGGCTTAAACCTGCACAGTGATCTGGGGTGTAGCCTTGGGAAGGAAGAGCCTTGGTGTCACAGGTGGTGAAGATCATTTTAGCCAAGGAGGTGAATGGTAAGGCTGGGGTCCTGAAGGGATCGTGTATACAGGCCTTGGTGTGGCTGGGTTGGTGAGAGTTTGGAGGAGAGAGGGGAACACTGTGATGATTGCCAGTGTTCTTAAACATGGCAACAAGCAAGAATTGGCTAGGTGGCAGTGACAAGGAAGAGTGTGTGAGAGGAGAGACTATGGAATCAGAGGACCTAAGTTTAAATCCTTCTAGCTTGGTGACCTTGAGCAAATTACTTAATTTTACTAAGCATGCTTCTTATCTGCACACTGGAGGTGATGATCGGACCTGAGAATTGCTGCGAGGATGAATGAGATGGTGTATGTGAAAATGTTTGGTACCACGTGTGACAAATAGCATGAATAGTTTGCTAGGGAGATGGTTCTTGTTCTTCACTTCTGCTACTGTGAGGTTTTCGTACAGCGAATTGGACACAAGAAGAATTAAAAGAACAGGTTTGTATTTCAAGGACTGACGGTGGTCTTGCTTAGGAAAAAAGAAGCTTTGTTTGTCCTAACAGGAGCGGGGCGATAGTGGTGAAGTGGAAAGGTGTAAGAAACGGTGTTCATGATGGTGCTGGTGAGGAGAGGGAAAGACGGCCGTTACATGGGCGAGAGTTAGAAGTACTACCATGCTGCATTTTTCAGTGATACTTAGGTTTTGTAGCTAATCTCTGATAGCTATAAATCTTTATTATTGAACTTTCTTCTGGAAAAAAGCCTTAGTCTGAAACTCCAGCCCTAATTTCCCTCTCCCCCCATTGAAATGATTCTTTTTAAAACATAGTTAATATGTTTGATAATACGAGGCTGTTGATAATATGAGGGTTTTTGCCTACCTTTGCAATCTAGCAGTGCTCTGTGGTGTGGTAGTTGTGAGAGTGAGAGATGCAGTGATTGTTAGGAGGATGGAAGTCTGGATGCGGCTGTGGGAAGTTGGGAGATTGACAGTCTCACCCAGGACCACTCCAGCTCTGCCTCTTTGTCCAAGACAGGAACACTCACGGAGGGACGGATAGCAGAATATGAACAGCCAGTAAGACACCATTTTCTCAGTGGAGTCAGGATTTACTTCTGGCCAGGAGGTTGAGAATGTAGGAGAGTTTGTGTGTGATGAAATGGCGTATTTTATAGGATGCAGTAAAAGCAGATGGTGTAGAAGGGCAGCAGTGGAAAGATGTCTTTTGTTCATTCAGCAAACAATTATTTGAGGGCTTACCATGTGCCAGGCACATACAAAAGTGAGTAAAATGCCCTTAATTATCTCCCAGCTAAGGGAGACATGCAAACAGATAAATTCAGAGTAGAGATGGTGACTATGTGAGTCTAAGGAAGAAAAGAAAGATAAACTGATCATTTGAGGAGAGTTGGGGAAAGAATAGCAGACTGAGGATGAGAATCTTCCAGAGCTCAGTGTCCTTATTGATTATTTTGAGGAGGCCTAAGTTCCAAGGATTTTTCTAATATACCATAGAAGCCAGGAAAACTGCTTCTCATATTATCTCAAATGACTTAATTACTAATTTGGGTTTGTGTTATTTCCTTAGGATGGTACAGCATGGATGATTTTGCCCTGGGAGATTTCACTGTAGTAGATGATGCCTTGTTAGAAGATTGCCCTTATGTGGACGATTGTGTCCTTGCTCCTGAATTTATGTCCAATGATTGTGTTCGTGTGACTCAACTTTACTGCAATGGGGTGGTAAGATTTGTTGATTCTTTAACATTGTGTCTTCTTCTTCTTCTTTTTTTAATGTTTATTTCTTTATTTTGAGAGAGAGAGAGAGTGAGAGGAGGGGCAGAGAGAGAGGGACAAAGAGAATCCCAAGCAGGCTCGGTGATAACAGCCTGGGCCTGATGTGGGGCTGGATCTCAGGAACCGTGAGATCATGGCCTAGGGCGAAATCAAGAGTCGGATAGTTAGCCAACTGAGCCACCGAGGTCCCCCTAACATTGTGTCTTCTTAAAGGCTTATCATTTTATTGAGGTATAATTGACCTAAAACATTGTATTAGTTTCCCATGTACGATATAATGACTTGAAATACGTATGTGTCGTGAAATTATCACCACAGTAAGTTTAGTTAAAACTACGTTCATTACTGTTCGTAGTTAAAGATCTTTTTTTATTCTGAGAACTTTTAATGTCTACTTTTTAAAGGTGTTTTGATTTAGAGCTATGGGAGTAAAGATGTTTTTGTGGTACACAAGTTTTTAAAAAAAATTTTTTAATGTTTATTTTTGACAGAGAGAGAGAGAGAGAGAGCGTGCACACATATAAGTGGGGAAGGGACAGAGAGAGAGGGAGACACAGAATCTGAAACAGGCTCCAGGCTTTGAGCTCTCAGCATAGAGCCCGATGCGGGGCTCGAACTCACGGACAGTGAGATCATGACCTGAGCTGAAGTTGGACGCTCAACCGACTGAGCCACCCAGGTGCCCCTGTGGTACACAAGTTTTACAGGAGGTACAAATGTGATTTCAGAAGGGAAAGTAAGCAGTGCCTCAACAAGAATGTACAATACCAGAGAATGAGTGATGAGGAAATATGGTTTTCTGACTGGAGATTAGAATGGTTCTTAAGAGAGAGCCGTAGATACAGACTCAGGAGAAATGAAATGCTTTGAAAAAAGGCTTAAAGGCTCACCACTGAGCAAAGATAGTGTAATCAAAGTATATAAGTAAATGGGCACTGAAATTTGTTACTTTAGTACTGATAATCCTTACATTAAAAATTGAAAGCTGTATTGTTGCATTTCACCAGATACAAATCAAAAGAATTTTTTTCTATTTAGGGGATGCAGTATAAAGATTTTACCCAAAGTGAGAGAAACTTAGGTGAGTAACTTGGTATTTTAATTTGTTAAAAGACTGTAATGGGAGGTTCATCCATTCGCATCAACATACCAGTCCTACATATCTGTCATTTTTATTTTTTGATTTATGTCTTTTTAAAACATTTTTAACGTTTATTTATTTTTGAGAGACAGAGAGAGAGCGCAAAAAGGGGAGGGGCAGAGAGAGAGACACACAGAATCTGAAGCAGGCTCCAGGCTCCAAGCTGTCAGAACAGAGCCCGATGCAGGGCTCGAACCCACAAGCCGTGAGATCGTGACCTGAACCAAAGTCGGACACTTAACCGACTGAGCCACCCAGGCACCTTGGTTTATGTTTTTTTGTTTGTTTGTTTGTTTGTTTTTTGCTCATTTGTTTTTTAATTTGGCTTCATGCCCAGCACAGAGCCCACTGTGGGTCTTGAACTCACGACCCTTAGATCAGGACCTGATCTGAAATCATGTCAGACATTTAACCAACTGAGCCACTCAGGTGCCCCGATTTATATATTTTTAGTTGAAGTATAGTTGGTATACAGTATTCTATTAGTTTCAGGTGTACAACATTTATATATATTAGGAAATGCTCACCATAATAGTTACCATATGTTACCATACAGAGTTATTACCTTGCTGATGACGATATCCCTCATCCTGTCTATACTTTACAGCCCTGTGATTTATTTGTCTTATGACCGGAAGTTTTACCTCCTAATGCCCTTCACCTATCCTGCTCACCCCTTTCTTTTTTACCTTTCCATATCTGTTGTAACCTTTCCTTTATTAACAGTGTTGATTTATTTCAAAACGAGGCACAAAATATTAATTGAGTACTTTTTTCTAATTAAGAATTTGATATCTGCAATATGTGGTGTAGTAAACCAGTTTCTGTCCTGCAAGATTACTGTGATGCCATTAAAATACACATCTTCTGGCCACTTCTGTTTCAACGTCAGCACAGTTCTGTAATATCAAGGTTGCATCCTTGTGTGGAGGCTGGGTAAGTTACTACATGTTATTTGTTTTGTGTAAACAGTTGTAAGCATGTTGCCCATTATTAAGGAACACCAAGTATAATGGAAGCCTTATTCTTTTTAAAAAATTTTGTTTTTTTAACGTTTATTTATTTTTGAGACAGAGAGAGAGCATGAACAGGGGAGGGGCAGAGAGAGAGGGAGACACAGAATCTGAAACAGGCTTCAGGCTCTGAGCTGTCAGCACAGAGCCCGACGCGGGGCTCGAACTCACGGACCGCGAGATCGTGACCTGAGCTGAAGTCGGCCGCTTAACCGACTGAGCCACACAGGCGCCCCTGGAAGCCTTATTCTTATTCTTATGTCTTATTCTAATATATTGTTCACCTTCACTGTAATGTAATAAGGTGGAAAAAGTTAATGCTTTGGATTTAGATATGATTGACTAATCATGGTAACGAATGAATATCTGAAGAGCATAGATGGTAGGTTTGAAACCTACCTAGGGAAAATTAATATGCTTGTTTATAAATAAGAGTATTGTTATACAGAAGGGAGAAAAAAGTACAGAATTTTGTCCACTTAATAAATAACTTACTGTTACCTAGAGTGAAGAGAGAATTTTTTTCCAAATAGTTTAAATTGAGGTATAATGTATAGTAAAGTATAAAAGTCAATGAATTTTTATATATAAGAACCTGATGTTTTAAAAATGAATTTGTATTTAAGCAGTTCTCATGCTTCTGAGATAAGTTTGAAAAAATTACAACATCTAGAATTGATGGAAGATATTGTGGATTTGGCAAAGAAAGTTGTGGTAAGTGATAGAATCCCCCATATCTAGGGAATATAAATACTCATAGGGTGTCAGGGCCACGTTAGTAACTTATAGTGGCTAACAGGTTATGGTTTCAGTTTGGTTTAACATGACATTATTCTGCTACCCATGAGTTTGCTGTGTATTTGAGAGATTAGATGGACCGCTATTTTCATGGCTCTGACATGAATGATGAGATCCAGGACTATTCCTTGTCAGTAAAGAATAGAAACTGGAATTTGGCACAGATGAAAGTATGCTCCTGGTTCACAGGAACTTCTGTCGCTGAAAGTGACAAGGTTCTCTCTTATAAAATCATGCCACTGTCACTATCACCACAATAAATACTACTTTGTGGTAAACTTTTATTATGCCGTATTTGAGGTAGTATCCCTGTACTGCACTGAGGGTTATTTTTTTTCCCTGTGAAAGCCATTTAGTAGTTTTTCTTACTTCAGTTGGTTATGGAGCCAAGTGTTTTTCTTGGTATTATTCTGATTGCAAACTTAAATAAAAGACATTCTGATATTTATTTCCTGCTGATAATCCTTTGCTATAACTTCTGTCAGCCAGTGTAGTTGCTTTTTTTTTTTAATGTTTATTTTTGAGAGCGAGAGAACATGAGCAGGAGAAGGGCAGAGAGAAGGGGGCAGAGGATCCCAAGCGGGCTTTGCGCTGACAGCAGAGACCCTGATGAAGGACTCAAACTCACAAACTGAGATCATGACCTGAGCTGAAGTCGGACACTTAACTGAGCCACCCAGGTGCCCCAGCCAATGTAGTTTTATAAAAAATTTGGTGTGGGGTGCCTGGGTGGCTCAGTTGGTTAAGCTTCTGACTCTTAGTTTCGGCTCAGGTCATGATCTCCTGGTTTCATGGGTTCCGCCAGCTCAGAGCCTGCTTGGAATTCTCTCTTCCTCCTGCTCTCTGCCCCTACACCACTCATGCAGTCTGTCTCTCTTGGAATGAACTTTAAAATCCATACATCTAAAAGGTACACTGAGTCATTTTATTATTAGAAGCCAATTTAAGACTATTTCTTAATTCTTGTTTCAGGGTTCTTAGGAGGTAAATTGGGCATGAAAGTACTTGTAGGAAGTGGACTCTGAACACATAGCAGTATTCATGAAATGTAGGATTTTTTTTTTGTTTGTTTTTTTGTTTTTTTTGTCCACTGGAAAATTCAAGTGTAATTCATTGAATAAGGAAATAACTGTGTTTTTTTGTTTTGTTTTGTTTTGCAGAACGACTCATTCTTTATTGGAGGCTTATTGAGAATTGGTTATAAAATAGAAAATGTAAGTGTTAGATATGGGAAGCAGGCACAACAACTGCCAGTAACTGGCAGTCATCTCACTGGTCATTGCCCATGGATCGAGTTCACATGTTTAGTGTTTTACATGTAGTATTTGGTAGTATCGATTTCTATATTTTGCTTAAAAAATCTCCTTACTCTGGAGGTTTGCATCATTTTCTTCTCCCTCCCGTGTAAGTAGTATAATTTTGAGCTTCTTTTACAAGTTGATTCTTTTTTCTTTTTTAGATTATTTACCTTGCATATATTCTCCCAAATGAAATTACTAGGTCTCTAGTATGAACATTTTGGATATGTAATTACTAGATAATCTCCAGGTACAATAATCCAATTTTTAATGCTACTGGTAACATAAACATCTACCTGTTTCCCTTAAGCCTGATGCCAGCATCGATAACTCCACTACTTCTGAAGTCATTTCATATATATGTGTTTTTTTAATGTTTTTATTTATTTTTGAGAGGCAGAAAGAGAGCATGAGCGGGGAGGGGGCAGAGAGAGAGAGGGAGCCACAGAATCTGAAGCAGGCTCCAGGCTTCAAGCTGTCAACACAGAGCCCAGTTCGGGGCTCGAACCCACGAACTGCAAGATCATGACCTAAGCTAAAGTTGGACGCTCAACTGACTGAGCCACCCAGGCGCCCCATATATATATATATATATATATATATACATACATATATATATATATATATATATATATACATACATATATATATATATATACACACACACACACACACGCACACTCATATGTATATATACATATATATACGTATATGTGTACGTATATACACATGTATACACATATATATGTATATATACGTATATATACGTATATGCGTACGTATATACCCATATATACGTGTATATATGTGTGTGTGTGTATATATATATATAGTTTGTTTTTATTTTTATTTTTTTTAATTTAATTTTGAAAGACAGAGTGCAAGTGGAGGAGGGCAGAGAGAGAGGGAAATACAGAATCTGAAGTAGGCTCCAGGCTCTGAGCTGTCAGCACAGAGCCTGATGTGGGGCTTGAATTCACGAACCGTGAAATCATGACCTGAGCCGAAGTCAGACACTTAGCTGACTGAGCTACCCAGGCACCCCTGAAGTCATTTTAGACCAGAAGTATGAATAACATTCTTGTGAACTCCTGACTCTTCATGAAGATCTTTGCACTGAATGCTCATTTGAGCAGTTGTGCTTTTCTTCTGTTGTTTATCTGCTTACTCTTCTCTGTTTGCCACAGACTATTTAAAATACCCAGTCCTGCGGTGCTGGGGGACTCAGTCAGTTAAGCGTCCAACTCTTGATCTCGGCTCAGGTCACAATCTCACGGTTCGTGAGTTCGAGCCCCACGTTGGGCTCTGTGCTGATAGTACGGAACCTGCTTGGGATTCTGTTTCTCCTTCTTTGTACCCCTCCCCCACTGTGCGTGTTCTCTCTCTCTCAAAATAAATAAACTTAAAAAATTAAAAATTTTTTTGAATGTTAATTTTTGAGAGAGCATGAGCGGGGTAGGGGCAGAGAGAGAGGGAGACACAGAATCTGAAGCAGGCTCCAGGCTCTGAGCTGTCAGCACAGAACCCAGTGTGGGGCTCGAACTCACAAATCGCGAGATCATGACCTGAGCTGAAGTTGGGTGCTTAACCGAGTGAGCCACCCAGGTGCCCTCCAAAAATGTTTTTAAAATACACAGTCCCTTTCATGAACCTTAATCTCTATACCTTTCACTTTGTGGTAAGGGTGGAAGTCCTGGTTTAGATGAGATCTGAGACCCCTCACTCACCTTTTGTTATTGTACTTTAGTGCTACATAGAGCATCCTCTGGCCAGGTTGTAAACCTCAGCTTCCAGGTCTGTAATCATTGAAGCAGCATCCTGTTCTCTGAGGGTGGCCTGAGGTTACTTAAAGATGTAACGTGTGAGTCCATGGTATCTGTTAACTTACAAATCGGGGTCCAGCTGTTCTAAGTTGCATGCTAGTGTAATGAAAGTAGGAGATCATGTAAGTTTTTATCAAGAATCTAAATGCTATATGTTACATATATGGTGTCACATGTAAATTTAGAGTTAATACCCAAATCACATTCTTTATCCATCTTTTTGATACAGAAAATCTTGGCAATGGAAGAAGCTTTGAATTGGGTGAAATACACAGGTGATGTAACAATTCTACCTAAATTAGGAGCGGTTGACAATTGTTGGCCTATGTTAAGTATTTTCTTCACTGAATGTAAGTATACATGCATTAAATTGTTTCTTGACTCAGTTTTTAAAGGAATTATTTGGGAAATGGAATGTGTGGTTATTTATCTTAGGATTTTTTTTTTTTCAACGTTTATTTATTTTTGGGACAGAGAGAGACAGAGCATGAACGGGGGAGGGGCAGAGAGAGAGGGAGACACAGAATCAGAAACAGGCTCCAGGCTCTGAGCCATCAGCCCAGAGCCCGATGCGGGGCTCGAACTCCCGGACCACGAGATCGTGACCTGGCTGAAGTCGGACGCTTAACCGACTGCGCCACCCAGGCGCCCCATCTTAGGATTTTTTTTTAATGTTTGTTTATTTTTAAGAGAGAGAGAGGAACACAGAGCACAAGCAGGAGAGGGGCAGAGAGAGAGGGAGACACAGAATCCAAAGCAGACTCCAGGCTCAGCTGTCAGTACAGAGCCCAACATGGAGCTTGAACTC
This sequence comes from Leopardus geoffroyi, assembly GCF_018350155.1. Lineage (NCBI taxonomy): Eukaryota > Metazoa > Chordata > Mammalia > Carnivora > Felidae > Leopardus > Leopardus geoffroyi. Next base: position 8,500,007 of record NC_059333.1, on the reverse strand, counting down.
ATGAACCGCGAGATAATGACCTGAGCCACGTTAGGTCCTCAACCGACTGAGCCACCCAGGCATCCCTATATTAGGATTTAAAAAAATGTTTTTCTCTTGTGAATAAGAGAAAAGCCTGAATAAGAGAACTTTAAGCTTATAGTTTTATTCTTCTGTACTTCCTGTCTTAATGTTTTTTATGACATCATACTTCTAAAAATCCTACCTAATGAATGTCATGTTATTATATATAATACCCAGAAAAAGAGATCACAACTGGCACTTTATGTATTCTCATTCAAAAGAGAAATAAGGGGGCACTTGGGTGGCTCAGTCGGTTAAGCATCTGACTTCGGCTCAGGTCATGATCTCACGGTTCCTGAGTTCAAGCCCCACATGGGGCTCTGAGCTGTCAGCACAGAGCCCAGTGCGGGGCTGGAACTCCCGAACTGCGAGGTCCTGACCTGAGCTGAAGTTGGGCACTTACTGACTGAGCCACCCAGGTGCCCCTAGCTATAGGGATCTTGAAGCAGAAGATATTTGGCTCCTTAGTTGATGATGACTGGTAATTTGCCATCCCCACTGAGAAGAGGTCGAGTCTTATGCTGTTTAATGTAAGTGGTAGAGAGAAATTAAGCTTAAACATGAAGGCTGGGCTGATAGAGGTGGTTCTCCTCATTGTTCTGGAGGCCTTTAATTACAGGGTAGATTTTATGGTAAAAGTGGAGGAGCAGTATCCCATCAGGCACCCATGTGGACTCGGTTCCAACGCTCTTTCTCTGTTCTCTTCTTTACAATAGCTGTCTTATGGTAGCTGCTGTTGTCCTTATTTTAGAAGTAAGCAAACTAAGGCTTTGGGAGGTTAAGTGATATTTCTGCAATCTAGTGAGTAGTACAGCCTAGGTGAGAGGTCAAGATTCCCTAATTTCAAAGCCTAGGTTTTTATCCTGTAATCTTACTTTATCCCTTATTAATTACTTTATTTGGTGACCTTTCAAAATTCTTTCTTATATCTTAGATTTTAGATACTTTTTTCACCTTGGAAATGTATGTGTTTGGTAGAGGCTTAACTATGATTTTGTTGGGATAAAATTACTATCCGTTAAAAAATATTTTTTATAGAATAGATAAAAATATAGAAAATGAAGTCTTGGTATACTTTTAATATAAGTTTTGGTTATTACCTACTGTGTTTTAATTAGTTTATTAAATTTTTAAAAGAATGGTATTTCAAATAACATTTTAACATTTCATTCATGAGAGTCAGAATGTTAAATTAAGATATTTAAAATTATTTGTTACATTAAATACATTTTAGAGAGTTTTCCCTGTTTTTGTTGTTAGACATTTTTATTGAATATTGTGCCAGGTACAGCATACATGCTCAGTAATGTTTGTGGAACTGACTTGAGTAATTATGAGACCTGTTTGGAATATCATGACCGAACATTTATTTAAACTACAATTAGAACTAATGTAATAATAAGTGCTTTTTTTTAATGCTAGACATAAAACAGATGAGACTCATAGCAAGCAATGAATCTAATAATGTGTTCTAAAACATTTTCAGTTGTGTATTTTCAGCTGTATTATTTGGTACATGTAAAAGATTACAAGAAACATGTTATTTAGAAGGTATAATAATTAATTGACTTTATGGATTGACTTACATAACCTAAGTTTTAGAACATTAACAGTACCAATTTTTTTTCTCACTCTCTCCTAAAAATAAAATTTAGACAAGTATCACATAACTAAAGTCATAACAGAAAACTGCAATTTGCTTGAAGAATTTAAAACTCAAAATTGTGTGGAGTGTATAGAGGTGAGAATAAATATTTACTTGTAAGTATATTTTAAGATTTATCTGTTAGAACTTTTATTAACATTCAAAGGAAGTTCAAAAAAACTGTCAGCACACAACGAACTGTAAAATTCATAAACAGGTTTGAGGGAAATTTTTAATAAATTTTAATTGGAATATTTATTTTTTTGGAACAGGCAAACAACATCTTGATCAGACTTTTCTAATGTTACACATATATTTTTAAAATATATATTTATATATTATTAAATTAAATTCACATAATGTTGAATAACATAAACATCAAATTGTATATATTTTAAGAGTTAATTATAAACTGAAATTTGATTTTTTTAAATTGAAAGGCTTTTACTTAGTTGAGGAAGTATGATTTTCTCTGGTATAGCTTTTTTAAGATGTAATTCACATGCCATAGAATTTAATCATAGGAAATACAATTTTTTTTTATTTAAAGATTTTATTTTTAAGTAATCTCTGCACCCAGTGTGGGGCTCAAACTTAAACCCTGAAATCAAGAGTCACATGCTGTACCAACTGAGCCAGCTGGGTGCTTAAGTAAATAAGATTCAACTAAATATTTAAAGAAGGATTTAGGAAAATATTTAATGTTCTATTTAATTCACTAATTAAAGCCATTTATGTGATCCAGTTTATTTTACTCTGTTTATTCTGAAACTGTAAGTATTTGAAGTGAAAAGTTTAGTTGCATCTGTAGCATCTTTGATTTCACATTCTTACTAATTTTGCTGCTTCATTTTTTGGCAATTAATCTATTCAACATTGCCTATATGTTACTGATTTATATATTGGGGGTTTTTTTGGCACTTAGGTTATTGAATAATACCACATTTTCTTTTTTTTAAGTTTATTTATTTTGAGAGAGAAAGAGTGCGTGCACGCCAGCACACAAGCAGGGGAGGGGCAGAGAGAGGGAGAAAGAGAATTGCAAGCAGGCTCTGTACTGTCAGCACAGAGCCTTACATGGAGCTTGAACTCACGGAATTGTGAGATCATGACTTGAGCTGAAATCAAGAGTTGGATACTCAACTGACTGAGCCGCCCAGGTGCCCCTAAATAATATCACATTTTCTAACTCTTGCATCTGCTTTTTTCCCTGCTGTGTGGCAGGCTCAGTAGGTATATTTAAAAGTGGGCCTGCCAAATACTATAACAAGGAGATTAATTATTAGTAGTTATTCATAACGTGGTTTTACTTTCTAATATTCCTTTAACAAAGTTAGCATTGAATCGTCAGAGACTGGTTTCTTTAAATATATATACCAACATATTGGGTATTGCATTCCCCTTTTCCACATAAATACCCCAGGTTATTTCTATTGTCAATGACAAAAACCTAGAACTATTTTTCCTAGATATTGGATTCTTGATTGCCTTTGCATTTAATTTATGAGTCTTCTTTCACCTTGGTTTCTCAGCAAGGAGAACTAATGAAAATGAAAGGAAATGAAGAGTTTTCAAAAGAAAGATTTGATATAGCTATTATCTATTACACCAGAGCCATTGAATATAGGTAAGAGCAAAATAGAACGAGATCCTTTTTGTGTGGCAGATCAAGTTAGAATGCTAGTCAGGAGAAATAAAAACAAGGCAAGGAATTAGAGAGTAATTTCAGTTTGCCAAGTGGAATAGATGTTCTCGCCCTTAGGCACCAGAAGTATTAGGGATGACCTGGGTCGATGAACTTAACCGAGCAGTAGAATTTAAGCAAGTCAGGCAGGATTGTGCATATTATTTCTACCCTACCCCATTTTCTCTCAAGCTTTCCAGTATAGGGTCATCTGTTTTTTTCTTGTTCTCATTTTGCCTTTAGCTGATATCTTCCAGATCGTTAACTGATCAAAAAGGGTTAGTTACTAATACTTAAGATTCCCATTAAAAATTCCCATTTGGGAAGTTTTGCTTCCTAAGAGGGAACTTTTAAAGGATAATAGTTGGGATTGTTGAGAGAAGGTGTGTATTTTTTCTACCTCATCTTCTGTTTGCTCAGCTGCTAGAATTTTGTAGCATTCCTGCATGTGTAACTCATATTTGGTTCCTACTGACATATTAGCTGGGCCACCTAGTATTGTAGCAGCCTTTGGAGGATGTGTTGTAGACAGCTACTCTCTTTCGTGCCTTGCCCATCTCCATGGGGAATGAGTGACTCAAGGTAGCACACCACACCTGGAAGGCTGCTGCTCTGCTCTGAGGAAAGAAACAGATAAAACTAGAAAGGATAAAATGTGAAATGAAGCTGTTTAAATTATTGTTGTAGTTTAAAGACTTTCAGAGTTCTTTGTCAAAGTGGTATAGTCCTGACTTATGTGAGTATAATTCTGTCCTTTGTACCTATGCCACACTTGTGGTTTGCTAACTTTTTATTATGCCTTATTTTATCTTCACAGCATCCCTATGAGCTAGGCAGAAATAGTAGAACATTTTGAATACAGGGAAATATAGATTGATTTGAATAAAGTTACTATGGTAGGAAGTGAAGGAACCAGGACTTAGCCAATTAGGTCTCCAAATCCTGTATTCCTTCTGCTCTGCCACATAGATGTAAAGGTTTTGAGAAGTTTTTCCTGCCTTATGTTTTCTGTGTGCTTTTTATTTGTTTTGTATGTAATGTACTTTCCTGACTAAACATTATTTCTTTTAAAGACCTGAAAATCACCTTCTTTATGGTAACCGAGCTCTTTGTTTTCTTCGCACCGGACAGTTTAGGTAAGTTGGTTAGAGTACCCCAGTCACTGAGCTATTATGCTAAACTACCCATTTTTGAGAAATATTTCTGTTTTGCAGGTAGACAAGAAAATCCTTCAGTAGTTTTGGCAGAAATAGTTAAATGGTTAAAGGGGCTCTATAGGCTTTATATAGAACAACAATGACAGCAGCAGCTGTTGATTGAATGGATAACATGTATGCTTTTTTCAGTACTTTTACATGTGTTTCTTAATTCTCATAACACACTTAATAGGTAATGTTATTCTCCACATTGAAATTTGGGGGGGCTCATACTATTAGTAAGTAGTGATGTCAGGATTTGAACACAGATCTTATCTGATGGTATCAAAGTTTGTGTTTATAATATCTATGTTACTCCCCCCTTTTTTTTAAGTTTATTTATTTTGAGAGAGAAAGCATGAGTGGGAGAGGGGGGGAGAGAGAGAGAGAATCCCAGGTGTTCCTGTGTTACCTCCTTTTGCTCCTTTAATTGATCTTTATAATTCTGGAAGAATTTTTGCTGTTTCTTTCCTATATCTTGATATAAAAAATTAAGTAAATCTTACTTATAAGTGAAAGAAAGAAAAGATATTTAATGGTTTAGCTATGAGACTTGAACTATGATTTATGTAATTCAGTCTTAGTTTCTTACGTTGCATTGAGATTTTATGTATTAGTTGAGAAAGATTGTTGACACTGTGCCATGATTTTGTTGTTCCTCAATTAAAAATTTTTAGGATAATATCACAAGCATTAGTAGTGAACAGTATATGCTATTACGTTTAGTTATATCCTGCCATACCGTAAGATGGGCTTAGAGTGGCTGCAGGAATGTATGCACTCAGTAGAAGAATATTACAAGCACAACAAGACAAACTAAAAAGCCAGTTTAGAGCTGGGGATCCTCAGAGTAAAGCTGCATAGGCATAAAGTCCTGTAAAGTTATTAGTTATAATTCATATTTGTGTTTGACCTTTCT